>NC_137455.1:290532545-292028819 GCF_964235325.1 Thermobia domestica | reverse complement strand
ATTATTATTATTATTATTATTATTATTATTATTATTATTATTATTATTATTATTATTATTATTATTATTAATTATATCAAAAGAAAGATAGGCCGCTTGTATTTGAATACTAAAAACTAGTTGATTGCCAACCTAGGTAGTCGTGAAGTCTACACTGAGAAAAAAAGTACAAGGATTTCCGTGTGGATACATCGTATTTACGCGGGTGGGCTTCTTAAGTAATGTAATTTCATGTATAAAAGTACAGCAGGTGGGAACACCATGCCAAGTCTGGAGTTCGGCGTCGAACTAGACTCGCTGTGATTGGATAATTTTATTCACATGATTGATTTCGTGTTAAAAACCATTACTCTCATAAGGTAGGGAGTCACAGATTTAGAAAGAAAAATGAAATGAAATCTTTAAGTTTTACGTCCCACGGTTATGCCGGTTAGGCTAAAGGAGACGGTGAGGATGAGAGATGAGTGAAATGGTGGAATGAAGAAAGTGGGAGGAAACGGGAGAACCCCGAGAAAACCCACGAGCACGGTGTTTGTCCACCACAAAGTCCACACGGCGCGAGCTGGGATCGAACCAGGGACCCCAAACACCGGAGGTGAACGCTCTACCACTGAGCCACCGCGCCCCCACAGATTTAGAAAGAACGAAGAGGGGACACTCGTAGGAAGGTGTTAACAACATTATATACCTAAGTTACCACCGTAGGAATGGGTATGGCGTTAATTCTAGATTTGAAATGGTGGTCCAACAATACAAAATTTTCGCTGGAAGGTGGTGTTGATCGTACTACTGATGAAACAACATTACTTAATGTGGGACGCGCGTAACCTGGTAAAAACAGCATTTACATGCCGACTGGATTATGCATTTTTCTCCGTGTAGGAGTCAAGGACATTGTTCACGAGCTTCTGAATTTGGGTTTAGGGTCTAGGTTGAGTATTCGGGCTCGAGCCAAACACTGTTAAAAGTTATAGGGCACTGGCCAAATATCTTCAAAACTGCTCGGCCCGGGTTTAGAATTGTCAACTACTCGAGAAGCTCGGCTCACAGCTCATTCACTATCGATCAGAACCGAGAAGTGAGCCGAGCCAACAGCTCACCCAACCGACTCGACTAGAGCCCTCGGCTCAGTTGAGCCGAAACGAGCAAATGGCTCATCCCTACCAAGCCAGCTCGAGCCGATGGTTCACCCCAAGTGAGCCGGCTCGAGCCATCTTCTCAGTTGAGCCGAGCCGAGCTGAGCTTGTTATAAAAAAATCTATTGTGGTCTCGTTATCGAGACGAGACGAGATCCGAGCAGTGTCCCCTCTCGTGAGCAACACTAAAAGTATTCTATGGCTTTCATTTTCCAGTGCAATCAGGCCATGATTTCAAGACGACTTAAAACGAACTAGCCATTTATCAAACTTGACACTCGACGCGAAAAACTGAATCGGCTCGGAACTTGACTTGAGGATATTACCCTTGACTTGACTCGAAACTCGACTTGAATTCGAGTCGAGTCGAGTTTTGTTTGACTCCCTATGCGTTAGAAAAAATGGTTGCTTATTATTTATTATTCTGCTAAACTAATTATATAATAATAACAATGTTGTTATGTAAAATTAAAAATAAAGAATATAGAGAAACATTACACTACTCTATAGATAATCAACGGGACTCTAGGATAAGCAAACTGATCTGGAAGAACTCCAATATTACATACCATCAGCAAACTATTTTCTAGTAATAAGTAGGCCTGCTCATCAAAACACAGTTTATTCATATTAACCCCATACTGTAAATCGTTAATTATAGCACCCTAGTTGTTGATAAATATTTTCCGCTGGGGCACTTCACACGCTTTACTTTTAAATTCTGGTCATCATCATCCTCACCTTTTAAGAAAAAAGTATTCTTTCAAATGTTCGAACGGTAAAATATTTTAGTTCTGCATCTTTATAAAAACAACACCAATCAAAGTAAAATAGACTGCCGGTATCATTGCATTCCTAGTTCACTCACTGAATGTATTGATTTGGAGCTGTCATAATATACGACAAAATCTTCCAGGTGCTTGCAATCAGTACACGTGATTTCCCTGAGGCTGTCCTCATCTTCCAAAAACAGCAAGTGGCACTACGAACTTATCTGTTTCTCTCTCTGTGTGTGACTGTCGGTCACTGACATACGTAGATCATGCTCAAATGTTTCATTCTGAGAAACTCACTTTCATGAAAGAAACATTTGTTTTCGAAAAAAAATATACATATATTGTAGTTACTCATCCGAAATGTAACGCGAAAAAAGTAACGCAAACTAGGTACGTTACTTAAAAATTTGTAACGCGTTACCGTTACAGTTACTTTGGAAAAAATGTAACGCGTTACTAGGAAACGTTACTTAAAAAGTAACGCGTTACAAGTAACGCGTTACTTGCGTTACGTTACTTCCCAACACTGCTGATGCTGTGAGTAATGACAAGGAGTTCCATGCTCATATGTGAATGATACGCTGTGTAGAGAGCGCATGTTTAACTAGTTTATATCTATAAAAAGGGCATAATATTTTGAGTTGCGAGGAGGCGTGAAAACGTTTAGCTCTGTCAGACTGAAGCATAGCAGAGATGACAAATATAAGCACGTGGCCACTAGCTCTTCATGGTAATGGAAGAAATGGAATTTCGTCTTCGTATCGCAAACAGTTTTTTTTTTTTTTTTTTCTGTATTCTACAACATTTAACGGTTCAAAAGACTCAGAGGATACACGCAAAAATGTTTGGTTCACATTTAGGCACGGAATTGTATATTTGTTGTAAACATTTCTCGAAGTAGCTAATTTTGGCAATGATCCGGGCATAAATCTTTGAGAACCCAAAGATGAAAAGGTACTCAAAAAAATGTACAGCTTAAACCGATTATTTAGGCCTAAATAGAACGCAATTGTAGTGTTGCTGATACGCTATTTCTCACTGGTTCATTGTATTTACTGTAGGTTATTAATATATATTTGAGATTACGACCTAATATACAAACTATAGTATAGTTAATTGTTATAGCCTACATAAGTTGGTGATTCTACACCATTTTTTTTTTTTCACTGTTATAAATGGAGATCCATCGAACATCAGCTTCTTATTGGTCTTAAATGGACCTGCTCAGCAATATATAGTGTTGTCTCATTTAAGAGTAATAAAGCGCAGGAGTTGAAGCCTGATGGGTTCCCATTTATACTAGTGCTAATAGTGTAAAAAAAAAAAAAAAAAAAAAAAAAGTAGTATGTTACACTTTCTTTAGATGTTTGTAGCACCCTCATCTATTTTATCAAATTTGTGTCTTAATGAGCGACGCATGGAGAATAGAAGGCAAATGGAATTCTCTTGATTATGTGCTTACAATCCATTGTATTGCCCTAACACATTTGCAGCATTGACATAACTCTGACCTGTTAAAGAGCCTCGATATGCGTTAAATGTACAATGAAAGTTCAAAGAGGTTCTAAAATGTGTATTTGAACAGGGTATACTGTACAATTTTGTACTTTTTACAAAGGATACTAGCTGAACCTGCGCTCGCTACACAGCGCATCATTCGCATCAGCGCATCATTTACACAACATATGTAGATGTCCCTTTACAGACACAAGTGAAAGACGTCTTGATTTAAAAAAAAAAATCGGCAAGGGGTATCATAAAGGGGAGATTGTTTTCGATTATTTTTTCTCAATATCTCGCACTGTTTGCAAGATTTGAGCCTACTTCCGATTGGAGTTTCTAATTCATGTACGACCAGTGTTTTCTTTCTTCTTGCATGCAGTATGTAATAAGCAAATACATTACATATACAATTAATTATAATGTCAGTTATATATGGTGTTCATTGGGCAAAACACTCAAAAAATAAAGATTTATCTTAAGACTCGAGAAATGGTTATCCTTCCTTTTTCACTATTATTTGGCCATGGAACAAACGCCTGAGACATATACAACCCCAATATACAACAATGTGGTGTTGGAATGTATAACGCATAGGATATGATGCTTTACTTTTTTTTTTAATTTCATCGCTTCCAGCGTACCCTTAAAAAATATAATAAAGAAATAATGGCCATGTTTTTTTAAAAAAAATATTCAATTAGAACTGAACAATCTACGCAAAATTTCCAATCGATCAGTGAAAACGTCATCTTTCTACAGCCTGTAGTTTTCGAGATCTCATTGTCAAAAGGATTGGCCACAAACATATAAACATAGTTTAAAAGAAATCGGAAGATGGAAGCACAATTCACATGCATTGATTTTAGAGAAGGCTTATTAAAATACAAGGCTTTGAACAATAATTTTATATCATAAACTTTATGAAAAGATATAGTTAACTAATTTAGACTATTTAAAGTACAAATACTTAAAATGTTTGTCTCTGTTAAACGTGAAATCACACATAACCGTAAATGAAAGATTTGAAAGCCAAAGTTATAGGTTGGAGCTCAGGCGCTTTTAATTGCTATTGTAGTATTTTATACAAAGGATATAAGCATTGCACATTGATTTTGAAGAGGTACACGCCACGCAAATGTGCCAAATTTTTGTGATTTGCCGCAAGTCATGTTATTCAGATTAGCAACAATAGATAAATGTGAACGGGAATCTGGTGAAATGTACGAACACAACTAGAATCCAGAATACAGCAATCACTGGCACTAAAGAGCTCATTCATGGCTAAGCGATTAGCGTATGCAGCACCTTTGGAGTGGGAGACCCAGGTTCGATTCCCGGTGGGAGTTCGTGCGGTTTAGATTCTACGGTAATCAATAGGTCCTGTCTCACATAGCCTCGCTGCTGAAAAGGGGCGTTAAACTCAAAATCAACTCAGCTCACTGACACAAAAAATGGTTCTCACTGGGAAAGGAACCCAGTTCTAGTAACTTCGAAATACATAACTGCATTTGTTACCAAATTCCTAACAATAAAAGTGAACTGGGAAATTATTTCGATTTCGTTAAATTGCACATTTAATAAATAAATAAATAAATACAGAAAACGTAATTGTACACATCTTTAAATATGGATGTAAGATACCATCCAAAAATTGCGGTAGTTGGGTTAGTCGACATTGAAACGGCAATGCGAACATACTATGTAACATCCACTTTAGGTTGTTATCGAGAGAACTGTCTGGTTTTCTTTATAAAAGACGAAGTGGAATCAACCCATAGGTCATGTACCAGCACAACTCCCGGCACGGTGACCTGGAGGTTACGGCAGGAATCGGTCATCAGTTGCCTTGCCAACCAAGTCACGCAGGAGACTCCTACAAGTGACCAACAAGTATTCAGAAAACACGCAACCATTATACGTAATATACATACGCTCTATCATCATATATAGTTTTACTTCCCAGTTTTTTTATTACATTTTTTTAGGTTAAGCTTAAAAACGCGTTAACCCTCTTCACACCGTAAGTATTCTAAGATTAAGACATATTCAGCTGCATCTGCAACCTTTTGACATACATTAAAATTGTGCTTTTATTCTATATTTTACATAATCTAAAATGAACGAGTGCTTACTAATTTTGACTTGCGACTACTAGCGGACCCAGAAGGGTCATTTGGGGAGGGGCGGATGGCCTCCTGGATGATGTATGATCGATATACGAAATATAAGTTTTACATCAAAACGGAATAAATTTTTGCAATGTCGTTAACAAAAATATATATGAATTAAGAATTATATATAATTTATACTTTTGATGGTAGTTTTTATGTTACAATGTAGATCTCATTCTATACATGCTCGAGCCTGACAAAGAAAGTAAATACAAAACAATCAATCAAGTGAAAAGCTGCAGATTTAGTAAAGATTCGATAAGATCTAAAGATTATATCCTCTCTCTTTTTTTTTAAAAAAAAAATAATCATTATTCTTTCTTTCTTTTTAATCACAATAAAAGAAATTGCTCTTCTAAATTTCGGGTCTCGTATTCCATTTCTATCCCTTTTCTGACACAATAGTTTTTTTTTTTTTTTTTTTTTTGTTCATGAAATGAAATCTTTCAATTTAACGTTCTACGATTATACCTTGTTAGGCTAAGGGAGACGATGATTAAAACAAGTGAATGACGATTGAAGAATTGGTGGAATGAAAATGTGGGAGGAAACGAGTACCCCGAGAAAATCCACGGAAACTATGTTGTCCACCACAAACTGATTTGGGCGGAGATCTAACAAAGGACACCGCGCACCACTCAGGCAAGCGCTCTACCACTGAGCCACCGTGTCCACTAATTTTTAGTTCAAACAGGTCGAATCCTACGGATTTTGCTGCAAACCACAATCGTATCCCCCTCTCTTATTTTACGCTTATCGCGACCGTATCAAATCAACAGTTCATATAATACGCAAGCATATTTTAAACCAACGAACTAGGACCTAAAACATCTATAGCTCAAATAGTCTGGAATACAAGCACATTTTGGCTGAGCTCTGACCGGCTTTCCTCACACAAACTGGAACGACCGAGAAGAAGACTGTATTTCTATTCTCTGATGCAATTATTCTCAACTGGTGGGTCGCTGTCAAGATGACCTTTACGGAATGTTACTATTGTTGTTATTTGCAAGTGACAGTTTACTGAAAATAGGTAATAAAGGAAAGGTAACATTTATTGAATCACTAGAGAAGACCTCCATTACAACAATGAAAGTTCTGGAGTTTTGTGACCCACGTAAATACATGCGCATCATGACTCACGAGTGTTGCAAATACGGTAAATGAATTGGGGGCAATCTTTTCAAGACAAGGAAAAAGGGGAAAGTTGTAGTGTTCAAAAGGTTGAGCAATACTGCCTTAAAGAATTGATGATAAAAATAAAAGTATTTGAAGGGAGCAATTACCCCTTCCGCCCTCCCCGTTGTACAGAGTGCGGCAGCGTTCATAGCGTAATTTGACTTGCGTAGTACAATGACGTACTGCATGAATGCGCGCCAGCTTGTGCCGCATTCGTGTACTAATGAGCTGCCATTTCGAGTGTGACAGTGATATGGAGCAGTAGAGTGCACAGCATCGTGCCTTTCCTGTTGAAAGTTATTTCAAGAATAACGACTCTGTTATTGCTACCCAGCGTCTATTTCGGCAACATTTCAACTTGGGATGTCATGGGAAAGTTCCACATGGACGGACCATTGTGAGGTGGGTACGTGCATTTCGAACAACAGGTTCTGTTTGCAATGGCAAACCGGGAAGAAGTGAAAGAACTGTGCGGACACCAGAAGCCGTGGAAAATGTTCGTGCTGCAATATTGCGTAGCCCAAAAAGATCTGCTCGTCCTCATTCGCAAACTGTGTATATGTCCGATCGCTCATTCAGGAGAATCTTGCACGAAGATCTCCATTTTCACCCATATAAGCTGCAGATTGTTCATGAAATTAGGCCTCGCGATTGGTTTCACGAGAAACATTCTGCTTAACCATGCATGATCTCATCGCCAAAATCCACAAATGTTGCACACCATCCTGATGTCAGATGAAGCTCATTTTGAGTTATGTGGTTCAGTGAATAAACAGAATATGCGTTATTGGAGTGATGTAAACCCGCATGAACTGCACATCAAGCCCTTGTACAGTTCTCGTGTCACAGTGTGGTGTGAAGTTGCTTCCTTTGGGATTATTGGCCCTTACTTCTTTGAGGATGACAGCGGTATGGCTATAACTGTCACCAGTGAACGCTACTTAAAGATGCTGCAAGACTTTGTTCTTCCCCAATTAGGTATGGTCGATGTGGATGTGGAACAATTATGGTTTCAACAAGACGGAGCGACCTCGCATACAGCCAGAATTTGCATGGATTTCTTGCGACAGACATTTTCAGGTAGAGTAATTTCCCGTTTTGGTGACATTTCCTGGCCGCCTCGCTCACCTGATCTTTCATGTGCAGACTTTTTCCTTTGGGGTTACCTGAAGCAAGAAGTTTTCCGAACACGTTGTGCCACCATTCCTGAGTTGAAGGATCGCATCAGAACTGCCGTCGGCAATGTCCCAGGGAATATGTTACGCCGAGTTATGGAAAGCTTCCAACGCCGCCTAGATGAATGTGTTGTGCAGAGGGGACATCATTTGATAGGAGTCACATTCAAAAAGTAATCCACGCAATGGACAATGACTTACACATTAGTAAATGGCATACTTTTAACTATTAATTGACATAAGAGGTAATAAATAATTTACAGTTACTGTCTGATAGTGTGTTTTTAATATCCTACTATGAACGCTGCCGCACCCTATATTATTAATCTATCCTTTCGTATCAATAAATATCGTAATTTAATATAAATCAAAATGAAGGAACTATCTTTGGAATTGAAATTAGAGAAATATAAACATGCCTGGAATATTCATTCGTTGCTTTTTATCTTTTTTCTACATAATAATTGTCCTTTTGAAAGTGGAATTGGAAAAAGATGTGAAAGATGCTCATTAGGAGGTGTTGTGTCTGAAATATTGTAAATAAAATGATGATAACACTATATAACAAAGGACTAACGATCATACCACTAACAAAAAGTACCTATGTTGGATAAATTTGTAATTGTGCTTTTCAGTACTAATTTGGGGATACTGAAACCAATAAAACTGTTTTAAAATATATCTGTCCACGAGGTGATGAGAAAAATTATCTCAGATTTAGGATTTTTGAGGAATCGCTTAGCCTATGCCAATAGTAAAAGTGTCCACGCCTCGATACATTTCTAATTTACTGCTATTATTTATGTTTATTTATTTGGGCCCAAATTTAACGTAATTTTTCTAAGAATATGATGGTTACTATGTATATATATTTCAAGAAGTCGTTTTAGTTGTAATACAATTAGGCAGTTAGGGCTGCGGTGACTCAATGGTAGAGCGCTGAGCTCTGGCGTGTGGAGTCTCCAGTTTGATCCCAGCTTCCGCCAAGTGCGTTTTGTGGTGGGCAAACCGCGTGTGGAATGGTATTTTTGGGATTCTCCTGTTTCCTCCAACAATCGTTCCACAATTATCATTCGTTTCATTATCACCATCTCCCTTAGTCTTGGTGCACAATCATGGAATGATAAAGTTTTTTTCCTTTTTTTAATAGGGACATATTTATCTATTTTAAACTGTTTTCCACTTGTATTATAAGCAATGTTGTAATGATAGCAGATGAGCCTTTACAATGTAGTCACAAAATCACGTGGCTTCCCAACTGTCACGAAGAAAGATAATTACGAAAAAAATGCACATTTTTTTTCTGTTTTCGAATGCAGGAAACGACAAACAAAAAAAGTAATTCTAATATGAAGTTTGATGTCTATGAGACATTTGACAGCACAGTGTAAGTCACAATGTTTGATGTTACACTCTGTTCGCGTATTCTAGCTTAGCTCATTTTCTACCGATCGGCAACAGCAGCCCTTACCTACAATTTAACCTAATATTTTTCGTGATTGAGGAAAGAATTCGTTTCAATCGGCAGACGGAACTGCAGGGCAAGAGGAAATAGGACGGAGCCTAAGCTCCGTGGCTATGCTAAAGCACTCAATCTGAGCAAAGTAGGGATAGAATTGTTTTCCTTTTTGCACATACACACAAATGAATGGCTCATATTGTACGGTATTAAAGACAAGAACCTACAGTAGAATTTCGAATCATTGTTTGTTTGCAACGTCCATATTCAAATTCTTATGAAGCCGAAAAAAATAAGAACACTTACTTTACCATTTCGGAATTTAATAACACCTGATGTATGTTTACGTAACTTTTCAAGTATTTAGGGAACAATGAATATTCTTGAACTTCATTTTAAACTGATTTACCACTGAAATTTTACTATGACTCCAAACACGCAAAGTCACAGATAATCATGTGTTACACTTGTAATTCAAAATTTAAAAAAAAAAAAAAAAAAAAAAAAAAAAACAATAAGCAGAGAATAGTAAATTGTCAAGTCATGTACGATAGGTTTAAGGCGAAAACACTCACAGAGGGCAAGTAAATTCGATCCTGGTAGATTTGAGAAATTTTATACAAGTTTTGATGCTTCGTCGTGCGTATGTGGTTTGTAAAGCGTCTTCTGTATAGGATACCAAAGTTCGACTCTCGGTGGGAACACGTGTGATTCAGAATTCTACGTTAAACAATCAGTCTACGTCTTGCTGCTGAAAATGAATGGTCGAATGAATTACTCATTTGCTTTAGAAACGCTCGAAATTGAATGCCTTCTTGTTTCAATGTATTATGAAGATATTACCGTGTCTATTTTAGAAATAAATAAATAAATATGCAATAAACGAAGCTAGTTTTCACTATTATTCTACTTAGTTTATATATCTTTTTCAAATACACTCTCAAGTATGTATGTTAATGGGTTTGTAACCGAATGATTTTTCCAGAATCGATTGAGAAGGAAACAAGATGGCTCAAAAGCAGTGTGCTCATCTCCGGTACGAGAGGTCCCTGGTTTGACTTCCGCTCAGGTGAGTTTGTAATGGGCAACATCCTGTCTTCGGTTTCTTCCGGTTGTTTTCGTTTCCTCTCACATTCTCTTTCCAACTGTTATTTCATAATTCTCTTTTAATAATTAATCCATCTTCTTTAGCCTAAAGAGCAGTACCAAAAGGACGCGCAACTAGAAAATTTCATTTTATTTACAGAATCGGTTTGAGAAAATTCAATTGAAGGAATAGGTTTAATAGTGTTGGCGAACATAATTTGTTTTTCACTTTTTGAATAACTTGAATTCCTTCTGATGAATAAAGTATGTAAAGTTAGATTAAATAATTCTGTATGTAAGACACACATACAGGGTGTTTTAAGGCTTTGTAGTTTTTATTACATTTAACGTACAATTATGAATAATACAGCAAATGAAAGAGCAACTCAAAGTTTTTGCTACAAATATTCAATATGAGCACCATTCGCTACACGGCACACATCAAGACGATAGGCGAGAAAGGCTCATAAACTTTCCGCCGGGATACGCTATGGCACAAAGCACGTTCAATTTAGGGTTCACATTGCCACTTTGGTGAAATGTCGGATCATCACTGAAGACAATATTTAGAAAAGTATCGTCATGCAGGAATATTTCATTTGCAAAGTTGGTACGTAAATCGTAGTCTGTAGGTTTTAGAACTTGTAGCAACTGCAAACGATAAGGATGTACAGTGAAACCTCTACTAACGGACACCTCTGTAAAGCGGACACCTCCCTTAACGGACATATTTTGTAATCCCCAAACATTGGAATAGGATAAAGCATATTGGCAAACCTCTCTAAAGCGGACACTCTCTAGTACGGACACGGACAGTCTTTTCTGTCTTTTATAGGTATTATTTACCTCCATATTACGGACACTTTCTCTAGAAATAAGTTGAAAAGTGTAGTAAAAAATGTATTTTTAGTAATTCATACATGTGTCACCAAGAAAGCATTGTGACAACATTTTGCCCCCGCAACTGTCTGCTCAGAAACCCAGACGAAGTATCTCTGTTAACAACACTCTTATGTCCTTTGCTTGCATCCCACTCCCACCCAAACTGTTTCAGACACAAAAGAGATTGACAGTTGCCCGCCGTTATGGATGACACGTTATGGTATTGTCTCGTTGGAGTCTCTAACCAACTAGAAGACAAGTTTAGTATTTTTTGCCCTCAGGTATGTATATTGTCTCAAAAAGCACACTTCAGGACTGCAATTACCCCACAAATTAAAGCGCCATACTGAAAACGAAGGAAGTACTGATAAGTGTAAAGTGCAGAGAACTGTAACATGTTATTTCCATGTTGTGCCTCGAATATAGAGAATTGGATGAAAGAGGATAATGCATTTAATATCCGTAAACACGATTCATGCAAAAATATTTATTTTCTAATTGTATATTACCTTGCTGACTAATTTACATAACAAAATACTGAAACCTCTTGAAGGCGGACACCTCTCTATAGCGGACAATTTTTGATTCCCCACGGCTGTCCGCTTTAGAGAGGTTTCACTGTAGTTGTAAGCGTCTCCTTAAAATTCTCCACATAGACGGTTGCACTGTAACTACAGATTCAGTCTTTGCAAAATGTAAAACACAATTATCTTTCTGCTCACTAGTCATCATCTTTGCTACTAGTGCTTTTTACCGGCAGACAAAGGAAACAGTGTATGTGCATGCGTGCGCAAAAAAACCGAGTTACTCTTTCATTTCATGTCTTATTTACAGTTGTAAGTTAATTGTAATAAATATTACAAAGCTTTAAAACCCCAATATTCATTTTGAAACACGCTGTATATTGGATATATATAACTTACAATGCAAATTTGTTCCTGCAATACTTGTACCTAATATCAGAATTTAAAGAATGCCTTCAAAGTAAAACATCACTGCAGACCTCAAAATCAGAGGACTTTGTGACGTTAGGGGCGGGGTATGCAAAGCCCATTCACGGACATTACCGATGTGACTTCCTTATTGTAGAACTCCAGAGCCGCCACTGAATGATAGCCTGATATGAGCGGAAAAAGGATCGATCTTGATTTCTGTTAGTTATCGTTCTGACAATCTTATGGTTAAATTTAGAAAGCAAAATGAAAATTGTACCAGGACAGACAGTTTCGGGAACGGAATCTTATATCTTTCAATATCATGGAAATGACCGTATTTCTTACATTCAATCGTTAGGTAATTTCTAAATGCAATTTAATGTTTGAAAATCGACAATAAGTGTTTGTGTCGGAGTGGCTTAATCACATTCTTTTTTTCGTGACTCAAGCGTAGGTTTGATGTAATTTGCGTGTACGAGAATATTCATTACTATGTTTATAGCCTAAAATGCTAATTCAAATCACCTACTAGAAACAACCTCCTATTGTCACGGAACTGACATGTATCTGATACGCCTACAAGAGAGAAACATTAAAATTCTTTCTTTTGGAAACATACACTAACCAAAAAAGTTCACATCAATAAAACAAGTTCTGCATAAATCCACAATAGTGGTCTACTTCCACAACACCATTTACTTCAAATGTTAGTATGATTTCAGCGATTCATGTTAAAAGAAAAACCTGATCATTTATCTTTCTTTGTAAAATCATGTACTTCTATCCGTAAGTAAAATTAAAGTTGATTTTTTTTTTCTCTGTTTGACAGAAATTTCTATTTCTGAAAATTGTATTATTCAATGTTACGTGATTAAACTTGGTTGCTGTAATAATATGTTGAGAGCATATTGGTTAGTTCTGATCGAACTTAGATTTATCCTAGTCTCCTGCAACATTGCATACTATGTAGTATTGTTTCACAGTTTAGATACTAACTCGATTTGGTCCAATATGAAAATGGTGTAGTACTTGTAGTTCACATATGTATTTTTCGTCATTATCATTGTGGCAGCATTAGAATAGATAGTGCAATTTGTTTATTTGTTTGTTTTTTTTGAAATATAGTATTTTTTCAGCACCGAAGTTTCATAAGAGCTAAGTATGATTTTGCATTATCCCATTGCAGCAGGAAGCGCTTTCGGTTCCCCAATGTAGGATATTTTTGGCGTAGTGGAACACATCTGTTCGAACAGTTCGGAATAATTATCATTGATGGTACGACCATTAGGAACGAACTCTAAGTGAATTTCTTCCTTTCACCATACATAGAGCATGACTATGCTCGAAACGGCCCTGCTTAATGACCGGCTGGCCCTTAGTTATCACTGATTTTGTAGGTTCGGGGTTCGAAAAAGCACCCACTTTTCGCCGTATGTGACAGTGTTCCAGGGAACGTACATCAAACGGATTTTGAAGCAGTTGACGGCACATATCCACTCTTCATTGGTCCGAAGCTGGGGTCAACTTATGTGGCTACAATGCAGCATGGTTTTCCGAGTTCCTGAGTTGACGCACTACAGTGCACTGGGACATGCCGAGTTAGTTTGACAATCGTGGATCGATTTTCCTCTACAACGTGTCGTAAAACCTCATAATCTGTTACTCTGGGATGGCTGGACCTTGGCTGTCTTCGACATTTTTACAATCTGTACGAAACCAAAGACTTGCTGTGCTGTGATTCAATGCATCTTTGCCTTTCGCATAACAAATGTTTTGGGTTGCTGCCGCAGCGTCATGCCCGAGTTCGAACGCATACAGTAGTTCGTGTACCAGACAATCGTCACTGCCACTATAAACTGATCTAAGATATGAACTTGATGGTGGCCTCCGTGTTAAACTGTGCGTTTGCCACACTACCTCTTGAGCCAATTTGACCTTGTACTTACGGTCAATACATGCCCCCTGCTGTTTGGTTGTAGAAATATTGCAAAATTTATGATTCACTCTTGTACGTAAAACTTAGTTTATGTAGAAACATTACATGTAGAGGATACTGGAATTTAAAAATGGATATTCTAAGCTAAGTTCAACTTAGCAACACACAAACACACACATACATACATTATATATGGGTGATTAGGGAAGTTTTAAGATACAGCTAAAGAGAAGACTGTAGCAATAAAATTTTCCTTGAACGAGAAACATCTCTCCTTTGTAAATGAACTTGGAGTTGAAAATAGGGATTTGCGAGCCATGATTTTGTACGACTTTAATTGTGGTTTAAATAAATCGGAGTCGCCGGAAAGGTTGACACGAGCCTTTGCGAGAGTACATGAACACATGCAAGTGTTTCGTTGGTTTTCAGAATTTAAATGCGGCCGGACCTCATTAGAGGCGCGTAGTGAAACACCATCAGCAACAGTGACAGACGAAAACATTGATGCCTGGAGCAGATGATCCACGAGTGACATACAGTGACATCGAGTGTGCCTTTGGAATTAGCGCGCCAAGTGTTTCAACCTCCTACATAATCACTTGTGATAAAGGATCTTGTGACAGGTGATGAAACCTAAATTTACCAGTTTGACTCACTGTCAGAGACAAAGTGCCAGTCATCTGTTTGGGTCTTTTCTGGTGAAGCACCACCAATGAAAGTCAAGAGGCCACGAAGTGTAAAGAAGAAAAGGTTACATTCTTTTTAAAAAGTGGCCATGTGGCCACGGTTACTGTAGAATATCAACGCACCGTTACTGCAAAGTGGTACACAGGCGTTTGTCTATCTGAAGTGTTCAACAAAATTCGGGAGAAGCGATCAAGGGCTGGTTTACGAGGAATCCTGCTTCAGCCTATTCTGCCAACCAAACAGTTGATTTCATTGACCATATTCCTGATAAACTTTTATTCCATCTCCCGTACAGCCCCGATCTAGCACCGTGTGACTTTCTCTGTTCCCTGTGTTGAAGGAGAAACTTTGTGAGTATCAGTTTTCCAGCCCTGAAGATGCTGTAAATGCCTACAAAGAACAATTAAGGTTGGTTTAAAGGGACAAGTTTTGCCAATAGATGGCACTATAGTCTTCGTATCTCTTCCACATATTTTTTACCTTTCACGAAAATTCACGATTTATCTTACAAATTTCAACCTAGAGACTTCAAATTTTTAGAAAAGGAACTTCATAATCTATCGAAGGCAATAATCCGTGCCGATTTTTTATTTAGAATTTTGTTCATTGTTGAAATTGCTTGATTGTTGAAATGGCTATCTAAATCTTTAACAATGGAACTGTTTCAACAACAAAGAAAATTCTAAATAAAAAATCGGCACGGATTGTTCCCTTTGATAGGTTATGAAGTTCCTTCTCTAAAAATTTGAACTCTCTAGGTTGAAATTTGTAAAAGAAATTGTAAATTTTCGTGAAAGGTGAAAAATACATGGGAGAGATACGAATACTATAGTGCCATCTATTGGCAAAACTTGTCCCTATAAACCAACCTTAAGTGCAGTGCTTGAAATCCAGTGGCATCAGTCCTTCCAGAATTGGCTTAGGTGGATGAGACATTGTGTGGATGGACAAGTTATAACAACTGAAATAAAGATATGTGTACCCAGAACTGCATGTCTCAACTTTTTACTGACCCTCGTATATATATATATATATATATATATATATATATATATATATATATATATATATATATATATGGGTAAAAGTGAGGGGGGACACGGGCGGACGTCGTTCCCCCTCTTGCAATAAATATCTATGGCGTCCTACCACTTTCTAAAAAATACAATGAGCAAAGATAAGCAGGGGTACGGTGTGACGTCAAGCGTCCTGCTACCTTTTCAGATTCACTTCTACCCCTGAGTATATCTATATATATTCCCAGGTATGCGCCCCCCCCCCAACTCAAGAAAGTTCTCTGGATTCGATTAATCAGTAATGCTGTACATTCAATGCGTCGTAGTCCATCATCAATTCAAGAGGACCTAGTTCACTATGTATAAATTTCTTTTTGTACTTCTTACGTTGCAATCGGTTAAAGGTTTTATGATCAACCCAATAGAATAAAGATCAGTGAAATTTATGTTTAAATACGTCACAGTTTCTTCATTCAGTAATATTTTATATCACTTAGCTATTGAAACATTATCGTATTTACAATCTTAATATGGTAGATCTTTGATCTTTCTTTTGATTTTATCTAAATATAAAATTTCAATGTGTCTGCTTGTCATGCACGAGTAACAGGCATGACAAAGTCTTTTAAAAAGTCAGGCTGGATATAAATGCAATTAGATTTGCTCACTTAATTGTTTTAGCACCTTGTGTTCAAGGAAAAGTCTTTAACTTTCTCCATGAAGGCTTGCTTTTTCTTTTAAATATCGATCAAAAACAACCGGTCTTGATATCAGATATACATATTATAACGTAGCAACATATATATATATATATATTAGTTTCTTTTTTTTTCATACAAAATTATGTTCGTAGGTGTTTTCTTATAGACCAATTAGTCAATTTGTATTCGTCCAGCGTACATCTTTTCCTATAAGCACTGCATCTCTCTATACACTCTTACTATCATGAGACAGCATCACATACGCTCTAGTGCCACAACAGCACTCTTTTGCTCATACATTGGCGTTAATTAGATCAGGCCAGCCACTTTCTTCCAACAGTGTGTGTGTGTGTAACTGAAATACATTTGCTGGAACTTTCTCTCTCATGTGGAATTCTTGTTGCATGCTTTATCAACAAAGATAATTGACAGAATGTCTTTAATGATAATTATCATTCAATTCGCTTTTCCTTTGGCGTATCTACATCTGATTAAATTTGTATATAGAAAGACAATGGTTCTTATTTTGCAATTGAAGATTTATTTATAACAAATTCATTATTATTTGTATTTTACATTTAATTCTTAATATTTTTCACGTTGTTCTTTGCAGTAAACAGCTTCTTGATATTGTAACATGTAATTTGCACAAATAATACAAGAATGACTTTTGCAGAGGATTCTTTGCTTCAAATGGAAAATTACGAATGTCTACTTTAAACTAGTTAATATACCTCATTTAAAAGTTGCGATTAAGATATTGTTGTTGACAAGCATATACTGTAATTCCAAAACAAATGTGTGGTTTAACTAGGGGAAAGATATTATCGAACCACTCCACGAAAGAATCAACACCATATTTAAAAAGTACTGAATGTTTATGCGTAATAATAGACTTTGGAACGTCACATGCGGATGCATGATGCATACGAAAGTAAAAACTCGTAGAAAAGTTGTCATAAATTTTTACTGTTGCACTTACTATTGAAAGTTCAAATTTTGGTGGCATAATGAAGTTTATACGAAGCAACAAAATGCAATACGAAGCCTATTGGTAATCCAAAATATGGTATCTATTACAGACATGTACAATATATCTTCAGAGCATAATCGAGGGACGTTATTATTATTACTTACAATGTAATCATGTTGTATATTATTTTTTTGTAAACTTTTCACACCAATTGTACACATAGCGGCTTTAAATAGTTATTTGGTTCTTTGATTGAAAATTTTTCCAGGAAACAAAAAATATTTCTACCACCGGTGAATTACTATATATGTGAATGATATTGAAAAGTGACATAATATCTAGCATATTTATGGGACATATATGAACATATCGTATATATTCGTGAATTACTCAATATGTTAACAAATCGCTCCATTGACATGCGCGAACTCCAATGATTCTCTTCTACCACCATGTCTCAATAGGGTAATTGATGATCACGCATCTCCATTTCAGAAACATACTACTATATAGTTGGTTGAATGAAGTCTAACATTTCATTTTTGCATTGAAACTATATGAAAGAAACCCAATCTTTAAAGTGGGATACGAACTACTATATATTCGGGTTTGTATCCAAGTGAAGTACCTTCACTGGGAATTGAACACGGGACCTCCTGCACAGAAAGAATATGCGAAAGCATTCGTCCATGAAGAGACACTCAACACATATTGTTAATTTATTACTTGAAAACAATTTCATTCTACCTAGGTATATTAAAGTAAGAAGCTGTTGGTTCTGTGGTGACTTTTGTAACACTAGTTTTTAACATCCCGGGAGCACAGAAATGTAATTGCTTTCGAGTTATTACTCACCTGGAAAAATTAATTTATCATTCTTAAATAGTGTGATTCTTTGGATATAAGCCCGCTGGAAAATGTGAATATCTTAAGCATTTTATTTAGGACCCACACACATTATATAAATACATATCTTCGCATGATATTACAGAAGACGCTGAAAATGTCCGCTACCGCTACTATCTAGGGATAGTTGAACTCAACGCTTCATATTTGCATTTTGCACAGGAAGTTGCTTGCAAGATGTTCTCGCTTATCACAATAACTTCCGAGTTGAATGTTTAATCCCAGTTCCGGCATAGTGCGAGGCTTGTTTGTAAACACTTTTTCTTTTAAGGCAGCACACAGGGAAAAACTCAGCTGGTTTTATATGAAGTGATTTTAGTGGAACGAAATTTTTCGAAATTACTATTTATATTTTCCCTCAAAAATCGGTCATACTTGAAGGAAAAGAATTACAGTGTAGACTTTCTATTTAAAATTATCCATACAAAGTTAGTTAACTTTGTGCATTTATTTTTTATTGCTTGTTCTAGGCAAACTATAGTTTCCAAGAAATACTTATGACCGCTTTTGCGTGCGTACAATGACACGAAAGTTATCTCACTTTACGGTATAATAATATTAATTTTTAAATTGAACTTTGGCATTGTACTCACGAAATTTCAATAACTAATTCTTACGAAAAAATAAAAATAGTTTTCCCTCCTTGTTACGTAAGGTTTAATTAAAAGTCAGTCGAGATTGCATTCCAATAATTTTTCAACAACGATAACATCCTGCATTGTTTGTTCCTATCTTGATGTAATATAAAGCAAATAAAGTTGTCGTCAAACCGTGAACAGATTGTAAATAGAAGTGACAGACAAGTGTTATAGTTCTTTAGAAACAGTAACTTTTTCGCTATATAGCTTAGCTATTCAGAATAAGCATTCTTCTTTTGTTTTCGTTCTATGTTTGACGAACAAATAAATGATGCACTAACGTAAACAGAGGAAATATTTCGATCAGTTTTATGCGCGAGTTTTATTAGCTGTTGTTTCACCTAGATTAAATTTATATTGTTATGTTTGTTATTGCGTGCAGAATATTGCAATTTCAGATAAGTCAACAAACGCTGTAACATCATCGTGCTTTGTTCTTGTTCTGAATTACTGCACGAGTTTTGTTATACTAAATGCGTAGGCGAGTTTGCATCACATCATAACAGAAGCAAAGGTCAATTGTATTCTCATATGTATGAAGTGACATCACACTATTATTAATGAAACGGAAACTACAGGTCTGTAGCGGGGAGAGTTAGTGGAATTAGAAGTTTTCTTATTCTGCTTCTAATGTCAAATATTGAATAAAGTATTAACCCTTTTATTAGGGAGTGTGTCTTTTCAGTGGCGAATCTTGTCCGAGACGAGGGGGGCTAGGCCCATTTACCATTGTCTGGGTTCTAACTGCCCCTCCCCCAGTTTTTACCTTCTAGATCCACTTCTGCTTTAGATGAGAGAGAAAACGATGTTGAATCTGAGAGTGTCTTTAGATGAGCAGCTCTGACCATAAACTAGCGGCAGTGTTACGTATACACTATGCTAAATAGTTTTGATTTTTATGGTCAGAGCTGAACAAACTTTGGGGCGCTGATTCCTGACACCTAACAAGCAAAAAAAAAAAAAAAAAAAAAAAGTCCTCTGGAACTTTGGTCAGTGCAAGGGATTCTCCAAAGGAACGTAGAGATTACTTGCTAGGTTATAGGAGATCTCTACGTTCCTTTGGGGAATCCCTTGCACACATTTTTCGGAGGTTTGAAGCATACAATTTTTCAATCGAGCAGGTATGACTTCGAGTATCATGTTCTAAACCGCACGCTCTACGTTGCGTTGTTTTTGAATTACAACCCTCTGAAGTTCATTTTTCCCACACTTTCGGCACCTTATATCGTCGAAACTATCCCTCACTGAACCTGATATTATACATATGGTGACGGGAGGCAAAGACCTCTCGGTGTAGGGGGCAACAAAAGCATTAAATCCAACCCTGTGTATGAAACGATAGTTTCTCAATATTAAAACCGGAAATGGTGGCAGATTTCTACTATTTCTACTTTTAGTAGAGAGATTAGATTGAAGATTAAATAGGGCTATATTCTTGGGACGCTTAATTTATTACAGAAAACCGATTCCTGCTATATATTATCATTTTTACTCTCTGGCGTTCAACGTTAAAATTGGAAGTGGTTGATTTCTGTCACTTTTGGTTTGAATAGAGGGTTAAGAGGGAAGATAGTACCTATTCTTAGAACTCTAAAGTCAAAAAATGATAATAAATGAATAACTTTTCTCCCTATCTATTATCGGTTTAGCTCTATGTAGATCAATATTGAAACCGAAAGTTGTAATGGATCTTTATCACTTCCGGTTTTAGTACAGTTATGACGATGAAATATATTCTTGGGATGCTTTATCGATTGCAGAAAGCAGTTTCTCGCTATCTATAATATTTTTTCTTCTGTACTGACCAATGCTAAAATTGGGAAGGGTTAACTTCTACCAGTTCCGATTTGAAACTCATCTCCATTACCGACCTCGATTCTTAAATCTTGGCATCTCTCTATCCCGGGCAAAATTTATGATGATCTATCAAGTGGTTCTTCAGATATTTTGTTTCCTGGACGGACGGACACACGGACAAATAGCGTAAATATACAAAAGAATTTTGATAAACCAAACTCCTTAAAAGCTTTCTCCATCCTCAGAAATGAAGAGTAGGTCTAAAGACGCAATCTTTACGATCTATGCTCGAGATGTTTGTCATCTGTAATGATTTTTTTTTTTAAAGTATCCCAAGTGTACTTCATTTTGTTTCCTTAAAAGTGTTGAATATATGCGCCACCTCGACTTTTTATGTCCGTCGATTTACACGGAGAAGCATTCTTTGCAATAAACGGGAATATTACAAAGTAGGATTGTTAGATTGAAAGCAAGATCAATCACTTCGTTACACTAAACACTCGTCCGATGTGTGCATTACTGACTGGTATACCAAGTATATAATGTATTATTTTGAACAAATTTGGAGCATCTACTTTCCATCAATTATCATCCTTGCTATCAAGCATTATTAGACTACCGTATTACATATTTCAAATAACAGAACTCATTGTACAAGTTCATTTCAATCGAAACCAATTGTCTCGTCTCTGTCAAATCGTACAGTGTTGGTGTGATATCTATTGTTATGTCTATAACAATAAAAAGCCCATCCTTTTGTTACAATAAAAATATAATTCTAGTAATTAACCAACAACAATTAAGGATTTAGGATTTAATTTCTGGGCTTTCGGCGTCTAAAGCCATTTAGCCCGTCAGGTTTGAGGGATAACGTCCCTTGGCGAGCACACTATCCGGAGAAAAGAAAGGAAGAGTTGAGTTGATTTTGGTTTAGCGTCCCTTTCAGCAGCGAGGCTATATGAGACGTGGACCTACTGATTAACGTGGAGTCCGAACCACATGAGCTCCCGCCGGGAAAGAAAAGAAAGGAAGAAAGGATTGGGGAAGGAAGGGAGCGGCCTGGGACCTATGTTAGGTACCACCCCGGCATTTGCCTGGTGTGAATGAGGAAAACCCAGGAAAACCTCATTCATGGTGGCTGGCCTGAAAAAGCGTTTTACACTTTTTCGACCGAGTGCCCCCACCGGAAATCGAACCCGGGACCGTTCGCACCGAAGGCAAGAGCGTTAGCGACTACGCTACGCCAACAACAATTAAGTATAATATATATCTATATTATAAGGTATAAACGACAAACTAGTCTTCCCGATCGGTGTCCGCGAATTAGGATAAATTTAGTGCATCCGTGGCATTATTAATATCAAACAAAACTTAGAAAAGTTTTAAATAATGCCATAGATCCCCTGTATGCACGTACAGTAGTTGAAAGCTTATAACATAAATGAAGTTTGTAGTTTAATTGTTAATATTGCTATCTACCTCTCAACTACTACTACTACTACTACTACTACTATAGATACCAAACTTTAAAGGTGTTGGGTCCGTACCTTCCGTAAAAATAAAAAAGGAGGTCCGCAACACTGCGTTATACTGCAAAGCTCTTTTGCTTCTTTATTTGATTCTAGTCTACAATCACAGAAGATAATGAATAAGACACTCAAAAGGAAAGCCAATCAAAATAGAATTGGGTATGTTAGTAATAAGTCAACCCTTATTTATATTATTCTCTCACCTTGACCATCGAAAGATCTTTTTGTAAAGATTTTTCCATACCTAATACTCTATGCCAGTGGTTCCCAACTGGTGTGTCGCAACACACTAGTTTGTCACTTAGCACCATAGGGTATGTCATGGGATTAAAATCAATTTTGAGAACAGCCAATGCTTCCAGCGTCGGGAACAATGGTCAGAGTACTGCATTGAGTCACTACTGCATAATACTTAGTCTCACATCAATACGTGTATAATTATATTATTATTATTATTATTATTAAGTATTCTGCCTTTTGGCAGGTCCTGGGACTAATGATTTTTCTTCTCTTAATTTTCTTAATGCTTGTATTCGCACGTAAATTAAGCAACAAGTACAAGATGGAAAACACGTTAAATTCAGTACCACATACACTGAATTAACCATATACGTGAGTAGCAATCTCAATTATACATTCTCAAATAAAGAAGTTCGTGATCTTCGTTTGCTTTGTTTTTTATATGGTCAACAAAATCTTAAATTTCATTTCCTGCATGAAATACGTTATTAGTAAAATTTAGTTGACATCTATTGCATCATTCTAAATTTTACACCATTTTTAAAACTTCAGATGAGATAGACACGGGTTTTCTTTACCTCGTCGCCTATGTCGTTTTCATCTTTGTAGCATCATGAGACGTATTGTATATTTGTGTCACTAGTCCCCAACTACGAATCATCAAAACAAAAGGCTTAAAAAGGTTCAATTTACCCACGATCTTTAACATTGTTTTCAACACAGTTTTCAAGGAGGACAAACTTTTGTTCGATTTCAAGTTAGAATTAACGAGAATCTGCCGTATAATAGATGACACTAGCTTTCACATAATGCATGAAAAAAAGTTCTTTAGTAGAGGAGTAGGATAGGCACTTAAAATTCATTAATTAATGTACCAAATAAGAAAGATAAGTGCACTGGTTAATTGGTTGGTAGTACGTCCCTTTTCAGCTTAGAAGCTATCAGACAGTAGCTACAAATTAACACAGGGATAGAACCACGTATATACCAATCGGTGCCGGGAGTATAAGCATGCATAGGAAAAGAACATTACCAATTGGGCGAAACACTTAGAATGTTCAGTAGTATAGTATTACCCATCCTCTGTGTATAATAATTAAAAACAACACTTGAAATAAATACTATATCGGGATTTAGACCTGTCAAAATGTTTACATGAACTCTTTTGGAATTTACAACTTAGATATTTTAGTAAGTCATACAAGTGAATTGTATTAGATGACTGAAATTGGTTAATTGCTCGCATCTTTACTTAATTTCGTAGTCATCTTACAAGTAAGCATATCAAGGAAAGTTCTCATGTGTCCTAGCGATTCCTCCGAACGCGTCCGTTTTGTCTTCTTTTTTCCTCGTATATTTTACATATTTTTTGAAGTATTCACTGTATAGGAATGACCAGGAAACAATAAAATACAACTTAATATTGTTTTTTTAAAGAAAAAGGCAATATTTAAGAAAAACAACTGTTATAACAGAAAATTTGTAGAATTAACTTGGCTCCACATCGCGTGATAAGCATTTCGCCTACTATTAGCTAAAATCTTAAGCTTCCAATTATATAGTAAAGACTGTAATTATTGGACAACGAGGCAAAAGGATTGTATGTCAAGCTAATTGAAGGCAATTATAGAGGTGCGTGCTGTATGAATGGATTCTAAGAGACAACCGTATTATTTGTGGCAATTCCGCTTCTTCCACTAAAGACATCAACACAGCGCCAAAAAACATCATTGTAAAGTAACCGCCCTTTCCAAGAAACAGCGCCTGCTTGCTCCTAGCTATGTGTGTAAAACTTTCTGCAAAAATGACTTAAATTTCTTCACACACATTTGAAAAAACTTGTTTTCTCATAAACGACCATTCTTCCAAAGGCAAAAAAGTATTTTAAAAAGCCATCACGATATTTTAAAGAAAATTGTGTTGAAGATGCGTGTTAAAACTAGTGAAAACATAATTGAATATTAATAAAAATACATTAGCAAAACTTGCATATTAGATTTTACTTTTGTCTCACGACATGATTGTTTTATTTGTGACTAGTTTAGTTAAAATGCCTGTCCTTAGCGCAGTAAATACAAGGATAAAGGAAACTCCTATTTATAAAGCAAAAACATATCAGTTTATGAGTAACGTTAATATGCAGACTTCGAAACAGTTAAGAGTTATGGGTTGCATAAACATTTAGGCGATAACTATAGACATTCTTGATCTTTATTATAAGACACCTCACTTCGTCAGTCATACTACTAATAGTTCACAGCCAGGTTAATAGTTGTCGCTAGTGTGCAGGCAATTTGGAGACGAACCGAAGGCTTGGGAGGAACAACTAGTAGATATCCGTAATGCATAGAACTCTATGGCTTATGACTTAAGAAATTCGTTGATGCAAATACGAATTTGCTAGAGATCTGGAATCCGCCATATAAGTTTCCCCTCAATTAATTTTTGAAGCGTCGAGAAATTGTTAAAATCGTCAGATCGATTTCCTGCAGAACTCCATCGTAGCTAAGCGGTTAGTGTAAGCGCCTTTGGTGTCGGAGACCCGGGTTCGATTTCTGACGGAGCTCGTGTGGTTCGGATTCCACGTTAATCAATGGGTCCTACTCTCATGTAGCCTCGCTGTTGAAAGGGACGCTAAACTCAAACCCAAATCAACTCAACGATTTCCCGCACCCAGAAACAACATTTTATGACAAACGTTAAGCAAAATATTTAGCTTCCTCCCCTCAAAATGACCTTTAAGTTTTACCCGTAGCAATTTTGCTTTCTCGCACTGAATATGATAAAATAAATAAAATCAACCCGCTTCACGACAATCGTCAGCAAAGTCCCCAATGACTTTTCCAGAATTGATTATTTAAGGCTGTCTCGTCTCGAAAAAGTGCCGTGAAAGCGATGTATTGTCTCTTAAAGTGTATTTGTTTCTATTGGAGTAGCCCTGTCCATCTGACCCCCTGGCTCACGAAAATGTATACGTCAGAAATACCAGACGTAATACAGCAACCATGGAGATGGACCTCCTAGAAAATTTTCTTCGGGCGCCACTGACTCTGTCTGATCTCCCATCTCGTCACGAAATTGTTGTCGGAAGAATTAAACGAAAATAAATTCTTTTATTTTCACTCAGCTTCTGGATTACAATTCAACTCATAGGAGGTTAACTGATTTTATATATATATATATCCTATAACTATTCTAGGGTTCCAATGAAGACAATGGGGATGAACATTTCCCTTAAATTCATACAGACAGTACTTTATAGTTCCACATGGCAATATACAAGAAAGGAAGGTCAGACCATGAATATTTGTCTTAATTACTATTAACATTATTCAAAATTTGTTTTGGAATATCCTCCAGGGCATAGGCTCTGGAGGCCCTCGAGCAGAATTACAGTATTATGTGTAGAATTTAATCGTAGAGTTATAAGAGTAGAGCCCAAACAGTGTCATGTAGTAACGAACCCAAGACCGTAACAAAGTACCCTTTCTTTTGATTGAATTAAGTTATCATTATCTACGGTTGGATTTTCATGTTGTATTTATTAGTACCTACATTTTTTTCGTTACAGTGCATTCTTTTACACATTTCTCTATTGTTGTTTGAAAAATCTATAAGGCTTTTGATGGACTCTCCGGTTTCCGACAATCTTGTTGCTTTTATCTTTTGCTTTAGTTTTCTAAGATCATCGACGTTGACGTAACATTAAAAAAAATGATCAGTAAGGGATATTGTAGTTGCCTCTGATACTGTTTTACTATTTATCATATTTGTCCCAAATGTGATCTATTATATTATGAGTATTTCCTTGAACACATGTGGGAACCGTTAGACATATTTTGTTAGTATTGCTATTGCTATTTATCATATGTATGAACTCTGTGTTTTCACGTTCATCATTCAATGAATGTTCATGTCTAATGCACATACGAAATATTTATTTTAACTATTAATTTTAGCTACCCCTTTCAGTGATAGTGGTTATATTTCTAACCGCTCACTACTACCTACTCTTCCATAAGTTCTTGCTGCATGCCTGAATGGATAGTGGTTACTTAAATAACCACCCGATTTTTTCTACAGCATACATGATACTTATTACCCAGGCAAAGTAGCACTTATAAAATCATGGTATGACACTGAGAAACTAAATACAACGAGGTATTTGTGTTCGGACTTACAGAGAATTTTGCTACTTAAAGATTAAACAATTTTTGAATTCTCAATAATTGTTATCACGTGACCTGTAAATAATTTATATGATTACGCTTTTCTTAAAAATTGGAATTGTTTATTTTAACCCACAACATTTTACGTAAGTCAACATTATTCATTTTGTTTAAGTATTCGTGAGTAACATAATTTAATGAATCCTAATGTACAGACCCCCTCTTCCGTGACCTTTTCGGATGTTATTACAATTATAATTTCTTAATTTATTTTCATAATTGTAGTTAGGCAAAATTACATAAACTAATTTGTTTCATCTTCATATTTAAGACGAGTTTATTTAATGCAATAATACTGATCTATTCTTTGTATTTACTGTAAGTTACCAATATTTAAGTGCAATATTGTAAATTACCTCACTCAGTTTCTCAAAACTAAACTTTCCGTATTATTATAATTTAGTCTAAGATTCATGTCATTGATTATTACATTCTTAATGTTTTCGACCTGTAAATCATACTCTTAACATCTAGATTTATTATATTCATAGAAATGTCAGCATACGAAAACAAAGAATTTTTATTTTGAACTCTTCTCTTCATATAATTGTCACAAGACTGTCCTTCATCATGAAAAATAAGTGTTATTGTTCCGATCAAATTTGCTTTTGCCTTGACAGAGGCATTTATTTCCGGAATACAAAACATGGGTTGCTACGTCTAAAGTATTTATTAATGGGCGACGCTTCAATGCATACAGAATTCCCTGCTAATTACGATACAATCCGTAATCAGCTCTGGGAAGAACTACGAATATCACCATCATAATAAATGACCTTCGATGCAGTACAAAAGTATGCAAATTTCACAACTATTAATTCAGTCAATATTTGAGGAAATCCTTATTACAAGTAGGAGCCCTCTGTAATCAGGAATCAAGAAACCCTTATTTCTTTTCTAACAAACATTCAAAAATAATGCTATATTTTCTGTGTTGTTTAATACAGTTAATTAGTTATGCAAAAAGTCATGTACCATATGGGTATTTCTTGTTCTATTTGACTAGAGTTGGGTGCAATCTGGATGGTGAATCGTCTGCTAACACCGCGCAGCATGGAGGAGAAATCTTTGTCCAACGTTGCCACATGAAAAAAATGAAATGAAATCTTTGACGTCCCACGTTTATGCCGGTTAGTCTAAAGGAGACGGTGATGATGAATAATGAATGAAATGGTGGAATGAAGAAAGTGGGAGGAAACGGGAGCACCCCGAGAAAACCCAGGCACACGGTGTTTGTCCACCACAAAGCTCACTTGGCGGGGGCTGGGAACGAACCCGGGACCCCAAGCACCAGAGGTGAACGCTCTACCACTGAGCCACCGCGGCCCCACGTTGCCACATGAGTGGCTACGGCTTGAAGCCCGAGCTTGTGGATTTATGGATACCAAAGATCGAATTGATGATGAATTTTACGTCCACTCCACATCTCCGCTTTGTTTTCTTAATCTTGTTATTTAGTACATTACAGAAGGTGCATCACGTTTATATCACAACTATAAGTAACGTAATTATTCTTAGGTAGGCTACAACTGTTCAATCAAAAAACGGAAAATAATTAACAATAATGAACAGTTCAAATACATTGCTGCACGTGAGCCTCTTCATTAGGTATTGTTCATGCATTTGCATAACATAAACACTGTTTGATATGTAAAAACAAAATGATGGTTGATTCATTACACGTATGCTTTTAAATGTCGTAAGCACTGAAACATCCATCGAGGCTAAGGCAGGGGTAGAAGCAGGCCCGTAGCCAGCCCAAAAATTTAGGGGGGCCCGGTCGAAGTTAGGGGGGGCCCGACCCAATCATATTATACTTCATCACCATATTATAGTTCATTTGCAAGCCTATCATGAAACTTTTATTGGGGCCAACCAAAGTTTAGGGGGGGCCCGGCCCCCCTAGCCCCCCCCGTGGATACGGGCCTGGGTAGAAGTAAATCTGAAAAGGTAGGGGAACGCATGACGTCACGCCGTCCTCCGTACCTATCTTTGCCCATTGTATATATTTTTTAGAAAGTGGGAGGACACTACAGACATTTTCTGGAAGTGGGAGGACGGCGTCACCCCGCGTTCCTCCTCACTTTTATCCCTATGTTAAGGAAGTTCAAGCCCCCTAGGCACTAAACAGAAGAAACGGACTTAGTTTCGTTTTAATGCTATTTCTAAATATTACAATAATTTAGAAATGAAATAAAAATGAACATACCTCCTCCAAATTTGTTTATTCGTTTATTGAAGTTTGGGTACTTTTTCCAGCATTAAAGCTACATGAGGCGTGAACCTACAGTTTAAGATGGGAACCGAATCACCGTAATACGTTCAAATTTTTTCAAGCCGCTCCCACCGTTAATCAAGCCCAGAAGTCCATACACCGAGGACGTGCGCGCTAGGCCGCTAGCCACCAGACCAACAGGAAGGGCTCTAAATTATCTTACGTGTTCGTAGTTTGTTGTATTCCTATCATATCTTTAAATAATACGCGGGAGCAGGGGCCGAAGCCCAAGGGGTGACGGACACCGCCCCCAAAATTCTCCTTTCCTCACAATATTCTACACCAGTGGTTCCCAATCTTGATTATCTGCATACTTCACGCCCCACTCCAAGCGCTCATTCCTCATACTGCTTTAGATGCACTATTAAAAGGTCAAATTTCAATAATTATAATAAATATAAATTGATAAGAATATGTTTATTCCATGAATACTTCTGCATATCATTGTAGTGCAGTATTATTTTTTTACCAGCTTTGTTCTTAGTGAAGCAATTGCTTAGTCAATAATCGTTTTGTGCTTATACGGTATTTAACGTCTTTTGTTAATATTCGTAATATTTATTATTACAAATTTATTTCTATCAGTAGTTTGCGTCCTCCATGCTCGCTCTTCACACCCCGCCAGGTTGCGAACTTTACTACACGGGCGAGGTTAAATTTACATTGAAGTTGCACTACCCGATCGTGACGTAATGTCATGTGGTATTATCATGGCGGCGTGTCGGCTGCGAAGGGAAGGGTGTTTTCCTGTGAACTGTGATAAAGGTGGAATAAAACAAGCCCTGCAGGGCTTCTACCTCCCTTCGCTCGCTCAGCTATGTTTTGTAGCGTAAGTAAATAACTTTTTTTTTTTTTAAATCAATGAAGTTGTGTGCACAGTGGATTGATACAACGTGACATTACGTCACTATCGGGGTGCAACCTCAATATAAATTTAACCTCACCCAACTTTTCCTTACACCACAGGTAGCTGTGGATTTTTCCTGAAATGTGGCAACGGAGCGATCACTATGCTGGAGCTCGGTAGCTTTCTGATCGGCCTATTTTTTTTTTTTTTTTTTTAACTATTACGTATTTTATAGACAATTTTATGATCGTTTGTATATCACTTCACGCTTACAACTATTGCCCTCCATTATTTTATTTATTTATTTTTTTTTTAAATCTAATATTCCACGTCTAGTTGCAGGAATAAATAAAAATAACCACTTAAACTCCGCACAGTATGATCACCTTTTGAAGAATTACTGATAGGTGAAGAGTGACTTTCAAATTCCCTTCCAAAGACATCACTCCCACACACTGTATACCGTTCGAAAAGCCATCCATTACTATTTAAGTCTGACTTCTGTAGAACAACTCAAGAATGAGCAATAAATACTTTCATAACAGGATCAAACCAAAAAAGGTTAAACTGTAGCTCTGAAACCGTCGAGAATAGAACACATGGTATAAACTTTTTTTTTTTTTGCTTAGAAAAATCTCTCCTATCATCTCACACAGAGACGCGATTTCCTCCCGGAGCACCCTGTATATAGTATACCTAAAGCTTATTGGGAGTACGGTGGCTCAGTGGTAGAACGCTTACCTCTGATGCGTGGGGTCCCTGGTTAGATCCGCGGCCAAGTAAATTTGTGGTGGACAACACCGTGTCCGTGGGTTTTCTTGGGGTATTCGCGTTTCCTTTCACATGCTCATTCCACCGATTCTTCCATCATCATTTACTTGCCTTCCGTCTTCCTTAGCCTGAAGAACAGAAACATGGGAGTTAAACTGAATTTTCATTTCATTTTCACTTCTTAAGAGTCTGGCCTACTAAAAATAATACAAAATTTACCATTTTTCTTTTCCTTGTTTATTCATAAGTGAAAGGAGACAATGACATGCGTCTTACCACAATCAGAGATAATGTTACTCTACAACAGAAAATATTAACCTCAAGAATTTTTGTTGTTAGTATCCATAGAAATTACAATATTGCCAGAATAACAACTCCCCAAAAAATCTAAGTTACGGCAGCGACTAGAGGAAAGAACTTAGCTGCATTTGATTACGTATCATGTTTTGGTATCCTGTGAACTACTTGCTAAATAATAATTGTATTTAGTTTGCAATAAACAAAATAGTTTTAACATACTGCTATTAAAATCAAATAATAATGATTTTCAAACGGAATTTGTATTTATATCCATTTATATTCAGTGTCATTTAGGTAGTCCCTGCAACTTTAAAATTGAACACACGAAAACTGAAACATTGTAAATGATCCAGTACAAATTTAAGACAACTGAAGAAATGGGCATGTCCCTTGAACGTGAAGGGACCCACAGTAAATAAATCTCGAAGACTGCTTTGCATAGCATGGACATTTCTTGGAAAAAGTCACGTACGCAGAAATTTATTCCACAAGGCACAAATTCAATTTGAAGATAAATTATATTAAAATTCGTACAGTTACCCCTAAAATAATACTAAATTTACAGAAAAGTCCCGTTTTCGCGGGATCCGGACCCACCCACTGCTTGGAACTAATTACTCGCTTCATGCAAGGTATTCCTATAGTTTTAAACCAAAAGAATGGAACTATCTTACGTTTGCTCTTTACTGGTCTAGGGATAAGCACCTAACTTTGAGAGGCAAACGGACGTGTACTTGCCTTCGAGCAGATACGTAAGAATATAATACGTAAAACATAAGGTTAATTACCCGTAAATAATGTGTATTTATCTCTTCTCTTGATTCAATTTCTTTTTCAAGGTTAGATGTAAGTGGTTCTATGTAGTACCGTATCCGGCAACTTAGTCTTATTCTATCATGTCTCACATGGCCAACCTCCCAAGTTGTCGTCAAACGAAAGGAAACAAAATGATTCTCACCTATAATACGTAGTATAATGTGCAATTTTTTTGTGCTTATACCTGTCCTTAATTAAATATTAATACTGGTTGATAATAATTGAGTAAAAGAGGAAACAGTGGTTTTAGAGCAGAAAATATTGTAACAGGAAAGAAAGGAATATGTGAGAAAAGTTCTCCTGAGAAAAAGGTTCCTCCATTGATGCTTTCACTTTTGGTCGATAAAGAAGCTTAATCTTACTGCCGTGAATATTATTATACCCAGGATTATATCTAGTCAGTCTTTCGCTAGAACAGCATTATTTGCGAACATGAAAGATCACAGTTTATCAAGTCAACAAGCATTTCAGATTTTTACCTCGATTCGAAGTTTAATATTCCTTTTCAACACGACGACTTATAAATAACTTACATGTTATCGGGAGATTCGAATTAGCTTATTTATATATTCTTATAAGCAGCGTTTCTGAAACTATTTTCAAATAGCTCTTTCAATAGTCAAAGTTTTAAGGGATCACTATTTTTGATTCCTTTGAAAGCAAATGATCATTCTTTATGTTTTGTGCATATACTAGTAGCTATACTAGTATACTTTTAGTTTTAAAATAGTACTAGCAGAATATCCATTCTTTGCACGGTGAGAATACGTTTCATCTTGGAGATAAAGTACTAATGAGGCTGAATTTGGATTTAAACGGCATCGGAAGTGGTACTGTTCATCTCAGCGACCCTGAAAACTATGGATTCTATACTAATATCGGTTATTTTCGATCAATTTTATATCTCTCCCCTTCTCCAAGCTGCGGGGCTAAATTTTGATTTAAACGGCATCGGAAGTGTCATTGTTCATCTCAGCGATTCCGAAAACTATGGATTCGATACCAATATCGGTCGTTTCCGATCATTTTTAAATATCTCCTCCCCTCTCCTAAATGCACAGTCAAATTGAAATGATAAAAACACCCCAGGCCCAAACCTCATCTATGTGGCAAATTTCGAGATCGGTCTCTAGTTCAAGAGCTAAGATACAATCATTTTCATTTATATATCTCTCTCACTCACACACCCAATATTATATATACATATATCATTAAAATTCCGTTAATTTTATATTGGTATTAATAAAAGAAAATACATATTTTTTTTTCATCCATTTAAGCTATCAAGAAAATTTTATAAATACAACTAAAGCTATCAGCATTTGTAAGAAACTTTTTATATTAAATTGTATGCATTATTATTTGTATAATCTATACATACCTGGTTGACATTTTTAATTATATTGTGCGATATGCAATTAAATTTAAATTTATTTTTCTGTTATTTTATGTGCCGACGTTCTATCTCAGAATACCGCAAGAAAAAATCTTGAAGACCTCAGTTTGAGAAATGTTACGATAGGGAGGTGAACAAGGTTTCTCACGCCAAAATGTATGAAGCTATTTAGGCATTGGTGGATCTAGAAGATAAAAAAAGTGGGAGGGCCAGCCAGTCCCCAGGTATATCATAAGTTTACTATAAACTTTCAAAAATATACTATAATGTCACCAAGAAACTGTGGGGGGTAGGACCCCTCGGCCCCAGGCTAGATACACCTCTGTAATTACGCATTAATGAATTCAAGTTTACTTGTGATGTAGTTCTTGATAGTAGCGCGAATCTGAGATTGTTGAGCGCAAGCTTCATTGCAGTTCAAGAGCCAGAGACCGAGTAAGCTCTAAGTGCACCTATGTGCAAGAGCTCTGCACGCAGCTTTGCCGTATTATATCTAGTTGGTTCAATACCGGTGGGAACTATGTGGTTCAGATCCCAATCAAGCTATAAAAAAAAATAGGTGTACGTCTCATACAGCCTCAGTGATGAAAAGGACGATAACTCCAATTCAAAGAACCCGTGTTTAGTGGGTGTAATGGATAAGTTAAGAAGAACAATTTCTTATTTCACTTTCAATAACAAGTTCTCTTGCCGTTAATATTTTACAAGACAAACACATGTGGTGGCATGTTTGTTACGTAGTGTCTATTACTTTACTTAAAAGCAGAACGGCATTATGTTCTCATTTGAAAGCTACAAAGCACGTCACCCAGTTCCATAGCGACTACAAATGAGTACATTCTTTTGAAAAAGAAAACAAAATCCACTTCGAGTTGGAGGGCTATAGCTCAGCATTACAAAACAGCAACCTTACCTTCTATCAGGTTAATTACCTTCAAAGAATTCGATCGACTTAATATTCTGTGGACGTGGAATGATTGTGTGATTCAACAGCGTGGTAGGTAGGTAGAGGTATCCTTTTTACATTGAACGTCATCCTAGTCTCTGTTATTCCCTTCTTGATTGTACTTGTAGTGTTCAAAAGTCGTATTTTTTTATTTTTATTTTTTCATCAATGCCACTCACGAACATTATTTTATGGTATCTGGAAGACATCGACAACTCTCCAGACCATAAAGGCACTGGGAAAAATTTCACTGCTTTCCGGATAATTTCCTTCCCAAGGAAAGGACACAGAGAACACACATGAATAGATTTATGGCCACTAATACTGATAAATGGAAGAGATTAGAACTTCAATCGAACCAGTTGGAAATCTAAACTATTTCTGTTACAATAAAGGATAAATAATAATCCCTTTACTGCAGACCCAGGTGCGACTTCAATATGATTGTAATTTACAATATTATTAACGTTTAACGCGGGAGGGGGGTGTCCAAAGCCCAATCGATAGATCATACGGAGTTAAACGAAATTGTGTGCGTGAGTGTAACAGCTCATGTGCAGGATTAGGGATCAGCTTTCTGGACTTTCGGCATCTATGACCATGTTAGCCGATTACACCTATCGTCCCCCTCTCGAGACAAAGGGGCGTATCTCCTATCCTTAACTTTTCCACGAGACAAGTTTAAACCTTTTCTCATTATTTATTCTATCGTCTTCTTTTGAAATTTAGTTTTATCTCCTTCGTTTCAGGTATATAACTTACGAAATCAAATTAAATTTTAACAGAACGCGATGGAATAAATTATGGTAAGATCTTTAAATCTGTCTCCTGGAAAAGTTGAAAAAGAATGAGATACGCCCCTTTGTCTCAAGAGGGACGATATAAGGGATGATGTCCCTCGGCGATCACACTACCCGGGGAATTGGACAGAAAGAAAAGAATAAGGAAGTAAGGAAGCGGCCTGGGACCATTTGGGTAGGTACCATCCTGGCATTTGCCTAGGTGAATGAGGAAAACCCTCACCCAGGATGGGAGACCTGAAAAAGCTGTTACACCTTTTCGACCGAGTGTACCCACCAGGAATCGAACCCGAGACCGCTCGTAGTTCATGTGTAGTTTCTGATGAAATAGATGAAATAGTAAAACGAATTTCTTGGTGAACTTTAAAAATATGCTATGCATGAACCATGCTACTTGTTCAGGTGAAGGAGGACACGGTGGCCCAGTGGTAGAGTGTTTACCTCTGGGACATGGAGTCCCTGCTTCAATCTCAAGTCACGTAAGTATAAGTTTTCTCGGGGTACTCTCGTTTCTTCCCACATTCTCATTCCACTAATTATTCCATCATCATTCACTTGCCTTAACCTAAAGGGCATAATCGTGGAACATTAAACAGAAGGATTTCATTTCATTTGCTGTTCAAGTGAAACTAATATTCAAATATGCTCTCATTAGGTTCTTCATTATGACACTACCATGACGACAGTACATCATATAGTTAATTAGATGCCCTCATTTATCATTAGCTGTAACATTTTATCTTTGATTAACTAAAAATATTGTCCATATATTAAACATGTATCGTAAACATGTACATGTATTAAATTGTATTGAGATGAAAGGAATGACATGCTTGGGGATAAATTCTGATTCATAGTTTTCCAGAAAAACGAATTTTTATTGCGTGAAAAATTACATCGTTTGGGTACTAATAGTAGTTTGTAGTTTCTATTTTTCTGGAACAGATTACTTATTTATTTATTTACATGTATTGTACACGTAATTTCATTTGTAAATACATAATTTCTATTGTTTACCTTCTTCTAGCAGCGACATACATTCCTAACAACGATGGACATACTCCTAACATTGATATACATACTGGTGAAGGACACAGATACAACTTGTAATTTGTATAATCTTTACCTTTTAAATATCATGAACTGTACTCTGAAATTCTTAACTACAGTGTGTGGTACACAATTCAATTTTATTACTTCTGTCTTTCTTGGATAATATTCAATACGAGAGGATCACAAGGGCACACCTCAATGACCACTTATGAACCGCGGAAGACAGTTTGAGGAACACTGACCTTAAACATTAATTAACAGAGAAATTTACAATCAAATAGTGGACACACACATTATTTACTTTGAAATTTTGTTAAAACAGATGCACATCAACAACACATTAGCGTTTCCATGAGTTAGTTTGGTTCTGATGTAGAAACAAAGAACCGTGTTTCACAAAGCAATATGTTCTTCCTATGATGCAAGTCAGCGAGTTAAATCTTTGTTTAGTGGAATTTGTATTATGTGTAGAGATTTAAATTTAAATATAAATGTTCAATATTCAAATATTCAATGGATAACCGCCCATTTCATTTCTATTTTGCAGTCTTCTGATATATGACTGACAGTTTACGAGCTGAAATGTATACCTGACTGTCTATGAGTTAAACTGAAATTCCATTTCGTTCCTCTCTGAATAATAAACTTTTTTTTTGTCACATACCATTTGTAACAGTTATTAGTAGTCTATTAATAACGTAATATTCTTGTGCTTATTTTCCTTGCCTCACACAATACTAGTGATAGATTTAGGAGTAATCTTTAAAGAGTGTAAAAGAACTGTTTATTTCAAAAGTAAACAGGACGGAAACTAAGATTCCCGAAATTATGTATTGTCCCAAAAGACCACCTTTTCGTCTTATTAACATTTGGTGAGCCCTTCTTATCTAGACATATTTATTATTAGGGATGCGCACGAGTCGAGTAGAGACAAAATTTTCCTGAGAAAATTCGAGTCGAGACACAGCTCTTCCAATAGAAAAATATACATTTTTCGAGTCGAGACATCACTTTTACAGCACATTTTCGAGACGAGACAGCCTCAAATCTTGTCTCGTGCGCATCCCTATTTATTATAAAGTGTGAGTTCAGTAAAAATTGAATATTGATAATGATTTTGTAGTTTAAACACCATTTGTACATCATTTAGTTTTCAATTTCTCGACAAATGTTTACAAGTAGAGTGTGCGTCACTGTCAGGACTATTGTGTCACCGTTTATTTATTTACATTGTTCCAGCACAATTAAAAAAAAACTATTATTGTTGGCAACGGACGATAGATATACTTTTCAACGCCATAAAAATTCGTTTTTATCGGGAACCATGCATGCATAGGCGTAGCTTGTGTTGTGTTAGGTGTGCCTCTGTAAACCGTAATAAAATGGTTTATTCTTTTCTTCAATTATCATTTATCTGTAATTTGAGATATTTTTTTTATCGCACTTTTAAAACACTTAAAACCCCAAAATAAAATAGCACATGACAGTGTTGTAGTAAGAGGCTGGACGGGTCTTAAATCATCTTTGTCCACACCCATATGAAAAGTTTAGGCTACAACTACGGCGGAAGAATTTATCCCTTACGAGTGACAAGGGTGCCAACTTGGAATCGAAACTCGAATCCGGACAGTTAGAAAGATGTGCACAGCGTACACGACGCGGAATTCAACATAAATAAATGAACTGAACAAAAACTCAAATGTTTTCGCGGTGCCCCCAGGGTCGCTTTTCATGGGGGACTAGAGCCAAACTTTAAAATTTTAAATAGAAACATGAGTCGAGTGATACCTCGTTCGATAGATCTTTAAACACTAAACAGCGTTGTGGCTGAAGATTTTTCACAACGGTCACCGTATTCAAAATGGCCGCCAATACATGGTGTCTATATCAGATAAAATATTTAGCACCACTATTATGAAAACGGTTGGAGATAAATGAACAGAACAAAAAGTGAAACAGGAAAATGACATGGGGCACATCGAATAGTATTGTCACGGTGTGGCCGCCCTTCATGAAAGCACAGGGCTCAAGTTTAAAATTTTAAATGGAAACAAGGCCAGTGATATCGCGTACGATAGATCTTTAATATCTAAAGAGCGCTGTGGCAAAATATTGTTCATATGGGTCACTGTTTTCAAAATGATCATCGAGACATGATACCTGTATGAGATAAAACGTCCAGTGCCCATAAAATGAAAAATGTTAAAGATAAATGAACAGAATAAAATTTCGAATAGGAAATCACAGAGGGTGTTTCTCATTCCATGGCTCGAGAATGTTGCAACAGAGGAAAAGATGATTACAGTGACATAATGTAAAGGAGGAAATCTAATTCTTAATATAATCAAGTGAGAACCCCACATTTACGCCATCATACAAAGGAAATAATCTAATTCCTAGAATATTATCGTTCCAAGCTCTCTCCGTAAGTGGATGAAGCGAGAAGAAACTGTGAAATTTCAAGTGAGAACCTTAGGTTTTGGCAGTTGAATCTACGCAAGAAAATTATCTGAAATGTGTTTTTATAAGAGATAGACGTCTCTGTAATGAGAAAAAGTAGGTAAAATTCGTGTTAAATGGTACCTACCATTTTTGTTGCAGGCAATGATTTCCCCCATCAAATAACACTTTGCAATACAAATGGGTGTTACCTTTCAAACCGAATTTCACCTTATTTTTATTCATTACAGTACTAGTCACTTATACACACAAGTGCTTCAGATAAACTATACTTATTGCAAGTAAATGTGGGGTTCTCATTTGAGATTGTCCCATTCATTTCCGCTTTACCCATTTACGAAGGGGGTCTGAAAGATATGCTTTTCTTTCTTTTTTTAAGAATGAGATTTCCTCCTTTACATTAGGTTACTTTTACTTTAATCATCTTTTTCTCTGTTGTATCATTCTGGAGCCGTGGAATGATAAATACCCTATGTGATTTCCTATACGAGTTTTATTCTGTTCATTTATATCCAACCGTTTATATCCAACAGTTTTATCTGATATCGGCACCATGTCTTGGCTGCCATTTTGAAAGGGGTGATCCGTATGAAAAAATCTTTTGTCACAACTCTTTTTAGTATTTGGATATCTATCGAACGAGGTATCACTCGACCCAAGTTTCTATTTAAAATTTCAAAGTTGGGCCCTGGGCGTCCATGAAAGGAGACCCTGGGGGTCACTGCGACGTGCCCCATGCCATTTTCCTGTTTCACTTTTTATTCAATTAATTTATGCTCAACCGTTTTCATATTAGTTGTATTGGACGTTTTATCTGGTACAGGACCATGTATTGGTGGCCATTTGGAATACGGTGACCGACATGAAAAATCTTTTGCCACAACGCTGTTTAGTGTTTGAAGTCCTATCGAACGAGGTATCACTCGACCTATGTTTCATTTAAAATTTTAAAGTTGGGCCCTGGGTGCACTGCAACACCACCATTCAATGTGCTCCATAGCATTTCTTATTTGAGTTTTTGTTCCATTCATTTATGTTCAATCGTTTTCGGGATATTTCCGTGGAAACATTAAAATGGGCCACCCTATTTTATATATTCAGTGGTCTTTGTTTTAAAACTTCAGAGTTTGTGTCTCGCCCTATAAAATGCTTTTGAATCCAAAGTAACGCATGAGAAAAATTAACTGAAATAAATGGTTTTAAATGGTGCCCTAAATTTTTAAATCATTTACGGTATATCATATGAGGCAAAAGAAGCTTGTAAGTTTCAAAAGATAATAATTAGAAATTAATAACCAAATATTATGATACCTATCTATCTGTTAAAATGCTACAATACCAGCAAAGGCGCCTGAGCTCCAACCTATAACTTTAGATTTCAAACCTTTGATTTACGGTTATTTGTGATTTCACGTTTAACAAAGACAAATATTTTAAAGTATGTGTACTTTAAAAAAATATTTAAATAGATCTTTTTCATAAAGTTTATTTCTTTTTAAATTATTGTTCAAAGCCTTTGTATTTTAATAAACCTTCTCCAAAATCAATGCAAATGAACTGTGCTGCCATCTTTGGAGTTCTTTAAACTATACGTTTATGAACGTTTATATGTTTGTGGCCAATCCTTTCGACAATGAGATCTCGGGAACTACAGGCTCTATAAAGATGATGTTTTTACTGATCGATTGCAAATTTTGCGTAGATTGTCCAGTTCTAATTGATTTTTTTTTTTAAAAAAACATGACCATTATTTCTTTATTACGTTTTTACGGGTACACTGGAAATGCTCAAATTAAAAAAAAAAACATAATATCCTACGCACTATACATTTCAACACAACATGATTGTATACATGGGTTGCATACCTCTTAGGTGTTTGTTTCATGGCTAAATTATAATGAAAAACGAAGAATAACCATTTCTCCAATGTAAGTTGAATCTTTATTGTTTGGAGTGTTTTGCCCAATGAACACCATATATCATTGACATTATAATTAATTGTGTGTGTAATGTATTTGCTTACTACATACTGCATGCAAGATAAAGAAAACACTGATCATACATGAATTAAAAACGCCAACCGGAAGTAGGTTGAAATTTTGCAAATGGTGCGAAATATTGAAAAAGTAATCGAAAAAATCTCCCCTTTACGGTATCTCTTGCCGATTTTTATCAAGACGTCTTTCACTTGTGTCTGTAAAGGGACATGTACAGATGTGAGAAATAGCAAGGAGATTCACGCTCATATGTGAATGATGCGCTGTGTAGAGAGCGCAAGTTCAGCTAGTCTATCTATTACAATGCTGGGTTTATATGTTTGTCTCCAATCCTTTCGACAATGAGATCTCGAAAATCACAAGTGCTAGAAACGTCCCGTTTCCACTGGTCGATTCCAAATTTTGTGTAGATTGTCCAGTTCTCGTTCAAATTTTCAGAAACCGTATAGTTATTGTTCTATTCAACATTTTATAGGCCGTTTTGAGTCCATAAGATTAACATTGTTGCAGGCCGAAACTACGGGGTTAGGCAACCAGTAGAGAAGTTACGTATGACGGGTTTACGGATATTGCAGGCGCTTTGCTTAAATCTGAATGTCAAAACCTATTGCATGCTGGCAACTTCAAAGGCCTCAAGATTAATTTTTAAAAAATATTTCCACTTGATATCGTGTTACTTTTACAAATTTGCTACAAACTCACTCCAACATCTATACATAGCAATTCACTTCCTTTGTGAGTCTCCTATCCTTTACTTGCGTGAGTAAGAAGATATGCACAGTGGGAAGGAGATTCATGGTCATAACAGAACGATGCGCTCAGTAGACAGCGCATGTGCAGCTAGTCTATTTCTATATATTAAAACGCTAGGTTTATATGTTTGTCCCCAATCCTTTCGACAATGCGATCTCGAAAACTACAAGTGCTAGAAACGTGCCGTTTCCACTGGTCGATTCCAAATTTTGTGTAGATTGTCCAGTTCTCATTCAAATTTTCAAAAACCGCGTCATTATTGTTGTGTTCAACATTTTAGGGGCCGTTTTGAGCCCATAAGATTAACAGGGCCTAAACTACGGATTAATTGTTGCAGGCCTAAACTGTGTTAGGCAACCAGTAGGGAAGTTGTGTATGGCGGGTTGCCGGACATTGCAGGCGCTTTGCTTAAATCTGAATGGCAAAACCTATTGCATGCTGGCAAACCAATGAGGCGTACTCGGACAGATATGAATTTATCAGAAAAAAAAATATTTCTACAAATTTGCTACAAACTCACTCTAACATCTATACGTAGCAATTCATTTCCTTTGTGAGTCTCCTATCCCTTACTTGTGTGAGTAAGGAGATATACACAGTGGGAAGGAGATTCATGGTCATAACAAATCGATGAGCTGAGTAGACAGTGCAGGTTCAGCTAGTTAACTATTAAATAATTAAAGATAGTTGAAAATAACTTCAGGTTTGTGAACGGCTATTACGAAATGATATGTTATATAACCCCCTTCCTCTAAAATTCTGAACCTGAATCCAACATGGTAGACTTTAAGATGGCCTCCATGATGGTTACTATACAGTAATAGATGCAGTTTTACCTCCATTATTCGTATCCAAGGTATGTTGTTACTCCCTCTAGCCGTTCAAACATACAAGGTTTCATTGCTTCATATTGTATACTTCAAATGCATTTAAAAACTTTATGTCGTTTGGGACACCATTTAATATCATTCAATTCAGATAATTTTCCTCATGGATTATTTGGTCTGATATGGAACCATTTTAGGGGCAGTGATACTTAAAAAAAAAAAAAAAAAAAAAAAAGGAAGTCAGAAAGTAGGGATCACCCTTATACATACACAAGGTGGATCATTTATCTCAATATGCCCTTGGAATGTTTAAACTAATGGACGCTGAAATTTTGTACCATGCAAATACCAGCAGAATATTATTATTTGCAATACTCTATGATACTACTGGGCTAACAGTGTTACCAATCGAACATAAATTTGTATATTTTCAAATGGCGCTGCGTCACGTTATTTCAAATCTACATATAAAGCAAAATTGTACAATACCACACTTATCGTGCAGTGTTGCAAACTAAGAACGCTATAACATCACAAACATCGGAAAATAACCAAATTTTGGAGGAGTTCTGGAACAGCAGTAACGTAAGAGAGATGGACGGGGTAATGCACATCCAAAGTATTATAGTGTCGAATACTATGGTCATTAATGACGTTATTTCGAACAGCTAGAAACAAAGTTACAGGGAATTGAAAATTTGACTTTTTTCGAAGGACTTCATTCAGAAAAAAAAAGTTTAGATACGTATCACATTCAATTACAAACATGGTTTCCAACAAGTATGAAGATCATAATGTCGTTTACAGTAATTTGATAGATATGAAAAAAAAATGTAAATTTTGCTATATTGCTTAAAATGGTGTATTTCTGGCAAATTTTTAAAACAATTTTTGATTTACTTTGCTTCTAGAAAATTACAACTATAGTTTTGTTAGGTATAATTATAATAAGTTCTCGGAATTACACAATTGTAAGCAGTGTTGCAAACTAAGTTTTTACCAAATCTCCAGAACGATTTGAGATCAAATTGCTGTAAACAGCGTTGTAGTCTTCGTACTTATTCAAAACTATCTATGCAATTGGATGAAGTAATTATGTAAGCAGTTTTTCGAAATAAAGGCGTTTGAAAAATGTAAAATTTTTAATCCCTTGTAACTCTGTTCGTATTTATTCGAAATCCATCATACAGTGATCATAGTATTACACACTAAAGTACTTTGGATGCGCCTTGCTCCGTCTGTGTCATTTGCGTTATTACTGTTGTAGAGGCCAACAAAATTCAGATGTTTGTGACCCTTAGTTTGCAACACTGAATAACAAATTTATCATTGTAAGGTTTCGTTTAACACGTAAATTTGAAATATGTAATAACTCAATTGGTGCCATTTGAAAAATACAACTTTATATTGGGTTTTCAAAACTGTTAACCTTGTACTACAGGGTATGCCAAACAACTTTCGCCTGTTAGTATTTGCATGGTACAAAATTTCAGTGTATTTTTTTAAATTTAAAAACTTCAAGGGCGTATCAACATAAATTGTCCACCCTGTATATACAGAGCGAGAGTGTGTGTGTGTATGAGAGAACGCTTCGAGATTGTAATTATTTACTTTCATCAGAAAGTTCGTGAAAGAATGCGTTTTTCCACTCACGCTCATCACAATATTCTTCTTTGGTGTAAAGAATCAATGTTTAAAATTTAGAAGCTTTGTGATTTTATTTCTTCACCCATAATCCTGAAACACTCTTTTATATCTCACATGTAATTCTAAATTATGTGTATGATTTAAAATCATATATACATCTCCTTTCTCTAATAAATGAATTTTCATGAAAACTATCCCATTTCTTCTCACGTCACCAACAATTTGGTTATCATTCATTGCATAGTCGTAACCAACCTACAAATCATAATAACGTAACGTCGATTGTAAGATTTCCTTTTAGAACGAAGTGAAAATGAACTAAATCTACAAATTAATGAAAGGTACTATACATCCATTGTTCTGACAAATATATTTTTCTGTTAGGAGCAAGTAGCATACATATCTTAATGCACCGAAGATTAGGAGGCAGGAAATGACATCAGAATTGGAGGGAGAATAGTCTTTCTGTTTAGTTGCCCAGACCTTCGAATAAAGGAGTCAATAAGGAAATGCTCTTTTTTATTTTTAATATGAAGACGGTCGACAGACGCCTTCATTAGCCACATGACATAAACAGTACTAAGAACACAGAAATAACCAGTGTATATATAGATATAAATAATGCACTGTACACACAAGACAGGATTTTTCTACGTATTATGCAGAACAGTAGCTTATTACGGAAGTTTTATAAATTTAATAATTGCACAAATGTACTTCTGTATTTTAATCATCTTACTAAATACAATCTACTGTCAAGGAATTGATGTTAACAATGGGGAGTCCAAAATATATAGGGTGTTAATGAATAGAGTATCACAAATTTGGAAGGTGATTCTGCGCACTAAAATACGAGCATATGTCGTAAATCGCGTAGTCCACGAGCGAGAGACTGCCGAAAATGGAAGAAGAGGAATTTCAGAGCGATGTTTCTTCAAGAAGTAATCAATATACGTCTTGCGGTTCAGGAGTTTATGGCAGAAAGCACTCCTTTCCGAAACCGCAGAAGGTAAACATGAACAACGACAGCTCACACGACTTCCCGTAGGACGTGAGGGATTCTTCAAAAATATATTAAATAAAGGTGGGTTGAAATAAGCATGTAGGGAAGGGAACGAACATCACTAGGAAACGGGAATTGATTGTTGACAAGTTGAACGGATTCAACAGAATGTTTAAATGTTTCGAATGGTTGCATAATTACAGGAGAGAGACTGTAGGCATGCAATGAATCTCATTGATAGATATTATTTATGAAGTACCGCACAGTCGCATAGATTTTTAAGTATTTTATAAGCATCTTCTTTCAATTCTTAATTTACATTTTGTTGTAGTAGGAGAATTACATAAATATTGTCTCATGTTACGAAATTGTAAAATGAAATTTTACTGCAAAAGCAACAACATAATAATACTAATAAGTTCTTTTTCAGCACCGAGGCTACATTAGACGTTAGATTGGATTTGAGTTTAGCCTTCCGTTTAACAGCTTAACGTGGGATTCGTACCCCGTGAGCTTCTGCTGGGAATCGAACCCAGTTCTATGCTAAAGAAGCGGTACGCTAACCATATAGCCCCGATGGAGCTCTATACGAAACGTGAATCTGTAGTTTAAGGGGAAACCAAAACCATCGTAACGCACTGAAATTTCAATGCTATCCAACAAGGAATCGAACCCAGAAAAATGTGCATAAAATCTCGCGTGGTAGCCATTAGGACACCAGAAAGGATTAAGAAAAATATATATCACCAAATTATGAAGAATAAACATATTCGCACAGTTATTTGTTTCGCGGTAGAACACTCTTCTGTATGGAGGTTTGTGAGGTACTACATTGTGACTAAATTTCGTCGGAGTTCTCCCGTTTCCTCCCACTATGTCTTTCATGCTCACTCACTTGACGTTATCCGTATCTGCTAGCATACAGGGCATACTTTGACCATGAAACAAGCCTTCATTTCTCCAGTAAAAATAGTCTATCCAAGAAGTTTTGTCCGTCACAGAAATTGCTAATATGAATAAATTGAAACATTTACAAACAGGAATTTCTTTCCGGTAAGATAAAGCTGATCATTTACAGAAGAGAAAGAAAAAAAGAAAAAAGAAATGCATCGTCATTCAGGAAATATTGATGACATTTAAAATAATGCGACTTAATGTGCTTGCATTTGAGATGCACATTAAGTCGCATTTGCAGTTTTTTTTTTTTTTTTTTTTTTTTAAGACTTGTTTTCAGTCGAGGCCAACTGATCATGGCATTGATTCGTTTCGTGGCATGAGGTAAAACGTGGCGGAATTCCCAGGAAAAATGCCAAAGTCGAGAACTTTGAAGGAAGCAAGATCAGAGAGATTTTTCTACTTGTCTCCCATAGTTTATGTGGCTACCGATGCTCTCTCCCATTCCATTAGAATCTGAAAAAGCAGTCGTCTTTTCTGGTTTAAAATGATTCACCTCCAAACCAAGCGAAATATTTTATTTACTACAGAATATTATTACTATCTATAATCCAAATGCAGAAGAATTTGCAATTATTATTATTATTATTATTATTATTATTATGTATTAATACTACTACTAATAATAAACAGTTTATGAAATAAAGCGTAATACATAAACACATCGGAGATTTCCCTGGTTAGATCCATGAGATATGTTGTCCACGAGACGAGACGAGACATAAGATTTTCTCGTCTCGTCTCGTAAATTTCGTAGAAGTCTCGTCTCGATTCTCACACAATTCTTTCTTTTTTCGATTCTCCAAAAATATTTTCTCATCTCGTTTTGTAAACTTAAGTACAAAAGTAGGGCCTATATAATGTATGTGATTATTTTCTTACTTCAATCTACAAGTTACAATAATTCTTTTCCGCCATGAGAGATCGACAAAGGGGGTGATTTAACAACATTTAAATTATATTTATTATTGGAGCATATTATGTAATGACTGCATGTCTTTCATCGTTAATAAATGCTCTTCATTGTGTTCTACAATCACTTTATCGATTTATAGTTGTTATACTCGTGTATGAAGCATAAAACACTAAAAGTGTTGGAGACCTTAATTGTGTGAACTAGTGTTGCCGGCGAAACTCGTGAAATTTCACTTCTCGATTTTAAAAATGAACTTCTCGTCCCGAGGTTTTCCGTTTTCTCCCACATTCTGGTTCCATGAATTCCTTTTATAATTGTTCAGTATCGTCTCCTTTAGCCTATAGGGCATAATTGTGGGACATACAATAAAATTAGTGTTATGAGAAATCAAATCAAACACTCATTAGTACACCACAAACAACTCGGATGTAGCAGACAGCTAGTTGGTACACATTCGAAACTGGATGGTTCTTATTTTTAGCACTAAAACAACTTTACACATAGAACGAAATTTTCAAACTCTCAACACTTTAGAAGAAAGAAAAATGTTTAGGATTTAATTGCTTACAACAGAACTTTCATATTTGCTCAGGTAATATAATACTCTATTATATTATTATTCCTAAAACTGATGGAAGGACTGTAACTGACTATAGACCTATTTCTATTCTTGATGTAATACCTAAAATTTTTGATCAACTTATAGTTCCATTCAACATTGTATTATTTCTGAACAGTATGGATTTATGAAAGGCAACTTTACGGAATTAAACCCGAATAAGTTTTTGACATATCTCGTTATATTCTTCTTAAGAAACTTGACTTCTTTGAAACTCTTAAATCTTTGATACTTTGGTTTGCTTCCTACTTGTTTGGTCGTAGATTTGTGGTCAGGTATATGGGTTGCAAATCATGTGTACAATATTTCTTCGGGCGTTCCTCAAGGATCCAATCTGGGCCCTCTTTTGTATATAATACCTGTATATATAAATGGTATTGGCAAATCTTTGAAGTGTCCCTTTCTATTGTATGCCGATGATTTGAAGATTTTTCTAAAATAGTAAATTGTCAGGATCACTTGAAGTTACACGCTGGTATTAATTCAGTTTATCAATGGTCCATTCAGAATGCACTACCTTTGAACATGAATAAAACTAAAATTATATCGTTTTCTAGGAATGTAACTTTCTTCCATATTTAATCAATCATCACACAATACAAGTTGTTTCAACTAATAAAGATTTAGGTGTTATGATGGATAATAAGCTATTATTTGATCAACAAATGGTATCTAAAGCCAGAAGGAATCTTGAACTTATTAAATGGGTTTACTTTAAAGGTATTACCTGTAAAATTTTATATTGTGCTCATGTTCGATCTCATCTGGTATATGCAATTTTAGTATGGAACCGAAATCTTGTTAGTATTTCTCAATTTCTTGACTCAATTCAAATCTCTTTCTGGGCCAGGCTTAGATTCAAATTGAAATTGAATGAGATGACTGCTGGGGAGATTCTCGCTAGGTTTGATTTGCTATCTCTTGATGTTAGGAGAAACCTGAGGGAAATCAGGCTTATTCACGATGTAATACGTTCTAGGGTGAGCCTAATTGAACATCTATATATTAGAGTTCCTTCGCATAACCCCAGGGACTATCGATCTGTATTATGTAACAACAAATTAATTGGTACTCCACTATTTATTAGTGTAGAGAATATGAACAAAAATCTGAGAATCGATCTATTCAATGTAAATTTTGCTTTACTTAAAAAACAATATTTAGAATATATTATCAAGTAAATATATAAATTCGCCATTGTTCTGTCTGTATACCGTTTTGTCTAAAAAATTCCAATTGTCTTTCGTTTGATGTAGTCTATGTTTATTTTATTTTATTTTTACCTAATCATGTTCTACATATATTCTTATGAAATTTTTGTTTAATTTTATTAGTGTTTATTTTATACTTTATATATTACTAGCAGCGTTCACCCCGCTTCGCTGCGGTCACCCCGGAACGCAATAAACTTTGTTACTTAGATAATTTTTACTTTTTCGCTTTCAAGTGATTTATAGCGCCTGTTAGTTATGTTAACCCGCCGAGTCACAGGGTCATGCGGGTTGCATATAAATACGTTTATTTTTATACCTATGATGAACTAATAACAAAGGATTTCTACGTATGGACACCTGAATGATCAATTATCTCAAGACACTGGTAATTGAAAATTAAAGTGATATGATAAAAATCATCTAGGGTCCACATCCTAACAACCCCCCAAAAATGAAAGAAATCGGTTCAGCCGTATTAGCGTGATGAGCGGACAAAGGATTTTTTGTACGTATTGACACCTGATTGGTCAATTATCTCAAGACACTGCTAATTGAAAATTAAAGTGATATGATAAAAACCATCTAGGGTCCAAATCCTAACAACCCCCCAAAAATGAAAGAAATCGGTTCAGCCGTATTAGCGTGATGAGCGGACAAAGGATTTTGTGCGTTCTCTTTTATATATATAGATATTATTATCATATTATATTATATATTATTACCATATATTATATATTATTCATATTATATATTATTTTATATATATATATTATATTTTACTTTGTTATATGTTGCATCACCGTTTTCAATTTAATAGATATGTGAATGGAGGTAATGTTCGAAATTTTACTTAATCAAAGCTTTCATTAAGTTCATGTATGACATATAATTTTGTATTTCATAGAAATATTTTGATGTACTATTTCTTTTAATTTGTTTATTTTGTTTTATCTTGTATTAACTATGACGTAATGATCCATTGTATATTATTTGTATATTTGTGACTATTTATGCCTTTGGCTGTGATCACTCTTATCAATAAATTCAAATTATATTATTATTATTATTATTATTATTATTATTATTATTATTATTATTATTATTATTAAGGAAGAAAACAGTAGCAATTTTGTAGCAGTAACAATAGAAAACGAGGCACATAGCACTTTCGAATTTTCCATTTAACAAAAAGCTAGCTCAGTTTAGAATTGTACCGTGGAGGTAAACCTAATACAGTACTAGGTACACTGAGATAAAAGGTCCAACAAACTTCTAGTTTACAAACTTACCAGAGCTCCCTTGTGGCTGTGTGAATAGCGTTACATACCTTTGGCGCGGGAGACTCGGGTTCGATTCCTGGCGGGAACTCATGTTTTTTGGATCCGACTTAAGTTGTAGGTCCATGTCTCAGATAAATAAGCTTCGTAGCTGTAAACGCTACGCTAAACTTAAATCAAAGCTTAACAGGCATAATCGTGGGAGGTTAAACTGAAAGATTTCATTTTAATTCCATTTTAAAGTAAAACTTAGCATTTCTGAGGATATAGAGCAGGAATTGGAAAACATATGCTTAGATCGTTCAAAGAAACTTATATTGGTATGAAAATATGGAATTTTCAATATTTTTTCTTACAATTGGAAATTTATGTTATAAGACTGGTGTAATCATACTACAAAAATTTTTAAAAAATCATTGAACAACATACTGACGTTTCACAGTTATTTTACAATCCAGTATAACATGAGGAATACGGTAAATATGAAGGCAAATGATTACACCGTGATTTTATTGACAGTAATTTCAAACGTATTTTAACGATGATTGAATTGACAGCATATCTGTCACTGATTCGCTATAATTTTACTAATAAGTCTTACAGAGGAGAATAGGTGCGTCTTCAGTGGTAGTTCTGCAAAAATATCTGAACATGTATTAAATATCCAAACTTTTGCAGAAACATTTACCCTCCTACGTGAAAGTAAAAATTCTGCTTTGTATCTTTGATGCTTTGAATATTTAACCGAAAATGTAGCTGGCTTATGTTCAATTATAGCTCATTATTACTATTATTCCTGAAACCACAAACACTTTTCATCATCATCATAGATATTCTGCCATTATTGGCAGGTTATTTGTTGCAACTGAGAAGCTTCCATGCTCCACGGTCTTCAGCTAACCACTTCGTCTTTACCTACGATTTCTCTGTTTTGATATCGTCCATTAATTCTAGTCTACTTCTCCCTCTCCATCTATTTCCTACCACCATTCCCTCTAAAACGTTCTTCATGATACAGTTCCTTCTTAGGCAATGCCCCAACCAGTTTCTCTTCTTCTTAGTATCTATATATATAAAAGAGAACGCACAAATCCTTTGTGAACTCATCACGCTAATACGGCTGAACCAATTTCTTTCATTTTTGGGGGGTTATTATGATTTGGACCCTAGATGGTTTTTATCATATCACTTTAATTTTTAATTACCAGTGTCTTGAGATAATTGACCATTCAAGTGTCCATACGTACAAATCCTTTGTTATTAGTTCATCATAGGTAAAAATAAACGTATTTATATGCAACCCGCATGACCATGTGACTCGGCGGGTTAACATAAATGACAGGCGCTGTAAAAATTATCTAAGTAACAACGTTTATTGCGTTCCGGGGTGACCGCAGCGAAGCGGGGTGAACGCTGCTAGTCTAAAATAGTTATTTTCCCCCAGGGTTGGCTGGTTTAAACTATGGTTTAAACCAGCTTAAAAAAAAAAAAACTAGTTTAAACCAAAAAAAACGGAAAATGATTTAAATCGTGTGAACTTAATGGTGACGTTTCCACATATCAAACCATCCGCATTACGTTTATCTACTTTTTTCCTTTTAATCAGGGGGTCCCGTGTTCAATTCTCGGTCGAACCACAACTTATCTTTCAAGTGTACACCAAGTAGCGATTCGAGGTGTGCCTTTAAACGAAAGTCTTCTACGTGATAACCTTGGTATTTCATAAGGATGTTAAGCCTAAACATACGAAATGAAACCAAATTTTATATTTCTACTTGAATGAATGCCTATTGTTTTATAAAGAAGCCAAGCTTGCCTCTTATTGATAGAAATTGGCAAAATTTATCTACTGCCTACGTAGCTTCCAACATCAACTTGGATTTGACTTTGCTTTAATTTTATTGAATGATTTCTACATACTAAATTTGGAATTTAATACCTCAGTTTTAGCGTAGTGATTATGATACGTTGACCTTAAAATTTTACATACAAATACATTTAAAGTAATAACAGGATTTTCCCAATAGCTAAGGCAAGAGTTTCCCGATTTATATATAATTCAGTATAATGTTTTCACTTGTGAAACTGTTTATCATTTTGTCCTTCTGAAATGACTCTTGACAATTATATTAACAACTAAGCCTATGTGAAGATCAGTACAACGTATTTTTATCAGGAGTCCGTGACTGAGTCGGCAATCGCATTTGTGACCAATTAGTCCCGGTTTCGTGTCGAAATGGACAATTTCTCTTGGATGTAAGCCGAGAAGCGGTTTGGATTCTGCTTTAAGTTTATGTGACCCCTTCCAGCATAACCTTGTTGTTGCATAATAACACTAAGGCGAAACAAACTAATTTCTGTCCATATCTAATATAAATACATAGAGTAAATTATTTAAACCCAAAAAAAAACTGGTTTAAACAAAAATAAAAAAGGGTTTAAACAAAAAAACCTGGTGTTTTGTTTTTTTCAATAAAAACCATGGTTTTTGCCAACCCTGTTTTCCTCCCACCATTCCTAACACCCTCTCATTCGTTTGCCGCTTGACCCAGTTAATTCTCTTCATTCTTCTCCACACCCCATTTCGAAAGCTTCCAATCATTTTTCATCATTTTTTTTTTTGTAATGTCCATGTTTCTGATCCATATAGTACAATACTCCACACGAAGCATTTTATGAATCTTTTTCTTAACTCTTTCTAAAAGATCCCACAAAATAGTGTTTTCTTCTTCCTAAAGGCTTCTTTCTTCATTTCTATCCTTGCTTTTACTTCACGTTCTCACAAAACCTTTTAGTGCAATAAAAAAAAAAGTTTGATTTTTAGGTCATTATTTGTGCATTCAGGAAATGGTCCACTGTTTCTGAATTGTCCAGCCTTCCATATTCGGTAATGGTTCAGTTTTACTTGTGGAATGTTCTCACTTTAGAAATTTTAAAAGAATGAATTATAGTAAGAGAACTAAAATGTAAATCTGTACAAACAGAAACAGAGACAGGCAATCATATTTTGAAAGCCTAAAAGTCTAAAAGTGCTAGTCGATCTGATTACACGGCTCACTAACTTAGAAACACATTTTACAAGACAAAAACAAAAGAACAGCCCTTGTACTTCGTGCAGTTACCCATGTTCTTCAATCGAGCTCACAAGTGTTCCGACGATTATGAGGAGACGGTCCACTGATCAACCTTGACATAACGTCCGGCAGGAAACACGCCACAAACTATTAACAGAGAAAGTAATATTGGTTATTGTTTCTCTTCTCGTTTTAATAGCCCAAAATAGATGGCGCCTGAAGTAAAATGTCTACAAAACAGAAAAAAGAAAAACCTAACTGCAAAAAGACCATCATATTATATTATGCAAATTACTGCAAACACAATTTATACCGTTATTCAATGACAATAGTTTGGTCTAAAGAATATGTGGAAATTATTAAAAGGATTTTATAATATTATCCGTTAGATACAAGTAGTACGTGATGGATTCCACGATAAGATTAAAAAGAAATAGTAAAAATACAAGTCGTTGCGGCAAACGATGCACTGTTAAAGCAAACACATGGGCCACCACAAAATGACAATGGAATTTACTACCTGCATAATACACACAATACAATAAATAGCAATGGCGGAAGGGAACAAAAAGCATAAATGTCTTTTTTTTTTTTTTTTTTAACTGTGGTTTCTTGACCTACGTATGAGCAAACAAGATTTTTACATTCAATCCAGTCGTCTGGTGAGGCTACGTAGCGTATTATACTAAGTTTTAGATTGATACGAACAACTACAGGTCTAAAATGATGCATTTATAATGGGAAGAATTAGATTATATTTTTAGTTCCGAAATAGCCAAATTCAAATCTTTATTCAGTCATTGCCTTAATATGCACATATGGAGTTTAGAGTAGTCCTGTTCATTTGGAAGTCCTGGGCCAAAAGTAAACTGCGAACCAATAGTGTAGGCGAGTTTCACATCCAGTACGAATGAATTATTTTGCGTGAATTTTGACTTTTTCATATCAAAAATAGTGATATCCCACTACAACTGCATTTCGCGACATTAATAATGCATAGTTGTTAAAATGTCTTGCAAAATGATGGTCCATCTCTATATAATCCCAAAAATTAATTAGGAACAGTAAACATTTTTACTTTTCCTGTAGGACCTAACTCATTTCTTCTGTAGTATGGGCCTGGGTCTACCGCTGCCCCACCCACGGAGCGGCTGTGTGCATTGAAATTTCCAGTAAGATTACTAACTTCTGTCTGTAGAAATCGATAAAAGTTCTTCAAAATATCTTGTTCAAAAGTCTTTACTTCCTTGTGAGCACGAACCACCCATTAACAGGAGTACCTATTTCTACATAGTGATGTATTTCTGTGATTACTAATAGGCTAACAGTGGCTTCATTTGATTTGATTTTTCGTTTAGCATCCCTGTCAGTAAAGAGGCTGCATGAGACGTGGACCTACAGCTTAACGTGAAATCTGAATTACGTGAGTTCCCGCCGGGAACCAAATCCAGATCCTTCACGCCAAAGGCACGTATCCTAATCGCTTAGCCACGAGGGAGCTAGGCTAACAGTCGTGACACCAGCATTAGTTTCTTATAATATTTAAAGAAAGAATGTGGCACACAGAATTGTATGCAAAATATAAAATGTATTTGTATACATTACACTGCGATTATACTCTTAGGAGTCCAGTGCCTCAGATATTTCTGAATTCAATGTTGCATAAATAAAGAGAAATGTTTAAGTTAGAATTGATTACAAATCAAGTCACATCAAACCCTGTATTTTCTGAATAGAAGCAAAGTAGATAACATACAAAATTTTTGTTATTCATGTGCTACGTTAACCTGGTTAAAACTGAAAATGCAACAAAATTTATACCTATCATGGTGTCTCATATCGGTGCATAAAAACCTAATTTGAAGTATTTATTTCCTGTGCATGTTAGTTGTGCCGGCTCGTTAATTTTACTTTTGTATAATTTAGAAAGCATGCTGTTACGTTTTTAATTTATATTATTATTATTTAAAGAAATGTATTTTAAGGATAGTACGGTATCTCATTAGCTCTTTCATTGATGATGATATACGTATTGAAGCCGTTTATACGTTGGTCAGTGCCACCTGCGTCTGGATTTGTACCAGTTTGTATTTTAAGTTCTCGGTCATAATTATTCAGATATGACATGTTAATTTAAATAATTTTCGTGGATAATTACTTTATCATAAAAAAATTATCAAAAAATATCTTAATTTACTTAACTTGACAATTATATATGTGAATATCATTTAAACAAATATTCAATAAAAACAAGATTCGGATATAAATGTCTTGTATGATTCTTGTTTAATGTAGTAGAAGGTTTTAATGAAAAATATAGGGGGAAAAGGTTCTGACACACTTATGTATCGGGGAAAACAAGAAAGGTGAAGGAACAAAGTCGTATCACCCACGTTATCAACAAAAGGCAAAAATCCATCCGCCGGTGGCTAACCGCAAAGAGTACTCGACGCAACTTCACACCCAATGAGTGAAAGGACAGAATGAAAGAGCCTCAAGAAGAGAAACGGGTTACGATTTTTGTCCTCTGGCAATACCGGCAAAGAAAAAGAAAGAAAAAAAGCTGCAAGGAAAAGAAACTGCATAAATCTTATGAATTACCAGTCAAATATAAGTCTCTGTTCTATTTTTATACTCAAGCTTAGTAATGTTTTTACGTAAGGGAAAGCAATATAAACAAAAGCATTGAAATGAATTTGTTTTACACTCAGTGGTAGGTGGAGGGACGAGTTTTACTAACACTATTTCTCCATATTCATATTTTGCAAAGGCCGAAAAGTTCTCAACATGCAGGGTATCGCGAAAGTCCGGTCTCATATTGAATTTTGAAATGTTGCAGATTACGAGATTAAGCATAGTCTGATTTGAATAAATAGAACATGACTACATCATAACAGTCTGACTTTAATAAATAGGATATAACTATATTATAACCATTATTTAAGATAGAAACGTTGGAATAAATTTTAAAAGTGAACCTTTTCTTGCATATAAACAAATGTAGATGTAATGTAGGTCTCGGGCGGAATGTACACAATGCAAGAGAAAGCCAAAATTGTGATTTTATATTCAACTAATTCAACTTTGAATATTCTAAATCTACAACATTACAATATTCCTTATGTGAATCTGGACTTTTGGAACATCCTGTATTTTAAAAGAATATAACATAATTTAGATTCTTGGCTTCAGTAACAAGAAGACTATCCATTAAATCAGATGGTATGTTCAATCGAGTCCTTGTAACATTTTCTCTGGTTAATAATAATAATAATAATAAGACTACTGCCAGAAAAGCATTAGCTATTATTAACTGGAAGGAAACATTGATCTTTAATTATAAAACTTTATACAAGTTCGAATATTAATATTCTTATTTTGAAATATGCGGTATATACAAGAGACTATATGTAGATCTATCATTTATCCATGTATGGTAAATATAAAAATATTTCTATTAGAATATACAATATCATTTACAAATGATTCTGCTTTAGCTTTAGCACGTTTCGTTCGAACAGCTTGCTGAACTGGAAACATTGCTTTGTCCTTTTCATAGGGCGCTTTACTAGAAAGGAGTCCAAACAGTTGATGCAACTGGAAAAATTTCACTATTTTAGATTGAAAACCCTTCTTCCCATAACTACTAGTCTTTCAATTTCTACTTATTTTTACGCATAACAGAGTTAACCTGCGGTCCCGCACTTTTGGTACGCCCAGTATATAAGAGAAACTAAATTTTGTTTCTGTAACTTGTTTTGTCTTTCAATCGCCCCTTTTTGCTACAGCACCCCCCTGAGGGACGTTTAAGAACTACTGATCTAGATGGTCTATTGGTATTTTATTCCTATCCCTATTCTTAAAATTATTAATACAGTTACATTTTTTATTTAATTCATGATTGATAAATACAATATTGATATCTACATGCTCATACATTTTTATTTTATTTTATTGATTTATTTTAGTTTAACGTCCCACAATAAATGCTCTGAGACAGAGAAAGGCGGTGCTGATGAAAATGAACGAAATAGTGAAATGAAGGAAAGAAAGTTGGAGAAAAACCACGCACATTGTATGCCCACCACAAAACTCACTTAGTGAGCTGGGATTGAACCATGGTCTTCACGCGCCAGAGGCGTGAGGCGAGCGCTCTATCACTGAGCTACTGCGGCCCCCGGTCCGAAACATATCATCGAACGAGATAGACGAAATTTATGAATCCTGTTGTGACGTCTGACCTTAACAAATGCTTGTGATAGGATAATACGTTGATTTCAATTGTGACTTATTAGAAGGTTCGATGCATGAGTCAGTCCACAATGTGTCCCGAAAGTTGTCATTCATTAAAATAAATTGCCTATCTTTTTTGAGCTAGTTGCACTTTGGTGGCAGGTATTGGCGATACGATCTTCTTCAAAATTAACAGCATATTTTAAATACCAATCACATGTGAAATATACTATTTACCTTTCTCGACGACCGATTGATGGATATGTATTTCCGTCCTTCGTTAGTTGCAAATCTATAGGATAAAACATACAGTTTAAAGTGAAATCTAACCACTTTAGTGGGTTCAATGGTCTCGCACCGGGAATCGAACCAGGGACCTCGTGCATCAAAGACACGCGCTTTACCCACCAAACTTCGGATAAACGGATAAGGACTTTCTATCAACGACTGTACAAGGTATACCTTAATATTTGACGCCAAATTCACGCCACCGCTCAGCTTACCAGTGGCTGAGTTGAGACCAAACTTGCTTCAAGTCCGTGGCCCTACTACTTGAATTTCAGTGAAAAGCTCTTTGGGCGAAGACGGCCATCTGAGACATTTTTACTTTTTTTTTTTTGGGGGGGGGGCTTTACCTTTTACGTTAATACTTACTATGCCAGCAATATCTTTATGATGTAATTCCAATTGCATATTTCTAGAAGCTGTTAATCCTGCATCATCTCTCATAGTTTTTTTTCTTTCTTTTTTTTTCAGGGGGGAGGATGCTTTCTCTCTCTCTTGTCACTATGTAAAACACATGGCCTCTAACCTAACCATCCGTTCGTTTGATTGCATTGAGGAAAAATATTATAAACATTCGTCTTTCTATGACGTCACTAGAAATCCATTAACGTCTTTGGGCTAAACAAAACGTTCATATGACAACACGCATTCCATATTGAAAAAGAAAAAAATAGCTCTCCACGATTGATCATGATCAAAAATGTTCTTTTACATACACACGTCATATTCGGAATGTACTGACAATTTGTTACAAAAGAAAATGTTTGGTCTCCTCCTATTAGACAGAAGAACTTAGAGATACAAAAGGGTTTCTGCTACACTCATTCTCACTTTAATAATAATAATAATAATAATAACAATAACAATAATAATAATAATAATAATAATAATAATAATAATAATAATAATAATAATAATAATAATAATAATAATAATTGAATAATTTAAATTGAGAACATCAAAATTTAAAAGAAAAACAGATGGTATTCTACAAAAAAAAAAAAAATTGAAATAGTTACTTTAAGACATTGTGTAGGCAAACATTTATATGAATGACAATTACATCGTCATGAACTGCGCACCCAAATTTCTGACCTATGAGACAAGGTCTGAAAACAATTATATTTTGCAAAAAATATAGAGATACAATTTTTATATTCTTTACTAGCTGAACCTGCGCTCTTCACACAACGTATCAGTCAAATATATAAGCAAGAACCTCCTTTCCGCTTTCTCAGTATATTTGTGCGTGTTCCTTTCCAGACACAAGTGAAGCACAGGAGACTCTCAAAGGGATTGATTTGCTATAAACAAACATAACGTACCATTTTAACATATAGATATTGTGTTGAAGTGAGTTTGTTGCAGACTTAGAGAAATGACAGTTGAAGGCAAATGGAAATAGTACTTTTTCTTCCTGTAAATACACGCCCGAGTACAGCCCACTGCGACTCTACAGGCCTTGGAAGTTAGCCAGTATGCAATAGATAACCATCCAATCAGATTTAAGCAAAGCGCCTGAAATGTCTGTCAACCTGCTATACGTAGCTCTTTTACTGGTTACCTAATAGAAAGACATCAATCTTAACAACGCCCTAGCTACATTTAAGACAATGTTAATCTTATGGTCTTAAACGAATCCTAAAACTTTGAATAGAAAGATAACGGCAGATTGTTTGAAGATTTCAATAATAACTAGCAAATCTACACAAAATTTGGAATCCACAAGCGAAAACGAGATATTTCTAGTTTGTGGTTTCCGAGATCTCAATGTCAAAAGGAATTGGCCACAAACATATAAACTTTATCATAAACATATAAACCTAGCATTTTAATATATGGATTGCCATTAAATTATTGATTATATATATATATATATATATATATATATATATATATATATATATATATATATATATATATATATATATATATATATATATATATATATATATTATGAAGAGTATTGAAGATCCTTAAGAGGGAGGAGGAGTAGATAGAGGATTACAGATAGTAGGCTATGTTTTAAGAGCTTCGATTTAACATAGTACATAAACATTTTCCATTATACTAGCTGAACCTGCGCTCTCTAAACAGCGCATCATTCACATATGAGCATGAATCTCCTTGTTATTCCTCACATCTGTACGTCCCTTTACAGACACAAGTGAAAGACGTCTTGATAAAAATTGGCAAGAGATACCATAAAGGGGAGATTTTGTAGATTACTTTTTCAATATCTCGCACCGTTTGCAAGATTTGAGCCTACATCCATTTCGAGTTTTTAATTCTTGTATGATCATTGTTTTACTTCTTCCTGCATCCAGTATGTAATAAGCAAATACATTACACACACAATTATGTCAGAGATATTTGGTCTAGGAATTAATTCGTGCGGTTTTACAAAAGATGGCGTAACTAGCTTATTGTCCCATAGTTTCGTTGATCCAAACATGCGTTGAAAACTACTGTCATTGAGCATCTTGTTTAGTATATGTCAGTTGCTTGAAGCGGAAACAACAACATTTTTTCTTCAACTGAAAATGGCGCATTTTGTGCCTGATAAAGTGTTTTTGCGGGGAGTTATTCTTCATTGCTTTAACATGAAGAAAAGTGCTACCGCAAGTCATCATATTTTAGTGGAAGTGTTTGGTGACCATGCTCTAGTTGAGCGAACGTGTCAGAAGTGGTTTGCACGGTTTAAAGGTGGTGATTTCAGCTTGGAAGACCAAAAGTAATTTGGACAGCCAAAAGAATTTAAAGATGAAGAATTGAGAGCATTGCTTGATCAGGATTCGTGTCAAACGCAGGATGAACTTGCAGAAGCATTTGGAGTTGAGCAAACAACAGTTTCCAAACGTCTCAAAGCCATAGGAATGATTCAAAAGATGTCTTATTGGGTTTCACATGAATTGAAAAGAAAGACGTTGAAAGAAGAAAAACCGTTTGCGAATTGCTGCTTCAAAGACAGAAAAGGAAGGGATTTTTGCATCGAATTGTAACTGGTGATGAGAAGTGGATTCATTACGAGAATCCTAAACGAAAAAAGGCCTGGGTAAAGCAAGGTGAACCAGGTCCTTCACAACCGAAACGAGATATTCATTGTGCAAAGGTTATGCTGTATATATGGTGGGATTTGAAACGTGTGGTGTACTATGAACTTCTGAAACTTGGTGAAACTATTAATGGACACCGCTATCGACAACAATTAATGCGTTTGAAGCAAGCTCTGGCCTGAAAACGACCAGAATGGAATAACAGGCATAATAAACTTATTTATCAAGATGATAACGCTCGACCACATGTCGCAAAACCGGTCAAAACCTATTTGGAAAATGTCGGATGGAAAGTGTTACTCCACCCGCGATATTCACCAGACACTGCTCCGTCTGACTACTACTTGATCGATTGCATGAATAACGATTTGATTGGACAGCGGTTCACTTCTTCAGAAAATATCGAAAAATGGATCTTTGATTAGACTGCGTCAAAAGATGAGGAATTCTTTCGACACGGAATCCGTAAATTGCCTGAAAGATGGGAGAAAGTAGTGGCTAGCGATGGACAATATTTTTGTTAACGTATTCATTTACTTTGTTTTTGAAATAAAGCTTCAATTTTTATTAAAAACCGCACGAATTAATTCCTAGACCAAATATATTGTGGGCAAAACACTCCAAACAATAAAGATTCGACTTACTGTTAGAGTGGAGAAATGGCTATCCTTCGTTTTTCATTATTATTTGCCCATGAGACAAACGCCTGAGAGGTATGCAACCCATGTATACAATGAGGTGGTGTTGAAATGTATAACGTGTAGGATATGATGCTTTAGTTTTTTTTTTAATTTCAACACTTCCAGTGTACCCGTAAAAATGTAATAATAAAGAAATAATGGCCATGTTTTTAAAATATTCAATTAGAACTGGACAATCTACACATAATTTGCAATCGATCAGTGAAAACCTCATCTTTCTAGAGCTTGTAGTTTCCGAGGTCTCATTGTCGAAAAGATTGGCCACAAACATATAAACACCCAAAAACGTATAGTTTAAAATTCCAAAGATGGCAGCACAATTCATTTGCATTGATTTTGGAAAAGGCTTATTAAAATACAAAGGCTTTGAACAATAATTTAAAAAAGTAAACTTTATATGAAAAAATGTCTACATAAATAATTTATTTAAAGTACACAGTTTAAAATATTTGTTTTTGTTAAACGTGAAATCACAAATGACCGTAAATTAAAGGTTTGAAATCAAAGTTTATAGGTTGGAGCTCAGGCGCTCTTATTGCCATTGTAGCATTTTAATAGATAGATCTACACGGTTGACCATTCATCTTGAGACTTCCTAGTAACTTTTTAAACTAATAGAATGGAAACGTTGTAGTTTTGCGAGTGCAAATATCGTCAGGGGGACATTATCTTATAATATCATGAGATTAATGGTGTTGTTTTTCGAATTGCTGTAAACGGTGTTAAGTGTCTTTACGTCTATTGAAAATTATCTGTAGTTGCAAGTGATATTTATCTAAGCACTTTTCCGAAATAAACCCCTTTGAAAGAAACATTTTCAATCTCCCTTTCTCCTATTTCTTCGAAATACATCATATCACGAGCATTTCTCATCTATATCACTTGCGTTAATACCGTTCTGGATCTGGAAGCCACGAAAATTTTGATATTTTTCATACTGTAACGTTCTCAGTTTGTAAAATTGATTAGCTAATATAGTATAACAAGTTTTCGTTTAACATGTGTATTGAAATATGTAATAATCTGACGTAATGGGACTTGAAAAAAAAAAATACTACAATTTTATAGTGGTGGAAACACTGTTAATCTGGTAACATTTGATCAATATTTGAATACCGAAAAACTTCACCGTTTTATATCTATCATTTTATAAGTTACAAAAAGCGTTTGAAAATAAATGGCCCACCCAATTATATTATATACAGGGTGTGTCAAAAATTTGTCTCAATATTTTGTGACTAAATTCCTCACATCAAAATACAAATTCCTCATCAGTTCATATAGACTTGTGGTCGGAAGTGCATAGTTTCGTAGTTACAGGATGCAGAAAATGTAAAAAAAAAAAAAAAAAAAAAAAAAAAAAAAAAAAAAAAAATTATTTAGTCTTATTTTACATGGCAAAGTTAAAACTAATCATGCCTTGTCTCCCACTTGACCATGCAAACATTAGGATTAATATGACAATACCAAGCATTTATAGTATAATAATTGAAAAAAAGCACACATTGAAATAACAAAGATTACACTCCAATCATATGCACACATACGCATATATATAGTTACAATAGTTCAATCTTAGTGACTGATGTACCAATATAATGAAGCAGAAAAGTTGTAATTTAACATATTCAATAAGAATACAACTTTATGTTCAACTCTCGCTTTCTCAAAATAAATTTGCATTAAATATTGTGTAAATTCAATGTTATTGAAACTAAATTTAATTATTAACCTATAAAATTATATATATCTCTAAATTTAATTTTCACATAGCAATGACATTTAAATAGATTTGAAGGAAAAATAATCGGTAAAATAAAACCCCTATATTTCAGTTCATTTAAGTGAAAACAAAAAAATAATTTCCTATGTAAGTCAGTAGGTTTACAAACAAAGATGTTTCGAGTTTTCAATGCCGTTAATACCATTACGAAGCATTCATCATTATTTTTTCCACAATTTTCAAAATAACAAAAAAAAAAAAAAAAAAAAAAAAGAATCAAAAATTGGGTACCGTAGCAGCCTAGTAAACACTTTTGGTCATAACTCAATTTTATTATGATGTCATAGACGGGATTCCATGCTTAAAGACAGTTTTATTTGGTATTGGCAAACAATGAAAAATCTCATCGTAAAAGCTTGATAGTATATTGAAAAATAAACCTCATAATGGTGGAGGCACCAGTAAATCAAGTTATTATCTGATCTGATGAACTGAATGTCGAAATAACTGTACATATGTCTGGCGTCACATTGTGTACACTTTCTCATTATCTGATTGCAATTGCTTTAGAAACATGCTCTGCTACTCTCGCCTGTTAAACTTTACATATATGAATTGCGTATATAACGATGTGTGCGCTCTGCACTGTCCTGACCTGGGAGTTAAGTTCTCCGCCAGCATGTGAATAGGTGGAGCACCTCAATTTATGCCACACGTGTTTGAAAGAACAATAGCAACATTCCTTTGTCGCAAAATGGGAGGGAACCTCCAAGGAATACATCTCTTGAGGACGGTGGATGACACTGTTACACAAGAAAACAAAAAGCAAGTACGATAAAATGAAGCTTCATCTTCGAAATAAAGGCGGAAAAAAGCATTGCTGAAAAACCTATGGTAGAGAATGCAGCCTTCACATGCATCGTGACAGTCTTTTTTTTTTGGGGGGGGGGGATTAAAGGATCCAATGTATTTCAGCAAGAATTTTCTTGTAGGCCTTATATATAGAGAACTGTACATAGTGTAGCCAAACCGAAACTATCACTTAACTCAGTATGATGTGCTTATTTCGTAAAAAATACGAAAACTCGGTTTAGAGGCCGTTCAAAAATTTTGTGGACCCTGATCCAAAAAACTTCAATATATTTCAATCAAAAATTTCCTTGTGCGCTTTATATCTGGAGAACTGCATATAATGTAGCCAAACCGAAACTATCACTTAACTCAGTGAGTGCTTATTCCGTTAAATAAAAATAATAATAATAATAAAAAAACTAGATTTAGGATATGTTCAAAAATTTGTGGTCCCTCTGATCCAAAAACTAATTATTGGCGCAGATCACAATCTTTTGATCCATTTCTTGATCATTCCTAAAATTCTTGTTAAGTAGGTCCTATTTGTACTTAGATATTACTTTGAAACAATTATATTGAATTTATTTAAGATCTCATATTTATTTAACAAACGTTTTTACGTAGACAATCCATTATACATAACATTCTGTAATTCTCTTTGACAAAGAATTGTAAATCTTTAAGTTTACTTCTTTTTTTTTGAACGTTACATTACAACAATTACGTTCGAAACAAACTCAAGGGTGGACGCAATCACTTGGAGAATTCACTATATCATTTGTTTACTACAATCATTTATTTAAGAAGTACACAGAAACAGAACACGTCCTTGTAACAGTACTCGAAGTGGATAATTCTAGAAAAGGGGCATGCTTCAAATCTTAAGAGAGACTGCAAATATATCCTCTACTAACCTAAGTACCGGTAATGTTTTTATTATATTGTAAGTTGTGGGTATACACAAATGCGAATTCGGCCAAGAGAGAATATACATGTGTATTGCTCCATCTACGTGTCTTTCCACTTTGAGCACCTTCTAAATGGATAACTAACGAACTAAAAACATCACATGACTATTATCCACACGTCTCTCAACAAATGCGGGCAAATTAAGCAAATAACCAAATTAGATTATGTTGGAAAGCTCCGCAGGGGAAAATGAAAAATGAAATGAAATCATTGAGTTTAACGTCCCACGATTATGCCGGTTAAGCTAAAGGAGACGGTGATGATAAGAAATGATTGAAATGGTGGAATGAAGAAAGTAGGAGGAAACGGAAGAACCCCGAGCACGATGTTTGTCCACCACAAGGTCCACACAGTGCAAGCTGGGATCGAACCAGGGACCCCTAGCGCCGGAGGTGAACGCTTTGCCACTGAGCCACCGCCCACCCCCAGGGAAAAATGATGAAATTACAATAAAAAGAGAGAAAGGTGTCTGTAAATATACAACTAAAAAGTATTTGCAATATATTCAATTCAGGGTCAATACATTATTACACTCTGTTACAGATTACAGTTATCAATCCAGCCCCTCAATCACATGCATGTAAAGTCAAAGTTACAATCACCTAAGGCTCAAATTTACTTTCCTTAATGAATACAAAGCAATAACCTATCAATTGAGGGAGTTTTCGGATGATTTTAACAACTCCAGTGAAAAAAAAAAAAAAGATCTTTTGAAATATGTATAAGTGATGAATTTAAGATCGAATCAAACACGGAGAAAAGTGGAAACTTCAGTAAGCAATCAGTTGTTGGCAGAAGAATGAAGGAAAATAAAAGTCTCCATTAAAATAGCTTAGCTAGCCTCTATATTTATTAAGAATATTATTCAACGTCAGTAAAAAAGAACACACGTCTTCGTCTTATTCTGTACCGTATCTAAGAACATTTAAAAGGCGGAGGGTCAAGCAGTTTACTAGAATCCAACATGATTCGCTTATATTTTAATCTAGAATCTTTCATTTTACATTACATTTCAAGTTAAAAACTTTGAGAGAGAGAGGACATTGAAAAGTTTACTTTGTTCAACAAAAATCTCTGTCATTCACTACCTGCTCTCCACTCTCTTCTATATGTGCTGAACCCACGACTAAAAACTGGTGTATCTTTTCCAACACCGATTGATCAACTTTCTCCGAAACTGAAGTAAATCGTTCGGGATGAAAGAAACTGGAATGGAGTGTCAAAACAGTAAACCTATCCAAGCGAGCACTAACATCCAACATCTTTCCAGCAGCATCCTAGTACTTCCGTTCTCAGGAACGCAGAAAAATCTTTCAGCAAGGAGACACATGTTGGGTGTTCAAAATAAATAATGGTAAATGGATGATGAAGACAAGAAACGTTTAGTTCAGGAAAACGTTCGTGTCTGATGTAATGAAAACAGTTATAAATTATTTATTTACTTGACAGTATCTGTGAAAGACCTGTTTAGTTGGCAGAACTGTCACAAAATAGTTTTATAATAAAATTGGTTTGCTTTGCTCTGAGATTACTTTATTATTTAGTTATAGTATGCAATAGGTAACGCTGGTATAATAGAGAATATTGTTTATTTTAGCATTTTACAAGCGCGCATAAAATTTATGCTATTTCTCGTTAATTTATACAATTCTAGTAATTCCGCCCGAGCCTTCGCCTCACTGTACACTAGAAGTTAAAACCTAGCTTAATTAAAGCTTTTAATTGATTACATTTAACATTTTTTTTAATAATTACATTTAAATTACAGTATTTCTAAGTTACAATTAAATCTTCACAATAGTTTTAAATCGGCAATTTGCCTGCACAATTTAACACCCGGAACTGTTTAATATTTTCCAGCCAGTATAGCCCCTGAAGTCTCCAATGTGAAAGCATATGCAAGTAGATAAGCGAATATAACCAAACGCGATTTGCTAAATCATCTTGGAGAAGTCCTGTGGCCGGATTTGCAGGGTACGGATCGTGTACATTATACACACATACATACATACATACATACACACACACACATTATATTATATTATATATATATATATATATATATATATATATATATATATATATATATATATATATATATATATATATATATATATATATACCTGAAGTGAAACTGGTGAAACTGTAAGCTCCTGTATGTTTACGTTAGGAGCCAAAAAAAAAGAAAGAAAAAGACAATCGGGTCGGTTGAGGTGGGTGAAAAATCCGTTGCGATGCTTTGACTCAGACAAACTAGCAAATATAGAAAGTCAACTGAATAAAATCTTGTGGAAACACATCCATTTAATTTTCAAAAATGCTTTGAATCAATTCGAGTAATACAAAATTAGGATTGTAACCAAAAATGTCTAGGTTATAGTCTGAGCCGGATTTGAGTTTGATGAGGCCCTAAGCTATTGAAGGTAATGGGGTTCTTTGTGTGTCCAGTTGTGTAATCAGTCCATGCAGAACGTAGTGACCTTATATACAGAAATGAGCAAACGATTAATATTTTAGGAAGCACGCTAGCAGGAGGCCCCATTATTCACCTCATAAGAGCATACCATCACAAATTACTGTTACTAAATGTAGCTTTTTTTTTTTTTTTAATTTACAGTATATTTTGGAACTGTACATCCAGTTCTCTTTTCCTTTAATTTTTTTGAGACCCCCAAGAGAGTGGAGCCCTAAGCGATAGCTTGTTTAGCTTATACGCAAATCCGGCACTGGTTATAGTTCCGAAATTAGAATCAAATCTTTGAAAGTCGGGGTCTTTCTTTAAAAGAAACACTCATTATTCTCAGTAAAAAACATAAAACCTCCAATCAAATTTGCAAGATGATTTGACTCATACTATAGTATTTCCGAGGAATTTATTATCCGGTATTTTCGTTACCACAAGACAACAATTAATTGCTAACGTTCTTAATTACGGGCAAATAGATTATGGTAACGCGATTGACTAGCTTATTGGCGTTAATCAATTTCTAACGGTAAAATTTGAATGAATAGCAATAGCGTTTATTGTTTACGAAATATATTTAGTTCTTCTGTAGATTAAAAAATATATATAATTTTATATATACTGACAATCATATTTACGGAATCTACAAGAGATCGATAAGCTGATCCACTACCAGTCTTTAATTCAGTGATCTCGTATTCTTAAAACACAGTATAAAGCAGAGAGGCGAGCACTCATTAAAATAAATCATCTCATTCTTTCAGAGGCTTTTATTTATTCTATACCTCATTAAGAACTCGACACATTGTTAGCAGCCCAATAACGCAATTTAAAGTGCTGAAACAAGAGGATAAGGTCTAGTAATCTTTAGTGGTGTTAATTACTACTGTTGAACCTTGAGACAAAGAACAAAAACTCAACATGATAAATTTATATCATTATAACGATAGGTGCTAATTACTCACAAGGGAAAGTAAAAAGTTCTCCAATATTTATACTTAACAGTTGTCTTAATTATTATATTCAAGACATTTTCGGTTATGTTTTAAATTTAAAGCAAAATGTGGTCATGAAGAATTTTTTTTCTAACCGAAGAGTTATTTTCTCAGCCTAAATTATAAATGTTGGAATTCTATTATAGGAGGTACAATTTAAGTTTTTCTTTCTTCGTTGATACAATTTAGTAATTTGGAAAGCTACACCAATCCTATATTTGCATTCTGTTCACCGGAACTGGTTGCTTCTTTTCCTTCTTTCTTCTTACTGTACCTGGAAGCCATATGCAAACACATCAATTACAACAGATTTAGATTTCTCTTTGCTCATCTCGTTGCCCTATCTATCTATCTATCTATCTATCTATCTATATATATATATATATATATATATATATATATATATATATATATATATATATATATATATATATATATATATATATATAATGAAAGTGACAGTTTGTGACTTTCGCACCGCTTGAACGACTCGACCGATCTTGACAGGGGCATCGCATTGTGGGGGCCCCAAGTCATCAGGGGGCCCAAATCGTGAAGTGGAAAGTAGAGAAGCCCCCCCCCAAACCTTTAATTACGCCACTGGATCTTGATCAAATTTTCAACATATGTGAGGTTCAGGTCTGGGATGGTTTTTATAATTTCACTTTGACAGTGCAACTTAGAAGAGGGAGAGGAAAAAATATATATTAAAAAAATGATCGAAAATCACCGATATTAGTATCGAATCCACAGTTTTTGGTGTTGCTGAGATGAACAGTGACATTTCTGATGCCGTTTAAATTAGAGATGGGCAAAACCGATTTTTATAAAAACCGGAAACCGGTTTCTAGAAAAATCGAAATCCAAAAAACCGACATTTCGGGTTTCTCCAAAACCGGTTTGGTTTTTTCACCGAAACCAGTTTACGTGAAAACTTTAAAAAACCGGAACCGGTTTTGAAGAAAACAGAAAAACCGGTTTCGGTGAAAAATCAAACCGGTTTCTTGAAAATTTTCAAAGGTCGGTTTCGGTTTTTCTAAAAACCGAAAACCCGGTTTTTGTGCCCACTACTAGTTTAAATCCAAATTCAGCAACGCAACTTGGGGTAGGGAGGAGATATTTACGAAATCAGATATTAACATGGTCTACATGATTGAATTAACATGGTCTACTTGCTTCGCACTATTAAAATGTAACTTTTATGTATTACCCACGAAAAATTCGAATGGATTTCTATTTCATGATATGAAGATTAATTTGAATAAGGGCTCATGTAACTTTGGACTTGGGTGTATATTTTGTTCATTATGGCTTTGGAAACATTCAACAGTATTAGCAAGATAAAACTGACCAAGGCACTAAATATATATTAATATTCTAGCCCTTGCATAACAGCTTCGGCAATGTAACATCACCTTCAATGACTTGATAATGTGTCTGACGAAGGCGATGTTATTGATAATGTGTCTGACGAAGGCGATGTTACTGATAATGTGTTTGACGAAGGCGATGTTACATTGTCGAAACTGTTACGCAATATTTATTTATATACACTGTTTAGTGCTTTGGTCAATTTGTTTTATTAATACTAACGAACTTGAATTTTACACGGTAGGTTACTTTTTTAGTTCTCGTGTCATGTTTCAACAATTGTATACAGGTAATTTAGATTGATTGTGGTTCCCATATGCTCATATACGAGTAAAATAGTAATATGATTTGTAAAAATGACATTTTTTTTAAAAAAAAACTTGCCTCTCTCTCTTCTGTTACACATGTCACAAAAAGCAGTAGACAAGATCCCAATATTCACATTTCAATACTTGCTAGTAGATCAAACAAGGAACAGAAGAAGACACGATTCGACTGATGTTTTGCGCTGTTAAATCAACATGCGTCTATGTGAACATTCCTTCCTATACAGATTCGTTCGAATCTGCAACTAGTAAAATTTTTCCTAGCCCACTATAGGTATTTTATAACTCTCCTCAGCTAGAAGACCTCTTCCAACATCAGAATTCTGCTACCATTGGCACATCATTTGCTACAGAACTTTCTCGTGGCCATATGGGTAACGTACGTGCCTTCAACGTGGTAGACCGGATTTGATTTCCAGTGGAAGTTCATGTGGTTTGGATCCCGCGTTAAGCTCTAGATCAGCGTTTCCCAACCGGTGTGCCGCGAATGGACCGCTGGTGTGCCGCGAGGAAATTGAAACAAAATTATTACTTCTCTAGCAACCAAATTGCAAGACATAGGGAAAAAATGGTACATTTTTGTATTTCACATTACTATGAATTTCTACCATGGAAAAATTACTGAAATTCTAATATATTATTCTACATCTATTACTGTGTAGCAGACAGTATTTCGGCTCGTACACATTTCCACGTTTAGCTACCACGATTACGCTTCAATTGAGACTCATATTAACACCGAGAAATGGAAGCACTTATACGGTATGCATCAAGTGAACGTTCGTAGAACACTCTTTCGCATGTGAATGACAGAACAACACTTTGTTCAACAGTTGAGTTTTGACTTCGACGCATCGCAAGCTGTGTGATTGCAATAATATGCACTGGTTTTGGTTAAAACAGCAAAGTTAAAAGTACAAGACATTTGTTTGTTCGTTCGTTATTTTGTGATCTTCGTTCTTAGTGAAAGGTTGGATACAGTTTTCGAAAAAGAAAGCTTATTTTTAAAAATCTCAGTTCTATATTTCATTGCAATTGTTTTCTATTTTAAAATTAGAATAAAAAATAAGCACAATGAATTAGCATAGGAGAAAATCAGTGATCGAGCTTTAATCTCTGTGAGGAGGAGATCAATAATCACAGAAAAAATTACCATGGTATTTTATATTTGCAAATAATAATAATAATAATAATAATAATAATAATAATAATAATAATAATAATAATAATAATATCTATGAATGTGCTGCGAGAATCCAAGTTACACCCGTAGTGTGCCGCAAGTTGAAAAAGGTTGGGAAACGCTGCTCTAGATCCATGTCTTATACAGCCTTAGTGCTGAAAAAACTCTACATTACCAATCAAAACAATCATTTGCATCAAATTAAAACACTTATGCATTATAGTCATCAGTGGCGTATTTACGATTTTGTTTCGGGGGGGGGGGCTTTGCTAACTTTCGGAGGGGGCTTTGCCTGAAAATGTGAAATTTTTGCAAAATATTTCATATGCTTTACTATAGTAAGTAAGATTTCGGGGGTGGCTTAAGCCCGGAAGCCCCCCCCCTAAATACGCCACTGATAGTCATCAACCAACCATTTCGTCTTGACGTAGCTGCTGTACGTTTTAGTACCGTCCATGAATTGTAGTTTGTCTCTCCTCTCTGTTCCATGGGGACATGGTGGCTCAGTGGCATAGTCATCACCTCTGGTCCATGAGTTCCCTGGCTAGATCCTCTACAATATGAGTTTGCGCTGGACATCATATCCGTGGGTTTTCTCGAGGTTCTCACGTTTCCTCTTCCATTCTCATTCCACCTTTTTCATAATTATTCACTTTTTTTACTCATCCAGCTTCTTTAGCTCAAAGGGCATAACCGTAAAATGTTATAATACGTATTTATTATTATTTTTAATTATCCCTCCCTATTTTACCTCTCATCACTCTTTTCATCACATCCTCTGGAATTCAATATCAAATAAAATTTCTTTCCATTAACTTAAACATTGTTCGTCAACATCAGTTTCTTTCTCCCTTTTTAATTAAATCCAGACTTTTGTTTTGTTTTGAACTATTCCTAATACCTTCTCATCGGTCGTGTTTTGGAATCAAAACATCTAATATATTTGTCAAAAATTTTCTTGTGCGCCTTATATCTGGAGAACTACATACATATAATATAGCCAAACCCAAACTATCACGTAACTCATTATGATGTGCTTATTCCGTAGAAAACTCGATTTAGAGACCGTTCAAAAATTTTGTGCCCCCTGATCCAAAAACTGATTATTTACCACAATCGCAATCTTTTGATCCATTTTTCTTATCATACTTAAAATTCTTTTTTGTCTTTGAAATGTATGATCCTTTTCAGCATCGAGGCTATAAGAGACGTGGACCTACAGTTTAAAAGTGGAATTCGAACAACTGAAATGCATTTAAATATCAAGGGTCTCTCACTGGAAAACGAATCCAGGACCAAGGGTACCAAGTTCAAATGCCCTAGCTTCTAGACCAGTGGGATTGCTTCTCACCGATTTTCGGTTCGATCTAACTTCCGATTTAACGAGAGGTAACATGAGTATTTTCGTTAGTTCGTATTTCTTTTTGTTACCTCAAATAAGAAGATATACAGGTTGAAATTTACCCAAGTGAAAGCCTCAATTAAGCAAATTTTAATGATTTGTTCTACGTTCTGTTTCGCTATCATGTAATTGGCAAAACAAGCCCATTATTCCACATTTACTAATCAAAAGCATTAAGCAATTATTGAGTAGCGTGTATTTCACTAAGATCTCAATGCTACAACGAAAAACTAACGGACCCTTCAATGTAGTCGCATCAGCATCTCCTTCAGTATCTCTCTCTTCCAGCCAGCGATCAAGGAAGTCGTTAACGAATTGAAGAGTCGCATGAAAACATGAAAAATCTGTAATGGCCTATTCTTTTGTCAATCATCTACACGTGAAGGTATACATATTGAAAGAAAAAGAAAAAAAAGCGAAAGTCATTTCGTGGGAGACATACATCATCGGTATTAAATCTTTATTATCTTAGCGAATACGGTAAAAAGTTAATCTCTTCCGTAACTAAACAGAGGATTAACAAGTTAAAAAAGTTGATTTTTCATTTATTGAAGTGAGAACTCTTAATCTTTCCAGTTATTCTTATTATATGATGTTATTCAACAGCTATTGTAAATTTCATACTTCTAATAAGGAAATAGGATATATCCATGGTGCACAGTTGATAGTTAAATCTTAGACATGCATTTTCAAAACATTAGTTTGAAATAAACTATAAAATAGATCTAAAAAAAAAAAAAAAGGCTTAACATCTTGCGTAACTTTCACGGCGTACGCTTCATTACAGACTTGTTCGAAAATAATTACACACAGTCGCAAAAACAATGTCCACATTTGATTTTTATTTTAGGTATAACTTACTTTAGAACCAAAGGTCTGTACACTTTCTCAAGGACAAGGTTTACCTCCTGGGCCGTGTGGGGGGGGGGCAGGGGGCAACTGCCTTCCCAGGGAAGCTCCCCGCCGTTCAAGGGGGCCCATTTTTAGTCAGAATTTTCTTACTCCATATACGATACGAACATGAAATTATAAATGAAGAATCAAACAGGTTCACTACACCCCATAAACAAACCAGCATACAAAAGGTAAATAAAACAAAAATGAGTCGTGGGGCCATTTCAGTAAAAATTGTCTACTATTAGGCGCCCTAGAAATAATATTTATTTGTATGGCTTTGAGATTTTTCAATATTGTCCCCTTAATTTCTCATGTATGGAACGGGTCCAGGGACGAAACTAACGGCCAAGCAGACCTTGGCGTTCGGGAGGGCCCACAGGCTCCGGGGGGTCCACAAAGAGTAACAGAAAGATGGAAAGAGGGGGCCCAAGAATTAGAAAAACTTTTTCTAGGGGTCCCAAATACGGGTATTAGTGCTTGCCCCCCAGAAAACAATCTAACAAGTAAGGGACCATATGGTTGTCGCACGAATCAGATGCAGACATACGCCATCTGATTGAGCATGAAAAGATATGGAGAACACAGAAATTTAAGGTGCTAAGGGCCATACGGAGTGGAGCGAGGAAAGAGGAAACATTGAATGTCGGCAAAATTAAAAAAAGTCAGGAATGACGGGAAAAGTTAATTTCTTGCAAACAGGGAAAGAAAGTCAACCAAAAGAAAGAAACTAAACATAACAAGGGCATCAAGGACGAAGAAAGATCATAATCAGGGTTGCCATCCAGACCGCAGTGTTGCCAGCTCTGCATAACATTGATTTGGAAGATATAACACAGTATAGCAATTCATGCACAAGGAAAAATATTAGTAACACAAAAGTCAATTGAAAAGACTCTGTACATGTGCGTATAAAAGGTTTAACGATAGTCGTGAGTGAATAATGTACATATGGGAGGACAAATATAGACATGAAAGTGAAGGGGGTACACATGATAACACAGAAACGAAACTGTTTGGGAGCATCGTTCCGTGATGATGATGATGATCGTTCATCACAGTTACGTTAGTGTTCTCCACTATCAATGGGTGGCAACGTGAGAACTTTCTCCGCCTTCAGTCATTTGTTCATTACCAGTTTTACTCTAGGCGATTCCAAAAGATGATACGCTTTGCGTTTTTCAAATGTGGCTACTCCAATGAACAACCTGGACAGTTTGAAACACCTTCCGCATATTGCTTTGAAAAAGGACTCACAGAGGAATACTGCAGAGACGCGTGTGACCAGCTTGCTTGTATCCGCTGTGCTCACTGCGAGAAATGTTTGTGTGTTGACCACGCATTCATTCGTGATCTTCACGTCAACTGCAATTAAACTACAAATTGTGCGTACTGTTCTCTATTTTCCTTCATTTGTATTCACGCGGGTGTAATATTCACTCACGACTACGTTAAACCTTTTTACGCACGTGTACAGAGTCTTTTCAATTGTCTTTTGTGTTATTAATGTTTTTCCTTGTGCATGAATTGCTATACTGTGTTATATCTTCCAAATCAATGTTATGCAGAGCTGGCAACACTGCGGTCTGGATGGCAACCCTGATTATGATCTTTCTTCGTCCTTGATGCCCTTGTTATGTTTAGTTTCTTTCTTTTGGTTGACTTTCTTTCCCTGTTTGCAAGAAATTAACTTTTCCCGTCATTCCTGACTTTCTTCAATTTTGCCGACATTCAATGTTTCCTCTTTCCTCGCTCCGCTCCCTATGGCCCTTAGCACCTTAAATTTCTGTGTTCTCCATATCTTTTCATGCTCAATCAGATGGCGTATGTCTGCATCTGATTTGCGCGACAACCATATGGTCCCTTACTTGTAAGTTACGGCGCTGTTTACCACCATGCCAAATTTGATTCAGATCGGATAAATTCGGTTGAATTCGTACGATATAATCTTTGTCACTGATTTTTCAGTAAACATAAACAAAAGAAAGACAATAAAACACTATCAGTTTATTTTCGTTCCAAATAGGTTTGTTTCATATCTGTATGCAACACTCAGTTACCAAATATGGTGAATTCCAGGAAAATTAAATTCTGTACGACTTTACCCATAGCTTTGCAGTTACAGCAGGATTTGAACCTGAGATTAAACCAACCAAAAACAAGTATTTTGTAGCCACGATCACAAAGAAGTCCAAATGAAACTCTTACCTAGAGTTCCCTCGTGGCTACATGCTTCGCGTACGCGTCTTTGGCGCGAGACACCTGGATTCGATTCCTAGTGGTAGTTCATACGGTTCGGATCCCACGTTAAGCTGTAGGTTCAAGTTTTGTACAATCTCGCTGATGAAAGGGACGCTAAATTACAATAAACAAACCAATTGAACTCTTATCTACCATTAGAAATAACGTAAGTAAAAGGCTAATAATCACCGCAAGAAACAAACCACATCACTAGGAAGTACTTTCAAAGAACATCGTCTTCATCGTCTTCGAAGCCTAGGCACACTTCGAAAAGGATTTAAACCATAGGAAAGAAATCCTTTGTCGGCTTTAATGCAACAAAAAAAAAAAAAAAAAAAAAAAAATGATGCTGAGATAGTACAAGGGCACATTCTTTTCTCATTTCGGTCGCGTCCTCTTGGTTAGAAATAAAATGTGTAGCTTTCTCAACAGAGTAAACTAAGTCATGAATTGGTACATGTGTAGGTTGAAAACTGAATTTTAGCCCCCCCCCCCCAAAAAAAAAGATCTGATTAAACATCTTATCTACGATGTTTCTTTTAATGCTCTTAGAAACGAAACGATCAAGTAGATGATTCTAACCCAAAACGGAACTCCCTCGTTATTATAACCGCAAAGGCTATACCTGGTAAAACGGCTTTTAGTTAATAGTGTGTGATTCTAGAAAGAAAAATGTGCTCAAAATAGCGACGTTCGTTTGATACATTCCTACGAATATATGAGTTATGCAGTATTCATGTATCCACTCAAATTCCAAATATTCACATAGAAAGGTGAAGAACAGCAACGTGAATATACAGAAGTTTGCAACAAGTTACTTTATTACTGTATAAACCAAAAAAGTATTCTTGTAATAATTTTAGGAACTCAAACAAACATTAGGAAAAGAAAATATGATCTACTTAGGAATTTCGCAATGTATGTGCCAAGAATATATATTTCAGTTAAAAATTAAACTTCATAAGCGTTGTCAGATAACTTATCTAGGGAGTTTACTTAACCTTGAACTATGGGTGTTCCAGTATTTATATACTAAACGTCGCATCACATGCGAATCTTTTATCTAACTTTTAAAATATTAATAGGCCATTTCCCCCCTTTTTTTCTAAGAAGTTTAGTTTACCCAAACTTCTTTATATATTCACTCTGTTCGTGAGTCCGTGTGTTCGTCTGTCAGAGAGACAAATTTCAAGCACTACTTGATGAATCATCGTCAATTTGGGCAACGATGGAGAGGATCAAACGTTACGAACCAAGTTCGTTGATGGAGGTGACTATGGATGGACTCGACACTAATAACGGTCGTTTTCAATTGTTTTTACATTTCACCCCTAGGAACGCTAATGGGACTAAACATTGATTTAAACGGCATCGAGTGTGTCACTATCCGAGTCCGAAAACTATGGATTAGATTCTAATATAGGTACTCTTTTATTATTTTTACACCGTCCCTACTTCCCACATCCTCTTAGGGGTGCTAGGAGGTCTTCACCCCACTGAGAGTAGAAGTTGGATTTAATGGGCATCAGAACTGTCACCAAACTACTTAGAAACTCCAAAAACTATGGATTCGAGACTAATATCGGACGTTTTCGATTATTTTTACATGTCACCATTCTCACAGGTGTCCTAATGGGGGTGGTGGGGGTGAAAATTGCAGTTAAACAGCATTGGATGTGACTATTCATCTCAGCCCCGAAAACATCCACACTAATATCGGACATTTTCTATCATTTTTATGTCTCCCCCAGATCCCACTCCCCCATATGTGAGTTAAAGAGTCTTACCCTACAGTATTGTTTTTCAGACTAAGTACAGTAACGTATGTAACAAGTTCGGTTAAAATCGATCCAGGTGTTTCAGAGTTATGCTGGGACATACATACGCCTGGAGCAATAAACACTAGCCGAAATAACTGTTGTTTGCACCAGGAGATTAGGAGTATAGGAAATATTTAAATCCCCATCCTCCCAGTGGGGGATTTAGAAGGAGAAAACTGGGGGGAAGCCAGAACCCAAACTATGATGGTATATCATTATTTTACTATAAACTTCCAAAAATATGTAAATAATAGCTTCAATTATTACTGTCAACAAACTGTAGCTTCAATTATTCAAAAAACTGGGGTCCTAGGCCCCCCGGCCCTGGCTAGATCCGCCACTGCATCCTCCTCAGGATACGCATTTCAACGAAAGTGTAATGATAACGATCTATAAGATATCCACTTTTGGGGTAAATTTTGAAGTAACTTACTCCCATAGAAGAAAAACTTTAATCGAAGTGACTCTTCTCCACACCCACATTCCGAAAGCTTCCAGTCGTTTTTCATAATTTCAGCGTAATGTCCATGTTTCTGACCCATATAGTACAACACTCCACACGAAGCATTTTATGAGTTTTTCTCAACTCTTTATTCAAGGTCCCACAAAATATACTTTATTTAGGGGAAGTTGGGGCAAAATGACCCGTGGGGCAAGATGGTCACCCCGGTATATAGTGGTGTTCCTCTGGTGACAGAGAATTGGTACTACTGCACAAGCCGTAGTTAGTGCGGCGCAAAGTGTTTAGAAAGGAAGACGTCGCTACCTTCAATAGCGTGTGATAAAAGTGGAGAAAGACATTTTCATAGTACGTCGATGTAAGGTATGTGGTGAATATCCTACCTGTTGCTGCAAAAAGTAATTACTTGAATTAAACATGGTACACACATAGATAGTGAGAAAGGTTTGGCCATCATCAATCATGCACGATTTCCTTGCGGAAGATGATGGGTAGCAGATAAAGGGTTTTTGAAAGTTATATCGGGATTGGGGCAAAATGGTCCCATAAAATTATACAGGGGACCAAAATACCACGTGTCGATTGAGCAAGGTACCATATTAACCTGTGAGTAGTATGAAGGTCAATGCTCCCTGTGATCGAGCGTGTGTCCTTGTTTTGTCATCTTTTGGCATATTAGAGGCCTAGTCTCGAAATTTGATAGCCCCTCTATTCCACTTTGTATTTTCTTTTTTATTTAGTTTTATTTTAGTATTATTTTCGTTTTTATAGTTTTCCGCTCATTGTTTCATAGTTATACAAGTAATTGTTTCATTAAGTAGCATTTCCTTATCGAAACAGAATATAATTTTGGTTAAAATGTGTATGTTCCAAGGATGGAGCCATTTTACCCAGGGGGTTGAGGTAAAACTGTCATTCACAACAGGTCAATTTATTTGCACATACAACTTGTTTCGTAAAACTTTCACACCTTACACCTCTTTAAATTTGTAAAAGAAAGAATAAAGAACATTGTACTGCAAAATCATCGACTTTCCGTTCATAACAACATTGCTATTTCAATCTCAACCTTAAGGTGTCCATTATGTCCCCACCTCCCCTATTATCTCGACTAACAATTTTTCTCAAAAAATTAAATGGTAAAAAAAAAATATTAAATGGTAAAAAAAAAAAGAGAGTACAAGTTTATTATTATTATTTACTAGTATTATTTAATTTGAAACTTTTGTTAAAGCCACACATTTTTGTTCCACTCCCTACAATTTCACAATTTATTTCCGTTGGTGAAATCAATAACACGGAATAATCGGTGAAGAAATATTTTGAAAAGAGCAGAAAATACGAAAAAAATCGAAAACGAATATAGGAAATAAGAATCAACGAATGATATATATCTTTGTAGCTAAATCTCTCTCATTGATGTTATTTATTTATGAAGTTTCAAGCATGCCATGTTGTCATTTTACATTGACACAAACAATAAAATCCAACAACAAATAAATAAGCAAGAACAGAAAGGACAAGTAAAGTTATGCGCAAAAGTGTAACAAAAACATATTTATGATACTTATAGCAACACCTCAAGGATGTATACAAATGGAATATTGCTGCTGAAATTAAGTGAAAACTAATGGATAAACGAAAAAATATTTTTTAAAAAAGCCTTCGGTAATTGAAAAACAAAAATGGCGGGGAAACCAGATTGTCAATTTACATTACATTGAGAGGGAAGCTAAGAAAGCAAGTCAACCGAAGACACTGAATACTTTATTACGAAATAGCTTACAAAGATGTTAACTCTTTCTTAGAAAACGTATACACAGTGCATAACCTTTGACTAAAGAAACCAGTATTACTTCAATCGCCAGAAGGCATATTCATTGCTCGCTAGCTCAGGTTAAATTGATGTGGTCATGAAGTCTGACGTGAGACGAACAACACGGTCAAAATCGTGTGCACTTTCTACACCTTCATGACAGAGAACTCCCACGCAAGAAATGGAAGGAAAAGACACTGTAAATGCATCATTGAAAACGAGAGATTTGGAGGGCAAAAAGAAAGAAAACCAAAAAATTATTTCTTTACTTCAGCCATTCAAGAAACCTTTTAACAAACATACATATGATAAAAATGTACTTGATAACCCATTTCTTAGTGTGGAATTCAATCAACACGACTTTCTTTCTTTTTCTTTTTAAATTGATACGGTGTTACGTGTTTTAAATGATCTGGGGTCAATACTTGATAAACAGATATTCTCTCTCTCTCTCTCTCTTTTAATCAACATAAATTTACTTTATATATATATATATATATATATATATATATATATATATATATATATATATATATATATATATATATATATATATATATATATATAATACATTCGATTTTGATATTAAGGCCGCGATAGCTCAGTGGTAGAGCCTTCACCTCTGATGCATGAGGTCCTTGGTTCAATCTCAGCTTGCGCCAAGTTCTCCCGTTTTCTCCCACTTTCTTCATTCTACCATTTCATTCATTTCTCATCATCACAGTCTCCTTTAGCCTACAGGGCACAAACGTGGGACGTAAAACTTAAAGATTTCATTTTTCCAAGTGGGAACTCGTGGTTTGGATCTCATATTAAACTATAAGTCCACATTTCATATAGCTTTGGCGCTAGGGGGACGTTAAACACCAAATCAAATTAATACAGACATAAAACGAAAATTTGGATTTCACATCCTGTAATTGTAGAGGGAATGGTTGATGAATGGAAATAGGTGCTTATTAAGAACATTTTTGAAGTGACTACAGTAGAAAGGAAGAACGCGCAGAAAACTCACTGGACCTGCCCAAGGGCGCCCATGTTGTGGTTTCCAAAGGGGGCAAGTATAAGCGATATCTCAAATATAGTTTCAAATTTTGCTGTAACTAATGTAAAAATTCTATTGGGTTTTCGATATTCCCAAGTACAATTTCCTATAGGGGTGGGCAAGCACCCCACCTCTCCCCCCTGATGGGCGCCCTTGGACCTGTCCCGTACAATTTAAGGTGGCTTGGAATAGATCTAAAGACTCTTTGCACCAAAGGTGAGCGCCTCGTGACTAAGCCATTATTCCTTTTCCACCCCGTCACGGTAAGTAGAGAAACTATAAATCTCTTTAATCACATTTTAGAATTTGTTTGGAATGTGGGGCCGCGGTGGCTCAGTGGTAGAGCGTTCACCTCTGGTGCTTGTGGTCCCTGGTTCGATCCCAGCTCGCGCCAAGTGAACTTTGTGGTGGACAAACACCGTGTGCGTAGGTTTCCTGGGGATTCTTTCGTTTTTTCCCACTTTCTTCATTCCACCATTTCACTCATTTCTCATCATCACCGTCTCCTTTAGCCTAGCCGGCATAACCGTGGGACGTAAAGATTTAATTTTTATTTTAAATGTACTACTTCATATGTTGTTGTTATGCCAATTAAGAATATTGCCTAATCGGTTAATGGAAGCAGCAGTATTTAATATAAACCAAGCAATACAAGATACTGAAGGACAGGAAACGTGGTTCAACGACTCGTGCTATAGCTTCAAGGATATTATACGGTACAACGTGTTTTCCACCGACAATACATGCACATACAAACAGTAACAAGCTCCAGCAAATGGAAAGGATAATAAGACAAACCATTACTTGTAAGACGTACAGTACAGTCCGTAGTATTGTACATTGAAAATGCATTGTGTTGTTTGCAGATGGAAACAGTGTACCGGAAATGATTGTATGCGGGGGAGAATCTGGGCTATTTCCGGAATCATGACTCTGTACCTGCCGGGGTCAGCGAAAAGTTCCCTTTTGTCTTTATAATTTAGCTTGTTTTGTCTTCTATTTGTCTTTCTCAGTACGTGAATGAATGCACATTTACATGAACATGTCATCAATGTAATTGTTTGGAATTATAATGATCTTTATTGCTAATAGCGACAGAAAATTGAAACGCTGAAGTCTCGCTTTTGTGAAGAGGACGGAACGCTTTATAATGAAAGTACTTGTGGACACCTCTGATGCTTTAACAAACTTCTAAACCTCCTACACATTCTTTATATTGTGCTATAACCGGCCAAATAGCCTATATTTAGCTAGGTGATGTATGTCAACGCTTTAGCTCTCAATATCATTATTTCTGGCTCTTAGACCCGAGGTCGATGTCTCTTAATCAAAGTAGCTCCCCAATTGCCTTAAGATACTAGACCAACAAGAGTAGCGGCTCGTGAGGGAAGTCACATGGAAAAGGGAATTCCAATTTTATTCGATGTGACTTTCCTCACAAGCAGCAATCGTCAACACGCAAAATTTTGTACTCTGCTGTGAATCAAGCCTATTTTCTGAACAGTTTTGTAACGCAAAGAAAAAACACAGAACAATAGCAAATTATTTTATATTGATTTAGTAGCGTGTGTTTCGGAAGAATGAAAAAGTTTCATCTAATATTTATAATTGAACGGACATAATGAGAAAAGTTTATACTAAGAAATAAAACATCCAGTTTTATGTCCCACGATTATGTCCTTCAGCCTAAAAGAGACGGGTGGGTGGTTAATGAAAGTAAATGATGAAATAATTGGTAGAATAAGAATGTGGAAGGAAAGGAAAACCCAAGAAAACTTACGAACATGACGTTGTCCACCACAAACTTACGTGGCCAGGGATCGAATCTGGGACCCCTCGAACCAGAGGTGAGAGCTTTACTATTAATGCCACGTGAGCCGCCTTGCTCCCGTTTATATTGTGTTTAAAATGTCATAATATGATGGATTGAGACTTTCTCTAAATATAAATTTGCAGGGCATAACGTTCTTTTATTAGACTCTGGAAAAGGACAATGTCAAAGAGATGATTTCCCCCTACAGAGAAACAATACGATGAGTTTAATTATTTCTGACCATAATGTTTAATATCTTACTAGTCAGACGAAGCCAATTATGTCATCGATTACATTATAATATATATATATATATATATATATATATATATATATATATATATATATATATATATATTGTCAGTGGCGTATTTACGATTTTGTTTCGGGAGGGACTTTGCTAACTTTCGGAGTGGGGCTTTGCCTGGGAATGTGAAAATTCTGCAAGATATTTCATTTGCTTTACTATACTAAGATTTCGGGGGGCTTAAGGCCGGAAACGACCCCTAAATACGCCACTGTATATTGTATATATTATATATCTATACATAGGAATCGATCAAACATTGATACTGCCACCACTACTTGGGAACAAAAAGTGGGTCTTTTTCTTGTTATGTCTCTGGCTAAAAGTTGGCAAGTGAACATGGGAGAAACACCTACATATGCATACACGCACTCCACTTTCTCCAGGCAAACTAGTAAACCGTTGATGAGAATATCAATTGCATGTGAGAACACGTTAAAAGTATAAAGAAGTAGTTTCCATCCTCAGGGTGTAACAAGGTAGACAGAGAGAGATGCTCTTTCAATGAATGATGTTAAACCAAAAATTAAAAAGAAAAAGAGAAATGTGTGCTTCTTTCCTCCAGTCAAAGAACTGGACTTCCCCAATGAATCTAAACAAACAGTACTTAAAAAAGAGTACTGCAACATGAATCACCTCTTCTTAACAATCCCGTAGATGAACGGCTGAGTGATTCATCTATTATTTATTGAGGTACTTGTGCTCTTTTTATTCTTCTCTGCATGTCGTGTAAATACCAGAGTTCCATTTTTTGTTGTAAAAATTACGGTCCTTAACAGTTAATTGCTCAGAGGGCATCTATGTCACGAAATCACAAACATATAAGCATGTGCGAACATAATGCCAGTAATTCAATGTCAATGAGTTAGCATTATCACATACGCTTTACAAATATTTCACATTACAAATTAGTACTACGAGGCAATGTAAAGTTTGCGCTCGTACATTTCATCAATAGCTTAATTAAAAGTTTTCATACATTAGACCACTGGTTCCCAATCTTCCTTTGTAAACTCTGTATACTTCACACACCCTTCCCTCCTATTCGTTGGTCATACGTGCTTTTTATCTGACCTCTTCTGCGATTTTACATCAATGTTGAATTTTCAAATCTTCAATTATAATTATAATTATTATTATTATTATTATTATTATTATTATTATTATTATTATTATTATTATTATTATTATTATTGTTGTTGTTGTTGTTGTTGTTGTTGTTGTTGTTGTTGTTGTTGTTGTTGTTGTTGTTGTTGTTGTTGTTGTTGTTGTTGTTGTTGTTGTTGTTGTTGTTGTTGTTGTTGTTGTTGTTGTTGTTGTTGTTGTTGTTGTTGTTGTTGTTGTTGTTGTTGTTGTTGTTGTTGTTGTTGTTGTTGTTGTTGTTGTTGTTGTTGTTGTTGTCGTCGTCGTCGTCGTCGTCGTCGTCGTCGTCTTGGAGGGCCGATTTCGTTAGCCTTTTTCAGTACCGAGGCTATATGAGACATAGAGCTACAGTTTAAGGTGGAAAAATTAAATGAAATGAAATCTTTGAGTTTTACGTCCCACGGTTATACCGGTTAGGCTAAAGGAGATGGTGACGATGAGTAATGAATGAAATGGTGGAATGAAGAAAATGGGAGGAAACGGTAAAACCCCGAGGAAACCCACGCACACGGTGTTTGTCCACCACAAAATTCACTTGGCGGGGGCTGGGATCGAACCCGGGACCCCAAGCACCAGAGGTGAACACTCTACCACTGAGCACCGCGGCCCGCAGTTTAAGGTGGAATCCGAACCACTGTATTATAATTTTCCAAGCCATTCAAATTTCCCAATATATATTGCGCACTTGTGCGGTGTATGTGTGTAATGTAAATAATATCATCTCTCTTTTTGGGTTGTTCGAAAAATATACAAAGAGGGATTTTTATCAATCAGAAAACTAAAAAGTAAAATTAAAAGCTGTTGCTTTTAAGTATCTTTCATGCTAGCTAAATACGTTGTATATAGGCTGCAGACACGTTACAGAAAATAAGATTAGAATCAGGCAGGCGAAGAAATAGTTTTTAAATTATATTTTCCGGGTTTTGCCAATATTTCCGAACAAAATATTTTTTTTAATAGGTTCAAAGTTTTCGGAAATTTTACACAGCACAAGGAAGATACTTATTTCCATAAAATATATATATTTGTTTTTAACATACTGGTATTAACTAAAATGATTCTGGCCCTGTTTTTTTTAACACTTCCCTGCCATAAAAACGGTAACTTTGTTAGGTTACTTAAGACAATTTAAATGCGTCTATGTTCATTAATCTAACTAGGATTATATTTTAGTATCTTTTGTAGCCATAATTCCATTCTATCACGGTGCTAACTTTAAAAGAGTGGTGCAAATATATTTGTTGCCACAAAATTTCCCTATCTAGTGCAAGAAACATAACTATTCAGTGATTTTAACTGTAAACTAGTAACTATAAAACAATTTTCATTTTAAAAGCATGATGTAAAATATTAGAAATTTTCAATTTTTCACAATTTTCCGTTTTTTTCCAAGCTCGAAAAAAAAAACAGTAAAAAACTTTTTTTTTACCCAAAATTTCCGGAATTTTATCCAGGCCTTTACAACACTAGTCGAGACACAGGAAAATTTAGTTAGATATCAATAATACAAGTACCAACTCAAGAAAGCGGATCGGCAAACATCATACACAAGATGGAAATTGTGAATGTGTGAATATGCACGTGCCAGTCACCTACACACAATTATGTAAAAACAAGGATAGCGGGAATAGATCAGGAAACAACCACGTGAGGTACAAAACAAGAAATCGAACCCACGTCTCCTATCTCAAAAGGAAATAACAGATTTGAAACTAAAACAATAAAAAAAGGATTAACTGCGTATTTCATTATATATGCAGTATCCTTAGACGTAAACACACACACACACACACACACACACACACACAAACACAGTTCTTCACGAAGACGTGAGAAGAAAACGCGAACATAAGCTAACTCGGGAAATTAAGAAAGCACGTAGAAACAATTATACAACACTAGCGAAAACAACGTGGTTAAAGAAGAACAGGAGAAAATTCATGGACGACAAGGTTTTTCACTGCATCGACAGCGCCTTAGTTAAAATTACTGGCTGACGTATTCTGTGCATCCCACACTTGAATCCAATCAAGGTTTAGTTGATACATGGCTCGACGCGCCTAACAGAAACATTGAACAAACTAACAGTAGAAAAGTCCTGTACGGAATTTCTTGGACTAAGAAGAACACAAAAGCGCAAAAGAAGCTACGCCAATGTTTATTCCCAAATTAGAATGTCGTTGCAGGCATTGACGACAGCGTAAAATTCTTGTTTGTTTTCTATTTCAAACACTTTTTTCTTTAATCATTTTATTTTATTGACCAACAGACTCTCTAAATAGATTTCACCTTCTCGTGCATGCAATTTCCTTGCCTTTTATTTTTCTAGGAAAACAAATACAAAAGGTTGCCTTTCTATGCAAATTAGGTCACAAACTCTTTTCTGTACAGTTGTTCTTATTCTTCAATTTCGTCGTGATATAACTTCTTGCACGTCATTGCTTACAACTCGAAAATGTCTTTGGATAGCAGATATAGCTGTACTTTCTTCGCTAATCATGTTATCTTCGAACCCAGCAGAAAGATGTGCAAGAACGAAAATGCAGTATCTTAATTATCTACGTAAACCAATCTGGTGTGGCCCAATTGGTGGCTCGTGGGCCACATGTGATCCTCTGCTCCTCGTTTCTCTGATGCTTGATTCTGTTTATAAGTATTTTATTTATGGAAAAGAAGTCCTGCCGTAACTGGCCAGCTGACTACTCAACGCCCAAGCTAAACTGCTTAAGTTAGAAACTTGAAATTTGGACAGTATATAAGACTTTTGACATAAAATATCACTAAGAAAAGATTTTTAGAAAACTGACATGGAAGTGGGGGGAAATGGGATTGTAATTATTATAAGATATTCATATTTTGGAATCCCTTAAGATTAAAAACATAAAATTTGTTATTTAAAAATTATTTAAAATAATTCAGATTTGATATTTGTTCTACAAGAGAAGAAAAAAGGGGTGAGAGTTGCAATTATTTAATATTTATTTACTAAAAAGTTGAATAGTGTTAGCATTAACTGTTCTGAAAGTGAACAGTTATAAATTTCAAACAAAATTATTTGAAATTTATGAATAAACTAAATCTTCATTATAACTGTACACAACATATTTTGAGGCCGTCTAAATTCTAGCGAGATAACGTTTAAAACGAGATCCAGAAGATTCTTACTTCAAAAATTTTGACACGACGTAAAAACAAAGAAAAAAGGAATTCTGCGAATAACCGTTAAAAACCAACACTCAAGCCAAAATAGCCGTTTATAGCTATTAAGTTTTTAAAGTGAGCTCAAGGTAACAGAGAACAAGAAGACAAGAGTTTATTTACTTTTCTTTAAAGTTTTGTATGTTTCTTGGTTTATGTTTTTTTTTTTTTTTTTTTTTGTCTGCTAGGTTGCATTTAGGTAACCATTATAACATATATCGGGTGTTGCAAAATAAGTGTTACAACTCTTGGGAGCTGACTCCTGACACTAAGACAAGAAAAAAAGTTCTCTTGAACTTTCGGCTATCGGACATAGTTTCAGATCTACAAGGTGCCGAAAGTGTGGGAAAATGACTTTCGGACGCCAATAGTTCGGAAACTATCCAACGTAAAGAGGGCGGGTAAAAAATTCACTGAAGAAGTCATACCTGCTGTATTGAATTTTGCATGTTTTACAATCCTACCATGCACGCGCAAGGGATTTCCCAAAGGAACGTAGGGAGTCCCGAATAATCTGCCAAATGAAAATTGATCTAAATGGATGTGAATTGATAGGGTTTCTACCAGATAACAATAATTCGTTTGTATTAAGTCGATATCTGGAACAAATACAAAATGGCGGACACCTTCATGTTCGTTGTGTGTGGTTGCATAATTGCCAGGTACGGATGCTGGCCAACAGTGACGTTCTGAGTATTAAGTGTACCGGATTTGTACTCAAATGCGAGTACATCTGGAGTGTAGGTAGAGCACAACAGATGAAGCAGAGTGATTCACATCTGTGGAAACACATAACGAAAAATGCCCAGAGATGCACTCATACTCAGTAAACGTGAGTTCAAAGCGTCGGAAATGTAAGGAATAGCGTCAAGAACATGAAAGCCATTGTCAATTCACCAATAATATTTCATCAATCCGATGCAAAATGATCACGGTTGTATACCAATAAGAATGCAACAACTAAGGCCAAGTTGAAATTGTGCAAGGGGACTCACTAGGAAACTGGGTAAACTCAAGGAATGTCCGTAGTGGGATCGCATGATCTATATTGAAATGTGGCCAATGTGTGTGTAGATATTGACATGTAGCTAATGGACAAATGTCAACATGTCCCACTGCTGCTGGGACACCGTCCCACGTACGAGAAATAGGAAAATAACTACTCAGGTCTTGAATCTGAGGCCATGGGCTCCCAGTAGGATTGAAAACCGCGACCACGCAAGCAAAAGCGAGCGCTCTAGCCCGGAAGCTTCGACGGAGCCTCACTTTTTCTGTATTCATTTCTTTGAAGATTACCCACTTTATTTGGCAAGCGCTCTTGTACAACCTCCGACATGCTTGTGTGTTTCATTTTGTTACTCTTACTGCACAGTTGTAAACAATCAGAGCTTTAAGGTTGGTGTAAAGCGACAAGTTTTGCCAATAGGTGTCACTACAGTCTTCGTATCTCTCTCGTGTATTTTTTACCTTTCACGAAAATTTACAATTTCTCTTACAAATTTCAACCTAGAGACTTCATTTTTTTTTTAGAAAAGGAACTTCATACCCTATCAAATACAACAGTCTGTGCCGATTTTTCATTTAGAATTTTCTTTATTATTGAAATAGTTATATTGTTAAAGGTTTGGATATACATTTCAACAATCCAGCCATTTCAACAATGAAGATGATTCTAAATGAAAAGTCGGCACGGACTGTTGTATTTGATATGGTATGAAGTTCCTTCTCTAAAAAAATTGAAGTCTCTAGGCTGAAATTTGTAAGGAAAATTGTAAATCTTCGTGAAAAGTAAAAAATACACGAGACAGATACGAAGATTGTAGTAACACCTATCGGCAAAACATGTCCCTTTAAACCAACCTTAAGACGTTCCTTCCTATTTCTCATGTCGTTTTATTTTCCATATGTATGGTGTTCCAGCAGTAGTGTTACATGTGCCAAATTGGTTCATTTTCGTCTTTGTCTTGGCATGTGCACTGTGTGTAAGATACGAATTTCTGGAGGTATTTTCCTATATTTCGAGTACGTCATATGTTCCAGAAGACGTGGGACATGATACAAGTTTATTATTTTCACGTTCTATCAGAATTTGAACCATGGGTCAAGAGATATCTTTTCATATGTGTCGACTGTGGGACAATGTCCCAAACAAAAAGACACTGATACAATCGGGTTTTAGTTACGTTCTACCAAAAAGTGCACCGGATGTAATAGCAGAATGTACAACGTGGGACGGTGTCCCAACAGTGGTGGGACATGTTGACATTTGTCCATTAGCTACATGTTGATATCAACACACATTGGCCACAATTCAATATCGATCATGCGATCCCACTACGGACACACTGAGTTTACCCAGTTTCTTAGTGAGTCCCCTTGCACAATTTCAACTTGGCCTCATTTGTTGCATTCTTATTGGTATACAACCGAGCAGATCATATTGCATCGGATTGATGAAATATTATTGGTGAATTGACAATGGCTTTCATGTTCTTGATGCTATTCCTTACATTTCCGACGCCTTGAACTCACGTTTACTGAGTATGAGTGCATCTCTGGGCATTTTTTGTTACGTGTTTCCACACATGTGAATCACTCTGCTTCATCTGTTGTGCTCTACCTACACTCCAGATGTCTTTCTAGAGCATTTGAGTACAAATCCGTTACACTTAATACTCAGAAAGTCACTGTTGGCCAGCATCCGTACCTGGCGATTATGCAACCACACACAACGGGCATGAAGGTGTCCGCCATTTTGTATTTGTTCTAGATATCGACTTAATACAAACGAATTATTGTTATCTGGTAAAAACCCTATCAATTCATATCCATTTAGACCAATTTTCATTTGGCAGATTATTCGGGACTCCCTACGTTCCTTTGGGAAATCCCTTGCGCGTGCATGGTAGGATTGTAAAACATGCAAAATTCAATACAGCAGGTATGACTTCTTCAGTGAATTTTTTACCCGCCCTCTTTACGTTGGATAGTTTTCGAACTATTGGCGTCCGAAAGCAATTTTCCCACGCTTTCGGCACCTTGTAGATCTGAAACTATGTCCGATAGCCGAAAGTTCAAGAGAACTTTTTTTTTCTTGTCTCAATTTCAGGAGTCGCCTCTCAATAGTTGTAACACTTATTTTGCAACACCCGATATATCAAAATGTATAACTTCCAGGAACTTGATAAGATGGTTACGCAACCAAAACAACATTTGAGATATGGTGGTTGCATAACTTTACACTTGCTGGAAATAACTGCAATACCAGTTTGAAAACCAATCTAGTCAGCTAGTCCCGAACTGAACATAGAAATCACAAGTACGGTAGAGCTCTCTCGTTATTAAGCGGGTAGCGTACGCGGTTTTGGCGTGAGAGACATGGGTTCGATTCCCGGCCAGAGCTCGTAGTTCAAATTCCACGCTAAGCTGTACGTCCACGTCTTATATAGCCTCGCTGCTGAAAGGTACGCTAAATTCAAAATAAAATTAAACAAGACGATGTAAACATACTTTCTTAATTGTAGAATCCATTTCAGGGAAAAACAAATGTGGTGTTTGAATATGAAAGTTATAAAAAGCGGAAATTTCTGTTTTTTAAAAGAAGCCGGCTTTTAGTGAAATTCCAAAGATTGAGAACATTTTTGTATTTTTTTAAAGAATGTTTCTTTGTGTGAATAACTAAATCTTTGTGTCCTTTATATATATGGTAGAATATATCTAAGAAAAAATAAACATCAATTGTATGTGCTTTTCTTTGTTAAATAAACAATGCTTGATTGTCCGCAAATTCGTTATCCGCACAACCTCAATCAATGCGTATAAAATGACGCCGCACTGTATATATATAATTTTTATTCAATACTTTAACAATACAGTAATGAAAAAGGTGAAATTATTCTTATATTGGAGGGGTTTCCCCCCAAAGTAAAACATAAAATGTCACTGCTGGATGGGGATTCCTCAATTAGGGAGCTACTTCAATTAAGAGATAGCGACCTCACATCTAGAATGCCAGAAATACAGCAATTGGAGACGATTTGCTAACCACACAGTACTTGAACAGCCGTAGCCGTGTGACGCAAGGGATTTTAGTTTTTAATATTTTGGACGACGAAGATTACTGTTCTTGTTGATTATAATGGTGATAATAATAATATACATGGTTTCTTAGCAACATAACTGTCAAGCAACTTGGTCATAAACCTTTCATAAAAAGAAAGGTGCAGCGAGGATGACTCTCTCTCTCTACGTGGATGTCCATCTCCGCGTGTTTTCTCTCTCGAACTCAGTCCAACAGAGAGTGCCACGAGCAACACGAGATGATTAAGTGACGTCATCGCTTTCTAGGTTCCTCGTTTTCTGGCTCTGTGCCTCATTTACACGAGAGACAAGTGGGCCGACAATGTGCAGCGTGTGACCACCAATTGAAACCTTTTAACCTATAATATAATTAGGCACTACACGATGTTCAGCCTAGAGACAAACACGAATGTTAATAATAGCTATTGTATTACTGCACTGATTATGAATTGTTCTCGTTATTATATAAATAATTTGTGAGAGAACAATGTAAAGTATTACTGAACGATACTTACTAAAGATGCTTCAAGATTGATTATATATAAGCTTTGCATATTTCCTTTTGAAGTTATTCCAAATAGATTTGCGGAAACAGGATTGACCCGGTAAAAGTATCTTCGCATATTGCCTCATACCGCGTGTGGCTCTTCACGGGTGATAGCCAGGATAGTGTGGGTAATATTTTGCTGCCATTCAGCCAGGATATGGGGACTATTTGCATACACCTTCTGCTTTTAGCATACTCAGAGACAAAAATCACAGGATATCCGGGAAACGAGGGGGCCACAACCCCTTCTTTACTATGCGCACTTCATGCACCAACGCCAGGGATTTATTTAAAGTGCAACATGTGGTTGCATCTTGTTGGAAGTAGGAGTATAGTTTTTTTTTTTTTTTTTTTGTGTGTGTGTGTGTGTGTGTGTGTGTGTGTGGTGTCAATTCGTCGAAGAACTGTTGTAAGAAGCCACTATAAACTTCACTATTTATTGTGGATTCAAAAAATACTGGAGCCACTACACGTGTCCCTCAAAGAACGCACCAAACACTTTTTTTATTTATTATTATTATTATTATTTATTATTGAGGGTGTTTCGTGCAGGATATGTGGATTCTCAGCACAGCAGTGACGCATTTCTTCGCATTCACGTAATCCGTTAAATGGAACTACGCTGCGTCGGACAAAGTACAACACAGGATCCAAACGCCCGTCCGCAATCGTGATCAATAACCAATTACAGCACACAACCCGTTTACCCATGTTCGGCTTAATCAGTTCCTGCACACATGTCACTCGGTATGACTCCAGTTTCAGAGACTTTACCACACACTGACACATTGTCCGTGATAGACCTCTTCTTGGAATAGTTTCCGGATAGACTTTCGCGGGCATAGTGTTACCCGCTGCTGAATGTCACAGACGACCTCCGGTATTCACACAACATTTGGTTTGCTTCGACTCAAATTCGCTACAGACCCCGGTTTGACGTAATTTTTGCACCAGATTGTGAATTCAGCGTTCGCAAGTGGTTTTGTCTCTGAGTACTTGGTACGACTTGATCACCAGTGCTGAACAGGCAAGGAATTGTAGATAAATTAGACGGCGCGCCAGCGTCACGCAGAAAGAAACCCCGCAAAGTACAGTGCAAAACAATTGTGCATCGGCTGACACTCAGCCAAAATTACTCAGAGAATCGCACATAATTATTTTCTCGTCTCTATATTAGTCGGCCGGGCTACTTTTGTGTGGGCCATCCTGTACAACAAACTAGCAAATAGGTGGATATAGGCTAGTGGTTGGCGTTCTCGCTTCGTAAATCGTAATCAGAAAGTTCTACTACAGAGAATTTGAGCTCTGCACTCCAAACTAATGGAGAGACAGCCGCTCACGCTTTATTGAACAAAAGAGTGTACGTATACGTGTCTGAAACACTGCCTTGGTGATAATGCCGAAAAACTCTCTGCTTGCCTCCAACATAGCAGTAACACTATAAAACAAAAGCATTCGGTCGTGTCAGATCGTTATAACTTTCTAATTCAATCCATGACAGAATTAGTACGGCACTAACCGGTAAGAACAGACAGCTGTCGCATTCACATTGTTATTTGTCAATTTAGCGCTTTGCAAAAGTTTTATACAGGAAACATTCAAATTTGGGATTGGACACAGTCCAGCAGTCAGAAAGTACAATATAACTCTGATTATCCGAAATCCAGTCGTACGGACTGCCAAATATCCGGATATATATATAAAATGAATTGTTGAATTGATAACTGCACGTATTCATTGAAATTTCGGAATCTATATTGGTACAATTCTAAGTTGATATTTCAACAATTTCATAGATACTATACTGTAATATTTCTCTATTTTCATATTTTAAGAAATTCCAAGGAATCCACTTGTATGATGATTGTTCCATTTATCCGTATTTCTGCACATCCGGATTGCGTCCGGAACACATTAGTCCAGATAGTGGAGTTATATGAATCAATGTAAAAGGTTCTTTGAAATATTGCTTACGAGATGTGTGGGAAACAGAGGTAAAGAGCTCAACCCTGGTGTAAAAGGTAGGCCTATTTGCTTCGATTACAGGACAGAGCGTGTGTATTCTCACAGTTTTCTTTCATCTACTAGAATGGACCATAAGGTTTTGAACTAAAATACTACGTATTTTATTTTATTTATTTTTTTTTTCATTGTTGGATTTAAATAATTAATATTTCAAAAGGGAGCAGATTGACTCGGTGATATAGTGCTTACTTATGGTGCGAAGAATCCTTGTGAGCATAGATGGGTAGCATCGTATTCATGGGTTTTGTCCCTCCCAATATCTTCATTCTGTCAATTCTTTGACCATCATTCCTTGAATTTGAATATTTCTGATTCTAGCTTTGGAACTAGGTATAATTTAAGTAAAAAATAATATCAGACTAAAGCAAACACATATGCTACTAATAAACGACAGTCTTCGTTTGTACAGTCAGCGACAAAAGATCTTTTCGCTTGGAAATAGCGGTGGTATGTCTAGAAGGTACAACGGTGGTATGGAATGTACAGAAAATTGCATTCTTTTTAATTTACTGAAAACTGTACTCAAATTGTCCTTCCATTCTGAAATTATTTACGAAATTAATTGCATGAAATAGAAAGAACTTTTGTCGATACATCACACTATTCCTAATGATATATTCACGCCAATAGACGTCTACTTCCGCTGTCGCTTGCCTGAATAACGAAGTCTATGAATAATTGCGTAATATGGCATGGAGTTTGGAATAGTTACGAAAATAATAATAATAATAATAATAATACAAACTATAATGTCAGTCTATGATTAATGCTAATTCCTAATAGCACAGTATAAAGCTAGCAGGTGTTACTACTACTTGCGCTACCAGCTTATCTGATGCTAATAGATGGCACTAGCGTGAAGGCGATTTGAAACCAGTGTTCGTAGTTTGAGGAAAACTTCCCTTGGGAAATATCAGGGGTAAATTTAACAAAAGGGAAAGGGATTTTTTCGATCAAACGTGAAAATCCAGGGAAATTCTAGCGCTGACTGATTCACTAATATAAATGCTTAAATATTTCTCTACTCTTCAGAAATAAAAATTAAATTACCAATAGTTTGTGCTTGTGTATATCTGTTCAAAGTAGTATAATTTTCACCCATTGTTGGCTGGTTGTATTTGTTAATATTTTCTTGCTTAAAAAAGTGTAGGAAAAATTTTAAAAAATAGAAGCAAAAAACAAATGTGGCTAGTTTTTCCTTCCATATTCCAGTTGCTAAATTAATCTTATCACTTAATTTTTGTCATAGGAATTGGACACTCAACAAACTAGAGAAAATTTGATAAGAAAAGGGAAATTTTTGTGTCACTCGAGGGAAATTTTGTTAAAGAAACCTACGAACACTATTTGAAACTAGGAGCTCGTCCGTGGCTAAGCGGTTAGCGTACGCGCCTTTGTCGTGGGAGACCCGGATTCGATTCCCGGCGGGAGCTCATGTGGTTCGGATTCCACGTTAATCAGTAGGTCCGCGTCTCATATAGCCTCGCTGCTGAACGGGACGTAAAACTCAAAATCAATCAAAAAATCAATCAAACTATTTGAAACTACTTTGATAATTTAATTCAATTTAAATAATAATTTCAAAATAGGATAAGCGCCGTGATCATGTTTAGATTTGAGCATTAATACCTTTGTATGCTTACAGTAACATGTTGTCAGGATTAATCTGGAGCTTAAATTGTACTGTTTCAATTTTAACTATCTGAAAAGGGATAGTGATGATACTGAACATGAATGTGCTCTGCTGTTTTATTATTATTATTATTATTATTATTATTATTATTATTATTATTATTATTATTATTATTATTATTATTATTATTATTATTATTAGAATAATCAAAGCAAAGCATAAGAGCTTTCGATTAAATACGATTTTAAGCTACAGTACCTATACACGGGACCGAAGGCTTGAGTACAATAACTAACAATAATAATATTTAATTATATATTTAAGCTAGCCTTTGGGCTAGATGAGGGCTCCGCCCCCAGTCCCCCGCGTTTGCTCGGCCTACAGTCTCGCATCTCTTATGTATCAGCCTTTGCATCAAGAGTGAATGTCGTGCATTTGCTTGTAACATTTTCTGAATTTGACCGAGCTGGGGACTTTGCCCCATGATCCCTGCGTCTACTCGACCAACGGCCTCGTACCTCTTAAATTCACAATTCTATCAAATTTCAAGTTTCTTTTCCTGTCTCAACTATCTAAAAGATGAGATTTTTGTATTTTACGAAAACACCCATTTAAATAACATGAGAATTTCTTCATCCTCTTTAGGCTCCTAAAAATCTAAAAATATTAACTTTTGGCAATTTTCCTGTGGGTTAGTCCTGGAAGACTATAACCATACCAAATTTCATCATTCTAATCCTGCCGGAAGTGGCTGAACATTTTGGGATGTAGAAGATGCCCCAAATAACATGGGGAAGATTTCTTTTAGTTACCCATAAAACCACTATACAGTTGTAAATTATTAATTTTGGTTATTTATTTAGGTAATGCTAACGACAACGTACAAGCGTATCAAACCTCAAAATTTATTCCAATTCCAATTGCCTAAAATATGAAATTATAGGTAAAAAAGAAGAAGAAGAAGAAGAAAAAGACCCAGAGGAATTTCTTCACCCCCCATTTAGACCATCTAAAAAATTAAAAAAAAAAAAAAGAAAGCCTATTCACTTTTGGCAATTTACCTGTGGGGTACTCCCGGAAAGCTACAATCATTCCAAATTTCAATTTTCCACGTAAACCGGAAATACCAGTTATTTTATGTCAGTTCATGTAGTTTTACATATAGTTAGGATTAGGATTTTACCACAAAAAAAAAGTTAGATGTAAACAATTAGAACTTTTAATTAACTGCAAACACTATTACTAGCCGGTGTTACAGTTACGGCAATTTGTCTTTGTCTTCATCAGACACGTTAACTAATACGTTTCTGATGAAAGTCAATGATATATTGCCGAAATTGTAACCAGTAAGTGTCTGCTTTGGGCAGATTTTATTTTTATTTGAAGTCCTTGAATTTGTCATAGGACCAGACGTCAAGCAATGATTCCATTTCATTTTCGAGATATTGTTTATAATAGCGTTATTTGACCGCTGTGAAACACACATATTGAAATGTTTTTATCCTACTTTCATTGTCCCTTCTTCAGCTTTTACTTGTTGAAGCACTTGCTAGCTATTGACTTTTCTTTTTAAACTAACATCCATGCATGTGACAACGGTACACAGAATGCCGCAGCTTGAAATACTGTATGTATTTTATGACGGCAGCATGGGAAAGGAAAGTGCGTGAGCGTTCTTCTGAAAACACAAGTTCAAGTAGGCATTTAAATATGCACGTGTGACTTCTCATATATGTATAAAGGTAACTTTAAATAAAAGAATACTCAGCCAAGAATTTTAATATTCTCATACTATGCTAAAGTAGGCTAATGGTTTACACGGTTGAGAATTCATCATCATCATAGGTATTTTGCCATTATTAGCAGGTTATTTGTCGCAACTGAGAAGCTTCAATGTACCACAATCTTCAGCTAACCTCTTCGTTTTGACTAGGAATTTTCTATTTTAATACCGTCCATCAACTACAGCCTCTTTTGCTCCTCCCTCTTTTTCCTGCCACTATACTTACTAGCACGTCCCTGATAATAAAGTTCCTTCTGATCCAGGAAGTCGGGCTCACTGACAGAGCGCTTACCTCTGGTTCGTAGGATCCATGGTTCGATCCCTGGCCAACTAAATTTGTGATGGACATCACTCCTATTTCCTCCCACATTCACATTCCATCATAATTTACTTCCTTTAATTATCTGTATCCCTTAGCCTAAAGGGCATATTCGTAGGACGTTAGACAAAGATTTCATTTCACTTTCATTTCCTTCTCATCCAATGTCCCACCCAGTTTCTATTCCTCTTTTTAATTACATGAAAAATTGTTCTTCTCCCTTCTAACAAAGTCTCATTTGTTTTCCGTTTAACCAGCTAATTCTCTTAATTTTTCTTCTTACTCATTTTTCAAAAAAAGCCAATCTTTTCTCATCACTTTTGGGTAATGTTCTTTGCACAACTGGGAATTGGTAACTGCGAAAATAAAGTTGAAAAATACGTTGGCTCAACGTAGGTAATGAGTACGTTGGTCAATCAACAACTTACCATCATTTAGGCAGCAATTTCGACCTCGCAATTTTACTTCTTTCGTAGGAGTTACCTGCCTATTAAATTGGTTGTAAAATGCTAAGCAAAGTGGCCAATTACAACGTAGGTTCAACGTTGGCAGATATCTAAACCCACCGTTTCTCACTGTTGGGCCTACTGTTTGTATTGCTCGGGTATTGACTAGTTTAAAGTTTTAACTGAAGAGTACAGGACAAAAACCATCTGAATTTATTCTAGAAAAGTGTCAGGAACTCAAGTTTATATATCACTATATATACAGAGCCATATTCACGCATGAGCCATGGACTGGGGAACCAAATTTCTATGAACAGTGTTATTTTCATACTACAGTTCTGGAAGTTTCAGTAATTTATTATGCATGCGCAGGTGGATAGGGCACGGGATTTTTACATTCAATTTAGGCTATTATTATTATTATTATTATTATTATTACTTCCACTTTCATTCTTTAGTGTTTCCAAATTTCCTGCACTGGTATTGATCGATATCAAAGTGGTGGCATTTTTTTAATGACATGGGAAGGCAAATATTTTTAATATGGCTCTGCCCTGTACCCTTCAATTGATTAAGGGTACTCGCTAAACTCGCTTTACTTAAGAAAAAAAAAAAGAAAGAAAGAAAGAAAGAAAAACAACGAAGACGACCCAAAATTTAGAAATCAGGAATATGCTATTAAGTGAATTTATTAATTATTTTCAAGATCTTTCGTATAGTGTCGAAATTTTTGTGGCCAATAATTATGTCGTCATAAGCTGCGCATATATGTTTTTGGTCTATAACAGTGGTTCTCAACCTTTTTTTGACTAACTACACTTTACTGAACATCCAGGATATCGCGACACATTTGTATTATATTTTTATTATAAATAGTAATAATAATATCTATTATAATAGTGAAACTAATTAGATTTTATAATGACTGTAAATAGTACTGAGCATTATTGCTACCGCTGGAAGTGTTGACTGGTACAGTCTGTCTCGATTTTAACAAATTATTATTAAATTCCTCATGATTTTTAAATTCTAAAATTTCGCGACACATCTTAGGGAATTGCGTGACACACCAGTGTGTCGCGACACTTCGGTTGAGAACCACTAGTCTATAAGATAAAGGTCTGAATACAGTTGTTAGTTTATTTGATAACATTTTGCAGATAACTTTTTAATCCTTAAGATTCCGACAAACTTGCCTTCTCAGGTCAATTGGCTTGCCGCAAGCTCTATTATGCAAGCCAGTTATTTACATCAGGGCAAGGCTTGCAGCAAGCTTGTCTTCACAAGTGAAACACAAGTCAAATTATCTCAAACGCAAGCCAAGTGTAAGCGTAACTCATCAATGGCAAGTCTTATTAAGCTTATTGCAAGCGAAAGACACGCCAAAAGAGCCATATGCAAGCTTGCGGAAAGTGAATTTAAATAAAACATAAAACAGTGAGAAATCCCTATATATCGATCGTCTGACTAAATCCATGCTACAATCCTTGAGCACGTCAAAAACATCAATGACACATAAACGTTTCCTCACCTTTCCAGTTACTGAAGCAAATGCACAGCCGTGAAAACATCCACAACTCCGATCTACTTCTACAAAACATCAAAATAATCATAACAGTTTTGCTGGGATAAGCAACGCGAGTACTTGGAATTTCTACCTTTTTTATATAAAAACTCAGAAAAATGTTTATACTTTAAACACAGCATTCAGATAAAGTTTATACTGTAAGTTAAACTTTACGTTCATATTAAAATATCTGCAACAGTTCTGTATTCTTTCGCGAAATAAGTAGTCTCGAATCTGCTGCCATCTATGTTCACATTTATGCTTTATACATAAATACTACAATTCGTTATGCCTCATGGTTACCGACGACATTATAGGTACGTGGGACTAGAGTACTAGACGGCACATTTAAATAATAATAATAATAATAATAATAATAATAATAATAATAATAATAATAATAATAATAATAATAATAAAGTTTTGTCCTTTATTCAAGGTGAATGCTAAAAAGACGCTAACAATGCGAACACTACCTTGTCGCCGAAAGTTAAGGGGTCAGCGTCACGTGGTTTTTGAGAACAACTGAAAATCGAACGCGCGCTGGCTTTTTACTTCAATTTAAAGAAAAGCGTCTCACAAGTGAAGCTTCGGCTGCCCGCACAACAGCTTGCTAAGCTTTTGTGTATAAGCGAAAGCGAAATAAAATCAAATAAAAGCGACAGGCAAGCTTGAGGTAAGCAAGCATGCTGTCTGGGTTTCTTTTGGTCCTTAAAGAGAGATGCACTCCATAGAAAGGTAAACTAATCAATTCCTTCCATTCATTCAACTTCACTACAGTACTGGAAAGCGTTTTTATTGTTGTCAATGATGATGTTCCGTACTTCTATGTATGCACATCAACATTAACTGTCAAATCTGGGATTTTTTTCGATTACATTTTAATAACCGAATAATACTCACGTACAACGTAAATTACTGTAATAGGTATGCCATATTTTTATTTTTGGGAATACCCATATGTCACATTTACCTGAAATTCACAGTGAAAGTGTCTGATGTAAAAACAATGCCTGATCGAAAGCTTCATATCTGACCTTGTACTTAAATACAGGTAAGAGACACCTGATCAGCCTGTAATAATCATGGTGGTTCGCCCTACTTTCCTTACATCACATCACATAGCAATCAGTATGCTTATAATGTTTCTTCAGATTTTATGAAGTAACAGTAAGAATGTTCTATCCTCTGGCCATAGTCGCTCGTAGCACGGGCAGGGGCAAGGGGGGGGGCAGTGAGAGTTGCTCCCTGGATTTTCGAAGCGTGTTCAGTTCTTGGAAGTACATGTCAAGATATACTAATTTGACCATCCACATACTATATGTATAGTACTTAATATGTTTACCGTATATTAAATACTGTAGTCTAGAGTTTATTTACTATAAGGATATGTGCGTAATAAGTTTATATATGGTGTATTATGTGCACTCGTGCATCTAAGTCAGTGTGTGTGTGTGTGTGCGCGCTCATGATTATGTGTGTCAGTCTTCCCCCCCCCCCTTTGGAAAAAATCGGCGGGCGTCCCTGCCCCTAGCTATTCCCTGTTCTTTGCTTAGTTCTAAGCTTATAATAAAAACGGAAACGGATAGAGTGAATGTATCGTTTTTGATGGAAGAGGAATTGATTTAGGTAGGTCCTGCTTTTGAGAAAGACAATTCAGGAAAGATGGATTTAGGATTTAGATTTCTGGGCTTTCGGCATTTAAGTCCATTGAGCCTGTCACGTTTTGAGGGATGACGTCCCTCGGCGAGCCCACAATCCGGGGAAAGGGAAGGAAGAAAGGATTGGGGAAGGAAGTGGCCTGGGACCTATATTTGCCTGGTGTGAAGGAAGAAAACCCCAGGAAAACCTCATTCGGGGTGGCTGATCTGAAAAAGCGTTTTACCGAGTGTCCCCGCCGGGAACCGAAACAATTCAGGAAAGTCTTCGGGTAGCTCACTTAAGGAAAGGGCTTGTTTTTCACTGGAAGAAAGTGGTTTAGTTAGGTCTCAATTTTGGAAAAACTACTTCAGAATAGTCTTTGGGTAAAATGAATAAAATTTTGTTTCCCATTTCCATGCACCTCGGTTTTCTTAAAGCCAAGTTGTCAGTTTACAAGAATTTTGTAGCTGTCATTAAAAAATCTTGCAACCCGATCTTTCTATTTACTGTTTACACATTACAACTTTCTGAAAGCAGGACCCATGCACTCTAGTAGACAAATAGTGAACCTCCTCATTAAAAACGTGTATTTTGGCGCGCTTCCCTTCCCCTTCCAAAAGAATCCGTCGTTTCGGAAGCGGCAAAACTGTTTTTTTCTTTATGTCAGCAGGAGGTCGATACCAGGTAGCAAGCAAGACGACACAGAAAGTTGCACATGGTGTGACTTCTTGCAAGATATAAAAAAAAAAATGTTGTATGTCCCTTTCAAGACTGTTTACATGGAGAAATATAGTAGGGTTGCAATTTTTTCATAACAGCTACAAGATTCTTGTAAAATGACAACCTGGCTTAAGTCTTACATCTTTAGCGACACGTAGCTCCCACCGGACCTACAGTTACCCCTCTTAACAGGCCGCGTAAGTTCCATGGGACCTACATGTCTACTCTGTTTCGTTACTCCCTTATGAGACCACTGGTCCGTTTTTAGTGAGATTTTCCAATCAGAAAGGATCGACGTGGCCCCTTCAAAAGATGATGTGCTCACGGTCCAGTAATATTACTTTTTTCCTTTCATTTACATTATTATGGCGGCCGCATGGAAAAAAAAATTCACCGCCGAGCACAACGTGTTATGTTTTGACATCAAAATACCATACGGAATATTCGAATAAAACTGAATATATGTTAATGTTATGCTAGGATGTAATTTGTATATTTGCAATTAGACAGACGAAAAGGACAAAAGGACAATTATAGTGTTAAGAACACTCACATTAAAATAAATAAATAAATACTCATAACTCTTTTTCACTACCTTTATACCAATAACGCAAATGCATTAATTCTTAATATCTTTCGAGCCTATGCATCAAGATATAATTAATAACTGCGGGTGCGAATATACAACTTGTAACAGAAAGATAAATGATTCTTGCCCTCCCTGCTCGTATAATGGCTAACATGTGCTACTTTGGTGCACGAGGTCTTCAGTTCCGAGTCCTAGTTGGACAGCGTTGAAGTTTAAACGCATTACAGTGCTTCGGATTCACCTTAAATTTTAAGTGCACATCTCATATAGCTACAGTGCTGAAAAGGGACGCTAAGCTTAAATAAATCTCATAACCGAATATAGTAGACTCTTTTTAATTCGAAGTCCAAGGGGACACGAAAAAACTTCGAATTATCCGAAATTCGAATTATCCAACAACATTCATTTTCACATATATAACAACAAACAAACCAAAGTACTGTGCATCAAAAACATATTTATATGGTGTAGACTTTACCTTTAAAGCAGTTTATTTGCGTGATCGAATACCACAAACTAACAAACGACACTGACTCCACATAATTCAAACTACGTGTACAATGGAAAATATATTTACATACAACACTACAACATACAGTACATTGAATAGCCCAAACAATTAAACACCAGTAACAATTTGAATATTCTGTTCTCACTTTTAAGAAGTCGTAAATCTCATTTGCTTAAATTTGATTGTTTTTGTACGTTCAATAAATCTTGAATTTCGTGTATTGCGTGGAATACGATATTAATAACATTTGGTTGACTTTATCAATAATTCATCTTAAATTTTCAGCCAATTCTGAAACCAAATTAGATTGGCACAACATTCTCTATCTTTACTTCTTCCCCAACTCACCTTCATCTTTATCATTACGTAGATTTTTTAAAATTTATCTTTTGTATTACTCTTCCCTATGGCTGCATCTGGATAACTGAAAACACGTTAAAACTCTATTTCCCTGTTTACATCTGTCCAACATTAAAAATTTTCAACTGTATTTATTTCGAATTATCCAAAACGTAGGTTCAAAAGTTCGATTTATCCACGATTTTTTACAATTGTTTTCAGTACAGTTTTCGTGGGGAATGGACTTCTGTTCGAATTATCCAATATTTCGAATTATCCAAGTTCGAATTAACGAGACTCCACTGTATTATTTAAAAGTATGTATTCTCAAGATTACATAAAACTGGAAAGTGATTATTGTCCGCTGCTATTTTGATTGGTTTGATTTGAGTTTAAAGTTCCTCTTGAACAGCGAGGCTATATGAAACGCAACCCATTGTTTTAAGTGGAATCCAAACCACTACTCAGATTGGTGTCCGAGACAAGTGCGCCAACTGAGAATCAACAAAAAGGACGAGAGTTAGCTGTTCGGACAATTAAACATGAAGTGACACTCCAAGTACTATTTATAAGAAAATGTCTGAATGCAATTATTATGAGTCTTATGAATAAATTTCAAAGGCTTATTGGTGTACCTTAGTCCAAATAAATGGTAAACTTGTATTGGAAATATTCGGGGGGAGGGGGGGAGGATGCATTCGCCACAAAGAGTTTTTAGTAAAATCACAACGAAGTAGGCCTACTGGAGAAGTACCTTCATTCCATTAAATTAAATTACAAAAATTGAATCTAGAAGATTACACTTAAGATTAAACAACGACGATTTGTCGTTATTACTATTGTTTCTCATTTTATTATCCATCACAATTATTTTGATATCTATTACAATTTCTTATGTTACGCATCACTGAAATAGTAAAATATTTTGCTTATGGCTCTTTCTAATTTTATTGACAAAAATTACGCAACCTCCGCTACGGACACAATGTTGCATAACTATGCTATGAGTGTGAGAAGTACAATTATACTGAATTCTTCAGATGTTATTTTGTTTTCTTAAAAATCACGAACAACAACTATGGATGATTTTATATATGTAGGTATAATATATGGTATAATATATTTATATATGATCTATGTTTACTTTTCACAAACAAGTTTCAAAAAAGTTCTGAAATTGGCTTATTCTTTTGATTCACTCTGGAAGGCAAAACTCTGAACTACTACTAAATAGATTATTTTTTTATATTCGACAATTCTATATTTCGTGTCTATAGCAGTCAATAATAATAATAATAATAATAATAAATAATCTACTGAGCACAAAACTTCGAAGGGTCTATGTTGACAACATGCTAATTTAATTAATTTATTTGTAAAGAGTCTGAATGTTTTCAGTCAACAGTGAAGCTATATTGGCCTAGATCTACAGTTTTAAGTAAGATCAGCAATAAAAGCTCGGCAGTTTAAAATTGATGGATCTGCAGTTCGTACATTGCTAGTTCAATGCTATTCTTGCTGATCTCCTTGACCGGAGTGAAATACCTCATTCTTTAAAGTAAATTTCTCATTTGTTCTCACGATCAGGACCAGATTAAGGAGGAACTTAGGGGCTATAGCCCCGGACTCCACTCTGATCAAAATCTCAAATGGCTGTCTTAAAAAAAAATCATACAAGGCACAATGATCATCGTAAGATAAAATATGACAAAAAATATGAAACATATTCCCTTAACTTTCTTACTGTACTTTCAAAGAAATGTATTAGGCGAAGTCAGCAGGGGCCACATACTTTTTCTAGCCGCGGGGCTCCAGATGGGTTAATCTGGTCCTGGTCACGATGCTGGGAAACAACTGCACTGCCAACCTCCTTCCACTTATCACTCACCTATGGTAAGTACTGAATAGATATAGTATTCGTTGACTTCTGTGATTTAACAGGAACTGGTAGACCAGTACATTTACGACATTGGCAGTAAATAAATAAATAAGCAAATAAACAAAAAGAGATATGAGGTTCAATGATAAAAACGTACCTGAGATATAGCTACTACTGCTGTTACAATTCGATTAATTCATTATTCGAATATTAGAACAACAACAACAAATTATTTGAATAATTTTGAATGCTCGAATACCGGTAATTTTAACAGCACTAACAGCTATTCCTATTTCGTCTTATTTTACCATTAATCTAGCACATGAAAACTGAAAAATGAAATGAAATCTTTAAGTTTTACGTCCCACGCTTATGCTGGTTAGGCTAAAGAAGATGGTGATGATGAGTGATGAATGAAATGGTGGAATAAAGAAAGTGGGAGGAAATGGGAGAACCCCGAGAAAACGCACGCACACGGTGTTTGTCCACCACAAAGTTCACTTGGCGGGGGCTGGGATCGAACCCGGGACCCCAAGCCCAGACGAGAACGTTTTACCACTGAGCCACCGCGGCACCGACACATGAAAACTGAGTTAACATTAAAATTTATACCTTCTTCCATCTTCATCTATCGCTAAAGCTCGAATTTCTGAGTTTCTCGATGATGCTACGAGAAAAACGAGTATTGAGCCTTCATTCTCCAAAAAACTATCTTTGAAAGTATATATGATATAACATCTTCAACAACTTGCGCCTGCAATAACAAGGGTGTTATGAGAAACAAATCTGTACTAATTCGTTCATATTACGTATTTCCAAATTTACACTACGTTTGGCCATGGGTTGTACACTTCCGCTTGCAATATAAAAATTTAACTACCGCTTTGACAGACATGAAATAAAAAGGAAAAAAAATCGACCGAAAGCAATGAAATATAAGATGCATCCGCTCGAAGGAGGAGGAATATGTGAGAGTGAGTGAGGCATTCCATCCTCGGCAGCAGCTATTTTTAAAAGAGCAGCCTTTCGAGTAATGATCAACCACAGCTACAGCGAGCCACCACCAACAGCTCAGCCGCCGAATACCGCATACATAATTAAACACCGGCAAACAACACAATGCACAATATTCACATGGGGCAACTCCTCATTCAGATCCACAGTACACGTCTCATCGCGACATGGTCTTCGTTCGTAGTCAACAACAAACAGCAATAGATGAAAGGAGGGAAATATAACATCCGATCATAGCAGTGATATCATTATTGTGCTTTCGATTTCTTATAGCCAATATGATAGTGTAATTATTTTAGCACCTAGTCATTAATTAATTGTTAATCATATTTTATTTAATTAGTCGAGTTTTATGCAAATCAGGTACAGAATAGTCTTTTATGATTTCAGAATTAGGAATTAGATTACTGTGCTTTCGGCATTTTAGGCCATTTAGCCCGTTACGTATATGAGGGATGACGTTCCTCGGCGAGCGCACTATCCGATGAAAGGGAAGGAAGAAAAGATTGGGGAAGGAAGGAAGTGGTCTGAGACCATTCTGTTAGGTACCATCGCGACATTTGTCTGGTGTGAATGAGGAAAACCCAAGTTACACGTCACCCAAGATGACTGGCCTGAAAAAGCTATTACACTTTTTCGACCAAGTGTCCCTACCGGGAATCGAACCAGGGACCGCTTGCACCAAAGGCAAGAGCGTTAGCAACTACGCCTTTTATGATTTATTTATTGCTGAAATCTAATTTCGCTTACATAAAGCTTTTTAGTTCTAAAAACTTCCTTAGAGTAATTTCTTAAACACGCTTAGAAACACTATTTGTCATTCTTGTAGGAAGGTCGATTAACTTTGAGTAGATATTCATGATATGTATAATGTACGATGTGACACTACAGCGGCACACACTTATTTATTTATTTACTACCAGCTGAAGTATCCGGCGTTCTCCGGGAAAATTTTTAAATAGCTTACAGTCTGTTGTTATTTGCCCAGAAAACGCAATATTTATAGCCATAATAATTATGCGTTCCTAAAGTAAAGCTGCACCAAGGAATTCGACATCGCTTATAAAATACCATTTATTGTGGCTACTAAGAGTCGATCTTACTGAAAAGCAGGATATATGTACTCACTTTTTATTTGTATATCTATTCTTAATCTCCATCAATACCCGGCGGGCGTTCGAGAAAAAATCTAATATAGTCTATGGTCTTTTCCTTACAATTATCCTAGTTGTGGTCTCGTCCCTACAGCGGCTAGCAACAACTATTAGCCTGATTGTTAACTATTAAGAATAAGCATGACTAACAGACTGAGGCATATTTTTTCAATATAACGTCCCACGATTATGCGCTGAGGCTAAAGGAGATGATGATGATGATATGGATGCTATAGTGGAATGACGGAAGTGAGAGGAAACGGGAAAACACTGAGAAAACCCATGCACAAGGTTTTGTTCATCATCAGCCCCACTTAACGAGAGCTGGGGTCGAACCAGCGACCCCAAAAACCAGAACCGAGCGCTCTACCACCGCTCCCCCACCTTGTATTTATAATAAGTATTAAGAACATAATGTTTTCGAATGTATGTTTATGCAATCCGTAACTCTTGAACGTTTTGAAGTTTGTATATTAGGCTTACTCACAGACTGGTATGATTATGCTTTATAATAAATATATGAATGAAAACATCACAGAATTCAATTGAATCTCTAAATTAACTTTACACTGAATCGTCTAATGAAGTCATTTCCAATTGGCCGACGTAAAACGCAGAAGTACAAATTTGCATTCTGAGAGAAGCAGAAAGAAACAAAATGACGAAAAGAGGGGGGGGATGAAGTAGGAGAATCGATTAAGCAAATTTATTACTATTATTTTAGTCTGACGTCCCTCGATTATGCACTGGGGCTGAGGAAGATGGTGATGATGAGATGGATGATAATGGTAGACTGACGAAAGGAAGACGAAACGGGAGAACTCTGAGAAAAAACATACACACGACGTATGTGCATCATAAAGCCCACTTGACGAAAGCTAGGATAGAACCAGGTCCCCACGCGCCAGAGGTGAATGCTTTACTATTGATGGTGAACTACTGCGGCCTCTGAATTAAGCAAGTGTTGACGATGTGCACGTAATCATGAATTTACGTGTAGTATGGTTGCAAAACCAACAACAACATTATTAATGTTACTGCTTGTATGTCGAAATTGATTTTTTCTAAACGCCAAGTTCCTGACTGCTGCTCCTCGTCTCCGTGTGATTTACTGAGAAGGGAAGCTACAATGTGTGCTGTCACAGTCCATTCAGTTGGAAATTATTAGTCTGGTGATTACGGCATTCTTATCAATCGTACACTCAATGGTCTTAGCAATCCTGCTTGGCTTAACTGCTTAAAGTCTCCCAACAAGGTAGACTAAATGTTTGAGTCATATCTTTGATTTATCTCAGAACGCTTGTTTTGTTTATGTAAGATTAAACACTGAAAAAAAAAAAAAAAAGTTAGTTCAGAAACTAAAATCTAAATTTTACGAACTCTATTGGTCGTGCCTATGTGTTAGTCACTGGCAGAGGCCAAGTGAGACGGTTTGTCATACTTGCTCTTGTTTCTCAGAATTCAAAGCATACAGTCACTGATAAATATGAAACCAGCACTAAGGTCTATTTACACCTAGTATTTAATAATAATCTAAAATTTAACGTTCCATTTCCAAATAGAGGTAATACGAGATGGGATATACTGCCTAAAGAAGGATCGCAATTCGTGCTCGGGCTTTTATTAGAGTCTTTCTGCCATTACGGGAGATCGAACCTGGAACCACGCACACAGGAACATTCACATTAACCACTTGGTTAGGAAGAGGTATTAGATCTAGCAGTATTAGCAAAGCAATAGCGATACCACCCTCTCCATTGGTCTAGTGGCTAGCGTACGCGAGCTTTTAATGCGCGTGGTCCTGTGTTTGATTTCCAATGGGAAGTATTGAAATTTGAACGCATTATGGTGGTACAGATTCTCAGATTCCACCTTAAACTACGTTCCATATAGCTTCGGTGCTGAAAAGGAACCTTAACTTCAATAAACAAACAAAACGACAATCCTATGTACTCTATGTACTAAACATTACTTCCCTCACAATAATTTTCTTCCATCAGTTCAATCATATTATTGTTAACCAAAAATAATTTTCCAATTAATAAACTGATAGAATTAAATAATTGTAATGCACGCTGAGAGAGAAAGAGAGCTGAAGAAGTCTCAATGATCCCTGATAAAAGTAGAAAAAGGTTCGCGCATGGCGACAGCACTGTTCCTGTTTTATTCTTAGCTAGCTTGAACCGAGGGGGGGAATATTCCCTCGCCGTAGTAGGAGGCCGCATCCCTTTTTCACGAAGGGTTTACGACTAAGCATATATATGTTATATATCTATAATGTTATATGACTATGAATGACTTCACTTGCTTTCAGAAGCAAATAGACGAACAGGAAAATCCAAGAATACAGTGATAACTCATCATCTAGGTAAAAACAAAGTGTCAAGAGCAAGACAAAATTTGCATAAATTATTAATGTTCGTTCGTAGTTTTTGTCTTTTTTTTGTCTTTTTTTTTTTTTTTTTTTTTTTTAGACCAAAGCTATATAATTCAATGAGTGACAGACGTTTAACATTCATTTTTCAGCATCAAGGCTATGCAAGAAGAGTTCTAATATTTAAAGCGGGATCCGATCTACTATTTTTTTTTAAATCCGAATTAAGTACTCCAAAGGAAATCAAATTCAGGATCCCGGCTACAGAAACCGTGCGCGTTAACTCTTTGGCGAGGGAAGGATAACTAAATCTGTACGAGATCTATATGTTAGACTTATTCTTCAACGTTTAAGATGCAAACCTACGGACTCCCATCTGAGATCAAACTCATACCTTCAACGCTACAAGAGAGGAAGTGCAAATGTATCCTTAAAATTAAAACTTCAGTCTAAAGTTTCTCATTTATGGTCTGTAGGTTTATAAATGACGAGTGACAAACTGTTAGGGTATCGGAGAAAGTACTGATTGTGAACAATCGGACAAGGTATTAGGAAGTTGTACTAACAAAGAAAGGCGTTACTATGAATATAAATAATGTGCAATTGAAAATGAAATGAAATCTTTAAGTTTTACGTCCCACGGTTATGCTGGTTAGGCTAAAGGAGACGGTGATGATGAGAGATGAGTGAAATGGTGGAATGAAGAAAGTGGGAGGAAACGGGAGAACCCCGAGAAAACCCACGAGCACGGTGTTTGTCCACCACAAAGTTCACTTGGCGGAGGCTGGGATCGAACCCGGGACCCCAAGCACCAGAGGTGAACGCTCTACCACTGAGCCACCGCGCCCCCATAATGTGCAATTGAGTTGTAGAAATTGAGTCAGAAGTGGCTGAAGTTATTTATATGTGGAATAAGAGCCATAAGTGGCTTAAGATATTTATATTTCGGTAGATGAGCCTAGAGTGACGATTGATATTTTAGGTTTAATGTAATGCCAAGGTGGCTTACGTCATTGGAATACGTTGTGGAATACAGGAAGTTCATCGGCTTGTGGTTAAAGTATAAACCAAATAAAGGTTGGCTGTGGAAAGTGTAGTATCGGCATTCATTGGTTAACTCTAGTTGATTTGAAGTAATACTTTGCTCTTTTTAGATACAAAAAGTAATTTTACTATTCTAACACAAACGTAAGTGAATGATCATGAATTAATGGAACAAAGTTGTCCACCATACACACAGTCTGGGATTGAACCGGGGAACCTTCTTACTACGGAGAGGGGGGGTAATTTACCATTGAATATAATGCAGTTGCAAAATTTATTATAAACATGGTTTTAAGTTATGTGACAGCGTTACAGTTGTTCGAAAAAAAAAAAAAAAAAGAATACAAAACGACGTTCCTTGCACTCAGAGGAATTTATCTGGAGTATTCCTTTGGAATTGATACCAAAGGAATTTATCATCTCGAGAGACGCAACAAAAAAGTATTTATTTTCAAGATAAATGAGTATTCTTTGTGAGATTTTAATTTATGAATAGCTTGTTATCACAGGAAATGGGATCTGTGTGTCTTCTTTAATGATCAGCTCAAAAATTTTCGGATCTCGCTCTTAACGAGCGCATGAAAAAAAAAAAAAAAAAAAAGTTCTTTATAAGTAAATGGAATCTGCAATCCTGTGCAAAAAGGACCCCCGGAATAGGCTAATCCCTTCCCCGGAGCTAAAATAAATTAAATTACGATTACATATCACTCACATACAGGGATTTGCCAAATAGGGTCGCAGTTCAGCCCCCTCACATTTTTTATTTTGCCTCCACCGAACAAAATTTTATAGAACAAAGCCTGTTTGCAGAAGACATAAGCGCTTTCCTTACTTTTTATCAACATAATAGCCTTTGTTACTATCTATCACTGAGAGGTCATATAGGCAAGTTATCGGGCAGGAAGCATCACTAACAGTCGAGCCGAGAGAAAAAAATCTTTGTGGTATAATTTTACAGGAGATTCACGCAAACTAAGTAATGAATTTCGGGAATAATGGAATGCTATTTTGATGTATATTATTATTATTATTATTATTATTATTATTATTATTATTATTATTATTATTATTATTACTGTATTATTATTATTGCTTTTGCAATAGATAGTAATAATTAAATGTGAAAATTTACCCAGACTGTTAGTGCGATCGTTTCTATTGAAACAATGGCGTGGTGTATGGTGTAGGCCTATGCCTTGTCTACTAATCGTAGCAAGCTAGACAAACAGCGGAATCAACTCAGCTGACTTCCCTACTGAAATGAGAATGTCAAGGCCAACTACTTCCCTCAGTCGGCGAGCGACCGAAAGGCCACTCGCTTAGGTGAGAGCGACCACAAAAGTGTTTACTCAGACACAAGCCGTACTTTAACAGATATAATGGCATACGGAAGAGGTAAAATCACTTAAAGAATTTTTACAATAATAATAATAATATAAACTATGACCATCAAAAATATTACGAAAGTATTTTAGTTCCATTAGCAATTAGTATGTAATCAAACAATTATTCCACTTGTATGACAAACAACTATCTAAGGGTATCCTAGGATGTATTGGTGCTCCATCGTGATATACTGTATTGTTTGGAAAATCCATAACCTCGACAGAAGTACTGGGTTAAAATATTTTTCTATATTATTTTCTGTAGTCATATTTTCTTGCGAATTAACTATTTATTATAAAAATGTGATTATTCCTCTTGCAGAGTTGTATTAATAATTGGATATTGTGTTATGTAAATTACAACACTCTTTCGGGGTGATGTTTCTTTCCTTTTTCCCCTTTTCTTTGGAGGGGAGAAGAAATCGCCTTGAAAATTTGAACATTTTGTGATAAAATTTGTTTAAAAATATATATAGAAAATTTGATCAACTTTATTTCCTACCCTTGTAACAATACTGTCAAATACTGTCTCCAAATATGAGAGAAAAGATAATCTGATCCAGTATAATCAAATTCAAAACGTGTTTATATGCCATCCACACTTGAGATTAAGAGTGAACTCCTGAAGGCGTTCAAACTGTATATAAGCCTTCCAGAGGATCAAATGTGAATTACGGCGTACTTATTTTCCTTGAGTAGAAGTGCAGGTTGAATAGTTTTCTTTAGAAGAATACAAGAAATTTAACGAAAAAAAAAAACTATCGAGAACATTTTTTTTTTTTATCAACTCGACACTACATAATATTATAGACACTACACATCAAAAATTGCATGCACTGGGTACTTACCTTCGTCAGCTCCTGAGCAATTCTGTTGTGATCTTCCTGGTATTTCTTCCGTGCTTTCCTCTTTTCCGAGTATAAAATATTCAACTTTTCTAACGTTTTGTTTTCAACGAAGTCCGCATTCTGTCTAATTAATTTGCTTACGTTTTCCATTTCATCCATCATCGTCCTCCATGCCTTCGAAAACAAAGAATTCATCTTTAAATATTGCAATTTCAAACAACAATCTAATTATCTAATTACATTATATTGCATCTATTTAAAAAGAACTTGGCTACTGTATTGCTACATTTCTCTTTATCAACTGTTAATTTCACTTGAATCTACTTCTTGTAAAAGTATTTAATTTATCTACTATTAAGTTTATGTAAAAGCACTTGGCTAATTTATGTACTATTAAAAAAGGGGAGAAAAAAACATGAGTCAAGTAATTTGGTCACTTCCGATCTTACAGAATAGAACTGTACCCCACACGGCTCCAAGCTGTGTATTTATAATTCCATACAGCTTTATTGATGAATCAATTTCGTCACTTGTGGTGTTAGAACTGGATGGTTTCAAGCTGTATATCTATGGTTCCAAACAACTTAATGGATGAGTCAACTAATTTTGTCACTTCCAGTGTTAGTAGAACTGTACGGTTTTAAATTGTCCATGCATGATTGTTACGCAAAGAAAGCAGAGGCAGTAATATGCTTTATAATTCTTACTATGCAAATATGTTTCCGTAAATAACCTTGATTGATATACTGTTTAGAAGTTCTTTCTCTTGGAAATTTAAACCAGGAAGAAGGGGCACAGAGGTTCTATGGTATAGTATTTTCTGGTTCGGTCCAAACTAGATAAGTTTGAAGTAGACAACATTGTGTCTGTCGGTTTGTCGGGGCTGCTCCATTTCCTTCCACATTCTAATTCCACCAACTGTGACAATCATTTGCTTTCATTAATAATCCGCCTCCTTTAACATAAATAGCATACTCATGGGACGCAATTTTTACTCCGAGATTTAAACAAAAACTACAATCATATCTGTATTCTAGTCTTCAAAACCGGTGTAAAATGCATAATTCATGGTTACGTAAAGAAAGCACAGGCCGCCACATGTTTCACATTTCTTTTTTCTTTTTTGTTCTTTCTTTTTTGAGTTAGTTTCCTTGACTAATGAGCTTGATTCATTTATTCTTTGAATTTTAAAACAAAAAGATAGAATTAAATACGTCACAATACTCTTATAGGTCAGGGCAAAACTAATAACCATTGTAGCTTCTGTACGCTGTATCCTATTTGTTTGGAACCCGCCAGAAACAAATGATGCCAGAAATTCTGACGGAAGTGTGTCATGCTTGACTCTTCTCTAGACTTTTGTCTGCTGTCGATTCTGATCCGAATGAGTCAGTTAAGAGTCAACAGATCAAGACCACTGTCGTTCGGTCGAAAATTTCAGTACTTAGTTACGGTGCATGTTTGGGTGGTTTAAAATAGTCACACAGTGAATGATTTTGAGTTCTAATTTTTCAGACGGTAGCTATTTGTAGCTTATGTTTCAACAATAGAATTATGGATTTGATTGATTTGATTTTGAGTTTAGCGTCTTGTTCAGCAGCGAGGCTACATTAGGGCTGTTCCGATAATCGAGTAATCGATAACAATTCGATAAAATTTCAAAACCGTTTCATCGATAAAGAATTTTAATTTTATCGAATTACCGAACTTTCGAGACTCCCGACATGTTCGAGACTCCCGACATGTTCGAGACTCTCGAAATGATCAAGACTCTCGAAATGATCGAGACTCTCGAAGTGTTCGAGGCGCTGGAAATGTAAGAAACATTAGACAACTTCGAGACACTCGAACTGTTCGAGAATCTCGAATTGTTTGAAAGCATCGCATTTGTCGAGTCGCTTGAATATTTAGAAAAGTTCGGGATTATCTGAGTGTTCGAAAGAAACGATGTATTCAAGGTTATCATAGTTGTATATAATATGTATTACATATATGCAGAGCGTTCATTTTAAAACTTCTCTCAGCAATGTAGTGAAGGAAAAGTTTTTTCCCCACAGATTTGTACAAGGTTTAAGCAGTCTGTCAGAAGAGAGAAAGAGGAAGAGAAAACATACATCATCCGAATGGAATTGGAATCCAAGACAACATTAGTCTACTAATAGTCACTTTGCTGATTGCGCCAATAACGGGGCAGGCAGAAAAATAATTTTGCATATGATTTCGACAAATACAACTTTGCAATAAATTACACTAGTTAACAAAGGTTTTGTTACATAAAAGGAAATACCTGTTCTTAAAGGAACTTTTTGCGCTGAATTCGAATATGCACTCGGTTTTTCTCCATCACGTACGATTTTCCTGTAACAGAGGGATTTTCGGGAAAATCCCTCAAAAATTTCCCTTTTCGTTTATTTTACACTCCAAGATCTTATCCCCTTGCATATACTAACATAGAAATTATACCTAAGTATACTTTGATTCATATTTAACAAACCCTCCAAGTTTCGTAATAATCGCTTTATTCTTTCTAGAGAAATAAATATGTTTGTATGTATACTGTGTGTACTGTTTATTGCACCTTATAGTAATGTTTTCAGATCTCTTAAGTTGAGGTAAAACGTTTTGCTTTATTACCACAAACACATATATAAAATACTAGCAGCGTTCACCCCGCTTCGCTGGGGTCACCCCGGAACGCAATAAACTTTGTTACTTAGATAATTTTTACTTTTTCGCTTTCAAGTGATATGATAAAAACCATAGAAGATTGGAGTAAATGTTAACATTATATCGCCTGTCATTTATGTTAACCCGCCGAGTGACACGGTCATGTGGGTTGCATATAAATACGGTTAGATTTAGCTATGATGAGCTAACAAAGGATTTGTACGTTATGGACACTTGAATGGTCAATTATCTCAAGACACTGGTAATTGAAAATTAAAGTGATATGATAAAAACCATCTAGGGTCCAAATCTTAATAACCCCCCAAAAATGAAAGAAATTGGTTCAGCCGTATTAGCGTGATGAGCTAACAAAGGATTTGTACGTTCTCTTTTATATATATAGATAATACAATATAATTTACAAATGTGACAATTTACAATAAACAATAATACAAATGTATCCTCGTCGCCAAAAGTGCCTTTACATCGCCGTGACAGGTATGTTACCGCGCAGTACTCTAAGGAAGGGATGGTTGCATAAGAATTTGTGATTAATTTTGAAGAGTTTTTATTTTGACTAGGGAAATAACCTAGGTATAGATAGTAAAGGCACAGATTTCAAGCATCAGTGCACTGTCATCTCTGTTTTTCAATTTATTGCCTTATATGTTAAGTTAAACCACAACATCTGTCACTGATAGCGTAGATCATCTTGCTTTTTAAAATTGCCACTTAGCTTATTTGTGCACACATTAACCTCCAGACATGATGTAGAGAGAAGAGAAAGAAAGAGAAACAACATCTGTAAGATTTATGTAATTCACTAAGGAACTATAGGGACCGACTGAGCTAATTACTGCTACTAGCGATTTTCACTCTTCAGGAATTTACTACGACATGTTTCCTAAGTCCTAAATCTGTGCATGAATTATATCATTCGCCTCACTAATTATTTGAAAATGGAAACTGATTACGCTTAACGTGAATATGTTTCGCTGTCATAAAGCAAGAACAGTAATAAATGTAAATAAGGTTCTCATTATTATATAAAACACAGAAGTATTTATTCCGTGTATAGAACAATATAATACAGTAACTAAGCAACATCATAATCACTAACGCTCGCAGGATTTTTTCCAATGGGGGGCAGGCAAAAGACCAATATAGAAAAATCTTTAAGTTTTACGTCCCACGATTATGCCGGTTAGGCTAAGGGAGACGGTGATGATGAGTAATGAATGAAATGGTGGAATGAAGAAAGTGGGAGGAAATGGGAGAACCCCGAGAAAACCCACGCACACGGTGTTTGTCTAACACAAAGTTCAATTGGCGTGGGCTGGGATCGAACCCGGGACCCCAAGCAGCAGAGATAAACGCTGTACCACTGAGCCACCGCTTCCCCTGAGTCAAACGGCCCCGTGTGAAAAGGGCCCGGGTCAAATGGTCTTCGCAAATAAAGGATGCGAGTCAAAAGTCCCTAATCGAAACGCAACTCATCAAAAGGGCCCTGGTCAAAAGGTGCCGAATAAAAACGACCCTCATAAATAGAGCCCGGGTCAAAAGGGTCCCACGACAAAATGACCCAAGTCAAAAGGCCCTGCGTCAAACGGGCTTGAGAGGGAAAGGGGTCCGTTACAAAAAGGCCCGAGTCAAACGGCCCTGTGTCAAAAGTTTCCGGGTTAAAAGGGCCCTGGTCAAAATGGGACGAATCAAAACGCCTCTCATTAAAAAGCCCGGGTCAAACGGGGCCCACGACAAGATGACCCAAGTCAAAAGGCCCTGCGTCAAACGGGCCCAGGTGAAAAAGGGCCCCCTGCAAAAGGGCCCGGGTCAAACGGTCCTGGGATAAAAGTGCCCGAATCGAAAGGGGCCCAATCAAAGCGCCCTTCATAAATAGAGCCCGGTCAAACGGGTCCCACGACAAAATGACCCAAGTCAAAAGGCCCTGCGTCAAACGGGCCCAGGTAAAAAAAGGCCCGCTGCAAAAGGGCCCGAGTCAAACGGTCCTGGGATAAAAGTGCCCGAATCGAAAGGAGCCCAATCGAAGCGTCCTTCATAAATAGAGCCCGGTCAAACGGTTCCCACGACTAAATGACCCAAGTCAAAAGGCCCTGCGTCAAACGGGTCCAGGTAAAAAAGGGCACGCTGCAAAAGGGATCGAGTCAAACGGCCCCGGGTTAAAAGGGCCCGAATTGAAAGGAGCCGAATAAAAACGCCCCTTATAAATAGAGCTCAGTCAAACGGGTTCCACGACAAAATGACCCCAGTCAAAAGGACCTGCGTCAAACGGGCCTTTATCAATAATGGGCCCGCTATAAAAGGGCCCAAGTCAAACGGCCCCGCGTCAAGAGGGACCGGGTCAAAATGTCTCCACAACAAAAGGACCCGAGTCAAAAGGCCCGGATCAAAACGCCCCTCATCAAAAGGGCCCCGGTCAAAAGAACTCCGCAACAAATGGACCTGAGAATAGTTTGTTAACGCAAAAATTTGGGATTTAGGTAGCGATAATAAACATAACAATTATAATGACTGTCTGCATTTTTGCATTACGTTACTATACTAAAAATTTTTGCTAAGACTGTTAAGGAATGACAACCAACGTCAGTAACAGAGGCGACTTTTGATGGAAGTTACAATTTTAAAAATTTACATTTTACGAATGTAATCTACGAGAACTGCGCAAATGTAGGGTGGAATTTCATTTACGGTGGAAAACATTAATGGTCTCAAAAAAAAATTTCAAAAAAAGAAAAATAACAACCAGTTTTTGTTCATTGTTATGCAAATTTAATGATTATTATTATTATTATTATTATTATTATTACTTTTTCTATTATTATCATTAATAATAATAATATACAAGGTCAGTGGTAGACCATGCTTTCAAACCAGTATACGCCACTGCTCGAAACTATTAACCCTATATTATTCCGTGTATAGAACAATATAATACAGTAACTAAGCAACATCATAATCACTAACGTCCGCAGGATTTTTTCCAACGGGGGCGAGGGGGGGGGCAAAAGACCGAATGGAAATATCTTTGAGTTTTACGTCCCACGATTATGCAGGTTAGGCTAAGGGAGACGGTGATGATGAGTAATGAATGAAATGGTGGAATGAAGAAAGTTGGAAGGAAACGGGGGGAAACTCGAGAAAATCCACGCACACGGTGTTTGTCTAACTTGAAGTTCAATTGAAATGGGCCGGGATCGAACCCGTGGTCCCAAGCAGCAGAGGTAAACGTTCTACCACTGAGCCAGCGCGGCTCGTTAGTCAAGCGGCCCCGCGTCAAAGAGCCCGGGTCAAATGGTCTCCGCAACATAAGGGCGCGAGTGAAGTCCCGAATCAAAACGCCTCTCATCAAACGGGCCCTGGTCAAAAGGGGCCGAATCAAAACGCCCCTCATAAACAGAGCCCAGGTCATAAGGGTTCCACGACAAAATGACCCAACTCAAAAGCCCTACGTCAAACGGGCCCAGGTGAAAATGGGGTCCGCTGCAAAAGGGCCAGAGTCAAATGGCCCCTGGTTAAATGGGCCCGAATTGAAAGGAGCCGAATTAAAACGCCCCTCATAAATAGAGCCCGGTCACACGGGTCCCATGACAAAATGATCCAAGTCAAAACGGCCTGCGTCAAACGGGCTTTTGTCAAAAATGGTCCCGCTATAATAGGGTCCAAGTCAAACGGCCCCGCGTCAAGAGGGCCCAGGTCAAAATGTCTCCACAAGAAAAGGGCCTGAGTCAAAAGGCCCGATTCAAAACGCCCCTCATCAAAAGGGCCCCGGTCAAAAGAACTCCGCAACAAAAGGGCCCGAGAATAGTTTGTTAACGCAAAAATTTGGGATTTAGGTAGCGATAATAAACATAACAATTATAATGACTGTCTGCATTTTTGCATTACGTTACTATACTCAGAATTTTTGCGAAGACTGTTAAGGAATGACAACCAACGTCAGTAACAGAGGCGACTTTTGATGGAAGTTGCAATTTTAAAAATTTACATTTTACGAATATAATCTACGAGAACTGCGTAAATGTATGTTGGAATTTCATTTACGATGGAAAACATTAATGGTCTCAAAACAAACGTTCAAAAAAAGAAAAATTACAACCAGTTTTTGTTCATTGTTATGCAAATTTAATGATGATGATGATTATTATTATTATTACTTTTTCTATTATTATCATTAATAATAATAATAATATACAAGGTCAGTGGTAGACCATGCTTTCAAACCAGTATACGCCACTGCTCGAAACTATTAACTCTATATTATTCCGTGTATTTAACAATATAACACAGTAACTAAGCAACATCATAACCACTAACGTCCGCAGGATTTTTTCCAACGGGGGGGGGGGGGCAAAAGACCGATATAGGAATATCTTTGAGTTTTACGTCCCACGATTATGCCGGTTAGGCTAAGGGAGACGGTGATGATGAGTAATGAATGAAATGGTGGAATGAAGAAAGTGGGAAGGAAACTGGAGAACCCCGAGAAAACCCACGCACACAGTTTGTCTAACTCAAAGTTCAATTGGCGTGGGCTGGGATCGAACCCGGGATCCCAAGCAGCAGAGGTTAACGTTCTACCACTGAGCCACCGCGGCTCCTTAGTCAAGCGGCCCCACTTCAATGATCCCGGGTCAAATGGTCTCCGAAACAAAAGGGCGCGAGTGAAGTTCCGAATCAAAACGTCTCTCATCTAACGGGCCCTGGTCAAAAAGGGGCGGAATCAAAATGCCCCTCATAAAAAGTGCCCGGGTCAAAAGGGTCGCTCGACAAAATGACCCAAGTCAAAAGGCCCTGCGTCAAACGGGCCCAGGTAAAAAAGGGGCCCGCTGCAAAAGGGCCCGAGTCAAACGGCCCCGGGTTAAAAGGGCCTGAATCGAAAGGAGGCCAATCAACACACCCTTCATAAATAGAGCCCGGTCAAACGGGTCCCATGACAAAATGATCCAACTCAAAAGGACCTGCGTCAAACGGGCTTTTGTCAAAAATGGTCCCGCTATAAAAGGGTCCAAGTCAAACGGCCCCGCGTCAAGAGGGCCCGGGTCAAAATGTCTCCACAACAAAAGGGCCCGAGTCAAAAGGCCCGAATCAAAACGCCCCACATCAAAAGGGCCCCGGTCAAAAGAACTCCGCAACAAAAGGGCCCGAGAATAGTTTGTTAACGCAAAAATTTGGGATTTAGGTAGCGATAATAAACATAACAATTATAATGACTGTCTGCATTTTTGCAATACGTTACAAAATCAGAATTTTTGGAAGACTGTTAAGGAATGACAACCAACGTCAGTAACAGAGGCAGCTTTTGTTGGAAGTTACACTTTTAAAAATTTACATTTTACGAATGTAATCTACGAGAACTGCGTAAATGTATGGTGGAATTTCATTTACGGTGGAAAACATTAATGGTCTCAAAACAAACGTTCAAAAAAGAGAAAAAACAACCACTTTTTGTTTATTGTTATGCAAATTTAATGATTATTATTATTATTATTATTATTATTATTATTATTATTATTACTTTTTCTATTATTATCATTAATAATAATAATAATAATAATAATAATAATAATAATAATATACCAGGTCAGTGGTAGCCCATGCTTTCAAACCAGTATACGCCACTGCTCGAAACTGTTAACTCTATATTAACATCTCTATATTAACATCGGTCGTCTTTCGATCATTTTATGTTACTCCGTCCCACTCTTCAAGGTGTGGAAGGGTGCCTTCTTAATCCTTGCCCCAAGGCAAGAAAAGCGAACAATATTTTCGCAAACACAGCGAGGCTTAGAGAGGGAGTGACTCAAAACGCACACATAGTGTTGTAAATAGTAAAAAAAAACGTTCGTATTTTTTCAGAAATGTACGTTTTTTTTAGAAAAAATACATTGCCTCTCGTTTTTTTTCTAAATTTCGTTTTTTTTTCAAATAGTCATTTGTAATGCATCTTACGTCTATTTAAGTATGAAATATTTTTATGTAGGTGTAATCACCGTAAAATGCAACATAAATTAAACGCTAGATACTGATACGCTGCAAATATTTTACAATTTACATGAATACCATTCCTATTAACAATTCGGGTTTCAGCAGTTTTCATATATCAACTAAGAAATAAAAGTAGAAATGAAATTTTGTTTTTTCGTGCAAGCAGGCCTTTAATAAATACGAAAATAATGTCACGAACAGTATAAAATTCAAATATCTTGTCTAAAGATAAAAACTAATACTAATTTGCCTAATAGTATTTTTCTAACTCTCATATATAAATAATTTGTCGACTAGATATATATGATACGCAGAGCCGGCTCTACCATATATGCAACATGTGCATTTGCGTGGAGCGGCAAGTTTGGAGGGTACGGCAAAATCTGTCATAAGTATATTATTTAAATTAGATATTTCTTGTTGGAAACAGACTTCACGATGATGGTAGTTACATTTACTAAGCTGACCTTTTTGAATACTACATTCATAAATTATGTTTAGGTTGCATGTTGCATTAGTTTAAGATCAATGGACAATGCTAAAGCAAATGGTCGAATAAATCCAAGCATAAATTGCTTGATTGTTGTCAAATGCAAGAATTCAATTCTCGAATAGTAGCAAATATCTGTTTCATTTAATAAGTTATCACAGTTTTGATATGGCAACTAGTCATGTTTTTATCAGAAAGAAGTTCCTTACCATTGAAGATAGAAAAAAGTTTAAAAAAATAACAGATGTAGAAGAAAAATAAAGAAATAAAGATGAAAGAGTTAGTTGCACTGGAATTGCAAACTGATACATTGATATTGAAGCTCCATATTGAATTCTATAAAAAGGATTACCATCTTTCCTCTGCAGGTGTGTTTGCTTTATCTTTCACTAACATAATAGATTAATATTTAAAGAAAAAACAGACACAACGAGATTGCGTTTTTAGTAAGTATTTAAGCCTTTCTGAGTGCAACTGCACTTACCCTCCCCTTCGTTGTTCATGCTGGAGTACCATACTTAAAATCATAACTTTTAAGATTTGTTGTTTCTGGAGAAAGGGGGAGGCGGCAAATTATGCCATTGCAGGGGGCGGAAATTGCCTAGGGTCGGCTCTGATGATATGTATATACAAAACATGAATATAGGATGACACAATTTGAAGTAATGCAGGGTGTTTCAAAATTAATATTAGGGTTTTGAAACTTTGTAGTATCTATTACAATTAACTTACAATTATAAATATTATATCAAATGGAAGAGCAACTCAAACAGTTTTGTACGCACGCATGCACATGTATTGTTTCTTCTGTCTGCCGTTAGAAAGAGCAAGTAGCAAAGATAGAGACTAGAGAGCAGAAAGCTTTTTGTGTTTTAATAAAGACTGAATCTGTAGTTACAGTGCAACCGTCTGTGTGAAGAATATTAAGGATACGCTTGCAACTATGTCCTTATCGTTTGCAGTTGTTACAGGTCTAAAGCCTACAGATTACGGTTTACATGCCAATTTCGCAAGTGAAATATTGCTGCATAACAATGAAGATTTTCTGGATCGTGTCGTCTTCAGTGATAAATCGACCTTTCACCTAAGAGCTAATGTGAACACTCATAATGTTTGTACCTGGCGGTCAGCAAATCCTCAGGAGATGGCACAGTTGAAACGAGATTCCCCTAAATTGAATGTGTTTTGTGCCACATGGCGGAAAGTTTATGGGCCTTTCTCGCCTATCGACTAGATGTGCGTCGTGTGACGAATGAATCTCACATCGAACACTTGTAGCAAAGACTGTTTGAGGTGCTCTTTTACTTGATGCATTGCTTATAATTGTACGTAAAATGTAATAAGTACTACGAAGACTTAAAACCCCGATATTCATTTTGAAACACCCTGCATTTCTCACCAACAATGTTGGAACTAAGATGTAAAAAGGAGAGAAAATTTTCCTCATAAAGTTATTGTTTACAACAACGATATTATTATTAGTCGAGACTATAACTACAGCAACAACAACACGGATTAGTAGTCAAAAAATGTAATCAAATGTACACTCGGTGGCCCAGTTGGCCAAAGTGGCACACGGGTGTGTCACTTTTTTTAATCCACTCCTGTGTGGACACTAATTAAGATATCGGGATATTATTCTTGCCAAATATGGTTGGACCATAGTTTATCATATTAATTTCTTTTTCTTCTGGTGTCGAATTTCATTCTCAAATTTCACCCCAGTCAAAAATTCGAGAATTTTCTAATTTCGAATTTCCTTTACTTCTTTTTTTCTGTAGCTTCCTTTGTTGTAGAAAGACCTCCTTAAGACTTGCCCGGTAGATACCTCGGATGCATACCTAACTGTTGACATCAATTGGACTGGCCTGCGCGCAGTGTTGCCAGTTAGGGAAATTAAAATTTCCCTAAATTTGGGCAAAAGAAATCGAAATTTTTGTTTATAAATCCGTACCTATACGTCCGAGTGCAAGTCAACTTATGCCAATCGAACATTTGTCCTTACTTACCAAACGCAAGTACAGATCGTTACAATGGGGTAATTAGGGGGCGCACGAAAAATTCGTATTTAGGTTCTAACCCTTGATTTCTTTAGTTTTTCCCTACTTTTCTGTTTACCGTAATATATTTTTGGTAATTAGAAGCCTTGTTCCTTAAATATCGCCGTAATACTTGTAGGATATATTAGTGGTGTGCCAATGTTTAATTTAAGATAGTTTGCGTTTTTCTGGTAGCATATTGCCAGCTACAGAAAATTTTTATTTCCAGCTTTTAGGGGGAAATTTTGGGAAAATTATGTGTTTAGTCTCTATTATTTCCCTCTTTTTGGCTATATCGGAAGAAACGTACCAGTATCTGAAAGTATCGTCTTTGCCCTACACAACGCACTATAGAAAGTTTCAATAGGATAATTAGGGGAAGTACAGTTGAGGTTTACAGTAGACTTTGTTCTCTAATTGGAAAGATAACTTGTGATTTTTTTTAAGGTAGAATGAGATATTTTTGCTTACTTTATTAGCTTACTTTAATGACATGCTTACTTTATTAGATATCGTCACAATACTTGTAGGATATATTAGAGGGATACCAAAGTTTATTTTAAGATAGTTTATGTGTGTCTGATAGCAGTGTTGCCAGCTACAGAAAATTTTAATTCCAAATTTTAGGGTCAAATTTTGGAAAAACATCCCTTTTTTCTATTATTTCCTTCTTGTTGGCTACATTCGAACAAACGTACCAGTGTCTAAAAAGCCTCGTCCTTAGCCTACACAGCGCACCATAAAAAGTTTCACTAGAATAATTAGGGGAAGTACAATTGAGGTTTATAATAAACTATGTTCTGGAAATGGTAAGAAAATGGTATTTCTGAGGTAGAATGAGATATTTTTTAAAAATTTTTTTGCTTACTTTTTAGATATTGCCATGATACTTGTAGGATATATTCTTGGAGTACCAAGGCTTATTTTCAGATAGATTTCGTCTGTCTGATGGCAGTGTTTCCAGCCAAAACAATTAATTCCGATTTTAGGTGAAAAATTCGGAAAATTTCTCTTTTCCCCTCTATTATTACCCTCTTGCTAGCTATATTGAAACAAACGTACTATCTGAAAGCTTCCTCTTTGCCCTACAGAACGCACCGTAAAAAGTTTCAATGGAATAATTATAGAAGCTGTAGCTCCGATATATCTGTTGATTTTTGCTTTTGAGGCGTAAAAAGTGTCAAAATTTCATGTGTATGATGACAGAGAATTTTTTCTTTCCCTCTTTGAATGGAAGCCAGCGAGTTCAGGACTTCACTGTACCTTGTCAACATACCAAAGAAATGTTTAGGTGACTTGAACCCATATAGCAGCAGTGGTGCTAGATACAAAAAATTTTGAAATTCGGTTAGGGAATTTTTTGTAAATTTTCACCCTTACATTTCTCTCAATAATTTCCCACCCGTTGGCAACACTGCAATGCAACTTACACCAAAACATAGTCACATCCATTTTCTAAAAAACAAGGCCTTAACCATATCAATCGAATGAATGGCTTTTGAGCAATAAGTCACTAACTGAAAATGTAGGAAAACACCAAAAATGACCTGGGTCCGAAAGGAATAATCACATAATTTTGCTCGTATAGGTACAAAGAAACAAACGATTTGTAAGTTACGAGAGCTTCGACTCAAGTTCTGTTGATTATTTCAAAAATATGCAACATAAATCAATAAATAATAGTTGCCAGAAAAAAAACAGAGATTTGAAAAAAAACATGAAAAAGAACGATGTTTTTTTATTGAAAAAAAAACTTCACAGAAAAAAAACCGTTTTTTTACAACACTACGCACACAGCTCGCTGTGTAGCTGCAAGAGACCCATGGGTAATTAGTTGCCCTCTTGTTACAAAGCGTTTAGTCAGTACCTATGAAGGTCAGTTCCGTTAGTTGAACATTGAGTTGACTGTTAGAATACAACAGCAGCAACAACTAGTCCCTTCTGTTTACTTTTCACGAATATTTTTCACCTTCATGCGTATTGCGAGATTTAAATGACATGTGTCAAGTATATATTTCCAAAAAGATATGAGTACTCAAAAGGCAAAAACATGTAGCTATTTTTTTCCCCTTTTCTATTAGCCAGTGGAAGTGTGTATGGTTGTTTCACATCCTTCTTGTAGTTTGCTTACTATTCCTTCTTCTTTTTAGTTGAGCTTTTGGCTATGAATAGCACCGCGACAAGTCGTGGCTCTTATGATAGTGGCTTATTTTCGCCCCGAGAAATTACGGAAATAATAAATAATGTAGACTACGATGCTTTTGGAACGGACGATGAACGTAGTTTGTAGAAATATTCTAGCATGAATTTGTAACACACACGCCTTTTTTCATGTAGCCTCGCTGTTGAACGGAACGTTAAACCAGTGGCGGAGTAGACACACACATTATATATACAGGGTGGCTCATTTTAATCTTTCCACGGAAATATCTCGAAAACGTTTGAGCATAAATAAACTGAACAAAAACTCAAATAGGAAATACCATGGGGCAAATCGAACAGCGCTGTTGCGATGCCCCCAGGGCCGTTCTTCAAGGGGGCCCGGGGCTAAATTAAAAATGAGGCGAGTGAGACTTCATTCGATAGATCTTTAAAAACTAAAAAGCGATGTGGCAAAAGATTTTTTATATCGGTCACCGTGTTCGAAATGACCGCCAAAATATGTTACCTGCATCACATAAACGTCCAATAGCACTGATATGGAAACGGTTGAACATATATCAACCAAACAAAAACTCAACTAGAAAAGTCGTGGGGCAAATCGAATAATGTTGTCGCGGTGCCCCCAGGGCTGACTTTCATCTTTGCCCAGGCCCAACTTAGAAGTTTTATATGAAAATATGGGTCACGTGATACCTCATTCGATAGGTCTTCATACACTAAACAGCGTTGTGACAAAAGATTGTTTATATGGGCCACCGTTTTGAAAATGGCCGCCAAGACATGTTGCCTGTATCAGATAGAACGACCAGTACCACTAATATGAAAACGGTTGAAGATAATAATGGATGAACAGAATAAAACTTCTACAGGAAATCACAGAGGGTATTTATCATTCCACGGCTCGAAAATGTTGCAACGGAGGAGAAGATGATTAGAGTAAAGGTGCCATAATGCAAAGGAGGAAATCTAATTCCTTGAAAACGGTCCAATGATAAGTGGGTGAAGGGGACGGGAAGGAACGGTGAAATTCCAAACGAGAACCTTAGTTTTTGAAATTGTATCTACACAACAAAATTATCTGATACACGTTTTTTATGAGATATAAGTCTGTAATGGAAAAAAGTAGGTAAAATTCTTGTTAAACGGTACCTTCCATTTTGATTGCATGAAATAATTTGTGCAAAATGAATCAACTGAAATGCGAATCCAATTTGTCGAACGATGCAATTTCAGAACAATCTGTAGAAACGTTGGTTTTCTCAAAAGTCGTCTGCAGAATATTAGTTCATTACAGTACCAGTCACTTGTACACCCTAAGTATTTCAGGAGCTCATCCTTGGCTAAGCGGTTAGCGTACCGCCTTTGGCGTAGGAGATCCGAGTTCGATTCCCGGCGGGAGCACGTGTAGTTCGGATTGCACGTTAATCAGTAGGTCCACCTCTCATATAGCCTCGCTGCTGAACGAGACGTTAAACCCAAAATCAAATCAACTCAACCAAGTGTTTCAGACAAACCATACCTATTGCAAGTAAATGTGGGGGTTCTCATTTGAATTTTTACCATTCATTTCCGCTTAACCCCTTAGGAAGGAGATCGGAGAGATAATTTTCTAAGAATTAGATTTCCTCTTTAGCATTATCACTTATACTTTAATAATCTTTTTCTCCATTGGATCATTCTCGAGGCGTGGAATGAATAATACCCTCTGTGATTTCCTATAGGAGTTCCATTCTGTTCATCTGCTATTATTTTCAAATGTTTTCATATTAGTGATACTGGACGTTTTCTCTGATACAGGCAACATGTCTTGGCGCCCATTTTGAAAACGGTGACCCATATGAACCATCTTTTGCCATAACGCTGTTAAGTGTATGAAGATCTATCGAACGATGTATCACGTGACCCATATTTTCGTTTAAAAATTCTAAGTTGGGCCTGGGCCCCCATGGAAGGCGACCCTGGGCGCACCGCGATAACACTATTCGATTTGCCCCATGACTTTCCTATTTGAGTTTTCGTTTGGTTCATTTATGTTCAACCGTTTTCATATTAGTGCTACTGGACGTTTATCTGATATAGGTAACATATTTTGGCGGCCATTTTGAATACGGTGACCTATATGAAAAACCGTTTGCCACATCGCTTTTCAGTTTTTAAAGATCTATCGAATGAAGTGTCACTCGCCCCATGTTTCCATTTAAAATCTTTAAGTTGGCCTCAGGCCCACTTGAAGAGCGGCCCTGGGGGCACCCCGATATCATCATTCGATTTGCCCCATGGTATTTCTTATTTATTTGAGTTTTTGTTCAGTTCATTTATGTTCAACCATTCTTGAGATATTTCCGTGGAAAGATTAAAGTGGGCCACAATGTATATATATATATATATATATATATATATATATATATATATATATATATATATATATATACAGAGAGAGAGAGAGAGAGAGAGAGAGAGAGTAAAACCTGTCAACTTGGCCACCTGTCTATCTTGGAAGTTGGCCACATTGAAACAATGTTTACCCTATGATGATAATGATAAATTTCCCTGCATATCTTGGCCACGCAAAGTACCATTTTGTTGTTTTTCTTAATTCTTTCGTATTCCCATACGCGAGGCAGATGTTCTGTATTTGTAAGTGGAGACAAAGAAGCATAGATTCCTAAGATTTGTTCTTGGAGGTCAAAGGCCAGAACACTACCCTGATAAAGGGTTGGGGAAGGAAGACATGAATAAGAAAAAGCACGTACAGGAATTCCGGAAATGATTGCACGTATTTGTTTACCCTATCTGTTTTGGTAAAATCATTAGCTATAGCCTATCAGCTCCGTTCGTCAATGGGGAGCTTTAGTAATTACGGAAAATTCTCAAGGCTAAAGCTAACCATATCAATTCTCAACTATTGGCACATGACTTCTTGTCAAAAGGTAGTGGAGGTTTTGAAATATGAATTCCCTTAACATTTCTCAAAACATCTTTTGCTCCGAGGGAAACACTTGTAGCTCATTAACAAAAAGTAGTTAAATGATTGATCTATATGCATTATTTTAAAGTAGCTGTCGTGCCATTGCTTATTAACAATCAAGTAACACTAGAAATCCTCTTCCTTTAAGTATAAAATTAATAAGTAGTGAAATTTGGTGAATAGTATTTTTTTCGAAGCATAGATTTCTGAATGGTACCTCATTTGCAAGAAATGGGGGCATTACTTCCCCATACCCTTCTTAGGGATTGTCATTTCTAAATACCTTAGAAATGAACTGTAAAGTAAACAAAAAAAAAAAAACGATAGAAATAAAAAAGCCAAACACCTTACAACACCTAACTTAATACCTAATACCAAATACCTTACCTAATTAATTCCTTACAGACTTGAAAATGAGCTCCATACCTTATTCTTCATTTCGGCGAAAATATTAATAGCTATTTCTTTGAATTCAAATATCCTACAAAGCTTCCGTACCAAGTTCTTTATTGTAAGTGTCCGTAATTCAGAAAGTTTGTCATGCTATTCGTTAAGTAAGTTACACTCTTTTCAGGGCATTCATTGAATGTTTACAAAAAACTGGAGTTGATGGAATGCTCAATACCATATTTAGCAGCCTCGTTGTTTCCTGATATATGCTTTGAGGTTCATTACTGAGAATATATTTCAAGTATTCGGGAAGAGAAATGTGTTAGTTACTATCGGAACATAAGTTGATAAGTTCATTCTTAAGCTGATCTGAGCAAAAAGTATTAGGAAAGGTGGATATCAAGTCATTCAGTTTGCCGTATGGAATAATTTGTTGATGCTCTATTCTATAATTTATTAGTTCTGCAATGACCAGATTTTTGTATTTTTCAAATCTTTCATCTGCACAATTATTGAGCGAAGAATCTAATATAAATAAAGTAGAGTTTGTTTGTGTCTATCCATCTATCTTTGTGTCTGTGTGCGCCAGCGGACCAGACGAGTAGACCGAGTTACCGAAATTTGGTCACGGATACCTTGATCCAGGCCCCAGACCAAGACAAAAAGGTTTCTCTTTTTCAAAATTCGAACCGGGGGGGGGGGCATTTACCGGGACATGTAAAAGTACTTGTCACTCTCGAAAACATAAAGGTGATAGAATTGCCAATACATCTAAACTTTTCGTTAGGGAGTCTTTTTTTTTATTCTGATGTTGGAGACATATAGGGACAATATATATATACTAATGTTCTTCAAGGGTACGTTACAACAATTTAACATTTTGTAGAGGGAGCTCGAAAGATGGTTTAAAATAAAAACAAATAAGAAGAAATAGCGGTCTGTTTCTGTCACTTACAAATCCAGCTTAAAATGAAGATAGGTAGCCCTGTAAACGTAGTCAGAACAGCAACTGTCTTTTCGCAAGTACTACAGTGAAACCTCTATCAACGGACACCTCCCGTAACGGACATGTTTTGTAATCCCCAAACACTGTAATAGGAAAAAACAAATTAATAAACCTCTCTAAAGCAGACACTCTAGTACGGACACTGACAGTCTTTCCTGTCTTTTATAGGTATTATTTACCTCCGTATTACGGACACTTTCTCTAGAAACAAGTTGGAAAGTGCAGTAAAAATACATTTTTAGTAATTCATACATGTGTCATCAAAGAAGCATTGTGACATTTTGCCTCCTCGACTGGCTGCTCAGCAACCCAGACAAAGTCTCTGTTTAACAACACTCTCATGTCCTTCGCTTGCATCCACTCCCACCCAAACTGTTTTAGACAGAAAAGTGTTTGACAGTTACCCACAATTTGGGATGACACGTTATGGTACTGTTCCGTTAGAATCTGTAAGCAAGCAGAATACAAGTTTGGTATTTGTGGCCCGCGGGTACACATATTGTCTGAAAAAAGACACTACTGGACTGCAATTAACTCACAAATTAAAACAACATACCGAAAATGTAGTAAGTAGTAGCAAGTGTAAAGAGCAGAGAACTAAATCATCTTATTTCCATGTTGTGCCTCGAACATAAAGTATTGGGTGGCGGAGGATAATTCAGGCATTTTTGTAATATTCGTAAATACATGATTCATGCAAAAATATTTGTTTTCTAATTGCGTATTACCTTGTTTACTAATTTACGTCATAAAATATTGAAACCTCTCTAAGGCGGACACCTCTCTATAGCGGACAATTTGTGATTCCCCATGACTGTCCGCTTTAGAGAGGTTTCACTGTACTACATAGCACGAGTCTTTGGACTTTAACTTCTCACGTAGCTGTTTGTTTCTCCTACGCTTCTATAGGAATAATTTTCAAGGTTTCGGGAGACCCATTGCTTTCTGTCTTTCATACGGAAGCATTAAAAAAAGCTGAGAATAAATTATAGGAAATTTTAAGTTCAGAATCTAAATTGCAAAATTTCAAGTTAGTAATTTAGGCTTAATGGCTTAATACATATAACATTCTAAAGGGTAGACGTTGTCTACCCTGTCTCCCTTCAGGCCTTGCCACTGCGTTAAACTCAAAATCAAAACTCAACACATATCTCTTTTTATTTAAAAATATTGTGTGGTATACAATATGCGGAATTCAAGATGGCTACTATGATGTATATTAATCATTTAAAGCAGTTTCTACACCAATGCCAAATTGTATCATTTGCTTTTCCTCCGTCTATGCATCTCTTTGTTACTGCCCTATAATGATACATTTTTCTATTAGATACATATATCAAACATAGCACACTCTGTCTCAAACAAATGATGTGTAATAAATGAGTTCACATTCTCATTTGTGGGAATATTCAAGCCTAAGTTGAAGTGTAAAATCATAACCTTTTACATTTAAAACAATATTGTGTGATATGCAATATGGCGGAATTCAAGATGCCTTCCATGTTGACCACACTCCAAATCAATGCAGGTTTTGCAATAATACCATTTGTAACATTTATTTTTCCTCCGTCCGCGCATGTCGTTATTATTGTTCTGTACCAATACTTTTCACTAACCCTGTATACAGATCCACATATGTATTCTCACAGTAAAATTAAACTAATCTTTTCCACAGAATATTTTTCATACTATACTTTGATTCAGGGGGTAGAAATGGAATTTTACAAGTAAGGGGAAAATCAGCAATAGATAAAGTTTTGGCTATGTCACGAGAATACCAACTCAGAAAGACGGGAGTTAGGGGCAGACTGGCCAGAGCCGTTAGGCCGCAATCGCGGCCTAGGTCCTCTCAGAAAAAAATTAAGAAACAATAAAGAAAGAAAGAGAAAGAGAGGAAAGCTAAAACAGAAGAAAGCTAAATAATTCGGTAGATCACTGTTATTAAGCTGCCAACACACACTCTTCCATCCTTTTATCAATTAGTAAGTTATCTTTTTCAATAAGGTCCTTTTCTTACTGGATTTGTGGCTAGGTCCATCTTTCACTATGGTCTTTTATTATCAGAAACTGTGATTAAGTTTGTACCTGGGGCCTTGGACCCTTCTTTCAATATATTGGTCAGTTGGGGCCTTCTTTCATTACATTGAGCAATTGTGGCCCTGAGTCCTTTATTCATTTCATTGAGCAGTTGGGCCTCTACGCACTGTCTTCATCATGTCGAGCTGTTGGGACCTGGAACTTCTTTCATTATGCTGGAGTTGGGGCCCTTTCATCGTTGAAGACTGGGGTCTGGTTTGTAGCTGGGTCCACATTTAACCACAGGCTGATTGTTCTTTATGGATGTTAATACATCTTGTAGGTCTATATTTGATAACTCAAAAATGAAAAAACAGCGTATTTTTAAAAAAATATTTTCTATCAAAAACGTTGCAAAATTGCACGAGAAAACAGTGGAAGACGGCAAGAAAGCGGGCATTTTCAGCATAATGGTTGATTCTATTTAAGATGTTTCTGTGATGAATCAGCTTACTATAGTAATTCCCTGCTTTATAGGCGATCAAGTATTTGGGCGGCTGTTAGCAGTTGTTGTAAAGAGTGACAGTATAAGACAAGTAACTTAAAATGAAAACAAAAGAGTATTTTGTGCCAACAATGTTTTGATCTCTGATATTGTAAGTTGCTCTTTTGATGGAGCTACTAACTTGAGTGCATGCTATAAAGGAGTTAAAGCATTACTGGAGAAGGATAATCCTGAAATCATTTACACCCAATGCATGGCTCATGCTCTTAATTTGGTTATGACAAATTTGACTGAGTAGATCCCTGAAGCTGCAAATTTATTTGGTGTGGTTGAAACCAGTGCCGTGTTCTGTCTGAATACTACAAAAGAAAGAATGTTTGGAAGAAAATGATTGATGCAAGCCACGAGGGACACGACAAACTACGAAAAGTTCAACAAGTTGGTGCAACACGATTGTGTAGCAAAAACAAGGCACTGAATGCGGTAGTCGACACTAACGAGTTTCGCTACGAAACATGAAGCCAAGACGAGACGACTGTCTATCATCATCAAGATTTCTTTCATTTTTATTGTTCCTCAATGATAACGTACAGGACAGGAGTTTTAATGCGAAATCAACATTTCAAGCTAAACTTTGCTGAATAAATTGACAGAATTTAACACTGTAATGATGTGCTCTGTGTTTCAAGACTTGTTTAAGAAACGAAGCATGTTTCAAAATACCTGCAGCCTCACGGATTGGACTATCGTACAACCTGGAGACTTGTAGACAATTTGCTGCAGCAGCTTCAGAAGAAAATAGAGGCAAAAGATGTCTGTTTAAGCTTTATGAAAATACAAAAAATATTTTGTGTGAAAAAAACAGCTTGTGCAATCTGGTGTAGAGATTGCAATGGAAAAAGACTTTCCGCCCAGAAGAATCTTAAAGAACAAAATGTTAGAAGAGCTTGCGGCAGTTGAACTGGAAAAGAACTTAAATATAAGTGAAAATGATTTATTCAGAATAAAAAAACTTCAACGAAAATTCTGAATACAGCTGTTACATGAGTTAGTGATAGATTTCTGCAGCCAAATGAACTCCAAATGCTGGATCCCAAGCACTTTTCGGAAATCAGGAAGAATGGTGTGTCTGCAGGAACTTTCAGAGTTCTTGCGAAAAAACTAAATATAAAATAGGAGGAAATATACAAAGAGCTCCAGCAGTTCTTTGTCGTGTATGCTGTCACAAAACTTTCTGGTTTTTGATGATCCTGAAGAGAATGATGCCCCTGAATCCGTAGAAGATGATGATGATGATTATGCATCTGAGCATGCTATGGGAGATGGAACATTTTGGACGGGATTCACGGCAAGAGTAATAATGATGCTGCAAACACATTGTGTAAAAAATTTTTTGTCTTGTGCAGCGAAAATTTTGTACCAATTTCTGTCAGTCTAGTTGTTTTAATAATTTATACATTGCATACAAACATGCGTTGACTCTACCATGCACACAAGTGGCATGTGAAAGGTGCCTCTCAAAGTTAAAGTTAGAGAGTAAACAAATCTCAGAGCTAATTTGTGTTAAGACATTTTGAACACATTTTTACTAATGAAAATGGAAAGAGATATGTTAAATTTAGTGTATGTGAACAAAGTTATTCAGGAACTCTGCCATTCATAATCTGAACTGAGAGGAATCTTAATGTTGTAAAATTATTAGTTGTTTAGTGGTTCAGCAGTGTTTTTCATTTTCAGTAAAACGTCGTGTTCATTCCAGAGTCAAAAGTTATTATTAGTTGTTTGTTACAATTTTCAGTAAGCTGTTCTGTTCTTTCCATAGTAAAAAGCTATTGGCTACTATTTGTTTAGTGTTTCAGCTACTATACAGTGTGTCTCAAAAGTTCCATGACATACGCTAACTCTCTTATTATCAGAGCTGCAACAAAATGTGGGAGGGGAAAGCGTCTCCAAATATGATGTTTTCAATCTAAAGTGCAAGAATTTTTCAAATCGGACAAGCCGTTCGGGCTGTACTCTCTATATGCGCATAATGTTACATGAAAATGCAACGTTACCATTTACCTGGACCCAGAACAGAAATGAATAAAGTTACTGTCTATTAAAAGCTTTATTTGAAGACGGTATCTCCTCTTACATGTTGTTGTAACTCTGATAATAACAGTTATCCTAAGTCAGGGGACTTTTTAGACACCCCGTGTGGCAATACAATAATTATTATAAAATATTCTCTTGAAAATTTGTTTCTGGAAATCCTGTCCTTGCTATGACATCAAATTTCCAATGACCAATAAAAAATCATAGCTTGCAAAAACTATCATGTAATAACGAATTTAACACTACTTAACGCGATAGCTCATCGCATATGTTCATTGTACGCACTTGCGCAACCAGGAATTTATTTCGGGAGGGGACAAGAATATCCAATACAGTAGTCCGCAAACGACGTGCTGCACCATTTGATATGGACAAAATCGAAAGTTTGAATTATCATTACAAGCAATTTAGTTATCCTTATTATTAACTTGCTAAAAAACCTTAAAATGAAAATTCCAATTGACAAATTCCCTATTATTAACGGTTACAAGTTTTAAAATTTTCACTATAATTATTATTTTGTTCATCTATGTTTTTGCATAAAATGACGCACTCTTTACTAACATTTATTATTCTAAGAAATTAATGTAGGGTTTTTCTCTGTGTATTTCTCTTTCGACAGTGCTTTGACTTAATTCAATATTCATTTATGCATTGATCTATTTTGAAATTTCACCGAAATTTGTCTGCAGCGCGGCTGTATAAGATAGACCAGGTTTGTTTCGGGGAGGCATGAGCCCCCGAGCGCATAGCTGGTTGCGCCACTGATTGTACGATATTTTAGAAATTGGTGTTATAGTCTGAGGGCCCTCCATGATAACCGCGGCCTAGGCCCTAATACACCCAGTCCGCCTATGACGGGAATGCAAGCAAATTTTCACGGAGAACGACTTAAGCGAAAGCGATTGTTGCAAACCAATCAACAAGCAAACAAAACTAATATTACCATTCAAATTTCCTATTTGTTACTAACAACCACAGATATATATTTCCTTCTTTTGCACAAACACTTCAATTTACTAACAGGACACAAAACCCTTGTGAATGCTTGATCTCCAATCTTGCTTTGATCTAAAGCTTTTTACCCGTGAAACCGTATTTACCGGGCCCTTTTGACGCGGGACCTTCCTGACTTGTGCCACTTTGAAGCGAGGCCTTTCGACTCAGGCCCAGCTGACGCCTGGACGTTTTAACCCGTGCACTTTGTAGCGGTGCTCCATTGATCAGGGCCCGTTTGACGTAGTTCCCTGTTGACTCGGGCCATTTTGTCGCAGAGCCCTTTTGACCCAGGCTCTTTTCACGCAGCGCCCTTATGATTCGGGCCTTTTTCCGCGCAGACCTTTTACCTGGGCCCTTTCGACGTGGGGTTGTTTTGACTCGGACATTTTGTAGCGGGACCACTTTTGACCCGGGTCCGTTTGACGCAGGGTCCTTTTCACTCGGGCCCTTTTGTCGTGGGACTCTTTTGATCCGGGCCCTTTTGATGAGGGGAGTTTTGACTCGGCCCCTTTTGACTCGGATCCTTTTGTTGCGTAGACTTTTGGTCCAGGCCCTTTTGACACGGGGCCATTTGACTTAGGCTTTTTGTATTGGAGCCCCATTTCACCCGGACCCGTTTTACGCTCAGCCCTTGTGATTCAAGACCTTTTGTCGTGGGACTCTTTTGACCCGGGCTCTTTTGATTTGGGGCATTTTGATTCGAGTCTTTTGACTCCGGCCCTTTTGTTGCGAAGACATTTAACGCGGCCCATTTGACGCAGGCCCGATTGACTCTTAGCCTTTTGTAGCGGGGCCCCTTTTTGACACGGGCCTGTTTGACGCAGGGCCTTTTGACTGGGTCCTTTTGTCGTGGGACTATTTTAACGCGACCCCTTTTTATGAAGGGCGTTTTGATTCGGACCCTTTTGGCTCAGGTCCTTTAGTTGCCGAGATCATTTGACCCGGGACCTTTTGACGCGGGGAAGTTTTGACTCGGGCCCTTTTGTAGCGGGATCCCTTTTGACCCGGGCTCGTTTAAGGAAGGTTCCTTTTGACTTGGGCTCATTTGTCGTGAGGTCCTTTTGAGCCGGCTGTTTTAATGACGGTTGTTTTGATTCGGGCCCTTTTGACTCCTGCCCTTAGGTTGCTGAGACGTTTGACCCGAGTCCTTTTCTCGCGGGTCCGTTTTGACTCGTGTCCTTTTTAGCGGGGACACTTTTGACTTGTGACCTTTTGTTGCGGAGACCTTTTGAACCAGACCCTTTTGTCGTGGGGCCGTTTTGACTCAGGTCTTTTGTAGCGGGGCAATTTTGACCAGAGACTGTTTGACGCAGGGCCCGATTGTCGCGGGACCCTTTTGACCCAGGCCCTTTTGATGAAAGGTGATCTAACTCGGGCCCTCTTTTGCGGATACATTTTGAAACGGGTCCCTTTGATGCAGGGCCGTTTGACAGAGCCCTTATGCAGCGACGACCATTTTTGACCCAGGCTCGTTTGACATAAGACCTTTTGACTCGGGTTCTTTTGTTGTGGGACCCTTTTGGCGAGAGTTTTTATAAGGGGCGTTTTGATTCGGACCCGTTTGACTTAGTCCATTTTGTTGCGGAGACCTGTTCACCCGGGCACTTTAGACGCGGGGCCGTTTTGGCTGGGGCCCTTTTGTAGCGTGGCCCCCTTTGACCTGGGCTTGTTTGAGGCAGTTCCCTTTTTACTAGAACTCTTTTGTCTTGGTACCCTTTTAACCCGGCCCTTTTGATATGGGTCGTTTTGATTCGACCCCTTTTGATTCTGGCCCTTTTTGCTGAGACTGTTTAACTCGGTCCCTTTTGATGCATGGCTGACTTGGGCTCTTTTGTAGCGGGGCCCCTTTTTGACAGGGCCCTTTTGACGCAGAGCTTTTTGACTCGTGTTCTTTTTTGTCTGATCCTTTTGGGCAGGGCCCTTTTTAGGAGAGACGTTTTGATTCGGGCCCTTTTGACTCAGGCCATTTTGTTGTGGAGACCTTTTCACCCGGGCACGTTTGACGCGGGGCCTTTTCGGTCTGGCCCTTTTGTAGCGGGTCTCTTTTGTCGCGGGCCGTTTTGACTCGGGCCTTTCTGTGTTTGCCCTTTTGTCTGCCCTTCTGACATGGAACCCTATATATAAGGCAGCAGCTGAAATACCTGGGACGGGGCCTGGTGGAGTATGAGTAAATCAATAATCGATCGATCCAGGGCGCAGTAAAATTAATTACGCCACTGTTCATATCTCTTTCTTTCTATTCTCTCGACATCATGTCTGGAGATGAATGTTCTGACTAATGAGCTACAGCGGCGAAAGACGATATACGCTATCAATATTAATGTTATGGATTTTAACTTAACATATATAGGGCAATAAAATGAAAAACTCTATATCGGTATTTTGCCTTCCCCCCGTTTGAAAAAATCCTGCGGGCGTAAGTGATTATGATGTTTCTAGTTACTGTATTATATTGTTCTGTATACGGAATAAATAATTCTGTGTTTTGTATAATAATAAGAACCTTATCTACATTTATTATGGTCCTTGCTTTACGACAGCGAAACATATTCACGTTCAGCGTAATCAGTTTCCATTCTCAAATAATTACAGTGACAGGAATGAAATAATTCACGCACACATTTAGGACTTAGAAAAGTGTCCTGCGAACATGTCGTAGTAAAGTCCTGAAGAGTGAAAAGCGCTAGTAGCAGTTGTTAGCAGTTATTAACTTAACATATAAGACAGTAAATTGAAAAACTGAGAATAGGAATCTTTTCAGAGAGGACAGTGCGCTGATGCTTCTAATCTATGCCTTTACTCCCTATACCTACGTTATTTCTCTAGTCAAAACAAAAACTCTTTAAAATTAATCACAATTTCTTATGCAACCATCTCTTCCTTAGAGTACTGCGTGGTCACATACCCGTCACGGCGATGTAAAGGCACTTTTGGCGACGAGGATACCAAAAGGTCATGAAAAGACAATAAAAACTATCACAATATATGAAACTTCCATTGGGTTACAAAAACGCACACTACTTCCTTCTTTTGTAAGAAATGTTGCATTCTCTAATAGGGATGGCCAGATCCGGATATTTTTGGATCCGGATATCCGGATCCACTTGGGTCCGGATATCCGGTATCCGGATATCCGGACACTGGATCCGGATCCGAGATTTCGGATCTTGGATCCGGATCCGAAAATCCGGATCTTGGATCCGGATCCGAAATTTCGGATCTTGGATCCGGATCCGAAAATCCGGATCTTGGATCCGGATCCGAAATTTCGGATCTTGGATCCGGATCCGAAATTTCGGATCTTAGTTCCGGATCCGAAAAAAACGGATCTTGGATCCGGATCCGAAATTTCGGATCTTAGATCCGGATCCGAAAAACCGGATCTTAGATCCGGATCCGAAAAACCGGATCTTGGATCCGGATCCGAAATTTCGGATCTTGGATCCGGATCCCAAAAACCGGATCTTGGATCCGGATTCGAAACTCCGTGTCAGAAAATTCGGGTGTTCCGAATCAGCAAAATTTTCGAAATTATTGACAAAGTGATTTTCATTCCTATGCTTAAAATAAGATTTTAAGACACTTTTGGTATCTGATCGTGTGACAGCCTTGCGTTCCCTTCATTCTGTTGATATTTGGTTTTCGTGCCTTAATATGTCACAATTACTCCAAATTTGATTGAGTAAAACTGTCGAGTTAGGTGAGAGCAATCTCATTGTCAGATTAGATTCTAGTGGAAATACTTGACCGAAAAGGTAATAAATCTTTTTTAAAGCTGTCGTCCTGGTGGAAATTTGTCCTTTGTTTTCTGTAACACTAGTCAAATGCTGGGATGAAACCTTAGTCTCAAGCCCAAGCTTTTTCATTAGACTCTGGCTGCTTACTTTTCTAATTCTTTCTGAGTTATTGTGGTCACTGAATGAGGCCATTTTCTAGTCGTGATGGGCTAGGCCATTGCTAATAGAACAGCCCATAAAATATAGATCAAATCAAATTAAGGAGCAACTTCCTTTTCTTGCTCTTGATGAGCATTTTTTTTCTTTCTTTAAAGATACGTTTCTCTGGGACCGTACCACTCCAGTTAGAATTAAGAATTGTAGTAGAGATGAAGTTCTAAATGGCAATTAATGTATCAAAATCAATGTATTAATGTACTGTATGTGTATACAAAATACCATATGGAGCCTCGAGCAGTAACACGTATTTTTGTAATTAGTAATCCACTACTATTAACTCTGCATAGGTTGTATAAGGAGCTATATCATTCATGTAAACACATAGGCAGATGCAGGGGGAGGGCGAAAAGTCGTTTGCCCCTACCCAGCGCCACCATTAACAGTGTACTTTAGTAGTAATTTGTGGCAATTTCAGATCATCTAATTAATTTTTCACTGCTAGCATCCCCAACCGCCCCCTAAGAATCCATCCGCCCCCTCCAAGAGTCCGTTCTGAATTCGCCCCTGCGCAAACATAATTTTATACAACTCATTCAAGAGTACATTTTGGTAGCTTTTTAAAATTTTTATCTTAAAGGATTGTCATTTCTCGTGGCTACTTATGCAATTTTGTCCACAGGCATACATGCAATTTCCAGTCATTACGCAAATACATTTATATACTTAATAGACCTCGGCTAGTTGGGGGCTTCACCACTAGACCCCCGTTACTAGGGCCTCGCACCACAAAAGCCTCTAATCATAATCAATTTAAAAAGAAATGTCTGGGGATTAGCCCTTAGACCCTCTGATATCTCATTTGATCGGCCTATGACCTCGTACCTCGTAAACCTACAACCATACCGAATCTCAGTTCAAATATCAAATTGTATGTAATAACATTCCGGTATCCCGAGACATACCGAATTTCAGTGCGAGTACATGGGGCTTTCCCCCCAGCCCACACATTTGCTCGGTCTACGGCCTCGCACATCATACGCCTGCAAACATAACGAATTTTTAAGGGGCCGCGTAGGCTCAGTGGTAGAGCGTTCACCTCCGGTGCTTGGGGTCCCTGTTTCGATCCCAGCTTGCACCGTGTGGACTTTGTGGTGGACAAACACCGTGCTCGTGGGTTTTCTCGGGGTTTTCCTGTTTCCTCCTACTTTCTTCATTTCATTTATTTCTCATAATCACCGTCTCCTTTAGCCTAACCGGCATAAACGTGGGATGTAAAACACAAGCATTTCATTTCACAAGATAACGAATTTTTGTTCAAATAACAAGTTTCATTTCTCTAACATTCCAGGATTCCGAGATATAAAAGTCTTTTCTCCCCGCCCCTTTACTTCCCCTCTAAGACATACATAAAAAAACGCTTAAGTCATACCTAATTATTTCAAATGTAAAGTCCAAATACCAAATTCTATGCTCCTAACCTTCAGAGGTTCCCAGATATCGACATGTTATTATAATAATTACAATCCCCACCCTCTTTCCTTTCCATCTCTTTTCTTTTCCTTTTTACTAAAACGTCAAAAAAACACTGAAACACATGTCAAATTATTTTCAATGAGAAGTGCAAATACCAAATTTCAAGTCTCTAACCTTAAAGGATATAACATATTAATACAATAATTGTAATCCCCACTTAATTTTTTTCTCGCCCCTTTTCTTCCCTTCTGGGCCACACATAAAAAAAAAAAAAAACGTTGAAATACGTATCTAATTATTTTAAGTGAGAAGTCCAAATACCAAATTCCATGTTTCTAACCCTTTAAGTTTCCGAGATATAGGCATATTATTATACTAATTGAATAATTGCAATTACCACCCGTTCTTTTACTTTCTACATCTTCCCTGCCCCTTCTAATTTAAATATCAAAAAGCACTTTAACAAGTATCAAATTATTTTCAATGAGAAACCCAAATACCAAATTTGAAGTATCTAACGTCAAGAATCATCAATATTTTCCACCCCATTTCCCCCCTTCCTCGTCGAATTTCCCAAAGTCCTTCCTTAGTGGTATCCTACGTCACAAACCCTATAAACTGTCCAAATTTCAAGTTTGTAGCTTAAGCGATTTGGTCTGTACGGTGATCTGTCACTCACTCACTCAGTCACTCAGGACTTTGCCCTTTTTATATAGAGATATTTAAGATTTTATGGGAAAGCCATGGATTTTGTCCTAAGGCCGCCAGTGTCTTAGAAATGTAATAGCTTTGCTATAAACTTTAAGCAATCAACTGACTGATCTGCGTCTATATGTATTATGTAAAATACCGCTTATGATATTTACTTTGCTCGTAATATAAAAAAATAGAAATGATGACGAAAATTCAAAGACATCCATGATTTTAGCGTAATACTACAGGAGTCCAGATCATTGAATTAATCATAAGAGCCGATTGTATAAGACAGACTGCATTAAATTCCAATGTGGCACAAAGAAAATATGCAGCATTACTATGCAGTTTTTCAACGTTATAACTCATTCTGAAAATATTATCATAGGTCTCACAAACAATCGAATTTTAATCCTAACTCGATTAAAGGCAAAAGGCGATTAATATATAACAACTACTGACTTCAGATGAAAGTGGCATACTTGTAGTACGTTTAAAGATATACTAAAGACTAAATGATGGGGTGTGCGGAACAATGGTCTAACCCGAAAAATGTGAAAATGAGATTTTGATGTAATCTTTTGTCATTTAAATTGAATTGTCTTCCCACTGAGTTAGATAAAATTCACCTAGTCAATTTTATACATATGGATATTTTAGTTCTGGGTCTCAATCTAAGGCCTAAAATATTCAAAACAGGAGTATGAATCTGAACTTCGAAATTTCGGGTGTGGATCCAGGAACCGGATATCCGGATCCGGATCCAATATTCAAAACTTCGGATCCGGATCCAAGATCCGAAATTCCGGATCCGGATCAAAGATCCGAAATTCCGGATCCGGATCCAAGATCCGAAATTCCGGATCCGGATCCAAGATCCGAAACTTCGGATCCGGATCCAAGATCCGAAACTTCGGATCCGGATCCAAGATCCGAAACTTCGGATCCGGATCCAAGATCCGAAACTTCGGATCCGGATCCAGGAACCGGATATCCGGATCCGGATCCAAGATCCGAAATTCCGGATCCGGATCCAGGAACCGGATATCCGGATCCGGATCCAAGATCCGAAATTTTGGATCCGGATCCGAGATCCGGATCTTATAGGATCCGGATCCGGATCTTGTAGGATCCGGATATCCGAGATCCGGATCCGTCTGGCCATCCCTATTCTCTAACAAGACCCCAACAATAGTCCCCCATCATTGAAGGATCCCATCGTCCCTGGTACCTTTTCTCCATTGCCATTATATCTTGGTGAAATATTTCCCCCTGTTCGTCGCTGAGAGCACCTAGGTTAGCAGGAAAGAAGCTGAGGTGGGAGTGCAAAAAGTGGATTTTTAAAGACATCCTACAACCCAACTCTTTGTATTTCTGTATCATGTCCTGTACGATTTCTGTGTAACTCTCAGCTTTGTTATTGCCCAGAAAGTTGCGCACAACACACTTAAATGCTCTCCAGGCAGCTAGCTCAGCACTGTTTAACTTGCTGTCAAAGCTATCATCAAGCATTAATTTCCTAATTTGGGGACCAATAAACACTCCCGCTGAAATCTTAGCATCACTCAGGTTAGGGAACTTATCTCGCAAATACTTGAAACCTTCACCAGATGTGTCCATGGCTTTGACAAAGTTTTTCATAAGTCCTAACTTGATATGAAGTGGCGGTAGTAATATCTTATTAGGATCTATCAAAGGAGCGTATTTGACGTTGCATTCTCCAGGTACGTAATTCACTCTAGGTTCCCATTCCTTCACTTCATAATGTTTGTCATCAGCTCGGCTATCCCATAAACATAAAAAACATTGGTACTTCGTGTAACCGCACTGCAGTCCTAATAAAATACCAACTACCTTGAGATCACATCATATTTGCCAACAATGGTCCTTGTAATTTATAAGATTTAGCAAAGTTGACATGGTGTCATAGGATTCCTTAATCTTCACTGAGTGCGCAAGTGGTATAGAAGGTTTTTTATTTCCATTATGTAAAAGGACAGCTTTAAGACTGACCTTTGACGCGTCGATAAATAACCTCCATTCTCCTGGAACGTAAGGAATTCCTAGCTCCGTCATCAACCCATTTATATCCGTACATACGCACACATTATCTTGCATTGAGAAAGAGCTTGAAAATTGAACATGTCTTTTCCTGTACACTGATATGTTCGTTTCTGCATCCAATAAGTTCCACTGCTGGAGCCTTGATCCCAGAAGTTCCGCCTCTTGTTTGTCAGGTGCAAATCACGGACTAGGTCATTAAGTTCACATTGCCGGATGAAATGTGGCTCGCGAACACAGTCAGGGATGAACGTTGGATCCTTGGATGTACATGTTGATGTCGATGGTTCATCAAGGTCATGATCATCATCAGTGTCTTTTGGCCATATCTCTTCCCAGTTGGTAGGGGACTCGGGAAGTGGAAGTTCATCCCCGTGCGGAATAGGTCTAATTGCGGATTTAACGTTGGGATAACTTATTGTGTATTTGCTTTTTTTAGAATGTCCCTTAACTACTGTGAGATAAAAATAACAATCATCCAGATGGTTGGTGGGTTCTCTCCACACCATTGGTACAGCAAATTTCATGAACCTCCGTTTCCCTTTGGCCCATGCAAGTAAAGTGACGTAGCACGACGTACAAATTATGTTGGGTGCCCAAGTTTTGTCCTGATCTCCCACACGACATCCGAAATATATATAATATGCTAGTTTCACTGATGGCGTAATGGATCTACACTGTCCTTTAACTACAAACTGGCCACACACATAATAAAAACTATTTGGTGAGTTAACACACGAACGCCGTTCTCTTGACGCCATTGTACTGATCACAAACTAAACTTCTGGTCTTAGTTGGGTATAATGCCGTTAAGATCAAACATGAAAGCACTCTTAGCAGCAAAGACAACTTTGAAAGTGAAGTAGTGTTAAACCACACGTCAATATAAAAATGTACAAAACTCCCTCACCAGGTGTCAAGAACACAAGAAAGAAAGAAATGCGCGGGAAACGATACCGTAGTGGAAAATTTAGACTGCATTAGTTCATTGTTGTCAACAATGAGTCTGTATTCCATTCTTTCTTTCTTTTGCATTCTGTTACATTTGATAACAAATATTGATAATCATTTCATGAACAAAACGAAAAAACTTGGAGAATTGTATATATATATATATATGTATTAAGATATACATATACAGTCAACGTCACACGTTAAAAAAATATACGTTGGAAGTACTTTCTATTTTTATACACGTTTCTAATTTACAGAGAGCAATACAAGTGTGCTGTTGACTATTGTAAATATTCATTTTTATGTCTGTGTTTGTAGTAATAAAGGAAATCGTTTTTACCCAACTCAGGAGATCTGAAAGCATTACTATCAGGTGCAATAAACAGTGCACACAGTATACATACAAATATATTTATTTCTCTAGAAAGAACAAAGCGATTTTTACGAAACTTTTAGGGTTTATTAAATATAAATCAAGGTATACTTAGGTATAATTCTATGTTACTCTATGTAAGGGGACAGGAGCTAGGGGAATAAAATATCTGAAAAAGGGAAAGTTTTGAGGGAATTTCCCGAAAATCCCTCTGTTACGGGAAAACTGTACGTGATGGAGAGAAACCGAGTGCATATTCGAATTCAGGGCAAAAAGTTCCTTTAAGATCAGGTGATTTTTCTCATGTAACAAACAAAAAGTTTAAATTTGTTAACTAGTGTTATCAGATGAAAAAAGTTGTTTGACTAGTTTGGTTGCAAGAAGAAATCATTGGAGAGGTGAAGGAACCGAACTGTTCATCACTACTTTTGATAATACCCGAAACTTCGATAATACTCGAAATGTCGATAATACCCGAAACTTCGGTAATACTCGAAATTTCAATAATACCCGAAACTTCGATAATACTCGAAATTTCGATAATTTCAAATACTCGAACGGTTTCGAGTAACCGATGACAACTCGATAAATTTTCACTGCCGAAGTTCGATAGGTCTTCAGCCTTATCGAACACCCCTAGGCTACATGAGATGTGGATCTACAGTTTAACGTGGGATCTGAACCACATGAGCTCCCGCTGGGAATCGAACCCAGGTGTCCCACGCCAAAGGCGCATACGCTAACCACTTAGCCACGAGGGAGCTCAATAGAACCGTGGAGTAAACATATCGATTTTTGCACGGCAAATGGGTCAAGTTTCCCCTCGCAAACATTACTTACTTTACGATAATATATAGAAAAAACGTAACACAAAACAGTACACAGAATATTATATTTTATTAGATTATTTAGAAATGGCACTAGTGCCAAACAAAAACAAATGAAAATAGATATCAATGTACCAAGATACTTGAATTTTTTCTCAATAATATACCCACATGTTCAACCTAAATTCGGAATACCTAATGTGTAGCCTTATTACCCACCCACTATTGTGCTGTGAACAACATTTTGAAATTAACTCAAAAGCTATTATACAAAATTAGTTGCGTACAATAATTTTTTAATGTTCACAACAAGCTCCTCTACCATTACCTATCTATCTTTCTGTAAATTCGAGGACAACTACATCGTAACAGCCCTGCTCGCTGGTCTAGCGGTACCGCGTGAGCCTTTGGGAGGACACAAATAATAATAATAATAATAATAATAATAATAATAATAATAATAATAATAATAATAATAATAATAATAATTTCAAAGTCATTCACTTTTGTTAAACACATCTCCTTCTCCTTTAATATCCTACGATTATGCCGTTTAGGTTAAACTTTTTTTTTAAAAAAAAAAATCGTAACAATGCGCTGCCAATCTACGAATGAGAATACTACTATACAGTTCTAAAGCTGTTTGTATCATGCTATTGATAAAATTAATGGAAAAACTACATGTATGAGTAATTAACACTAGATTACTTGTTGCTACAGCCGACCACTGTTGCCACAATCCTAGCTCTGGAGTGGGCTGAAAAATAGTACCAAATTGAAACAAAAGGGGCTGAATTCATTATTTTATACCAGTGTAATACATAGCTCTAGCACGAAACTAAAAGAAGTGAAGTTCTAGAACCCCCCCCCCTCTTCCAAGAGTAGAAATCAAAAGCGTGCTCTTATTAAAAATCATTTTTAAAGAATATCCAAATTGGAGGACCCAGTGGCGCAACAATGGCCTTTGGCACCTCTAGGCAAAATCCCTAGTGGCACCCCCTCACCCATTTAATAGGCCATGAGATTTTTCTTTCCGCTAAAACAGGGCTAAAAATTCACTAACTGCAAAATAAAAGTTATCACGTCTACAAAAATACTGTAAGTAATATTGCAATCAGTATTTTAAAAAGATCAGCTAATTATTACTCTCCCATAATGTTGAGATTAGAGCCTAAATAGGTCAGTATCCTCCTCATCCATTTAACACTACGTCATCTCAGTCTGCATCAGGAACGGTCGAAAGCACAATTTTCACCCTGTCATCGAGTCTTTGGTGCCCCCACTTAGTTCTAGACTATATTTTACATTTTATTACAGTGGTGTTAGAAAATACGTTCGAAAATTTATTTTGGGGTGCTCGTTTGGGCGCCCCCCTGATGTTAGCATCCCGGGAAGTTGCCCGGTTTGCCCAACCTTTGGTGCTTGTGCTTGATTCTGTGTAGCCGCAGTACGTGGCAATTGTGCTGTGCTTCATGGCAACACTTTTTAACTCATTTTACTCCAGATCTTATAGGTCATAGAATTTGTCATTATTGTTGAAAGCCTGTTGCGTACGAAAATTTTATAGTTAGTAAGCTCAGTACATATAATATGGGACTGATATATGCGCGCCCCTTTAATATACTGATATGTCCTGGGCCGTAGCATTGCCTACCTTGCCTACCCTCTTTCTACGCCACTAGGAGGACCCCAAACAACCGTGGAAGTAGATGAAACTTTTCTCGCACGAAGGAAATAAGACAGAGGCCGCAAATTAAAAGAGAAAATAGTTATCGTCTTCGGTACGTATTATAAGGCAACCAAACGCGCCTCTATTTTAAAGTGACCAATAAACCAAAATGGTATTATGTCCATATATGAAAAAAATATGTAAAACGAAGGAAAAAATCAATCATCTCCGAGTTCGTATGACATCACTCCTCATGACATCACACAGTATGAATAACGTGAGATGTAGGAAAAGTCTTACTGACACTATTTAAAATGTGACAAGTATTTGTTAAATGGTGCTGAATTGGGTAGAATTGTACCAACGTTTTCACAAAAGGGGCTGAAAATGCCAGCGTGGTACCAACGGGCCGATGAATAACAAAAAGGGCTGAATTTGGTACAATTGTACCAAGTGTGGCAACAGTGCAGCCGACGAAAAGCTACATCTGACTGTGGCTTCTTTCAACTAAAGTACTAGACTTGTAATTCTTACTAGAGTAGAAGTATTATTTTGAAATTATATTTAAGAATATTAGTACTGATATTCGGTTCAAACCAAAAATCCGGAACCAATATGAAAATTTATGCGAAAAACCGGACAATACATGAAAGTTTACAATATATTCATAGTTATGCATTTTTTGGGGCTAAAATAATAGAATTAATTAAACAATAGGTCAACACTCAACAAAAGCGAGTAATAGAGAGTAAAATATTGCTTAGTTGAATAACAATGGCTAACAAAAGCGGGATTTTAGAAATATTGTACGAATAATAACTTATATTATATATATATATATATATATATATATATAGGGTGGCCCATTTTAATCTTTCCACGGAAATATCTCAAAAACGGTTGAACATAAATGAACTAAATAAACACTCAAATAGGAAATACCATGGGGCAGATCGAATGGTGATTTCGCGGTGTCCCCAAGGTCGTTCTTTAAGCGGCCCCGGGACCCAACTTTAAAATTTTAAATGGAAACATGGGACGAGTGACACCTCGTTCGATAGATCTTTAAACACTGAAAAGTAATGTTGCAAAAGATTTTTCATATCGGTCACCGTATTCAAAATGGCTGCCAAGATATGTTACCTGTATCAGATAAACGTACAGTATCGCTAATATGAAAACGGTTGAACATAAATAAACCAAACAAAAACCCAAATAGGAAAGCCATGGGGCAAATCAAATGATGATGTCGCGGTGCCCCCCAGGGACGCCTTTCGTGAGGGCCCAGACCCAACTTAGAAATTTTAAACAGAAATATGGGTCAAGTGATACCTCGTTCGATAGATCTTCATACACTAAACAGGTTGTGGCAAAAGATTGTTCATATGGGTCACCGTTTTCAAAATGACCGCCAAGATATGGTGCCTGTATCAGATAAAACGTCCAGTACCACTAATATGAAAGCGGTTGAAGATAACGGATGAACGGAATAAAACTCCTATAGAAAATCACAGAGGGTATTTATCGTTCCAGGGCTCGAAAATGTTGCAACAAAGATGATTAGAGTAAAAGTGCCATAATGCAAACGAGGAAATCTAGTTCCTAGAAAATCAACATTCCAACGTCCTCCGTAAGTGGGTGAATCGGGACGGGAAGGAACGGTGAAACTGCAAATGAGAACCTTAGTTTTTCCAAATTGTATCTACACAACAAAATTATCTAAAATGTGTTTTTATAACAGATAAATGTCTGTAATGTAAAACAGTAGGTAAAATTCTTGTTAAATGGTACCTTCCATTTTGATTGCAGGCAATGATTTGTGCAAAAATGAATCAACTGAAATGCGAAACCAATTAGTCAAACAATGCAATTTTAGAACAAGGTCGTCTACACAAATCATTGCCTGCAACGTCGTCTGAACAAGAACGTTTATTTTACTCAAAAGTCGTCTGCACAATATTGGTTCATTACAGTACCAGTCACTTGTACACCCAAGTGTTTCAGACAAACCATACCTATTGCAAGTAAAAGTAGGTTCTCATTTGAGATTTTACCCTTCATTTCCGCTTCACCCACTTACGGATGGAGATCGGAAAGATAATTTTCTAAGAATTAGATTTCCTCTATAGAATTATGTCACTTATACCTTAATAATCTTTTTCTCTGTTGGATTATTTTCGAGGCGTGGAATGATAAATACCCTCTGTGATTTCCTATAAGAGTTTTATCCTGTTCATTTATCTCCTACCGTTTTCATATTAGTGGTACTGGACGTTTTATCTGATACAGGTACCAGATCCGGTGGCCATTTTTAATACGGTGACCGATATGAAAAATCTTATGCCACAACACTTTTTAGTTTTTTTTAAAGATCTATCGAACGAGATATCGTTTGACCTATGTTTTTTCCCATTGACAAGTTTGAAGTTGGGCCCTAGGCTCCCATAAAAATCGACCTTAGGGGTCTCCACATCATCATTCGACGTGCTTTATGTCATTTTCCTGTTTCACTTTTTGTTCTGTTCATTTATCTCCAAGCGCTTTCATATTAGTGGTGCTAGACGCTTACCGGTAATCTGATATAGGCATTATGTCTTAGCAGCCATTTTGAATACGGTAACCGATATGAAAAATCTTTTGTCATAACTCTGCTTAGTGTTTGAAGATCTACCGAACGAGGTATCACTCGCCCCATGTTTCCATTTAAATTTTTGAAGTTGGGCCCTGGGCCCCCATGAAGAGCATCCCTGGGGGAAACTGCGACAACACCATTGGATGTGCCTCCATGGCTTTCCTATTTGAGTTTTTGTTTGGTTCATTTATGTTCAACCGTTTTCTTATTAGTGCTACTTGACATTTATCTGATACAGGTAACATATCTTGGCGCCCATTTTGAATACGGTGACCGATATGAAAAATCTTTTGCAACATTGCTTTTCAGTGTTTAAAGATCTATCGAACGAGGTGTCACTCACCCCATGTTTCCATTTTAAATTTTAAAGTTAGCCCCCGGGTCCCTTTGAAGAGCGGCACTGCTTGGCACCACGATATCATCATTCGATTTGTCCCATGGTTTTTCCTATTTGAGTCTTTGTTCAGTTCATTTATGTTCAACCGTTTTTGAGATATTTCCGTGGAAAGATTAAAATGGGCCACCCTGTTTATATACACTCGTATATATCGAACATGACATTTGGAGTTTTGAACAATTTGGGGGCGCGAGCAGATGATGAATGACTAAACCGGAAAGTCTGGGAGCCCTAAACGTGTACTATTATTTTAATATTACTTCACAATATTTTATGAATTTCAGGAATAATTTAGAGCTTGTAAGTTAAGAGAAATGGGTTCTAGACTAGGGAAGTTCTACTGGGCGGCCATTGCTTTGGATTTCTTGACCTCAGTTCACTATATCTCAAAGTAAGTAGCTTTTCAATTGCCTCTCACAAGGAGACTTACGGAAGTGTAACTCACCGATTTGAATGAAACTTTGCATACTTGTAGAACATCGAAAAATAATAGACACGTATTTTTTTTTATTTCGGCAAACGGTGCGGGTTTGAGGGTAGAAACCACCCTTTGAACGTTAGGGGTGGTCTCCAAGCACAAACAGAAAACAATCACTTAATGGAGAACTGCCAGGGGAAGGGGTTAGGACAGCTGATTCAGAATCTGACGTCAAAATTACAAAATTCAAAATGGCGGATCCAATATGGTGATTGCAATTACAAAAAGTTTTGTGGTTTGAAATGCAAAATACGACTAACTGAAGTTATTGGTTACATTTTTTTTTTTACAATTTAAGGAAATTTAAATATCTTCAAGTATCATTCTAAGATAGAAAAAAATCTCCCGATCGCTCCGTTTGTGACCTAACTAAAAATTTTCATCATTTCCTAGCCAACATGCGCTCTCTTGAACTTATCTTACGAATTTTTCGATATGCATAAAGCTTCCACATTTGAGCATTTAGAAGAGACATGTTGATTTAATTCTAATTCTTAAAATTTTTCCAGCGGATAGCTATATTACGTTCTCTATTATAGTTGTTTGTAGTAGTAATGAGTAATATTGATATAACCGTTTGGTATGAGCGATATTAAGATATGTTACAAAATGTATATTCATTATCTAAATGGAGCTCCTTCGTGGTTAAGCGGTTAGCGTACGCGCCTTTGGCGTGGGAGACCCGTGTTCGATTCCCGACGAGAGCTCATGTGGTTCGAATTCCACGTTAATCAGTAGGTCCATGTCTCATATAGCCTCGCTGCTGAACGGGACGTTAAACTCAAAATCAACTCAACTCTTATCTAAATGATTTCGTTCAACAACTCGTTCAGTAAGAACTATATAAAAATAGAGAACTGTATTGGGTCAAAACATTGGAGGAGACAAAGCACGCTTTTACAATGAGTATTGTGATACCATTAGTGAAAAGATAGAGAAATTGTCTTTCGTCTCTATCAAAATCAGGATTTTCTACTTTCCTCATAGTTTCATTGATTATACTGACTGCATGTGTTCGTACGTACTGTGCCTGCTAAACAAAAGTGTACCTTTGAGATTTTGTATAATGTATCATAATTATTTCATAGAATTAACATTTAACTGTTCTGTATTAATGGGGGCGTGTTTGAAATGAGGGCTGGCCATGGACACGTATGTAAAATATAGTAACTTCATTCACTTATGTTACCGGTATAGGTCTAGGTAAATGGCAACGTTGCATTTTCATTCAACATTGGGCACATAAAGAGTGTACAACCCAAATGGCCTGTCCAATTTAAAACATTCCTTCACTTTAGATTGAAAGTATCATATTTGGAAAGGGTTTCCCCTCTTACATTTTGTTGTAACTCTGATAACAGAATTACCCTATGTCAAGGGACTTTTGAGACACCCTGTATATAGTACAGAAGACGACCATGACCATTATCATAGGCATTCTAGCATCATTGGCAGGTCATTGGTAATCTGAGAAGCTTCAGCTTGCATGTATTACTCTACAGTTAATTTCACTTTAAGAGAAGTTTGCATGTACTACTGTTCCGAGATAAATTTCATTTAAACTGAAAAGCTTTGATGTACTATTCTACGAAGCTATCCTTATTATAACGTTTCACGTATTACTCAGTTACTGTTTGTTATAAGTAAGAAGCTTGCATGTATTCTGTTCTCAGCTAACTTTATTCTAAGTGAAAAACTTCCATGTATTACTGTCTTCAGCTAAGCTTCCATGTATTACTGTCCAGACCCGTATCCACGGAGAGGTACGAGGGAGCCGGCATCCCCTAAATTTTAACTGCCCCCTAAATATTTTCACGGTATAGGCTTGCAAATGAACTATAATATGATTGAATTGAGCCTCCCTAACTTCTGCTGCCCCCGACATTTTTTGGGTTGGCTACGAGCCTGTTACTGTACTCAGCCAAGTTCGTTTAACTGAAAAAATTCCATGTATTACTGTCCCTTACAGAGTGAACGTTGTCAGGTTAAAATCCTATCAAAAAGGGCGGTGGTATATGTTCCGGTTTAAATAATTTAAAATCTCAGAATTTATATTTAATATGCTTCCATTAAAGTCAGTCAGGAACGTTTCAGAACGTCTCATTGAGTTAAAATCTCCTAAAATTGGTAGTTTTCTTTACTTCATAAAAATAATATCCGAACTTAGTGAAAATCATTCGATTTTTTCATTGCTCTTTTAAAATGACTTGATTTTGACAAACAATTCAGGTGGCTAAAATTTGTTTTTTCTACTCAACTTATTTTCTTTTTTCCAAAAACAATCCTTTGCCACAATTACTATAGAATATCAAAAGTTGAAGCAAACAAGGTCTGAAGAGCTCGTTATAGATTAACTCGTTATCTCTATATTATTATTATTATTATTATTATTATTATTATTATATTTCGTTTTCGTTTGTATTTTATTTCGTTCTAGTCAATAAATTTTATCTCAAGATATGTGTCCCTTTCCCTGAATTTATTTGTTCCTCACGGCATTCTCTTCCAAGAGGTATCGTATTTACAAACGGCTTATGAACACAAGCTATAAGGTAAAATATGCTGTAAAAATATCCGTTACGAGTTGACTCGATTCTGGGCCCTGGTCGCTCACCATTCTGCCGATTTATTTAAATTGGTACAATACGTATGTTATATCTACCTCTATTATTCCAATAACATATTGTACCTGTGAAAAATAGTGTAAACAATGTATGAACACTGTAAATGGGTTCTAACCTGTTGTGTTCAAATTCAATAAAATAAAATAAAAATTAAATATTTCCTAATTCATATGTGAATTAATGGACTGTAGCTATCTTATTACTTTTAGGAGTAAACATAAACTTTTAATTCCTTACCTGCGCCACAAGGCTTCCGGCGAGATCATCCATATGATCAATTCTTTGCCCCTGCAAAGCCACAGCGCTTAGTGACAAAGCATAATCCCTATCACACTTCACTTTGTTCGAAAGACAACGACGCATCGCGTCCAACAAACGAAGCTCTGCATCTTGGCGACAGAGAAGAGCCTCGTGGGCCGTCCTGCCCTGCAGATTCGTCGAGAAACCCATCTGGAAAGAAAAGAAAATAAATCATAAAACACACGACAAGTGCTTAGAAAGCAGAAGTAATTCTGCGAATCCGTTATGAACCCAATAGCTCATATCCATTCATGTTCAAAGAAGTTGTTAATTATAAGGCAGGCCGCATATTGATCAGAGAAAGGCTAGCCAAGCCGAGCCAGAGAAATGTAGCAAAGGATGTGGAGAGACAAAGGCCTGAGTATATTAATTGTGCGTCTCAGTCACAACGTTGGAGAGGGCTAAGTGCATTCACTGTGTGTTTCAGAAAACGTTGGAGAAGCTTGAGTGCATTGCTTGTGCGTCTCATTCACAACGTTGGAGAGGGCTAAGTGCATTGATTGTGAGTTTCAGTCAACGTTGGAGAGGCGTAAGTGCATTGATTGTGCGTTTTAGTCACAACGTTGGAAAGGGCTAAGTGTATTGACTGAGAGTTTCAGTCACAACGTTGGAGAGACTTAAGTGCATTGATTGTTCGTCTCAGCCAACGTTGGAGAGGCTTAAGTGCATTGATTGTGCATCTCAGTCACAACGTTGGAGACCTATTTGCATTGACTATGTGTTTCAGTCAACGTTGGAGAGGTCTGAGAGCATTAATTGTGCGTCTCAGTCACAACGTTGCAGACCTATTTGCATTGACTATGCGTTTCAGTCAACGTTGGAGAGGCTTAAGTGCATTGATTGTGGGTGTCAGTCACAACTTTGAAGAGGCCTGGGTGCATTGATTGTGTGTTTCAATCAAAACGCTGGAGAGGCTTTCGTCTAGCAATAACTCGAGTGAATATACAATATGAGGATTTGTTGCATTGCTCAGAGTACTGAATCTTGGCTCGGCTGTCATATTCTCTAGTTAACATAGACCAGCTTAAGATTGTGAAAGGAGCTGTTGTTACAATTAGGAATATTGTCTTGAAATTGCTAATTGTGGAATTAAACACAATATAAACACTAAAATCTTTAAATAACATTTTTAAAAATATCATAAACTGAGTAAATTAATACCGAGTTTACCTCCAATTTTCAAACATTGTGAGTTCATGAACATAACCATACAATTGTATAATTACATAATATGTTTACTGAGGTTGTATTAATTCACTTTAATAATAATAATAATAGTATAAACCGTATCTTTAGTTTGATAAAATACTAAAAGCTATTTTCGCATGCACTGAATTACTTTTAAAATAACATTAGTCTATTATTTAATTTTAGTAACTGCATGTTAAAACTATTCTGTTTATTATAAACTAAATACAACTACACAACTATTATTTAAAAAGTAATTCATCATAGGATTCAAAGACAACATGATACTTAATCAAATGCAATTGAGTCCGTTCCTCTAGTCGGTCTTAACTTAGATTTTTGGGGAAATCTTATTCTGGCAACACTGTAATTTCTATGGATAGCAACACTGAATCATATTTTCATATTTTCTATTGTAGAATAACAATATCTATGATTGTAGTAAGTTGCATTTCATTATCTCTTTTCACTTATGAAAAACAAGCATAAATTTTGTATTATTTTTAATACGTCAGGCTCTGACGTGTAGATTGCAATTGTTTTGAATATGATTGTACTGTCAGTTTCAATATTTTCCCCTCGATCTCGAATAAATGTTCATCTCCTGCTCTTACCCCACTCTTTCTTGATTCCTTTCATCTTCGAGCTTCTCCGTGGCTAAGCGGTTAGCGTACGCGCCTTTGGCGTGGAAGACCCGGGTTCGATTCCCGGCGGGAGCTCATGTGGTTCGGATTCCACGTTAATCAGTAGGTCCACGTCTCATATAGCCTCGCTGCTGAACGGGACGTTAAACTCAAAATCAACTCAACTCCTTTCATCTTCGTATCTCTAAAAGTTTCAAACTTTAATGTAAGTCAAAAATAACTTTTGCAGTAATGAATATTACCACAGATTTAATGTTAATATAAATCTTATTGCATGATATTCTACTGTTTTAGAATTATGTAAAATCTCGAAAAAAATATTTGGATACCTCTACAGCTAATATTAGATTTAGTCAATAGTCGATATGTACCAGATATATTCAAACTCGGGAGGACTAGAACTCAGTAACTGATTTGATAGTGAGTTCGAGACCCAACATGCTGAGTGAGTGCCAGGGCCGGATCTAGGGGGGTCAATTCGGGGCATTTGCCCCGGGGCGCAGCTGGTTAAGTGTATGTAGGGGGCGTCATTTCGATGCAAAATTGGGAGAAAGGAGGGTAGATGTAAGTCTTTGCCCCGGGTGCAATATTTCGTAGATCCAGCCCTGGTGAGCGCAACTAAAAGTGAGTACAAGCTGTATTGAGGTTAGTGAACCTTAGTCCTTCCTGAGCGCGAACCTATCATGAGCCTGAGTGAGCTCCAATTTCATAAAATCCGTAGTTGATTGGGACTGAAATGAAATCTTTTGAGTTTTATGTCCCACGATTATACCGGCGAGGTTAAAGAAGACGATGATGATGAGAAATAAATGAAATTGTGGAATGAAAAATTGAGAGGAAACGGGAGAACCCCAAGAAAACCCACTTACACGGTGTTCGTCCACCACAAGGTCCACTTGGTGCGAGCTGGGATCGAACCAGAAACCCCACACACCAGAGGTGAACTCTCTACCACTGAGCCACCGCGGCCCCATTGATTGGTATTCATGTATGTCGAGGAATCACATAAACTATGTGAATGATGGAGCAAAAGAGCCTTGCTAAAACATACCAATCAATCAATTTTATACTACGATATATTTGCATTCAAATTTCAATAATTTTGAGAAAATGAAATTGGCTGGAAAATTAACTTCTTGTTTTTTGGTAGCCCTTTTTTAAAAAAATGTATAAACACGAGCCATTGTTTCCAGCATATTTACCATATAAACTAGATCACTGTGCACAATAGATTGTAAATTGCATAATTATGATGCAAATTTTGTCATAAATACGATGTGAAGCAACAATAATGTAGTCATATGTAATGCATAATCTGTCATGTGCCTTGCTCCATGACGAATGATTTGTTCCTGCTCCTTACGTATACATAGCTTCTACAGGAGATAATTAAAGCACAGAGGTAAAAAATGTTGAACAAATAGTTCACTCGCTACAACCACGAATCTGCGTATGAGAGGAAGAGAAAATTAACGGTACATATATTTAGTGATGAATCACCATTTGTTTCGAAGAGTAACAGCCTGAATTTAATGCCAAATAACTTTGTGATACACGTAGTTAGAAGAGTAGGCAGGTGGTCATTTTGGAAGGTATTAATAACCGCCTACTATGATAAGTTGATCAACGGAATCAATTAAAGATGGATCGAGATGTATTAAAAGCATTTCGGTAGACAAATGTTTGCTTAAAGCATGATACTATGTGGTGCCTGTCTTACTGTAACACTAGAACCCATACAACACACTTGCGGCAAGTTCAAGTGTATTTTCTTTAAATAATTACAGATCAAGTTCAACAACGAACGGTTAGGCATGTACTAAAGTTGAACAGATCCTTTTTCGGCTTTATGGTGCATCAACCATCAAGCTAAAAAGAAATTTACAATTCTTTTCAAATCTTCGAACGCCATTTCAAATGGCGACGGGTTAAATGTTTGTAAGACTGAATCCTGAAGAGAGGATTGATTTTCAACGTACAGGATATTTCTGGCAGTGAGGCTTATTCCTCCTCCAAAGCTCACGACTCATTCTTCGGACCTCTATAATTCTATATTCAGTGGCGTATTTAGGGGGGCTATCGGGCTCAAGCTCCCCCCCCAAAAAATATTAGTTTTTCGCATTCCACGTACAACAATAATCCTTTTTACCATTTCTGAGAATTTCGTTGACTTTCCATTTCCATATGCTCTTTGTTCAAAAATAATAGCTACTATATTCGTTAAATTTCATTCCATGTAAGAAATGCGTTCGTTCTTTCGTCCATTCTACTCTTCTGTTTTTTCCTCTTAGTTGTTAACTTTCTTTCGTTTCTCCTATCATACTTTCGACCATTGTTGGTTATAATTCAAGCCGGACGCCGTCAGTAACAACAAAACTAAGAGAAGCTGATAAGCGAAACTGGTGTTCCACACCAACCTGCACGGATATCTATATAACGAGACTTTAGTTATAGAGCAAAGGAATATTTACATCGTTTAGTTAGAAAAAGAAGTAAATGTTTGATTGAAGAAAATCAAGAGGGGAATAAGAATAAGTAGCCCAGGAAATTAGGTAGACCAAGAGGTGTTTTCTTTTTCTCCTATGAATAGAATAAAAGGTTAGATTCACTGCTTTCATATTATTTATATATATATATATATATATATATATATATATATATATATATATATATATATATATATATATATATATATTATAACGCATAAGATTCACTAGTCTGCAATTCTTGCCATCAACACTTCAATTTATGCATAAATTAAAATATACTTAATTCACAAACTCAGGTGGGCAATTGCTTCCTCTGCTCCCCCATGTTGTGCATAACTCCCCCGAAACAAAATCCTAAATACGCCACTGCCCATATATTATAGGCTGAAACACGTTCCATTTTCATAATCAACTATATTGTGAAGGACAACTCCTTTAGGACATTCTTGCTTACAAAGTAAAATCATGATTAAGTTCTTTATGGGTAGAAACTCTAAAAGGAAAAGCAGTTCCGGAAAGTAAACCCAACAGACACGCTAATCTCTTGACACGTGACAACGTTACGCTTCGTAAAAATTAAAAGTGGGGAATAAACTCTTGATTGAATTATTTTACGTTCTATGTAATACAGACCTACTTCATTAAATTGTGATAGGGTCATACATTTTAGAAGTTCGTATTTACTTAATCAAGTCATATAGACCTACTTTTAAAATTCGAGGAAATCCCGAGTAACATGGTTTCATGCACACAAAGAATAATATGCAATTATTTCCGTTAGTACTAGTGTTTTATAAGTGCGCCCATATGTAGCCTATTCTATATATGCGCACCGAACGAAAAAGTCACGCTTCCACCTCTGGAACTAACATAAGTCCGTTTCCAGGGCCGGACTTAGGAGGTGCGGGACCCAATTAGGAATAATGTTGCAGGGTTCCAGGTTACTAGCCAACGTGCACACACTACGTGATCAAAAGTATCCGGACACCTGGCTGAAAATGACTTACAAGTTCGTGGCAATCTCCCATCGGTACTGCTGAAATTCAATATGGTGTTGGCCCACCCTTAACCTTGATGACAGCTTCCACTCTCGCAGGCATACTTTCAATCAGGTGCTGGAAGGTTTCTTGGGAAATAGCAGCCCATTCTTTACGGAGTGCTGAACTGAGGAGGGGTATCGATGTAGGTCGCTGAGGCCTGGCACGAAATCGGCGTACCAAAGCATCCCAAAGGTGTTCCATAGGATTCAAATCAGGACTCTGTGCAGGCCAGTCCATTACAGGGATGTTATGATTGTGTAACCACTCCGCCACAAGCCGTGCAGTATGAACAGGTGCTCGATAGTGTTGAAAGATGCAATCGCCATCCCCGAATTGCTCTTCAAAAGTGGAAAGCAAGAAGGTGCTTAAAACATCAATGTAGGCCTGCGCTGTGAGTGTGCCACGCAAAACAACAAGGGTGCAAGCCCCCTCCAAGAAAAACACTACTACACCATAACACCACCACCTCCGAATTTTACTGTTGGCACTACACACGCTGACAGATGACGTTCACCGGGCATTCGCCATACCCACACCGGGCAATCGCCCTGCCATCGGATCGCCATTGTGTACTCGTCACTCCACACAACATTTTTCCACTGTTCAATCTACCATAATATTTACGCTCCTTACACCAACGAGGTGTCATTTGGCATTTACCTGCGTGATGTGTGGCTTACGAGCAGCCGCTCGACCATGAAATCCAAGTTTTCTCACCTCATGCCTGTCATAGTACTTGGAGTGGATCCTAATACAGTTTGGAATTCCTGTGTGATGGTCTGGATAGATGTCTGCCTATTACACTTTACGACCCTCTTCAACTGTCGGCGGTCTCTGTCAGTCACCAGACGAGGTTGGCCTGTACGCTTTTGTGCTATACGTGCCCCTTCACTATCACATCAGACACAGTGGACGTGGACCTAGGGATGTTTAGTAGTGTGGAAATCTCGCGTACAGACTTCTGACACAAGTAACACCCAATCATCTGACCACGTTCGAAGTGCGTGAGTTCCGCGGAGCGCCCCACTCTGCTTTCTCACGATGTCTAATGACTACTGAGGTCGCTGATAATGAGTACCTGGCAGTAGGTGGCAGCACAATGCCCCTAATATGAAAAATGTATATTTTTGGGGGTGTCCGGATACTTTTGATCACGTAGTATATATATATATAGGCGCGGATCCAAGGGGTGGGCTGTAGGGGCTATAGCCCCCCCTCCTTGATGCTCAGATATACACAGGATAAAATGGGCTTCAATCCTGCTTTACACTGGATAAAGCGGCAAACTATGGTTTAGCCCGTCCCTTGATTATATAATCTGGATCCGCCAATGTATAGATATAGATAGATAGATATAGATATAAAATCAATAGCAGATTCTAATAGTTAGTAGTGCAAAGTCACAGTGATCTCTCATAATCTTATTTATTTGCAGTATTAATGTAAGCGTTCAAGGCTAGAATTCTTAGCTTTACAGAAATACATTTTTACTTAATTCAGCACAGTTCCTTCTACTGTATAATTGAATACCTTATCGTAAAACCAAAACTCATTGTTGCTTATTTTCAAACATACCAAGTAATCAATACACATTTCTCCATTATTAGTCCCAACTGGCACAGAGCTTCAAGTAATTAATCCAATCCAGGGGGCGTGTAGTGCATATTACCGTTGTTACCGGCGGTAACGGTAAAATAATTACAATTTTCTGTTATTTTCATATGTCTCTAAATTTCATTATCAGCATGGGAAAATGTTTACATTTTCTCTTTTTCTTTTCTTGTTTTTAAAGTTTGGACAGCCTATGACGCATTTACAATATAAAAGAACGCAATATGCCAAAGCCAAATAGAAGCCTAGTGTTGTTGATACCTAGATATCACAGGTAACGCGAACCCCGATAGCGGTCATTCACTCCAGAAGCACCCTTCAGCGTGCCAGCCAGAAGCATCCTGCGCTCTTTGCAAAAGCCTCATTTGGACTTTCGAAAGGCCCTTATGTTACCGCTCACCAGAGTGGATCAGGAAAAAGTAGGAACGATCCCTGACAAAACAAGGAGAATCTAGAATTTCATCAGCGTGTTTATTCTGTTATATTGTTTCGTTTGCTTCCCCATTCCAAAGATGGAAATTCAGCTATAATTCCTGTATTCGTCGGTTATTTCAATGTACTTACAGTATACAATTTTGGACCAATACAAACAGCAAGTATTTCATAGTAATAGCATTAACCACCTGTTATTGCGAGAATGTTATACAATTTAAGACAAATATAAGTAGCAGGTATTCCATAGTAAAAGCGTTGCACTTTCTACTGCGAGACTGTATGTTCCAAAATGCGTTATTTACGGTGTATGTTAACATATATATTTTCACCCGACTTTATACTGTTAACTAGCAGCGTTCACCCCGCCTCGCTGCGGTCACCCCGGAACGCAATAAACTTTGTTACTTAGATAATTTTTACTTTTTCGCTTTCAAATTGCAGTAAATGTTAACATTATAGCGCCTGTCATTTATGTTAACCCGCCGAGTGACACGGTCATGCGGGTTGCATATAAATACGTTTATTTTTATACCTATGATGAACTAACAAAGGATTTGTACGTTATGGACACTTGAATGGTCAATTATCTCAAGACACTGGTAATTAAAAATTAAAGTGATATGATAAAAACCATCTAGGGTCCAAATCCTAATAACCCCCCAAAAATGAAAGAAATTGGTTCAGCCGTATTAGCGTGATGAGCTAACAAAGGATTTGTGCGTTCTCTTTTATATAATAGATACGTTATCTTTGAATATGAATAATACAGCAAAAAAAAAAAAAAATATATATATATTTTATTCCATAGGATATTTTAACAATCAAATTTAATACAGGTTTACTTAGATTCAAAATAAAGTTTCCCATTGACTGTTAATTCGAGCGTATGGGATTTTTTAAAATTGACTTTATTGCTGCTTAAATGGTATTAATAGAAAAATTTAGATGATAGTTGTCTTATGCCTGAAAGAACAAATATATTGTCGGTCTGAAGTGTGCGATTAAATGTGCAGAAATGCCTATCGATGTAACACATTGTGCGATATGGAAACTGTTTCAAGAGCAAGGGAAAATAGTACCGATAATTAATGAGAAGTAGAGACGTTTTCCGCGCTCTTTCCAATTCGAGTACCTATTGTTATTTTAGGATTTATGCTAATTAAGTTGAATACAGGGGCGTCATTTCAGACTTCGCTTGGGGGGGGGGGGCAAGAGCACCACCGACATAAGACTTTCACGTTTTGTACTAGTATATTAGTAGGCAATCTATTAAAGTATATGTATTCCTCAAACTCTTGGGGGGGGGGGGGCAATTGCCCCCTCCTGCCCCCTCTAAATGACGCCCCTGGTTGAATATATTTTAATTTAGTATCGAACATTTTCGATTCAAAAATGTCCAAGTCTAGCTGCTTGCTCTCCAATCGTCCTCAGTGCTGTTTGGGTGTCTTAGTGTTAGCAGTATGGCAATAATTCAGAAAAAATCCGAACTATTCTCGGTGACATTGACTGTCCTATTTAGAAAGCATCATGAAACAATATTTTGGTGTGCGTTCGTTTGATGGAAAAAATCAAATAATATGCGGAGAAAGACCAGCGTCAATTTAACAAGGGCATGCCCAATACCCATGGCTGTGTGCGAGTGTAAAGATAATAAAAATTTACTCTATATATATATATATATATATATATATATATATATATATATATATATATATATATATATATATATATATATATATATATATATATATATATATATATATATATATTTTTTTTTTTTTTTTGTAGGGACAAAAATATATGGCACCGATCGTAGAAAATTTTAGTCATGTGAAGTCGTTATGAAAATTCCAAACTAAACATTGTATCTATGTGTTCCTTAGTTACATTCGGCAAAACAAGAATAGACTCTTCAACTCTTTAAATCCTGGAAAACAAAGACAAACGGGATTCTGAAACCAGTTTGTGTAGCAGGATATAATTAAAACCTTCAAAATTTTAATTTCAATTTCCTATTTCATCTTTTTTCTGTTGTGTTATCAAGTTTAGAAATATTGTTCAACATGTTACAAAAGAAAATTCATAATGTAGGTTATTGCGAAAAGAAAATGGATGATGTTGAAGAATATATAAGATCATTGAGAGACAATTTCGACTGTTTTTTGGCAGAAAATAGAAAGCATTTGAGAAACCTCACTGTTTAAATATCACGTCCCAATGAAGTAGGATCTGAGTAAGAGAAAACCTTTCCCAATGTCTATATTTTGAAATTGTTGGTACGATGAAAGAAAAAGTTAAAACTAAATTTTCTGATATTGAGAAACTCAAGTTATTCGTACTATCAACAACCGGTAACAATCGTCAAAGTGCCACGCCACGCCACGCCAACGCTCGTAACATACGCTTCAAATATCGTAACATGGTGGACCATTTATCTTCATATGTCCTTGTAGCTTTTAAACTAATGGACAAAACTCTCTGAAATTTTGTACAATGCAAATATCGACAGGGGACATTGTTCAGTATACTCTATTATAACACAATGTTAATAGTGTTCCCAACTCAATATAAAGTTGTATTTGTTCAAATAGCACTACGTCAGGGCATTACATATTTCAAATCTACATGTAAACTGAAAATATACAATACTACACTTATGCAGTAATACAAACTAAGACTGTACAGTATCACGAACATCCAAATTTTGGTGACCTCTATAGCAGTAATAACGCAAATTGAGACAGATCAGCTCATCTTTGGAGCTAACTTAATTGTTCCAAAATAGTTATATTGTTAGGAATTACGTAAAGTTGCCAGCATTACCACAAACTAAACCAATGCTTGCCAAGTGAGAGTTTTGGCGCATTTTACAAGTAAGAAAATTTAGCGGGTCACACACTTTCTAAGCATTCAATTACTCTGGTCCGATACTATCCAAAAACAATCACAAACCTCCAAGTGTAGAAACAGATACATGACAGAAATGTCTCTACTTTAAAGACAATCTATTAAATTATTAATAGACGGCACTTTCGGAAAAGGGGAAGTGCATTTATATGTATACGTTCAGCTTAGCTTTATCCTTTTCTGTGATCCCACTGCTTTCATATAGAACTAATTGCAACCTTTCTAGATGTCAATTCAACGTTTTCATATTCTAAAAAAGCAAATCATGTGACCTTCCTACCGCACTGTTTCTTAACCAAGGTCAACCTCAGAACAGTGAAAATGTCCTAACGACTTGTTTATTGTCTGGTTTGTTTTCGTAAAGTAACGACATAAATAATAATACATAAATAATAACATTTTAACAATAATAATTAAATATCATTATTTGAGTATGATAAACTCAATTTTGGATAATCCTGAGCTTTGCCTAAAATTTCAATATGCTGACATTTTCTAAAATTGCTTGTGATGTAAATCGATTAGCGCAGCCTTTAAGCCTACCATAATAACGTCAGCACAACTGAATCAGAATTGATGACAGCGTGAATGTGTTAAACAGATACAAGAGATTGAAATTATTAATGATGAAGTAATGGTAGTGTCTTCTATACTAGCCCTAGCTCTTAGCGTACGGTTATACGGAATTTTTCGTATTTCGTCCTTTCCTTTTCCTCCAACGGAACGGAAAGAGCAAAACAATATTTTAAATGGAACCTGGTGATACTGCCCACTGAATCAAGCTTCATATCTCCTTCCATTTTTCAAGAAACAAACTATTCGTTTTTTTTTTTTTTCAGCGGATGATTAAGTGGACAAGCCCGCTGATTACTATCTGTACAACAATCTACTGTCTCTCTCTTTCTTTTTTCTTTCTTTCTGTCTGTCTGTCTGTCTGTCTCTCCCTCTCTCTCTCTCACACACACACACACACACACACACACACACACACACACACACACACACACACACACACACAACTGTTCAGCTTGTTCAGTGACATTTAAAACAGAGTTACAAGGATTCTCTTTACTGCAAATATCCTGTTGCTGCCTGAACCGCAGAGAACTCTTTGAATGGATTTGCTGCCAACCCTGATTTGCATTTGAGTGAGGAAAATTGATCACTAAATGGCATAAATACGCTGTTCTATGAAGGATGAAGAGCGAAATACAGTTAGAAAAACTGAAAAAGGAAGAATGAAAATAGGAAAATTTCGGTGTAATCGTACCCTTATATGCTGCATGTTTGACTGAGAGTTTCTACATTATCTCTTCGGTCTTAGCAACGGAATGCCGGGAGACGACCACCACCACCACCACCACCACCACTACTACCACTACTACTACTACTACTACTACTACTACTACTACTACTACTACTACTAATAATAATAATAATAATAATAATAATAATAATAATAATAATAATGTCATGGCTGCTTCATTCCGATTTGTCCGTTTCAAGTGCGGATAGTTAAGACAGGTGAAGTCTACCTTCAACTCTCATCTTCGTTTATTAGTTAACTGCATGTCCTTAAACAGAAACCGACTGGGAATGGAGAAACTAAAATCAATATTAAAAGTTTAATGAAGCCGTAATGATGAAAAGTTAATGGAAGATGATAATCAATCAAGAGGTAGCGCTCGTAATTAGAAATTTTGTAGAAAGAAAAAACTATATATTCTTGCTTATTATCTTCTAAATAAGGTGTTTTGCTTCGCGGTCAAAATGAGGTCAATGAAAACTAACAACACCACATAAATCCAGTAGCGTAGCCAGGATGTGTGTTTGGGGGGGAGGGGGGCAAGTGCTGTTATAGGTACATATAGAAAAATTACAAAAAATAAAACAACATATAAACATAAAAATATATTTAAAAAATTACAAACATCAAAGTACCAAAGTACATTGTTGGACCTCTTTGGGGGGCGGCCCCTCTGCCCCCCTTCCCTACGCCACTGCATAAATCGTACAAAAAATGGGGAAATCTCTAAGCATAAATGGAAAATCTTTAAGTATAGATAGCAAACATCTCAAAGTACAAATTTTCTTTAACTAGTTCATATAGCCTCAGCACTGAAGAGGGATAGATATAAACTCCTAAAAAATACTCCTTTAGCTAGTTTTCGGCGAAAGAGGACATCTTGTTTGGGGGAATGTTTGGCAGCCTAAGGCATTTGGCGAAATAGGAAGACACATACTGATCATCAGCTATTATACTGTTTACTTGGAGTTTAACGTCTTTTGTCAGTATCGATGTAATAATAGTTGAATCATGGATTCTTAATGATAATGGAACCTAAATAAGTATTTTAGCTCTGTTTGCTTCGAGAAGAGAACAAAATATATGTTGATATAGGTCTAATAGTTCCGTTCGCATAATCGAAAACTATTCAGCGTTCTGGAAAATTACCGAGATACATTCTGACTTGTCAGTTCTGTTCCCAAAACTGAAATACAGTACATTCTGTTCACGAAATGGAAAATCAAAGCTACGTTCGATTACGTTCTAAAGCGGTTTCAAACATTAATTTAGGATCGTTACGCGCTGTAAACGACGTCGAATAACACTACAGCAACAAAAAATAGTCTTAAAAATTTTTTTAAAAACCCTACTGTATTTCTCTTTTATTTTGGTTCCAATAACGGTTTCAATAAACTGGTTTCCCGAAAAATCGGTTTCAGGTCTGGGATCGATCTTCCAATTTACGTCTATCGGTTCAGTTATCAGGAACCACAATCATGAGCTCCTAGACAGGTCTCCTACATCAAAGAGATAGAAATACTAACCAATTGCCACAATGAAGCCCCACTAGAAGCAATTACAGAAATAAGCATAAAGTTATTTGATCTAGTTAGATCTGTGAAGAAAACTTTCTAGCAAAGATGAGGGTTTCCTTTCAGATGGGTGATAGTGAACCATAAAACAGGATATTCTAAAGGCAACCACGGAAACCTCATGTCAATTGAAGGACCAAATGACGTATCAAAGAATAAAGCAAGTGGAACAGTTAGCAGCTGCAGCAACTATTAGACCATTGAAAAAGACAAAAACAAACTGTCAGAAAAAAAAAAAACGGTTACTGCAGTGAAAGAACAAGAGAAAAGGAAATAATATACTTCAATTTTCAAACGTTTTTAACGATTTCTCTCTAGTTTCTAACCTCCGGCTGACACCTCTGAACGACAGGAACGGCTGGCCTGGTAGACACTTTGTCAAACCTAAATATTTTGAAGAAGTAATGGTTTTACTCGTCTTGTTCAGAAGACAATATTAACATATTCGCTATCATAGACGAAATTAATCGTTTAGTTAACTTTTGACCTGCATTCCACGGACAATACCATTACTCATTTGTTTTCGTTCTCCATACCATAAACAACCTTAGGTGTTTAATTTATTTCTCTCCTAGGCAGTATGCACCATCCTAATAAGTTATATGAAATCTTGATATGTGCTGAGCACAGTTTCTACTCATAGTTGTTATATATTGTATTTCCTACACACACCGGTGCCGATTTCTGTATATAATATAACTTTGCGGGGGCTAGGCCAGGTATTCTGTATTTCGTTATCAGATATCCAAGTAAATATATTAAGATTCTGGGAGTCTCAATCTAACTTTCATGTCTTCAAGTGAGTTTAAGTGAGTGCTGAAAGGGTCGTCCCTTTCAGCAGCGATGCTATACGAGACGTGGACTATTGATTAACGTGGAATCCGAACCACATGAGCTTCCGCCGGGAATCGAACTCGGGTCTCCCACACAAAAGGTGCGTACGCTAACCGCTTAGCCACAAAGAAGCTCATGTCTATCAAGTGAACTGTCAAAACAAACTGAATTGAAATATCGTACGTAATTCTGAAGTATTGTAATTAACAGTATGAACATTCAAAACACTGAAAATACTTGCCCATTCCCAATTACGAAATTGGGCTTAGAAACTGCCTGTACACTATTCTGATCTCAGAACGTACTGGAACTCCCCAGTGCCCTAGTACCTTACGTGCTTCTTTGGTGCACGTGATCCCGGGTGCGATTCCTGGTGGGAGCATTAATAAAATTTGAAAGCATTACGGCGTTTCTGATTCCACTTTAAACTGTACGTATAAGTCCACGACTCATATAGCCTCGGTGCTGAAGCAGTGATGCTAACTTTTAATAAACAAACAAACCTAGCAAGTATAGTATTAAAAATTCAATAATAGACAGTAAAATATTTCTACACCAAAATACTGATGCGAAAAATTCATTACTTAAGGATCAGAATGGCAGAAGAAAGCTTTAAGACGGATTTTTTAAAAAGTTATTTTTATCGGTCGCTGAGTAAATTATTACGGAAGGGGGTATGTTGAGCATTAGAATATTGTTCTCTACGGAGTAGAAACGTGGAGTTGTGAATGGTGTAAAAAAGTTAAAGAATTGGCGCGGGAGACCCGGGTTCCATTCCCGGTGGAAGCTCATGTATTCGGATATCCAGTTAATCTCTAGATCGACGTCTCGTATAGCCTCACTGCTGAATGGGACGAGAAACTCCAATCAAGAAATCTGGAAGAATGTTAATGTGGGTATGAAGAAGAAAATAAAAAGCACCATCCTGGAGTTGAATGAAAAGAGAAGTTTCTTAGGGCATTATTTGAGACGAAAATGACTTACTTGGTCTATCTGGAATTTAACGTCCCTTTCAGTACCAAAACTATATGAGGCGTGGACCTACATCTAAACGTGGGATCCGAAAACCATGAGCTTCAACCGCGAATCGAAACCAGGACTACACCAGTACACTACCAATACAGCCATGAAGAAGTTAGAAGGTCTTAAGAATAATGTAACTATTGTAGAAATCCTGAATCGGAGGAATCGCATCCGTCCCCCTCTTTTTCTCTATGAACTAAGAGATCCTCACTCAATATAATATTTTAACGTATGACAAATGAAAATCTAGTAGTAAGTACCCGCAAAGCAATGATCCAATCACCTCAAAACATACGTAACTTTAATTTAGATGTGACCGAAAATATCAGGACGAACCAACCCCTAAGTGATAACTCCCACGTCTATTAATTTTTAAAAATACAATTATTACATTACTACAGCATTTTGCAAGTTTCGAAAGAGAATGAAAAAAATAATAATACATCTAACAAGAAAAGCATGATGTGATTATAAAACTTACCGGAAAATGAAATGAAATCTTTAAGTTTAACGTCCCACGATTATACCGGTTAGGCTAAAGGAAGCGGTGATAATGAGAAATGAGTGAAATGGTGGAATGAAGAAAGTGGGAGGAAACGGGAGACCCCGAGAAAACCCACGAGCACGGCGTTTGTCCACCACAAAGTCCACACGGCGCGAGCTGGAATCGAACCAGGGACCCCAAGCACTGGAGGTGAACGCTCTACCACTGAGCCGCCGCGCCCCCCAAAAACTTATCGGAATTCAACTTAGCCATTACATATCATATACGTATCTCCTTAACTAGTTTTCTTATCATTATTATTTCATGGTTAGCAGAGTAAATCACCTATACTAATTCAGAGTTTTATTTATTTATTTATTATAATTATTATTTTGGGATAATGAAAATAAGAAAAGCTTCTCTCACAAGAAGTTGTTATGACAATTGTTAGAGATATTCCTTTCTTCCGACATTCTTAATTTTTTTTTCTAAATATAGGAAAAGAATCCGCAATGACATGAATAATGAATGTCCTTAATTAATATCGGTACATGACGTTTGTGCGCCGCCGTTTGGGCGCGAGTTAAATTAAAAAGTCATAATGTTAGGCGCTGAGTACTAAGTTCGAATCAAGATATCACAAGGTGTCTATTGTAGTGGAAGTCCTTGAATTATACTGGATTGTGTTTTATATACTAGAAATACTGGAATTTCAAAATTCTAAAAACTGAATTAACAATTAAATTTTGTAAATTTAAGTTCCAACCAAATTTAAGTGTGCTTTTTTATTTGATAACTTTTCAAGCCAAAGGTAAGTCGACCAGACTAGATATGATTGATTGCATTACATACATAGCAAGCCTATTCCATTAAAAAACTCAAAGCAGGCCTTCTATTGTAGTTATGCAATAAGTGTGAGTGTCAAACACATTTCTAGTGGCTAAATGACCAATATATGTACACTTAACTATTATTTTTCACTTTGAAATCGTTCTTTTTTTTCTTTCGCCACTTTCTTTAATACAGATTAAATTCTTACAATGGGACGAAAAAAAAAAGTGTGTTAAGCTTTGACTTTTATATTGGAATGTTAATAAAAAAAAAAGTGATACCAAAAATACGGCATACTGCAGTTCCTAAACTCAATGTTTTATAGACACCCTGTATGCGAAGTGTGTCTTAGACATCCTGTATGCGAAATATCTTTCCCTCAACTCGATTAGGATTTAGGATTTTTAGATTTCTGGGCTCTTGGCATCTAAGGCAATTTAGCCCGTCACGTTTGAGGGGACACACTATCCGGGGAAAGGGAAGGAAGGAAGCGGCCTGGACCTATAAATTAGGTACCACCCCGGCATTTGCCTGGTGTGAATGAGGGAAACCTCATTCAGGGTGGCTGGCCTGAAAGAGCGTGTTACATTTTTTCGATTGAGTGCCCCACCGGGAATCGAACCCGGGACTACGCTACGCGGGGCCACTTCCCTCAACTCGAGTGCGTGGAAATCTTTTATGGGTAGTTCTTTATTGGACTTAAGGAAGAGAAGAGTTTGGCAAACGTAATATGAAAGGAAACAAATTTTGATATTCTTAAGTATGTAATTGTTAAGTTTTTTGAAAAAATACAAAAATTAAATCAATATGTTTTAATTAACATTAAGAAAATTATTAACAGTTCGTCTGATTCCTTCATTTCCTAGCTTCCTTATATAATATAAAAATTAGATCAACATTAGATCAGAAGTACAAGAATCACAGAAGTACAGAAGTGAACAAGCAAAAAAATCAATCCATGACGAGGTTAGGCAACAAATGCCACAATCGCATTAAACTATTTAATTTAGATGAATAAATAAGATAGAGATAGAAAATATACAGATAAATGAGGTGAGATAAAGATAGAAGTGTAGAATATGTATATATATCTTGATTCGCGCTTAGTTTTCAGTGCCTAGCTTACTTTATATGTCGTAAATTGTGATTTTTACTATGTACCTCGCGCCCAAACGTCCTGTCCCGAATTAATATTATACTTTTTTTTTTTTTTTTTTTTTTTTTTTTGAACTGATACGCTATACCCTTTAGCACGGGTTCTTTACATTGATGTCAACAAATGAAAATACTTGAACTCCGCCGTGGTTATATGATTGGCACACAAGCCTTCGGCACGGAAGACCTGCAATTGTTTTCTGGTGGAGAGTTTATCTTTTCGGATTCCACGCAGATGTAAGCCCATGTTTCATACAACCTCAGTGCTGGAAAAGGATGTTAACAGTTCAAACTAACCAATCGAAAGAAAATATGGTATATTTATCATTTCTTCTACCTAAGCAACTCGATATTATACATTTGTGTTAGCTTATTAGCATCAGTCGATCTTTCCTCTTGTCATTTCATGAAGTTTCAACAACAGTTCAGGTACAGAATACGGTTAGTAAATAATGCACAATCCTCGAAGTGAAGGCCATGCCACCCGCAGCAGGCGGCAGTTGCTCCTTCTGGATTATCGAAGGGTGTTTAGTTCTTGGAAATAAGTATCAAAATACACTGATGCGCTTTCACGTACTAGGATTAGGATTTTAGATTTCTGGGCTGTCGGCATCTAAGGCCACTTAGCCCATCACATATATGAGGGATAACGTCCCTCGGCGAGCACACTATCCGATGAAAGGGAAGGAAGAAAGCGGCCTGGGACCTATAAGTTAGGCACCACCTCGGCATTTGCCTGGTGTGAATAAGGAAAATCTCATTCAGGATGGCTGGCCTGAAAAAGCGTTTTTACAGTTTTACAACCGAGTGCCCCCACCGGGAATCGAATCTGGGACCGCTCACACCGAAGGCGAGAGCGTCAGCGACACTTTCACATACTATAGTATGTAATATATTTATATTGAATAGGCCTACAATCGTATTTACTCTAGTCAATTTAAGGATGCGCGTTTTGTTTTATATTATGTATTATATTGTTCTCATCTTGGGACTAGATTCCCCCCCTGGAGGAAAAAATCCTGGAGGGTTCCTGGTCGAGGCGGTTCTAAAACAGTAAAATCGGCCAGTTTGTTTCAGCTGTCGACAATGAAACATGGACCATCTGTACGCCCAATTTTACTGTTGATTGTACACCATTTTCAAGGACAATATGATTATTTAAAAAAGAACATAACTTCTTACTGTGGGGCCGAGTAATGCGCTACCCTTAAAACAACTTTTTCATTTTATTTTATAACATATCCAAGTTAAATAAAAATACCAAGCATGTAATTTATAACATTTGTCTATTATGGCAAAGTAATACGTAATTGGGTGGACTCAGAAGGACTGGAACCCCTCCACTTCGAAGCCTTGACTTGTAATATCAAAGAATTATGCGTTTCACAAAAGGGGAACGAATGTTTGTGTTATAAACATATGATAGATTATTCTCACGAACACACTCATCGTCTCTCATGAAATTTCTCTTAAAAAGAAAGAAAAAAAACTGATTTATTAAACAGAAGGCCTAGTGTAGTTCATCCTAGTCGTTTAGCTGGACTGGAACGCCGTTTCGGGAAATATTTATTTTAGATATTTGGAATTCAGAGCCGTTCCGGTAAATATATTTTTTCAGTTAAATCACCGGTCCACCCCTCTTTTGTATGTCTTTCAGTATTTACAAAGGGTCAAATTTATACTTTATACTTTAAATATGACTTAATAAGTAGTGCTATTACTGCAGTCTGACCAAGAGCAATATAAAGATTACGGGACGTGCCCCCTAAGTTCCTCCCTTTCTGCAGGTATACATAGACGTCGGCACAACATTGCACCCTGCTTCTTCCACAACTCTTCAACAATTGTTTTCGTTCCTTGACATCAAAATATCAACACCTTTACCCGGAGAATGTTCATAAGGAATGGATAAATAGAAACAAAACGTTTCAGAGATAATTTTGTTTCTTGCCAGTAAACTTATAATTACACAAAACTAAAACTTACCTTAAGAGGTTTCACGGATTGCTAACTTTCTTTTATCGAATGATTACCGTGTTAACACAACAAAAACACGCACTGAATAACACTCGCCATTCTTTACAACAGCAAGGAAAAAACTCAACGCGAATAAAGCACCTCCCACAAACGCACTTCACAGTACCACCAGCTGGACTGGACTAACAACATCTCAAGACTTGGCTCTGAACATCTAGCAGTGTTGCCTACTCACAGTACTCACAAAACACTGTAAACTTTCTATAAACTGCAACTACTGTTAGAAAATTTCGAGTTTTGTTATCAGAGTTTTTCTTTGGTGTCTGAGACCTGTGTGTTAAAGTTAAAACACAAGTTAAAACTTAAAAAAAAAAGAACATATATACAGAAATTTGGTCATTGCGCGGAAGACAAAAGTGATCGACTTTTTCCCTGAGTGGGTAACAGGTAGAACATGAAATATTCATTAAAAATTATTCAACAAAATAATCTTATGAGAAATATAAGCTACGAAATGTGTGTCTGTGAGATAAACCAATCTCATTTATGCAAAGTCAATGTGTACGTCCTCGTGACCAGGACCAGACTTCAGCCGATTGTTTCGAATCGGGCCCCGCGCTAGAATGTAGTCAACTTTGGATTGTCAATTACACACAGAAAGCATTGTAAAATATAGTCTTACATTTTTCTCGACAATTCCAGTAACTGTGGCAACTTAGGAAAGGTGTTTCTCCAAGTTCAAACCAACGAAATGCTAGTTGAAATAATCAATTCAGGAAAAACGTTTGAGCACTGTGTACAGTTCGGTAATTTTCCACATTTAATCTGAAATTAGCATGAAGTTAAGCTTAAACAAAATCATAAACGATTTTGCAGAGAAAAAAAAACTAGTAAAAAAGGAATAATGATCCTGTCAACTTATGGAATCTTTGCGGATTCTTTCGACACTCGAAGTTATCTATTATTATTATTATTATTATTATTATTATTATTATTATTATTATTATTATTATTATTATTATTATTATTCGTGAACGTTAAGCTGTTTATGATTTTCAGTAAATTTAAGCTGTACTCATAGTTCCCGGCGGTTGATGGTAAATGCAGAAACAACACTGCACCAAAAGGGTCATATGTTTTCAATGAATATCACAAGAGTTATCTAACATTTGCTGCAAAACATTGAATATATTACTTATTAATGATTTTGTCCTTAATTTTTAAAAAATAAAAATGTTTTTACACCATTTTATTTAATTCGCTTTCTGTCTCTGTCTGTTCAAATTTTGTAATCATTAACATTAATTAATACTGAAAGTGAAATATTATGCCTTCATTAAATGATTGTTTCTACATTTACAATAATTTTTCCACTCATTTCTAGTTTCTACTTAATCTAAGTAATCCAAAATGTGCATAACAAACATGTATGAACCTAATATCCTTTATATACACCGCACGTTTTAGATAAAACGAAAAGAGCTTATAAATCACGAGCGATTCGAGATAAAAGCATAAAATAGAAAGTGAAGTAGCAAAATGTCAGAACACGCGTCAAATGGAATGTTCTGCTTGTCTTACAGGGTCTTCCGAAAATTTTAAATAGCAAAGTGTATATATGATATTTTACATAATTGAAAAGATAATTGGAAAACAAATAACTTTTGTAAGGAAAAAATCGTGGAGACACCGTTTATGAAATAGCCAACATTTAATTGTGAGATTCCTGTACAGCCAAATAAAACGCCCAATGGTCAGAAATCATTAACAGCTGGAGATAAAAAGAAGAAACAAAAAGTGAGGTAGAAAAATGTGAGAACGCGCACCGAATTAAGTGCTTTGCTTATGGGGTCACAGAAGCATTTTAGCCGATCCCAAAAGTTTCAATGCACACGAGACGAGTCGAGACAGAATTTTCCTGACAAATTTCGAGTCGAGACACAGCTCTTCCAATAGAAAAGAATACATTTTTCGAGTCGAGACATCACTTTTACAGCACATTTTCGAGACGAGACAGCCTCAAATCTTGTCTCGTGCGCATCCCTAAGTTTCATCCAGTACATGGCTCAACTAGCACTCTTAGATTTCTGGGCTTTATGTAGCTGGGGACATTTAGCCCCTCACGTATGAGGGATGACGCCCCTCGGCGAGCACACTATCCGAGGAAAGGAAAGGAAGGAAGTGGTCTGGGACCTATAAGGTAGATACTACTCCGGCATTTGCCTAATATGAATGGGGAAAACCTAGAAAAACCTCATTCATGATTGTTGCCCTAAAAAAGCTTTTTACACTTTTTCGACAGAGTACCCAACCGGGAATCGAACCCGGGACTACAAGTAGCACTCTTATTGGCCAAATTGAATGATGTTGTATACATATCACAGATGACGTACGAAGTTTTAAGTTCAACCTGCTAATATGCTTGTTGAATTCGCTTCCTTCTCAAATTGAGTGTGTGTGTGTGTGAGAGAGAGAGAGAGAGAGAAAGAGAAAGAGAAAGAGAGAGGAAAAATAGGGAATTATAAATACCTTTAGATGTTAAATACGTTATTTTATAATTCTTGATTTTTGTCCACTTTCTACGCGATACAGATATAGTATTATCGTAGTATCCGTATTATTGTATTATCCTTAAATAATATTGTCCAAGTAGATTTTTTAAAGCAGTACACATGAATTTTATTACTCTCCAGAATTTTAACATTTTTGTTAGATCATGTGATAGTTTAGAGTGCACACATTGAATACGCTTTTGCAAAGATCGCGTATTTTGATAATGCAACACCCTGTTTGTTTTCAAATTCATATACGAAACTTGCGTTCCGGTCACTTGACGGTGCTACTTCCAAAGTCATGGCCTTGTTACATTTACCACAGAGATACAAGAAATATCTCTTTCAATATGTTTTTTGGATTAACTTTACATTACACGCTCCAGTTCGTCTTTATGTATATCCAAAAGCAGATTTGGTTTAGAAGTATTTTGGGACAAATAACATTGTTATAATTTTATAGATAAACCATGCTCAGTGCAATTGCGCGAGAAACGGCCACCAATTTGTGGTATATTGTTATTATTAACTAGTGTTGTTCATGTCCACAAAAGAATATCAACTGAAGCAGATAATGTAAATTGCATCACGTTGCATTCGAGTTCACCGTTCCTTTCAACACCAAGATTATATAAAGACTTTGGACCTTCTAGTTAATGCAGAATCTGAACCACGTGAGATTCCGCAGGAAATCGAATCCATGCTCCCGGGCCAAAGATGCATACGCTAAGCATTCGACCATGTGGTAGCTAAAGATAAAAATATGGTTATTATTATTATTATTATTATTATTATTATTAACTAACTAACTAACTAACTCTATGGCCTATGGAACCCGGAGGTTCAGTGCCGCGTTCACAAAAGCTCTCCACTGACTTCTATCCTTAGCTAATTGGATCCAGTTTCTACTTTGTATTCCTATCTCTGCGGGATCCATCTTAATATTATCCTCCCATCTGCGCCTAGGTCTTCCTAATGGTCATTTTCCTATGGGTCTACCAGTCAAGACTTTGAAAGCGTTTCTACTTTCTTCCATTCTAGCTACATGACCTGCCCACCTAAGCCTCCTAGACTTGACGACCCTAACAATGTTGGGTAAACCGTATAAACTATGTAGTTCCTCGTTATGAAGCTTCCGCCATTCCCCATTCTCGTTCCTCTTGGGTCCGAATATTCTTCTCAGGATCCTGTTCTCAAATACTTTCAGTCTATGTTCTTCCCTCAGAGTAAGCGACCATGTTTCGCAACCATACAGAACAACAGGCATGATTATCGTTTTATATATTTTAAGCTTCAAATTCCTCGACAGAATTCGCGACGACAAGAGATTTTGAACCGAATAGTAACACGAATTCCCTGCTTTTAGTCGACATTTAATTTCTTCGTGAATATGATTTTCGTCTGTTAATATTGATCCTAAATATTTGAAAGTATCCACTTTATCAAAAGTATTATTTAATATTTTAACGCCTCCACAATTTGCCGTATTACGGTCCCGACGCACTTCCATGTATTTAGTTTATTATTATAATGTTTACTATGTTTATTATTATTATTATTATTATTATTATTATTATTATTATTATTATTATTATTATTATTATTATTATTATTATTATTATTATTATTATTATTGGAGATTTAAGATCTCAATGCTGAATCTAAAATCGCAGATGGGCCAGACAAAAAGCATGTATGATATTTTGAGCGGAAGAGGGGTGGGTTTGAACTATGCAGACTATAAAAAGAAGATGTTAGGCAAATAAGGTTAGGAACCATTAGTTTAAACTTTATCTAAACAAAGCAAGGCGTCGTATAAACTTTATATAATTTCCTGCAGGGCCCTTCTGCCTCAGCCTGCCCTGGTGCGAATTTAGTGCAATACTAGCTTGTAATGACCACCTAACACAATTAGGTAGGTAGTTTACGCACTTAACAACACAACTGCACCGAACAAACCTTATCAGTAAGCCTTACAAGTTCCGATCCATGGCTTACTTCTTGAAATAGTGAGTGATGTTTCACCAATCAGCAGGAGGTGGAAACAGCAGTGACTGAATTTTCGCCTCTTAGGACAAGACATGGAATCTAGGATTGGCAGGGAGGTGGCTGCAACATAATCCAACATGAAGAGCTATACATGGAATGTTAACTTGTTTCGTTGTATTGTAATAAAGACAGGTATGTTTATGTTATGAACCAGAATATTGCAATACTTATGACCTTTCCTTGTAGTATACGAGGAAGAAAGTACATTACGAAATAGAAGTGGAAAATCTGGCAGCATACGTATTGTGGATATGGAGAGGAATGAAGAAAAATAATTGATTAGAATGAAAACCAATGAGAAAGAGTTAACGGAAGTTGAGGAGAGAGAAACAATCCTAAATATAGGTTAAAAGAGAAAAATCTATAAAAATGGTTTCAGTATGAATGCAATGGTAAAAATTTACAAAGGAAGGGAGAAAGAAGAAGATAACAATATAAAAGTGAATAATTCTTACGTCAAAGGGAGTAGATAATTATAGGGCCGTGGAGCATGGAATCTTGTAAGCGTCCTGCCAGGAGTAAAAGAATGATTATATAATATTACGTAAGAGATGACAAAAAAATTCTCGGAAAGGAGAAAAGAATTATCTTTTTTTTTTAAAAAAAAAAAAAATTCGAGACTAGACGATAAACATGACAATTCTGGAAACGAGACAAGACGAGAAAATTCTCAAATTTCGTTGGCAACACTACTTAGTTCGTCCAGTTCTTAAATCTCAAACACTGTTTAGTGTTACGTGATTCACAATATTATTATTATTATTATTATTATTATTATTATTATTATTATTATTATTATTATTATTATTATTATTAATTATTATTCTGCCTTTCGGCAGGTTCTGGACTAATAAGGTTTTTTTCTTTTTTCAATTTTAGATTTCAGCTTGGAAATGTTTCTTCCAGGTTTCTAGATCTTCAGCCTCCTCTTTTAACTCCCAATATTTTCTTCTATTTCTCAAATCATCGATCAGCTGTGTTCTTCTTCTTCCTATTGCTCGCTTCCCTTCCATCATTCCTTCTATGGCGGTGTGCAGACAATTGTGAGGTGCTAGGTGGCCAGAGCCAAAGCTACTGTTTACCTAACGACACCAACACAATATAAAAAAAAATGTTAAAAGGAGAGTGGCTGGGAATATTTAATTAACTGAAGTATTTACATAAAATGCAAATATACAAAATTATATGAAAGTTATTTATTCCCTCTTGGAGATCAGGTTCTCTCCTGTAAGGGCCGCCACTCCCTTATGCAGTCGGTAGAGCAAAAATTATTTCTTTCTGTAGAACAGCAGATCTCAGGGCAATCTGCATACCAACCATGCTCAAGGATGCTATAATAGTGAGTCAGTTATGAGTTTCAAATAGGTTAAAAAAAAAAATCTATACTTTAAAATTTTACAGGTAGCAGCCTGTATTGATCTCACTATGCATGGCTGGTAGTTAGTTCTTTTGGGCAGAATTCTCTCTGAGCCCCATACAGAGAGATGGTCAAACATACAACATCAAGGGGATAATGTCTCCTTGAATCACACTCCTGAAACAAAGATATCATTAGTGCAGGTACTCACCCTACAGCAATTGAATAAACAGATGTTCTGGAAAGAGTTGACAGATTTATTTCCAACAGAGGGATCAGGAATATTCACCATGGTAGATATGAGGATCATATCACACTTTATACACTAAATACTTATCACCTTTGTAGTGCACTATCACATAAACTCGTTACGTGTATATTGCTACACTTGATATTTGATCACACTAAAAAAAAAATAAAATGGATGAGAAATAATATAGGATGAACTGAAAAACTTGAAAAGGTCTGTCTGACCTTTAAATCAAAACAAAAAAAAAACTTTTATAGAAATATTTACAGAATTATTTATCTCCTCATATTTATAAAGTTTCTCGTCTCTAACTGTTTTAGAGGAGAGGGGTATTTAACTGTCGAAGAAACATATTTCACTCTAATTGTGAGTTAGCTAACACAGGTTAATGATACACAATGATAATGATTTTATACGCTGAAGCACAGTTCAAACTTCACTTGACGTTCACAAGTATTGAAATTGATTGAACACAGTGTCCTCCTAGATATGCATTCCACTATACGAAAATGTTCTGGTAGAAAATATGTTACGCTGAATATCAGACGTTAAAGAGAGAACGTTTATTATCTCCAAATTAAAAGCAAGCAAATTAATTACTTGCAGCCTTGTGCTTAAAAGTCCAAGGACAGGCACGGTGTAAATGGATTTACCGGCCTTGGTTATCTATCTCTACTTGAGATAGGTTAGTATATATATATTTCTCCCATAGTTGGCAAACTGTGGTTGTCCCATATTAACACTGGGAGTTATGAATGAGCTTCAAATTATGTGAGCTCTACTGAGTGACGGTAGCACTCAGAGCAATGTACGAATATTAAATAATAACTTCAAACTTTAAACTTCCATTGTCACTGGAGTGATAAGCACACCTGACGTATCACGTAAAATATGTGTAAGTAACACACTGTTTGTCACTGGACTATATCATGATCTTGAAGAATTTTGTACAACTCACTCGCGATACAGTTGTTCACAGGACAAATCCCGGGGAACCGAACAATTGTTCTCACCGTGTCCTGGGTCTCGAACTCTGTACGGGAAGTCAGGGACTTCCTGCTACACCGCAAAACTATCTCCTGTTACTTCGCGAGTCTAGCTTCAACTACCCCGTTCTCCAAGGAAAACGGGTATATGTTTCTGGCAAAACACAGGAAACGAAGAAACTCGCTTCTTCCAGCACCCTCTGACAAAGGGTTCATGCCTTGCGGCGAATATTGCGGGTGGTCTCCTGTGTCAATGCCCTTCTTCAGCTACCATCCGTAGCCAAACTTCACCTTTCTTGGCCGATACGTGCTGCCCCTCCTCCTGATAGCGGACAACACGGAAGCTTTTGGTTACAGCAGAAACTATGACAGATTTCCGCCTACTTTTGTTTTCCTTTGCTAGTTACATGTAAATAAACTACAGACACATATGATGTTATACATTAAAATAAAGTTAAACATACAAAGAATACATATTTATACAATTTATTAACTGTCATCTCTCTCAGAAGCAGCATTATACCCAATTTCTGTGGCCGTCGTTCAAACCGTCTGCTAACTAATGCAGCCATGCTTGCTTGGAGAGAGATTGAAGGAAACATTTTTTTTTAATTATTTCTTTTTCACAAATACAAGATCTAAGTGTCTTGTCGATAAGGGAAACACGTTGTTAAAAATAAACAGAATTTTATACGGTCTTTCCAAGAACGTGTCTAGCTTAGTACGTAAATATTAATATTAAACACAGAAAATAAGTCAAATTAGAGTATACAATTTCAAATTGGTGTTGCATGGTGGGAACCAAGCAAGAGGCTCGCTAGCCAGGTTACTGGTTTTTGGTGAACAAGGGGGGAGGAAGAGACGCTGACACTCGGGACATAGGAACTCACACCTATAGAAACCAAAATTTTCACATGTAGAAGTGAAAAAGTTTATGGCATTTTAAACAATACGAACTCCGTGTTCCAACACACTGTATCTAACCCAGTGTAGATTCACCAAAAGAAGTCTATAGGCTCTTCCTGTGTATACAATACTAATTTAGTTTCTATTCTGGGTATTTCTTTCCGTGGTGAGTTGAGATAGACCTCCCATCCTGTAGTATAGGCGACAGAAAGTCGGGAAAGAAAAAAAAAACTTTTCTCAGCTCTAGCTCTCTTCCAAGCGTTCAGAAAAATCTATATGATTCTTATAGAATCTGATCATTTCTTATTTAATTAATCTTCATCTCTGCTTTTAATTCATTATCTTCCATCATCCCCTGTTAGTTATGCGTTATGCAACAATGCAGTAATTATATGCAACCCATTAATACAACATATAATTCCTATAAAATGAAATAAAACACAATGAAATAAATACAATATAATACAATATTGTATTAATATTTACGTACTATGCTAGGTGTTTCACACTTCATTACTAATAATATCCAATAATTATGCACTGCATATGCTATATTAAGCAAATAATTATTCCACAAAATTATCATATTTACATATACATATGCAAATGTGCCCCTCATCTGCATTTCGATATGCAGATGATGTAGAAGGGCATTGGCCCTCTACATAAATTTCCCCCCTATGATTCTAGGTGCTGTACTTTCTAGTACAGGACGTAGATCATATGGAGGGCACATTTTTGTTCCTGAAATATTAGAGTTACACAATACATCACAGGTTAATAAAAAAAAACAATGTTAAACACACAATAAACATGATAATGGCAAATCAATAATCAAAAGCTAAATAAGAGAATTCAGTGTTCCCTGAATTCCATGGACATAAATGACATAAGATCCCCAATACATACACTTACACTAATACACTGAAATATACACTAACACTAACACTTTATACACTAGTTGTCACTTCCGGTATTTGATGCCTATCTGTGTGATTTGTGTCTTCTCTATGTACCAGTACCACTTTGATTCTTCTCTTCTCTGGAAATGTATGGTTTCAATAGAAACGCATTCCTTGTCATCTTTGCTTCTTTAGTTGCTGGATCCCCTAGTGTGTACATGTTACGACCAGTGGCGGCGACAATCTGCCATGGTCCTGAGTACAAGAGCAAGAGCTTCTTCGACACACCTGCTAGAGCATCCGACTTAGGGAAAACTCTAGTTAGTACAAGATCACCCACTTTGTACTCTACAGTACGGTGTGACTTGTCAAAGTTGCATTTTCGTGCAGCAGCATTCCTTTTATGGTTCTTTCTAGCAATTTCTACATAGTACTGCACGTCATGGCGCTTATCCACTTCTGGGATGTCAAACAGCCTGGCTATGTCTCTTGACATAGATTGCCCAAAGTGACACTCAAAGGCTGACACGCCAGTGGTCAGGTGTTTGGCAGAATTTAAGCACTTCTCTATCTTTTCCAAGTATTTGGGCCACAATCTTTGGTTATCATGGCACAATTTACGTAGCAAACGTACTGTAGCCTTGACAGCTACTTCTGCCATTTCTCCTTGCGGATAATATGGCGTCGAGGTGATGTGCCTGATACCAAGATCTGCTAATTCTGTTTTCCAGCGGTTAGACTGGAAAGGTGACCCTCTGTCTGTTAAGACTAGTTCCACACTAGGGTTAACTTTCAGATACTCCTTGAGTTTCCTTATGGCAGTGGTAGTGTTTGCCTTTCTGCATGCGTACAATCCTATTAGTTTGGAGAAAGCATCATAAAATACTAATACGTAATGGACTCCCCCAATTCCCTTGGTTAGAGGCCCTAACCAGTCAGCACAGACCAAATAGCCTGGCTTCTCAACTACGACGGGATTCAGTGGTCCCGGACGATAACATTGGGGGGGGTTGCTTTTCTGGCATAGTTCGCAGGAAGCACAAAAACGCCTCACACTTGCCCTCATCTTTGGCCATACGAAAAATTCTGATAGAAGTGGTAGTAGTTTACTGGCCGACATGTGCCCTCGATCTGAATGGTAATAATCGAGCAGTGGAACTACTAACACTTCTGGGATGCAAATTCGGACTCCTTCCCGGTCACGCTTGCATAAGCGCCCGTTCAATACTTCAAAACGGTGACAAGCACCATTCACCTTTGGTGAGTCCGTCTTCTCTTCGACGCCTTTCTTGATCTTGCCGTAGACAGGATCTGAAGACTGCATCTCCGGTAGTATGGCTATCATCTTCCTCAACTCACATGGGATTTCCGTCAGGATGGACATCAGCGACTCCTGGAGGATAGGCTTCCGTGCAACACTGAGGTCTTCTTCTGTGTGAGGAGGGTACCTAGAGTGATAATCACTCAGATTCTCATTGGACTTGACAAACTGGAACTCGAAATTGAAATTTGAGAGCAACATCGCCCACCGGGTGATGCGCTGGTTTGTTAGTCTACAATAGAGAATAAACTTAAGAGCAAGGTGGTCACTGCGTACTATGAATTTAGTACCAACTAAGTACTGTTTAAACTTAACAACGCCATCTATGAGTCCATAAAATTCCTTCTCCGTTATTGAATAGTTGCGTTGTGCGGCATTGAACACACGTGACGTAAAAGCAATGACACGAATGTCATCATTGTCATCACGCTGGTACAATAGAGAAGAACACGCAATATCACACGCATCACATTCGAGAATCAATTGCTTGTCAGGCAGGACGGTTTTCAGAACTACTTCCTCCTGGAAGATCTGCTTTATCCTGTCCATAGCTGCCTGGTGCACTGGTTCCCATTTGAACTTAACATTCTTCTTTAGCAGTTGGAACAACGGATGGAGAACTTCCGAGTACTTCCTACTAAAGCAACGATAGTACTGGCAGTAGCCAATGAAAGAACGCAGTTCCTTCACGTTCCGTGGTGTCCTAAAATCTAACACCGCCTTCACTTTCGCCGGATCTTTGCCGATACCGGATTGCGAAAGATGGAAACCAAGTATGTTCAATGATTTTCTCGCAAAATTGCACTTTTTCAGCCTGAGAGTTAGGCCGCCCGCAGTGAGTAAATCCAACACTCTGTCGAGGTGTACCAAGTGATCTTCGAAGCTCCTGTCGGCTAAAATTAAATCATCAACATAAGCGCCGCAGTACTCTCTAGCTTCTGATCCAATTAGCATATCTAATGCTCTTACGCAAGAAGCAAGGCTCTGTTTTGTCCCAAACGGAAGTTTTTGAAAAACATATGAAATGCCTTCATGTAGGAACCCAAGATACTTCTGGTCACTTTCTTTCACCTTAATTTGTAAAAACATCTCGGTTGCATCCACGCAACTGAACCAAGAGTTGTCGCAAATATCTTGGAGAACAGATAGGGGTGGCATGGGTCTGTCGGAGAGATCCCCTGAAATTTTGGCCAGAGCTCTTCCATCTATACAAACTCGAATGCGTCCGTCGCTCTTTGGCGTCACTACCAGTGGGTTTATAAAAGCGGTAGGCATCTTCTTGATCACACCCCAGGCTTCCCAACGCGAAATTTCATTCGATACTAAATTTCTGAATTTCTTTGGGTAAGGATATAATTTAGTTTTTATGGGACGTTCGTCCGTTACTCCAACCTCGTGCTCGTAGTTAGTTATGCAACCTGGCTTGATATCAAAAAGCGCCTGGTGCTTTAAAAGAACAGCTTTCAAACTCTCTCTTTGTGAGGCTGAGAGATCTGAGTAGTTCGCAACAAAATCTTCTATATCTGAATGGGAGGCACGTGTGTTCACTTTAAGCCACTCTTCTGGTGGGAATACATGAACTGCCATTTCTTGGGCACTTGGGAATCTACCATCATCCAAGTTCGGGGCACGAGCAGCCTTTTCTCTGCAGGTCTTATGCTCATTCTGTGCGCTAACCCGTATGGCCTTCCGTCCTTCATCTGACGGGGAAAAATTACACTCAAAATTATCTAACTCCTCAATGAAACTATATGGTTTCTCGCACTCACCATTCAATTCTAAACATCGAACTACTAGATCCTCAGTCTCGCAATCTACAGATCTAAATTTGACTTCTACATCATGAGGATGTTTGAGATGTAGAAGGCCAGTATCATAATCTAACACGGCACGAGATTCTGTAAAGAAGTTGGAACCTAAAATCAAAGATCTGTTCAGACCTGAAATAATGATGCCTAATGTATGAAATTCCTTCCCATGTATCTGAATGACTAACAGCGTCTGGCCTATGATCGTCGCTGATTTACTTCCGAAAGCAGACGTAACCCGTATATTCTTAGCACTCAAAAATGCGGGTGTGGGGTGGCTATTTGAGACGGAGTCCCAAATTTCTTTCGATATAGCTGAGCAAGTCGCTCCTGTATCTAATAAAGAATTAACTTCCTTTCCAAATAAAAGTACATTAATCTCTGGTAGTGAGATGACGTTATTACTGGGTAGTTCTTCGTTACTTGAATCAAATAAGTTCTTAAAAATGCCATTGGCCTCTTCATATACAGCCCTATCTAAATCGATGTGTTCTCCTGTCCTACTTAACAAGGTTAACTTATTTTTGAACCTGCCTTCACTGAAATGCTTCTTTGCTATTATTACTGAACAAATATTACAGTTTTCTTCTTCTTTTTCTACTACATTTTCAAAAATCTCTTTCACTGCGGTTTCACATGATTCTTCGTGTAAATGAATATTTTCTACATTTTCTTCTAAATTACGCACATACTTGGAATTTTTATTTGTCAACTCAGATGTACTCGTGTTCTCCATTGTCATCCTAACGTTGTCCCAAGTACATGCGGACAATCCTCATTCTCTGGGAGCAGAAGAAGAGGATTGGTTGCTCCTGGTCATGTTTTGGTTCTGGCTGGTAGGAGGAGGCGCCCGGTCATAGTGCTCCAGCAGTTGGATCTCCTCGTCCGCATGACGGAAGGAATTTCCCTGAGGTCTATCCGTGTGGCGCGTTCCTCCCCTCCTACCGCGGGCTCCACGAATGTTGTTGTTGTTGTGAGAGGAGTGGGAGTTCCCCCCACGTGACCAGCCAGACGACCCACTTCCACTGCTCTGATGACGAGGTGGGGATCGCTGGTGGTTGTTATTATTATTCGTGTTTTGATGTCTCTTTCTCTGGTAAGGACGCTGGTTTTCTCTCGATCTATTTTGCTTACGAGCAGCGTGCTTCCCACTGTGGCCAGAGGGGTTATTGTCCTCGTTTTCCATGCTCACTTGGAGCATGTTGACCCCTTTCCTCTGGTTACCCTGGAAGAACTGGTCGCGATTCGTCATCGACGACTGCAGTTCCTGTACAAGATTTAACAACTCTGCGATTGTTTTCGGGCGAGAAGAGACTATCGCCCTAAACAGCCAGTTCGGGAAATGACGCGGAAGTACCTTCAATAATGTAGCGTCAGACATCCTCGGCTCTAATATACTGTTCTTATGTAACAGATCTAGAAGATATTCTGCGGGGGATTTGTGTAATCGGTTGTCAAAGTGGGAGGTGAGAATCGTTGCCCTTAGGTTTGCCAGCCGCTCTTCACTAAGGTAGCACTGTTTAAAGTTATTCACAAAATCATCGTATGTGTGGATCTTGTTCCGGTTAACTTGAAACCATTGGTAGCAAGTATTCCGGATCGCTCGCGGTATGAAGCTGAGCCTCATCTCGTCCGGTACTCCAGTGACCTCAAAGTACCGGTCGAGATCTTGGAGGAAGTTGTATGTTTCTGTCTCTGATTCATTCCCTGAATACACAGGTAGAGTTACGTCCCTGTGTATTAGTCCAAAGGCTGTTGCGAGGTGTTGTCTCGTCTCATGATTGCATGAGCGAGACGTCGATGGGACAGGTTCTGTCTCGCGGGAAGTAGCGAGGTTCCCAGGTTGAGAACCAGGCAGATCGCGACTCGAGACATTGTTCGGAGATGGTGGTCTTTCTTGTGTGCTGGAGACAGAGATGTTAGCGAGTCTCCCCTCTATCACCTCACTGGTCTCTTTCTGAATGGAGCTCTTCCACTCCTCCATCTTCTTCTCGAGCTGTGCACACACGTCATGAACGGTCTCTTGCATCTGTTGGATGCTGCCGTTACATTCTGACCTGATCTCATCGAGTGGCGTTTCCTGTTCTAGTTCTCCCCGGATCCTTGCTAGTTGGGAAGTGAAATTCACTTCCACTCGCCTGACCTGATTATTCAGAGTAAGAGTGGTCTGTTCGACACGAGACGAGACCTGTCTTACACTGTCAGCAAGTTCTGTATAATTCTCATCTAACTGTCTGGCTAAGCTAGAGGCATTCTCTTGAACTTCGTCAATCCTATTCGAAGTTTCTGTCACACGCGTAGACAGTTCTTCTCTGGCCTGATGTATTTCCCCCTAAGCTCTGCAGTTGTGAGCTCTAGACGCTCCGTCAGCTGACGCTCACTTTGCTCCAGTCTTGAACTCACAGCCTCCATCTGGAGTTCAAGACGAGCATTACTGGTCTCAATAGCCTGCTCTAGCCTTTTGCTATTTTGCCTAGTTTCCGTACGGACTTGTTCTAAAGTGGAGGTACTTTCTTCTATTTTCCTTTCTAACTTTTCTAAACCTCTTGAGCTTTCTCCTAATTTTAAATTTAGATCCTCCTTTAAACTACGATTATTTTCTTCTAATTTTGCTTCTAACTGACTTGCATTTTCCTGAAGTTGTTTCCTCGTACTTTCTTCTATTTCTAACTTTAATTCCTCCTTTAGATTCCTTACATTCTCTTCTTGTTTTCTCGTACTTTCATCTAGTTTTTTGACAAGTTCACCTAAAATAGCAGCTACATTTATGGTACTCATGTTCTCCAAAGAGCTACCTACAATAACGGCTGGGCTAACACATTGTACTGTATTTTCTGTGATTACCTCCCTGTCCTCCCGCAATGGTACTTCCGGTTCCCTACTGGGGACTGGCGGAACCGTATCCACCGCATCAGCGTCTCCCACAACGCTGACGGGACGCTCGCTAGCGCTCTAGCGCTCTGCGTGTCAATAACATTACTCTCTTCAGAGAGCTCCCCAGCTCTCTGAGCAAACTCTTCAAATACGAACTCGTTATCCATATTTCTAACTCTTCGAGCCTGAGCTCGCGTTACCACCATTTACAAGTAAAACGGAATTACAAAAACTTTCTTCCCCCCAAAGTTCAAACAAAAACTGAATTCTCTAGTAATGTTAAGACACAAATAAATAAATTTCAAAACACAAGACACCTACGTTCTTGGAAATTTTCGGGGAGAGAAAAACAAAACATATACCGAAATTTAAACCAACTGTATGTTGACCATATGAGTATATAAGATTATACTCTCATGCCCTTAACGCTGATGCGCCACTTCTTATTGTGAGGTGCTAGGTGGCCAGAGCCAAAGCTACTGTTTACCTAACGACACCAACACAATATAAAAAAAATGTTAAAAGGAGAGTGGCTGGGAATATTTAATTAACTGAAGTATTTACATAAAATGCAAATATACAAAATTATATGAAAGTTATTTATTCCCTCTTGGAGATCAGGTTCTCTCCTGTAAGGGCCGCCACTCCCTTATGCAGTCGGTAGAGCAAAAATTATTTCTTTCTGTAGAACAGCAGATCTCAGGGCAATCTGCATACCAACCATGCTCAAGGATGCTATAATAGTGAGTCAGTTATGAGTTTCAAATAGGTTAAAAAAAAAAATCTATACTTTAAAATTTTACAGGTAGCAGCCTGTATTGATCTCACTATGCATGGCTTGTAGTTAGTTCTTTTGGGCAGAATTCTCTCTGAGCCCCATACAGAGAGATGGTCAAACATACAACATCAAGGGGATAATGTCTCCTTGAATCACACTCCTGAAACAAAGATATCATTAGTGCAGGTACTCACCCTACAGCAATTGAATAAACAGATGTTCTGGAAAGAGTTGACAGATTTATTTCCAACAGAGGGATCAGGAATATTCACCATGGTAGATATGAGGATCATATCACACTTTATACACTAAATACTTATCACCTTTGTAGTGCACTATCACATAAACTCGTTACGTGTATATTGCTACACTTGATATTTGATCACACTAAAAAAAAATAAAATGGATGAGAAATAATATAGGATGAACTGAAAAACTTGAAAAGGTCTGTCTGACCTTTAAATCAAAACAAAAAAAAAACTTTTATAGAAATATTTACAGAATTATTTATCTCCTCATATTTATAAAGTTTCTCGTCTCTAACTGTTTTAGAGGAGAGGGGTATTTAACTGTCGAAGAAACATATTTCACTCTAATTGTGAGTTAGCTAACACAGGTTAATGATACACAATGATAATGATTTTATACGCTGAAGCACAGTTCAAACTTCACTTGACGTTCACAAGTATTGAAATTGATTGAACACAGTGTCCTCCTAGATATGCATTCCACTATACGAAAATGTTCTGGTAGAAAATATGTTACGCTGAATATCAGACGTTAAAGAGAGAACGTTTATTATCTCCAAATTAAAAGCAAGCAAATTAATTACTTGCAGCCTTGTGCTTAAAAGTCCAAGGACAGGCACGGTGTAAATGGATTTACCGGCCTTGGTTATCTATCTCTACTTGAGATAGGTTAGTATATATATATTTCTCCCATAGTTGGCAAACTGTGGTTGTCCCATATTAACACTGGGAGTTATGAATGAGCTTCAAATTATGTGAGCTCTACTGAGTGACGGTAGCACTCAGAGCAATGTACGAATATTAAATAATAACTTCAAACTTTAAACTTCCATTGTCACTGGAGTGATAAGCACACCTGACGTATCACGTAAAATATGTGTAAGTAACACACTGTTTGTCACTGGACTATATCATGATCTTGAAGAATTTTGTACAACTCACTCGCGATACAGTTGTTCACAGGACAAATCCCGGGGAACCGAACAATTGTTCTCACCGTGTCCTGGGTCTCGAACTCTGTACGGGAAGTCAGGGACTTCCTGCTACACCGCAAAACTATCTCCTGTTACTTCGCGAGTCTAGCTTCAACTACCCCGTTCTCCAAGGAAAACGGGTATATGTTTCTGGCAAAACACAGGAAACGAAGAAACTCGCTTCTTCCAGCACCCTCTGACAAAGGGTTCATGCCTTGCGGCGAATATTGCGGGTGGTCTCCTGTGTCAATGCCCTTCTTCAGCTACCATCCGTAGCCAAACTTCACCTTTCTTGGCCGATACGTGCTGCCCCTCCTCCTGATAGCGGACAACACGGAAGCTTTTGGTTACAGCAGAAACTATGACAGATTTCCGCCTACTTTTGTTTTCCTTTGCTAGTTACATGTAAATAAACTACAGACACATATGATGTTATACATTAAAATAAAGTTAAACATACAAAGAATACATATTTATACAATTTATTAACTGTCATCTCTCTCAGAAGCAGCATTATACCCAATTTCTGTGGCCGTCGTTCAAACCGTCTGCTAACTAATGCAGCCATGCTTGCTTGGAGAGAGATTGAAGGAAACATTTTTTTTTAATTATTTCTTTTTCACAAATACAAGATCTAAGTGTCTTGTCGATAAGGGAAACACGTTGTTAAAAATAAACAGAATTTTATACGGTCTTTCCAAGAACGTGTCTAGCTTAGTACGTAAATATTAATATTAAACACAGAAAATAAGTCAAATTAGAGTATACAATTTCAAATTGGTGTTGCATGGTGGGAACCAAGCAAGAGGCTCGCTAGCCAGGTTACTGGTTTTTGGTGAACAAGGGGGGAGGAAGAGACGCTGACACTCGGGACATAGGAACTCACACCTATAGAAACCAAAATTTTCACATGTAGAAGTGAAAAAGTTTATGGCATTTTAAACAATACGAACTCCGTGTTCCAACACACTGTATCTAACCCAGTGTAGATTCACCAAAAGAAGTCTATAGGCTCTTCCTGTGTATACAATACTAATTTAGTTTCTATTCTGGGTATTTCTTTCCGTGGTGAGTTGAGATAGACCTCCCATCCTGTAGTATAGGCGACAGAAAGTCGGGAAAAAAAAAAAAAAACTTTTCTCAGCTCTAGCTCTCTTCCAAGCGTTCAGAAAAATCTATATGATTCTTATAGAATCTGATCATTTCTTATTTAATTAATCTTCATCTCTGCTTTTAATTCATTATCTTCCATCATCCCCTGTTAGTTATGCGTTATGCAACAATGCAGTAATTATATGCAACCCATTAATACAACATATAATTCCTATAAAATGAAATAAAACACAATGAAATAAATACAATATAATACAATATTGTATTAATATTTACGTACTATGCTAGGTGTTTCACACTTCATTACTAATAATATCCAATAATTATGCACTGCATATGCTATATTAAGCAAATAATTATTCCACAAAATTATCATATTTACATATACATATGCAAATGTGCCCCTCATCTGCATTTCGATATGCAGATGATGTAGAAGGGCATTGGCCCTCTACACAATTTCTTCGCAAGATGTGTCCAATTTAATTGGCCTTCCTACGAAAGATGCTAGTAACAAGTGTCCCTTTCTTTCCTATCCGTTTTAAAACATCTTCGTTTGTTGCTCTCTCTGTCCATTTTATCTTCTCCATTTTCCTCCAACACCACATTTCGAAGCTCTCCAAATATTTCTTCTCTAACTTTCATAATGTCCAAGTCTCTGAACAATACAGTCCAATGCTCCATACATAGCACTTGACCAACTTCTTCTTAAGTCCAATATTGAGCCTGCTAGTTAAGAGTGATCTTTTCTTGTTGAATGCTTCTTTAGCTACGGCAATTCTTGACCTGATCTCTCGTCAAAATACGTCAATATACTTGACATTTTGTCAACCTCTTCAAGTTCTCTTTGTTCTACTCTGATCCGTAAGGGCGTGGAAGAGCATTTATTAACGTTTTAAGATACACAAGTCACTACACAATATACTCCAATTAAAAAATGGTTTAAGTGTTGTTAGATTAGATCTTTCGTGAACATTTCGTGATATGGAACATTTTTGATAGTTTCTAGTTAAAATTAAGAACAAATATCAGGACATAAATTTTGTGCAGTTTTGAACTAAAAACCTAGCCACCAACTTATTACTGTACTCTTATCGAATTGGAATTAAATCAAACGAATCTGGAGCTCCATTCTTTCTAACCAGTTAGCAGACGCTCCTTTGGCATGGGAATAACAGGCTCGATTGCCGGTGGGAGCTCATGTGGTTCGGTTCCCACGTTAAACTGTAGGTCCTTGTCTCATATAGCCTCGCTTCTAAAAGGAGTACTGAAATCTAATCAAAATCAAACAAATATGGAGTTTTTTTGGCCAATTAAGATCTTTATTTGAATTTTGTATGTACGGTTAACAGAATGTCTTTTAAACTAAAATGGGTAGCCAAGAATTTTTGAACAAGACTGTACATAAATTGAAAAAAAAAACGAGACGAGAACAAGTTTTCCGAGATTTAAGACGAGACCAGACTTGTGCAAAAATTTACAAAATAAGACGAGAAAGCCATATTTTTCCCTCCTAGACAACCCTAATTAATGGAGTACTTCACTTATTTACTTAAACAATAACCCTGCGTAGTGCAGTTGTTAATGCTCTCACCTTTGACGTGAATGGTCCCGGGTTCGATTCTCGGTGCAGACACATATTGGGTAGGATATGTGTAAAAGCTTTTTGAGCCCAGCCACCTTAAGTGATCTATTTCCTGAGTTTTCTTCATTCACACCAAGCAAATGCTGAGATCATACTACCTAACATAAAGGTCTCAGGTCGCTTTCCGCATTTCTTTACTCATTTACAGTGTGTTGAAAATAGATTTTATATATATATATATAAAAGAGGAATAATTGGATATGCTAATTTGTAAAAAAAAATGATAGTGCTTAAGTGTAATTATGAGAAAAAGCCTTAATAAGTAATCAAAAGAAACCATTAATATGTTTTAACTTTGTTATAATAACTTGTCTTAAGGGACAACGGTAATAAAAACCAATTAAACTTTTTAATTGCAAAAAAAAAACATAAAGCACTTAATTTAAAATTAAAGACTGATAAAAAAATGATAATACAATGGGGATTCAGGCTGGCAGAAGGGGAGAGTAAAAACGGAGGCAACAATAACGTCGTTTTTTAGCCATGTGCGAAGGAACTAACGTTGGACTTCGGGTGTCATGTGAGTTTCAATTGCTACCACTTATAAAGGTTAGATTAAAAAAAAAATAGTCTAAGCTTTCTAAGTTTGGTTTCCTAACGTAATTATTTTTTGTAACAAGTAACTCAAATATGCAAATAGCATCATTATCATCTTGTGTATGTTAAAATTCACTTAGTGTAAATAAAATTGTAATTAAGCATTTCAAGCTTTTACTTAACTTCTACAAAATAATAATAATAATAATAATAATAATAATAATAATAATAATAATAATAATAATAATAATAATAATAATAATAATAATAATAAAAAATAAAACCTACCTTTATGCACAAATACGACAGCGTGGCTTACTGTAAATAACGTAAATAATATAGCCAAAAATCAACTACCATACCTAACTAAATATAATTTAACTAACTAACTAACTAACTCTATGGCCTATGGAACCCGGAGGTTCAGTGCCGCGTTCACAAAAGCTCTAAACTGACTTCTATCCTTAGCTAATTGCATCCAGTTTCTACTTTGTATTCCTATCTCTGCGAGATCCATCTTAATATTGTCCTCCCATCTACGCCTAGGTCTTCCTAATGGTCGTTTTCCTATGGGTCTACCAGTCAAGACTTTGAAAGCGTTTCTACTTTCTTCCATTCTAGCTACATGACCTGCCCACCTAAGCCTCCTAGACTTGACGACCCTAACAATGTTGGGTAAACTGTATAAACTATGTACGTAGTTCCTCGTTATGAAGCTTCCGCCATTCCCCATTCTCGTTCCTCTTGGGTCCGAATATTCTTCTCAGGATCCTGTTCTCAAATACTTTCAGTCTATGTTCTTCCCTCAGAGTAAGCGACCATGTTTCACAACCATACAGAACAACAGGCATGATTATCGTTTTATATATTTTAGGCTTCAAATTCCTCGACAGAATTCGCGACGACAAGAGATTTTGAACCGAATAGTAACACGAATTCCCTGCTTTTAGTCGACATTTAATTTCTTCGTGAATGATTTTCGTCTGTTAATATTGATCCTAAATATTTGAAAATATCCACTTTATCAAAAGCATTATTTAATATTTTAACGCCTCCACAATTTGCCGTATTACGGTCCCGACGCACTTCCATGTATTTAGTTTTCTCTGCATTTACTTCTAAACCCATGTCCCTGCAAGCGTTTAATAAGATCTCTGCATTTATTTCTACTGTTCTCCTATCATCCCCTATTAAATTTACATCATCAGAATATGCCATAACCTGGTGAATGCCGTTCAACTCTAGGCCCTGATTGCTATCTTTGATTTTCCTTATGGCGTATTCCAGCACAAAGTTAAATAATAATGGCGACAACGCATCTCCTTGTTTCAGGCCATTTTCGACGTGGAAGCTCGTGGACAAAAATTTTCCTATCCGGACTTTACTTTGGGATTCACTTAAACATATCTTAATTAATTTAATTAGCTTTCTCGGTATTCCAAGTTCTGTAAGAACGTTGTATAATGTTTCTCTCCTAACCGAGTCGTAAGCCTTTCTAAAATCAATAAATAGTTGATGTACCGGGGTATTGTATTCCCACTTCTTTTCGAGTATTTGGCGAATGGTAAATATTTGGTCGATAGTTGATCGATTTCGTCTAAATCCGCACTGATAATCTCCAATAATTTCATCTGCGTATGGGGTCAATCTTGCTAACAGAATATTTGAAAGGATTTTATAGGATGTTGACAGAAGAGAAATGCCTCGATAATTATTACAGTCAGTTTTGTCGCCTTTCTTGTGAATTGGAACAATGATTGATTCTTTCCACTCTTGTGGCAATTCTTCCTTGTTCCAGGAATGAGTTTGTGTATCTTGTTCCACAATTTTTCGCCTCCAGCTAAAATTAACTCAGCCGGAATTTCATCTACACCCGGAGATTTGTGTTTCTTCAATTTCTTTATAGCGGCTTCCACTTCTATTCGATTGGGTTCTGGAATATACGGTTCTGCGGTGTGTATCTCCTTTTCTCCACGCACATTAGTTTTTGGCTGCGTGTTCAGCAAATCGTCAAAGAAATCTTAATTAAATATAATTTAATTAAGCATTTTTATTAATCAACAGGTAATATGATCGCCAAGAGACGTCAACCCTCATACGTGACGAATTAAAATTACCTTAGATCTGAAAGCACAGAAATATAATTCTTAATTTACTTGAACACCACCACCAAAGTTCAGAAAACAATTTCTTATCGTTGTCATAGGCATTTTGTCATTAACGATAAATTACCTTCCGCAGTTAAGAAGCTTTCAGATAGCATCATCCTAAGCTAATCTCTTTGTCTTGATGTAGCTACTTTGTGGTTTAAAACCCCTTGTCCTCTCCTAAAACCTCCATATTGTCTCCCCTTTCTCCTCTCCGTTTTTTTCTTCCACTGTTACCTGGTATCACGTGTCTCAGGATACGGAGTCAATGTCCCAACCATTTATTCTTCCTCTTTTTAAATACATTCAAACATATCCTTTTCTCTCTACTGTTCCCAGTACTTCCTCATTCGTTTTCTCTATTCTTTTCTACACACACATGCAAAAAGCTTCCAATCTTTGAGTGTGTGTGTGTGTGTTTGTGTGTCTCATATAATTTCCATATTTCTGTCCCACAGGGTACTATAATACTCCAACGAAACATTTTTTGGCTTCTTTTCTTAACTTTTTACTCAAAGATTCAGGGAATATACTTCTTTAATTTCTAAAAGATTTTTTTAGCCATTCCTATCCTTGTTTTCTTATTTCACCTACTCAGTCCATGACTTTAATGGTAAGCACTGAATCTTCTAGCTACCGAAAACTAGTCAACTGTTTTACTTCTTTCATTGCTACTTGCATATTTGATCGAATCGCCATTACTTTCGTCTTCTTAATGTTTATTTTCATTCCATGTTATTTACAATCTTTTATTCTTTTCCTCTTTTCTAAACATCTTATTAGTTGTCTTTTCACATTTTCGCAACTAGCGCCCTATTATGTGCAAACTGTATGTGACAAATCTTTCTACCTACAACTGATACATATTTTTTAATGCATGTCCAGGGCCGTAACTTGTGGAGGAGGGCAACTGCCCCCCCTTCCCGAGGGAAGTTCCTCGAGGTTTGAGGGGGGATCACTTTAAGACAAAATTTTCTTACGTCTTATACGATACGAACATGCAATATAAACGAAGCATCAAACAGATTCACTACATTACATAAACACACACGAAAGGTAAATAAAACAGAAATGAGTCATGGGTCCATTTCACTAAAAAATGTCTACTATTAGGGGCCCTAGAAATAATATTCAATCGTATGGCTCTGAGATTTGTCAATATTGTTCCCTTAATTAATTTGTCATGTATGGAACAGGCTTAACTAACGGTCCCACAGATCTTGCCGTGAGGGAGGGCCCACAAACTCCGGGGGGCCATAAAGAGTAAGAGAAAGATGGAAAGAGGGGGTCCAAGAATTAGAAAATCAACTTTTTCTAGGGGGGCCAAAAAAGCGTATTAATGCTTCCCCCAGAAAAAAATCTAAGTTACGGCGCTGTGCATGTCCTTCTTTAGTATTTCTTCTGGATAAACATATTAAATAATTTTGGTGAAAGACGACTTACTTTTCAAATTTGAGCAGTTTCTTATGAGTTTTTTCTCCTTCTATTCTAATAATCTTCTTTAGGGCTCGTAGCTCTTTATAACAAATAAAAGAAAGTTCAAATACATATGAGAAGTCATTTCGTAACGGTTTGCGTCAACGCAATACAAAATCTGAGTTTTAGTTTGCAAGAATTAGGATAGCAATTTTATAATTGATTTTTGCATGTTTTGCGTTGCGCTATACTCCGCAAGTTTTGCGAAACCTGGTACGGAATGACCCTCATAGTCGTATAATGCCTTCTTTCGGGGCTTTAGACTGCCCGAACTCAACTATTTTTAGTGTTCTATGGCTCTTGATGGGACCTAGATCAAGCGGTTTCATAAATTATGCAGAACTAGTTCAAATTCTTATCGATATATTCACATTTAAGAACCGTACCTTACGTACGCAACGCATTTTGGTAGAATAGTTTTCAACGGTTTCTCAATTTACCAATACATTTCTAAAATAGGTTATACGGTTCATAAGTAGTGTTCGAAGTGGGGAAAAACAGAGGCGGTATGTTTTATTTCGATTTTGACTCGACATACCGATTATCTAAATGTTGAAATACAGTGAGGGTATATGTTGCCTAAAAGATTGCATTTCAATTTACATAATAACTAAGAAACCATTAGAGAGTTTCTCTGTAGTTACAGGAGGGAGGGACATGAAGAGACTTTGATCCCCCGCCAACAACTCTCTGAAAAAATAAAAATAAAATAGCCCCTTATGTTGCGTTATGGAGAATTAATCACGAAAATGCTCAGAACTGAGTTTTTATATTAACAATTTCCCATAGGAAAACCGCTGGACCCCCACTCGAATGAGAGGTATCCCAAACCCCTGGAAGATCCGCCCGTGCTCAAACCGCGACATTTATATGCTTTAAGGCAAGAAGACACACACATACATAAGAAAGAAACAATTCAATATCAAGCTATAAACTAGGTGAACTTCTTTGAAGATTCCAAAGACTAGATCAAACTCCTCATTTTAAAAACGAAAGATAGGAAAAAGATAACAAAAATGTCTGTGTTGGTAACTTAGAAGAAATTATTCTTACATAAAAAATAAAATCTTTTTACGTGCAAAGCTATTCGTCAGTTACTGTGTATAAAAATGGATTTATTAAAGGTATTTAGCATCTACTCTCCCCTGACGGTATGTCTTGATCACTGAAAAACCAGAAGCGGTATGCCTATATCACGGAAAAATCAGAAGCGGCATGGCATACCACCGCATATCGTCCCACTTCGACCACTGTTCATAAGCATGTACTGCAACTATATTTAATTTAAATAGACCTCATGTTTTCATGGACTAGCTTCTTTACAATTTTTAAAACCAAACGAGGCAGCTAAAGTATAAAACAGAAATAATAATAATAATAATAATAATAATAATAATAATAATAATAATAATAATAATAATAATAATAATAATAATAATAATAATAATAATAATAATAAAAGATTTCGTGTTTGCACAAAAAGGCACAATTTGTAATGTCGTATATCCACGTTAAAGCAATGATTCTGTTTCTGACCTTGTTTATGGAAATGTTTTTCACAGTTTACATTCATATTATTTACAGTGTCAACATTCACTCAGAAAGAACATCCTTTCTTTGTATCACACAACGTGAATACTAAGATATTAGTAATTTTTTTGATGACATCATCAGATAATGACACAATAGACACAACATTAACAGCAGTACATTATGTTTTTTTGTTTCTTTATGGAATGCTTTGCCAGCTTCCGGCCACATTTTTGCTGACATACGTTGTGTTTTTTCCTCCTTGTGCGACACCGTTAGTTCTACCACAAAACTCTAAGTAACTCGACTGCACAGTTGGCAACATTACTTCGAGGTGTTCTTCAACATAGTTGCAAGCTCTCAGTGTATTTCTCTAAACTGAACCTTTGGCTAAAAGATTAAGTATTACTCATGTTTACGGATTCATTCAGTTCGAATCCTGTAGATAAAAATCATTCGTTCAGGGGCGTCGTTTGAGTACCCTTGAGGGTAAAAGAGCACCACAAACATAAAACTTTCACCTTTTGTACTAGTATATTAATAGACAATCAATTAAAGTATATGCATTCCTCAAACCCTTGGGGGGGGGGGAGCAATCAATTAAAATATAAATATTCCTCAAACTTTTGGGGAGTAATTGCTCCCTCCTGCCCCCTAAAGACGCCCCTGCATTCATTACGAAATAAAACGATATGCAGTGTACAAAACAGTTGAATTCTTACGGAACCTTTGTACTTAATATTGTTTACTAGAGAATTAGATCTTTAAATAACTAATTAAGCGGCCTGCTTCCAAGGGCGCTGATTCTTTTGGCAGAGGGCCCGGGCCACCCAATGCTCATGTGGGCTCCCATGTATTTTTATGAATATTTATTTTTGTATGTATTTTTATTGTTATATATTTTTTAATAAATATACAATATTCAATTTGTCTTAAAATTCTCATATATGCGTTCTTAGACCCTTGTCTGCAACCAAACACATACATTTGAATGCCTCCCACCAAACTTACAGAGAAATCGTGTATAAAGGGTAAGTGGTTCAGAACGAAACAAAAAAAAAAAAAAAAAAAAAAAAAAGTTGTTTGACAATATCTAATACCGTCATCTTTTGATTTTCATGTCTTGAAAAGCATGTCTTGAAAGTCATCTTTATGTAATGTACATGGTCAACTTGCAACATGGTGTGGATTTTATCACCCTTTTTCCCTCCTTATACTTGATGAATCCCAACGTCAAATTCTAGGGTTATTTATGGAAGTGGAAGGAACGGACATACAAAGTTTAATCAAGATTGGATAAGCTTTACGAGAGTTATGGTGGAACAGTCGGACGGACAGACACATATAAGTGCCAATCGAGTAGAGTCGAAGCTTCGCTAAGGCTTGTTTCAATAAATGAACATTTATTTATTTATTTATTTATTTAACTGAATATATGCTATCCTAGTTATAAGTTTTAAATTGTGGGATTTTATTTGGACACTAAGAACGTTTTAATAGTTTATTCGTTTCTTTAGTATGTGGGAATTATTTTAAATATTTGTTACAGAATTTCAATGCACTGGCTTTTAGATAAATTAATTGTCACAGTGCTATGTGATCTGTGTTTAGAGTTATTTTAATTTATTTCATTTTATATATTTTATAATAATTATAAAAGATATCAAATAAAATTAATTGATTAATTAACGGTATTGGATATTTAGCAAATCAATCGTCACAATATAGCCTATTTAAGAGTGTAAAATGAATACGTTACTTTATGGCAATTGGTTGATTTGCTAAATATCTAATACCGTCATCCGAGGTACTTTGAACTCGGGGGCTTCTTTGAACAAACTTTTAAAATCTTGGTTGATAATGTATAAAAAATATTATTTACTGTTTTATAGGAGGAGTGTTCAGCAATTATTGTCCGCAGGCCAGCAACCATCCACAGAGGTTTGGGGGCCGTGAATAAGTTAGGGGAGTAAGTCATTAAAAATTCTCTTATAAATATCTAAATTGTGTTTTTTTGTATCAATGATGGCATTTTGTATTGAAGTCTAGGTGGCCACGAAAGCTTTAGAGGGGGGGCAGGTCCCCCAGCCCCCTGTAGTTGCGGGTCTGATTGTCCGTGATATAGAAGACAAACGGAAATAGATGAAATTGTATATACATGCAGCATAATGTATCCTTTGAATGTTTAGACACAGTTTCAGGTATATCGGTATGTATAATGTTAATGTTCTGCTTTGTTTTTCAGGTCAAGGTGAGCGATGATTGAGGAAATCTAGAAATCTGAACAAGGAGCCGTCACTGAGTACCTCCAGAGGAAGGGATTAACGCCCAAGGAGATTCATGAAGATATGGTAAATGCATTAGGTGATGGCGCCCCTACGTACCAAATCATCAAGAATTGGTCATGTGACTTTCTTTGCGGCGGGGAGAGCTGTGAAGATGCATCAGGTGCAGGTTCATCTGTGATAGCATGCACACCAGAGTTCACAACCTGATAATGGCTGTCAGACGGCTTACTGTGCGGAGGCTAGCTGATGTTACTAGCGTGTCACTCGGTTCAATAGACACAATTTTGGAGGGGCACAAGGTATCAACCCGATGGGTACCACGGATGTTAACCATTGATCAAAAGCGTGAATGAATCCATTGTTGAGAGATAATTTGGCCTTGTTTAACTCTTTGAAGCACAGTAGTATCTAAAAGGTGGTATAATATTAGTATCACCGTGTTTCAAGGAGTTAACAAGCACCCGGGTAACTTTCTTGCTAGATTTGTGACCGTAGATGAAACCTGGGTACATCATTATGATCCAGACTCCAAGCAACATAGAGTGTACAATGGTGGCATCAGATTTTCCGCCCCCAAAGAAATTCAAGACAATGCCATCAGCTGGCAAGCTTGGCCACGATTTTTTGGAATAGTAAGGGCGTACCGTCATTGATTATCTCCAGAACTAAAAGACAATTCCAAGTGACTATTATTTACAATTGATTCCAAAAGTTAGAGAGGCAATCAAGGAGAAATGCAGAGGGATGCTACACCAAGAAAGTGCTGCATCTGCAGGACAAGGCTCCTGCACACAGAAGTCACTTACTGCCACCGCTATTGCTGATACCGGATTTGAAATACTTGAGAACTATCCCTACCCACCAGATCTTACCCCTAGTGACTTTCACCTATTTCCCAAGCTTAAGCGGTACCTGCGAGGGACAAAGTTTGCCAACGATGAGCATGTTGCAAGCTGTCAAAGAATAGCTTGTAGCACAGCCATAAAGTTTTTTTAAATAGTTATTTGTGCTCTAGAACATAAGTAGAAGAGATGCATTGCATTGAGGGGGGAATATGTGAAAAAATGACAGATCTTCTATGTCAGGAACAATAATTGTTGAACACTCCTCGTATACTGTGAGGCTTATCAAAACTTTCTCTATCACAAAAGGGCGCCAAACTTAGGTATATCTCATGCATAAAAAATATAAGAACTGCAACCACCTTTCTTATTTACAGAAAACTTCGAACTTTCGTGTCTGACGCTTGACCTGCATTTTTTTCTTTTTTAATCCTTTTTTTTTTTTTACATCTTTCTTTCTAAAGGTCATATTTCTAGCATGAAAAACATTAGATTTCATTAGGCGCTGATTAGCCTGTTTACTAGAAATAATAATACTAGTATGGAGTACTGTGGTGTACTCAGTGACGTAACTAGGGAGAGGCAAACCGGGCTTCTGTTCCGGGTGCTGGATTGGGGGACGCAAAACTGGGCAAATATTTATTTTTACTACAACGCAAGGAAAGGAGTTTCAGCAAACTAAAGACAGTAAAAAATTACTTCAGAAACTTAACAGGACAACAACGACTCACCAACCTTAGGATCATATCCATAGAGCGTAAGTTAGCTTCAAAGCCATTTTTTTGAGGGCATTGAAGCCAAAAGAGCCCACAAAGTTAAATTTTAGTTTAAGCTTTTTTATGTTTTCATTTAACTTACATTGATTTAAGAGATTTGGAAAATGTCCGAGTATAATACTCGAGCCAACAATTTGAAAATGAAAAATGAAATGAAATCTTTAAGTTTAACGTCCCACGGTTATGCCGGTTAGGCTAAAGGAGACGGTGATAATGAGAAATGAGTGAAATGGTGGAATGAAGAAAGTGGGAGGAAACGGGAGAACCCCGAGAAAACCCACGAGCACGATGTTTGTCCACCACAAAGTCCACACGGCGCGAGCTGGGATCGAACCAGGGACCCCAAGCACCGGAGGTGAACGCTTTACCACTGAGCCACCGCGCCCCCATGCCAACAATTTGACTGTTTGTTATACTTAAATATTCTATTTTAAAGCAACAGACTTTTGATTCATTCTACACATACACACATCCTGATAATTCCAAAAACAAAATGTAGTAATTAGCTACTACATATCTTTGGAATTACAGTAATTGAGGCGTCTGGTATCAAAATCCACCACATCCATTTCGCTTAGTTTCGAGCAATCTCTCAGTGAAGCTCTATATACACGTCTACAAAGTTTTTTGAACTAGTTTTTTAGTATGAAATATTAAGTTTTTAAACAAAATTCTGTTTCCATGGAATTCCTTTAGATCATACATATAACAAGCGATATATAATTCAATTTTGCTTTAAAAATGGATTTAGCGGCTTTTAATACTAAGCACCTCAATTACGTAATTTCTTAATGAATGACAGTTCTGAATTTAAGATTGTTTATTATCAGGGCCCGGATCTTGTTGACCTAAAATTTTCTAAAAAGTGGCTTATAAAATGACTAAAATTCCTGTAAAATGACCCTAAAATTCACAAAAATTGACCTTAAAACTTGCATTTTCTTAAAAAGTTTATTTCGTTAAACATCGACATTTTTTGAATATCTATTGGATTTTAATTGCCGTTTCTCACTCATTTTCAAAAGTTTTGTTTCAGTTAGTTGCAGTCCATTGATCAATCTATTGTTCGGTATTGTACATACTGAAAATGTCAATTCACTCCCGATTTGAAACTAGGAAGCACACTTAAAGAATAGAATTTCTCAACTGTAGACTGTATACACGAGAATAATAGATAAACACCCTGTTTAAAATCTTTGTACGTCTTCTAATCCATTTTTAACTATTCACGTGATCTCATCCTTTGTGGTCAACAACCCAAGACTATCTGTTTGGACACCTACCAACCCCCACCTTTCGTCAACCAGCTAGCTTAGTTTTCATTAGCTTTTTAGGAATGCAGTTTTCCATCCCGATAGTCAGAAAACAGGAAAAGAGATAATCTAATTTTGTATTTTTCAAATTCGTAAACAGTGTTCATTTTAAGATTTCCTTATGTAGAAGAAAAAAACTGAAAAGACCATAAGTGACCTGAAAGTGACCTTGAAATATTAAAAAATGACCTGAAACTTCAAAATGGCAAAGAAGTAACCAAAAGTTGGCCCTAAAAATATATTACTTTTAGAACCTTGAGTTGACGGATAACGTTTTTATTTGAACTTGCCTTGTCCTATGGGTAACAGAAAACAGTTGACTTGTCAACAAGATCCGGGCCTTGTTTATTATTAATTAACATATCAAAAATACACTATAACATACACACACATAAACTCTATAATATATGTATATGTTTTGTATGTATGTAGATAGATAAAAATATCGCATAACTAGATACAAATACACACACAAACAAAAAATATATCCTGGTGCTACAAGTAGTTGACGGAGAAATGATGCCAAATTCCTTCAAACTGGAAACATTTCATATATCAATGGAATTAAAAAAAAAAAATCGTAGTGATCAGTCTGAAAAAGAAGAAACTCGTTGGGTTAAATTCTGACCTCTTAAGCCAATATTCTACAACTGCTTCAAGTTCGAAAATGTTATTATTCTCCTTGTTTACCTTTATTTTTAATATTCCCACGAAAACAGCAGCTTGCATGTCTCTACACCTCTCTCATTTTTATACCTTCATTCTCACTATCGTGATTAATCCGATTGGGTAGAAAAGCGAGATTAACTAACCAAACTCATCACCATCAAAACGCCAAACATGTATATTCAGACTTTGATTTTTTTTAAAAAATGAAAATGTTCTTGCTATACTACAGATCATTTCTCGGCAGCTTGTATATCACATTGTTATTAATAAATCATATATAATATTTTTTTTAAGTAATAAGTAAAAACTTATGACTTTTATTGAAACGTTTCTGTTGCGAGCGGAGCGAGGATTTTTTTTTTAACAAATTTATTTCTTTGCAAACCGACAATTGATATAATAGGGTGCCAATGCTTTTACGGGGCACCGTGTCGTTTACTCTTTTTCCAACACTTTTCTTTTCTTTTGCTCGTTCGAGGCCCTCTTGCTACCAGCACCCGTGGCGACGGCCCCGCGTATGCCCTGCATAAGGTCCTGGCTCTGACTTCCGACAATAGTACATCTAACGCATTAGTGGTTCAGGTCCTACTTTAAACCGTAAGTTATATTCCAATATTACTGACAACAGACATAACAGCAAATCCATTCATCAATCAATCATGATTTGCTCAAGAGCAATCCTCTCCTTGAACTTCTTCCTGCTACCCTCAAATTATGACGCTCTTCCAGTTCTACAATTGCGGGGTCTGGGGTTCATATCTTTGCCTCTGTATTAATTCCTTTCATGGAAATTATTAATCTTCCCCATCTGTTTTCTGAAGACATTATTCTCCCAGCTTGATTATCTTCACTTACAATAAATCAGGGGGAGCTCATTCCCTATCCAACTGCTTGAGCGCAATCCAAATATTCAATTTTCCCTCTCTCGCCAAAAAGTAGTAGAGAGAACCAGAATTTGTAGTGGTAAAACTACCTTCGTTTGTAGACTAAATTTTAATCAATTTTGGAAGTTTCTCCTTCTTAGAATCTTATTTCTTAAAAGCATCATTATGATATATTTAGTTTGATTGGGCCATTTTCAACGAAAAATTATTCTCCCCGCCCCAAAAAAGTCTCATGGGCGAAATCTGCGTAGCAGAACCATCCTCTGAGCACCCCTTCACATAGTTCATTCTCAATTGCCACTTCAAGTATATAAAATTTGGTTACGATCTGTTTAGCCAATATAGCACTGCACTGCTTCACTTACGTCAGAAAAGATTCGGTGCTTAATGCTCAATTCAATGAAAAATAGATTGAAGAGTTGAGGAATAATGATAATTATTAGCTTTCAGACCACACGGGTGCCCAATGAAGTAATTTCCTCAATAAAGTGACAATGGAAATATCAAATAAAATTAAGTGAAAGCCGCAGCAATTAAAATATTATTTTGCAATATTTCGTTGCTAGTTTATTTTAATTCTTTCTTGAAGTGTATTAGCTGTGAATTCAGACAACAAACACTTAATAAATAACGATACGGAAAAACAAAATGTGATCGTTAGGATTTCCTGTTACGTAACTGTGTGATCCCAGCTAAACATATCAATACTAATTATCATGACTCACTTTCAAAACTATGCTTTAAATTAATAGCTTCGTAAACATTATTGCTTTGATGATTGTCGATAATCACGATTTTCATAATTTTATTACGAACAACTCAAGTATGGGGAAATTGAAACTATTATGGTTGATAACATTGACCGACGTCTGCTGCTTTCACTGATTATACGAACCTGCTAATAGTATGAACTTTCTCCACAAGATGGCACCAAGCACCACCGTTCAACGGAGTAATGGAAGGTCATGATCAAAAGGTTCTTGAGTTTTTTCTTCTTTCGAGGAAAATAATGGCATAAAGATACCTTTAGAACATTGTTAAAAATGTGCTATATCTTATTTTCAAGGCTGCAATCACTAAGCCTGCCATATTTTCCTCATGAGAATACGGGACACCTTCGATTAGCTCCCACCCCCAAACCCCCCAAAAAAGAAAAACTTTATAACAAAATACACTTTTTGGAATTATTTTCTCTCCATTATTTGAAATTAATACAAAGAAATAATGAACAATCTGTAGTACAATCTGTTCTCCGGAAATTTTATGCTTCTGGAGGACTCTCTCGTGAGTGTTCTTACATGAGATTTTATTTGAAAATGCTACCAAAATGGTTTGCTATTTAAGAATCTAGCAGACGAAAAAAAAAAAAAAAAAGAAAGAAAGAAAGAAAAAAAAAGAAAGAAAATCATGAACTGCCCTGTATAGACACAATAGTGCACGTTCTAGAATGACTCAAGAAAATTAAATGTTCTTACAATAATAATAATAATAATAATAATAATAATAATAATAATAATAATAATAATAATAATAATAATAATAATAATAATAATAATAATAATAATAATGGGCAGGGCCGGCCTAGGTAGTGCGGGGCCCGATTGGGAACATATATATAGGGCCGGATTTAGAGGGGTGCAAAGGTGCACGTGCACCTCCCTTCGTTGTAAATATACACTATCTAAAACGAGAGGCTAGCAGTGAAAATGCCAATACTTTCCGAAACTTTCTGCCATCATTTTTCCGTTTCGTTCTTAAAAGAAAGCAGAGCTTATGAAAAGTAATAGTTTAAGTCGATTTTCAAATGGTTGAAGGAAAAGGATGCATCAAGCAAAATAATATAGCATTTGTCAAGTAAGGAAGAAAAGAGAAGCCAGTAGGAGAGAAGAACATTTTTTCTGCACAACACTTGCGACCCTCTTTATAAAATACTTTTCTCAGTTTTATGCATCAATGTTGTCAGGGATGAAGAACATTGTTAGATGTCACTTTGAAGAGTTTCAGTGTGATTGGTTATTTTGGTAGTTACTGGTGCATCTCTCGGACAATATTAGATCCGGTCATATATATATATATATATATATATATATATATATATATATATATATATATACGAGGGCTGACTGAAAAGTTTTGAGTCTTGAGGAAACTATAAGAAGTACATATTTGGTAACACCTTTATTTTTCAACATAATCCCCTTGGGCAGCAACACACTTGCTCCAACCGTGCTACAGCGCTCTTATCCCAGTAGAAAAAAGTTCCTTAGGTTGTGACCACAGAAACTCCTCCACGGTTGTCATGACGTCATTATCGCTTGCCAAACGTCGTTCTGCTAGAGCCCTTTTTTTAGATTAGGGAACAAGTGGAAGTCTGAGGGGCCAGATCTTGAGAATAGAGTGGATGAGGAACGAGTTCAAAGCCGTAATCATGGTAACTGCTGATGTATGGCCGGGATCATTGTCATGATTGTAGAGAACGCCTCTAGAGATCATTTGTGGCCCTTTTTCTTGAATTTGGACTCGAAGTTTTTCGAATGGTCACTATAATATTCTGCTGTGATGATATGACCCCTTTGCAGGTAATCAATGAAAATCACACCTTGGGAATCACAAAAAAACAGAGGCCATCAGTTTGCCAGCTGAAGGGATCACTTTTGCCCTCTTTGGGATAGGGGAGGAGGGGTGCTTTCTTTGTTTGGATTGTTGTTTTGTTTCTGGCTGCAACGGTGTACCCAACACTCGTCCATAGTGGGGAATCGACAGAAAAATCGTCCACATCACGTTCTTACAGTTTCAAATTGTCCACGGATAGGAGGTACCGAGTGCATTTATGTTCTTGAGTCAGAGGATGTTTGAAAATTTGAAAATTTCACTTTATTTGTAAAACGCACTCGGACGGGTAAGGGAATGAAAAACAAAAACACGTTAACCGACACCGGGAGGAAGTAGACATTTATTTGAGGGTATGCTTATCATGGCCGCCATCTTGAAGTCGGTCATTTTGTATCTCTCTCGACTTTTTAAATAGGAAAAGGGTCACGTAATTTATCAAATATTTGAAGATCTTTTTGAAAAGAATTCAAGTCAGGAAAACCTAGCGTACGCTAGTGACAATATCGTAGGTAGCTAGTTATGAAAGGTATAATCAGCTTGAAATCGTTATCGACTACAGACAAAATGAAAAAGTGATGAGACGATCACAAACCGTAAGGAACTGATGGAAGATGAATGACATGTTTTCGATTGGATTATTCGAGTTAGAAGACAAACCTTCATAAGCAGCCACCTATTCATTATGCACTACTAAAAAAATAGTATACATTCGGTTTTCATGACTTGATTTTTTTAAATAATCCTGCGGTTTTCTTGACGGGATTTTTCGCAGGAGAGGGCAAAGTTTGTTCTCTGGTTTTGTGTTTTTAATATAGCTATAATAAGCACTGGCGCAAATCTCAGGGGGATGAGGAGGATATGTCCACCCAATCTTGAAACTGAGGGAACTGTCCCGCCCAATAATCCGATTTGGAATGTGTTTTTTGGAGAGAAAAGTGATAATTTGTGTCCAACTTCCATAAAAGAAAGTGAGGTGAAATTGATGACCCCCAGAATCCCAATGTTGAAGACAACTCTGCTTCACTGATCTCCCACAGCATTGTTTTTCAACTTCATAAATATTTTGAACATCGCTTAAAAAAAGAAAAAGAAAAGAAAAGAAAAGAAAAAGCGGACGGTCTTACCCGTTTCCCTCAATGTTGAAGACAGATCTGCGCCGCTGAAATAAGAAAAAGGATATGCAAAGAAGTCGCACTGAGGCTGATTTATTTGATACCATCTCGGTATTCGTGACAGTATCACATTACATAATCAGCAAGAACGCCAGGAATTTTTAGTTAGTGGGGTGTTCAAAATAAAAGAGGGTGTGTGCCCAGTATAATGATATAATTACATTTTTACACAAACTCAAAGAAACAATATTTTTACGCCCAGGGGTGTATGTAAGGAAATTTGGGAGTGTTGGGGGTTTGTAAATACTCCCTGGATGTAATATCTATTTTTACAACAGAAGTTGTAAAAAAATAAACTACTGTAGCAATGAATTCAGAGCAATTTTGCTTATGCCTGGAAACTTAATAAAAACTATTCATTTCCTTGTTAGGGAGAGGCCATACCCTCCCTTGTGGTGTCTATGGAGGTACTTGTAATATGCCGTTGTATGTACTTGACCTCTTGGCTGGGGGCCCTGCAAGCATTGGGGGCCCCGCGAGCATAATGACATGTATTAATTACATGTATTAGGAGCAAAATTTAGTCATAGAGACCACAACACACTTGTTTGCTCTGGAACCAAGTATGCTGTTAAAACGTCATTGGAAAATAGATTAAACTGGACAGCAGAGTAGACGGCACTAGCACGGGCCCCCTTAGGGGCGGGGTCCGATTGGGAGAAATCGGTCCAATCGGCTTAAGACCGGCCCTGATAATGGGATTTTCACACAAAAAATATTAGTACATGAAATTTTATTCATACAATTGTACGAAATATAATTTTCGTTTCTTAAACACTAAACGTTACATCTTGCTGATATTGATAAGCTGATATTGAGGGCAGAAATGGAACGGGAGTAAAATACTGGACATTTGACTGTCCGGACTGAATTGACGGGGACGCGGGACACTCGGGTTCAAAATCGGTACTGTCCCGTATGTTACGGGACGTATGGCAGGCTTAGCAATATCCAGGACTGAATAATCATCATTCGCTATGTTACATTTTTCTATCTTACTGTAGCTTTAGTTGCGAACTTGCCACACTATTGACGATTTAATTTATTGCTATAGTTTTTGATATGTAAGCCCCATGATTTTGGCCTTTAGGGGAAAACAGTGGATCAGGGGTAAAGCGCCAACCTTTGGTACAAGGGACCCCTGGTTCAATCCAATGTGTTTGTTGTGGCCAAATCATGTTTATGGCTTTTCTCGGGGTTCTCCTGTTTCCTTCCACATTCTCATTACGCCAATTCTTGTGTAACCATTCACTTTCATAAACCACCCGTCTCTTTTAGACTAAAGGGCATAAACGTGGGATATATTGCTAGAAATTTCATTTCATTTTATTTCAAACTGACACACAATCATAGTTATACGTCTTGCAAAGAAAATCAGAAAAAATAAACGCACTGCTGAACAAGACTGCACTTATTTAATATAAAAACACATTTACACGTGACTGAACAAGACTGCACTTATTTAATATAAAAACACATTTATACGTGACGTTTCGATCTTCTAGTCAAGATCGTCATCAGACGTACACGAAACGTCACGTGTAAATGTGTTTTTATATTAAATAAGTGCAGCCTTGTTCAGCAGTGTGTTTAATTTTATCATTTTATTTCACTATGGCTTTTAAACTAAGAGACGATACAAAGTGAAATTAACAATGAAAAGACAGTACATTACTACCCATGTCATAGGGTTGCCAGATTTTGTAAACGCAAAACCAGAACACCAATCTCAGGCTATACGTAAATCAGGGTACCTACTCAACACTTATTTGGTCAGAATCAATTAATTACCTCTCTTTTCCAGGTTCTGCTGACAATTTTCCAGTTCATTCTATACACAGTTAATAGAAATGAATCATCCTCACAAGGTATGTATAAAGAATGTGAAAATGTAACATGAGTGGAGCTGCCTGGCATCCCTTATTTCGAATTCCGATTTGTTGTGTTTAACATGTCCTAAATATTGCGCCAGTTACGGCATGTGATTGAAGAGATACATTTTTCTTTGTGGCGTTATCACCTGAGTCAGAAACACTAATCGGTACCTTAAAAGAAATGCAAATTTACCATTTAACAAGATACTTCATGGTTATTTCTTCCTCGTTTAATAAATGACTATTCCACTGAATATTTATCCTGAAAATAACACTTGCGCTTGGGCATGATGGAAACAGTTTATAGGCCTACATCAGACACAAGCAATGTGAAACAAGAACGTTGACTTCACTCTATACCGACGCGACAAAGAAATTCAATTCACTTCACTTCGCTTGAAAAGATGTATAGTATACCCACTGGACTGGATAAAACACTTATTTGTAAAATTGTGCCCCAGAAGACGGCAGATACAAGAGAACGAAATAGACAGTTTAAATGCGGTTTACATGCAGCGATTGAGCCGATTGAAGTATTAAATGACTAATAGTTAAAGCCCATCATCGGGGAAAAGACGTTCTTTCCTATTGACAGTGACATTCAAGAAATTATTGCTACAACATATGCCCCTTTTGACAGAGGTGTAGCCACGGGGACCCTTCGGGACTTAGGCCCCCAAATGATTTCCTGCTTTCCCCCCCACCAATGACCAGTTTTTAAGACGTCATCTTAACCTTGCTTCAGTCATTTCAAAATAACAAAGTTTACACATAATAATTTACGGTAAAATGGTATGGAAAGATATTTTACCATACCGATCGAAAAATAGTATGGAATCTCTTTCTTATACCGATCGAAAAATAGTACAGTATACTTTTTTTTTTTTTTTTTTTGTGACAGCAGATTACGCAATTTACTGCGATTTATACTTGACAGTTTGAAGACAAACGTTTTTAAGAATGTACTATAAATACTGCATTAAAACGATGGTACTAAGCTGATTCGTAAGTACATTATACAGTGTATCTATAAAAGAACTCCGGGTTTTGAGGCAAAATATTTTAATTAAGTAAAAAACGTACATACATGTGTTATACATGATTTGAAAGCTTACATTTTCACGTTTGTTTTAACAGTTTAATAAAGTTCAATATGAGCCCCGTGAGTGGCACGGCACACAACAGACTTAGTTTCTATGAGCCAAATAACACATTGAGCCTTTTGTTGTGGCGTCACCATAGCGCGAAGCGCAGCAATCCACACGGCACGGCACTGATTCACTGTCTACCGCAGCCGCTACGTCGTCTCAAGGTCAACGCTCCACAGCGCTGGCACTTGTTGATAAAAACATTTCCAATTTGAGCTAGTCGTTTCAGAGAAATTAACTAAATTTTGCTCTCTTTTATCGTTAATAAGATATGCATTTTTAAAACCCCGGAGTTCTTTTATAAACACCCTGTATTTTTTATATGGTGTAGCTAGTGTTTTAAAAAAACATTTTTATCAATTGGAAAATTTGGTGTAAAACAGCTTTTTTATTCATTTCGGATTTCATTCGTTTTTTTCTTTTTATTTATTTATTTATTTACTTTTTGCTACTTGGTGTAACACAGGAAGTGAGATATAGCTGTTAATAAAATAATTATGTTTTCTGGTCACGAATAATAAATAAATATTTTTGCCAGAAAATCTTAAAGAAATTAAGTGGAAAGACTCGCACAATCCTTATGGAAATTTGATTTTGGTGAAATTGCTTGAAACTGTGATATATTGTAGATAGTATGATCCTGAGAAGAAGTCGCAATCTATACAATCTCCAATCAATAACAGTTTGGCAACTACAGGGCTACTGTTTTGAAAACAGCCTAAAATGACGATATTCTGTATTTCGGTGAAAATGACTGAAACCGTGGTATGTTGTAGATATTGTGATCCTGAGAAAAAGTATCAATGGACACAACCACCAATTGCTAACCGTTGGGCCACTACAGGGGCACAGTTTTGAAAATAACAGATTCTTTTTTCACAGACGAATACTCTGATAGTACTTGTACGACAGGCCTAGTCATTAACGTCCCTGTGTTGATATTCGGATTAGAGTTCATCTAAGGTTGTTGTACCTTTGACTTGACACGTGCATCCATCACAATCGTCAAAGCAGTCTAGAAATACCAACGAAACGTCGATGTAATCATCATACTTATTTTCAATGCATAAAATCCTTTGCTAGTGAAATATACTATGTATATGGTTCAGCAAACAGGCGCTGATGGATGTTGCGCCCATGCGAGAGTTCTTCTAAGAATGAGAAGATCTAAACCGTTTCATGTTGACATGAAATTCCACCAAAATCCAGAATATTATTGTCTTCGACCAGTGCTTAAAGTGACATCAGATGAGGTGGCGGTATTGCACAAATATGAGAGAGAGAGAGAGAGAGAGAGAGAGAGAACTAATATGTAAATGTTTCACGCTCCACTATCATCAGTGGCGTATATACTGGTTTGCTGGCTTGGGCTACCACTAACCCAGCATAACACTTGTACATTCATAATAATAATAATAATAATAATAATAATAATAATAATAATAATAATAATAATAATAATAATAGTAATAATAATAATAATAATAATAATAATAATAATAATAATAATAATAATAATAATAATAATAATAATAAAAGCTCTTCCTCTTTAGAATAATGAGTACTTGCTAGGGAGCCTAGTTTCCTTCCAGTTACACCTGTGCTTTGGATAGGTTGTAACACTACTCACCAGAGTAAATAGCAGCTGTGCTAGCAATGAAGAACGTTGAAAGAGGTGATTAGCCAATGAAGGAGGCTCAGTCTGTAAGAGCCTTCGCATCGTAACGCAAATAATGAAACAAGTAATTATAAAGCTCTGCCAATTCTCGCAAAATACTGCCAAACACAAAATTTGAGTTGCGTTTACGCAAACCATTACGGAAAAAAGGGACCCCAAAATGCACTGTCATTACTCGTATAACTTTCATTTACTTTTCGTTCATGCCTAAGAAACCGATTTCTCTAGAGGCAACTGGTCCTACCTGGCAGGCCGTTCGTACTCTGCGGATGTAGATGGAGCGAATGGCAATGCGCTTATAGCTACACGATTCTTGCTGCAGAGAGAAAAATTTGTGAAACATACTTTGACCTCACACCCGCCATCCCTCTTATGGAGGAAAACTTCCCTTTGGTTTTGGGAAAGAAGTGAATTTCTTCTACTTTGTCTCCAATTTGTCATTCAGTCGTGTGATCTTCGCGAGTGAAGATCGTAGACTACCTAGAATGGTTAACCAATCGGTGCATAGCGAAGCCCGTGAAATAATTAAATGTAGCAATCCTGTCCGCATCCAACAAATGAAGGGTCTCGGCTACATCAACTTGTCTCTCCTCTTTCGAGGGAGGTATGGGAAAGCACATACTATTGACAGCAGCACCAGAAGGTTCACACTCGAAATAAAAAGGCTCTAGTTTCGCAAGGAACTGAATTTCCCTTCTCTAAACTGAATGAACTTAAAAACTTTTGAATATCAAAATATAAAAGTATAAAAGGTAAACGGCTTGCAACGCTTTGGCTTTCTATTGATGAACTAGCCTTTAGACTTCTGCATCTAAACTGATTGTTGAGCAATAGTGATTACGAAGTGGGGAAAGAAGCAGAGGCGGTATGCTTTCATAAAAATTTTGCTTGACCATATCGGCGATCTAAATGGGGAAGAACACGGATGGTACGTTTACTTAAACATCGTATTTACAATAACATAGTGATCCAACGCGACCGTTAAGTGGATTAAAACAAGAAAACACATATATGTTATATGTTTTTTCGTCTCGTTTTCAAGGCTTTGTAGGCAATCTCGTCTCGTCTCTAGTATCTAACATTTAATGATTCTTTCCAATTTCATTTCCATTTTCAAAAACTTATTCTGGTCTGGTCTGGTCTCGTCTCGTCTCGTGTTCAACACTAATTTTCTTATATAGTTGTAAACACAGAACTCCAGACAAAATGAAAAGAATAATTTTGAATTTAAAAAAGAGTCCTGTCAATACCAGAGACGGATCCATGTTAAACATTTCAGGTGGGCAGTACGGAAGTTAGAATTGTTTGAGGGGGGATGGAAGCTCTCACAAATGTTAAAAAAATCAAGAACACAAATTCTGCCATTGAATAGGGTGATAGGGAACCATTATTAACTTTTCAAAGCAGCAGCAATGAAATCTTTGATAGTACAAACACATTTGTTGACTCAATGCTAACATCGTACTATGTGTAAAATCTTTTTTTGTTTCTACATGCAAATTACAATTTAAATATGTTATTTTTACCGGTATGCCATACCGGACGATTTTCTAACTTTCGGATGCATAACCGGCTCATACCGGCTCACTTTAAGCACTGTCTTCGATTGTTTTTGAAAAAAGAAGCCTCGTAGTGGCCAAACGGTCAGTGATTAGTGGTTGCGCCCATTGTGACTTTTTGTTAGGTTGACAAGATTTACAACATATCACGTTTTCAGTCATTTCCACCGAAATCCAGAATATCGTTACCTTCGGCTATTTTTTAAAAAAGTGGCCCTGTAGTAGCCAAACTGTTAGTGATTGGTGGTTTTGCCCAATGACACTATTTTCAGGATCACAATATCTACAAACTTATCACGATTTCAATCATTGTCAGCGAAATTCAGAGTAGACTATCATTATCTTCGGCTGTTTTCATAAAAGTTGGCCTGTGGTGGCCAAACAGTTAGTGATTAATGATTGTGCCCATCGAGACTTTTTCTTAGGATCGAAATATTCACAATATATCACGATTTCAAGCAATTCCACCCAAATCCTATTTCCATAAGGATTGTGATGAGTCCTTTCAAAGAAAATTGTCACATGTAGATAGGTTCTGTGTAGAAGAGCTTGAATTGAAATAGTTATGCACAAAGGAATAACGTTTGGTCCGGGACAGTAGTTCTTCTTTAATCATAATAAAAACTACCTGCAATATAATTTATGGAGAAAAAGCAAATAATAATAATAATAATAATAATAATAATAATAATAATAATAATAATAATAATAATAATAATAATAATAATAATAAGAAGAAGAAGAAGAAGAAGAAGAAGAAGCTGAAAACAGTGTTTTTAGTTTTCCATAAGGGAACCAAATTTTTTTCAGCTGCAACACAATTTTTTGGCTTTGTACATTGTAGTTGCTCCCCCTCAAAAACGACGGGCCCCTCATATATAAACCTGCTGGCTACACCCCTGCCTCTTGAATATATTTTAAAATCCTTTTTTCCCTACTGGAAGCTGAACTATCCAAAGGACGAAAGAAGGGATGTGATTTCAAATTCCCTGCTATTTGTTTAGTAAAATTAATTGGTTACACTAAACTTCCAAAAATCTTCCGTTTTTAGGTGAGACATCCATACTAGTTCTTATAGGTGGTGGAATTTTTTCAATCTGAAGAACGAAAACTGGGACAAAGAGGCGTCCCGAAAGCCTTTTTCGGGACAGTTCTTTCATTGAAAGCTGGAATTTTCCTGGAAAACCGGGACGTTTGGCAACTCCATCGAGGCGGAATTCGAATCCATGACGGACCAGTTTTAAAACATTGATAAGTCATTACAACTATCGATGTCTCTTAACTATGAAAATTGAAGCTGGATGATTGAATGGATTGGAGTGTAGTGTCCCTTTTAGCACCGAGGCTATATAAGACATGGACCTACAATTAAAGGTGGAATTCGAACCACAATAAACGTTCAAATTTTAAGGCTCTTCCACCGGATTCGAACCCGAGACTTCATAGGAATTCCGATAGTTCCATTCCCAAAGAAATTGTAGAAACTATTGTTGTTGTCTTCGAAGTACTTGTAGATATTATTATGCTGCCGTACACCTTGGAGAATTGAGTGAGAGATTGTAATTTCTCCATTGATTGGACAGGTTCTATTGTTGGTATTAGTCCAACTATAATTTTGAACAAATTATTCAAGGAACAAATTCTTCAAACGCGAAAATGAACAAATCCTTCTATCATCATTTTGAACGAATTTCCTAACGGACATTGTCAAGTAAGTGGATCTATAGTAAACAGGCAGAAGACCTAACTAGTAAGAGTAAGAATTTACGAGGATCAAACAAGATATTAGAGCAGCGTTTCTCAACCGGTGTGCCGTGAATGGGCCGTTGGTGTACCGCGAGGAGATCGAAACAAAATTATTAATTCTATAGCAATCAAATTGCAAGATATTGGAAAAATGTATATTTGTATTTCACATTACTATGAACCTCTACTATAAATCTACAATTATAAGTTTCATGCTGTGTTACTTTTCTGCACATTTTTAATGTTGAAAAAAGTATTTGTTATCATTGTTATGCCTATTATCGCTTCTTTATTGTTGCAGACTATTTCGTAACTTGAAATTTTAAAATATCATTCAATCCTTTTGCAAAGCAAACATGCATACAAATGACCTACATTTGTGTTTTGAAAGTAAAAGAGATTTGTTTGTTCGTTCCTTATTTGTGATCTTCGTTCTTAGTGAAAGGTTGAATACAGTTTTCGAAAAAGAAAGTGTATTTTTAAAAACTTGAGTCATTCTTATTTTATTGCCATTGTTTTCTATTTTTAAATTAGAATGAAAAATAAACATAATGATTTACTACGGGGGAAACCAGTGATCGAGCTTTCTTCTCTGTGTAGGGATGCGCACGAGTCGAGTCGAGTCGAGATTTAAGCCTGTCTCGACTCGTCTCGAGAAATTTTCTCGACTCGTGTCTCGACTCGAAAATATGTTTCCGTCTCGACTCGTGTCTCGACTCGACGGTGTCTGTCTCGACTCGACTCGAATTCGAGTCGAGACAAAATATACGAGTTAAAATATACGCACACATGAGCCAGAACATTATGACTATCTATCTAATTGTCAGTATGTCAACTTTTGGTATGGATACCAACGGCGAATGTTCTTGGCATGGACGCAATGATCCTTTGTAAGTCGCTGGAAAGAGTTAGCACCACATTTGCACACACAGGTCACCTAATTCCTGTAAATTCCGGGGAGGGAGGCGATGCGCTCTGACGTCACGTTCAATCATATCCCAATATGTTCGATTGGGTTCAAATCCGGCGAGTTGGTGGGCCTGTGTTCCTCGGCCCTGTGTTCCTCGAACCACTGCATCACACTCCTGGCCTTGTGACATGGTGCATTATCTTGTCGAAAATTGCCACTACAGTTGGGAAACATGGTCGTCATGAAGGGGTGTACATAGTCTGCAAGCAGTGTGCGATACGGGCCTCGGCCGTCGGGGCAAAACATTCGTGCACACACACACACACACACACACACACAAACATATATATATAATTGTCAACCTTTGTCGACCCACTGCTGGATGAAGGTCTCTCCAATTCTTTTTCACATGTATCTATATTCGGCAGTTCGTTTCCATGTTACTCCACACTGCTTCCTAATTTCGTCACACCGTTTTGTATTACAACATCTTCTAGATCGTTTTCGTTCCCTTAGGATCCAGTCAAGGATTGCTTTTGTCCACCTATCGTCAGTTCTTGTAATATGACCAGCTCCCTGACACTTGAGTCCTTTTATTTTCGCGATGATATCGGTCACTCCTGTCATCTTCCTGATCCATGTAAATTTTTTTCTATCTCTCCGGGTTATTGCAAGCATACATCTCTCCATGCTTCTTTGAGTTGTGTATGCTCTCTCCCTATGGAAGTTTAAGAAAGAGCATTATACATTAACAACTGATCACAAAAAGTTGAGAATTCAACCAGGCGTATATTTTAATTTCTACTTTAGATTGGAAGCAGCAACATATTTCAAATTATTGCCTTTGGTATAAAAATCGATTATAAAGTTTGAATTTGCGGTGACAGCTACATGGCATGAGCATGAACTGCGATTCTTCTTTTCTTTCATTATTAAGAGACAACAAATTTTATTTATTGACTGTAAGATTCACAAGCTGTAATTAGAAGTATATGATATACATTGTTCACTTGTGCGCATGTAAACTTTTCTTTGTTTCGACAAAAATATATTCACAAATTTCCAAGTCTTCGACCTTAAATTGTCAGTTTTTGAAACCAACCATACATTTGCTTCTAATGTTTTAACCAAATATTTAGCACCGTAGTTTCGAGAAACCCTCTCTGATTTTGGATCATCATTGTGTAGTTGGAGTGTGGGAATGATATAAATACTACTCCGGCAGATATCCAGCCTAACTTTACGTCAGTTTTTGCGAATGAGACCTAAAATTAAACCTTTGCCTTTGTGTTAAAAATTGTTTTAGTCAATAGCCGGAACGCCTTTCCCTAGGATAATTTCGCGGAACACAATGACGCAGAACGAAAAGTTCTAGATTAGTTCTTTATCGTGCTTTAATAGGATATTAATCTGCGTAAAATATGAAAATAATAAACTGAAAAGATACAAATTTGGAGCGAGACAAGTACAGCACAGGAACTGAATTCGGACACCACACTGACTTACTGGAACGCAAAACTTGTGCGTTCCGGCCCATTTTAAGCCCCACTTAGCCAATGTTCCCCTGATCTTTTCCCAAACAGTCATATTGACCTGAGCTTTAATGTTGTTAAGGAATTACCTGGAACAACCTATCAGCACAATACCCACATATTTGTTTACCCCAGCTCATTAATAGTGTTTCTTTCAGAAAAAAAATCCAAAGAGGGTATTTTTAAAATAAAGAGGGAAATTATAGTTAAACATATGTTTCTTGATATACTGATTTTCTCTGAAAATTAGCCTGAATGGTATTTTGCACTTGAGTGTGTGTGTGTATGGAGGGATAGGCCCGGCTCACCCTCTGAAAGAAATACTGCTTATCAATAATACATGGAAATCAAAATATTAGGAAATCCAAATATTAGCCAGTAAATATCACATTTATAATTTTGATTTAATAAGTTAATATTTCGCGTACTGCTAAATGTAATGATATGGAAGCTGGGCTTGAACTGTAAATGGAGCTGCTGTTGCCTTCCTCGAAGTGTTGCTTCTGAATCAAATGTGTCGATAATCTGAGAAACGTTAATGTCGTAAGACCTTTCTAAGCACAACACAGCTAAACTACGAAATTTTTCTTGACCCATAGTGCTACGAACGTATTTTTTTAGCCGTCTCAGGCGCGAAAAGGAACTGGTTGCGGAACTGACAGGCACGGTTAGAAAAGTCTTATAAACTTGCTTCAAGTTTGGGAAGAATTCTTAAAGGTTCAATTTTTTTTATTATTATTTATTTATTAATAGACGCGATGGAAAATCATTTTCAGTCTATCTCTCTGCATACAAATTGGAGAAAACTGTTAACTTTGATATCAGTTCAACTTTGGGGATCTTGCAGGTGTTGCTGACAATTGTGATACTTTCTGCTGATGGCTTGTGTAGATGTCTTGGAGGGAATGAAGAACCTGCATATCATTTTCTTTGAATTTTTATTGCTAATATCTGCCACAAGGATGTCAATAACGGAATAATACACTTCGCGTCTGTAATATTCAGCTGCTGTCTTACACTCGGAAGAAGTATCATCACCATCCAATGCTCGTGAGACTCGTGTTCTTCGTGAACGTTCGGTGCACTGCACCCCATGGTTTCTGCAATTTCTTCTGTTTCTGTCCACAGCATATTGAAACTTTTTTCATTCCGTAAGGACTGAAGGCTGCAGATAGTGGCTTGCGACAAATTTTTCACAGTAGAAAAATTGACACGTGTATTCAAAGTGCATGGACAGTTGATTCGTGTATTCAAAAACACGTCTCATCACTTTAAGACGAAACAGAAATAAAAAGTCATGAAAATTTTTTTAACAGGAAATGCGCGTCTGGGCCGTAAATTTGATCGTGATCTACTATTTCCTCTAAAGTTTCAACAACTGGTCCAAAATTTTCTAAAACTGCACGAATAGCTTGTAATCTACAGTTCCATCTAGTGTCGCTCAAAAATTTTAATGTTATTAAATGCTTTAAGTTTTCTCCTTAACGTTGAATATTTTCAAAAATAGCGTGCCTTTTTGGCGACGCTTCTACGAAGGAATGCAAACTATTCAGAACATCAAATATATTTCGGATCGCAGACGCTTCTCCGCACACATCAACAATGCATAAGTTCAAAATGTGAGCGTATCAATGAATATAAATGGATAAATCGTTCATGTCCCTGATCCTCTTTGCAACACCAGAGTACTCACCACGCATAGCGGCTGCACCATCGTAACATTGTCCTCGGATGTTATCTACGCTCAGACCCGGTGATATTAACAATTTTGTTAACAGTTTGGACAAACTTTCGCCGTGTTTTTTCTGTGTTGTAAAACCCGATAAAACTTTCGTGAACGTTTAATGTTTCATCACAGTATCGCAAAACAATTGATACTTGTTCATGTCGCTTCAAATCTTGAGTTTCATCTATGGTGACACTATATATACCTACAGTCTTCACACGATCAATTATTTTTCCCAGCATATACTCAAACATTAAATCTAGAAATTGATTTTGGTATTCGGGACTAACGTATCTAAAGGTTTTCTCTTTGTTAACATAATATAGAAAAATCACGTCATTATCTTTGGATCTTAGCAATAAGAGTTCTAGTAAATTGCCTTTATTTTCCCTTTCGTTATTTTCCCTATGGCCTCAAAGAGGAACACATCGGCGAGCACAATACAAATACTATCTAGAAGTGCTTCAAATATATTCTATTGCCGTTAACTATTTGGTTCGTCTAATTTACGAGCAACTGATCCGTGCAATAATGCGTTTCGAAATTCCGCAGCCTTAGAAATACAAGTCTTATGAGCATTACTTGCCTCATGAGTACCGAATATATCTACGGCCTTCTTCCAGTTACGGAAACCCTCCTTAGTAAATCCCTCTTCAGATTTCGGAATATTTTCGGAGAATGTGCGACAATAAAACCAAAAACATTATCTGGAGAAATGTTATATTCTAACCAACTAAGTTGCCTATACCACTCAGATTAGAACCGGCGGCTATTTTTTATTGGGGTATGTTTTCAATTGCGGTTGAAAGGGACCTAGACCTACTGCCAAAAATGTATTTGCCTTTTCACAACCTTTGACTGGATCATGATCTTCTGAAATTTCATCTTGTGACACTTTTTCAACAGTAGTACCGGCATTTGAATTCTTATCTTCTGACACTGTTTTCATACTAGCACTTGAATTTTTATCTTCTGAAACGCAAGAAGTAGATTGTTTAGTCACTCATTATCTCCGCTGGCACTGTCAATATTGCTAAGTTTCGGCTTCTTACTAAAATAGTCCAACAAAGTTTTTTTTTTTTTTTTTTTTTTTTTTGAACACTGCATATTAGTCACAACTTCCTGTGAAACTTGAGAAATGTTCAGGTACCACAGATAAAATATAAAAAAATGACACCACTATTCACCAATACACGTGAAGGCTATATATATATATATAAAAAAAAAAACCTCAAACGAACTGCTCACGGCCAAGGGCGCCGATTTCTCTGTAACTTTGGGGAGGGGAGCATTAGATGTGGGTTTGTATATTTGTAAAAAAATACATATAATAATACAAAATACATATAAAACATACATATTCAGAAAAATACATAGGGGCACATATGAGCTTTGGGGGTCCCGAGTCCCACCGCCCCTCCAGGATCGGCGACATTGCTCACTGCAAACACAAACTTCAGAATAAATCAAGTGTATTATTTTTGGTTGGGGTGCCAGGATGGCTATTAGTAAAAATAACTCGTTGTTTTAACCTTACAATTGTCCCTTTCCACTTTACAACAATACCAGATGTTGCTATAAAATATCTTTTGTATTTAGGACCACAAGATTTCCGACAAAGAGCGGAGTTCTGTATGTCTCTGCTTATCCTTATAAAAACACACCCAGTATCCCAGACAACAGACCGACCTGTACTTCCTTTGACTATCAACGTACACCGCAACCCCTTTCTCCAGCACACTCCAAGTTCACTGACCTTTATTAAGATGGATGTAGCAAAACATTTATTGCAAGACATTACCAAATATGGTTAAAATCAGAGTTCCATTCCCGGTTATTCTAGAACTTTATTCGAACATTTTATAATAATATGAGCATAGATAAAACAATTTTAAATAACTGTCCATTGCCTAAGAAAAGCCAGAATCAGTAAAGGAGAAGGTATATGAACATCTGTGAACATTAACATTAAAAAAAAAAAAAAAAAAAGATATAGTTCAATCACAATTTTACACTGCCTCTGTGATCCTCCCCGTCCCCCCAAAACTATTCAAAATAAGTCCTATCTTTATTCAAATTATAAGCATTTCTGATGTAACAGAAAAATAAAGAAATAAATTATTATTACCGTTGTGAAGCGTCAGTCTAAAAACGAAAAAAAAAAAAAAACAACAATAAAGTGAGGTGTGAACCCATTCAGATCACATGCATCGAAAGTGAGTGACAATTACCCAGCTAGTAGTAGAGAGGCAGTGTCACGGCTTAAAGTGAGCCGGAACGCGCCGGCGCTGCGTTCCGACAAATCAGCCTGCTGTCAAAATTTAGTTCATGTGCAACATTTGTCACTTTACAAACACAGTGCATTAATTTTTAAATAATATTTTGGTTCCGTCTATGAAACGGCTATTAATGATTTATCAAACCACATCAGGAACATGGATCAGGGATTATTTACTTTAATTGCTGACTGTGTTCTCGCAAATCACTGTGGATAAGCATTCTGGCGAGGTGGCTATTCACTGAAGCCACTTTAAGCCCTGGACAGTGTATATGCCTAACGAGCAGTATTTTAAAGGTGGAGCATCGAACCATGTTCCGACCGGCCATTCTGACTGAAGTTTTACCTGGTACCTTTTGTTAGGCCAGGTTCGCTGTCTTTTCACTTCCTTGCCCCTCCTTTCTCTTGGCCTGGTTAGCGCATAAAGACCTTATTACTGTGAAACAAAATCATAAACTTAAGCAAAACGGTGTTGTACTCGCTTCAGCTCAGTTCATAGATAACACTGAATGACTATCCTAATAAACTTCTGAAATGGGGGGGGGAAGTTGCCCCCCGTCAGTTACGTCTATGTATGGATGCTCACTTGAATTGGTTTCAAGGCTGTTTCTGAGTAAATACTTCCTCCAAAATAATATTAAAAATTATAGAAAGATTTTCGAGACATTCGAGTCGAGTCGAGATTTTTACGAGCCGTCTCGACTCGACTCGTGTCTCGACTCGAATTTTCGAGTCGAGAAATATGTTTGTCTCGACTCGTCTCGAATTTTACAAGGTGTGTCTCGACTCGAATTCGAGTCGAGTCGAGTCGAGATTCGAGACTTGTCTCGACTCGAGCGCATCCCTATCTCTGTGAAAAGGATATCAGTAACCAAAGGAAAAAATACCACTGTATTTTATATTTACAAATAATAATAATAATAATAATAATAATAATAATAATAATAATAATAATAATAATAATAATAATAATAATAATAATAATAATAATATCTATATGTGTGTGCCGCGAGAATTCAAGTTACACCTGTAGTGTGCCGCAAGTTGAGAAAGGTTGGGAAACGCTGTATTAGAGTATAACATAATGGAATAAGAATTAATAAAAAGAGATGAAATTGTCACTCAGTTAAGGGAAGACTTGTATGAGGTAAGAAAGAAATCAGTTTGTACTATAACGGTTAGTATATATAGGGTGTTTCAAAACAACACCGACAACGTTTGGGATGTGATTCCTGACACCAAGATAAGACAAAAAGTATAGACCAACCTAGGTGCACAAATGCTTCCTTCCGGAGTTATAGGCTGCCGAAAACATAAAAAAATGGACTTGAAAGATCCACAGCTCAAAAACTGTGGGAACTATCGTGATCGGGTCAAGATTTCATTTAGGAACTAATATGTGCGATATCAAAAAAATGCACGTTTTAGAATCCTGCGGTACTTCCGCAAGAATTTTCATAGAGGCAGTTGGTGACTACTTCAAATTATATGCCCACAGCCAAGCTCCCTCTATAAAAATTGTTTGAGTACCTAAGGATTTTGAAACATATATTTTTGGATAGCGCACATATAAGTTCCTAAGTGAAGTCTTGACTCAACTGCGGTAGGTCCCATGGTATTGGAGATATGGACCTTTAAAGTTCATTTTTTCATGTTTTCGGTAGCTATAACTCCAAAAGGAAGCATTTATGCACCCAGGTTGGTCTATACTTTTTGTCTTATTTTGGTGTCAGGAATCACCTTCCAAGCGTTGTCGGCGTTGTTTTGAAATACCCTGCATATATATATATATATATATATATATATATATATATATATATGATTAAAATCAACACATAATTACCCTTTCCATCCCACTCCTACATTCTTCTCGGTCTTCCTAAAATGAAGTATATATATATATATATATATATATATATATATATATATATATATATATATATATATAACTTCATTTTAGGAAGACCGAGAAGAATGTAGGAGTGGGATGGAAAGGGTAATTATGTGTTGATTTTAATTATGTTAAGAAATGAATCTTTTTGTTGAAAGGTTATACAAAACTTAGAACTCATTCTTATTCTGATTTAAATACAAGATATCTTTCTCATATTTTCGTGTCTGGCTGGTAGTTATAAAGCTTCTTGTAGCTTATGGGACCAAGATTTTTCACCTCTTCACAATGTTGTAAAGATAATTATATTTTGTAAGTTTCTTATTCTGTATCTAAATGTGGTACTATATATATATATATATATATATATATATATATATATATATATATATATATATATATATATATATATATATATATATATATATATATATATTGCTGCAGAACGCTTACTTAACAGATCTACTCATTTTTCTTCTGCATGTTATCACTGCTGTTTCATAGAATTCCCAATTGAATGTTATAAATTTTGGTCTTAAGGTCTTTGATAGAGTTCATACTAATCTACTTCAACACAAATTCTCCAATAGTTTTCTAACATTTTCTCTACTAAAAGATTATATATCTACTTTGAAACAACGAGCCATTCTCAAGACCTCGCTTTCAGCTGTTTCTCTTCTTTTTGGCGTATCTCAAAGTCAATGCCATAGGACCATTTTTTGTTTATTTTTTACATGGATGATCTGCATTCATTTCCTTTTCTTCCTCTATATCAGTATTCTCCTATTTGCTGATGACCGCATTTTTATTTATTTTGGAAAACATTCTCTTCGAACAATGCTTTTTAAAAAAAATAAATCAAAAATAACTAATTGCCCTTCCCATATTTATCAGAACAATTCGTATAAAGATTGGTAATTTTCAGAAGGAACTGGGTGTGGTAAGTACAAACCCAGATTTTTGGTCATAGTAATACAAAACATTAAGCTATGAAAATGTTGGGTGTGCTACAAGAGTTCACGAAAATCCAAAGATTAGAATCATTCCGAAGTCTTACATTTTATCTAAAATTGAGTACTACTTACCGATGTTAACCCAGTACTCACTTAATTTTTGCCATGATTCTGGAAAGAGTCCTAAGTAAAACAGATTATAATTAAGAGATTTTAAACAAAAATAATCTCTCATTGACAGAGGCAAACGAGAAGCATTTTTAGGTTTTCCTCATGATTAAGAGGGAGCAGGAGTGGGTATATATCACTAGTATGAATTAAGAGATTCGATTTAATATTGATTGCAAACGCTTCTCTTTATATACAGTAGATAGATTAAAATTACAGAGGTGTAAGTAACTTTTTCAAAAACAGACATAGACTCAGAAACAAGATAGAGATAATCAAGTTATTAATAGAAAATATAAATCAGAGCTTCATTTGACTGCCAGATGACAGTGAACGTTCTAGTCATAAGGGGAAAGTTGTTTTGTTCCCGAATTTATTACAGTATATGTTGCGTTAATTCTTGGAAAGCAATGAAAATTTGACTTATACCACTGTAATTTTTAACCTGTCCATATATGGTTATCGTACGCACCATCTTTTCCGGTGGGAGCTCATGTGGTTTGGATCCCGCGTTAAGTCGTATATCCACGTTTCATATAGCTTCGATGATGAACGAGATGTTAAACTCCAAATCAATCAACAATCTTAAGGTCTGAACATAGTTCTAAGTGTTTCTTTCTTTCGCTCTCGCCCCAAAGTACACGCAATACTAATTTGTCTCATGTTCTAACGTTCAATATTTTTTTCTTTCTTTCTTTCGTCAGCGTGACATCCATGTAAAACTAGTTGTTTCAAAATATTAACATATTCTATTCAAAAATACATTTTGCAACTCATTTTGATAATCTTGTGTGTGTGTATATAATTTATTACTGTATACTGTTGTTTCTGTTTATATCCTCAATCAGTAGTATTCTGCATCAGGGCAAGCCACTTACTGTTAGCAATGGGCTTCCATCGATCACGGTTCTTCACTGATCTCTTTATTCTGACTTAACAATTACCCTTTTTAATATCGTCTATCAACTGTTGTCTTCTGTTTCCTCTCCCTCTGTTACCTTCTACTATGTCCTGGATGCAATCCCTTCTTAAACAGCATCCTTCTTTTCCTCTTTACTTATATTTCTCTAAGTTTCTCTGAAACTTGCTCACTAGATTTTCAGTTTACCTAATTTACCTGGATTTTTTCTGTTCTTCTCCAAACCCATACTTTGATTTCTTATTGTTTTTTCAGAATGTTCAAGTTTGCGGCCCGTACAGATCTAGAGTTCTCAGATTGGCGGGGGTACATTTTTGAAATACGGGTCACGGGTTGTGGTCTACGGGTCACGAACTAAATAACGGGCTTGAGTATTAAATTATCTATAATAAATTTTGTATGGCATTATTTGTTATAATGTATGTACGTAGCACTCATTTGTTCTATTTTTATTGTAACAAAAGGATAGGTTTAAATTATTTTGATTGTAGCACCTGCATTGTTTCGCGTGGCAACAACATCGTTATCACTTAACGATTTACAGAGGTGGGGATGAAATTTAACATTAGTTTCGATGGTACTGAACTGTACAATAATTTCTCTCTTTGGAAATCAGTAATGTCAATATATGATGGGATTTTATGAAGTGTGTTTTTCGAGAAAGCAAGTGCACCAAATTTGATTAAATGGAAGCAATACAGTACACAGTACTCTCGCTATACCAGTCAGTAACGCACCTGTCGAACGATTATAGAATAATGAAAGCTTTATGATCATATACCACATTAACGGAATTTATGATTGCCTAGATGAACGTGAAAGCAATAAAATTTTCCACAAAATGGTTCTGGAAAATAGGAGCTTCCGCAACCGTCTTCAGCAACCAGGAGCTTCAAAATATGAGTAATAAGGTATTTATAATCAGTAATCACTAATAATAATAAAATGCTTTGTGTCATTTTCATTTAGCTTGGTACAGTATACGTTTGGTTAGTACAGTTTGTAAAAAAATAACTGCATCACTTGCTAAAAGTATGGCAGGGCATCTAAAGAATAACAGTAGTTACTTTTAGTAGTGATATGCATTCATAGATTTTCATAAAAACAAATCTCGTGTGGTTCTCTTACACAGTCTTTTGTTTTGTTGTTATTTGTTTCCCCTTTTTGTCACCAGGTTGGTCTGTTGTTGGCTAGTGTCGTTCAAACTGCATATGCAGCTAGGGTGGAGATTGATAAAGTAATGCACATTGTTCTTATCGCGTGATTGTTTGCCTGATTGGTGTTGCAGTATTTGCTTTTATAGTGTTCTGAAGTTTATAAATATATAAGCAGTGTATTTAATGCGAATAGATTGTTATTGATTTGACGAATCATGAGCTTGAAAGACACTTCACTTCGCAAGCCAGGACAAATATTGGCCCTACAGAAGGAAGGAGTAAGTCAAAGAGAAATTGGTAGAAAAGTTAACGTTCATCAGTCTACAGTGTCAAGAATCATTAAGAAACAGCTAGAATGTGGACACTGCTTAGAAATAGGTGTGGAAGGAAAAAGAAAACATCTGCGAGGGTTGATCGAAAATTGAAATCACTAGCGTTGCAGAAGAGAAGCATGAGTTCACGTCAACTGGCTGCACAAATGGAAATGGAGTTAGATATTAAAGTGAGCCATTCAACAGTAGTGTCTAAACTAAAGTCTTTTGGATTTAACAAGAAAAAGCAGCAAAGGAAACCGCAACTAACAAAGAAACATAAGGATGCAAGGAACATTTTTGTGCAAAGGTACGGGGAATGGACAGAGGAAGACTGGGATCGTGTGATTTTTTCGGACGAAAAGAAGTTTAATATTGTTGTAAACGATGCTGGAGTGAAGCTTTGGACGCATAGGGGGGAGGAATTAAATGATAATTGTATACCTGAGACACAGAAGTTCTCGGCAAGTGTTATCTTGTGGGGTTGCTTAACATCGAGAGGAATTGGAAAAATTGAAATTTGTAATGGTTCAGTTAACAGCGGAAAGTACATACAAATTCTTGATCATAAATTAATTCCAACAGCTAGGACTTATTTTACAGAAGCAAATCTGAACAAATTCTACTTTCAGGATGACAATGCCTCATGCCATCGATCTCGTTCAGTCAATAATTGGTTTAAGGAGATGGATATAGAGAGAATCAGGTGGCCTCCTAATTCACCAGATTTAAATCCTATCGAAAACCTGTAGCATATTATGAACAAGAAACTGCGGAAAAGGTGTTTTGAAAACAAGAACCAGCTAATGGCAACAATTATACATACTTGGTACCATGATTTAGACATGTTAACATGCCGTAATCTTGTTCACAGTATGCTCAGAAGAATTCAGGCTGTCAGGAAGGCTAAAGAAGGCCATACAAAATACTAAATTAAGGACAATACTAAAAATGATGATATTGTGTTATTCAGTCGCTTGGAAATCAAGAAAAACATATTTTTCCTTGCTAAATATTACCTTATAAGATAATTTTTTCAATTAGTTTCTTGCAAAGTATTTTTGTAATATAGTTCTGTGTGTTCTAGGGGTACTTCATTTTACATTAATTTTGTGAATAATTGAAGACAACTATGTTTGAACTAATTTAGTAGTTACAATAAACATCCAGTAACATCCTGGTTAAATTTAAAATATGTTATGCTGTATCATACAATTTATATGACCCAAATAAGAAAATTTATTGCCATAAATGTAAGTGATGCAGTTATTTTTTTACAAACTGTATATAGTATTAGTAGTTTTAGTAGTTAATAATAGCGGCTATAAGTGTTAGAAGTTGTGGTTGTCCTTATTTTTCAATTTCCGAATTGTTTTGAATCTCACCTCCTAAAATGGTTTTATATCGGATCACGAGAAAAACTAACTCAATTTAATAAAATTAACTACTGCCGCAAGCGATCACAAGTTTTCAATGCAATTACAATATATAGTATGGGACAAAGGTACCTTGTAAGTTTGGAACGGCTGGGATTGACACCATATCTCGAATAGAGTTAATGGAGGTAAAACTGCACCTAATAACGTCAGATATATATATATATATATATATATATATATATATATATATATATATATATATATATATATATATATATATATATATATATATATCTGACGTTATTTCCAACTTAACAATAATAGACCTAATTTAATACTTATATCCTTCATACTACATGTTGATTAGTTTGCAATGTTTATTTTTTAAAAAAACTCGGAAGTCCAAAAATTAGGACCACCCTTATACGTATATAGATAGATATATTACACAAGAACTCTGAAAGGCTTCTTTCGCTAGTCCTACCTTTGCTGTTATTTCCGGTTTTATTTAAAATTATTTCACTTACTTTTTGCATTATATATTACTTTGTGTAGTTGCAACGTACTGTAAAGGCTGTACCTAAAATCTATGCAAATAAATGATACAAAAAGTCTCAGAAACTAGTCTCAATCGATTTCATCTCAAAATTCTGTGAAATAAAGAGTAAAACGTATGATGTCCTGAACAACACATATCAGGTAACATACAAATGAAAGCAAGAGCGCGCTGAATCGAATCTTACCTGGAAATTTTACATGTGAATTGCGCTTATCATTCATTCTATACTAATTTGACTTTTCTGGTTACTATAGAAAATCAGTTTATCTTTTAAAAAAATGTCATGTTATTACTTTAATGGCTCTTTATTATGTTTAACATACTTCAAATTCAAATAAAGCTTTATTATAATTCACTATTTCCTAATTCTTACAACAGTTAGTTCTGAATCCCAGACATAAAGAAAAAGTGATTTCAAAATAAAGGCCTATTGTTTCTTTCGGCTCTAGTGTGTGCTTAGTACTGAGAGCCTAAACTTCAGGTAGAATATTGAGTAGCTAAACTTTTTCACTAATTTTAATAAAAGTCCATTATCTTTTACTTTATTCTTATAGTTCGATGCGAAACCATCAAATTTGCTTCATGTCTGAATGTAGATTATAACGTTCATCAACGTTAAAAGAAGAAAATGAAAGAAAATGCACTGTTACTTTGATTTACAACTAACAATGCTTTTCAAACACTTATTAAACACTCTTCGTAGGAGCCCAAACTTCGCGTTGGTGAATTGCTTCACTATTTGACACCTACAGATGTTCTAATTTAATGTTTATGGGTATTGTTCACTTTCTCATTTCGACACACTGATAATGGATGCTCTTACTGTAACAAGGTTTTTTTTTGTACATTTCATACATAAATACACATGTATTACACATTGGGTTATACATCAAGGTAGCATTGAGCTCCTCCGTGGCTAAGCGGTTAGCGTACGCGCCTTTGGCGTGGGAGACCCGGGTTCGATTCCCGGCGGGAGCTCACGTGGTTCGGATTCCACGTTAATCAATAGGTCCACGTCTCATATAGCCTCGCTGCTGAACGGGACGTAAAACTCAAAAATCAATCAATCAAACATCAAGGTAGCAAAATTATTTTAAATTGACATTGTTTGTTTTATATTAGTCTTGATGGTATCTTGCATTCATAAGTCGTTTTCAACCGTTTTTCAATGACAAATGCTTTCCCCGAACGAAAAAAAAAAAATTAAGAAAGAAGTTGGGAGGAGGGTAACATTCACGCCTAAACTACTGTGTGAAATGATGAGTGGAACTGATAGCAAGTTTCACGTAACTCTTTGTTCCTGATTTGATTTTTTTAATGATTATTTTATTTAATCCACTGTGATATTTTGTTTAAATCATGTATTGTGTGTCTGAAATATTTTGATATAAGAAATATATTGCATTAGTTTGAAATCTACTCTGAATAATCTTTACAAAATTACTGGAAAATAGTTTTATACTATTTTTCTAATGTAATTTGCAATATATACATCAAGATTGGAGCAATATGTCTTTCCAAATAACTATTAAAATTTGAAATACTGCTTGGTATTAGACACATATTTCTCTTCACCGTTATCCAGTCATTCTATGGATGACACAATATCATTTAAAAATAAAAAATGTTTATACAAAGTTGGAAACGATGCATTACTTATAGAATTAAAGATGGCAATTATGGATAACCTGTATAATATGCACAATGTAACCAAAAATTTTTAAATATTGCTTAAGTATATTTAAAGAAATTAAATTTATCTTAAAATGTTGGAGGCCATTGGCCATTGTTGGTTGTTGTGGGCCATTGTCTGGTTGCCCTTTTTTTTTTTGTGGCATAACAATATTATTTATGGTTATTAGTAGTTACAACATTGGGTTATGTCACACCTTCAGAGTGGTCATCTAAATTTGCTTTCAGGTTTGTTATAACTTATTTTACAGTTAGGAAGCATTCCTTGTAAGAGAATTTAATTCTTAATTGATAATTTGTAATTTTCAGCGTAAGATTAAACTAGCAGATCGTATCTAGAAGGCTGTCAAATAAACAGACTTTTCGCTGTGACATGGAAAACGTGATCATGTAGGCTTCCTCCCAGTTAGTTTTTAGCCTAGGTGCCAGACATGGTGCTGTTGGAAGGTTTGCGTATAGAGAATTTGACTTCTGGAATGTGTTCTGGAATGTTAAAGGACAAGATTTAGCTTGGTCACATAATCATAATCATGGCGTCCACTAGTAACTTTAGAAAAATTGCAGACTTTGATTTGCACAGCTCTTGTGCAGTTCCTAATTAGGCTAACGCAATGAATGATACACGGTTTGAAAGCTGAAGAAATGTATGTTTCAAAATGATAACGTACATATCCATCAAATCCATTCTACTCGAGAAGCAGACCAAAACGTTCGAATTTTCTACATTATTCTGAAAAATTAAGAATAATCTACCCTGGTAACACTGTTATTTAGCATACAGCGTGTAGACAACACTGATAAATAAACATACGACACGAATACATACTGTATGATACACATTTCTGCACAATATAGCAAGCATTGGAAAAATCTTTGAAAACAATGGGATGTCCGAAAATAGTTGAGTTGATTTTGAGTTTAACGTCCCTTTTAGCAGCGAGGCTGTATGAGATGTGGACCTACTGATTAACGTAAAATCCGAAACACATAAGCTCCCTCCGGGAATCGAACCCGTGTCTCCCACACCAAAAATAGTTGAATCACATGATCTTGCTATTTTGAAGATGAAGTATATCTTCGAACAAGTACATTAACAAATGAGAGCAACGTGTTTGTTGGTGATGTTATGTATCATTCTCATTGTATAAGTTCTTATTTGCTAAAATATAGGAAGGCGATTGAGAATAAGCAGATGAATCAGGAGAATGATGTTATTACAGCTGCATTTCAAAAATTACCACGAAAATTGACATTCCCTTCCAAAGGTTATGAACTCTCTGATTTGTGTTGCTTCATGAATGCAGAATGTCTGTCAACGCAATCTGTTAGCAACAAGCAGTTCAAAACTTTATTGATTAACCACTTCGGTGAAGAAATAATGTTCTCGTATCCAAAGGAAATAAATAAATCAGAGATTGTTTTCTCATGTGCAATTACCAGACATTATAGAGAAGTGCAGATAGGTCAAAACAGACAGCTGAGAAATTGGCAGAAATAATTAAACAATATGATTTTGAACTTGAGAACGCATTTTGTGACAAAAGCGATTTAGAATCATAATTGAAGAACTTTCAAGAAAATCGACCAAAAGAGTGGGAGGAGTTTATTTCTAATCTTATGCTTAACTATGAATCATTGTTAACGATACAAAGAAGATGTGGTGTTATTTGTTAAATTATTTACTACTCACTTCATAGTGGAAGTAAGAGAACACTACTAACTGTAAGTGCAGCTCAAGCAATCCATGAAATTCACAGGTCCAAAACTCTCATAACATGTTTGCATAACCTACGACAACTTGCAGCGACAAGTTCATCTACTTGCATCTAGAGTAATTGCTCTGAAGGAAGGCATAGGATACCTCTATCACCGTTGTTTGTACCTTACAAACCAAAACGAGGATCAATCTATAATTTTGATCATGAGGAAGATACCTTCTCTGGTATTGGTGGTACGCATGGCACAGTTTTAGTATTGTTTCAAGATGTTCAAAATTATCCTGTAAACACAACTACCAATACACTTGATGACTTCAACTTTGGACTCCTGGTAACATTCCACAAGATTTCACCCCAGCTGAAATAAGACCACTATGTATGTAATACACTGCTAGAGCTTGATCGTATCTGGTTCCTAAGTCGTTTCCTCCAGTTAACAAACTTTCCTGATAGTGATCTCCCGATCATAACTAGTGCTCCTTCCTGGAGTGCTTTCAGCTCGCTATTGTGTGACAAAGTTCTTCCCAAAATGAAATCAATGTGTGTATACCAGTTTTACTATATGCTGCTACAGATTTATCTTCTGTATACACAACAATGTTGAACTTTTAAGATGCGCTATCCCAAACCAATATACAATCAGGTTCATTATGGTCTGATAAGGGAATGTATAGATTAGCAAATGAAATACAACTGTGACAGTTTTAAAATATATTCCTCGGGCTAGGATCTTTCCACACTAGCAAGATTATAATTGGAAGTTACTTAAGTGGCAGATGTTCAGATATTTGAACCAAACGTAACAGAAAGTATAGTGAATGGATCTCACTACTCATGAGGGCTACATGGAGGCAGAAGCCATTGAGCGTTTACAGTGGCAGCAATTTTTCAAAAATAATGATCCAACGAAGTATGCATTTTTATTTCTACATGTGATGAATATACAAAAAGCTTGCGGGTGTGAAAATGCTGATGTCGCTAAGTTGGAAGTTTCAAAATTATCAATCCTTCTTTATAACATAGATGAATATTCCAGATTATTTATTCAACAAGGGTTCAAGAATAAAAATCATTCAACTATTAGAATGCATTTCTGACAAAGGTATTCCCTATTCTACGGGATATGATTCGTGCCGACAGAGAAGGCGACCGGGAACTTCATATGTCTTCATTTCGCAGAGCACTTCCATTATTATTTGTTTTTGGTAAAGTTAACTACGCCAGATGGGGAGTACATGCTTTGAGGATTGTCTGAGACTAAAGGATGAGCATCCAGATATCTACAAAGACTTTACGGGAGAGCAGTTTGTACTTTGGCAAATTGAAAACGTTTCAGTAGCGTAACAATGGATGTATAATAAGCTAGCCAAAGGTTCTGGTGGAATTATTGGAGTGGCATGACGTAAAGAAGCTATTGTAAAAAGGGATCTTACTCAACACGAAAAACGCAGATAAAGTAGTTATTTTTAGCAATGTGTGGTATCCAAATGAATGATGAATAAGTGACCCATCATGAATTTTCATCAACCCGAACTGTTTCAGGTGAAGAAAGAGTAAGGAGATGTCAACACTTCATTCACGAGAGGCAAAATCTATTTGATGTAAGAAGCAAACAGCTGAAGAATCTCATAACTGGAAAACATTTTACTAAAACTGAGATAGATTTCAAACTAAACTGCCTGGACATGGGAGAACAACTTTATCTGAAGTTTCGAAATGAAGTTTTCATCGAAAAAAACAAGAATCTGTTCTCTCCATGAGTTTAAAAGTTCGGCTGACCGAGCTATGGATTTTGGGTGGAAAAGGTGCTACAACACGTACATTCCACTTCATGAATTGGCTACATGTTTTAACAAGTTCATAATTGCAATTTTGCCTCCTGTATATTCCTTATCTGGATGTGACACAATCAGCAAGTTTGGCACCAAACATGCTGCTTTGAAACTTGCTAAAGAACCATCTCATCTTCTATCACATTTTGGAAAGGAAGAGATAACTAGCACCATGATTAAGGATGCAGTTTATCTTGCAAAGTTACTGAAACCAAATTCTAGATCAATGAACGAATGCCGCAAAGCACAATGCCATCAAATGAAGAGTGTTGACTTTACGAAGCTGGAACTAAACATCGTCTTCCTCACATCTTCATATTAGACGAACTCACGTTCAAAGTCACCGTTAGTATCACATTCTTGAGGATTCTTCAGTACTAAATCCTTCTGATTATGGTTTCATAGAACAGGATGGTGAATAGCAATCTTTCATCTTTGAAGATAGATTACCCAAAAGACTTCCCGTTTCCCTGTAAGTGCGAAAATAATAATAATAATAATAATAATAATAATAATAATAATAATAATAATAATAATAATAATAATAATAATAATAATATAATAATAATAATAATAATAATAATAATAAATACAAAATAAAAATAAAAAATAAAATAATAAATAAAATAAATAAATAAATAAATAATTAATTAAAATAAAATAAAATAATAAAAAAAGTACCCAAGAAACTGTATGTGCTTGCCGTTCAAATATGTTTTTTTGTTCCAACTTTTGTGACTAGCAGTAGTAGTAGTTGCCAAACACCTACCAAAGTACAGGATAATGAGTTTTGTCAGAGAGATTTTTTATTAAATATTTACAACCACTTGGTGCAATATGGTCATTGCTTTTGGTCAGTTCACGTACGCTTTTAATAAACCAAAGATTTAATAATTTTTATATAAAACAGATTAATTTCTTTGGCAATTTCTTTTCGTGTCCACTATACTAGTAAAATAATCAGCATTTTGTTTAAACATTATTTTTATTTTTATAATATTCTTTCAAAGTTTACTCGTTTTAGAAAGTGCTTAACCTTTCTGAGGAAGTAGATTTAACCTTCTGATGCCCAAAGAGAAACACACATAGCTTTGGAACGTTCTAAACCAGCTGTTGATAAACCACGGATAGTTTAGGTCTTGAAGTGTTTCCGAGGGAATCAAGTTACTGTTGATATGCACCACATCCATCTGTGCACTCCATCAATGGGAGGCGGCAATTAAAAATGGTCTCCTACCAATATTTAAGGTCATATTTTTTAGATAACTTATATTGTATTATAATCAGATATCCCATTCTTTGCACTTTTTTTTTAAATCTATCCAATTTCTGCGTATAATATACACATATGTTTATCGCATTTGTTAGTGCTGTCTAGCTGCTGAATGCTAAATAACAGTGTTGCCAGTTTAAGAAATTCTTAATTTTTTTCAGAATCGAATGTTTTGGTTTACCTCTTGAGCAGAATGGACTTAATGGATATAAACGTTATCATTTTAAAACATATATTCCTTCAGCTTTCAAAAGTCGTATCATTCATTGTGATACGCTAATTAGGACAAGAGCTGTGCAAATCAAGGTCTACAATTTTTCTAAAGTTACTAGCGGGCGCCATGATTGGCGGCCATATTGAAATAACTCACATGATGATGATTATGTGATCAAGCTAAATCTTGTCCTTTAACATCCCAGAAGCCAAGTTCTCTAAACGCGAACCTTCCAACAGAACCTATGTCTGACCCCTGGACTAAGCAAATTGCAATATTAACAATCTCCTTGCTATGATATGAGGGTTGATAAATATTTAACCAAAACTTTGTTAATCAATGGAACATTGTAATATTCAGAAACGAAGAGAATTTTGAGTAAATATACATTCAACACTAATATTCGAGACTAGAATAAAGTTTGTGAGAATAAACTTAGTTTCATCTCGAATTACAAATATCTGTCCCGATTCCAATCTGAATATGTCGAACTTTGTTCTCGTCTCAACTTCTATACATCTATCTCGCACATCTAAACACTGTGCACTTTAAATGCACATGAATCTTGTTTCATAAAATATCTTAATTATTGATAAACTTGCACTCTTCAATTCACTGATTAAAGCTTAACGTCTTTTCCAGTAGAGAGTCTATGTGAGACAAAACCTACTACCTTAAGTAAAACTTGAACTACTATTCGAGTTTCTATCCGAAATTAACTGTCCCCATCGGAGATTACACGTACTGAAAACAACAGGGTTAATCACTTGGTAACGAAGAGATGTTATTCACTTATAAAAGTTCGAAAATGCACAATATTCACATACTTACAGCTTCTACAAGTATCTTTACTTTGTTATAATTACAACAAATTACAAACACTGAAATCTGTATCTAGTTTCAAATCTGGTATGATTTTCTACACTTATTGTTTGTTCTCTTTAGTGACACTATCATTTATAAATATAATGACATTATAATATAGTTTCCGGAGAACACACACATATGATACAATATATATAAAGACTACCAAGCAATTAATTACAATATTACGCTAGACAATCTTTACGCTTAGAGATCTATACAATAGTTGAAGTAGCACTCGTTTAGAGTAGTGAACTGCTTTGACTTATTTTGATTGTTTTACTTTAATTTTTACTTCTTTCTTCTAACTAAACAGAGTAGAAGATTAATGGTCTTGCTATGTTGTAGCAATGCTGTATGACCACAGGAAGAACATTGGCAATTTAATTTAACATGTTCATCAATATCAATGTAAACTACTTATCCATTCCGTTGAACAAATAAGAAATGAAATTCTATAATCTACTAACACAAGAAATATAACTAGACACCACACAAAATCAAAAGAATTTGTCAAATTATAAAATTTCTAGGCAGTGTCGTTTCGTAAGAGATTCGAACAGTTAGACTATTTCGTTCACTGAGCGCAGATAATTACAATACAAGAAACCTTCTGGTAGATAAAAAAAAGTTATTGTTCTAAGGATGTTAGTGTTATTTAACTTAATAGTCATAGTCGTAATCATGAAATAAAATTACATTTCTGGTTTTACGTTCCACGATTATGCTCTGTAGGTTAATGGAGAGAAAGGATTGATGCAGGTGAATGATTATGAAGGAATTGGTGGAATAAGAATGTGGGAGAAAATGAGAGAACCCCGACAAAACGTGTATAGGCACGATGTTCTCAATGATAAACGCACATGTCTTTGGATCCAACAAAGAAACCTGCATCAATAGTTGTATTAATATTGCCAATATTAAAGCATTTTTTTTTTTTTGGGGTAAGTATTGAGGTTACAATAGATAACCGTCACCCTTCAAGATTCCACCAATTACAGCAAACAGCTATCCAAAAAGAGTGAAAAATATTATATCGACGCCGTTCTGACAGAAATCACTCACTCCCTAATTTTTAGTTTTTGTACGTTAATACAGAAAGATGGATAGCTCAAGGACAGTAAATTATGTGTAGGAGTTAGAACATAATAAGACTAAAATTAACATAGAACATGTATTGGCATTAGTTAATATTGCCAAACCGATTTTAGCAATGATTTTCTAACTTTGTAATGGTTATATCTCAAAACTAATATTTTGGACTTAGTGACTTCTGCCAGAACGAAGACGAAATGTTTGTCAAATTCTGATACACAACATTAAACAAACCTAACATAACATCAGTGGATACTTGAATGCTGTTCAGTGTCCTCTTAAACGCTATCCACATGATGAGTTGACCAAAACAGTATATTGAAACCAAAGAAAGATAGAGGGAAGAAGAACATCGAAATGAAATCCAAAATATGGATTCCCTTCTTCTCAGAATATTTTTTTACTTTACTGCAGAAGCTCAGAGGAGACCAGAAAATAGAAATGTCTTTGGCATCAGAAACCGGTCCTTTCTTCAGATCCTGGAACTTGAAAAAAGCGTTAAAAATAAGATATGAAATGTGTCGGCAATGATATTTTAAAAATATTTTTTGATTATTTAAATTTAAAAGACCTCATTAAATATAATTTACAATCGAACAGTGAGCAAGCTTTAGCAAGGAAATGTGAATTTATTACATTCTTACTTAAATTTAACACAGAAATAGTATCTTGTCCTTTCCATCTTTATTATCAAGATTTGGTATCACTGGATATGTTGGAGGGTAGAATCAGTATTTAGTAGGTTGGTAGGAAGAGAATGTTTAAACAACATTGCACATACAATTTGGAGAAAGAAAAGAAGACTAGATAAAGTATGTTGTTGAAGTCATCCGTTATTTTGATTATTAACTTGTCGGTTTTTGTGAAATCTTAGTATAATTAGCAGTAGTTGCGTTGTCTATTACCTATTATGTGTAGGATTCCCGTATTTCTGCTCGTATTCCAAATCAACATGGATTCAAGATGGCCACAGACTTTTCAATTAAGTTTGTGTTTACATTTTGACCGTCTTTCATTTTGCATAGGGTTATCATAGAGAGTCGGGACTTGTTCCATCTCCTTTCATTTAACAGCTTTCAAAGGATGTGCTGCTTAAACCCACTTGCCATTTGGTAACTTTGAGTTGGACCCCACCTGGGACCCTGCGGGGACCCTAGGACAAGACGTTTTACTTTAAATAGTTGTACTTTAAAATAATGCCACACGTGCTTTTCTGTTTTCACATTTATCTCACGATTTCCGATTTATAGGGATGGCAATGGACTTGTCAATTAAGTTTGTGTTTACATTTTGCGTTGGATTGTCATAGAGAGTCGAGACTTGCTCCATCTTTTTCATTTCGCAACAACTTTCAAATGATGGCTACTTAACCTTTCTTGTCATTTAAAGCTTTTGAGTTGGACTCCGTCTGGGACCCTGCGGGAAACCCTGGGGCAAACTTTTTACCCCAAAAAGTGTGCCCTTAAAATTGATAGGATATGTGTTCACCGAGTTTTCCATACACCCAACCGTTTTCGAATAAATGACCCGGTTCAAACTATTCTGCCAGCTAATAGCATTACAAAATATGTTCTAACTCTCGATATCCCACCCAATGGCACGTATAACTTTGGGATTCGTCTGGTTACCAAGTGCAAAGACAATTGTCTCATTTGCATTTCAGCGGAGCCACTTCGTGACCTTCCCTTGTCAGAGATACAGTATTTACCTTTGGTCATAGGGTTGCTCGTTCGATCCCAGCTCGCGCCAATAGGTTTTGTGGTGAACAAACACAGTATTCGTGGGTTTTCTAGGTTCTTCAATTTCGTCCTATTTTCTTCATTCCATCATTTCATTCATTTTCATAATCACTGTGTCATTTAACTTACATATAAAACTGAAAGATTTCGTGTCTTCCAAACCAATACACTTTGTTGAGAAGCAAATTTTTTAAACTGACAAAGGTTTACTTTGACTCGTTCCATCAGTAGAAATTACCTAACTAGCTCAAGATACACTGTTATTTTATTCTGTTGAATGTATCAGTACTGATGGTCCACTTAGCGTAGTAGATATAGGATTCAAAGATTATATATGTATCCAAGGCCGCCCATCAGGGGGGCAAGGTGGGGCGCTCGCCCCCCTAAGAGGAAATCGTACTTGGGAATATCGAAAGCCCAATAGAATTTTTACATTAGTTATAGCAAAATTTGAAACTATATTTGAAACCTTGTTTATGTTTGACCCCCTTGGAAACCACAACATGGGCGCCCTTGTATGTATCCGTCCTAATATTATGTCTATACGTCATCTTTTGTGACAACGACTTTCTTGAACTATTTTTGTCGCACAATTGAAGTTCGATGAACGAATTTTATCGCCCAATTGAACCCTCATTATGTATAGATTTATCGACTTTTGGACGTCGAATGTAAATTCTTGTTGTGCAACGACTTCAATGAATACGTTTGTCGCAGAAGTGGAAGTTCACTACGCGTACTACACATGGTATCATCTAAGGGTATGACCTTTTTTGGCTTATGTACTTTATATGTAAACACATTGTCATCTCAGAGGCGAATATTGTCGCATTTTAATTGCACTTAAAGTATTTAGATTCTAAATCCACCCGGGTACTACGCAAGATCATCATTTCGCTTATTTAAGGTCGGTTTAAAGGGACAAGTTTTGCCGATAGATGTCACTACAGTCTTCGTATATCTCTCATGTATTTTTTGCCTTTCACAAACATTCAGGATTTCTCTTACAAATTTCAACCTAGAGACTACAAATTTTTAAAGAAGCAATTTCATAACCTACCAAAGGCAACAATCCGTGCGGATTTTTATTTAGAATTTTCTTCATTGTTGAAATAGCTTGATTATTGAAATGAATATCTAAATCTTTAACAATATAACTGTTTCAACGATGAAGAAAATTGTAAATAAAAAATCGGCACGGATTGTTGTCTTCGATAGATTATGGAGTTTCTTCTCTAAATATTTGAAGTCTCTAGGCTGAAATTTGTAAGAGAAATCGTGAATTTTCGTGAAAGGTAAAAAATACATGAGAGATGTACGAAGACTGTAGTGACATCTACCGGCAAAGCTTGTCCCTTTACACCAACCTATACAGGATATCACCATCACCAACATTTCTATGCAGTATGATCTCATTCAAACCTCTTCATCTTGGTTAGGAACTGTCTTATTTAATGTCTTTCATTATTTCTTCAAGTACTTCTCTTTCTTTCCATATTTTCTTTCAGGATGTCTATTTTCACATGTCGCAACAAATGTATTTTTCCATGTTTAATTATTATTATAATCCTTCCAATATGTCAAGTTATTCTTCTTTTCTCTTTTTTTCTCAATACTTTTTCACTGTTCTATATTTTACCAGTTCTCTTCATCATTCTTTGCCCTGTCCATTTTTCAATCGCTTCAGGTCCATTTTAATCAGTTTTGCGTAGTCTCTATGATTCTTCTTCATGCTATACACTACATTACACAAAATATTTGATGGCCTATTTTCGGAATTGTCAACAAAAGAAGTGTTTTTGTCTTGATCAAGACTTGTTTCGCCATTTCAAATCTTGATTCATTTGTCATTCGTACTTCACAACTTTACCACTAGTGTTGTAAATAGAAAAAAAAAGTTCGTATTTTTTCAGAAATGTACGTTAAAAAAAACATTGCCTCTCGTTTTTTCCTAAATTTAGTTTTTTTTTTCAAATTGTCATTTATAATGTATCTAACTTTTATTTAAGTTTGAAGTATTTTTATGTAGGTGTAATTCCCGTAAAATGCAACATAAATTAAACGCTAAATACTGATACGGTACAAATATTTCACAATATATATGAATAGCATACCAACTAATAATCCGAGTTTCAGCAGTATTTCACCAATATCAACCAAGAAATCTATTATATAAAAGAGAACGCACAAATCCTTTGTTCCCTCATCACGCTAATACGGCTGAACCAATTTCTTTTATTTTTGGGGGGTTATTAGGATTTGGACCCTAGATGGTTTTTATCATATCACTTTAATTTTTAATTACCAGTGTCTTGAGATAATTGACCATTCAAGTGTCCATAACGTACAAATCCTTTGTTAGTTCATCATAGGTAAAAATAAACGTATTTATATGCAACCCGCATGACCGTGTCACTCGGCGGGTTAACATAAATGACAGGCGATATAATGTTAACATTTACTGCAATCTACTATGGTTTTTATCATATCACTTGAAAGCGAAAACTTCCGGGATGATCGCAGCGAAGCGGGGCGGGTTAACATAAATGACAGGCGATATAATGTTAAGATTTACTGCAATCTTCTATGGTTTTTATCATATCACTTGAAAGCGAAAAAGTAAAAATTATCTAAGTAACAAAGTTTATTGCGTTCCGGGGTGACCGCAGCGAAGCGGGGTGAACGCTGCTAGTAGAAGTATAAATGAAAATTTGTTTTTTCGTGAAAGTATTGTCTTGGAATGAATTTCGACTGTCTTTTTTTCTATTTTCCCTGTAGCTGCCTTCGTTGTACAGAGATCTCCTTAAGATTTGTCAAGTAGATGCTTCGGATGGATTCCTAATTGTTGACATCATTTGAACGGGCCTGCGCGCAGTGTCACCAACTAGGGAAATTAAAGTTTCCCTTAATTTGGGCAAAAAATTCGAGTTTTCGAAATTTTTGTTTATAAATCCGTACTTATACGTCCGAGCGCAAGTCAACTTACGCCAGTCGAACATTGCTCCTTACTGAACAAACGCGAGTATAGGTCGTTACAATGGTGTAATTAGGGGGCGCACGAAGAATTCGTATTTAGGTTCTAACCCTTGATTTCTCAAGTTTTCCCCTACTTTTCTGTTTACCGTAATCTATTTTTTTAATTAGAAACTTTGCTTCTTAAATATCGCAATGATACTTGTAGGATATATTAGTGGTGTACCAATGTTTATTTTAAGATAGTTTTCGTCTCTCTGGTAGCAGTGTTGCAAGCTACAGAAAATTTTAATTCTCGATTTAAGAGGGAAATTTTGAAAAAAATCCGTTTTGTCTCCATTATTTCCCTCCTGTTGGCTACATCGGGACAAACGTACCAGTGTATGAAAGTCTGGTCTCTGCCCTACACAACACATTATAGGAAGTTTCAATAGGATAATTGGGGGAAGTACGGTTGAGGTTTACAGTAGACCTTGTTCTCTAAGTGGGAAGATGTTTTTTTTTTTTTTTTTTTTTAGGTAGAATGAGATATTTTTTAATGACATGTTTATTTCATTAGATATCGTCACGATATTTGCAGGAAACGTTAAAGTGATACCAAAGTTTATTTTAAGAGAGTTTTTGTGTCTAGTAGCAGTGTTGCCAGCTACAGAAAAAGTTAATTCCCGACTTTAGGGGGAAATTTTGGAAAAAATCCCTTTTTGGTCTATTATTTCTCTCTTGTTGGTTACATTCGAACAAACGTACCACTGTCTGAAAGCCTCGTCCTTAACCTACACAACGCACCATAAAAGTTTCAGTAGGTTAATTACGGGAAGTACAGTTGAGGTTTATAATAAACCATGTTCTGTAGGGGGTAAGAAAATGGTGAATTTCTGAGGCAGAATGAGATATATATTTTTAAAATTTCGTGTTTACTTCGTTAGATGTCGCCATGATACTTGTAGGACATATTCTTGGGGTACCAAGGTTTATCTTCAGTTAGTTTGTGTCTATCTGGTGGCAGTGTTTTCAGCCGAAAAATTAATTCCCGATTTTAGGTGAAAAATTCGGAAAATTCCCCTTTCCCCTCTATTATTTCCCTCTTGCTGGCTATGAAACAAACATACCACTATCTGAAGGTATCCTCTTTGGCCTACACAATGCGTCATAAAAAGATTCAATAGGATAGTTAGGTTCATAAATAATAGTTCTCAGAAAAAACAGACATTTGAAAAAAAACATGAAAAAGAACGATGTGTTTTATTGAAAAAACCACAGAGAAAACGGGTTTTTTAGAACACTATTTACCACTAATAAAAAACAGTCAGCTGTTTCACTTGTTTCTTCGTATGTTTTTTTAAAGCTGGATGAAATGGCTTTATTTCCAACTGAGATAGAAATGTTCGAGAAAATAAAGAAAAAATATAATTTCAAATATTCACAGCTTTTCAGTTTTGTATATTTTTGATAAAAATATTTTCTAATTATCCAGAGTGATCTATATTTTCATCATTCTTAATTAAGTACTGAATTCTTACGTAGTCAAATGAATCTGAGCTACAATTTGTCCTTTTGTTTAAGGTCCCTTTTCAATTGCCCCTATGAAACATTTATAAAATTTAAAACTCCAATGAGACAATACATTTTCTCGCTGAAAGCAACTAGCAGTGTTACAGTGTACATTACGTGAAGGAGTCTGGTTTACCACATGAAAATAGAAGTTTGATTATTTTTTTACGGCTTAATAATGTATTTCATCTCACCTTTCATTTCACCACGCAACATTTTAGAACTGTTATAACAACATAACAACTGGTATTTATTAAATTTAAGATTTACAAATAGAATGATATTTTCTCATTTAATATTGAAGCCGGAAGTGGTATTAGGTTTCTACTACTTCCGGTTTTAGTAGTAGATTAAAACAGATATTATATATTAATTCTTGGAAGCTTGGAACACTTGATTGATTGCAGAATACCGTTTCGCTATTTTTTTATAGCGTTCAACGTTAAAACCGGAAATGGTTGATTTCTGCAACTTCCGGTGGATTTGTACTAGTTCCTGTAAATAGATCTGAATCAACAAAGTCGATTTCTAAGTTTTGATCTTTTATATCCTGTCCAAAACTGAAGTAGTTCATGAGATTCTGTCTCTTCCGGACAAACATATGGACAGACAGATAAATATATAAAGGATTTTTTGGTAAAAAAAAAAAAAAAACTTCTGAAAAATAATTTGACAATGATTTTACGTATCTGAGAACTTTACAAACTCAACAGAAAAGCACAACGACAAAACGTAGATCACTTTAAAAAATGAAATTTTGAGTTTTACGTCCCACGGTTATGCCGGTTAGGCTAAAGGAGACGGTGATAATGAGTAATGAATGAAATGTTGGAATGAAGAAAATGGGAGGAAACGGGAGAACCCCGAGAAAACCCACGCACACGGTGTTTGTCCACCACAAAGTTCACTTGGCGGGAGCAGGGTTTGAACCCGAGACCCCTAGTACCAGAGGTGAACGCTCTACCACTGAGCCACCGCGGAATTTAATAACATCTTATGTATGTTTACATATTTAATTTCTCTTTCTTTTTTGCAAGCATTTAAGAAATGAGTGAATGAATGAAATGAAAAGAAATTCTTGAACTACATTTCCGAAATGTCAGAATGAAGGTAAGTATGCGAAGCTACAAACAAATGTTGAACTTGTAATTCAAATAATGTAACGGAACTCCAACAATGTACCTTACATGAAATGACACTGACAAGCTTAGTATGGTTTCTCTGTCTAAAATCAATAAGCAGAGAGTAGTCAATTGGCAAGTCGTGTAGGATAGGTTTAAGGTGGAAGCATTAACGGGGGTTCAGTAAATCCGGACCTCAGAACTTCGCGTATATTGTGGAGTTTCCTTTTGAATGCATGGTTATTACACGTGTCTTCAGCAAGGGATATTAGGATTTGATTTCCGGTAGAAGCCCGTATAATTTACATTCTACGTTAAACAATAGACCAATCTTGAAAATAAATGTTCGAATAAATTACTCATGTGGTTTTCAAATGATCGAAATCGAATGCATACTTAAGCTTCAACGTAACTTATCACGCAAATATTATCATGTCCCTATTTAATAAGTTAATAAATATTATGAACATACGAGAAATGAAGCTAGTTATTTTTTACCATTACTGTTTTATGTATCAGTTTTAATTACATTGTTAAAAGTAGCAGATGAACTTACACTCTCTATACAGTGCATCATTCACATAAGCATGAATCTTCTTGTTATTCCTCACATGTCCCTTTACAGACACAATTGAGTCGTCTCGATAAAAATCGGCAAGGGGTATCATAAAAGGGAGATTTTTTTCGATTATTTTTTCAATATCTCGCACTGTTTGGAAGATTTGAGCCTACTTCCGGTTGGAGTTTCTAATTCATGTATGATCAGTGTTTTCTTTCATCTAGCATGCAATATGTAATAAGCAAATACATTACATACACATTAATTATAACGTCAGTGGTATACGGTGTTCATTGAGCAAAACACTCCAAATAATAAAGATTCATTTTAGAATGGAGAAAAGATTATCCTTAGTTTTTCATTATCCATGAAACAAACGACTGAGAGGTATGCAACCCCTATATACAAACATGTGGTGTTAGAATATATAGCTCGTAGGATAAGATGCTTTTAAAATTTCAACACTTCCAGTGTACCCCTAAAAACGTAATAAAGAAATAACGGCCATGTTTTTTTTAATATTCAATTAGAACTAGACAATCTACACAAAATTTGGACTCGACCAGTGAAAACGACACGCTTCTAGCACTTGTGGTTTTCGATATCTCATTGACGAAAGGATTGGAGACAAACATATGAATGTTTCTTTGGAGAAAAACGTATAAACCTAGCGTTTAAATCAGGGGCGGATCCAGGGGGGGGGCGATCGAGGCGATCGCCCCCCCAGAAGACGGAACTTTCTTATTTTATATATATAAATAAAACCCATCCCAAAGTTTGGAGCCCTTAAAACTAGCAATATGACAACCCATCGCCCCCCAGAAGTCGGTCCTGGATCCGCCCCTGGTTTAAATATATATAGACTAACTGAACCTGCGCTCTCTACACAGCGCATCATTCGCACATGAGCATAAATCTCCTTCTCATTCCTTACAACATCTATACATGTTCCTTTACAGACACAAGTGAAAGACGTATTCATTAAAAAAAAGCCAAGGGGTATCATAAAGGGGAGACTTTTTCGATTATTTTTGCTCAATATCTCGCACCGTTTGCAGCAAGATTTGAGCCTACTTCCGGTTGGAGTTTCTAATTCATGTATTACCAGTGTTTTCTTTCTTCTTGCATGCAGTATGTAATAAGAAAATACATTACATATACAATTAATTATAATGTCAATTATATATGGTGTTCATTGGGCAAAACACTCAAAATATAAAGATTTATTTTAGACTTGAGAAATGGTTATCCTTCCTTTTCCATTATTATTTGCCATGAAACGAACGCCTGAGACATATACAACCCCAATATACAACAATGTGATGTTGGAATGTATAACGTATAGGATATGATGCTTTGTTTTTTAAAATTTCAACGCTTCCAATGTACCCGTAAAAATATAATAAAGAAATAATGGCATTTTTTAAATATTCAATTAGAACTGGACAATCTACATGAAATTTGCAATCGATCAGTGAAAACGTCATCTTTCTAGAGCCTGTAATTTCCGAGATCTCATTGTCGAAAGGATTGGCCAGAAACATATAAATGTAGTTTAAAAGAGCTCCAAAGATGGCAGCACAATTCGTTTGTATTTATTTCGGAGAAGACTTATTAAAGGCAAAGGCCTTTGAACAATAATTTAAAAGGGTAAACTTTGTGAAAAATATTTCTTTAAGTAATTTATTTAAAGTACACTCTTTTAAAAATATTTGTCTTTGTTATCACCGTGAAATCACAAATAACCGTAAATCAAAGGTTTGAAAGCTAAGGTTATAGGTTAGAGCTCGGTCACACTACCATGTTCATCGCACGCCACGCATTTAATATCTTTCCATAGCTCGTAATAATATTATCAGCTACTATGCTACAGTTGCAGATGTAGACTACCAGACATAATAAAACAATAGTAATACCCAACTAGCCACCTGCACATCTATCTATATTCTTTATACCATCTTATTCATGGAGTCAGGGGCTTCGGCCCGATACTCTTCACAAAACTTCACCATTACCGTGACCGTGACCGTGACACTACCATGAACTGGCCACCTGGAGCTCTAACGAGGTTAAAAAATAGGGTATCCGTAGCTGGCGGAGAAAAATAAGCGAGTCATTTAGGCATTCCATCCCCATTGGTTGAATTTAGTCGCGATCTTCGTATATACGGTTGGATTACTTACCTCTTAGAGGTGAAGGAAACAACCGTCGAATTATTTTTAAACCTCCACGGAGGTTGGCACACCAAATTGATATTATCTGTTGACGACCTTGCTATTTCTCTTGGCTAAACGATTTTTAAGTTACTCTCCTTTTCGGAGGGTAGCTTATATTTGTGACATATCATTTTCACTCATCATCTCTGCTCCTATGATGGCGACGTCCAACCCAGTCATCTCTAAAAAGAAGACTAAGATACCCACGAAGAAAGTCATCAGATCTCAATACCGGCCTGAGGACTTTCTTGTCCCGCTGGGGCGGCCCACCACCTCCGGTGCTACTGCCGAGCCACGACCATCTTCAACTAACCTGTCAGCGCCTGACGTTCCATCCCTTGCTCCACCGCAGGACGACAATGCTATGGACTTTACCCTGGTTACTACACCCAAGCGACGTCGCTCGTCCTTAAAGTCCACACTGAGCCAACAACATTCATCAGACTTCCCTGCTTTACCAATGAGCAACAGATTTGAACCTCTCTCTACTCTCACAGCTGACGGGTCTCCTGTGATAGAGCCAAGACCCAAACCCACCAAAGAGGTTAAACCACCACCTATTTACATTTACGGCATCCAAAATACTTACAACTTTACCAAGAGCCTTTGCAAGACTCTCAGAGAATCGCCTCAGGTTCGGCATAACAAAGAACGTATCGTGATTCAGGTATCTTCTAGGGACGATTTCACAACTATAAAAAACTACTGCGAACAGACGAAAACTGAATACGCTACTGGCATCGCCAAAAGTGACCGACCCGTAAAGGTTGTCGTCCGCAAATTACCCATCGATAGCGACGTCGCTAATCTTCAGTCTGCACTATTCACTTTAGGCTTTAAGCCACTCACGACTCATCAAATGTCTCGTCGGGGCCCCACTGGTGGAGATAGAGTCCTCATGCCACTTTTTCTCATCTCCCTCGAGAAAACTCCAAATATACAGGAGATCTACAACATATCAGGATTGCTTCATTATAAAGTTATATTTGAGCCGTATCGGCCGCCGAGTGTTCTGCAGTGTTACCGCTGCCAACGTCTTGGTCATTCACAAGACACTTGCAAAGCTCAACCTGTGTGTGTCAAGTGTGGGCAAAGTCATTTTACGAAAGCCAGCGCCAAACCAGATGCATCCACGCCAGCAACCTGTGCAAACTGCGGTGGGGACCATCCAGCCAATTATCACGGTTGTCCCGTCTTTCGCTCCTACTCAGTTGCTCTCAAGAAATCAACTCCTTCTGGCCGCAGCTCCGGTCCTACTGTATCAACTTCACTGGACAATAAGGCACCTCGCAGCGACCGTCCTCCACCACCAAATCAGGATGCTCCCTCTACGTCCAGCACACCAGATAGTGCGTCTACACCATCCGTTAATGACTTTAATCTACATTCACTCCTCACTTACATCAAAACCTTCAACTTTGGCCGCATTATCTCTCATCTCAAGAAAGGATTTACTAGACTTCGGGAAGCCACGGATCTTGCGTCCAAGGCTGCTGTCGTCATAGAGACATTTGCTGACATGATTGCTGATGGCTGCTTCTAACCAACCAGTCATTCATCACACTATAACTGTTGTAACCTGGAATGCAGATGGTCTTACCGACCAGAAGCGTCTCCTAATTCGTCACCTGGTCCAACTCACCATCCTAAAGCAGGCGGAGAACCGGATGTGCTGGACATAGTTCTAAGCAAAGATACCATCTTAGCTACATGTCCTTACGTGATCTCAGCACTGAACTCAGATCATGATCCGGTTCTTTTCAAAATTTCGCATCGTCATATCTCCCGTCCTGCACCAGCTCATATCTCTCGAACTACGAACTGGGATGTCTATAAGCAGGAATTAAACTCTTTGCTCGACATAGCCGCTCGTCCAAATTCTCCTGCGGAAATTGATCAGGCGGTCGCCCATCTCACACTTGCTCTACGTACGGCTGACTCCCTCAGCACATCAATAATTCCTGACTCGCAGTCCGATCCACACTGTGACTCTCCATTACTTCGTATTTATATCCATCTCAAACGCTGGGCTCGAAGTAGTTGGCAGCGCACCAGACATCTACTCTACAAAACGCTATGGAACACCTTAAGCCGCAAAATCAAGACCATCACTAGACGACAAACCGAGCAGTACTGGGAGACACTTTTTCGTGGGGTCACACTTAATGACACTAAAATTTGGCAATATTCCCGCCTTTTCCAGCGCCGAGAGACTTCTCGTCAAACTCAAATACTGCAAGGTCCGCATGGGGTCATACATGACGACCAAGGGCAAGCAGACCTATTTGCTACATCTCGAGAGCGCCAGTTTACACCTAATGCGACTCCTGTCGTTCCTCACATTCGGCAAGACGTTCGGGTCACTATGCGCATGCTCCATTTTCAACCAATACTTCCCCTGCCTGAGATCGTAACACCAAGGGAAGTTGAGCGTCAAATTTGTCTCTTGCCCAACAACAAAGCGCCTGGAGTTGATCAGATCCGCCCGGAACTACTGAAACATGGGACACGGAAGCTACTCCTCTATCTTGCTGCTTTATTTACAGGCATCCTTCAGGTTTGCTACTTTCCCCGTGCTTGGAAAGAAGCGAAAGTCATTCTTCTCCCTAAACCAGGTAAAAATCCGACTCTTCCAGAAAACTATAGACCAATTAGCCTGTTGTCTCATGTGAGCAAACTCTTCGAACGAGTGCTTCTCGCCCGACTTCACGAGCACGTTACCACTTTAGATATACTCCCCCATCATCAATTTGGTTTTCGTGCTAACCACAGCACAACAAGCCAATTAGTGAGGGTAGTCGACCACCTGACTACCTCTTTTAATTGACGACAATATATTGTGGGTGTATACCTTGATATCTCGAAGGCGTTTGATAAAGTGTGTTTACCAGGTCTCATTTATAAACTTCGCTTACAAGGCTTCTCTTTACCTTATGTCAAACTCATCACTTTATACCTCTTTCATCGCTTCATGTGGGACAGGCCAAGTCTGCTCCCAAACCAATTCAAGCTGGTGTGCCTCAAGGCGCGGTTCTTTCGCCTCTGCTTTACACCTTATACACCGCAGACTTACCCATTGTGCCACACTGTTTTCCTGCAACATACGCCGATGACACTGCTTTCTTCACGAACAGCAGCAATTTTCGTCTTTCCTACCACTACATGCAGCGCCAACTAGTGTCTTTCAACGTTGGGCTACCATCTGGCGCCTAAAAATCAACGCGGATAAGAGCGTTGCAGTCTGTTATAGCAAAAGACGTAGCAGAGCCATCCATCGTTTATACTATGACAACATTGAAGTTCCGCACCGTCTGCATGCTAAATACTTGGGAGTTATATTAGATCGAGGCCTTACTTTTGGTCTTCATATCAGGGACATTAAACACCGAGCCCTTCGAAAATTTTCTGCCCTCTATACTATTCTGCGTTGCAGTGCCTTAAGTCATGAAACAAGACTCCACTTCTTTAAAATGGTAATTTTGTCCACAATCACCTACGCATGTCCAGCATGGCAACATGCGGCACTCAGTCACTTGCGCACGGTCGAGAGTGTGCAAACCAGGGCAGCTCGTATCATAACAGGCCAGGACCGATATACGCGTAATCGTCAACTTTTAGAAGACTTAAACATATATTCTATCCGGGACGTGTTACATCAACACCATACCCGTTTTGGGCCAACCTCCCCCGCCACGTCAACCCCGCTATAGCAGCCATTGGCACAGCGCATACACACCGACGAACTTACAGGACGCCACGGTTGTAGCACTCTCCCCCTCACTGCGACAGTTGCAGCTGAAGGTCACATGACGTCGTCGTATCTCATATTTTAACTCACCCCCCACCGGTCTAATCATTTTCTTTTCTATAGCTGTCATCGAGTCAGGGACTTTTGTCCGATACTCGACACAAAACCACACTTTCAAGCTAAGCTAAGCTAAGCTACACTACCATCAGGTCGAGCCTAAGCTACACTGCACCTACTCTCACAACAGTTGCATCTATTGAAACACTATCACATACTCTGACTGACATAGTCTCTCACGCTACGGATTACGCAGTTTCTAAATGTACCAACAAATTATCTAGACCTCGTTTACCAGCACGCGCCCTCGATCTTCTCCGGCACTCACACGAGTATTTAACAGAATTTCGTCGCACACATGACCGCCGATTTCTTCTTCTCCATCGTCAATTCCAACTAACGGTACAGAGATACATAGTAGCCTGCAAACGACTAGACTGGCGTGCCTCGTGTAATGCTTTGCGCCAAGAAACAAATCCTACTAAATTCTGGAATACCTTTAAACGTCTAACATTTCAGAAACAGGGCCCACAATACCCCATCATATGTGCTCTGTACCGACAGGACAAGTGAACAAAGGGGTAGTGTGTGGAGTGAAGACCAAGTACCAACGACGGATGCAGAAAAGGCAACTGCTTTCGCTACATATCTTGAGGGAGTCTTCACTCCACACACTACCCCTTTGTTCACTTGTCCTATAGATACCCATATCTCACACGCTGGTTCTCTAGTGCAGCCATCATTTCAACCTGATTTCAACTACCACCTTGATCCCACAAATCAGCTCACTGCTCCAATAACATCAGATGATATTACAGCTGTTCTTAAATGCCGTCGCAACACAGCTCCGGGGAAGACTCAATTACATATCGTCAACTGCTTAAGGCACCTATGGCGTTTCTAGTCTTACTTGCTTCTTTGTATACAACTATTTTATCTACAGGCTATTTTCCAACTACATGGAAACTTGCTAAAATTGTGGTCTTTCTAAAATCTCGCAAAGATCCAACTGCTGTGTCATCCTACAGACCCATTAGCCTTACTACCGTGTTTAGCAAGACACTAGAACGCCTTCTGGTAAAACGGCTACATCACTATCTACAAATCACGAACAAACTACCAACTATTCAAGCTGGATTCCGTCCACTCTATAAAACTGCTGACCAATTACTCAAATTTTCTACACTACTTGTCAACCATTTTAATAAGCGTTTACCATCTGTTTTGATTTCCTTTGATATTGAAAGAGCGTTTGATACTGTTTGGCATGAGGGGTTAATTTACAAACTCAAACGTCTGCTTCCTCACAGCTATGTCCGATTAATAGCCAATTTTCTGCATCAGCGCCAGGCTTTCGTTCAGATCAACAGGGCAAAATCACACATCTTTCAACTCCGCGCCGGTGTGTCCCAAGGATCTGTTTTATCTCCTCTATTATATATTCTTTATGTAGCCGACATGCCCCAAACCTCAGCCCCCACTATATGCCTTACAATTTGCTGATGATACCGCTTATGTCGCATTGGTATCTTCTGTGGATCGCATTAATCAACTCCTACAATCAGCTTTGGACAAACTAGTTACATGATGCCTGAAATGGAAGCTCAAGCTGAATTCAACTAAGACTCAAATGACTCTCTTTGGGCTCAAACGCAATAAATACTGTAACAATCGCAATCCGGAACGTCTACATTTAACTCTTTTTGACTCTCCAATCCCAATGCAAAACAGTCTCAAATATCTGGGAGTAATATTCGACAAACATCTTACTTGGAAGCCTCATCTGAAACAATTGGAAGCTAATATCCGGCGCCGTTTGAACCTTTTACAAAATCTTAAAGGCACCACGTGGGGTCTTAATACAAAACTTCTACTGCTAACCTATAAAGTCTTTGTACGCCCAGCACTCACGTATGGACATCTTGCCTGGTTATCAGCAGCACCAACTTACTATGAGCGTCTGAAAGTTCTTGAAAGACATGCCTTACGTCTTGCCTACTCTCTCGCTTTCGATACTCCCACTGCTGAAATATATCGTCGTGCGCAATTTCCAACCATTTTGCCACACCTCTACCACCTACGCCAACGCTACATAGCGACACGAGTCCACTTGGCACATCCCATCGTCCATGAGCTGTTAGACCAAGTTCCTGCTGTACCACGCTATGCCTACCCACCACTGGATCATCTCTTAGCAATATACGAATGCACCGAAGCCATAGATCAGTATAATCCTGACCGCCGTATCTACCACCGAAATCCACATATATATTGCCCATAACCTCCGTACATGTACTCAAGAAACATTTTAACACAATAGCCAACTCTGACACATCCTCGTCAACTCAATTTTGCTATTAGTTCCTTACTTCCATCCAAATTATTATATAGCCTGAAATCATTCTCCATGTCTTATAAATCAAAACAGTTGAAAATAGCTCTGGCCACAGAGAAGGTGTTGCCTTCTACGGCCCGCCCATCCATTGGATGGGAATGAAACTCTTGTTAAAAAAAATAAAAAATCACACTAAATTGGTACTGTAGCATTTTAATAGATAGATGTATGTTAATGGATGGTAACTGAATTATTTTTATAGAATTGATTGAGAAATTGAAATTAGAGAGACAGACTGAACAGTGTTGTCAACATCAATTGTTTTGCACCTCTTGAATAGTTTAATTCTCTGTGCTTAGTAAAGTATCTCTATTTTATAGTGGGCGTGGGAGACCCGGGTTCGATTCCCGGCGGGAGCTCATGTGGTTCGGATTCCACGTTAATCAGTAGGTCCACGTCTCATATAGCCTCGCTGCTGAAAGGGACGCTAAACTAAAATCAACTCAACTCAACTCTATTTTATAGTGCAATATTTATAATATGTGCCATTTCTTTACCAGTTGGTTAAGGCAATGAACTAATGCTTATACTGACTTCCGGGTAGTGATCCACCTTAAGTTCAATAATTTTGTACATGCTGTATAATACATACAAATCATGCAATGGCAAATTCGTTATTTTTCCTGCAATATTTGTGCCTCAATTAAGATTCAACGAGCGCCTTCAAAATGAAAAATCAAAATCTGGGAATGTGGTGTGATTTTACGGGAAAGGAGGATGAAGTTGGTTTTGCCACCATTGACGATATGACTTCCTCCTTGTCGATCTCTGAAGCCACAACTGGTTACATTGCAAAAATTAATAATAATAATAATAATAATAATAATAATAATAATAATAATAATAATAATAATAATAATAATAATAATAATAATAATAAAAGCTGAATATGGATACAGGAATTCATTGGCACAAATATTAGATACAAGCACAAATTAGTAAAAATGAAAAGAAAATATAAAAATAAACCTTTGAAACCTTTGACAAATACTGTTTTACTTACCAAAGGGTTTAACAGCTTAAGTGAAAGAGGATCTACTTTAGTTACAGGAATTGACCATGTATTCCTCCTCTTAAGTACAACAACGTCTCCTGTCTTCGTGGAAAATACCACAACCGAGGATGCATCCGCTGGAATTGAAGGGGTTTCCGAGTTTTCGCTCGTTTCGTTTGTCTTCCTCATCTGAAACAAAATGATCAAGTACTCGAGCATTGCCAATACAACGAACAATATGCAAGACACAACCCATACTTCGTTGGCCAGTATGTCAATCGAAGAAGGAGACTCTAACCTGGAATATTCAAAGAACAAGAATAAGGGATCAGATCATTTTCTACAAACAAAATGTATCAAATCAAGATTTAAAATCCCGACATGCATCATATGATATATTACAATGCTGACAGAGAAATTTGAATTTCATCAAAAGAGTTAAAAATGCAGTTTTGCAGAGTAAAAGAGTATTCATTAAAAAGTAGGTGTGTTACATTTCGAACTATCGTAGTTAATACCGTTTCCAGTACGTGTGTGTCTGGAGGGAAGAGTGTATTATGTGTGTATACATTTTCATTGCTCCTTTCGCGAAGTTCAAATACAATAATACATCTAACGTTGTTTAAAGGAAAATGGATAGTAATAGAGAATGGAAATATCTACAACTTATAGATACAGTACATCGAAAATTATTAAAGAATGTTGTATGTATACCTAATATTTTGAAATCAAAGTATTTTAAATATAAGAACAACTAATGGACACTTCTTTCTGTTGTAGTTGCATAACTCTTAATATAGGAGGAATGAGAAGAGCAATTTTTGATTTTTGATACACAGTACTCTAACTCAAATTTCCTCTTGGAATTGCTTGAAGCTTTAGATTTTAAATTTCATGTGATTTGTCAGCGGTATGGTCACTATTTCTCTGTAAGGACTTTTCTTAAATTAGGGTTTATGAGCATGAAATTTGTTTGAAATCTCATGTTGAGTTATTAAATTATTATTATTATTATTATTATTAAGACTTCCTTTACATGTATAGTCGCTCAAAATATAAAGCACTTGGTAGGAAATAGTTCATCCGATGGATAGAACGGATAGAAAAGTCGCAAACATGTTCTTAGGCTCTAGTAGTTGTACCTTCCAATATTTGTTATCCACTAAATATCAACGAAGAACGATCAGCAGGTCGAAAGAACCGAAAAGACCGAAAATTTAATGTTTTCACTTATCAACTTTAAATAAAGAAGAGAAGAAAGAGAGCTAAGAAAATAATTCTAAACATACCAAAATATTACTAGAATAATAAACTAAATATACTAATTTCACTTACTGCTCTGATCCGAACATAGTAACCAAAGTAAGCAAAGTTGTGATGAGCAGTACCAGCCGACCTGGAACCATATCAGGATTAACCACAAAACTTCCCCACGATACAAACACCATCAGAGCACTTGGCATGAAAGTGGTGAACAGATGAGTTCTTAGCCGTCTCTGGAATACCATTTCCACTTGAAGCAATGCGTATGTTGCTGTACAAAGAATATGTAAACATCTTATAGTTGACAAGGAGAAAATTTACAGAGAAAGGTGGAAGATCTTATGAAAAGTTAAAAAATGTTTCGAAATCACTATTTCTCGGATTTTAATCCTTATTAAAAAGCTTTGCAGAGTTTCTCAACAAATTCAAACCGCAGTGATGGATTTAGCCTGGGGCCGGGTGCCTAGGCCCCCCCAGTTGTTTTGAGTGCCAAAAATAATTTGAGCTTTATTTATATATTTTTGAAAGTTCATAGTAAAATCATGATATATCTATCATAGTCTGGGTTCTAGTTGACCCCCCCTTACAGTTTTTACTTTCTAGATCCGCCTTGGATGGTAAGCCTTATAAATAAAACTAATAATTTAAATATATATTCTTCATTAAAAACACTTATCACTCTAAAAACTCATACTTTTTAAACATTTTTACATAAAAGCATGTACCTTAATAGCATAGCAACCTCTTACCTGGTCCAAATCTTCGAATGACTGGTTTCTTCTTGAAAGAGAATGTTACGTCAAATTGTGACAATGTCATTTGCGATGAGTCCGCATCTTTTAAGTACAGGGCAGGATAAAGCCACGAAAATCGTAGAATAGATGTCGGGTAACTATCTGAAATTATGAAGAATTATCAGACCTTTGCTACAATATAACGTGTTATAATCAAATATGATATGTCCCAGCTATATATCACGCATACATTTCTGTATCGTCGATTGGCTTCAATTAGTGCGAGAATAATACATATTGCGTATTTAAAAGCATCTTAACTATTGTGATGAAGACAAAAATAAATTACTTGTTTCTCACTTTCAGGCGATAATAAACTTACTGTTCATCAATATTGAAATACTTATTACAAGGAAAGGAGTTCATTCATTCATTCAGTAAGTAACAACAATGTGGTTTTAAGATTAGAGTTGATTACACTATTATTGTCCCAAACTTGAGAAATTGTATGAAATTATAGTCTACCGCACTAATCATAAGACACGGCACTAGTAGCTACCAAAATAGCTTGGACATAAGTCCGAATTCGCCTGCATTAAATGACAGATTGCTTCAAAGTAAATAAATTGAAGATATATAAATACGTTGATGCCAGGTATGTCCACACTACAAAATTGAATACAAAAGAGAAGGAAGCTAATATCATTTGTAAGAAATAAAATAATTGCACGAAATGGGAGTTCGAAACAGGCCATAGAATCCAGCTGCCATCTTGTTTCGAACCAAGGGAAAAAATCAAGTGGTTAATGGGAGTTTTTTTAATCAATTAGTGCACAGTCGCTAGACAAGTGAAAGAGAAAGACAAATTGAAATTTTCAGCACCTAAATGAACCATTGTGGGTACATTTTAAAAAAATATACAGGGTGTTTCAAAACAACACCGACAACGTTTGGCAAGTGATTCCTGACACCAAAATGAGACAAAACGCATAGACTGATCTGCGTGCACAAATGCTTCCTTTCGGAGTAATAGGCTACCGAGAACATGAAAAAACGAACTTTAAAAGTCCATAGCTTCAATACTATGTGACCTACTGCAGTCGGATCAAGACTTCACTTAGGAATTAATATGTGCGCTATCCAAAGATGCATGTTTCAGAATCCTAAGGTACTCACGTAACAATTCTTATAAAGGGAATTTGGCCACAGGCATATAATTTGAAGTACTCACAAACTACCTCTATAAAAATTGTTGCGTGAGTAAGTTAGGATTCTGAAACATGGATGTTTGGATAGGGCACATATTAGTTCCTAAGTGAAGTCTTGACCCGACTACGTAAAAAGACAATGGCAGATGAGATAAATGAAGAACGTTGAAATATGACAGAAAATGGTAGACAGGGAAATACATAGTGTTACATTATGGTAGCCATACAACATAAAACAAAATGACGGAGACGTAAATGAAGATATGTCAACTAACATATAACTAACTAACTAACTAACTAACTCTATGGCCTATGGAACCCGGAGGTTCAATGCCGCGTTCACAAAAACTCTCCACTGACTTCTATCCTTAGCTAACTGCATCCAGTTTCTACTTTGTATTCCAATCTCTGCGAGATCCATCTTAATATTGTCCTCCCATCTGCGCCTAGGTCTTGCTAATGGTCGTTTTCCGATTGGTCTTCCAGTTAAGACTTTGAAAGCGTTTCTACTTTCTTCCATTCTAGCTACATGACCCGCCCACCTAAGCCTCCTAGACTTGACGACCCTAACAATGTTGGGTAAACCATATAAATTATGTAGTTCCTCGTTATGAAGTTTCCGCCATTCCCCATTCCCGTTCCTCTTGGGTCCGAATATTCGTCTCAGGATCTTGTTCTCAAATACTTTCAGTCTATGTTCTTCCCTCAGAGTAAGTGACCATGTTTCGCAGCCATACAAAACAACAGGCATGATTACCGTTTAGTATATTTTAAGCTTCAAATTTCTCGACAGAATTCGCGACGATAAGAGATTTTGAACCGAATAGTAACACGAATTCCCTGCTTTTAGTCGACATTTAATTTCTCCGTGAATATGATTTTCCTCTGTTAATATTGATCCTAGGTATTTGAAAGTATCCACTTTATCAAAAGTATTATTTAATATTTTAACGCATCCATAATTTGCTGTATTCCGGTCCCGACGCACTTCCATGTATTTAGTTTTCTCTGCATTTACTTCTAAACCAATGTCCCTGCAAGCGTTTAATAAGATCTCTGCATTTCTTTCTATTGTTTTCCTATCATCACCTGTTAAATTTACGTCATCAGCATAGGCCATACATAACCTGGTGAATACCGTTCAGTTCTAGACCCTGGTTGCTATCTTTGACTTTCCTTATAGCGTATTCCAGAACGAAGTTAAATAATAATGGCGACAACGCATCTCCTTGTTTCAGGCCATTTTCGACGTGAAAGCTCGTGGACAAAAATTTTCCTACCCGGACTTTACTTTGGGATTCATTTAAACATATCTTAATTAATCTAATTAGCTTTCTCGGTATTCCAAGTTCTGTAAGAACGTTGTATAATGTTTCTCTCCTAACCGAGTCATACGCCTTTCTAAAATCAATAAATAATTCATGTACCGGGATATTGTATTCCCACTTTATTTCGAGTATTTGGCGAATGGTAAATATTTGGTCGATAGTTGATCGATTCCGTCTAAATCCGCATTGATAATCTCCAATAATTTCATCTGCATATGGGGTCAGTGTTGCTAATAGAATATTTGAAAGAATTTTATAGGATCAACTAACTAACATATAATTGAAAATAATATATTTAAACTTGTTATAACGCTTTCGGTGGTCCAAAAGAGCAGACTTTTTTTTTTTTTTCATCTACTCCTAACATAATCTCTTCTGAAACAGGAGATTTGAGCTATGATGGAGGTCACAAAGTGGACGTTTGTCGATGCCAAGTCAAAAGAAATATTTTATATCTGGTATTATCTTGCATGTATGTATAGCTATCTGTAATTTCGTCAAGGGGGTAGTGAAAGATAGTTGATAGTGGTATTTTTAATCTCCAATTAAGAGCAAAACGAATATCGAGTTCAACTCTGCTAAATATTTTGTTCATAAAATCGCCGAAAATTAAGCAATTTGTAGTTGGAGAGAAGTTTAGCTTTGCAAAATTGACTCTGAGATCTAAAAAAGAAGCGAAAGGTTTGTGAAAAATACTGGAGTTCGAAGGTTTAGAAGTAACTAACAAAGGTCTGATTAAAACAAACAAACAAACAAAAAACTCATTATTTGTAGAAATACATTTTACTATGGAGGTGACTTTGGAGTGCCACATTACAATAAATCGATTTTTTAAAAATTAAAACAAATTATAATTCTTATCAAAATACTCTTACTTCAAAATTTTAATCCTTCTATGTATGCCTATACTACTCTATAATTACTAATGGCATGCTTGAGATTTTTGGGGTAGATTTCGAATATTTAAGGCTATTACTTACAACTTCCGAAGTCCATTTTACAAATTTGAATGTCCATCGGATAACTGCCGAAATCCATCTTGCATCCAATAGTAACAATTCGCCTGCATATTAAAAATACATCATTATTACTATTATTATAGCTATCCAAGTGTTCCATCATGTGTTACGTATTTCAGTAAACGCCGTAGGCTATATGTGTAACTGATACTCAAAGAAGATAACATTTCATAACTGTGGTGGTGTAACAATGTAAGAGGGAGCATTTTGAGGTGTTAAATTTACATCAGGTTCAATATTTGATTTACCTTTTAAAATTGCACTGATTTTACCCAGTTCACTGTAGCCTGAATTTTTGGTTAGCACTGTGTTGAACTTCTCTCTCATTATTTGTGTGACTTGTCCAACATTACAGTTGAGATGTTCACTAACTTTTTCCGCGATATCAACATTCTTATTCAGCTGAATGCCTTGTTTCTGGGAAGCTTTAATGTAAATGTGATCAACAAGAAATTAGTTTCAATGTAAACTATTTCATCCACTGTGGCGTCACTAGAAATAGACATAGCAGATTGATTTGAACATTTCAGATTCTAGAGCATTTAATACATTTTGGATGAATTCGAGGTGATTCGGATAATAATCTACTGCCTCAAACACGGTACCCATCGTATTATATTAGGTTTGGGTGGCAATGGCATGTCGGGGAACATACAAGTAGGCTTATCTTTCAACAACTTAATCCTCCTGGGAGTCTTTAGAAAAAAAAATATTGCGAAGATTAACAAGTCCGCTTTGTGGTAATGAACGCGAATAACCGGCACGTTTATATAGGTCATAACCACCTTTACGAAGATACTTCTGTGTCGAGTTTGGAGGACTGCGTGCTACAGTGAAATTTAGAGCTATATCGGTGCTCAAGTGCTCCCCAAAAAAGCTCCCCGTCTTTCCAGGGTGGCCCACTTGAACACAAAATTTTCTTACTCCATATACGATACGAACATGAAATATAAATGAAGCATCAAACAGGTTCACTACATTACATAAACAAAACAGCACACAAAATATAAATAAAACGAAAATGTGTCGTGGGCCCATTTCAGTAAGAAATGTCTGCTATTTGGGATCCTAGAAATAAGGTTTATTCGTATGGCTTTGCGATTTGTCAATATTGTCCCCTTAATTTGTCATGTAAGGAACGGGCCCAGGAGCATGAGGAAGGGCCCACAGGTTCCGGGGACCCATAAAGAGTAAGAGAAAGATGGACAGAAGAGGCCTATTTTCGAATTTTGCGTGAGAGCCCAGAACAATTTTTTCTAGGGGGCCCAAATATTAATGCTTGCCCTCCCAGAAAAAATCTAACTTACAGCGCTGGTTTACTGCCAGAAAGGCCACCCCTACCGTATTGGTCTAAATGGAGTAATCGGACAAAGAGTGTTTTGGGAGAAAGCAGCAGTTCTCCAGTAGCCAAGTAGGCGGAAATTATAGCGAGTAGTATGGCAACTTTGACTTCTGTTTTTTCCCCTAGTTTGCTTTGCTAAGCAGAAAGAGAACTATATCAATGATCTTTCGCAGGTCAAAATATAGATCCGGAGGTAAAATATCCGTCTCCCATTCTGACCTCCCGGTTAGGGATGTCTTGAGAAGGACTATTGGATGAGAGAGTAACGATGTGAAAAAGATAGATAAAGAGAGACAAACAAGAGGGTAGGGACATGGAACGTAGTACAATGTTACAGGGAAGAAAGTTAGAAAATGTTAAAGAAGAAACGAAACAAAATAACCTAAATTTGGTAGGAGTTTGTGAAGTCAGATGGAAAGTAATGAGGAGTTGAACAGCGAAGGATATAGAATGTTTTACTCAGGTAAGGGAAAGTATTCATAATGGCGTGAGAATTATTCTTGGTAAGCGCTTAAAAGAGAAGTTGTTGATGATAGAGTTATTGTATTAAGATTTAAAGTAAAAAGAAGGATGTAGTGGTTATATAGACATACACAACAACAACTACTTTGCATACAACTGAAGAAGTAGAGGAAAATTACGAGAGAATAGAAGAAATTATAGGCATGTAGAAGAGGGGTGCACGCGTAATTGTAATGGGAGATTTCAATGCAATTGTGAGAGGAAAACAGGAAGATAGTGTCTTAGGCAACTATGCTTCAGGCGAAGAAAATGAAATGGGAGAGGGACGGCTAAAAGACAGAATTCATTTGTAATTGGAAAAACTGTTCAATTAGCATAAGACAAGAATATATACATGGAAATCCTCAATAGATGGCCGAAGATATCAAATAGACTATGTTATGACTGAAGCAGGTATCGGAATAGCTTGAAGAATGTGAAAACTCTTCCCTGGACCGATAGTTTTCGGGGTCGCTAATATGAATAGTAATGTTTCCAATGCCGTTTAAGTCCAAGTTCATCCCCATCGGCAGAGGGCGGGAAGGGGTTAAAAAGTAAAATGTAGAAAATGACGGAGATTTGCGTTGAATACGTAGTTTTCGGTATTGGGAAAACGTTTGACCCATTTGCAAAGAGTTTTGGAAGAGTAAGTACCCACTTTAGGCTGGGTTTTTAAATCATACCAATTTGATTAAAGGCTTATTTTGTGGGGGTAAAGTGTTTTAATACTTATGCCAAAAATAGAGTATCTTCTGTATTTTTATCATTACAATGAAATAAATATGCTACGGAGGAAGGGATTCAAATTTTTCCCATCAATCTATTTTGCAGACATTTCAGCTAGTAGACCTATGAAAAAAAATGCATTGAAGGTAGATACTGTATATGGATAATCAAATGTCTTAAATCGCTGTAAACATTATTATCCCTGAAGATATAACAAAATTTCAGCGGTAATTTGTCAAGCTAAAAGTATGTATTTACTTATAAATCCTAGGTCTCCACATTACTTATCTATTTCCCCTTCAGTGTGCTCTTACAAAAGAACGCTATCCAAAGTTTTGAAATTTTATAATCAAAATTACATTTAAGGACCATATTCTTGCTTTCAAATTTCACTAAGTGGCATAACGACTTCGTTGCCAATCATGAATCAATTTTTGTAATTTTCCTTATCCCTAATACTAATATTTTCTTTCTTCATTCTAATAGAGTAGTTTAATCTATCGAATTAAGTTTAAATGTGACTACTTTGAGTATTTGATAATTACTATTTTACATATTTAATAATTCCCGTACACATTTATGGTAAGTTGGAACAAACAAGAAATACTTTTGAGTTTGTGTAATTTTACATTAAGAGTGTAAGTATTGTATTTCGTAAATATTTAAACAAAATTGTAATTGTATTAAAAGTGTCAGAACAGGTCATAGGATTTCATGTTGTTTTCATTTCGAATAGGACAATTTTTGGGTGATTGTGCAAGGGGTGTAAGGTTAAAAAATGCCTTGGGGAAACTGAACTGAAAGTTTAAACATGTGATGATTTCTCGATATATCTTTGAATATACAAAGCTTACCTTTGAATATACATAGCTTTGGTACAGGTTGCAAAACATACGTGTGGATAAATTTTTCTCTTTTGAGTGATACTTTTCTGGAAACGACTGGAAAATAGCATTTTGTGACTATACACCTTTTGCACAAGTACCCGAGCATTATATTCAATGTCTGTAAGACAATATACTTACGAAAATTTATATTGCAAAGTTTTGTTAGGAAACACTTGCAGTGCATCGACGCTGTTGATGAGATACGGAGTTTTTGTGTCCTTCATCTGCCAAATGAAAAGGTCAGGGACCCAAAACTGAGGAAGAACGGTCGGATCCAGAGGAATCGGAGTGTTCTCACTCTCTATAACACTCTCATTGATTTGAACTCGAAATTCAGGCCAACGTAATGTCATTGTTAGATCTATGGACACCTCCTGAAGGATAAAAAGAAGCTTAATATACAATTATACAGATATATGACAGAAACTGTATCCTTTCGTATACTAGAAGAAATAAAAAAAAGTATCTGGCCTTTAAATACATCTACTGAGAAACAGTAATTGCTACGACCGACACTGCACTTTCAGTATTACCATTCTGTTCTGGTGCTTTAGTTTTTCCTTTCCTTATTTTCTACACTTTAAATTTGGAAGGCACATGCACTAAACGTTACACAGAATGAACCACAAGCAAGCACAACGTTACAAATAGATAGGTTTACGGTACATCATAAACAAGGCCACTGGACTAAGAAATATTTTTGTCGTTAAATTAACAGATATTAAAACCGATATCTTAATTTATAGTTGAACAATTAGTTTTAAGTACATTGAAATACTGCTATTCTAAGATTAATAGCATCCACAAATTGGCAAAGTGTAGAACACGGAATATTTTTCATAATTAACGAAATATTTGTATATAGTTTTTGATTCACGAAATAGTGTACTAGAAAGTATTCTAAAGAACATATGAACATTTTATATCTGATACCACATTAAAAAAATGATATTTTCCTCTGCATTGTCGTTAGTGAAATGCGATATAGTCTATAATGCAGGGATGCAAATAAGCGCTCGCTCGGGGCGAGTGGTTCATCGGTTCGGGCGAGTTTTTAATATCATTAGTATTTATTTCAAAGATAAGTAAATGATTTCTATTGTGGGATGTAGGCTTCTTGGACTAGTAAAATTTTGTTGCTTATTTGCATCCCTGATTTATGGAAAGATATTCCTTGGCAATCATTTATCGTGTTTCCATTGAAATTACTATGATGTGAAATTAGTTGTTCCCCCAAACCTTCGCCTCGCTATACACTATAGGGTAAAATCACGCTTTGTCCTTTTCGAAATAACAACACCGAAACAATATAGATTTTAAGTTGCAATTATATCTGCAAATTTTATACACACTAGCACCACCTATTAGCAAGAGGAAGGCAGGCAGAAATCGAACCCATTAGTGACTGTGAACTACTAAGAATTAGCGTTACACCCAGATTGAGAGGTTCTTGTATTATCATATAATAAAGTTTACAGTATTTAGCTAATATAACACATCTGAATATTTATTTAGCTAATATAACAGTTACCTCCTAAATCAGGGATGCAATGCGGGCGAATATTTAATATCATACCGAAGGTAAGTAAATGATTTCTATTGAGAGATGTGGGCTAGTCGCTTTCTTCTTGGGCTTGTTGCTTATTTGCATCCCTGCTATAACGGATCGTTGCACATATAACGAAAACGTGTACATATCACAGCTTTTAGACTTCCAAACTATTAGTAGCGGAGCAGTTGTAAAAAAAAAAAAAAAAGTCGCTTTCGTGTGAAATTTCATGATACAAACATGCCGTTTGCGACATTTGATTATTCTCACGTTCCTGATCAGCAATTACCATGGTGTCACTCTTTCTAGCTCTTAGGATGCGGTGGTGACGTCATCAATATGGCCGGGCCGCGTTGCCAGCATTCACCTCTGGTGCTTGGGGTCCTGGGTTCGATCCCAGCTCCCGCCAAGTGAACTGTGTGGTGGACAAACACCGTGTGCGTGGGTTTTCTCGGGGTTCTCCTGTTTCCTCCCACTTTCTTCATTCCACCATTTCATTCATTACTCATCATCACCGTCTCCTTTAGCCTAACCGGCATAATCGTGGGACGTAAATTCAAAGATTTCATTTCATTTCATTTTCATCAATATGGCCGCCACTTCAAACTACATAACATGTATTATTTTGAGAAACAATCAACCGATTTTTATTCTGTTTTCGTCAAATGAAAACTAATTTAAAGCTAAAAATTATGTTCAGTGACATTCTTTCATATAGGCGATAATTAAAAATGTACGACGGGCTTTATATATTTTCCGAAATCAAAATTTCTGTTTTTTGGTAAATTACAAAAGAACTACCAGGTTTACGGAAACATGTTGCAGGACATAAATTTTAGTGTAATATAAGACCTTTAATTTGCTGTAAAGAAAATCGAAATCGGCCTATTAGTTCTCGAGATATAGACATAAGAATTAGTAAATTAGTAGGGGCGCAGTTTTAAGTTTGCATGCAAGTTGATGATAAAAACATGCCGTTTGTGACATTCGATTAATTTCACGTTTCTGATCAACAATTACCATGGTGTCAGTCTTTCTAGCTCTTAGGACGCGTGTGGTGACGTCATCAATATGGCCGTCACTTCAAAATACTTAACACTATTATCTTGAGAACCACTTAACCAACTTTTATTTTGTTTTCGTCATACAAAAGTTTTAGTTTAAAGCTAAAAATTATGTACAGTAACATTTTTTCATACAAGAGATAATTAAAAATGCACGAGGGGCTTTACATATTTTCCGAAATCAAAATTTGTGATTTTTGCCAAAATTACAAAGAAATTATCAGGTTTACGGAAACATGTTACAGGACATAAATTTTAGTGTAATTTAAGACATTTAATTTGCTGTAAAGTCAATCAAAATTAGCCTATTAGTTCTCGAGGTATGGACATAAGAATAAGTAAAAATAATAATAATAAAAAAAAACTTCGTAAATACTCGTCACTACCCAGATGCAGATGCCATGAAGAAGATTCCATGTTGAAGATGGTCCCATGATTAGGATAACGAAAATAAAGATATACGTAGGTACCGATACAATAACATTGCAACTAATTTGGTTACCCACAGTAGGTACTGCTTCCACAAAGCCGTGGTTGAGGATGCCCGCGTGCGCCATTTCGCTCTTTAACAACGCGATCCAGATCTTAAGTTCCGGCTACTGTCCCATGAAAATTCTGTCTCACAAATCGACCCCCGAAGGGCGACCATTTCAAATTGATCATTCGACCGTAAATGAAACGTAAAATTGAAAAGCTAACTTAAATGCCGCAGCCGATGGCGGCAAGGCCGAACCTTTCCAATACGCCATCAAATGTGATATACGTACTGTGTCCATTCAAAATATCGTGAAAGATATACGAATTGCTGAATTTTGATAAAATTTACTTAAAATATCTGTTGGATAATACAGGATGAGGTTTTAATACAGGGGTTTTAAAAACTTACGGATTTCATTTAGGTCTAGAATTTCTAACTGAAGTCCAATTTTCATGCGGTTTGTGGCAAATGATCAAGGAAGGATGTAATGTTACTGGCTTAAATTCATCCGGAGTAATGTCGACCATGTCTCAAGAAAAACAGCAAATATTCGTCAATGTACCCTACAATTGGAACTAGTTTTTTTTTTTTTTTTTAAGCGAAATTGCAGAATACAAATTAAGTGTTAATGAGAACATCCATAAATCACATGTTGAATTGCTAAAGCCGGTTTCTAGCGACAAACGGCGGAGAGATTTCTTGAACGACCTAGGAAGCCGATAACTCACATCTTCCACAACACTCACCTGCGGGGTCCGATGCTTCCCTGTCTCTCTCAGAGGAGATCCTGTTTCTTTCAATTATTTACTACCAACCATATTATGTTCCTGTCTGGGGCAGAACGTGAGGCAAATTTGTTTCTAAATGTCATTTGCGTAGCAACAACAGATTCCGTTCTCCAAAAACTTTTAGCCAAAAACTCATGTTGCTCCAAAGAGTACACTATTCTCACTATGTCCTGATCATACTCACAGAGTAGCACAAATCTGTACAGCACAATTCCAATACAACTGTTCAGTTTCCTGTTTTTTATTGATTTTGGCGAAGTTGCCGTCTAGGAAGAAAACTAAAATCTCCACAACGCATTGCACCTCATTCAACATGTAAGATACACTGGCGAATATTTGCTGTTTTTCTTGAGGCGTGGCCGATATTACCCTGGATGAATTTAAGCTAGTAAATTCCCCATCCTTGATTGGTCATTTGTCACAAACCGCATGAAAATCGGACTTCAGTTAGAAATTCTAGGCCCAAATGAAATCCGTGAGTTTTTAAAAAAATCACCCTGTAGCACAAGAATCAATAACAAATGAACTTTAAATGAGCTTAGGGGAAGGTCGTCTGGTATCGGACACCGTAGCTTTTTTCAGTTTGTCATTCTGAAAAGTAGCTATATCAAATTACTTAATGCACAAAATGATCCCTTGGTATATTACACACATCGTGTTAAAGGTGATTTGACAGGTAAAAACTAATAATATATATTTTTGTAAAAAATCAAAGGTAATACAAATTAGCATTCTTAAAAAGTGGAGGGTGGTATCGGACAAACATAAAACTATAGAGAATTGGTCTTTTCAGGTAATTTAATAACAGAACTAATCTATATATATAAAAGAGAACGTACAAATCCTTTGTTAGCTCATCACGCTAATACGGCTGAACCAATTTCTTTCATTTTTGGGGGGTTATTAAGATTTGGACCCTAGATGGTTTTTATCATATCACTTTAATTTTCAATTACCAGTGTCTTGAGATAATTGACCATTCAAGTGTCCATAACGTAGAAATCCTTTGTTAGCTCATCATAGCTAAATCTAACCGTATTTATATGCAACCCACATGACCGTGTCACTCGGCGGGTGAACATAAATGACAGGCGATATAATGTTAACATTTACTGCAATCTTCTATGGTTTTTATCATATCACTTGAAAGCGAAAAAGTAAAAATTATCTAAGTAACAAAGTTTATTGCGTTCCGGGGTGACCCCAGCGAAGCGGGGTGAACGCTGCTAGTTGCAAATATTAGCTCTTTACTTACAGGAGTTCTTAACACACAAAATAGAGTTTTATTACGCTTTGAAATACAGCCTAAAATAAGAGTAAAAATATATCTTAAAATTCTTAGTCTCATCAAGAGTTGTTATTTTTTATTCTGACACAAATCACAATGATAAAACAGTCTGCCTTCAAAATTTCATAGCACATTGTTCATGTACCAAATCTTTACATATATTGCGCTGTATCCAATCATCAAAATACTCCCCGCAGATTATAATGGTTAGTTTTTCAGCAAGTTTGTAAACTAGTTTTAAAAAATTCCGGTATTCTTAGTGGCATTAGACTAATTAACTATACAAAGCCTTTACATGATTGTATAGTATTTCTTCTTGGTCTTCTACTACATGTACCTTTGTTATTCGAGCAGCGAGGCTTAGCTGTTACCTCTTTCCCTTCCGACAGTTTTCGACACGATCTCCTAATGTACTCTAAGAAACACCATATCAAGCACTGGGCGCACGTGCTTCTTTGGAAGTAACTTTGTCCATGATCAACTTTATACTTTCTTCATCGCAATTGCCACGTATTTTCCCTATGGTTTTCTGAAAAAGCCAGAAACCATTAAAAAACGTCAAGTTTACTTACCAGTGTTTTGTCCGATACCACCCGTTTCCCTTTTGTCCGATACCAGCCGAACGACTTTCAACTTATGAATGGCTATCTACCGGCTTGTAACAACACGAAGGCAACTATACGTCTATATTATAATATATACATCCTAATAAATGCTATGATTGCAATAGTATATCAATACATTTACTTTGTGACAAGTTGCAGGCAGTAGCGTAGCGTGATATTCCGAAAGGGGGATGCCAAAGTTAGTCATTTGTGCGATATAGTACTACTGCAAGCAGCAATACATAGCTATTGCGAATAGAAATATAGGGTAAACAAAATTTAGGAGGAAGCTCCCCTAATTGGAGGTCTAGTGGGGCATAGAGAAGCGAATGCGTGGAATACGTTAGAATTTAAAAACCAATTGTCTCAGCTCCTTCTTGCTACTACCGTTGTGACGAGAAAACTAGCCCCCCCTTTTGTATGAACATTGTTTCCAGTATCGTTCCCTTCATTTCTTTCTCGTGGGCGGCTTTTTTCTCCACATACCACACGTCAATCTCGTTCTTTCAAAATATAAATATAAATATATATATATATATATATATATATATATATATATATATATCGCCCCTAGAAATTTGTCATCTTGGGTCCGGAACTCAGACGTCCGTTCGTGAATATGGGCCTGATTGTATATATCATTTGAAGATGTATACAAAGCACTTAAACCAACTCTGGGGGCCTGTTTCTGTATCCAGATACTGAAGTCAAGGGCGCAAATCTGTCTTCAACGTTCGTGGGATGGGTAAGACTGTTCCCATAATCCTTTCCTTTTTTAACGATGTTCAAAATATTTATGAAGTTGAAAAAAATGCTGTGGAGGATTAGGGAAGCAGAGTTGTCTATAACATTTTAAGGCTTATTGTGGGGGGAGGGGAGAAGAGACTCATATTACAGTAGATGAATCAGATTTCTGAGGTAAACCTGTTGTACTCGTATATTATGTACCAAATGATGTAGATGAAATAGTGGTACATACCATTATTACAACTCAGTGCCGTGAGCACATTCTGAAATTTGAATATATGCATAATAATAATTGACATGTTTCTACTTACGCATCCACAGTGATCCACATTAAAATTTTAGGACATTTGTTTTATAACAATACAAATAATGACTTCCCCAAAACTATGAAAGTAAATCAATCAGGCCTATATTTGGCACAACAATACTCTTATCTGAGCAAAATTATGATTACCACAATAGCATTATAGGAATTGTTACAGGAATTAAACAAGTAGTTGAAAATAGACTACTAATAATTAATGACAATGAAATATTAAAAAATACGATTCTTTTTTAAAAATGAAACAAGTCAAACGACATCAGTTTCGTTTGTGGCAGTCGGATAGAAATCATCATCACAATCTCAAATCGGATTATTGGGGGGGGGTGGACAAGATTGTAGGGAACATGTTCCCCTTATGTCCCCGAGATTTGTGCCAGTGACTGAAGGGCCCTGGCACAATCTTTGCGAGTGACGGGGAGTGGTGGCTCTCTTGTCCTACCAGATCGGTGATCGTAATTCTACAGAATGCTTTATATTTATGCCTGTGTCTTTGAGCTCCTTTACGATGAAGATTACAATTACGATGCATTTAGTTGTGATTAAGGCATAACTATTTTAATACTATTATTTACATAACCGGCATGCTTCAAAAATGTGTTGAACTAACCATTTCCGTTTTGTTCTATTTTCTTTATATTAGGGCTCGTACGTTCTGATCAGAAACTATAGCTTAGTTCAAAATATATACAGTTGGAAATACTTGAATATGCCAGCGTATATCTAAAGCAAATGTAGGGTTGCAAGGGATGAGGAGGAGTGAGAAGGGAAGTATTGCGCATGCGCATTCAGCAGAAAGCAGACGAAAACCCCGATGCTTTCATTAGGCCTGGAAGCCCGAGGAAAATAGCATACGACAGCAGGAAAGACAGAAAATGTGCATCTGAGCGACGCGCATGCGTAGGTTCCTCTTGTCAAAGTAAGTCGAGAGAGCGCGCCAGAAGATTGCAGTGGAAATAATTGTGATAATTACAAGCAAACAATTTATATATAATGAAAAACGTACTTTTTCTTATTAACAGGGGATGCCGGGCATACCGGCGTTCTCTTACGCTACGCCGCTGGTTGCAGGCACACAAATCTATCTCCGTGCACCTAATTACTCGCAAAAATACAAAAACTTTGAAGCACGAGATACGCCGTTTGTCGGACAAATCCACTATGGCGTGGGCTTGGCTAGTTCATTTCGATCAACTCACTGTATGCTTGATATGTGCCGCCTTAAGAAGGAAATAATGAAAACTGCCTTTGTCCGATACCACCCGCTGTCCGATACCAGACGACTTTCCCCTACTTATTTTCGTTTCAGCCATCCATACAAACAATCAATTGAGTCACAAGAGCAGTTACTGGCGTTCTCAGTTACACTTTTTTCATATATCTTGCACATAAAGAAAATACAGAAATAACTTTTATTCTTCACCCCTGCTAACACGGTACCTTTCTATTTTCGAAGAAATACTACCACTCAAAAGTGAAAGTTGCTCGGTAGGCACAAATTAACAGTTTTTCTTAGGATCACGACATCTACAATATCACAGTTTCAGCATTTTCACCAAAATCCAAAATATCGTTATACTACTTTCTGATTTCAAGAATCTAGACCTGTAATAGCAAAACGGTTCAGATTCTTGAAGCGGCCCGCCGAACAACAATATATGTTACATTTTAGTGCTTTCGAGAAACTTTCCGTTCTTTCATGCACGCACGTTTATTTTACGATTTTTTCTTCTATTACTCAGATGAACGTCGCTAGCTGCTGGTTTTATTTTCCTATTGCACTCCTGAAATATGCTACAAGTTTTTGTCTTTTTTTTTTACAAAATCAATAAAATGTAACTATTGTGCCCATAGGAAGTGCCCATTAAGACTTTTTCCCACGATGAGATCTACAACATATAGTTTCATTCATTTTCACCGAAATCCAGAACATCGTTGTACTCATCTGTTTTCAAAAAAGTGGCCTTGTAGTGACCAAACAAACGATTAGTGATTTGTGGTTCTTCCCATTGATACTTTTTCTCAAGTTCACAATACATACAATATATTACGGTTTCAGTCATTTTCATCGAAATCTCGAATAGCACTGTCTTCGGCTCTTTGAAAAAAGTCGCCAAACGGTCAGTCATTGGTGGTTTTGCCCATTAAGACTTTTTCTCAGGATCACAATATCAACAACATATCACGGTTTCAGTAATTCCATTGAAATCCAGAACACCGTTACCTTCTGTTGTTAAAAAAAGGCCCTGTAGTGGCCAAACGGTTAGTGATGCGGGTGGTTGTGATGGGTGGAGCACTCAGGAACCGGTTAAGGACCAGAAATCACCTTGGTGGAATTTTAGAAAAGAATGTGCACGAACATTGACACAAGTTAAAATGCCTAAATAGTAAAAATTCTAAAAATTTAAATATTTATTCTTTCTCTTTCATCTCGTTTGTAAAGTGAAAGTGTACCATTACTTTGCGTGTGTGTGTGAATTAAAATTTATTTATTCCAATGGATATGTGTCACGTTCTTCACCAGGAGGTCATCTAAGGTACGTAATGAAATTTTCAGTAACATGTTTTCTTTCCAGCTGTCTGGAGTTGCAGTAAATCAACACGGGATGATCACAGCTGACATATGTGTTGGTTGTGTGTGTGAGTGATATCATTGGCAAAAAACCTGAAGTTAAAACCCCATAGTGCCTGAAACTTAGAGTCTCAGTTCCTTTATCAAAATTATAGTAAATTCATTTTGTTCTAATAATTAATTGGCAACAGTGATGTGTGACTAGTGAACGCTGTTTTTGTGCCTCCGACAAGTTACCGTGTAATGTGAAAATATAATCATCTAAGTGGGTTTTGGTGAATGTGTTAAACACAGTAAGTACTGTAGATAATTGTTCTATATGTATAACTGCGATAAATCATATATAAAATGCCTTATTCGTCAATTTTCCTTGCTGTGTGTTAGGCTGTAATGTAAACAAACAGTATTGCCAACCCACATTAATCTGCAAGTTGGGCACAGACTATTGCGTTCTGTTGGTTTCGATACATCGAATCACGATGAGTTCCTGCATCGAATGTAATAAGACTATTGTGAGACAAGAAACAGCTTCTAAGTTACAGTGCTCGGACTGTTTGAAGTTATGTCATCTCAAATGTGCTAAATTAGAAGAGACGGATTTAGAATTCATGAAATCAGTGAAACAACCCTGGCGCTGCAAGTCGTGTGATAAGACAAGAAGACGTAGCTTGCATTTAGAATCAGCTTCTTTACCAGAGACAGAATTGCCAACTCTTTCTGATGTGTTTAAGTTGTTACAAGAGCTAAAACAGGAAGTGTCAGATCTAAAGAGATCGAACATTGAAACTGAACGGGAACTTGGAAACTCGTTAGAACTGGCACATAAAAAGTTAGATGAAAACGCCGATTTAATCAGGAAACAGGCGGAAACAATACAAACTTGTTTAGCGACGGTAGAACAATTAAAACAGGAAAATGTGACATTAAAGAAAAGAATCACGGACATTGAACTGCGAATTAATGAGGTAGATCAATATAACAGACGAAATAAATTAGAAATTTATGGTATTAACAAAAAAATTAATGAAAATGTATTAGATATTGTAAAGTCTGTGGGGCGAGCATTAGATATGACTGTTACAGATGAAATGATCGATGCTTGCCACAGATTACCTGATTCATCCTCTGGCACTGGTGGTGGTATTATTGTAAAATTTGTAAGGCGTACTGATAAAGAAATGTTCATAAAACAAAGGAAAGTAAAAAGAAATTTAAACACATACATTTGGGTTATACTTACAATCAGATGATTTATGTTAATCACTCTCTCACGTCATACAGAAGACGTATCTTTGGTCAAGCTAGAAAGAAGCAACGCGAAAATAACTATGCTTACTTATGGGTTGATTATTCAGGGAATATAAAACTGAGAAAGAAAAAGGAAGATACGTTCGTGTATGCTTTAAGAACACTCGAGGATGTTAACAACCTAGTTACAACCTAATGGATACTGTAAGGATTGATAATTTAACCATTTACTATCAAAATGTTAGGGGTTTAAATACAAAGTGTCAGGAATTTTATTTAAATACATTAAGTAATAATTTTGATGTAATTGTTATTACCGAAAGTTGGTTGCATAGTAACCTTTATAATAATGAATTATTTGATGATAATTACAAGGTATATCGATGTGATAGAAATGGAAATAAACGTGGTGGTGGGGTGTTGATTGCAATAAGGGATAAGTACGATTCCAAACTGATTGACTTAAAAAGCGAAACAGAATCTTTAGTTGTAAAAGTAGTTGTACATAGTGTATCATTTTATATTGTGACTGTATACTTTACACCTGCTTCTTCTATTGATAAGTATATGTCTTTTTATAACATGTTTGAGTCGCATCTGGATTTTCAATATCATAATATACTAGTTATTGGTGATTTTAATTTACCTTTAATTAGTGATTCCAAATATGACTTACAAACCGGAGGTAGCGCCTACAAAAATTTGTTAAATTTTATGAACCTATACAATCTATTCACCTTGAATGACATTAAGAATAGCAATAACAAAACGCTTGATTTAGTTTTAACTAATATTTTAAATACTGTAGTAACTAGAGAATTAATGCCGATGGTACCTGAGGACAAGCAACATCCTGCTCTAAGAATATTAATAAGTACAAAAAGTAATGTTAGTAGGGTTCAGAACGAAACAATTTATTATAACAATTTTCGGAGAGCAGACTTTCTTCAATTGTATAGAATGTTGCTTGATACGAATTGGTCTGCCTTGTACAATGCAGATTGTGTAGAACTAGCTATTAGCATATTTTATAATAAAATTAATGAGGTTTTCTCTAGTACGGTTCCGAAAATACGAAAAAGAACAAGTAGAAGATATCCATGTTGGTTTACTAAAGAAATCATTAAGATGCTAAAATTAAAAGATTACTATCGGAAACATATTGCGATAGCGGAAGAATAAAAGGAATTATTTAGGGAAACAAGGAAAAAAGTAAAAACTATGATTAGTAAAGCATACTCAAATTATTTACGAGAAATAGAAAATAATATAAAATCTGATCCAAAATCTTTTTGGAACTTCTTAAATAATAAAACAGTAAATCGCAATGTAATGAACTATTCAATGAAGTTTCAAGATGTTCCTCTTGAAACTACAAGTGATATAGCGGAAGGATTTGCTAGATATTTTCAATCTGTATACACAGATAGCTCTGTACAAGATACACATCACGAAAATATTCTACCTTTGTCACCGAACTCGTTATCATTAGGCTTAATTACTGATGTTGAGTATAAAAGTGCTGTAAGAAAACTGAAACCAAAACGCTCATGTGGTCCAGATGGAATACCTCCATATTTACTAAAAGCATGTTCAAATATCTTAATGCGACCGCTATGTGCAATCTTTAATCTTATAATAAGGACTCAAGTATTTCCTGAAGACTGGAAAATAACACGAATTTGTCCAATATTCAAGTCGGGTGATACGTGCATTATTGAAAGTTACAGGCCAGTTGCTGTAATTTGCGCTCCGGCGAAGGTTTTGGAACATATCCTATATAGCAGAATTTTTAATCATGTAAAATGTTTTATAGATGTCAATCAACATGGATTTTACCCTGGTCGATCAACAACTACAAATTTAATTAATTTCGTTCAAGATATACACAGTTCATTCTCAAATAAATCTAGTACACACACGATTTACTTGGATTTTAGTAAAGCCTTTGACAAAATAAATCATAGCATACTTTTAAATAAATTATCATCATATGGATTAACTCAACCTTTTTTAAATTTAATTAAATCATACTTATCTAGAAGGAAATATTTTGTTCAATACAAACAATCGAAATCATTAGAATACGTAGCTACCTCGGGAGTACCTCAAGGATCAAATCTGGGTCCATTATTTTTTCTATTGTATATTAATGACTTACAGTTCTCAATAAAACATTCCAAATACCTTATGTATGCAGACAATGTAAAATTATATAAAGAAGTAAGGTGTATTACAGATACAATAGAACTGCAAGAAGATCTTGATTTAATATATAAATGGAGTGTAGAAAATAAACTTAACCTTAATATTAAAAAATGTGCATTTATGATAATATCAAGAGCGAAAGAGCGTTTTAATTGTTATTCATATACTCTTAATGGTGAAAACATGGAAGAAATTACCATATGTAAAGATTTAGGGGTAAAAATTACACGCAATTTATCATTTGATAACCATATCACTGAAGTGGTTCTTTATGCCTATAGACAGCTTGGTTTCATTTTACGGAACACCAGAAATTTAAATGATGTTGTAGCTATTTCTATGGTGTATAATAGCTGAGTTCGGACCAAACTAGAATATACATGCGTTGTTTGGGCTCCATATTATAAATCTCTTCAGGATAAAATAGAAAGTATTCAAAAGAAATTCCTAAGGTATCTCTATTTTAAAACAATGGGAGCTTCCGCTATAAGAAACAAAATATCGTATAAAACCCTTCTAGATAAATTTAACTATGTCAGTTTGAGTAACAGACGTGAGTTTTTTCAACAATTATTTCTCTATAAAATTATGAATTCTTATGTTGACAATAGTAATTTCTTACAAAAAATTGGACTCAATGCTAGACCAGGCTATCTACGTAAGCGACATCTGTTGACTGTAGATGTTCCAAGAGCTGAAATGTATAAAGGCTCACCATTATATAGAATGTGCAGTAGGTTTAATAGCATATCAGTATTAAACAAAGATCTAGATATAGCATTACCTCTGTCTCTGTATACAAAGAAGTTGAAAAATATATTGTATTAGAATGCGAATACATGTATTTCCATATACATGTGTAAACCAATTATCTGACTGTTAATGGTTTCTTGTAATACTTTTCACGTTTAACGGTTTATACTCTTACGATAGTTATTATTGTCTTTGTCAGATATCTACAGGAATTTTGTCCGTATCATTATATTCACTATTATGTATAATATTATATTATATGAACTATCTATATTCTGTACCTTCTGTAATTGGAGATTCTATTCTCTGTTGAAGGACAATAAATAAATAAATAAATAAATAAATAAATTTATCATTTTGCTCTACCGAACATTTTTGCTCTATAGCATTTGTTTAATTAATTAATTTCATTTGCGTAATGTTTAAAATAGTTTCTTATTTTGCATATGTCTTCTTACATAAATTATTTCGGCCTTCAGCCGTCCAGCCTGATCTCATCTCCTCTGCCCATTTACAAACAGTAGTGTCGTATTCCCTAATATTACATTCTCTTATTTCTCTTTCCATGTTTTTTGGGACTGAGTGAAGTGGTGGTGTCCCAGGTCCTTCCACCTCGTAGTAAAATATCCATAGTGGACATCCTGTCCCTGCCTGCCTGTTTTTGTCCACGTCTGAGCCTTGCCGATGTCAGTAATCTTCAGCCTCAGTGTGGTAATGGTAGAGTTGCTGCCCACTACCATATCTCTCTTCGACTGACTCGTACCCCTAAAGACCTGTCCGGCATGGGGAGCTCTCTGATAGCGAAGCTATCTCCGGCATAGCACTTGGGATCATTAGAGTATGCAAGCCTCCCCACCGCGGCAAGGTGGAGATATTGAGGCAGGGCCAAATGATCTAGATTCTCAAAACTATTGTAATATTTATTTATTTATTTATTTATTTATTTATTTATTTTGTATATTTCTGTTACGCACACGCCTAATATATATCATGATTTTATCTTTCATCTTCCCATATATTTCTTTTAAAGTTATAAGTTTTATATTTGAAAGTAACATTCCTTATTTTGGAATGCAAAATATGATGTTAATGCTTTTACAATAATTGTGTGTTCCCTCAGTCATGTCCTCCTTCCTTCACCTCGCAAGAATCAAGATTTAGAATAAAAAATGGTTGAAAAATGGAAATAGGGAAAGTACACCCTGTTTGACAAGTATAAAATACAAGATAATGTTGTGCCTTTTCTGACAGCGGCCAGTCTTGCCTCCCACAACGCTTTCTTTTTCCGGATCATATAATCAGATTGTCAACTAACATAACTTTGAAGATATCCGTTCTCCACATTATTAGATGAACGGTCATTTCGTAACTTGTTTCCCTCCACTACCAACTTTCTGAAGATCAGTGAGGAACAATAGTGTGAATGGATCAGGAGAGCGTGTTTATTTCTTCACCTCCACGAGCAATAAATAAAACCCTGTTGCTTCTCCAATACCTGAATTTATGTATATATTTATGTTGTTTCCAGCGTTGTCACCTTTGCTTGTAAAAAGTAATATTAATGAACTATAAGACCTAGTTTTAAAATTAAAAAAAAATAACATGTAGTATTGGGGTAGGTTAATATCTGGAGAAATTTCGAACTGCATAAGACAAATAGTTTTCATAATACTTTGGAAAGAAGTTCACCATGTTATTATATAGGGATTGATGATCTCAGCTCAAAACGTTAGACATAGCCTTAATAGAAAGTCCGGTCCTTCATAACTTTGGTGCTGCATAGGGTCCCAAAACACAAAAGTTAAAAAAAAATCAACATATATATAATTGGCGTATACGACAAAACCGTAACAGTTTGAAAGAAAAAAAAAACTATCACAAATCACTCTGGTAAAATATTTTTCAATCTACACTCCTGCTGAGAATAGTAGGCTGTGATCACGTTCTAATATTGTTATAGGATCATAGAATTACACTTTATGCCAAGAAATCGTGTTTCATAAATCCCAATGTAGATCGGTTTGTTGGTTTCAAGTTTAACCACCCTCTCGTGAATCGTAGTCATAGCTTAACATTGATGAACGACATGAGCTCCCATTAGGAAATGAGCCCGGGTCCCTTGTGCGAAAGGTATGTATGCTATCCATATAGCCTTGAGGACACTCCTTAATACAGATGTTACCTGCTTTAGTATATACATGCTTGATTGATGTGCATTTCATCTTATACACCTAAAACTAAATAATGAAGAAAAGATATTGAAAAGTAATGAAACCCTAAATGTCTAGTTTAAATTACAGTATCAAGTATACTATAGTATATGCTAATGTAATAACGATATCTATCTCTGTTTTATAACGAGGATAATTATATATATATATATATATATATATATATATATATATATATATATATATATATATATATATATATATATATATATATATATATAAAGAAATACCGTCTGTTAGAATTCAAAATGGCTTGAAATACAAAGTGTGTGGGCCATTCTGATGGAATGAGCACAGAGTGAATCAATCAAATATCAATAACATAAGTTAGGGAGATATCATGATATCATGCAGGCAGAGGTCGCTGAGTAGATATCTTGCTTCGCAATCGAGAGGTAGTCCTACTAGGTTTTGATCTAGTGGCTTGTCATCCTGATTGAGATTTTTCTAGGATTTCCCTTCGGGTATACTGCGCAAATGCTGGGGTAGTGTTGTTAAAATGGAAGCCCTGACCGATTTTTTCTCATTTTTTGATTGTTAATAACTTCAGTGTAAATTGATCTCGTAGGCTACATCTGGAAGTTTGTTAAATGAATAAATATGAGTCATTTCAGATTTCCGGGCGCGCGGTGGCTCAGTGGTAGAGTGTTCACCTCCGGTGCTTGTGTCCTGGTTCGATCCTAGCTCGCGCCGTGTGGGCTTTGTGGTGGACAAACACCATGCTCATGGGTTTTCTCGGGGTTCTCCCGCTTCCTCCCACTTTCTTAATTCTACCATTTAATTCATTTCTCATAATCACCGTCTCTTTTAGCCTAACCGGCATCGAAAACTAATGGGAAAGGGAGCTTAGTTACTGATAGACGTTTTGTGATTTGGTCGGAAGTTTTAAGTATTTCACCTTAATAATATATAGCTTCATGAAATTAGTCCATTCAACGAATTAGTTTTGGTCGTGTTGAAATTATATTTCTTCTTTCTTTCTTTATGAATTACGTAGATAAATGTAAATAATATCCAATAATATGATTTTCTATGTTTTTACTTCTGAGGTATCAAGTTACAGGATGGATGTCATGGTTGTATTACAGTAGTGAAAACAGAGTTTTGTGTCAATATCAGCAGAAACCATGTGGTATGGGAGATTGTGAAAATTATTTTTTTTAATGTTAAGAGAAAAAAAAGTTTTGTGAAAAATTTACAAGTAACAAATGTGCACGTTTTGTGCTTTCTATATGCTTTTTTACGTTCTCTGATATTGTCTCTCCGACCTATGCCACTAGACGAAGACTGTGTGGTAGGTCTCTCCATTGGTGCCACATGGCATCGGCGTGGGCTAGTCGCTAATGTACACATTTTAAGAATATCATTATTATTGTTATTGTTATTGATTCACTATGATGCCAATTGGCATCAAAATGCATTTTAGTGTGATATATATATATATATATATATATATATATATATATATATATATATATATATATATATATATATATATATATATATATATATATATACCTATGTGTGTGTGTGTGTGTGTTATTTCTGACTATTATAGACAACAAGTAAGAATAACATTGATTGTGTTACTTAATTTCCCCATTTAACTTAAACCTAACAATTTTAAGCTTGGCTATGCGAAGGTTAAAGATAATAATCAGAATACACTAATGCATAGAAAACAGAATGCTGTTACTAATGCATCAGGCGTTTTTGTTATGTGACATTACAGAATATGGTATAGGCTATTTCTTGCTAAAGTAGTCAATAGTGATTTTTTTCAGTCGACACGATACACGCTTCTGTGTGTGTTCCATGATAGCACGTAAAGAAAATACAATTTTGATATAATGTGGTGTGTGTTTTCTTTAAATTTCTCAATCAAATTTGTTACTCGAAGTCGAAACTGGCAAAGAAACTGGGATATTTAATTTTTAGGGAAACTTAAGGCGTGTCCAACACTCGGAATGCGATGGGATTTCCCTATATAATAACATGACATATTTCTTTCCAAAATATTATGAAGACTATTTATTTTATACATTTCAAAATTCGTCCAAATGTTTGTTATTATCAATATTATATGTTCACTTTTACTTTTTCTTGCTAGGGTAATATTAGAGCGCGCTAATTAAAAATTAATTTTCTCCAATTTAAAAACTGTTTAATATATGACCTTACATGTTACAACAGCACAGAACAGCATATAGGATGCTGAGCATGTAGGTTTCTTTCATTCTCTGCCCCCGCTAGGTCACGTGCTGTAGAAGGCCTATGTCCTTCTCCATCATCTGCATATTAAAATGCAGATGAGGGGCACATTTACCTATCAATATGTAAATAGAGTATATTGTGATAAAATTAATTGCTTGAATATTAGCATACTTTTTACATATATCAGGGTATTATATTAAATTGTGTAAAACACTGGAGCGTAGTACGGGAATATTAATACAATATTGTATCATATTGTATTATATTTATTTGTGTTATTTTCGTTTATAGGCTTGTTATATTGTAATGAAATGTTTGCATCTAATTACTGGGTATTGGACAATGCATAGCATACATGGGGATGAAAGAAGAATGATATAAATATGCATAGAATGGAAAAATAATTGAAGAAATAAGCATATTCGATGAGAATCATACATTGGATTTTGGCTGGAAAACAGAGCAAGCGCTCACAGAGAATTTTTTTTTCTTCCCGACTTCTCATCGCCTTAGACTTCGAGATGTGGGGTCCTCACAACTCACCATGGAAAGAAATCACTAGTTTTGGGAATAAATAAAGCTCACAATACACAGGAAGGATTCTACAAACTTCCTTAGTGGTACCACTCTGGTTTGGAAACAGTGGGTAGAGACACACAGCTTCTATTGTGTAAAATGTCATAAAATTTTTAGCTTCTACATGTGAGTTTTTAGATTTCTATAGGTGTGAGTTTGTGCGACGCTAGGCTCAAGCTTCGCTTCCGCCCCCACTTCCCCCATGACCAGTACGGGTCAGCAAGCGGACCTAGACTCCTTTCCCAAGATGCAACAGCAGTTTGAATGTTTACTCTATTTTGACTTATTTTTCTATGTTAATTATTAATATTATCGTATTACGCTCAAAAACGTTCTTGGAAATACCGTATAAAATTCTTGATTTATTTATCATCGTGTATCCCTTATCGAACAAGACACTTGGATCTTGTAATTGTAAAACGTAAATATTAACAAAGATGTTTCCTCTATCCCTCTCCAAACAAACATGGATGCATTGGTAGCAGACAGTTTTGAAGGACAGCCACAGGCAATTGGGCTTACTGCTGCTTCTGATAGAGATGACAGTTCATGTATTTCATAACTATGTATTCTTTGTATATTTTCCTTTATTTTTATGTATAATAACATATGTTTCTCATATTAATACGTGTGTAACAAGTGAAGATAAACATAATTGTGTTAAAAACTCTCATAGATTTCTGCTGGGAGCAAAAGCTTCCGTGTTGACCGTCCTTGGAGTAAGGGCAGCACCTGTCAAAAGGGTGAAGGTGAAAATTGGCAACGGAAGGTAGCTGAACAAGTGTATTTGCAGATAGGACCACCCGGAATATAGCCAGAAGGCACACAACCTTTTGTCAAAGGACTCGAAAGGGAGCGAGTTTCTTCCTTTCCTCGTTTTGTGCTATTGATATACTTGTTTCTGGAGAGAAACAAGGGAAGTTCAACTTAGTATCTAGAGGTGAGAACATATATCTTTTCGGTGTAAGGAAGTCATCTGACTTCGCTTACATAGTTGCTGATAACCCGGGAAAACGTGAGGACAGTGCCGGTCCCCGTGGATATTCCCGTGAACAACAGTACTACGCGAGTGTGTAGTGAACTCTGCTTGTGCAAATCACCTTCAAGTGAAATTACAGAATGTGTGAAACCATGCACATATCTTCTGTGTTTGTAAATAAGTTGTATTAAGTAACGACGAGTGACAAATGGAATTAACAGTTAAACTTTTTTCTCTTTTCGTTCTCTGAGTGCTAACCGTCACTCAAAAGAGATTGCTAACTTTGATATTTGTCAAACACCCCACCGTTAATATTGGTGAAACAAATACTTCCAGTATGGGAGAAAGCAAAATGTGCAATATCTCAAGTAGAAATATTGCCATAGGCCTGTAACGCTTTTACACAGTGCCTTTCCTTGGACATTTGAACAAGGAGTTCAAGCAGTTTAAATTGCTTGTTTGAAGGACATACTACATGTCTACTTTGTGAAACTTCACAAGCCAGTGTAACTAAGCTCATAAGGAACATTTCTCTTCACAGTGAAATGGTAATGCGGAAGGACAGTGTGATGTTCATCTAGAACTATGTGCGGGACATCCTCGTCTACAACAGAAACTGTGTTTCGACAGAACAAAGATATTATATCAGTTTAAATTTTATTTGAGTCTTTATCATCGTATTTATTTTAAATGATATCTAGTGTGAAATTATTCTCTCCTCTCTAAACTGTTTAGAGACCATAAACTCACTAAAAATGAGGAGATAAGAAAGTTTGTATAAATATTGTGTTTTTTTTATTTTAAAAAGGTCAGACAGACCTTATATCAAGTTTAGTCCCCTCTACTTTTGTTATTTATAAAATGAAATAGGGATATGCATATAAATATATACATATATAAATATATGTGCAAAGTGTAAGTGTGTGTGGTAGTGCACTACAGAAGGAGTGAAAGTAACAAGTGTATTGAAGTGTAAGCTATTTATCACCGCTCTCATCCTTATGTCCTGTTCTGTGAGAATAAAACTACCATCTCTAACCAGAATTCTTGGTCTACTCAATTTGCTGCAGGGTGAGTACCTGATACTAATCAAATGTTTGTTTTCAGGAGTGTGATACAAGGAGGCATTTTCCCTTGCCATAAGTATGTCTGACCGACTCTCTGTATGGGGCTCAGAGAGTATAATTGCCCAAGAGAACCAATAAACAGTCATGAGTATAGTGGGTTAGAAAAACAGGCTGCTACCTGTTATTATTTTAAAGTAGATTTTTTTTATTTAAACCTTTTTGGTAATAAACAAACAACTCACTATAGTAGCTTTCGACCATGACTGTAGAACAGATCACCCTGAGATCTGTGGTTCTTAATAACTAAAATTTTTTAATGTTATGCTCTACCGATTTACCAGTGGAAGTGGCGGCTCTTGCAGGAGAACACTATCATCTCCAAGAGGGAATAGATTATACAGATGTTGGTAATTTGCATTTCATGTAAACTTCATGTTTAATTTGAATATTCCCAGTCACTCCACCTTATTTATTTTAATATATTTGTGTTGGTGTTGTAGTAACCTAAGTTTCGGCTCAGGCTACCTGCACCTCACAAAATACTTGGCGCCAGCAGCGTTAAGGGCATAGAGTATACTGTAGATACTCACTGGTCAGCATACAGTTTATGTAAATTTTCGGTATATGTTTTGTGTACGTACTTGCTAATAGCGTACAGATTGATGATATGCTTGCAGGTTGATATGTCATAAAATCGATTATTCATGCAAAAAATGCACCAAATCTGGCAGATAGTCACTACAAGCAAGAATTATATCTATTTCTTTCAGACAGTGTTCCCCACGAGACGAGACGAGACGAGAAGTAAGGTTTTCTTGTCTCGTCTCCTACATTTAATAGGTCTCGCCTCGTCTCGATCCTCGAAGACTTCTTTCGCTCTTGTTTCGAAATTGTATTGGTCCGTTTTGATAATTTATGTGATTTTTTCGTTAATTTCATCTGGAAGTTATCACAACCATTCTCGTCACAATTGGTCTACGAATAGTTTGATATAACAACATTTAAACCATACTTACTGTTGGAGTAAATTGAGAAATGACTTGGATATTTTAAACGTAGATACATGCTCTTCATTTCTTTCGTATCATCATTTTATCAATTTGTAGTTTTTTACATATGAATCATGTAATACTAAAACAGTGTTTGAGATCAATACTTGGGTGAATTAGTGTTACTCACGGGACTCGAGAAATTTCTCATCTTGTTGTGTTTCTTGTCTCCAAGTTAGAAAGGTACTTCTCGTGTGGTTTTCGAGGTTATCAAGACGAGACGAGGAATTTCTGGTCTCGTGGACAACACTACGTTCAGAATAGGATGAACTGGTGGACTTGCGTGTGGGCGCATCTGTAGGGAGCAGGTGCATTAGCAACGGTATATATGCGCGTAAACTAGAAGTTTATCCAATCATTGTGTGAACTAGAAATAAAAATATATACGTTTCGAATTGCTAAAATTTAAATACATCACGAATATCGACTAATATCCAGTTTTTGTTTTTCTTACGACATAGTGAAATATTTTTCAGTATAAACTGCCAAAGCGCTTGTAGAAATGTTAGTTTCAAATGTAAATTAACATGTATCTCTGACAGTTTCATTCAAGAGGTCAATCCTTTGGGAGTTCGTTCGACAACTATAGTTACGAACATCTTATGTGTTTTTATTTCTGTGATAATTCAGGTTTGAACTTCCTATAAAGTATTCCTACTTATAATACCCATTCAAATTATCAAAACCAGTGGCGTATTTAGTATCTTGTTTCAGAGGGAGAGGCTTGAGAACCAGTAAGAAGATTTTGTGTTTTACGTATAATGTGGAAAAAAAATAATGAAATTATTTTTGGGTGGCTAAATGCTCCACTAACCAAAACATATTTGTAATAATTATTACTGCATAAATGTAAATTACCCTTCACAATATTACTAAATACTTACATTCATTGCATTGTTCACATAAAACAATATCATGATGAAGGATCAAAATTTTTAGTGCTGTATCTCAGTTGCATGAGTTACACGTTATCCAAGTTTTCGCCAGTCGAGATTGCAGGCCGCGAGATTTTGGTTGAGATGTTTCACCCGCAAATCATCAACAGATCAAGTCTTGACTCTGTTGTGATGAATGGTCAACTACAAGATAGAAATATGCACGAATGTGGATATATGGACTAATATGCTTTCTGTGGATATATTTTTGTTGATTCCGTGTGATTTGCGATCATTCCAATTTGCGACACGGTTCATGTATCGACCAAATTTGATTGAGAATTTGATAAGATTCCTCAGCCGAAAATAATAATTCCAGTTTGCGACCAACCAGTAATTGGTTCTTTAAATGAGTCAGAAGAGTAGAAGTGATTCACGTTGCCAGATATTTTTTCCTAAAATTATGAAGTGTTATGAACTACATAGGGAAAACAAGGATAAACGTCTCTTTGTTTAAAACTGACGTAATTGTAGATCCCTAAGGTGAAACGCAAGATCCAATATATTGCATTCAAAAATGTTCTTGTATGCCTATATCTGGAGAACTACATACAGCATAGCCAAACCTAAATTCAGTTTGATGTGCTTATTCCATAGAAAATACGAAAACTCGATTTAGTGGCCGTTCAAAAATTTTGCGACCTTGATTCAAGATTAAATATATTTCATTCAAAAATTTTCTTGTACGTCTTCTATCTGGAGAACTACATATAATGTAGTGAAACCCAAACTATTACCTAACTCAATATGATGTGCTTATTCCATAGAAAATACGAAAACTCGATTTAGGGGCTGTTCAAAACTGTTGTGTCCCCTGATCCAAAAACTAATTATCGGCTAAGATCACAATATTTTGATGCATTTTTTGATCATTCTTAAAATTCTTGTTTGTTTTATTTGTTGTACAATGCATTCGAAAGTCGTCGAGCTAATGAATTTAAAATGTGCAAATTGGAAAAAGCGAAAATATCTATGGCCATTCTTGCTTGCGATATTTATGAGGATCCTTGAAAAATGTTTTGCCACCATTAAACAACAGTACTAAGTTCCTTGGTATTTCCAACTGAGGAAACTCAACTGTGCACAGCGTAATATAACGTCTCAGCAAGATAGACACTGTTGCAAACAGGCCTAGAAGCGGCAGGCCATTCGAAATTACTAGGTGGGAACTTGTGATACTAATTTTTATCGATATAAGTACGCTGATATTATCATTTAGATCAGCGTTTCCCAACCTTTTTCAACTTGTTGCTCACTATGGGTGTAACTTGAATTCTCGCGGCACACCCATATATATATCTTATTACTCTCTCTTTGCAGTTTCTCTCTCTTTGATGTGATATATCTTGTTCTTATTTATGTCTCCCTCGCTCACATAACTTGGGACCACCAATTTTTATGTATGGTCTAAGAACAAGATATATCACATCAAAGAGAGAGTAATAAGATATATATATATATATATATATATATATATATATATATATATATATATATATATATAGGGCCTAATATATATCTAATTATTATTAAGATATATCTTATTACTATTATTATTTGTAAATATAAAATACCGTGGTATTTTTATGTGATTACTGATCTCCTTACAGAGAAGAAAGCTCGATCATTGATTTTCCCCCGTGGTAAATGATTATGCTTATTTTTCATTCTAATTTTAAAATAGAAAACAATTGCAATGAAATATAGGACTCGGGTTTTTAAAAATCCACTTTCTCTTTCGAAAACTGTATCTACCCTTTAACTAAAAGAAAAGATCACTAAATAACGAATAAATAAACAAATCTCCTATACTTTTAAAACACAAATGTAGGTAATTTGTATGCATATTTGCTTTGTTGAATTTATTGAATGATATGTTAAAATTTCAAGTTATGAAATAGCCTGCAACAATAAAGAAGCAATAATGGTCATGACAATGATAAATACGTTTTCCAACATTAAAAATATACAGAAAAGAAACACAGTATGAAACTTAAAATTGTAGATTTATAGTAGTGGTTCATAGTAATGTGAAATACAAATATACATTTTCCCCTATGTCTTGCAATTTGATTCCTATAGAATTAATAATTTGTTTCGATTTCCTCGCGGCACACCAGCGGCCCATTCGCGGCACACCGGTTGGGAAACGCTGACTTAGATCGTAGCTATGCATAGAGAAGTTGAATTATAGTGTTGGTTTATCAGGACGAGGCAAAAACCAATACATCGAATTCGAGCATGGAGAAGTTCCACGAATCCTTCGAAGAACAACTGTATCAAAAGATTTATGTCTCCCTCGCTCACATAACTTGGGACCACCAATTTTTATGTATGGTCTAAGAACAAGATATATCACATCAAAGAGAGAGAAACTGCAATCAATATGCGCTGCTGTCTTACTCACAATGTCGTGAATTTTATGGAGGACACTTCAAATATCTTTCTTAAAGGTAATGTAAGGTCATTGTGGTTAAAATGAACGTATTTCATGAACAAGATAAGTATAAAGTATTGTGCATCACTACTTTTTTTCTTTTTTGAATAAACGTATATCTGAATAATTTCAATTCAAAGTTCAGGGAACTTTCAAACCGCCTGTACGTAATAAAACCCACATAAAGGAAACATTTTGGGATTTAAAGTAAACATTTTTGGGAAAGTCAAACTCTGTTATTGGATTCCCCACGTAAACAAATTCACTGACACTTAATTTTGCATTTTAATAAAATTACACATAACGTCCGCTATATTAGATTTGCTGTGACTCCATAAACCCAGAGCTACTTCCGAGATTATGTCAAGTGTATAACCGCATCATTCCTCAAAGAGTATCATACCATTTAAGTTGTATGTGGGAATTTGAATTTATAACAAAACGACATTTAGTATCCGCTATATTGAATTTTTCAAGAGACCAAATATTTAATTCTACTCTTGAAATTAAAACAAATCCATCAATACTTCTTACATCGAATTCTATCAAGCCGTTTACAATATATGGGAGAATAAAGAAGTTTATAATTTTACCCAATAAAATACATATGCCTGAAAACACTATCTTCATTTTATTTTGCCTTTGCCCCAGTTGCGAAAAAAAAATCCGTTTAGATGAAAAATGGAGTATACTTTCTCTTTACTCTTATGAACCAACCCTATTACTCAGGATTGTGCAATGCTTCATTTATTTGAAAATTTAAAATTATTTCCGATACCAACCTCATTAGAGTTGTCTATGTTGGAAATTCTGGAAACGCCCACTGAAAAGGCAACATCGACTGGTGTGCCTAAAAAAAGATATTTTTATTTTAATAAAGGTTAATCAACTTTAATTCTGTAACTAGATCTAGCAACTATGTTGAATGTTCAATTACATTAATCGATAATAAAACAAGGTTTTAGGATTCGTGATCAAATGGTACGATAAGCAAAACAGCGCCCCGCCTTCATATATTTACTCAGAACGAAAATCGATTACACAGTTTCAAATCATCTTTTATATATATATATACTGACTAAGCAGAACATTATGACCACCTTTGGCTTCCAAGGACAGTAGCAACGCAGTTTGCGTGAAAGCAATCTGAGTTTGGCAGGTGACTGGAGGCATGGTACACAAGTTGCATAATTTATATATATATATATTCTGCAGAGGGCGTCGATGGGCTAGCACCTGATGCTCAACGACATCAAAAATGTGTTCAGTTGGGTTAAGATCAGTGGCCATTGGACCAATTGAACTTCTGCACTGTGTTTTTCGAAACACTGCCTTATAAGGTTGGCCTTGTGACAAGGATCGTTGTTCTGCTGAAAGATGTCATTCTCAGCTGAAAATATAACCGACATGAATGAGTGTACGTAATCAGCAATGCCCATGAGGATATTTCCGCTTATGTTCTGACTTCATGTCGCCCCGGCATCTGATAAACAATAGAGAATACGATGTCCCATACACACTGGAATAGTCAGTGTGTATCCTAATCTGTTCATAAAGGTGTGCATTGAAATAGGATAACACAGGGAAAGCAGGATTCCTACGGGGTGCAAGGACAGCAGACATTGAAGAACTTATCAATAACACTAAGCAAAATAATAAAGAGCTTTATATGGAACTCATGTCTACATGAATCAGAATACACTCGGTTTGGAACTTTGAACATGTTCGAGATGTGGTGCTAAAAAAAAGAAGTGTTGAAGTTACCGTGAACCAAAAGATCAGTGATGGATTAAAAGAAACAATGCAAAATGATGAACTATGGCTACGGTATAGAAGGACAAAGCAGCATGTTGGTCATACAAAATGTATATATATTACATGCAATAACTTGAAAATAATTAAAACATACAGTGAAAATTACTACATCAGTGGATTTCTGAGAAAATTTCCTATGTGTACATACCTATCTCAGATCCCATTGTATAAGTTTACATTAAATCCAATATGGAGGATTTAAATGACAGACAGAATTGTTGGCATCTGTAGAAGATGGAACAATTGTAAAATTGTTGATCCACGACGCATCAGGTGCTCAAGCCACGGCCCCTGGAAACAGCTGTATAAGGCAGATTAGAGAGTGTTGGATCGAGAGACAGGCATTCCACAAAAGAAGGCTTGGTGAGTGCTACGTGAACGCTTACAGTTGAAACCATACATATTTACAATGGTATACCAAACTACTGACGTAGATCAGGTTGCTCATGGAGAATTCGGTGTGGAAATGTTGGATCTGATAGAGGAAATCGAAGCATTCCTTAAAACAATTATTTTCAGCGATTACATTAATTTCATATCAATGACACGGTGAACAACCACAATTGGAGAATATGGGGCAGTGAAAACCCACGTCACACCATTGAATACATTCGTGACAGTCCAAAGGTAAATGTGTTTTGTGCAATAAACAAATTTAAAGTGTACGGTCCTTATTTTTTTCATGGAAAACACTGTCAGTGGTATGGTGTGTCTTAATATGTTCGAAAACTTTTTAATTCCTCAGATAAATGAAAACGAACATCAACATATGACCTATTACTACCAGCAAAACGGCGCACCGTCTCATTTCCTCAAAGATAGCATTAACAATAGAGACTCGTTCTCCAAACCTATTTGTTGTCTATTGTTGCTAATATCACCAAAAAGTGTAAATAGCCACGCTGCTGAAAAGGGACGCTAAACGAAAATCACATGTAAACGCTACATAAATATTAGATTACATTAAAAAGTAATAATAATATATACCACCGTTGTTTTTTCTTCTTCCGTTTTTTCATTAAATTTCTCAGATACGGTCTCACACACCTTACTCCATATCTCTCGCTTTTTATTTCTGTCTCAATATTTTTCACATTTTAAGTCCCATATTTCAGAATATTTTTTGAATTTCATTTATAAAGAGTTCTACCTCGAGTTCTTCGATTTCCATTTCTGGGGGCGCGAGAAAGTCTGCTCGCATGGTTTCACTGATTGCCAGCAATGATTTTCCGACCTGCTACATCTGCTCGGACTCACTGCGAGCCAGCAGTCCCCGCAACTCAATTTTTGCCCGCCGCGAGTCCGCAGCAGAGTCGCGGGGTTCCGCTGCTAATGTGGCATGAATGTATTTCCGGCTCGCACGGGTTCGCAGCAGAATTTCCCGCTGCGGGCTCTCAGTAGACTTTTCTGCCCGTGTGAACCAGCAGTGAAGGTCACATAGAAACAAATCAAATTTAGGAAAACTTATAAGACCGTGCAGGAGGAAAGATGTTAATATAATTCCAGATGTGGAACAGATACCAAGAAACTGGTACTATGTTAAGTGTATAGCAGAGGTAGTCCAGTTTCTCGCAGTAAATGTGCTACCATATCATGGGGATGGAGGATGTGAACTCAAAGAACTGCAAGAATTAAATTATTATGTAGTAAATTCTACTGAACTTTTTACAACACTATTCAAGTACACAGTGGAAAAAGATTCGAAACTAAAGTCAATAGTTATACAAATTTCTTAGAGAGCTCAATATACGTTACCTCAAGTTCAGAACGAAATAATAGGTGTGTTGGCAGAAGTGGTACTGGACAAAATAAGAACAGAATATGGTTAAAGTACATCATAGTTTCTTTTCATGGAAACATATGAAAATCGAGATTCCTCTGGTGCGAAAAATCTGTCAGTGATTGTGAAATTTGTGAAAGAAGGAAAGGCGCCAAAACATTTACTGAGTCTTTGTCAATTTATCGGATTTTTAATCTAAACACACACTAGAAAAAGTCATTGAAGTTCTCTCCAAAGTAGGATTTCGAAAAGAAGAAATAGTTTTTCAGTGTTGTGGCAGAATATAAGGGAGATATTTAAAAACTATTACCAGAACATCTTCAAAGACCAGTTCCTTATATCTATTGCTATAACTATCAGTTTCATGTTATGATAACTCAAACTTGTTCAGTAATCTCTAATTTGAAAGAGCATTTTGAATTAGCCAAGCAGCTGCACAGATTTTTCAGAAAACTTCGAGTTGAGTAGAGTTGATTTTGAGTTTAACGTCCCGTTCAGCAGCGAGGCTATATGAGACGTGGACCTACTGATTAAGGTGGGATCCGAACCACATGAGCTCCCGCTGCTCAGAAAACATCGAGTGTCACAGATATACAAAGGCCGGGATCAACGATGGCCTTGATGGTTGGAAGCAGTGAAAACTAACGAACAATAATCAGCATTCAATAACACTGTGACAGGCCTCCTCTTAACAATAAATTATTCTGTGTGAGTAATGACTGGTAATACCGGACACACGCCACGCTGCTGAAAACTATGTATATATATATATATATATATATATATATATATATATATATATATATATATATATATATATATATATATATGTGTGTGTGTGTGTGTGTGTGTGTGTGTGTGTGTGTGTGTGTGTGTGTAATCTTTGGGAAGTATGTTCTTGTTTCTGAAAGGGGGGTTGCCACGTTAGAAGAACTTGTAGCTGTCATAAAAAAAAAAAAAATCTTGAAACCCTACCATATTTCACCATGTACACATAGTCTTCAAAGGGTCATAAAACATTTTTTTCATCCTGCAAGGAGTTGAACATTGTGCAACTTTCTGGGACGTCTTGCTTGCTACCTGCTATCGCCCTCCCGCTGACATAAAGGAAAAACCAGTTTCGCCGCTTCCGAAACAATGGATTCTTTTGGACAGGAAGGGAGAGTGTGCCAAAATACACGTTTTTAATGACGCGGTTCACTGTTTATCCACTAGAGTGCAGTGTTGCATAGGTGGAAATACCTTTCTTGCTTTCAAGAAGTTGTAATATGTACACAGTAAATAGAAAGATTCGGTTTCAAGATTTTTTTATGACAGCTACAAGTTCTTGTAAAGTGACAAGGCTTCTTAAGGCAATGAAATATCAAAACATAAAATCTTTGTACTCTTAATTAACAAATATAATTTTATTTTGAAACGAAAATCTCTTGTGTAACAGTGCAGAATAGAAATGAACTTCTTTAACTTTAGGACATGATGAGGAAAGGATTGTCATATACAATATAACTTACCTATTTCAATAACTGGAGGGATATTCTTATTGTAGTCGGGTCCAAACCAGAACTTCCTAACTTCACCTAAAGTTTGTGTTACGAAATTCATCAAAAGTAACAAAACTACTTGCATTTCTTGCTGAAAAAGAAAAGAAAGAACATTTATTATAATAGGAAAACGTGTCGTTCTCTGCTTCACATTCCTGTCGTAGTTCACAGTCGCACTTATTGGTGTCGGTACTTATCGTGCCTACCTACCTGTGGCAAATAGAAGGCAGTAAAATTGCTTCGCGTTGGACCGGATTGGCTCTCAGGAAATCAGAGTTGGATTTGGAGTCACACTACCTCCGGTCACTGACCCAGGTCACGTGTTATGATGTCATGCAGTCATCCCACCTCTGAGTTAATTACTTTGACCACATATTATGACTCACATGTAACTCCTCTGAAATATATGCATCCTATTCCAAAAAAGCATTGACTACGGTTGTTTTGAGCTGAAAATTCTCTAACTTCGGGTATCTTCGAAAGCAAACAGTAAACCAAAGATGGTAGGTTCGAGCCCCAAGCCAACCTTCGCAATCCGGAAAAGTTTGTGTCGATGTGTTTTTCTTTTTTTAAGTGGAATAAGGCACGTTGAAAAGTTATTAAGTGTAAATAATAATAATAATAATAATAATAATAATAATAATAATAATAATAATAATAATAATAATAATAATAATAATAATAATAATAATAATAACATTCATTGAAATAAGTAATGATACAGTATTTCGAAATCATGTATACATTTGACTACATGATGGTTTTGTCACCTACGTTTCCATACGTAAAATAACATTTTATGAAAGGAAAGACAGTGAACATAATTCTCGCATTCATAGTAGCATGAAGAGACAATGAAAAAAAAAATTGCAATGGATATGAATGTCATTGTCTTGGAAATTCAGGTATATTTCCTTAGAAGGAGCTCGGGAGAGGTGTTCATATTACCTCAGTGGTAAAACGCGAGACTGTTAATCGTAAGATCTTGAGTTCGATTCCGTTTGGGAGAAACTTTTTGATATGTAATGATATCTATAATAGCGGTGTCTGTGAACAAAAAACTTCAAATTCAAATTGAAAGTGGCTATGTTTGTGACTCTTAATCTCTTGAACCACCCCACCGATCTCGATCAAATTTTTGACGTTGATGCAGTTCTGGCCTGGGAGTGTTTTTAGCTATTCATTTTGACGGTAGAAGTTAAGGTGGGGAGGACGGGGAGATAGAAGAAATAAATAAAACTTAGTAACTCTTGAACCAAAAGACCAATCTCGATCAAATTTTCAACATAGATGGCGTTCGTGCCTGGGATGGATTTTACCATTCCATTTTGACGGAACAACGTATGGGAGGGGGAGGAGGGGGAGATATACAAAAATCAAAAATATAAAAATAAAAGTGACCTTGTTCGTGAGTTAATAACTTTTGAAGCACCCAATAAATCTCAATCAAATTTTCAACGTAGATGAAGTTCAAACCTGGGAAGTTTTTCATTATTTCATTTTGATGGTAGAACATAGGGTGAGGGGAGGGGAGGAGGGTAAATACAGTATATCAAAATGAATAAAACTTAATAATTCTTGAACCACTCGACCAATCTCGATCAAACTTTCAACATAGATAAGGTTCGGAAGTGGGATGTTTTCATCATTTTACTTTGACGGCACTATGTAGGGGAGGGAAGGGGGACATATATGTAGACCCTAACAAAAATAAAAATAAAAGTGACTGTCTTTGTGACTTCATCACGCTTAAAACACCGAACTGATCTTAATCAAATTATCAACATAGATGAGGTTCGGACCTGTGGTGGTTTTTATCATATCCCTTTGACGGATAGAATTTAAGGAAGGGGAAGGGGAGGAGAGAGATATATAAAAATAAATAAAACGTAATAACTCTTGAACCACCTGACCGATCTCGATCAAATTTTCAACGTAGGCTAGATGACGTTCGAGCCTGAAAAGTTTTTTAATTTTTTTTTTTTAATTTTGACTTTGACTGGAATTAGTCCCAGAAGCGACACTCCTATTAGCGACAGGAACTGTTATCTGTCCTATGAGCGACCGATTCATTTACATTGAGATGATTGAAGATGATATGATTCCATCTCCTAAAGTATGTTTGCCTCTGGCGTTATTAGCGTCCGAACAACCTTGGTATGAAATATGTACGTGCCAGTGATACTGTTCGTCAAATATATTTTCCCTCTACTGTGAGTGCAAATAAAACTTATTTTAATTTTGAGTTATATTTGACATAAAACATATCAAATAATTTAACGAGACAACAGGGATATTTCCATGAAAGTATATTCCTATGTAATTATTGAAAATCCAGTTGTGATATCCCCTTTCTTCAAAAGCTCTGTTTTCTGTACTTAATTTGATTCAAATCTACTAAGCCCAGTAATATATTTTATTTTGAAAAACTTAAACGTGTAACAGTTTCGCCGTGAATAAAATGAAAAAAAAAAAGTCAATAACAAAAGACAGCTTTTGATATCCCTTACATCTGATTGGCTATTTTCAACCAATCCCACCAATTACAATGCAGTTCACTCTAACAATTCAAAAGGTAAACAGTCTTTAAACTACCTTCTTCCCTATTGTAAGCTACTAAAACATAAACTAATTGCTTAATTTGCCTTCCTCCCTTGTTTTGACTTATGCATAACAGTTCGTCTAGTTATAGGGTACTATTTCAGATTGCTACACGACAAGCTTTTAAGTCCTGCGAGAGATTTGTAACTTATGTAATGATTTCTTCGAATACACCGTGTTTTTAGATTTCTTTGATATCCTCAAGTAGTGAACACTCCTCTTTCCATGGGCGCCCGATTGGAAGGCAGGGGTTGCCCCCCCTGACACACAAAAATGTATACGTAATATAGCAAACCACATATATTAAATATCAGATATACCAGACGTGATACAGCAACCATGGAGATGCCCTTCCCTAGAAATTTTTTTTCGGGCGCCCCTACCTCTTTCTGATTTTTTTCTTATGCCATAAACATATTCAATCTAAACTTATGTTCCGTATAATTTTAACATGAAATTTTTAATTATATTAGAATTATTGACAAAGACGGAACTACTCTAAGTATTTAGTTAGTTTCCCCCTTGATATAGTCTATGTATTCATAGAAATTAATTCAAAAATATAATATTAGGAAAAACGTATAAAAGATTGTTAATGTAATGAGAGCATTCTCACGTATTAAATTCAGGTAGAGCGAAATTTTTCATAGTACATTTTGTTAGGTTCTAAATCACATTAGTATGAAACAAGTTAAAGAAGAGAGAACCTTATCTTCTTCCATTATCTTAGTATGAACGAACCGGTGACTCATAGGGTAGTTAAAAGATCGAATCGGTCGCTCATAGGACAGTAAACAGTTCCTGTCGCTAATAGGACTGTCGCAAGTGGGAAGACACCTTTGACTGTAGAACCTATGGGAGGTGGAGGGGAAGGGGAGATTAATATATAAAAATAAATAGGACTTAACTCTTGAACTACCCAACAGATCTCAATCAAGTTTTCAACATACATGATATTCGGGCTTGGGATAATTTTTATCATTTAATTTTGATGATGTAACGTAGGGAAGGGAGAGGAAAGGAGGGGATATATGTGAAAACTAAAAATGAAAGTGATTGTATATCTTCGTCACTTTTGAACCACCCGACCGATCTTGATCAAATTTTCAACATAGATGAGGTTCGGGCCTGGGATTTTATTTATCTGTTCACTTTGACCATAGAACTTAGGGGAGGGGGGAGTTTAAAAAATAAAACTTAATGACTCTTGAACCAAACGATTAATCTCGATGAAATTTTTTAAACATAGATGAGGTTCAGGCCTAGAATTTAGGGGAGGGCATAGGAGGGAGAGATATATAAAAATGAAAAACTTAATAACTCTTAAACCACCGGACCGATCTCGATGAAATTTTTAACCTAGATAAAGTTAGAGTCTGAGATGGTTTTGTCCTATCACTTTGAAATGTAACTTAAGGGAGGGGAAGAGACATTTGAAAGGAGGGGGAGAAACATTTGAAAATCATCGAAAATGACCGATATTAGTGTCGAATCTATAGTTTTTGGGGTCGCTGAGATGAACAGTGTCACTTCTGTTTTTAGGATCGCTGAGATGAACAATTATACTTCCGACGCCGTGCCCCGCAACATGGGGAGGGAAGAGGGATATATAAAAATCACCGAAAATGACCAATATCAAAGAGCGCTTTAGTAATAGTAAAAGGTGACTGAATAACGGGACATAGTACTATTTTTCCTTAATTTAACCCAATGAAATCGGGGTGCGCCTTAGATTCAAAGACGTCTTAAATTCGAGTAATTATCGAGAAATTCTTAATTAAAGATATTATTAACTTGTTATTAAAACTACTTAAATAATGCTATTAAAGCTGGCCATAAATATTTTTAATTTTATATCATATTTAACCATTCAGACAACAATAGTGTCCTGCGCTTGCGCAGGACATGAGAGTGTACAAGTATTCCTTAATGCATGAATAATTATATAAAATAATTACATTAAAATAAATCAGTTGTATACTCTATATAGGCCTATTTATAGAATCATTTCAAGATATAAGTAATTCTTATGTTAAAAATATAACATCTGAGATATGATGGCTATTGACAGAATGTCAGAATATTATAAGTGAATATAAAATACAAATTAGCAAAACATGTAATGGCAACACAAACAGTGATTCAAAAAAGTATACAACTGCTTATAGCCGCAACATAGATGTATGAAAACAGCAGAGAAAAACGAAAGAAATTCGGACAAAAAGACAAGTGGAAAGTCCACTCACTCCTGTTCATGGAAAAGAAGCTGAAAAGAAGCTACTAGTCCCTCTACCTTTAAAACAGGACATAACTTTCGAAAATCATGTAGAAAATTACGTCAAAAAGCATTCAACGAAGAAGCAAAACTCATCAAAACACAAACGCAGTAGAGAAATTTCTTAGCCTGTTTTGAATATAACTGTGCTTGGGACAGTATAGAGCTATGTCTGTCGTTGTGTGACTAGGTATCAATTTGCAGGCGCATCTGGCAGCAAAATAGAACGGGTCGGAACAATTGTAGAGGAAAGAAAAATAGCAGTGAAATGCAACCAATAGGGCAAATCGTTTTAAGAAACAAAGGAAATACTAAACAGGACAATCAATACAGTTAAGAGTTTCATATACAGATCAGTGGCGGTTTCTCTTAATGTTTGCATTTTGTACAAACCTTCTTCCAATATTTTCAATTTTTATTTGCGCTAAATCACTTTTCGTTTTATTGTCGTCATCTTTTTTAAAAACAAGTGCGTTTGAAACGGGACTGGCTAGTTGCTTTCTGCTTGAGAGTTTTCCAAACTCCCCAGCTAAACAGCTTCTGGGCCACTGCCGGGGTTGCGCAGTAAGGGGGAGTCCTTCTGGGCCGTGCACTGCCTCATAAGGATCCATATGCTTGCAGATCTTTTGCAAACAAATCTACCAAACAAAAACAGCTTTTCCAAAACTTACCGCTTTGGAACTGGAACTTCTCCACCGTCCCTCCCCCTGCAGTATTGGTTGACACCGTTCTCGCCTGAAGGGGAACAGTCTGTTCCTTTGTGACAATGTTACGTACCGTAACGAAGTCGCTACAGAGGAAAAAGAAAAAAAAAACCTTGCGCCTTGCCTAAATGCGAGATTGCCAAGTGGTCATAACTATTGGTTCTGTCAACCAAGTAAGGTCAAGGCAGCTATGGAGACAGTAAAGGCGACCCCGTGAAGAGTGAAGACAAATTGAGGGTATCGATATTTAATACACTCGTATCTGAATGAGTAGAAATTTGGCAGCATAGATACAATGTTTTCCTTTTCATGTGTGTATGGGTGAATGAGAAAGTTGGGGAAGGAGTGAGATTTTAAAGCGGCTAGCGGACTTCGTAGTGTTGTATATTTGTGTGTGTGTATGTGTGTCGGTCTTTGTTGTTCATCGGAATATTGTTGCTGTAATTGCATAATTACGTGTCTGTCCCTGATATATGTGAACTATTCTAGCAATGCAGTAGCAATGAATTCTGTAACGTCTCTGTTGAATTAGCCGTTTTCGAAAAGAACTTAAGAAAAAACCTACTTGTGAAAGACATCGGAAAACCGATCCCGACTCTCAATATAACACAAGTAATTAGAAGTCAGAAACGAACATTTACAAGGAAATTTAATCTCAACTTGTACGAACATCATAAGTGGTTATGTGAATGTGAAATTAAAAATGCTTTGTTTTGTTTTCTCTGTTTGTTGTTCGGGGCGGGGGAAGATGCATGGAGTAAAAAAAGTGCGGATATCCAGCATCTGCACTACAAAATAAATTTAAAAAATATGAAAATTCGTCAGCTCATACAAGACACGTTCTAATCTCACTGTATTGGGAAATGTGAATATTGCTGCTCAACTAGATGGTGGTTATAGGTGGTCCATTGAGAATCACAATCAAAAAGTGTCGCAAAACAGGTATGTGCTCAATATAATCATGAATTGCATTTGGTTTCTTGGCACCTTCGAATTGGCTTTAAGAGGACATGATAAAAAAAAAACAAAACAGACTCTTCTTCAAATCGAGCGTATTTCGTAGATTAATTAATTTCAGTGCAGAACTTGACAGCGCTCTCAAGAGTCATTTAGAAAGCGCAACAATTTTCAAGAGTATGTAAAAAATCATACAAAATGAGCTTCTCCATTGCATGCTTGAAGCATGCCATAAAGAAATCGCTATTATTATTTATACTAACTATTATTATTATTATTATTATTATTATTATTATTATTATTATTATTATTATTATTATTATTATTATTAAACTATTATTATTTATAATAATAATAATAATAATAATAATAATAATAATAATAATAATAATAATAATGAAAAAGGAGAGGTTATCTATTGCGCACCACCTAAATTCAAAGCACGAGCCGCCACTGATACAGTTTAAGAAAATAGTGTGAAAAACAAAGGAAGAAGCTGCCAATCATCAGTCTTAACTAACGTCGGTAGAAAAATGCAACATTGAAGGAAAGTAAAGAAGAAAGCAAAATTGAATGCTTCTGAAGTTAGAGATGAAGTGGCAAGGGAAGTAAGGAAGCATGTTGTGACAGTTGCATCATCACCAATTTATTTAATTTTTAAATAAATCTTTTAAATTCAATTTTGCATATAATTATGAACGTTAGTGAATATCATTTTCATTTTCATTTTTGTGTGTTCAAAGAAGCAAAGAACATTCTTTATTTTCCTTTACTATCCGAGAGTAAGATGTTTTCTTTTTTTTATTCTGTATACCTGTCGTCGCGGCGAGGACAGTTGAAAGACCCTTCTATTGTCTCTTAATACCGCTGCCTAAGCCACATGCGTAGAAGACCACACATACAGAGGACCCTGCGTGAGCCCAAGAAAGGAAAACAAAACAGCTTTTAGCATCTTTTTGTGAAATTGAGAAAAATAATAAAGTCTGAACACATTGAATAGAATCCAAGTGGAAAATAATCTCTGTGAATTTGTCAAAATCACATCATAGACCATATGTCGCCACGCAGTACCAAGATAAAATTTCGACACAGGTCTGTAACTTGGTTCAAAAGCACACATGAGACTACGAGGCACCGAATAGACCCCTATAAAAATTTTCTATATTACATGTGAAATCTAAAATCACGTACGTCGGAGAGACGACGCTCGAACACCGTAAATAGGCGGTGACCAAGAAAATAAAAATTTAGGACATCAAAATAATCTAACGAATAAGAGAACAGAGACGAAATCGAAGACACCGTTAGAGGCGTATCCAAAAAGATCGACAGGTTAAAAATTCAAAACTCCAGGTCAGTCGTATCCAAGTACATCACCGAGAAACATCATATCACCACAACCCAAAAACACACCCGGAACTTACACACACACTACACCGATAATCAAAAGTTAATCAACCGAGAATAATGTGCGGCTAAACTAACCGAAGCCGAGTGTACGGACTTGCAATTTTTCTAAGGCATAGGAACTTACACATTGATCTTCTTCAAATTTATATGTATACATATATAAACTTTTAACGCTGCTAATATATATATCGCGAAACGCTTACAGACATTTTTTTGAGTGACAGAATTTCGCACTTATAAACATATTCACGAGCAATTACAGACAATTAGCAATAACGGATGGCCTACATATTCACCGAAAGCACTTAGACTAGTTTCAATAATACATAATCAGTTTTGAAGTACTATACACAATACTTAAAAACAATAAATACTATTTATCCGTGTAACACTACACTTCTGACACATAGAGTGATGTTGGTGCAGTGTAACGTTTGAAAGTGCTGTCAAGAGTAAAAGTGTATCCTATCAGATATGGACCAACAGAAGCCCCACTTTGATGGACCAGGAGACGCCCAAGAGCGACGCCCCTTGCAGTTTATGAGGAGGACGCAGCAGGAGTCGAAGAGAGAAACTCCGGATCCAGGACACTTCTCACGGAAGAAGGAAGCTAAGAAACGCAGGGACATCTGTATGTGTGTGGTCAGCTCAGTGGTGACTACGAAAGTGGTGTGAGCAGTGTGGACGGCGAAAGGTAGGACCCATCCAAATGATTTTTTTGTTGATGCTAAAAGGGAAATTTTCGGCATTGAATAAAATGCAAGACGTTCGCGGTATAAAAGTCGGAACTATTTGAAAACTGTAAACGCATTTACACCGCGTGGAGATAAGATTTTCCAATTCGAACTATAATTACTAAGCATTAGAATTCTTTTTTTCTTTCTTTTTGAGCAAGGCTTATTGAAAATAGAGAGACTTTTTTTCAATGGTAGTTTTACATATATTCTGTGACTTCAGTGAACATATCGTTGTTTTTATTAAAGAGATAGTAGTTTATGTCATTATTCTAATTGTCACTTAGGATTTTTAAATAATATATCAAGAAAGTTAATTTAAATGTAGATCAAATAACAGGTTGTAGACCTTTAACGACTCGAGCTGTGAAATTTGTCAGGAAAGAAGTATTTACTTTACCATATTGAAGTTTGTATGAAGCGAAAGTGCATCATCTGCGCTATGGACATGTAATATTAGAAATTTAAGATAATTTAGAACAAGGCGTAATATGTATTCCTAGAAAATATATTCAAGACATTGCTCCAATTGTCCAAAGATTATTGTGTTTGTAAAGTCATTTTGCATAGAAGTTTACGGACTAAATGAATCTTTTTCGATCTATATGCTAGTAAAACTCTAATAAATAATACTGTAATGTCTCAACAAAAGTATGGTATGTAAGAGAGCTAAAAGATTCATTAGTAATTATGATATATATGCAACTAGTCTCGCAATTAATCATTTTCTTGATTAGACATAGCGTAATCCGTAAATAAAGCGGAACCTACATTATTTTCAGTCAGGTAGAATACTGATGGAAAAACACGAAGTAGGCTAAGTAAAGCCACAATTACTACGTTATTCTGATCCTCTAACAATAGAGCGATCAGAAGTCTATGCGCATAGACTAGACAAATAAATGAAAATATACGGCCATATACCAATCTTATTGATGATACAGAGAGAAAATCACGAAAACTCAATATATTCATGTTAAAAATCTCGAGAGACGTCTTTGCATTTACTATTAATATTCATATGTTATTTGATTTTTATGTATGTATGCATGTCTTTACTTATTATTTTTATATATATCTATATATGTTTGTGTCTGTTGATTTTCTACTTGTGCTAATATGTGTATATATATATAGCTTTTATGCATAATCAAATAGTAATGCTACACTCATTGATTTTATGTATTTGATGGTGTATTCTTGTTAGTTAGGTAAATGTCGAATTGCATATTTAGTGTACTTATTTTCATTCTCAGTTATTAATTTCAATAATTAGAAATGGTTAGCAGTCAGGCTGTAGGTTTACTTAACTCCTTTAGATCATTCTATGTTTCTTTCATACTTCCCACGAATCTCAAATCAGTCATGACTTGTTTTACGAATTATTTTTTTTTATTTATTTCGATTTACTTCAACTTATTTCCACTTACTTCAACTCGTTTCAACTTATTTTAAATCATCCCAATATTTAGTTTTCACCCAAATAAGATGTAGGTACAGTAGTTATATTCAAATTCCATCAAGCGATATAATATCTTAATTTCGTAAATCTTGGAAAGGTCATAATCAGAACATATAAGCTGATCAACGTAAACTATATGCATAGCATGCGATGTCAAATAATTAGGTATTTTCAAATGCAAAATTGTAATTTAACCAGTTTGGTATGATATCTATGTAAATTAGGAAAGCTCTATATAAAATATAAACAATGCAAGATTGCATCTAGCACTGGTTATAGACATCAATTCCATAGTTTGTTTTAGTGTGTCAGGTTAATGATAACAATTCATTCACTACATAGGTCAAGAAAGAAAACCAAGATGTAATTTACTTGAATTGATTTCTTTTTGTGTTAAGGCTTTATGCCTTATTCTGAACATTTGTTGTCATAAAACCCAAAATTCAATGTTAATTTTCGGCCTGCTAATTTTTTTTTAGAAAAACATTTTCTTGTTGTTGTTTTCGTTTGCTCATTAAAACTTTTATTACATTGTTAACCCAAAATTCGTAAGCTTTTTCTTTCATAAACAAGTTGTATCCCTAACCTTAAGCATAACATTGGTTTCCAAAGGATCTGTTAGGAAAATTAAACAAATATAAGCAATTTCTCGATTCTAGTGGGGATTAGACTGATTTTCAGAATTTTCAACTAAAATTTTAAATTCTAGATATTCGTTTATTTTCTGGTATTATTATTATTACTACTAATATCATTTAGTCCACTTGGAAAGTGAAAGTCAGTCTAGTTCGTCCACACAAACCAAACATTAGAGCAAAATTCTCTTTCGGCGTTGCAGCATGTGAATACAGAATACGTATGCAAATAATATCAAGTTTCATTTGCTTACACGGTTTTAGGGGGATCTTGTTTCCCTAAAGCCCTGGGACACCGCGGGGAGATAGGATTTCCAAACCGTGAAACTAGTCCTTATCGAGTCACAAACCATTTTAGTTCGGGGAACGGAGACTTTAACGGTGGTGCACAGGGAATAAAGAGTAACAGACGGAATATGAACACAAAACCCGCCATCTCATTTTTTTATTTTTATTATTACAAAATCTGGCGCTACAAACGATCACCACCGGGATATCTCTCTTTCATTTTTCAAATTTTACAATGTGAATCCATGTACTTCATAAAATTGAGTGCAATCGTCATACAGAACATTGAAAACCGTTAATCAACAAGACAAACAGGAGAAAACGACAGGTTCACTACAAAAGAACATCAAAACAACACCCATGAATTTCGGCAGAAGGTAGTTTTCACTGAGGAAAATGAATTCAATCTGTTCTAGTCCGATGGACGCGTTATGTGTGGAGATAAAAGAGCCGTGAACTAGATGCGAAAAATCTTCAAGCGACAACAAAACAAGGCGGGGGATGAATATTGATCTGGGAATGTGAGTGCTAATGGTGTTGAGGATTTGCTTTTTATTTATGGTACCATTCCAATAAAAATGACCCCAATCGGGTTTTGTTGGAAGAATGAAAGATGAAGCCGACAAACAACAGAAACCTTCATGAAATCAATCTCACGGTGGTTACAAGAGATACTCAAGAGAAAAGGCTGCCCAACCAAATACGAAGGATGTCACCCACTCCTGACGTTTTTAACAAATATTGCAGTTGAATACTTATTTGATCTCCACATACACATCTTATCTTTTGTTTGTCTGTATTGCTTTCATTCTACTATTAAATAAGTTTGTTTTCTGTTTAGTTTGTACCTACATATCTAATAAATAACTTCATATACATATACAGGTTTTATTTTATTTTTATTTCTTATGCCACGAATGAGAAGAGACGTCACATTCTCACTTTCCATCACATGCCCCCTCCCTTCCTATCATGTGATATGTTGTCCTATGGCTCAGTACCTAATAGCCAATGGAATGCTTTCTTAACATACATACCTATTATATTACATATTTAGTAGGTAGCTAAAATCTGATCTTAATGTAGAAAATATTATACGTTAAGAGTTCCGTCACCTGCAATGTTTGATGCGGTCGTGAATTATCATCCAAAAATGTGGAGTGTGAGAGCACGGAGCGATGTGCGCCAGTGTGGAGCGTGAGATTGGACGACTTCCCGTCCTTTTTGGTGTGTTTGTAATTGCACCCGCTATTTGATGTTGGTCTCTTGTTGCCTGTTTCGCAATGTAGCAATCGTTCTCTGTTGTATTTGGCCGTGGTCGATCATCATCTCTCCTTCGTACAGCATTGCCTGTGGTTCGGAATGCTCCTCATGCACGTGAAATAATACTACTCTTGGGTCACACTCGTCACAGTTCGTCCTTCTTCTAGCTTCCCAGCAATTCATCTCCGCGTGAAGTCTCCCAAATGTTATCTCCAGACCGTGTTTTAACTAACACCACAACGCATCTTAAGAGCTCGCTTACTGACACACACTGTCTCGTTCCTTTCAATCAATTACTTTGTGTCGGGAAGCAGACCCATGCGGTGCTACATTTACGCTGATGTCACGCTATGCAATATCGTGTTCTCTGTGCACGTGTGGTAGGTATTTTGCAACATGCTGCCAGGTTTTCTTTCATTTCTATCAACTACGCAATATTTTATGTTATGTTACCTATTTCGTCCGTAAGTTTGGCACACTAATGTATTATACTCTAAAACTTTCATTTATATACCGAACTACTCTCATTTATAATTATTAAATCATTGGACAATTTTATTTAAAATGTTTCTAATGTTGAGCGCGCTTCTTTTTAAAAGCTTAAGTTTGAGCATGAGCTAGGCATAACCAACTTCTTATATTTTGAGTTTGAACTGAGCTAATCTCGTTTCAAAAGTGAGCGTTAATAATCTTGGAAAATAATATGGATAAGAAAGATGGCGAAAGTGGCGGATATATTGCACTGGCAGTGCATAAATCACATTGCAAGAAGAAATGATGGTAGACGTTCAAAAACAATCCTTCATTAGATATCAAGGAACAAGGAGATACCTATGAAACTTCCATATACAAGATGGTGTGATGAAATCAAGAAGTACTAAAGTAATGTGGAAAAGAATTGTCAAATATAAATAAATCATTGTGGAGAAGTGTTCGGGAGATATCCATCCAGTGGTTGATTGACAATGGTCCCTATGTTAAATATAATTTGTTTTCAGATTGTGGTGCTTTGAGTCATTCTACTATTCAATTCATCTTTGACAAAATCAGTTTATTCGGAATTATTACCATTTTGGTTACTTATTATTTATTATACTATATGATATTCAACATCGTGTTCATAGGGTAAACAGTAGGTTAGTTGGTTTGAAGTTTAGCGTTCCTTTTAGCACCGGAACTCTATGAAGCGTAGACCTACAGTTTAATATGAGATTCGCACCACATAAGCTTTCATGAAGAATTTAATCTGCTATCTCGCGCTAACCATGTACCCACAAAGGAATTCTGTAAGATAAATAGGAAAATCAGAAATGATTATGACAATAGTAATCAATATAATATGTTATACAAAAATCCCTTCCATAGTAAGCAGAACTCCCACTCGCGAATTTGTTTTCATTTAAGACACTGCGAATTAAGTAGGTTGCATTTTATGGAAATGGAGAAAGTAATGCACCCAGATTTTGCCAATGATCGTTCAAGAAAGACAGGAAGGTATACTCTGTACAAAACTGTTGCTTAGTAGATAAAGTTGCGAGTACTTTGACATAACTCCTAAAGTCGATTAATTTTATATAATATTAATTTATATTATTCTTATTATATAATATAATGCCAACTTATCTTGGCAACTGAATGCTCTCCCTAAACTTCGAAGATTTCTCGGAGTTAAAACGTGTTGTATTGATGACGTCACAGAGCACTTCTCTGATTGGTATAGATCTACATGAATATTATAGTATTAATTGAAGAACAATAGGACTCACTACTACACTGAATATTTAGAGGGGGGGAATATTTTTATTCATGATTTATGTATTGGTATCTGGAGACGGGATACTTATAGAACCGTAATCAGTTTGTCTATTCTGGGATTTTCTTAGCTTCAGAACTTAACTTAATGGCGTATAATCTGTTGTCCATAAATGTTTTAAAATATCAAGAGTATTACTTGGAAGCACGGGATCCTTTCATGCGCGGAGCTCCAGGCGGTTGCCCTACTTGGCCCATGAAAAGGCCGTCACTGTTTGCATCTACTCTATTATTGTTTATATATATATTGTTTATATTATTGTTTATATATATATTTCTGATTCAGTTCTGAAATAAAGTTGGTCAGAATAAACAGTGAATGTAACAAAGAAATATTACAGAATTCACATTATTTTTTCAGTATGTAAGTTGTGCTTGTTTAGCTAAACACAGTTTTTTTAAAGGTCTGGTTCCTGTTTACTTAATTTTGGCCTTAAATCAGGTCCCCGATTATTTTGTCCACAATTACTCAAAAAACCTTCAACCAATTGTCTTCAAATTTGGCAGTCACAAATTACTGACCAATCTCTCCAACTGATTAGAGTGGGTAGAGATTGGACAAAGGATGCAATAGCGAAGCGTACTATGAGGCTCTGAAGCCCGGCCTATCCTATTTTCTACCGTATATTTTCTTTATCTTTGGTTTCTTATAAAATGAAGTCGATACTTCAACATTTCGGTTTTTTAGGTAACAAAATAGTAGGTTGGAAACACTTGAAGACCATTCCGTCTGAGCCTCACCAGCTCGCTAGACAGGCTTACGGGATATGCTGCTCAGGGAGCGAAGCTATTTTCGCTTGGGATTGCACGCATTGTTGCAATGTTGTAAAGGCTCGCCTCTAAGAGTTTAGTTTTAACGTTGAAGTCATCTTTCAATACTAATATGTTATAAAATGATTTCCTTAACACAGGGTAAGAAGTTTCTGTGTACAGTTATGCATAGGCGCCGACTTGAAGAAAATATTGGGGGGGGGGGGGCACTGGCGCAAATCCCGGTAGGATGAGAGGGACATGTCCCCTCAATCTTGGACCTAGGGGACCGTCTCCCCAATAGTCTGACGTGAAAAGTGCTTTTTGGGATAAGTGTTATGATTTGTGTCCGTCTGCCATAAAGGAATGTAGGGATGAGCACGAGACAAGATTTGAGGCTGTCTCGTTTCGAAAATGTGCTGTAAAAGTGATGTCTCGACTCGAAAAATGTATTCTTCTCTATTGGAAGAGCTGTGTCTCGACTCGAATTTTGTCAGGAAAATTCTGTCTCGACTCGTCTCGTGCGCATCCCTAAAGGATTGTGAGATGTAATTGATTTCTCTTTGCTTGTACCAGTACATTTATTATTTTTTAAAGAAAGAATCGTATTCTGTAGTAGTTCAAACTGAACTTCGTGCTGTAGGGTAGGGATGCGCACGAGACAAAATTTGGAGCTGTCTCGACTCGAAAATGTGCTGTAAAACTGATGTCTTGACTCGAAAAATGTATATTTTTCTATTAGAAGGGCTTTGTCTCGACTCGAATTTTGTCAGGAAAATTCTGTCTCGTCTCGTCTCGTGCGCATTCCTAGTGCGTTTAATAGTCTCATCAATTCCACATCCGCTACTTGGGAACAAATTGCAATAAATGCCAGAGGATAATATGCCCCTCTCCTCATTCTGGTAAATTGTCTCAGCTGCAGGTACGGGTACAAATCCCGGGGAAATTGGGAGACATGTCCCCCCAACATTGGAACTGTAGGCTTCCCCAATAATTCGATTTGAAAAGTGCCTTTTGCAGATAAGTGTGATGATTTGTGTCCGACTCCCTCAAAAGAAAGTGAGATGAAATTGATTTCCCTTGGTTTTCCCATTTTTAATGAAAATGAATGTGTGCAACTGTGCGGGACGTAACATGATGTGAAATCTTATCTTCTCCTCTCTCCTAGGCCCTAGCATACGAAGAGTATTTATATAGACTACCCTATGTAAGTAGAACCCATCTTTTCAGCAAACGCACATTTCATCTATTTGTAGTAACAGCTTAGGCATCTACTCATGCTTCGTATGCAAAGAAAAGAATTTAATTGCTGGAATATTTTTCTCCGTAAACCTAAGGTTACATCTGTAACCCTTAAGTACTCGCGCGGGGTGTTCACAGACCCCCAACCAGATAACTTTTGTGTTGCTTACCAGAAGTCCTGATGAAAAAATATTAAAAAATTGTCTCAAAACTGGTTCAAAAAGTCTGATTGCAGTAATACTTTTAAAAACATGCCTCGAGTTACGCAAGAGTATATGGCATGCGTCAGATTTCTGTAACGATTCCTGTAATGCTATTGAGATTATCATCATTTTGCTCAAATAAGAGTATTGTTGCGTCATACATAATTTTCATTCTTCATAGGTTTGGGGAAATCATTATTTATATTATTATAAAACAAGTGTCCAAAATTTTAACGTGGATCATTGTTGCTGCCTAATTAGAAACATACCAATTATAAATATCCATGTATTCAGATTTCAGAATGTGTTCACGGCAGTGATTTGTAATACTGATATGCACTACTACTACTTTATCTACATCGCCTAATATATAATATACTCTACAACATGTTCACCTCAGAAATCAGATTCATCTACTGTAATATGAAAATCTTTGAGTTTTATGTCCCACGGTTATGCTGGCTGGGCTAAGGGAGACTGTGATAATGAGAAATGAATGAAATGGTGGAACGAAGAAAGTGGGAGGAAACGGGAGAACCCCGAATAAACCCACTCACATGATGTTTGTCCACTACAAAGTTCACTTCGCGGGAGCAGGGTGTGAACCCGGGACTCCGTGCACCAGAGGTGAACGCTCTACCACTGAGCCACTGCGGCCCCTTACCGTAATATGGATTTCATCTCCCTTCCCTCAAATCTGCCCGCCTCGCAATGTTGAAGACAACCAGTTTCGAGGCCTTTAGGATTTTGTTTCGAGGGCTATGCCCAACATAGGGAAGGAAGTGGGCAATTGCCCAACTGAGTTTGAGAATTAAATGTATTTTAATTTATGCATAAATTGAAATTTTAATGGCAAGAATTGCAGACCGATAAATCCTATATGGTATAATACAAAAATTTAGAAGTGAATCTCACCTTTTACTCTATCCATAGAAGAAAAAGGAAGTATACTCTTGGCCTACCTAATTTTCCGGGATAATTATTCCCCCGTTTTGATTTTTTTAAAATTCAAACATTCCTTGTTTTTAAAATAACAAAACGATATAATTTTTCCTTCGCTATAATAACTAAAACCCGTTATGTTGATATCCGCGCAAGTTGGTGTGGAACATCAGTTTCGCTTATCAACTCCTCTTAGTTTTGGTGTTACTGATGACGGCCGACTTGAATTACAACTGACAACGGTCAAAAGTATGATGGGCGAAACGAAAGAAAGTAACTTCAAGAAAAAGAAACAGAAAAATAGAAAGGACGAAAGAAAGAAAAAGAGAACGCAATTCTTACATTATATGAAATTTGGCAAATACAGTATTATTTCTGAACAAAGAGCATAAGAAAATGGGAAGTCAATGAAATTCTTAGAAATGCTAAGAAGGATTATTGATTATTGTTCTAAGTGGAATGCGAAAACTAACAAATTTATTACGGGGCGAGCTTGAGCCCGATAGCACCCTATACGCCACTGAAGACAACTCTGTTCCCTTGATCCTCCACAGCATTGTTTTTGAACTTTATAAATATTTTGAACATCGGTTATATATATATATATATATATATATATATATATATATATATATATATATATATATATATAGATAGATAGATAGATAGATAGATATAGATATATATAGATAGATAGATAGATAGATAGATAGATAGATAGATAGATAGATATAGATATAGATATATATACCCGTCCCCCCAATGTTGAAGACAGATTTGCTCGGAGGGGGGGGGGAACAATGAATAAATATATCATCATTTTCAGACGTTTTCTATCAACTGCTTGATAAAAACCCCTCCTCCACAGAATCTCGGTCCGCTCCATTCGCTCCGCTACGAAATTCACGACCTAGATCAAATTTGCCTAAAACAAATTCAAGTTCGAAATTTGGGAACTTCACTGCAAGTTTGCGCACCACATTGATCTTCCCTTGTCATATCAGTGTTGCGATAGTGTTGGTTGAAGCTTCAGTGCTCTATTAAACACAACTTTGAAAGTGGCGTTTTCTATCGCATAAGAAGGCTGTTCCTAATATTGAATTAAAGGTACGACGAAGTTTACGACAGAAATTCTTACTCCTCTTTGTTAACTTTTCCTAAACTGGATTATATTGGGGGGCGAGGACCCCACCTTTAAATATTGGGGGGGGAAAGTGTCCTGCCCCCCCAAAGTCGGCGCCTATGCAGTTATGTGTTTCTATTAGTGATAGCTTGTTTCATCTAGGTACGCACTCTCAGGAGTTATTGAGAGTAGCTGTTTTTTCCTACGTGGGGCCTGGTCCATAATAGCGTATACAATATAAGTCTGATACATAAAACATATGTATAAATTTACAAACGCTACCGTAGAGATTAAAATAATTGCTTATATTTGTGTGTAATTTTAGTTGAGTTTTCCATTTCATAGATTCAGTGAAGTATTTACGATTTTGTTTTGGGAGGCTTTGCTTGTTTCGGAAGGGGCTTTGCTAACTTTATTCTTTGAAATATGAAAATTCTGTAATATATATAAAACAATAAAAAGTTACGATAAAATTTCGGTGAATGCTTAAGCTCGGAAGCCCCTTAAATATGCCACTCCATAGAATACAATATTAAATATCTTGCGCTGATTCAAATAAAGTTCCTTCTGAGCATTGCTTAACCAAGAAATTTTACAGTTAACTCCCTTCATTTTATTTTCCTCTCCCTCTATTTTCAAATATGAAGGAAATAAAAACAGCAACTGAGGAGGAAATTCCCCTTATTCCTTCTGCAAATCCCAGACAGAAGAGAGTATGAACTGCACTTAAAAATATTTGTAGTGGAGCTAAATGGGAATATTCCATTAATACATATTGCGTGTTTTCTTCATGTAAATATTTGTTGAATAATAATAATAATAATAATAATAATAATAATAATAATAATAATAATAATAATAATAATAATAATAATAATAATAGACTACTTTCCGTCTATTTTTGCTTATATTTCTAATGTCATTCTTTCTTGTTAAATTAAACAACAACAACAACAAAACTACTAGGCTTATGTATAAATGTACATAAATTCAACTCTAAACAGTGTTAGAAATACAACTAAGAAAGTTCTTTAAAATAAATAGAGTTGGTAGTTTTTTGCTTAGCTCAATAAGGAAAATAGAATTCGGACTGTAATTTTAAACATTTTATGATACATTAAATGCTATTTGCGTTATTAGTTTGTCGGGCCTACCCTGCTTGTGGTATTACATTTCGCCACTGAAAGGATGTAGAAGATGATAGAATTGATAAAATAAATCTCAAGACAGTGTAGGTTTTTGGTTTTACCAGATGAAAAAATATTTCAGGAAAGTTCCTATTCTGAGTCTTCAACTCGGCTACACTTCACATTTTGTCTCAAGTAAAAGAGTGTTCACGCACATCCTTATAGAAGTCATACGTGCCTCTTAGCACTAAGTCGCGTACCACCAGTTGAGAAACTATACTCTACGCCACAGATTAATTGAGTTATGCATTTTTATAAGTATATTTTTTACTATTCATAATGCATTTGTAACGTTTTAAGTTGGATAACATAACGAACTAAGTGGCTTTTCTAATATCGCAACGCAGGCTTTGACCGAATTTAATAAAAATGATGAAAATATATTTCCAACTTATAATTGAGGCAGAAAGTTTTTTTTTTTTCTACATGATGCTCTTAAGTGAGTTTTTTTCCAAATGCAGGACCCAGTTGAATTTTTCTCACATTGACATGAACTTAATAAAAGTCATTGGAACCAGTTTAAAATTAAAGTTTCACAATATAAAATATGGTTCTTTATTTGATACACTACATGTAATATAGGTACGTACCTGCTATCTGCAATTCAAAACGGAAACAGTCTATTGTTATGCAAGTGTTGTGAGAAAATATTTATCAATCCTGATTGTGATGTAACCATTTTTATACACGTGTTTCGATCCAAATAAACAGGTTTTTCTACAATTACTCAAAAGTTTCTAATTTCGTCAGTTTGTTGAAGAAATAGTAGGACTTGCTATGGAATGTAGTCTGTCCTTTATGATTCACAAACCTACGTTTGTTTTATGTTAGTGGCCTAGCAACATAACTGACACCTAATGCGTTTGTATATACCGCTTTGCGTGATTGTATCTTCCTCTGAAATACAGCTTAATGCTCCTGAGAACGCAAATGGACACAGGAAACACACTAATTGTTCCCCGACTTGAAAGCATACCTAAAAGGACTTAATGGATCCATAATGTTTGTACTGTGTAATAACAATGATACTACAAAACATTATGGATTGCTTCTACATTATTCCTTAAATGTAACGAAAAGAGATCTTTTATCAAAAAATATCTCTGCTTTGTATGCATTATTATTTCCATATACTGTATATCCTATGGAGATGGTAGACGCTCAGATTTTCATGTACGGTGTGGAATAGAAATCGTGTATCTAGAGTCTATACATTAATCTTCCATATAAATGTAGGTCTATACTGAAACACAGATCATTATACGCAAAGTAGATCTATTGTAAAGAAAGGCGATAAAAATAACATTAGAGTGTAGACTAATTGCAATGACAAGGAGGACAGAACAAAAATGTACTATTATGCTAAATAAACGAGGCTATCACATTAAGTTTCTTTTGAGGAGAGGGAAATAAGTTCCAAAACTTATTATATAGATTATTATCAATGTTGATTAAAAAAAAATATTATGATTCCTAGACAATGAAAATTTAAACATTGTATGGTTCTAGACTGAATTAAATGAACATCAACTTTTAAAAACAAGAAAGAAAGAAAAAAAAAGAAACAATGAGAAAAAGGTGAAATATCTGATAGTAAGAAGCACTAAACTAGATTTTCACTTTGAAACAAGGTATTCATTAGAAGGAAAATTACATGTTCTGTAAACATATTTTGTTTCAAAAATTTTGTTCGGAGGGGGACGGAGAAAGTAAAGTCAAAATGTGAGGGGCTGCCCTAGGACATTATTTGTCAAAGGACGTTACCTGCACGAGGCTAATCGTTAAACACGAATTTTAGGAATTATGCAAGAAATGGATCAAAAGATAGCGATTTTGGCCAATAATTACTTTTTGGATCAGGGTCCACAAAATTTTTGAATGGCCCGTTAATTGAGTTTTCGTATTTTCTATGGAATAAGCACATCATACTGAGTTAAGTGTTAGTTTGGCTCTGGATACACCATAGGCCTATTTAGTTCTCCAGATATAAGGAAATTTTAGAAATATATTGGATCTTCTGATCCAATAATTTATTTTGCTCTTAGGAAGTGGTTGGTAATCTAAAAAAATGAAATGAAATCTTTAAGTTTCACGTCCCACGGTTATGCCGGTTATTCTAAAGGAGACGGTGATGATGAGTAATGAATGAAATGGTGCAAGGAAGAAAGTGGGAGGAAACGGAACAATCCCGAGGACACCCATGCACACGGTGTTTGTCCACCACAAGGTTCACTTGGCCGGGGGCTGGGTTCGAACCCGGGATCCTAAGCACCAGAGGTGAACGCTCTACCACTGAGCCACCGCGGCCCCCGGTTGATAATCCAATGTTTACAAAGAATGTAAAATAATAAAACGACCAAGTTTTGCGGTGTGATAAAATTTTAATATCCATATACTATAATAGTATCAAGAAACATACAAAAATCAGTTGTTCGTTAAGCAACTCTCCTTCGTTGGTTCTTTGGTTAGAGTGTAGCGTCCTGTTCAGCAGCAAGGCTATATGAGACGCGAATCTACAGTTTAACGTGGGATTCGAACCACCTGAGTTCCCAGCGGGAAACGAATCTGAGCCCCCTTCGTCAACCCTCCTTCCTAAGACTATGTACTTTCCTACAAGAGTGAAGCCCAACATTTCAAGAACATTCCACACGAGATTTTATTAGGGTTTCTTACAAAAATTCTCGTTTCCTAATTTTTTTTCAGGCCATATGTGGTCGATTTTTCTCTTCAGGTTTCGGTAAACAAACTCTACAGCTGACTACTGAAATAAATAAATAAAACTATCAGAATACCCGTTCTTTGCATTGGGAAAACACGTTTCATTTTGGGCATAAAGGGTACCAAAACTCTCTTCAATCAACTTAGGGACCCCAAAAACTATAAATTCCACACTAATATCGTTAATGTTCAATTATTTTTACATGTCACCATCCCTCCTTAGGAGTACTAATGGAGCTGAATTTGGATTTAAAAGGCATCGGAAGTGTCACAGTTCTTCTCGGTGATCCCGAAAACAATGGATTCGACATTAATATCGGTCATTTTCGATCATATATATAGATATATATATATATTCTCCTCCCCTCCCCTAAGTTCCATCGTCAAAGTGGGATGATAAAAAGACATGCCCGATAACATTTTCAACAGGCCCGAGCCTCATCTGTTGAAAATGTTATCGAGTTCGGTCGAGTGGTTCAGAACGTTGTGCTGAGACTTGAAGGCATGCACCTTCTGATGAGTTTTGTTGGTTGCATTGGTACTCTCATGGTGGACAGTGAGTTAACCGGAGTAATCGAGAATGTATTTGTGGGTTTTAGTAAAATGGTACTTGGGAAGAAAATTCATCAGTATGTAGGCTCAATGAGGATAATTGCTGAAGAAATTTTGACAGTAATATTTGAGTCGAAATGCTTACAAAATGGCAACGAATTACTGGAGGTTCTGGAGAACTTATCCAAAATAAATAAATAGATAGATAGATAAATAAATAAATAAAACAACAAAGCTGAGAGTTGATGTTCTCATAAAGTTTGTATTCATTATGATGCTAGCATTAGTGCAACAAACAATGAAAGTAACATTGGCTGGCAAGTGGTTGTAATATCGGATGACACCGATGCGTTCCTCTTGCTTGTTCATTTCTATGAAGGTAGCCTAGAAAATGCTGTCGCTTTTTCACCCACCACCTTCGAACATCGATATGTCACCTAAGACGTACATGTAAGATCAAAAATAGTCCCCATCAGCATCGACGACCTTCTGCCAACATTCTGGAAGGTCATGGATTCCATCACGCTAGAACTTGGTGGGCCGTGAGGCGAAGAAGGTATCACGTGCATTTTACACCTCTACTAGGGATTTGAACTGGTGTCTGCTAAGGTGATTGTCCAAGAAATGGAAAAGGTTATAATCGGACAGTGCAATGTCCGGGGAGTATGGCGTATGCAATAGAGTTTCTCATTCAAGCCGTAGAGTGTGTCCCGGGTCATTCTAGCCACGTGGGGCTTAGCGTTGTTTTGTAACAGGAGGACCTCTTTGCGATTCAGAAGGGCTGGCTCCAGAGTTTTGAGTTTTTCTTGAACACAGATCAACTACTGACAATACACAGTTGCATTGATGCTCTGACCAGCTGGTAGCAGTTCCCGACGCACGATGCCACGAGCAGTCCACCAAACACACAGGAGGACCTTCTTCTAGTGCAGTGCTGGTTTCGGCTGTTTTGGAACCGGTACATGGGATGCTAACCAATAATGACGCCGGTGTGGAGCTTCGTACAGGATCCACTTCTCATTACATATCAACACCCTGTCTAGAAATGTTTCCTTCTTCAGATGAGACAGCAAAGATACACAGGTGTCTGCTCGCGTTCCCTTCTGGCTCGGAGTCAAATCATATGGGACTCATCGACTCAACTTGTAGTCATAGGCGTGCCCACCAAAATTTTTCTGGGGGGGACAGTACCCTTCACTCAACATTGTGAGCCAAATTAAAGAAAGGCTGATGTCATTGCACCCCCCCTTAATTTTCAAATGTCCCATAACATGAATTAAAGTGCCGCAATTTAGGATAGATAAATCCCATCAATGGTGATAACAGGTTCTATTCCAGCGACACAAAAAGTCCTATTTATGGTAATGTTGACAATATTTATTATAATTAATGGGATTTCCTGGGCGATGATATTAATTTGTAGGTTTCACGACAGTACAATGAACTTACGATCAGTGACTAAGCATATTATTCAAGTTCATGTTTTCATTTATGGTTTGTATTGTTTCCCATTTTGACATTGAAATTGGGTCTTTAAGTGTCCTGTTAAGCTTCAACCTCTGATAAAATCTATAGCCATATGAGTCCAAGAAACGTAGACCCTTCTTCAAAAAGCCGTAAAAGCCCAGCTGCTGATCCTGAAGATGTATTAACAATTCTGTCAGTCTTCATCTTTTCCAACTCAGAGAGAATTTCTTCATAATGTTAAACAACTCCCGTTATTAGACTGTCTACAATTCACCTAGTAGGACATAAGGATTTAATGTTTACAATGTTTAAGACGAGATCACAAGCATTAGCCTCTATTAGAGCAGAAAATCGTGATCTCAGTGAAAGTGACTGTGAAAACAGTACTCATAGTTCGTGCACCCACTGCAAAGAGTTTCTCACTACTTCTGACGCACTACAGGTACCCTTAATCACAAGATTAGTACTGTGAGCTCCACAATGTACGTATAAGGCAAGAAGTTGCTGTTTAAATATAACAGATGGAACACTAATTCCAGAGCCATCACTCGTATTTCCAGAGCCATCATAAACTTGTCCACTGAGTTAAAGTTGAGCAATGGAAAGATGGAGTCTCACCATCTCATCCAGAATAACTGAGGCTATAAATTCACCAGTAGTTTTTTGATATACTGTAGAACACAAGAAAACTTTCATGAGAACAGAGATCTTCATCAACTCACCTGGCACAAATACTTAATTGTTTTTCGCCATTCATATCACGGGAACCATCAGACACAATAGAGAACAGAGGAGGGTTTTGAGATTTGATTTTGTTACATATATGAAAAGCAATTTCTTGGCCCATGGTTTCGAGATTTCGTTCTGTATTTAAAATCCATGAAATTACGTCTCTTCACGTTTCCCTTTATCTGGCTCTTCAATTGTGGAAAATCATCAGAGCAAAGGCTCATCAATTGAAATGTTTCTGAACCGGGAGTCATATCCTCTAAATGAGAGTCCTTGCCTTGCAAGATAACATATACCGGTACTTAAGATTACATTTTTTCCAGGAATTTCTTGGCTTTCAGTTGTTCATCTAAAACTTGTCTGTTTAGTTGGTTTTCTATTGGATATTTTCTCTGCGTGTAGCACAGTACAACCAGTTTATGGCATTCTGAAGTTTCGTGTATACTTAATTTCTCTTTAGCCCTCTTCCAGTTGCAAAATCCTACAGTAGAGAAAGCGTCTTCCATGGTTTAAGTAAGATTTTTAAAAAAATGTTTTTCAAGATATCCATACAATATAAACAGGGAATGACGTTAATTTTGTTTGGATCGACGTGCAGCCACGGAAGAAACCGAGTTGGCACAAATTTCAATGTTCGACCCTTCAGAGACTGTTGTGGAAAATTTGTAGGTAACACTAAAGTCTAATTGGGCTTTGAAAGGTTCGAAGGGTGGGGAAAATCTGAACCCTTGCTAGACGTGGAGATTGAGAGGTTTCTTCTATAGACATTGATGATGATGGTGACCGATACAAGATTTGCATTTCCATTGTCAGTTTCAGAATGTAATCCATCAGCTGAACTATCATTTGAGTTATATTTTTTCCTCCTTTCTTCAACAATGGCACTGCTTTGCCCAGTGCTGTTTTCTTTTCTTTTTATTATGACGAATTGATCCATTTCAAACAATAAAACAACACTAAACAGAAACAAGAGATGAAAAACTTCATATCAACGTTATACTCACAGTAACACACATAAACACAGCTGTCTAAATAATGTTACTGTTGGAGAAAACACGCTGCAAAACGTGTCCTTTCAAAAACAGTGGCGCACTTGTGCACAGCCCAGTTGACGAAGTTCAACAATACGTTAGAAAGAACACGAAAAGAGACCTACGTTAACAGAACGAAGAAAAAGGTCTTTTTAAGCAGGTTTTGAGTTATATTTCCGAAGCTAAACAGTGTTGTAAGTCTTCCATCGATTGTCCAGGTTGGCACAATAATGTGGTATTTTTCCACGAAGCCGATACAGCTAGGGGTGTTCGATAAGGCTGAGGACCTATCGAACTCCGGGAGTGAAAATTTATCGAGTTGTCATCGGTTACTCGAAACCGTTCGAGTATTTGAAATTATCGAAGTTTCTGGTATTATCGAAATTTCGAGTATTATCGAAGTTTCGGGTATTATCGAAGTTTCGAGTATTATCGAAATTTCGAGTATTATCCAAATTTCGAGTATTATCCAAATTTCGAGTATTATCGAAGTTTCGGGTATTATCGACAGTTCGAGTATTATCGAAGTTCCGGGTATTATCGACATTTCGAGTATTATAGAAGTTTCGGGTATTATCAACATTTCGAGTATTATCGAAGTTTTGGGTATTATCGACATTTCGAGTATTATCGAAGTTTCGGGTATTATCAAAAGTAGTGATGAACAGTTCGATTCCTTCACCTCTCCAATGATTTCTTCTTGCAGCCAAACTAGTCAAACAACTTTTTTATCTCATAAGTTATTGCAAAGTTGTATTTGTCGAAATCATATGTAAAATTATTTTTCTGCCTGCCCCGTTATTGGCGCAATCAGCAAAGTGACTATTAATAGACTAATGTTGTCTTGGATTCCAGTTCCATTCGGGTGATGCGTGTTTTCTCTTCCTCTTTCTCTCTTCTGGCAAACTGGTTAAACCTTGTACAGATCTGTGGTGAAAAAACTTTTCTTTCACTATATTGCTAAGGAGAGAAGTTTTAAAATGAACACTCTGCATATATGTAATACATATTATATACAACTATGATAACCTCGAATACATCGTTTCTTTCGAACACTCTGATAATCCCGAAGTTTTCTAAATATTCAAGCGACTCAACAAATGCGATCATATTGATATTTTCTGTATTTGCTGCTTTCAAACACTTCGAGAGTCCCGAACATTTCGGGAGTCTCGAAAGTTCGATAATTCGATAAAATTAAAATTCTTTATCGATGAAACGGTTTTGAAATTTTATCGAATTGTTATCGATTACTCGATTATCGGAACAGCTCTAGATACAGCAAGAGTCGTCGGTATATTAAATTAAAAAAAAAATCATTCCACATTTTCTCTTTTCTCTTTGTAATGCTATAAGTGTAGAGGGAAAGGAATCTTTTTAGATACTTAGAAACTGACATTTTTTTCTTGCAGCTACCGCTTTCTTGGAAGACTCAAGATAAAATCTCAAGGCAGAAGTATTTGAAATTGAGCATGAAACTTTTGACAAGTACTACGTCAAATTCGAAATATTTTTGTCTTGGAACCAAGTTGTAAATGTTTCACAAAACGGTAGCTGTTTAAAATGAAAAGACACACTAAGAATTACGTACTTTCAATTAGAATCTACTATTTTCATAAAGATACTAGCTCACACACACAATTAATCAGTGGTGCCCCCCCCCTCATGTCCATGACGCACCCCCCTCAATTGTCTATCCGTAGGTGTTCTTCCATGAAAAAAAAAATCTTTTCGATTAATTTTTACACCCCCTCAAACATATTTATAGAGATTTTTAACCCCCCCAAATATTTCAATGACGCAGTTTGCGTCATAGCCCCCCCTTGTGGGCACCCCTGTAATTAATTATACTGTCAGTGATAGGCTATATGGTGTTCATTGGGCCAAACACTCCAAACAATAAAGATTCATCTTACACTGGAGACATTTGACCATGAAACAAATGCCGGAGAGATATACTAACCTCGTATACAAATGTGCGGTGTTGGGATGTATAACTCGTTGAGATATGATGCTTTACTTTTTAAATTTTCAATACTTCCGCGTACTCCTAAAAAAATGTAATAAAGAAATAACGTCAATTTAAAATATATATAACTCAACAATCTTCACAAAATTTGCAATCGATCAGTGAAAACGGCATCTTTCCAGAGCTTGTAGTTTCCGAGATATCATTGTTCAAATAATTTGCCACAAACGTATAAACTTTTCTTGACCACAAACATATAAACGTATCATTTTAATATATAGATATTTCAAAATTTTCTTAATGCTGCAAATGAATGTGTGCACGCTTTATGGTAGTTTTCGACGTAGCCAATGCAGTGTTGCTACTTACTGTACTTTATCTATATACCCTGGTAATTATTACAGAATTTTCTTCAATGAAACTGTAATTCCTTTCAATTCCAGGACTTATTAATTGACAATCGACGTTCCTATTCCAGTATTTCGTCATTTTTGACGAGATATTTAGGGAAGAATTCCTGCTATACAATTTTCTGGGGGGACGCGTCCCCTCATCCCCCCCGGCTGGCACGCCCATGCTTGTAGTGCTTCCCAAGTTGATGGAGGTGCTGCCGAATGGTTTCTCCACTCACACTGAATTGTAGTCCCAGTTCCTCACATGTCTGACCATTGTTCACCTCAACTATTGCCTGAAGATCTTAATTTTGTACATATGTTAGTCTTCCCGCACGTGGTGCGTCTTTGAGTGTTTCGTCACCGTCCATAAACTTGTTAAACCACCGCTGCACTGTTCGCATAGTCACGACACCCTCACCAAAGGCCTGGTAGATCTTCCGGCCAGCTGCAGCGGCGTTTGACACCAGTTTGAACTCGTACTGCATACAGGCCTTTATCATGGTGTAACTGAACTGCCACAACCAGGTACTATGTTGGATATACCCACACCAACAACTGACCTTCGCCTTATCTCCATTCGCATTCAACTCACGGTGTGAGGTCCAACTGAGGTCCAAGAGCACACACAGAATAAAATTGCAAAAGTTTACATAATTACTGGAAATTAATGGTGACACTATTTCGAACATGTTAAAAGCACATAGTTTCTAATGTATTGAAATTTCATTTGTTATCGATAATATGAAACGTTGTAAGAATTGTAAATTTGCATAACTGTTCTCTAAGTGGATTTGTATACAACCCAAAGTAGTTTTGTCAAGTTTAATAAAAAGTTCACAATAAGCCTCTTGAAAACTAGTCTTATTTCTAAAAGAATATTTAGTGATTGCTTTTGGCTGTTGTAATGGTCTGTTTAAACAGCTTGATGAAAATTCAGCATAGTGTAACAACAAAAAGCTGCTTTTCTTATAAATGCAATTTTAATAAAGGAAAAGCTTGGTAAGGTGAGTATAGGGGTGCGCCGAATTTCACTTCGTCCCGGGCGCTAAAATCTCTAGCTAGGCTCTGACGAATACTTAAATTGTATGGAGCCCATCGCACGAGGATTTGATTAAGTCCAATTTTCTGACTCTTTCTTTTATGGCGAGCTCATCTCAGAACTTATTCACATGAAGAAAGTTCTAGAAAAACTGGAACTACGTTCAATAAAGTAGGCTATTGTAATCCGCTAGTGAAGGCATTGTTAAAGGACATGGACAAAAGATTCCATTAATATTTAACCTTGGAGTCATCAGTAAATGATGTTATCCTTGCTTCTGTCACTTATTCTTTTTTTAAACTTAGATGGGTTCCTACGGAAAACAGTTCATCTGTGAAAGGTGCATTTATGAAAAAGATTCGCCATGAACACTCAACTGACAAGACTGTACATTATTTATTCGAATCGGACACCAGCGATCACGAGGGGAATATCTGTGCGTCCTCTAATGCTTCTCAGTTGCAATGTCTCCAGTACTTTGAGGATTCAGATACTTCACTATGTGTATTGGAGCAGTACCTTCTTGTTCTTAAATCATTTAAAAAGTTCAATACATGAGTGCCAAGTTCAGCAGCTGTTGAGTGACTTTCATTCTCATTTGGAGACTTCATTATGAGACTCCGCAGAATCAGTATGAGTGACAAAATATTCGAGAAACAATTGTTGCTGAAAGTGAATAAGCATTTTCTTAAATGAAAGAATCGTGTTTGATGTAGGCGAAATGGAAGTGTTTCATATTGGTTAGTACAAAGAAAATTATTCTCTTTAATGTCTAAACTATTATATGAACCATCATCATAGGCATTCTGCCTTTATTGGCAGGTCACTTGCCGCAGCTGAGAAGCTTCCATGCTCCACGGTCCTCCGCTAACCTTTTCGTCTTCGCGTATGATCTTTCTGTTTTAATATCATCCATTAATAATAGTCTCCTTCGCCCCCTCCCTCTCTTTCCCGCCACCATACCCTCTAGGACGTCCCTCATGATACAATCTTTTCTTAGGCAATGTCCCAACCAGTTTATCTTCCTCTTCCTAATTATATCTAAAAGTGTTCTTTTCTCACCCACCATTTCTAACACACTCTAATTCGTTTTCCGTTCGACCCAACTAATTCTTTCCATTCTTCTCCACACCCACATTTCGAAGGCTTCCAGTCGATTTTCGTCACCTTTACGTAATGTCCACGTTTCCGCCCCATACAGTACAACACTCCACACGAAGCATTTTATGAGTCTTTTTCTCAACTCTTTGTTCAGAGTCCCACAAAACAGACTTTTCTTTCTTTTAAAGGCTTCTTTCGCCATTCCTATCCTTGCTTTTATTTCACGTTCGCATTTCATGTCATTACTAAGAATACTAACCAGGTATCGAAAACTATTCACTTGTTCTATTTTCTCCCCTCCTACTTTTATATTTGACACAGACCCCTTCGTTCCAATCACCATGGGTTTTGTCTTTTTAACATTTATTTTCATCCCATATTCTTCAAAGCCCTTTCTCATTTTTTCTAACATTTTATTGATTTTCTTTCCAGATTCTGAACAAGCGCCATATCGTCTGCAAATCTTATGCATCTAATCATTCTACCTCCTATCGAAATGCCATCATCATCATGTAGGCATATGAACCATATTGGGAATATGAACCATAGTCAATACAAATATTTTGCAATAAAATTAGTGATATCTATTTTGTATTTTGCAAATGTATTTGAAATACGATTTTGAATTTTTTATTTTAAATACAATACTGAAAACTATTTTGTATTTTAAATGCATTTTGTGATACTATTTTGTATTTTGTATTTCAAATAGGTTTGCTTACCTATTTTGCCCAGCACTGGTTATAGGGATGTAACATCCAATATTGTTAGAGGCACGGAACAAAGTACATGGTAAGGAAGATTCACTACAATTACAGTTTGCATGGTTCATTGCTTCCACACAAGCATTTAATCAGTTTTAGTTCCTCAGGGGGTGCCAAGGAAGGGTACATCTTCAGGCAAAGTTATTGACACTAAAGTTTTCTGAACAGTGTCTTTATAATATCCATCCATATATGGGGTTTAGTTTAGGTGGATGAGACCAATGCACTTTTCCACACATGTTTGCAAATGTGCACGTTAGAGGCTTTTCTTAAAGCCTCGTTCGTCGCAGGAAGCGAGGAAAATTGTGGTGCTTGAAAACAGTTTCTCCCCATTTTTTCATGCCACAGTTTTATTCGTGCCTATGTAATAGTTACACAGCTTCCTTTACCATAACATTTTGTGACCAAAAGTGAAGCTTGCTCTAGAACACTAGAAAGCAGGTTCCTCCCCAATAATAACAGGGAGTATCCATCCTTAATGGTTTTAACATTTTTTTCCTTTACCGATACTAAAGTACGAAACTGTAGCGTCAAACCATTGAGGGCGTGAGCAGTCAAAATATTGGGAATAATTTTCTGATGCTCCGATACAGTTACACCAATGTTTACGACAGTTCGTCCGAATATTGGTGATTCCAAGAACATTTCTGCTGTAGTGTTTCAAAGGAAGTATAAAGGTAACCAAGAAATTCTGTCGCTTTTTGTGGAGGTCTGTGTCCTTTTGGTTCTCACACCGTGAGTTGAATGCGAATGGAGATAAGGCGAAGGTCAGTTGTTGGTGTGGGTATATCCAACATAGTACCTGGTTGTGGCAGTTCAGTTGCACTATGAACTTGCGTAAGGACAGAGCGAACAGGGACCTCCACAGAGCGTCATAAAGGCCTGTATGCAGTACGAGTTCAAACTGGTGTCAAACGCCGCTGCAGCTGGCCGGAAGATCTACCAGGCCTTTGGTGAGGGTGTCGTGACTATGCGAACAGTGCAGCGGTGGTTTAACAAGTTTATGGACGGTGACGAAACACTCAAAGACGCACCACGTGCGGGAAGACTAACATATGTACAAAATTAAGATCTTCAGGCAATAGTTGAGGTGAACAATGGTCAGACATGTGAGGAACTGGGACTACAATTCAGTGTGAGTGGAGAAACCATTCGGCAGCACCTCCATCAACTTGGGAAGCACTACAAGCATGGGCGTGCCAGCCGGGGGGGATGAGGGGACGCGTCCCCCCAGAAAATTGTAATCATCGATCAGCTGTGTTCTTCTTCTCCTTACATCTCGCTTTCCTTCCATCTTTCCTTCTATGGCGATATGAAGAAGACAATTTCTTCACAAGATGTGTCCAATCCAATTGGCCTTTCTACGAAGGATGCTGGCTAGAAGCGTCCAGTTCTCTCCTGTTTGTTTTAAAAAGTCTTCGTTTGTTACTCTTTCTGTTCATTTTATCTTCTCCATCTTCCTCCAACACCACATTTCGAAGCTCTACAAATATTTCTTTTCTAACTTCTATAATGTCCAATCTCTGAACCATAAATCCAATGCTCCATATATAGCACTTGACCAGTTTCTTCGTTAGTCCAATATTAAGGCTGCTAGTTAAGATTGACCTTTTCTTGTTGAATGTTTCTTTGGCTATGACAATTCTCGATCTGAGCTCTCTGGTGCAGTACGCGTCTTTCGCCAAAATACTTCCCAGATACATACTATGGTAATCTACATTTTTCAGGCATTGAAAGTGAATGTTTCTCATCCTTATGTATGAGATATATTTAATAAAAGTGAATGATATAATATAAATAAACTTCATTTATAATTATATCCGAATATGGAAGTACAGTATGACCTTCATAATTCAACAATTTGCGATATATTTCTCAGTCTCTACTCAACCGATTTGTACAATCCGCGGCAAAAAACCTGCAACATGAGGATGTAAGTTTATTGTGAAACTACGCCTAACACCACAGGGAATGAACATAACGTCTAAGTGGAACGAATCACGCCAGGATAAACCTCGGCCTCCTTCCGTGCACAGCTATTTTGGAGCAAAAGACTTCGTAATTTCACTATAAACTTATATGCTCATGTTGCAGGTTTGTACCAAATTTTGAGGGTAGGTCTCTATGACTATCAAGTCATGCTTCAGAAAATTTGAAATAGATCGGTTAAATAAGGGTTGAAAAAGAGCCCGGCAACTGTTACATTATCGAAGTCATACTGTATATTAAAGGTAAAGTTTGGTAAATTTTAACTTTGTAAAGCATTTGCAACTACAATAGAAGTAAATACGCAAATAAGCAATACTTTTTTTTATATACGAAAAATGAATTTATTATTTATCTGAAGAAAGTTACAGAATGCAAAATTAGATAACAGTTATAGAAACTACCGTCGATTGTTTGGAACTTGTCGTTTTAAACTTGACGACTATTATGATGACACAAAAGTGACGTCACAACTCGAATTCCCCAAGGGTGCCGAGATGTCATCACTCAATTTTGAGAAGCTTTTGTACCCATCATTCAGAAAATTAAAAGAAAAAAAAACTTAATATGCTAACTTTGGGTTCAGCTGATTTTAGGCGTTTGGCTGCCGGACTAATATGTTTTCTTTTTGTCTGTGCTAGTAGTTGTGGTAGTAGAAGCTAGTGCGAGTGAATATTGGTGTTTGTGCCCCAAGAATTGAAGATACACCGGCTAAGTGGAGGGAGAAAATTGAGAGATCAACAGAAGCCCCGGAGCATTCAATCACGAAAGTCAAGTAGTGTCAATAGAATATTTTGGTTGTTGATATGTATATGTATCAACATCGTATGTATACACAGTGCAAGAAGCTGTAGCTGTGAAGTTGTTGGAAAATGTAATCAACGCAATGCAAGTCCTGCGTTTTAGATCACAATAATCGACACAGCAGTTATAACTGATTTTTGCATGTGTTGGGTAATGCTTCACAATTTTTGAGAAGGCCTGATATGGAATGAGTACTCTTGTCCACTTTTGATGCGAAAATCAAAATGGAGAAGCCACTACTGCCCGCAGTAGTCATTTCAGGTTTTGCATGGGAGGGGAATGGGCAAAACTCTCGGATATATATATTCTTTCTCTCCTCAATCATAAGTTGGTGGGTAACATGGAAATTTTAAAACATTTCTCTTCCTTGACAGAGCTGTTTTATACTTTGATAAGGTCTCTTCTTCTTAACTGCATCTAGATATTATATCCTTGGTCTTCCTCTTCCTGGTTTATCTTCTGCTTGTCCCTCTATCAGCTCGGTGATCCAATCGGAGTGCCGAATAAGATGGCCAAGCATGCTGTTTCTTCTTTTTCCTATTATCTTCATGATCTGTCGTCCTTCGTTAGCTTCTTTTAGTACGTCTTTGTTCCTTTTCCTTTCGGTCCATGATATGCGCAGCAATCTGCGCCAAACACATTTCAAATGCTTCCAGCTTGGATATTTCAGCTTTTCTCAATGTCCACGACTCTGATCCGTAAAGTACCACGCTTCATACCAGAGTCTTAATAAATCGTTTTCGAACGTCCGACGACACATTTCTTAATGTTAGCAGTAGGGTGGTTCGAAAAAAATCATTTTTTTCTATTTCCGGAACGCTATAGTGCGCAAAAGTTGCTCTTGGTATATACAAGAAAAAACTAAAAAGATTTTTTTTTTATTTATATATCTTCCGGTCCCACATCACCAATGAAATTTTAAAAATCCGGTAAAAACAATAAATTTTCATTATTAAAAAAAAAACTACTAAAGAATGTAGGACGAGGACCCTATGTGGCCTAAAACTTTCAAGTATGTAAAAACAACGTTAAAATAAATAAACTATATTTATGTGATATCTATCTTCTGTTTCAGCAAACCTTATTGTGCTGAAAACCTTGCCATTTACTTTTACACATTTCTTGTTTTTATAAAAGAATTCTTTCATAGCCTCTTCTATATAAACTTTGAACATGAAAGGTGAAAGTCCACATCCTTGCCTTACTCCTTTACTTATACCTATTCTTGCTTCCTTCTGATCCTTCCTTCTTGCTTCCTTCTGATCTATTCTTGCTTCCTTCTGTCTGGTTCCTATAAAGCTGGTATATTATTCTTATGTCTCTGTAATCTACTTTCAGATTCTTCAACGCTCTGAATATGATATTCCAATCTACGCTGTCAAAAGCTTTCTCTATATCTACGAATGCTATCACAATTAGTTTGTTTATTCTGATGTGTTATTCCATAATCAACCGTAGACTCAGTATTGCTTCCCCTGTTCCTTTTTTCTTCCTGAATCCAAACTGGTCCTCCGATAACCGTTCCTCGATCTTCCCCTCTATTCGCTGTGCGATAATTTTGCACATTATTTTTGATGCATAGGAAAACAAACTTAACGTCCTGTGTTCTTCGCATTTCCGTGCGCCTTTCCTCTTCGGGATAGGTACTAATATGTTTTTCTCGAAGCTCCTTGGCATTTTTTCCGTGATGTACATTTCATTAATAAGATTAAATAGTTTCTTCTTTGTTGCTATTCCGAGATCCTTAATCACTTCCGTTGGTATTTGATCTATTCCTGGGGCTTTACCATGTCGCATTTTCTCCAAAGCCTTGCCATATTCGCACTGTAAAATTGATGGTCCTAAATCATTTTCATCGACATTTTCTTCTTTCTCTATCTCTTCTTCGTTCACTCTGTCTCATTTATAGAGTTCTTCAATGTATTCCCTCTATCTTCTTATTATCTGATCCTCTTCTATTAGCGTTATCCCGTCCTTGTCTATGATAATATCTATTCGTTTCTTTTTCTGATCGAACTGTTTTCTAACATTTCTATATGCCGTTTCTGTATTGCCTTTGACGATTTTCTTCAATTTCCTTACACAAGTTGTTTATCCAGTTTTCTCTGGCCTTCTTTACTTTTCTGTTGATGGGATTTCTGCACCTTCTGTATTCTTCTTTGTTATCTTGAACTGTCTTCTTTTTTCCATCATTTCCAATATTTTTGCTGTTATCCAGGGTTTATATTGGGTTCTCGATTCTCTTCCTATGTGTTCGTCGGCTGCTGTTAAAATCCCTGCTTTCATGGTTTCCCATTTCCAGTTGATGTCATCACCTGCTAAATCTACCTTAGACGTCTCTTTGTCGCAGTTGCAAATTCCTTTTTCTGTTTTCGTCTCTTAGTTTGATTGTATTCCATCTTTTGTTTGGTGCTATCACTCTTTTCTTCTTGAGTCGGAGTTTGCTCTTCATCAACACTAAGTTATGGTCTGAGTCAACGTCTGCTCCTGGGTTACTCTTAATGTTCTTCACTTGATTTCTAAATGCTTGTCTGACCAGTATGTAGTCTATTTGGTATCTTTTTTTGTCTACTTGGTCTTGTTCATGCGTATCTTCTTCTTAGGGGTTGTTCGAAGAGAGTGTTTGTCATAGTCAGATTATGGCTTTTGCAGAACTCAATTAGTCATGCACCTCTCGCATTCCTTTCTCCTAGGCCGAAATTCTCAGTTACATTTTCTTCTTTCCCTTTGCCATCTACTGGGATCTAGTCATCCATTAAATTGTCCTGGTCTTGAACTGTCATCAATATTTCTATTTGCACATAGGTTCTTCTACTTCCTCATCTGTGTAGCCTGATGTAGGCATACTCTTTAGGAAGGATCTTAAAAGCCTTAGTGGGTGGTATAGAAAATTGACCTATTAGCCTTCTCTTCTCACTACATGGTAGTGAAACAAATATTTTCTCCGAAATTCGGTGTTACCAACAAAATTCGAACTGAACGACGGCTCTCGGCGAGAATAGGGGGTCAGCAAAAATTGATCTTCTCCGTCACATGAATAAGGAATGGAATGTCTTAAATGTTTTGGCGAAGAAAAAAGTAGTCTCGAAACTCCGAGTGCTTGACATTGCTTTGTAATTTGACACTTTCAACCTGCTTTCAACAGAATATTTCTTCTTCCATTGAGAAGGAATGATCTATAAATGCAGGCAAGTTGGTCAGTGTTTGTTCATTTCCCCTTTCTCTATATAGAAAGAAAGAACCCGCATGTGTAAGTCATTAATCACAGTGCAATGGGAACCAAAGCTATGGCAACATCGTTGAACATAAGGTAAGTTACAATGTCACTAGTAAGAGGATATGACTGTTGGGGCAGTTCCGATTACCACCCACTAAGGTTTCCAAGATTTTGATAGTGCTTTATATACTTGGACTAGTGTCATATTCCTCGGTTCGGTTGCTATCTTCAATATTACTATTCTTTCTGTATCTCCAGCTGCCTATAACTTTCTGTCTTATCTTCTTATTCAAGACAAAACCGACTCCGGCTGTAACGTTTACAGCTCCTGAATAAATCATTCTGAAGTCTCCACTCCACATGTCTAATCTATCAGGCCATCTAACTTCGCTGATTCCAAAGATATCTATCTTCATGCGTTCCATTTCTTTCTTCAGGTTTTCCACGTTTCTATCCTGCAGGGGTTTCGTTTGATGACGACCGAGAAGGCCCTGATTTGTTTCCATCCCCTTCCGGGGACGACCCTCTGTGAAGCAGTAGTGTCGTAATCCCTAATATTACATGTTCTTATATCTCTTTCCATGTTGTTTTCTTGGGACTGAGTAAAGTGATGGTGTCCCAGGTCCTTCCACCTCGTAGTGAAACAACCATAGAGGACATCCTGTACCTGCTTGTTTTTGTCCACATCTGAGGCTTGCCGATGTCAATCATCTTCAGCCTCAATTGTAGAGCTGCTGCCCACTACCTTAATATCTCTTTTCGTCTGATTCCTATCCCTAATGACCTGTCCGGCATGAGAAGCCCTTTGATAGCGAAGCTACCTCCGGCATAGATCTTGGAATTATTAGAGCACGCAAGCCTCCCCACCGGGCAAGGTAGAGAGATTATCATGTATACCTAGTTTCACTTTTTAATTAGTATATTATATAATTGATTTCAATGTATATACATCTCAAACTCAGGGGAGGAGGGAGCAACGCCCGCCTGCCCTCCAGAAATAACACCCCTGCTTGTGCGAATTACTGAAGAATTAATTTTTAGAAAGAACATATTTTCATATTGGTTTCTGTTCAAAAGCAAACATTAGACTGTGTTGTATTCAGGTCTAGCGTCCCTTTCAGCACCGAGGTATATTAGACCTGGACACAGGGGCGTAAATAAGGGGCATTGCGGAGGGGCAAGCCATCAGAAGGCCCCCAAATCGTTGAAGTGGGACGTAGAGAAGGAAAATGAAATCTTTGTTTTTACGTCCACGGTTATGCCGGTTAGACTAAAGGTGACGGTGATAGTGAGAGATGAGTGAAATGGTGGAATGAAGAAAGTGGGAGGAAACGGGAGAACCCCGAGAAAACCCACGAGCACGGTGTTTGTCCACCAAAGTCTACACGGCGGGAGCTGGGATCGAACCAGGGGCCCGACGCACCGGAGGTGAACGCTCTACCACTGAGCCCCCGCGCCCCCTGGGACGTAGAGAAGGGGCCCCACTCCACGCTGTCTGCGGGATGGCCCCCAAGCATTTAGTTATGCCACTGCCTGGACATATTGTTTAGCGTGGAATATGAACCACATGAGCTTCCGCTGGGAGTCTCTAATATGGATCTTCCACACCGGAGTAAACGTTAGAGGCAAGAGGAAAAGTAGTTGTGATTTTGTTTAATGTATATGTTCTAATGTACTACGTATATTACATAGCTGTGATATATATATCGGATCTAGGATATGATCAAGGGAGGGGCTAAACCATATTTTACCATTTTATCCAGTGTAAAGCAGGATTGAAGCCCATTTTATCCAGTGTATACCTGAGCGTCAAGGGGGGGCTATAGCCCCCCTTGGATCCGCCACTATATATATATATATATATATATTCAAACATGAATGTTCTTTGTCAGTAAAATGCAGATTCTTTATCTGCAAAAAGAAAATCTTGCCTCGTCACCATTCGAATCCAAGTTAAAAATAAACATTAGCACGCAAATACATTGTTATCCACTAGACCAAGAACGCATGACTATTATCCTTTCCAATTTGTTTCTGTTATTGTTCTGTTGACGTTGTACTTTCCACAGGCTTTAATCTCATATCATGTAGTACCAAAGGTGTAGCCACGTGGGGCCCATCGGGGCCAGGCCCCCAAATGATTTTCTGCCCCCCAAATGACTAGCCTTTAAAACGTCATCGAAAGATTACCTTGCTTCAGTGATTTAAAAGTAAGAAAGGTTACATATAATTAATAATTTAAGGTAAAATAGTATGGAAAAGTACTATTTTGCCATACCGATCGAAAAATAGTATGGTATACTTTTTTTTGTGACAGCGGATTACACAATTTACTGCGATTTATATTTAACAGTTTCAAGACAAACGTTTTAACAAGGTACTATAAATACTGCCATAAAACAATGGTGCTAAACTGATTTACAAGTACATTATATTTTTATATGGTGTAACTAGTTTTTTTTTTCAAAACCATGTTTTATCAGATGGAAAATTTAATGAAAAACAACGTTTTTATTCAGTTTGGATTTCATTTGCTTTTTAAAAATGCTACTTGGTGTAAAAGAGGAAAAGAGAGATAGCTGTTAATAAAATAATTATGTTTTCTGTCATGAATATATATATTGTCAGGAAATCACAGAAATTAAGTGAAATTACAAACAAAATCAGTCTTATGTAGATAGGTTCTGTGTACAAGAGCTTAAACTGAAGTAGTTTTGCACAAAGGTATTACGCTTGGTCCGGGGCAGTAGTTCTTGGTTAAACATAATAAAAACTGGGCGTCGGTCACCGGAAAATTTGTCACGGCAATTTCGTCACCAAAATATCAACATGTAGATAATTTCATTACCGGAAATTTTGTCACGATAATTTCATCACAGACACGATAATTTCATCACAGACACGATAATTTCTCTATTTATTTTCTTTTAGAACATAATACAAATACATTGAATGAACTCGATAATTTTTTTGAAATTGCTTTCCTTAATCTTCAGCTTAAACAAAACTATGCAGCATAATCAAATACATATTATTAAATAAAGAGTTACCGGTACATATTTTAGATATTGTGTTTGAGATAAGAGAGAAAGTTTCCGCTAATTCTATCACAGAAGTATTATCATATATGGAATTTTGTCACGGTTATTTTTTCACCTTTGTTGAAATAAATAAAGACAAAGCAAACGACCAAAACAGCTTACATAATTTTAATCAAACTTGGAAAACAATTCAGTTGCTGTTGAAGCCTGCAAAATCGAAGTTTTAGGGTACTCAACACAAGAACAAGCACCAGTAGAAGAACATAATGCCAGCTTCAGGAAATTTAAAAGCACAGGCAATATGGGGCCCTAATGAATTTATAAATCACTATTTACAAATATTATGTTTCGCCAATATTAACATTTCAGAACAGAAAATAGCAAACAAATATGGGAAGATATGCCAATCCGTCCATTTTCCCGCAAAATAGACGAAACTTTTCATCGTTCTTGCACCGTTCTCTGAGCCCAAACTCTTGGAGCTTCCTCCACGTTGACAGATTCAGTTGAAATAAACAATCTTTTTTTAGGAGCCATTGAAAGAAGAATATTATATTTCAACTCTGAGTAAATATTAGCAAATAGTTAATGGATATATGTTAAGAAAATAAATTTATATAATGGAAGAAAAATATAAATATTTCTAGAAATTTCCTTTAAATATAGTCTTATGGGGCTACGAGAAGCGAAACATGGATAATGGACGGCAACTTTTCAAAGGCTCCTTAAAAAAATCCTTCAAGTTTAGTTAATTGAGTTCCGATAGGTGAGACTTCCATTACTAGGTGTACACTCTAATGCAGAGCAAGACACAAAGTTCTTGTAAAGAACTGTTTCGTGCGGTGGTGCATCAGTGCAGTGAATTTGGTGAATATCCGGACCTTGTAACTGTAACCCTGCAATGCAGGCTGTGAAAACAACTTTCGGAAATTCAACTCGGAATACAACATTGCTTTTTTCACCTGACTCAGTCGACGTGGAGGAAGGTCCAAGAGCTTGGACTCACAGAACGGTACAAGAACAATGAAAAATTTCGTCTATTTTGCGGGAAAGTGAACGGATTTGCATTTCTTCCCATAGCAGATGTGCATCGAGGAATATAAATACTTAGAGAAGAGCTGGAATTTCTGGACTATTTTGATAGTACTTACGTGTCCGACACGTATCGCCATGTTAAAGCTCGATTTGAGAATATTCGTTTACGCAATGTGCCCCCTCTATATCCCCCACACACTTGGAATGTTCACCAAGCCACCCTGAACAACAATCCTAGGACAAATAATATTTGTGAATCGTGAAACTAGAAGTTTCATCACCTGATAGGAATGTCCTACCCATCTATTTGGAAATTTATTCATGGAATCCAGCAAGTTGAAGCAAGGCGCTGTGGGTCAACCGCCAAAAAAGAAAACTAGAAGAGTGTTTCAGAGTTTGCAGAAACGGTTAACATTTACTAAAAACGATTAACATGAGTCTGGCACTTTTCTCTACGAGTGTTTGTTCTTGCTTCAAATATCCGAAACTTCGATTTTGCAGAGTCCAACACTAACTAACTGTTTTCCAAGTTTGATTAAGATAAGGTAAGCTATTGGGTCGTTTACTTTGTCTCTACTTAGTTCAACAAAGGTGAAAATATAACCATGACAAAATTTTCTATATGCTAATATATTTTGGTGACAAAATTACAGGTGACAAAATTACCTACATGCTAATATTTTGGTCACAAAATTACCGCTGACGAAATTGCCGTGACAAAATTTCCAGTGGTAAAATTACCTAAGTTCATAAAAACTATCTGAAATATAATTTATGGAGAAAAACAATAAATAAATAAATAATAAGCTAAAAACAGTGTTTTTAGTTTTCCGGAAGGAAACCAAAGTTTTTTTTTCAGGCCTCAAAAACACTAGCTGCAACACATTTTTTGTGGCTTTGTACATTGTAGTTGTTCCCCCTCCTACAGAAACCTGCTAGCTACAGCCCTGTGTAGCACGCTAGTTCTTACTTTTTCTTTTTTTTATCTTTTTTTTTTTCATGCCACCTGAATATTTACTTGAAGGCTATGTCCAGATGGTCTATTTCTATTAAGGAATAAACACATTGCTCTGTAACAGAATAAAGGAAAAATAAATTTCCCTTGTAAGGAGATGCGAGGGACATGAGGGTCTAGGTTCAACTTTTTGGACGCAAGTTTTGTGACCAGAACTGTACCGCCTGTTTTTCCACAGTTTGAACCATGTTTGACCTCCTGCAATTACATTGTCAACAGAATTTCTTTGATTCATTTCAAATAAATTAAATAATCATTAAAATAAAACATTTTCATGATTTTAGGGAAGCGTCGACAGAAAATGCGTTTTTCTTGAATGAGAAAAGCGGCTTTGCAATGACATAATTATCGAATCTAAATAAAGAATGAAAGTGAACACTTAATTGTTCCTCCAAGTGTTCTGAATAATTTGATCTATGTACTTGTCTGAACATTTTTCGCTGTTTTATTAAATTGTTGAATATATTTTGTGGTCCTGGAATATGGTCATCACCTGCATCACGTGATCATGGACAGAAAATATATCAATTTGAACACCTTGAAGAATGTTAGCAACTAGCTCCAACTGAAAAGAATATTGTTAGACTATAATTTGCAATCACGTCAGAAACGCAAGTGCTGAAGCTGTGCGAACGAAGTGTGCACGCTGGCGTATTGCATTGCGATTTAACAAAAACGAAATGTCCGAAGACGAGACACATATCAATTGATATATTTTTTTGAATTGAACAAAATAATATGTATGAGTGGAAAACTCGTGTGTATTTCTGAAGAACTAATTAACTTTAATTTGTAAACATAAAAATTGATTCTGTATGAGAACCACTGTGATACTAGGAAGACAGCAGTACACTATGGTTAATAAGATATAGCATAAAATTATCATAAAATATTCAATTTCTGAATTAAAATATTGCCCGAATATAAAGCATACACCGCAGTGACGACGCCAGCTATAAGTTCCTAGGGGGGCAAAGGAGGGGCAGATATATTTTCGGGGGGGCGGCTATTTTCCACACCAAAAATGACATTTATTATGTTTGATTTACTTTACATTGTGTACTTCGTTGTTGCTTTTATATTAGGCCTATATGATAAACTTATTTCAAGTAAAATTTGTAACTAACAAATAAGTAACGTCTGCACATGAACTATTTTTCAATGCAACTTTTGAAACCTAAATTGAATTACTTTGAATTAAATTGAATACTGAAATATATATAAAATTTCAGAGGGGCTGCTGAAAATCTCGTAATCCAACCCAGATGGAGAGTAGGTACTAGGTACAAAGATGAAACTGTAGTTTTGAAAAACACGTTTTCAACAAATTTTCATATTAATAATGAAAAATTTTCATATTAATAATGAAATTCTTATTGCTTTCTCAGGCCTCTGAAGTGATTATGTGTGCCCAAACAGCGAATTTCACGAACATCCAGATCACAACTATTATAACATTTTTGTTCCACAAAGGATCTTTACCAAAGTAAATTAATGAGAAAATCAGTGAAACACTACGGGACTCTCCTCCATTACATACAGTGGTGAAGAAGTGATGGCTTAGTTTAAACGTTGCGGTTTCTCAACAAACTATGCTTTACATCCAGTGACTGTTCCCGAAATCATGGATGGAATTTGTGACATTATTCTTGAAAATAAGCATTTCAGCCAGTGGTAGATATAACCTGAGGCCGGGGTTCCTAGGTCACCCCAGGTTTTGACTGACAAAAAGAATTTAAGCTATTATTTATACACTTTTGAAAGTGTATAGTAAACTCACGATATACCGTACTTATAGTCTGAGGTCTGGCTGCAACCCCATTCCCCAGTTTTTACTGTCTCAGTAAAACTTGTGTCAGAGATTGTGGGCATTTCTTTGGAACGCGTCGGTAGTATAATTCAGAATGGCTTGGGTATGCGCAAGTTCTTGACACAATGCGTTCCCAAAAATCTGTCAGGAGAATAAAAGAGTGACGGCATTAAGAAAAGTCTTCTTCCAGTTTGAATGTAATGCCGATCATTTCGCTCACGAATAGTAACCATGAACGAAATATGGTTGTACCACTATGATCCTGAAACGAAACAACAGTCAATGGAGTAGTAGCACTCATTTCTCCCTCGCCCCAAGAAGTTCAAGACACAGACGTAGGTTGAAAAACTGTTTGCAACATTCTTCTAGAATAAGTATGGAGTCGTACTCATAGACTACCTCCGCATTGGTCAGATATTTAGTTCAGAATCTCTACATTACTCACAAAACTGAAAGAAAAATTCGAAGTTCAACATCGCGGAAAATGAAAAGAAAGGAATTCTGCTCCTTTAAGAGAATACACCTGTCCATTGAACCACTGCGAACACAATTAGCATTGCATAATCTAGAATTTCAATGTCTAGATCATCATCCTTATCCCCAGATTTAGCTCCGTCTAACTACTGCCTGTATTTATTTTCCAAACTTAGGTCTGATTGAACTTTAGATCTGATAAGGGTATTGTTACGAACAGTGGTGCGAGGAAGTCTCCAGATATTTTTTAACTTCTGCAAAACTGGAGCACTTTACAAGGTAGTATATTCACTCTCGGGGGAAGTGTAGAAAAAGTAAAATTTCACAATTCCACGTGCACTCCTGGATTGGACTACGAATTTTTCAGCAGTTCCACGTAAATTTCTAGTCAATATGGTAGACGTCATGTCAGTACTTTGAAACAAAATAAGTAAGGGAGCACTAGTGCATACCAATTAAAGATCAACATTCTGACAATACGTTTTATTGGAAGCTAAATAAATAGACTAATCGATTTTATTCCATACATTTATTATTATTATCATTTGCAGGAAGGGAAAACACAACTTTTTCCTTCAAAAAAAAAAAATTAAGCCCTGGTAGTCGCAAATTGAGCTTTTATAAGCCCATCCTACGAATATTGAAAGCCGAGAATAATGTTTCAGGAAATGGAAGTATAGATCCTTTAAATAAAACAAAATATGAAACTGAAAACTTCAAAACTGGATAAATACAAACAGGTTATGTAATTGGTTTTACCTTTCTTTTGTTTCTAATCGAAGTTGATCCAGTGAGAAGAAAACAAGTCAACCAAATCTACTATTGTTCGCTAGGCACAGTAATTAAAATTCATAAGAAAGAACTGTAACTAAAATTTACCGGAAAAGGTGCTAAATTAGAAAACAGAAATATGCGTGCATACCCAGACGCTCAAAGAAGAAAGCTTGAGGACTAATCTGCCAGATAGTAAATGTATAGATAGTACGATCTGACAATGAGATTGGTTATGATACTGATATAAAATACTGTATGTAGAATGTTTTACGATTGTAGGAGTCTGGGGGGGGGGCAGTCTGGATGGCAGTCAGGGGGGCAGGAGTTGCCACCAGGGGGGCGCTCGCCCCCCTTGCCCCCCCTTTGGCGTCGTCACTGATACACCGTCGACAGATAACATCGAGTGAACAAGATAACATATATGAGGGTAAATTCTAATGTATAATTTTTGGAGAAAAAGGAAAAAAAGTAACGTTTGTAGCACCAAAACGTGTCATTCGTTTCCAATAATAATTAAGAAGTTTTATTTTACTAAAAAAAAAAAATGTTATATAGGCCTATTTGTGTACTGTATATGTAACAAAATGCAATGTTAACTATCAGATTGTTGCTTGTTCTTAACGATGGCACATATAGTCTTTACGCACATACTGCTTGTAAATGTTTCACTAATAACCTCACAATATGGCGTAACTTTTTTTTCTGAAAAATCCATAAGGAATAGTTTACTCTTGGGAATTAGTTTTTCCCGGATGACTTTCTCAAAACGAATCAGGCGATTTTGTTCATATACACTGCTGTGTATGAAAATTGCAATACTCAGAAAGACCTCTGCTAGAACAATGAAATTTAGTCCAGAGATTAGGTACATAACAAGACACAAATGATTAGAATTACAGAACTGTACATCACCTGTGATCTTGAAAGATCAGTATCGTGTGAATCCATCACATGCTGAGATCAGCGCCTCTATACGTCCTGGCATGGAATCAAGAAGGTGCTGGATACCTTCCTGGGGATATTCTGGCACACGGTTTGTAGGCGAGTCTACAAGGCATCCACATTTGCCGGTGGAGGACCGTAACAAAGAAGTTTTCGCCCAACCATATCCCAGACAAGTTTGATGGGCGACCGGGCAGGCCAGGGAAATAGAGATACCTGGCGTTCTGCGAAGAAAACTTGTACATTCCTTGCTACAGTGGCTTGGCATTATACTGCTGAAATATGCCTGAAATTTTAATTATTTCCTCCTACAATATCCTTACACATATTCACAAGGTTTGGATTCATTCGGGGTATTCGTTCTGGTTGTTGCGATTTTCATAAACGGAAGTGCATCACAAATAAATATTTTATTAATAACCCTATGAAGATATATAAATCGATTGTCATGAAGATATCCACAAGGGGTAGTTTACTCTTGGCAAAGTTTTTAACGAGAATTTTCTCAAATACGACTCGAGCAATTTTGTTCATAATTTACAAACAAACGTTTCATTAATAATCAATATAAATGTCATAAATAATATCTCGAAAAGATCGAGAAGGGATAATTTACATTTGGGTTAATTTTTTTTCGGACGAAACTTTCAGAAAACGTCTTATAATTTTGTTCGTGTTTCATAAATAAATGTCTCAGTAATAACTGCAGTATAACTTGATTTACTTTAAGAGGAGCAAGAAAATTTAGTGCAGTAGCTCCTATCTTTTATTTGTTAAGTTTTTCTTGCTTTTTAATGCATTTGCTTACTAGTCGTTTTACAAGCCGATGCTTGCAGTTTATTAAAATTTTCATTTAACTCCAAACACTGGATAAGGTTCTTGAAATTCTAACCGTCAATTTGTGTAAATTAGCACCCATTGTGTAATCATATCGTTACGTTATGATTTTTTTTAAGTAATAGGTCGTATTTTCGCAGGTTTTAACGATCGATATGAGTAACAATTTATTCTTATGGGACAAGAAAATACGTAGTAATTTATGTTTTATTTGCAGAAACCGAATATTTTCTTTACACTGAGGATTTCATTTCCTGTTGTTCTTTGAAAGCTGGCTTTACTTACTTCAAGTTTTTTTGTGCCTCTTATTCCATCACAGATATTCTTCTCATGGCAAAAGGAAAAAAAAAATGTTTCTAGTCCATAATCTGTTTTGTGGTTGCAAATGTTTGATTTTTCTTCTATTCTTATATTGGATGGCCATGTAAAGACATGGTCCTATCTACTGTAATTATTTTTAATTTAATTATAATATAGTTTTATATATTCCAATGCTCTATTAATTTCTTGCTTCTTTTAATACTTTATTTTTATTCGTTATTGGCGATTAATTTTATTTAATTTTCAAAAATTAACTTTTTTTTTTTATTTAAATGCTGCAAGTTTATTCTAAAGTGTAAGTCATCCAACATTAAAAAAAAAAAAAAAAAGAAGAAGAAAACTGTGTTCTATGTTTCAAGTTGGTTAAGTATTTAATTCGGAAACAAATGGTTGAAAGCAGCATAAAATATGCGTTTTGCGTGCAATTTTGAAAATTCACAATTTCGTTCAATCAAATACCATAGTTGAAATTTCTACTATAGTTTTCTCATATCCCACCAGAGGTATCATACATCAAACATTGCAAAAATTACAAAGTTTGAAATTTTTAAAAATTATAGAAATTGTACAAACAGTTGTATCAGTGCACTCTAGCTATAGTAACTATAGTACCATATGAAATTATGATTAAAAACAAATCAATTTTGATATTTCAACCCTTCATTACAAACTTTAGCTCTAAAAAGTAGAATTTATTAAAATTTGATACTAAACATTGCGAGTAATCTTCAAAGAAGAGAAAGTGATGAAGAAAATGGCAATGTTTTTGAACAACTCAGTCCAGATATAAAAGTTTACGCTAACGTTTGCAAATCCACTTTTATTGGAACGCAGTGCTCAACAAAAATGGCCTCCACTCACAAACAGGCTTGGTATAAAATTTAAAAAACATGTTTATGCTGCAAATACATAAGGTAATAGCATATAAAAATAATCTTTAGCAATTAGAAATGGTGAAGCAACTTTCATTGATGCCAAGCAACTTCATACGGATTGACCTTTCTTAAACCATTTATTGTGGTACTTGAAAACTTTGCATAATGTACACGGATTTTATGTTTTCATACACGTTAAGAACTGTCCAACATACAAAATATGAATGGAAAATAGTATTTATTTCTGGCTAAACAAACCTCTTGTTGCTTTAAATATATTTATTCCATTAGCAGACTGTCATCTCACTAAACATGCAGGGCAAGGATATTTGTTTCATAGCAAATAGGGAGGTGTAAGGACTGAACGAGCAAAGACAAACGAGTGACATAATGTAAAGGTATCGAAGTCACACAGCTTTACAATACTTCAGACAAGTGTTTATTAAGTGTTGAGATAGATAAGATGTGTGGAGTGCTTCTCTTATGGAGGCACATATGGCAGTTACATTTTAACTTATTACTGTAATTAAAGATTTGCTGGTTGTATAAATGAGTTCCTTCGACAATATTCTTTCTTTGTAAAGTAATATATTTTGCCCTAATATTTTTAATTGTAATCCGGGCCGTTCTCAGTTTGCACCCTTGTAAATATTTTTAGTTATTAATTCATCAAAGCGTGTTTTCCTTATGATGAGCGTATATATACATATTGAGCGTGAGTTGAACGAGCTCCTTTTGAAAACCTTGAGTTTGCCCATGAATTAACCCAATTTTTATTCTCTGAGATTGAGCTGAGCTAAACTCGTTTCAAAAGTGGGCGTTTACAACTATGGGAAAAACTGTCAGAATGGTCTCGGGATTTGAACCTAGGACTTTCCGATTGCGAAGGGCCCATGCTAACCACTCAACTCGCTCGTTTCGTGATAGATGGTAAGGTCACGTTTGGGTGAATCGAGTTTCTGCCCGAGAAATATGTGACAGAGTAGTACTAAATGTGCTCAATATATCAGGGAAGTTTTAGGTGCAAAGCTTAAAGGGTTTAGGAGATACAGCCACTAGAAGGTCATATGGGGGTACATGTTATAGTCGTAATACATAGTCCAAAAGATAAGAGAGAAGTCTTATAACTGTTATTTCCTCTAAACTTGATTATGTTCGTTTTTCCAGCGTATTTAAGTGATAAGACACAAGAGAAAGTTGTTTGTTTTGCAAATCCGAACTGGTTTTGCTATTGCACAGAAAAGTTAACAATTACTACAATCAATATGCAGTTCAAAAAAGAGTGCATGGCTCGCACAAATACTTTGCTCACAGTGAGCACACCTGACAACACAATCAAGTCGCACTTGAAACATTTGTCATTCACAATTCCCTCGAAGCAATAATCGTAAGGAACAACCCAACTTTCAGGTTCCTCATTCAAGTATCCAGACTTATGGAAAGCGAATCGAATCCTGTTGTGAAAACGAGGAGTTTTGAGGTGGCTAATTGTTACCGACTGAAGTTGCATGGAGCTGTCACGATGCCAAATATTCACTTTACTTCCTGTTATTGCCGTATCAGTGACAAAACAAACAAAGCCTTTGTAAGGACCGAATAACTGAACATCCAGAGGTTGAATCATGCCACTACATCCACCGAATATCAGCCGTTTGATTAATGCAAAGCCTTCTGTACACACTGTGACGAAAGACTGTTGTCTTTGTTTTCAGATCATGAATCAAGGAACAAGAGGACTTTCTTCGTATCACTTGGAGTGCTTTTCCACATGCCGTCCGAGTAGAAAGTCTTAAGATCCTGCTTGTTCATATTCACTGTTTTACCAGCAAATGAGATTATGATTATATTAGTTGGATTGGCTGGCTTTGCTGCAGGGAACCTATCGTTTGCTTCAAGCACGAAAGCATACATGGGACGCAGAATTTCTCCTTCCATGGACACAACCAGCATTAACATGTAGGAATGACATGTTGCACTCATATATCCCACTGTTGTTCTGATCTTAACTAATCCTTTCTCCCTCAACGTCCGGTACGAATGTAATTCCTTCTCGAAGCGAATTTGATTCGAATTGAAGACATTGGCAGCTGGAATGTCATCAAAGATCATAAGATCACGTGCTGAAATAGACTGTAATATGCACTTCCATGTGACCTTCAGTGGCTGTATTTCCTAAATTCTTTGAGCTTTCCACCTAAAACTTGCCTGAGATATTGAGCACACTTAGTACCCTATGTCTCCGGCACCAACTCGATTCACCCAAACTTGATCTTTACTTGTGAGTCTGATTTCTGATTAGATTTCGTATAGTTCGTAGTGTTCGTAGGTTTCCTCGATTAATACAAAATTTTTCCTTATCAAATTTTCCCTAGTTTGTTGAATGTCCAGCTCCTATGACAGAAGTTATATGATATGATTAATTTAGTTATATTAAAGGAAGTGCCAACTACATTTATTTTGCTCATTTGTTTTTTGCTGCTATTTTTTTAAAACTTTTTCCTTCACTTTTTTTTTTTTCAAAAAATATACCCAGCCAACAATAGGTGCACATTATGCTACTTTGAACAGACATAAACACACTAATATTGGTTTATTTCTGAAAAACTAAAAAGAATTAAGCATTTATGTAGGTCAATCAGTCAGCGCAAGAATTTCACTGGATCTTCATGTTTTATCGAAAAAAATCCCTTCTCCTTTTTTTCTAAATTTACCTACGAAATTTCCTAAATTAGGGAAATTTCCCGCAAACTACAAACACTGGTGGTTCGGGTGACGATTAAGGCCATGTTTCTAGCGTTTCCCACAAGACAAGGTGAGGCAGAATTTTCATGACGAAATACGAAATCAACAGGCCTCTTCAAACAAAAACAGATACACTTTTCGAGACAGGACACTTTTTTTTTTCATTACGCCTTTTTGAGACGAAACAGTTCCAAATTTCGTCTCGGCGGCAATTTTACATCTCTGTGTGCGGAAAGAAATGTTAAAGTTCACTCAAACAAACATGTACTTTGAAATAAACATGACCATTATGTGGGTAAGTTTATCACGCACGTAAGTTTATCATGGTTCTATATGCACTACAAAAATTACATTCTCAAAAAAGAAATTCTTAAAGCCCCCTTCATATTATTATTGTACATATGCATATATGACGTGTCCACTTCATTCGTACTTTTAACAGTCTATAATACATGAAGAAAGTCAGTTATAAAAACCTGTAATACAATAAAATACAATATAATGGTCTCCTTATATTATTCTTCCCCTTCTCAACCCAACAAAGTTCTCCGTTCGGAAAACTGGAGAATAAACACCATTCAGAGATAGTATACATTTATGGTACTGTACTTCGGAAACTGGAGAAACATGATACAAGGGAATATCCCATTTATAGCTTTATGCCCTATATGGAAAAGAAACTACAGAAAATCCACACCCCTCAAAGTTTCCCATATTTAACCGAAATAAAAGACAGTCGCATCTCCAAGACTGTGATGCTTTGCGTATGATAACGAAAATACTTTAGCACATGGTATCGGTTTGAAATTATGGACGCTTGATAGCTCTGGAAAGTAGGTATATCACAGAGGTTTCCGAGCCTACTCCCAGCTTTCTTTTTTTCCCCAAAATACTTTGCGGTCAGTAACCTCAATTGGACGGGGGATACTTTGCTTCAACTATAGCAACTAATTTTTCTCTTGTGCTACGCAGTGAGGCTCAGTTACATCGTCGATAAGCAATTATTAAGTTTTCTTTAAAAGGGGGATAAAAGCTAAATTAATTGTGATGTAGCACAAAATCATAATGTGTAAAAAGCAACAAATTATACGAGGGTGGTTCAATAATTATTGTCCCCGACCTATAAGCAGTATTATTTTTCCAAAAGGTCTCTTTTCATAGTAATGCACTTCTTCCACCTATGCTGTAAAGCCACTACGCCAGCTTCAAAGAAAGTCTCTCGCTGAGCCATTCCTCCACAGCTTCAAAACGACTTATTTAGAAAAATTAGTCTAATATTAATGTAATTAAAATTAAATACCGAGCCCAGTGGAAAGAGCATTTGCCTCCCTCTGTCAACGCTTATGGTCTAATTAGGTGGCCGATTATTTTTATCCTTTCTCTTCCCTATTATGTTCAATACTCTTTTGCTTTCATTCATGTCTTCCAGCACATCCACATTGTTGTTCTCTGTACAACTGGTGTTCTTTAATCATCTTAGGTTACACATTTTAATTCAAAACGACACAATAAAAAAAAAAAAAAAAAAAAAAATCGAGATAACTCCTAACAATACTCAAAAAATTATTTCAAACGGTGACCCGTTATTTCACCCGTTTTCCCGTGACGTCATCACAAACAAGATCGTTTTCATATATATGATTTACTCAATACTTACATGAGCTTCTTTTCTAATGTCAGCCTGTAGCAGACTCGGACTGGCCAGGGCAGGAGGGCAGGGATCTCTGCCGGGGTCCCCTCTTTCTCATATATAATAATGAATTTTGAATAACATGGAAAGTAAGATAAAACATGTCTGCTGTGTTGGAGCATAGTTACTCGTTGTAGTTCGTTCCGTTCCCAGAGGTCAAGACTGCATTGAGTGTTGTCTTGGGGTCCCATTATTGGGAAGAAACTAACATTACGTTAACTCCTGTTTGAAGTCCTTGTGATCTAGTACGAATATATTTCAACAATATGAAGAATGGGGTCCCAACATCATATTGTCTAAATGTGTATTGGGGCCCCATGACTGCCGAAATAAGAAGAAGAAGAAGAAGAAGAAGAAGACGACGACGACGACGACGACGACGACGACGACTACTACTACTACTACTACTACTACTACTACTACTACTACTACTACTACTACTACTACTACTACTACTACTACTACTACTACTACTACTACTACTACTACTACTACTACTACTACTACTACTACTACTACTACTACTACTACTACTACTACTACTACTACTACTACTACTACTACTACTACTACTACTACTACTACTACTACTACTACTACTACTACTACTACTACTACTACTACTACTACTACTACTACTAATAATAATAATAATAATAATAATAATAATAATAAAAATGAATGTGGGTTCCTCCAAGTAAGGCTCCTGCCGGGGCCCTATAGCCCCAGTCCAAGACTGGTCTGTAGTATACATTTACATTAACGGACCAACTATTATATTGTTGTAACTGATAATTATAATAAATTAGTCTTTATTGAATTTTTCAAGGTTGTTATTCCCTTTCTTGTGTAGATTTATATAGTCTTTAACATTCAGCTATGTATAAAAACTATAGAAGGAGGGGAAAGAACAAAACACAATACTGCAATCACATTATTGTTACTACTTTTTTGTTTGTAATAATACAAATATTAGTGTTTATTCAAAAATATCAGTCTTCAACACGTGAAAATAACCAACATTTTAAAACACAATTGAAATTAATACATTTTGTGGATATAAATTCCCAACAAACCTTTTTTCATAGATACTTTTGATAAACACAACTTTCAAAGAACAAACAAAATATACTGATACAAATACAAAAATATATCAAACCTTAAATCTTATAGGAACAATAATAATTAAAAATAATAATAACTAATAATTTGAAGGAACAAGTTAAAGAAAACGAACTATAATTCTGGAATTAAGAAACACAAATATGGCTCTTCAAGAAATACACGTTGTCATTGGCGTATCCAACATTTGATCAATTATCGTGTGCGTATATTTTGGTGGATTTTTTATGCACACACGAACAGTGTGTGGATTTTCTCGGGGTTCTTTCCGGTTTTCTCCCATATTCTTCATTCCACTATAATAAAGTGACAACTTCGTTAAAATAATGTATTGTATAATTTATAGAGGCATAGAAATTAGAATGGAGTTGTTATTCGCGAGACAAGTGGTAGAACTTCAAACAACACGCTAACACGGTCAGGAACTTTTAACTATCACTCTGCTAACGGCGTGGTAGCTGGGGCAAGAATAACAGAACAGAACAGTGGTACTTACAACGATTGTTGAAGTGAAAAATAATCCAGTGTTAAAATGCCGGTGCGTTGTGTTATTTGTAGTAACCTCTTTGGAGATTCTGAGAATATGTCGACAACTTGCGGACATGTCTTTCACTATTCATGCATAATGGAGTGGATTCAAAGGCCAGAGTCATGTCCGCAATGTTGGTGCCCAGTGACCATGGACATAATTCACAGAATCTACTTGCAATGCCTTGGAACTGTATGTGATGGAACATGTTGGAAAATTTGAAGATGGAGGTTCATATACAGGAGACTAAGAAAAAGGAACTAGAATCTATCAATGGAAAGTTAACGTCACTTAATGAAGAATTGAGGGACGAAGTTAGAACACTAAAGAACACCATTATAGAGTATGTACAGAAAATTATGGCTCTAGAACACGTAAACGCGAGATCTAATTTGGCTAATTTTCAGGCTAAAATATCCTCAGAGGAGGCCAAAGCTGCTTTGGTTAGAGCGGAAATGTACTAAACGAAGGGTGCCCTTGTTCACGTTGAATTAGAAGCGGACGTGAAGAAGTCTCGTCTGGATGCCGAGAAAGCACGAGTGGAGGAAGATACAGCTCACTCAGGCGCTCAGCAAGTTTGGGAAAAGGTTGTGGAATGAAGAAAATAGAAGGAAACGAGAGAAGGCCGAAAAACCCATGCACACTCTTTCTCCACCACAAAGCCCACTTGGAAAAAGATGGGATCGAACGAAGGACCCCACGCGTCAGAAGCTCAAGGTTTATGATGGAATTAATACTGTTATGGTTTAATAAATGACATTATTAATTATCCTGAAGCGTTATGAAGAAGATCTGAGATCTTATTGCTACATTCGAAAATTCTATAGGACATACTATACACTCAACATTACTTACATCTTAATTAGCCATGGTAGAGGTTAACAACAATTTCGTCTTTACAAACAGGTTCATATCAGAGTAGTACTGACAGGTAGTTTTCATCACATTAATATAATTATTTTTTTTAACCACACTCCTGATTAATAATTATCGCTTAATGTTTACAAAGTATAATCCGAGAAATGTCTTCCAATACTAATGTGAGAAGTATCTACTTGCCTTTACAAAGTAATACGTATATTTCTTTTTTCCTCATCAAACACGTGCAATCAAAAGTCATACACAAAATACGGTTACACATCGTTTAACAATATTTTATGAATAATATATATTTTTCATTTTAAACATGAATGTAAAAATTTATACTAAACTTTTCTTCATACAAATTCTTAAAAACACACACAGTAAACTTTTGGTCTTACACGTTACAAAATAATAGGATATCTTATATCTTATTCAATTTTCCTAATAGTAAATCAACATACAATTTTCCTAATATGTTCTAGTTAGATATTTTAGTGATTACCTTTAAGTTGTACACAAACACTAACTTATACTATTGACTGAAACTATAGGTTCAAAATCGGTATTCACAAGATGATACATTGATTTCCTACCAGAACAAGTCATATTTCATGTTTCAGATTTTTTTTTTCCACGTAACGATGCATATGTTTAATAGACATCGCAAGACGCAATCAAATAACCCATGGTCTTTTAAATTCAAATAGATCACACATAAATATACTACACGTAAAAGAGAAAGGAGTGGTAATTTCTAAATATGCATGAAATTACGTTGATGCGTGCACATAACAGGATTTTATTCGGTTAAAATGTTTCCTTAAGCAACCTACTCTTGTTGATGTCTGCTGCCATAGACAAGCAGAATCACGGACAAAATCTCCCCAAAATAAGATTTCCGGAACATAAAAATTACCCAGCACTTTTGTAAATGCGAACAAAAAACTAACTAGATGAAAATTTTCCTACATTATGCATTCTAATGCTGATTGGTTGGGTTTGGAGTTTTACACCTTTCAGAAAGTTACCACGTGAGATCTAATGTATTAAATAACCTTGCTCTACATTAGCGACATCACTTTGAAAGAAGAATAATTCAGCTTGAGACGGTTTTAGGCTAAGTTAACGACCCTGTTTGTGATAATGTATAATAATTTATTATTAGTGTTTCATTTCAAATTGATATTTACAGTTAGTAAGTAATATACAATGATCAATGTTTCTATCGTTCAAGAAGTTACAAACAAGTATTTCTTTTTATTCAGTTAGTGAGAGAAAATGCTACTCATGTCAAATTAAACTTATTCGAAAATAAAAGGATTAAAAAGCCATAAATCTATATTATGTTTCTCAATTCACAAATTCCTGTCCTGCAAACTACAATAAAAGCATTTGCTGTGACAATAAGTTAACAGAGTTTAATTAGAAAACATGCCTTTGGGGAAGAAATCTCGGTTCGATTCTTGGTGGATGTGTAGATCCATGCCTCATATAACCTTGGTGAAAAAAAAAAAAGACGTTAAAAGGTAAACGAGTAGATCCCATGCTTCATTTAAATTTGGTGCATTAGAAAAAAATGTTACAGCTCCAAAACCAACTACCCTATCAATATGTTAATACAATTTTTATTTTACAATAATACAATACCTTCTACCTATTAATAGAAATGTACTCTATTTAATCAATAAATTCCATGTATTTTACCTTACCTGCTACCGATTGAGGAGATTTTCTTTTTCTTTTTTTTTTTTTTTTCTTAAGGAGAGAATCTCTATGAAAGAATTGGCAACGACACCACTCTATGTAACAATCTATGCCTAGTACCTAAATTCCAAAATTTAGAAGTATTGCATTATAACATACTAATAGAAAAATATTTAGAAGAAATTAAGTATTGCATTATAACATACTAATAGAAAAATATTTAGAAGAAATTAAGTATTGCATTATAACATACTAATTGGAAAATATTTAGAAGAACTTAAGAAGCATGACTTCGTACTTTAGATTGTTTTGTTCGCTTTTTGATAAATCTTTCTTGCTTTGCAATTCAATTTTCGTGAAAAGAAACTAAAACATTTCCTAACTTTCATTAAAATTTCCAGTAAAATGTCAAGGCACGTCAACTGTTTACCTATTTGATCCTTTCACAACTGAAGCACTGACATGACACATATATAAAGATGACAGGTAGTGTTATGAAGAATAGTCACAATCAACTTTATGACAATTTGTAGCCTCCGAATACAATTAAGATAATTTTTCTTTATATTTTTTTAAATTGGAATTTTGTAAAAATTATTTACATATAACTATATAATTAATACATCAATATATGCACATTAATGCAGTAAGTTAAATAACCAACCAATAATTAATATTACTTGTGAGGTGAATTACATAAAAAAAAAAAAAAAAAAAAAAAAAACCATTTTGCACGGAACTTCTTCATTTATAGAAAGACAAGCATATAAATCTTTCATCATCAGAATCAAGGACCCTAAATTAGATCTGGATAAAGGTAGCCTACACAAGCAATGGAACTACATAATAAATTCCAGCAAACAATAAATTCTTGTATCTATTCTTTCTGCACTGAAATTTCCACAACATTCGAGTCAGAACTCTTCACAAAGCATCCATCAAGTTCAATGTTAATGGATATGGAAACATTGTTGTCTCAAAAAAGGAAAATGAGTCACACCATACGCTTATCTAGATGCTCAGAAGAGTTAAAAAGGCATATTAATCTAATTTCGACTTTAGTTGAACTTATCTTTTTTCCGATCACAAGAAGGTAAATAAATTTAGAAGCAGTTCACGTAATAATCCGAAGAAAAGAGACTACACGAATAAGCATACAGTGGAGCTTGCGAAATATTGTGGGAAAATAATAGTCCTTGACACATCACACAGGTAACATTATTTGCTCTTGATATATGCGGCAGATGGTTATAAGGGAAATACGTGTAAATTACCTTACGTGGAGATAAATTAGTATTAACCGTGACCAGGGAAATATTGCTTGAGCAAATGAGATAGTGTTAACATTAGGTATGTAACTTCCTTGAACTCATCGCAATAATAATAATCACGAGTTTCCATTATTAATGAAACCTGTTACAGCATCAGGGCACAAGTTAGTCTCAATCATTTCTATTTCTTTCAAAAAGATTTCAGCTTAAAATTCCTATACCATTTGCATATATAGAACAAAATTTAAATACATATTTTTTATTAGTTTAAACTAATGAATTTAATATTACTCATTTTACTTCAGAATGATAAAGCATGTCATTGTGTTTTATTAACAAGTCCTACAATAGCTAGTTTTCGACATCTCACATGTTTACTATTTACTCACATCTCCCCTAACACGAATTTAATGCTTACGACAGCACCAAGCTTATCAGCTTCATATACCCTTTCACAACAGGATTGGTTTAAATTAGTAGTATAACTTGTTTTTGCATATTAAACATAGAACAACTTATATAATAATTTCAAGTAGTCTGTGATCGAGAAGAACTATAACAACAGTTAGTTAAAAAAAATATATGCTTAAACTAATATATACACTTCAAACGTATACGAAAAAAAGAAAAAAAAAACTATTTTTGTTTACTCCATAACAAGCACAATTTTGTAATTCCAGAAGAAAGAAGAATAATAACAAATAAAAATTAGACTTGACAGATAATATTAAAACAAAGTACTACCATTACAAATGTAAACTGTATTTATTATACACAAACAAATAGTTATATTGACAATACAGAATGAACTTCAAAACTTGATCATCAAATAGTTTGACTCTGTACCTCTGAAACTTTGCAATACTATGCATACAATTTATTATTAACGGGAATGGAAACAATAATTAAACTTCACACAACAACAAATATTTCCACTTGGATTATCCAAGTAGGAGGACCAGTAAATAGAGAACTAAATACGAAATGTATGTCAACTGACACTATGAGCATAACCAGAGAGGAATCAAGAAAAGTCATCCAGTATATTTTCTTTTCAGAAAAAGAAAACTATTAATATACTTTTAAAATTGAAACAAACATACGGGCAAACGATTATTTTATCTTCCTTTTGCAAGCTTTGAATTTCTCTAGATACGCTCACAGTTAAATCAATTACTTCTTTCTTTAAGTCTTATTTCACCGTTTCATAATTGCGCTGTTGTGTATCAACAAGAAATTTACATTTCCTCTCGTGTCACCACACATAAGAAATGATTCTTTGTCAATAACGTATGTTGCCATCTTCACCACAGGATTTGGCAAAGATTCAAACTGACCCAACTGAAAAGACAAGAGTGTAAATAACATCAAACTACATATTAATTAATAATGGTTATAGAATATAATACATTACATTATATATATATATATATAGAGAGAGAGAGAGATAGGGTGGATAGGGGTTAATAAACTAGACCGACAAACTGAAACAAGTGATTCCTCACATCGAAATAAGGAAAAAAGGTCATATAAACCCGTGGTCAAAAGTGTATACTTTCAGAGCTAGGACTGTCCAAAACCGTGGAAAAATGAACTTTGGGGACGAATATCTCCAAAACTATTAGCTATTGAGGGGAGGCGTCATATTTTTGTCTTAGACTTGTACTCTGCTCTATCCAAAATACATGATTCTGAATCGTTCAGTGGCGGCGCAAGGGAGTCTCTCATAGGAAGTAGGGGGTCCTGGATAGTCCGTTAAAACAGATGGGTTCGATTCATGACAGATAAAACAATGTCCCATCAAATAACAGGAAGTCGTTGACAGATAATCGATATTTTGAACAGAATCAAGATGGCGAAGGATTTATGGTGTGTTGTACTGTTAGATAACAACAGTGAGGACTGAATGTAGTGGATAAAAAGGGAATTAAATAAAATCATTACATCTGCAGAATGATGATCCACACTCATGACCTGTATGCTAAAGGAGACACACATTAATAATACGTAATAATTTTGGAAGAATTAATGCAATGAAGATTTGCGAGAAAATGGGAGTATCCTCTCTCTCTCTCTCTCTCTCTCTCTCTCTCTCTCTCTCTATATATATATATATATATATATATATATATATATATATATATATATATATATATATATATATATATATATATATATATATATATATATATATATATAATCAGATACAATGTTCTTCACCACAAACTCACTTGGTCGCAGATCTAAAGTGGGACCTTTACCATAAGGTGCACACTACCACTGAGTTACCAGGTACCCCTTTTGCCCCTTCCATGTAGCAAACAACAGATTGTTTACACCGTATGGGAGCTAACGACACATACACGACACTTATTGCATAACCAAGCAACAATATTGTTATGTAACAAACAGAGGAAAAAGTCGTGTTGAGAAGGTAGATATCTCGAGAAGAGTTGGTAACTTATGCTCCAGATTTTTTTGAAACAAAATAATATTTCACAGTGTTTCCTCCTAGGCTAAAAGAAAGGGATAATTAAAGAAATATGAAAAAAGTTGAGGGAATGAAAATATGCTAGACAATGGGACAACCGTAAGGAAACCCGTGGACACTTCTGGAGAGAGAGCTGCTCATTGCGATGACCAATATGGAAAGTTTCTTGGCCATATGGGTCTCGTTGTACAGCGGGGGACACTTCTAAATGGTACACCTTAGCCGTAAATCTCCATATGGCTGTACCATTTATAAGTGTCCCCCGCTGTACGTAGTAATAGGAAATATGAGACATGGTATTGCCAGTCAGTCATAATGGTGAGAGTGTCATTGAAAGGATCAGGAGCACACGGACATGTCTGGGAACAACAGCACAATGTTCACGGAAAATATCCCCTCCCTTCACCTCCTCCTTCTCTCTTTGATGTATGAACATATGAGATTATCACGGGGTAGAGGCCTGCAAGGGGCTCGGGCCAAGTCCGTGGACCGAAATCGGGTCTACAAAGCATATATATCATTTCGGGATCGGGCCGGGCTTGTACTGTAAACTTTTAAATATACAATCATATTTCTCGGGCCTTTTCGGGGCTAACTTTGTAAATATACTGTACTATGACTGTTCTTTCTGGAGAACTTTTGAAGCACAACTGCAAAATTAAACCTCTAATTGCTATAAATAAAAGTACAATTTTGCCTTAATTATTAAGTTTCTGTAATTCCGGCTTATTTCGGGCTCATTTGATTATCAAACAGACTCGAGCCGGACTCAGGCCTAAGGAATAAAACGGTTTTCGGACTTAGGTCGGGCCTCACATTATAAATTCACAGGCTGGGCCGGATCCAAGCTAAAAATTCCGGCCCGTGCAGAATTCTATCACAGGGATAACGAAAACAAATTGCAAGTAAATTGAAAACTCGTTGTTTAGAGGTGCACTCACAACGGATAAATAATATCACGCGCCGCCTTCTAATCGATGGATCCCGGATTCGATTCCTACGGGTTACAAGAGGCAACACTGTGAAATGTTAATTTCTTTCAAACAAATCTAGAAACGTAAGTTACCAACTCTTCTGGAGATATCTACCTTCTTAACACGACTTTTCCCTGTTTGTTACATAACCAATATTGTTGCTTTTATGTGTCATCAGCTCTCATATGTTGTAAACAATCTGTTGTTTGCCACACAGAAGGGGCAAAAGAGGTACCTGGTAACTGTGATAATGTATACCTTATGGCAAGGGGTCCCACGTTAGATCTGCGATCAAGTGAGGTTATGATGAACATTGTATTTAATATTCTTATTTTCGTTTTTGTTGTTGTAGCGAGGATACTCCTATTTTCTCGCAAATCCTCATTGGATCAATTCTTCCAAAATCATTGCGTATTATCAATGTCTGTCTCCTTTAGCATTCAGGTCATGATGGTGGATAATCAATCTGCAGATGTAATGATGATATTTAATTTTTTACTCCCTACTGTAGTTATGCAACGACGTACAACACACCATAAATCCTTCGCCATCTTGATTCTGTTCGAAATATCGATTGTCTGTCAACGACTATTTGTTACTTGATGGGACATTGTTTCATCTGTCATAAATCGGGCTCATCTGTTTTAACGAAATATCCAGGACCCCCTACTTCCTGTGGGGGACTTCCTTGCGCCGCCACTGAACGATTTAGAATCATATATTTTTGGATAGAGCAGAGTACAAGTCTAACAAGGGAACCTTCCGAAAATGATAGTTGCAGTGAAAGATGTGGCCTATGCCAATTGAAAAAGTTGTAACAGAGATGAGCATTCCCAGAAAATTAGCTGCCCATAGCAATATGCTCAAGAAATATAAGGGGTGAAAGTTCGGGAAACAGCAGGGTTGGACAAGGTGAGAAAAGTGCAAATTCCGAAAAAAAAAAAAAAAAGGGGGGGGGGCACGGCAAAATACAATGCTGACAAGTGATGTATAGAAAGAGACTTGCCACAATAAGGAACAAATTAAGGCCACCAGTGGGGTTAACGGTGTTGCCAACTGCAATGAAAAGTACATGTTTTGCAAAGAGCACTATATGAAGTGTGCAATATTAAGTGTCAACCTGTCATGTAGAACATAAGATATGACGTGTATAATCAGTGGTACAATCTAACAAAAGAGAATAGAAAAAACAGAAGTACGAAAAATATGGAAAAGACGAAGTTGGCCATAATGCGCCACATTTGATCACGAACTGTGCATATTAGAATGAACAAAACAAGAAGCACCAACTATGTAGGAAACCGACGTACCTAGAGTCGAAAAGAAAAACGAGTTCTAAAGTTGGCAACACTGGCCATGAACATCCAGACAAGTCTAATATAGTTAGGCTACTCGCTTCAAAAAAAGAAAATTCCGTCAACAGGCATCACTCGGAATGCATCAATGAGTGCATTCGGAGTGATTGAGGCAATGTCATGTCGGGGAACATGAAATGGTTGGGTTGAGCCAACAACCGATAATAGAAGTAGTGAAAATTATGTGATGGTTGAGTCGTATGTGGGAATATAGAGGGTGTCCCACCAAACTTTTGACCTGAAAGATTTGCGAAACGAACAAAAATGTGACGGATCCAGTTGTGCAGGAATGTACCAGTGTCAGGGGATGATAAAAGTCTGTGAGAAGCAAGTGCTCCTAGAATCCCCATCATAGGGCTCCAGGAGCCAACTTCAAATTTTTAAATGGCAACAGGGACTGAGTGGTACCTCTCTCGATAGATCATGGAATGTGCAACAACATCTATAGGAAACATTTGCTATATGAAGCATGTTTTTCAAAATGGCCGCCACAAATATATGTTGTGTCTTAACATGGCATCGAACATTGTGATCTCAAATTGCTGCGAAGCGAAAAGAGATGTTGGAAACCCAATTGCACAGGAATGTACTCATGTCGAGGGCCAAGAAAACTTTGTAAGAAGCAAGTCCCCAGGGTCCCCATCATAACGCTCGAGGGGTCAACCGCAACATTTCAAATGGGAACAGGGGGCTGATGATATTTCTCTGGATAGATACAACACCGTCTATAAGAAACATTTGCTATATGAAGCACGGGTTTCAAAATGGCTGCCAAAATGCACGTTGTTCTTGTCACCGAGCAGATATTTTTGGCGGCCATTTTGAAATCCCATATAGTAAATATTTCTGATGTGCGTTGTTGCATATTCCAAGATTTATCGAAAGAAATATAACTCGACCGATGGTGCTATTTGAAATTTGAAGTTGGCCCCTGGGACCCTATGATGGGAGACTTGGGGGCACTTCGGTCTCATAGAAGTTTGTCGGCCGCTGACATGGGTACATTCCTGCACAACTGGATGTGTCACATTTTTTTCGCTTTGAAACTATTTCAGTCGCAGAGTTAGGTGGGATATTCTGGATATATCATATAGGCGGTGATTGTACTGCAGACAGCAACACACAGCAGATCAAGCCTTTGATTATGTTTGCTTTCTACAGGTGTGGATATGTGATAGAAAGACCACCAAAGGTTCCGACACCTCTAGAGTACTGTTTCGAGACATTCACAGGCGGTCATTGTACCATGTGTGACGGATGGGCAGTATTCAGCTGTGCTCACTGCAAATGTATCTTTTGTTTGGACCAATGTCTCATCGAACAATTGCACGTACAATGTGGACGAGCATGTACATATGATGCGAAGGCTAATGCCTGTTGCCTGAATTTTGTTTTTGTGAAGCGAGTGGCCTAACTATATTAGAATTGTCTGGATTTTCATTGCCAGTGCTGCCAAGTTTGGAACTCGTTTTTCTTTTCGACTCTAAGTACGTCGGTTTCCTGCATAGTTGGTGCTTTCTTGTTTTGTTCATTCTAATATGCACAACTTGTGATCAAATGTGGCGCATTATGGCCAACTTCGTCTTTTCCGTGTTTTTCTACTTCTGTTTTTTCTATTCTCTTTTGTTAGATTGTATCACTGATTTTACACGTCATATCTTATGTTCTACATAACAGATTGACACTAAATATTGCACTCACTTCATATAGTGCTCTTTGCAAAACATGTACTTTCCACTGCAGTTGGCAACACCGTTAACCCCACTGGTGGCCTTAATTTGTTCCCTATTGTGGCAAGTCTCTTTCTATACATCACTTGTCAGCATTGTATTTTGCCGTGCCCCCCTTTTTTTGCGGAATTTGCACTTTTCCCACTTTGTCCAATCTTGCTGTTTCCCGAACTTCCACCCCTTATATTTCTTGAACCTATTGCTATGGGCAGCTAAGTTTTTGGGAATGAACATCTCTGTTACAGCTCTTTCAATTGGCATAGGTCACATCTTTCATTGCAACTATCATTTTCGGAAGGTTCCCTTGTAAGACAAAAACATGACGCCTCCCCTCAATAGCTAATAGTTTTGGAGATATTCGACAACAAAGTTCATTTTCCCACGGTTTTGGACAGTCCTAGTTCTGAAAGTATACACTTTTGACCACGGGTCCATATGACTTTTTTTTTCCCTTATTTTGATGTGAGGAATCGCCTGTTTCAGTTTGTCGTTTGTTGGCGTAGTTCATTAACTATACTGCAAATAGTCATATATATAATTGCAAACCTAGATGCACTCGAATATCGCTTCTCGCGAGATCAGCTAAGTTAACCAGTGCTGGGTCTGGTCATACGAAAGATGGGTGACCATTCGTATTCACTAGATCGTGCTGACATTGTGGCATCCTCCCAGCATCAAGAGGACAATTTGGGAGCTACCTGAAAGAACAAAACTCCGGTCTAGAAAGCGAGCTGATGTGCTGGCATCAACCCAATGACTACCATGAGTCGGTTGGTAGCCCTGGCCTCCTACGGGATGTTTAGTTTCTTTTTCTTCTTATTATTAATATACGTTGTAAAAAAAATAATGTAGCGAACAGATGTGTTTGATTTATGTCATATTATATCAGTATTACAACTTTCTATCACAACAGTGTCTAGCCGTAGTGTATCCATATCATCAAAATATTTCGAAACGAGCTAACAGATGAGGAACTTGAAGATACATAAAGAGCACTTACATAACTTGAATAGTTATAACAGAGAATAGGAAACCTAGGAAAGGATGCAGGTATCATAGTTGTCAGTAAATGAAATGTTTACAGACAAGCCTGCGATTTTGGTCGTTCAAAGGAAAAAATGATAGTGAGTAGTGTGTGTGTTCTGTCATTTACTGTCAAGTAAATAACAGATTTTGATATTAAAATTTACATCTAGTGAGAGAGAGAAACTTTATATTTACCAGGAATCTGAACTAAAAGTATCATTTAGGTATTATACAGAATTGGAATTTACGAATACCGCGAAATGGAATGTACACGTTTCAATACTGAAAGATCATGGTAATGTCAAAAATCACTTTGTATTATTAATATTATGATGATGCTTCTTATCATCTTAAGATTATATGAGATATGGAACTACCGTTTAACGTAGAACTGAACCAAGTGACCAACTCGTGACCATGAACACAGAAGAGTGTGCTAAACGCGAGTTCGGTTTAGTGCTAAGTTTATAGCACTCAATGAGTTGAAGAGGAAATGATTTCAAAAGGCCATCTTCTGTCAATTACATATGAAAGTTGGATAGTCTTTAATGAACATCTGTTCGATACATATTTTCTTTTCTTTTCCTGACGACGAAGTAATAAGCACAAACAATCTGAAGTTGAAAACTGTTTCAATGTGATTGAATGATGTGACCGAACGATAGTACAGTATTTTTCAATTTGTTGCTTTCGAACCTTTTACTACTCAGTTATATGCCGTACACCTGAATGTGAGTTTCAAGAGTTGAATTCCAAATAATAAGCATTACAGCAAACTTGCTCACATTTCGTTATTGAGGAGCTCCATAAAATAGTATCATATAAGACTAGAAATGATTTTTCCCCAAGCATTAACAGTCTTCTATAGTTGTTTCCTCATTATCTAACTACAGCCAATAAGACGTTAGTGTACACGTTAAGCTACAGGACAAACAAAAAAGAGTGGTTAAAACTATTGTTCGGACACATGGAACTACAGCTTAACGTGGAAAAGTAATGAAATACGTCCACCGGGAATTGAAACTGTCTCACGCACATACAAATCAAGGATGCTAATACTTGACTAGCAGCGAACCTCCTAAAGTCACTGCAAGATATTACACGGTACGATATCGTTCATGAATATATTACATTAAAATAAAATGAAGAGTAATCCTTATTAGTAAAAAAAAAAAAAAAAAAAAAAAAAAAAAAAAAAAAATACACAATAACAATTTATATATCCTACCTGAATCAAATCAGTCTTTTCATCGTTAAATTTCCATATCTTAATGCTGCCATCTTTAGATGATGTATAGAATCGTCTTTCATAGTAAAGATCGTTACAAATACAATTTACAACGGAATCATGGATCTGAAAGAGAAAACAAGAAAAAAATGAAACCTTTTAGTTAAAGCAATATGATTCTAGTGCATACATATACAGTGGTGATACGTAGTGCGAACGTTTCTAACTTCGAACGTTCCAGAATTTGAACGCTAAATTTTGATTTGGAGCTAAAACAAGGTTTCTATGCTTGAATTTGGTACAACAGATGGCAACGTTGATTAGTCTTTGAAGTTTAAAAGTATTTTAGAGAGGACTTCACAGGAAATGAATGTATTATATTGTCTTTATATTGATTTATAATTTTGAAATACTTTTACAGTACACAGGGAACACCGTACTCTAGTGTTAGAGATAATCAGCCATCGATGTCCTACAAAAAGCAAAATGTGTCAGTATCTACAAAAACGAACTAGAACTCATGTTCGCGTGGTCCCAGGTTCGATTCCCGGCCGGTGCTTCCCAATTTTCAGCGCACACCCAGCGTCATGAGGCAAACTGGGAAATCACGTGAAAACAAGACATGACAGCCGCTAGGCTGGACGTAGGTCAGCCGGTCGTTAGTGGATGGCGCTGGAGCAGGCTTAGGCTCACAAATGAGCCGTTACGCCAAGCGGTTCGGTTTATTTCTTTACAGTATACTGTACAGTGCTATTGTGAAAAAATGGCGTCCTGTTAAATCAGTGGTAACTTTTGCGATGACAACGTGTTGGGTCATTTTAAAACCTCCAATAAAGTAGTCAGAGGCAAACAATACATCTTCCATTCCAACTAAGAAGCAGAAAGGTGACGTTTAACAATAGAATCATAATTTTTGTCTCTGTCATTTTTATAGATAGGTGCTGTTGTCACAATTAAAATTTTGTTTAATAACAAAATTAGGAGCGTTCTATGTCATTACATACGTTATAATTAATAGAATACCGTAGATTAAAAAAAAATACATAAGAAAACGAGTTAGTTGATTTTTCATTATTTCTTACGTAACTTTTGATTTGATCATCGAACAATTCGAAGTTCGAAAGGATTTCTGAAACGAATTAAATACGAACTAACTAACTAACTCTATGGCCTATGGAACCCGGAGGTTCAATGCCGCGTTCACGAAAGCTCTCCACTGACTTCTATCCTTAGCTAACTGCATTCAGTTTCTACTTTGTATTCCTATCTCTGCGAGATCCATCTTAATATTGTCCTCCCATCTGCGCCTAGGTCTTCCTAATGGTCGTTTTCCGATTGGTTTTCCAGTCAAGACTTTGAAAGCTTTCTACTTTCTTCCATTCTAGCTACATGACCCGCCCACCTAAGCCTCCTAGACCTGACGACCCTAACAATGTTGGGTAAACCATATAAATTATGTAGTTCCTCGTTATGAAGTTTCTGCCATTCCCCATTCCCGTTCCTCTTGGGTCCGAATATTCGTCTCAGGATCTTGTTCTCAAATACTTTCAGTCTATGTTCTTCCCTCAGAGTAAGTGACCATGTTTCGCAGCCATACAGAACAACAGACATAATTATCGTTTTGTATATTTTAAGTTTCAAATTCCTCGACAGAATTCGCGACGTCAAGAGATTTTGAACCGAATAGTAACACGAATTCCCTGCTTTTAGTCGACATTTAATTTCTCCATGAATATGATTTTCCTCTGTTAACATTAATCCCAGTGGCGGCCGGTGGTTTGTGGTTTCGGGTGTTGCAGTACGAACGATCGGAGACAGAAGATATAAAGTGGACTCATTGACCAATCAGCATAAATTTAGATGCAAATGCTATGTGACATGTTAAATTAAATAAAAATCTGTTTTTAAAAAATAAAAAATGAAGAACATTTAATCCGATTAATCACCTTATTTAATTAGTAAGTTCATTCTTCTCTCTTTGATTGGAACAAATCTGGCTGATACATGCTGGTTGAACTCTAGTATTCTTATTGTCAGGTCTTTTTCGATGGAAAGCATAACCAATGGTGATAACCTTTCTTGGGACATTCAATTTCTTGAAAGTGTCAATTGTTTTTCATGTGAAAAAAAAAAAAACTTTTCTTCTTTTACTGACGTCATAGGTACAGTTAATATTAATTTCAGAAGCTTTGTAGATTCACTAAATATTTTTTCTAGATTTTTGTGAACAATTCATTCTAGCAAACTCAGTCCCTGACAGTGATCCGAATTCCTCTTCAGTGTAGACTGAAGAGAGTTCGTAGCAGAGATTAATGTTATAAAAAAATGTACATTGAATACGCTTTATTCACAATTTATCTAGGAAAATTTCAAATAAATTGTGGAAATGTGCCTAGTGCATACAATATTACTGCCATAAGGTGTCCTGTAAACTTAAACCGTTTTTTTTTTTTTTTTCGAACACTCTCCTGAATTGCACTTTACTTGTTTTGTCTAAGCCTTAATTGTAAGTTTTTCCTCAGTTGAAAAATGGCAATTTTTTTGTAAGTTATTTACAGAAGTCATGATATGCAATTCATTCAGAATTTGTAAGTTATGTACAGAATTAAAGCACATACAATAAAATTAAATCTAATAACTAATAACCAAAACAGCTGATACAAAAGAGATACTAGTATATGAATTGCGAATATCACATATTCATACGTAGGGCTGTAAACTGGCTGGCTTTTCATTGGCCTGGCCGGAAAAATTGATGTTATTTTGATTAAAGCCGGTGACGGATGCAAACTTCTCACCAGCCCCTTTATAACAGTTTTTTTTTTTTTTTTTTTTTTCAAGTTTGTATCTAGTTCGAAGTATAGATATTGAGAAGTAGCTGTCATCCTGTAAACTCAAAACTGTTACCTTTCACCATGTATCAACGATTAATATATTTTGTTCACCTGTTTAGAAAATTTTAGAGAGATGACAGGGACTGTATCAGGGAAAATTTGAAATTTACTTTCAAGGAATTTTATACATTTATTAAGAGTGGAAAAGGACTTCTTAAAGCAATTTTCTATAGTTGAAGTAGAGACTATATGTTTAAAGAATGAATTTCATTTTCCAAATCCAAAATTGTCACGTAAAGATTATTATACTTTTGTTCATCTGTTTCGATAATTTTAAAGAAATGGTAGTTACTGGTAAATACAATAAATTGATCAATGCCGATTGATCAATTTCAGTTCCTCATTTATAGCACAATGTATCTATTAAGGTTATTAGTGAATGTTCTAAGGACATACAGAATATATGTGTTAATGCACTTTTGTTCACGATAGTACATTTCCTTTCCATGGATAGGTCCGAATAGAGATACTTCACGCTGAGACCTATATCACAGAGAATTTTGAGGAAGTGTCGGTTCTTTTTATTTTACAGAGTTGGCAACCTTATTCATATATCAAAACACACACACACACACACACATATATATATATATATATATATATATATATATATACACTTGTGCGTAAAAGAAAAAAAGAACTACATTCCAAATCATCCCTCTTGGTTGTTACGCAATGCACGATGAACACAATATACTTCCACATGAGGCGAAACAATGTTTATCAACGTTCTGGAAAGCAACCTTGAAACCCGCCAGATATAGGAACAACATATTAGCTGGGAGGGGTCCAAATTATTTCAGGAAGGTCCAATACGTCTACGTAATAACGAACCTGTCTTTTATTGTACCCGAAAAGATAAGTAATTCTTAATTACTGTCACCTATATTTTTAGAAAAAATGATAGAACGATTATTTTTAGAACGATTATTTCTATAAGAAAAGAAAGAGTACATGATGAGGCGTAAAATAAAATATTTAGCTTACATCAATAATTTCTCTGTTAAACAAGTATAGTTCGTTAAGAAAGTCTACAAATGCTAGTCGAGTTTCGAAATTTTGGGGAGGTCCGGACTCGGTGGACCCCCCTCGTGGCTACGCCTCTGAGCATTGCTAACTAGTCCCAAATTCAATGTGGCGTTCCCCACCATACAGTTCTATCAAGAGTATAAAATATACTTATTTTATAAAAGAAATATGTATATACTAAAATACTATCCACTGAGGGGGGGGGGGGGATTCTGCATATTGACTTATTAATATTTGGTTCACAAATTACTGTAGAAGAAATTTTTATTATCTATAAACTAAGAATTAACTTGTAAATGCGGATCTACTTTCATTTGATTTCTGCTCTACTATATATTTTCCTTTTTATTTTGTAATTCTGCTATCACCGTTTTTAATTGTCATTATATTGATTTGTTTCAGTATTAGTACCGTAATATAAAAATATGAATGCATAAAAACAAATTCCATTTGTTAACTGCTAGTGAAATAAAATTTAGAAATCTTATTTAGCGCGAAAAACCTTCTCGTTCACTGGAAACCGTGCTGTGTTGCAGAAGCACTGCAACAACCAGACTCTTTAACTTCTGAGATAGGGGAAAGGAGACTTAACATTTGCTCCAATTCCCGCGCTGAAGGAATCTGGTCGTTGCATGCTCGCTGCAACACAATATAAATTAGAAACTCTGTGACGGATTATTTTTCGCTCTTTAAAACGGATTAACGAAACGGACAGTTAGAGAAGTAAAAAAAAAAAAAAAATGTTATTTAAAGTATATATTGGAGTATTAGAAAGTATTTTTTTCTGTTCTTTACTACTATTGCTAATAATATTTTTTTCTTGAAATACTTTGGTCGTTGCGCAACGCTGCAACACTAACATTAGCCGCCACTGATTGATCCTAGATATTTGAAACTATCCACTTTATCAAAAGTATTATTTAATATTTTAACGCATCCATAATTTGCTATATTACGGTCCCGACGAACTTCCATGTATTTAGTTTTCTCTGCATTTACTTCTAAACTCATGTCCCTGCAAGCGTTTAATAAGATCTCTGCATTTCTTTCTATTGTTCTCCTATCATCCCCTACTAAATTTACATCATCAGCACATGCCATAACCTGGTGAATACCGTTTAACTGTAGGCCCTGGTTGCTATCTTTGATTTTCCTTATAGTGTATTCCAGAACGAAGTTAAATAATAATGGCGACAACGCATCTCCTTGTTTCAGGCCATTTTCGACGTGAAAGCTCGTGGACAAAAATTTTCCTATCCGCTTTACTTTGGGATTCATTTAAACATATCTTAATTAATCTAATTAGCTTTCTCGGTATTCCAAGTTCTGTAAGAACGATGTATAACGTTTCTCTCCTAACCGAGTCGTACGCCTTTCTAAAATCAATAAATAGTTGATGTACCGGGGTATTGTATTCCCACTTTTTTTCGAGTATTTGGCGAATGGTAAATATTTGGTCGATAGTTGATCGATTTCGTCTAAATCCGCACTGATAATCTCCAATAATTTCATCTGCGTATGGGGTAGTCTTGCTAATAGAATATTTGAAAGGATTTTATAGGATGTTGAGAAAAGAGAAATGCCTCGATAATTATTACAGTCAGTTTTGTCGCCTTTCTTGTGAATTGGAACAATGATTGATTCTTTCCACTCTTGTGGCAATTCTTCCTTGTTGTAGATAAGGAGAATGAGTTTGTGTATCTTGTTCCACAATTTTTCGCCTCCAGCTAAAATTAACTCAGCCGGAACTTCATCTAGAACCGGAGATTTGTGTTTCTTTAATTTCTTTATAGCGGTTTCTATTTCTATTCGGTTGGGTTCTGGAATATAAGGTTCTGCGGTGTGTATCTCCTTTTCTCCACGCACACTAGTTTTTGGTTGCGTGTTAAGCAAATCGTCAAAGAGATCTTTTCATCTATTTAAGATGCTATCCGTGTCAGTGAGAACTGTACCGTCAGATTTCTTTAATATATAAGCACGAGGTTGATAGCCTTTCTTAAATTCGTTGATTCTCTTATATATGTCCCGGATGTTTTTATTTTTACTATTATCTTCAAGTTCCTTAATTTTAGCTTTCAAAAAATCGCGTTTCTTTGTTCTAAAAGTTTTGGAAGTTTCCCGCCTGATATCTGCGAAATTTTGTGTAGTTATTTCATTCGGATTTTGTAGCCAGCGTATTTTGCCTGTTTTCTCTTCTCTGTTAGTTTTATGCATTCCAAATACGAACTACGAGACGCAACTAAATAACCGAAAAGGAAGAAATCATGTATTTCTAATTTCGATGAACGACAAACATTAGCTTCAAACAACATATTTAAATACAAGTAATTCGAACAAACAATACATTAAAAATATCTCGTTAAATATGTTCAGGATGGACACTTCATGTATGATCGGTCTAAACAGAATTCTCCAGTTCTGGGTTTATAAAACACTATCCTGCTGAATACATTGAAACAAGATAATGTATCCCATCACGATATATGTGTAAAAATTAAATTAAATCTTTAAGTTTTACGTCCCGCGGTTATGCCGGTTAGGCTAAAGGAGACGGTGGTAATGAGAAATAAATGAAATGGTGGAATGAAGAAAGTTGGAGGAAACGGGAGAACTCTGAAAAAATCACGAGCACAGTGTTTGTCCACCACAAAGTCCACACAGCGCGTGCTGGGGTCGAACCAGGGACCCCAAGCACCGGAGATGAACGCTCTACCACTGAACGATATATGTGTGTTACAGATTTATAACATCTGGGTTCATCAATGTGATTTATGTACGAACAATTGCCTGAAAGTTTTACGATCTAACATGCAGTTCACTTAGATTTTTAAATACATTTTAGGGAGAATAAGCTAGTACAACAACCACTTTCTCCTCCCCCTTCTCTCTTTCTTTTAAAAAAAGCATATGCCGCCAAGGATAGGGGGAGGTATCGGTTTCTGGAAACTCTCTCACTCTTTGTATGTTTTAAACACGCAATGTGAATAAATTTTCAACAATATTATTTTCAATGTCACCACAGCATACGTCATTATCAGTATATTCAATTTAGATTAAGAACACATTCACTGTTGGTTTCTTCTCAGTGCATAAGTATGCTTCTTTTAGACTAGGTGGTTTCGCAGCCCTCCTCACTTGTCTACTGGCTAGCGAATGCACTCTTTTGTGCTCATGGTCCCGAGTTCGATTCCTGGTGGGAGAGCAGAAAAGAATTAATTTCAGAATCATTGACTTTCATTAATTTCCTTTAGCCTAAAGAGTGGGCATAATTGTGGGATGTTAAAATTTCATTTCATTTCATTTCATTTAGGTGGTACACGATTTATTAAATAATTCTATTCGTACAATATTATATATAATTGTATACCTTTCAGGTCCTCGTTTGGAGATGCGAATTGCACTATGTGACAACGTGGCAGATAAAGAACCACAAATAAGATATACCAATCCATCAAATAGTTACATCGATTCTTTCCAGATTGCACTTAAAAGTCGATAGACATTGACACTAGCAACACTTATTAGTGTAACAGTCGATGTAACTGGTTGATGGATTCGTAAAGCAACGCTAATGGTTCCAAGTTAATCTGCAACGTTGCAACATAGTGAAAATTTTGATTCCCCTTAGCAGGCCCCGGATGGTATACTATCATATAGCATTTTCGCCTTATTTTGATGTTATATATATATATATATATATATATATATATATATATTAATGTTTATTTCTGTGCCATGAACTGCCTAACGGCAAAAATACAGCACTTTATCAGACACGATTAACACATATTGCATACAACGTAAGCTACATACAAAAACAATAAAACATAAGGATAAAATGAAATAGTATTGATTAAATAAAATGTATCAGATTAATAATTCCTTGTCAAATTAATACCAAATATTTTTAGTCTCAAAATAGATACATCGTCATAAATACTAAAAATAATATTTGTCAAGCTCTAAAATTCATGCTTCTACACTGATAAAAATAAATTAAACTAAATTAAAAGAACTTGTCAATCTTACAGATTTCGGATTCAAAGGAACTATAATGTTAATCTATTTCTCGTGTTATACATTGGTACCCTTATACCTATATTATGCAAGCAATATTCACTATAATATCCACTGTCTACTAGTTTCTTAATAAAATCTCTTCCAATAAATTTTCTCCTGTCGCTCAATGCCTGCAATCCCCAAAATTAATTCCAGTATTCATAATTATGTGAGTAGTAATTTCTATTCATTTTATGGCACCTAACCTAATAAAACATTTTTGTACTGACTCAATTTTGTTGCCAATGTTGTACCTATACTATTCCAAATAACTACACCAAACTCTAATCTTGATCTTGCAAGCATCTTGTATAAATATACATCCGAACTGGCATTTTTAAACTCAGACCATTGTCTGAAAATAAACCCTATTATTCTTCTCGTCCCTTGGGTTATATCATTTATATGATAGATAAATTTCATATTTCTGTCAAACATTATACCCAAATCTTTAATCTGTTTGGCTTTACGCAATGGTACTCCATTAATTACATATTTGCTCACGTAGTATTGAGTTTTGTTAGTATATGATAATATTTAGTTTTTTCACAATTTATTTTCAATAAGTTATTTTTACACCATGTACTAACAGTATCTAGATCTTCCTGTAGTAAGTAGTTATCATACTCACTATTTACTATTCTAAATAATTTTAAATCATCGGCATACAACAAAATATTTGAGTATTTAATTTTCTCAGGCAGATCATTAATAAATATGGAAAAATTAATAAATATGGAAAATTATATATATAGTGTTTACTTGTAATCTATTCTTAAGACCTAAATGTGTAAATCAGTAAAATGTACAAGATTTGTTACAATCGATTTCCCTTTGCAAAATCCATGCTGAAATTCACTTAATTTGTTTTTTACATTAAAATATAAATGTTTGTGTATTATAATTTCAAAAACCTTGCAAAATGCATTGACTAGTGCTATTGGCCTATATATTTTTTATAATTCTACGATCACCTGCTTTGTGTACTGGTACAATGTATACTTATTTCCACATTGAAGGAAACTCACCATTTCTCAGGGATTTCTCAATCACCATTTTTCATATATTTTTTAAAGCAGTTGATAATTCGGTACTACAGGCTTTAATTATATAATAGTGGATATTGTCAGGACCAGGAGCTGTGCTCGCTTTAACTTTAATTGCTTGAATTACATCAGACTCAGTGATATTCGGTATATCTATAACGTCACGGTTGCTAATGAGCGATGGAGAATTCATAACCTGACTATCTGCGTAATGTCCTAATTCTAAATTAAAATTTTCACTAAAAACATCTTTAAATAATTCCACAATATCATTTGATTCTATGACTGATTTGTCATTATGTTTCATTTTAGTTGGTATTTGCTTGCCATTAGAATTTTTAAATATTTTCCAGAAAAACATTGTTATTGACAATACTATTTTCTAGACCAGAGTTGTCCAAATGGCGGCCCGCGGGCCGCATGCGGCCCGCCAAACCATTTTCTGCAGCCCACAAAGCTCTCACAACATACGATTCTTATTACTGATAATATTTTCATTTATGTTCATTCTTTTAATGTTTCCACACTTCTTTCGAAATAAGGCATCCATTTAGCGCTTTGTACAACAAAAAGGCCCGGACATCCAAGGCAACACTGGAGTCAGTAATGTAGCTATAGGCAAGGCATCGTTGCTGAAAGAACGATTACTTCAATTAACCAAACCAAACCAACCATACCAATTCACCATGAAAATTGTGAAGAACCGCTTCAGAAGCTGCCTTGGAGATTCTTCTCTTTTACATCTTCTGCGGCTCGCAACAACAGGATTGGATGTAGATATCCCAGCCCTTGTAAACTCTCCTAGTCATCCTCATTTATCACATTGAATGTAATATTTCAAATACATTTTTATATTTTTCTTTTGTAGTATAATAATAATAATAATAATAATAATAATAATAAGTATTATTATTATTATTATTATTATTATTATTATTATTATTATTATTATTATTATTATTATTAGCTGCGGCCCTTCACCTTGTTAGCAAAGACGGTTATGGCCCTCAGGCTCATTATAATTGGACACCACTGTTCTAGGCTCATATAATATGATTTTCTCGCCTCAAAGTATTTCTTTTTGACAATTTTCCGTAAATCGGATTATCTTTGATACCATGTATTATTTTTTGTTTGTTTGTTTTGCTTTTACAAAATATTTGGTTTTCTTATTAATTAATGATTTCAGTTTCTTGTTCATTCAGGGGTCATCTTGTATTTAGGCCTATTGCTAATTAGTTTCTTAGGTACACAATTATCTAGTACATCATATATATTGTTATACAATATATTGGTCAATTCATTAATATCACTACTCTTTGTATCTATCCGATGCATTTCCTTAATTCCATTATATACACCTAGAAAATCAGCATTTTTAAAATCATAAATTCTGATTTTCTAGGTGTATATAAAGTTATTAACATCATTTTTTTGTTATTTTCCATTCAAATTGAAAAGGTAGATGGAAATGATCCACTTTAGTTAACGGTGGAATTTCAAATATTATTGAATTATTTTCCATATTGGTTAACAGTAGGTCTAATACTCCATCCTTCTTAAAAGGGTCATATGATCTATTCAATTGATTTAACTGGAGAACATTACTTAGTTCAACTATTTTTTCAGCTTTTTTCTTAATGTAATAATTACTTATATTTATATTTCCGGTAGCCCAATCTATTTCACCTACGTTAAAATTACCTAAAATTATAAAATTATAGTTTTTTGTGAGTAAAAACGTACATAGCCAGTCACAATAATTAGTAAAATTCGTCAATGGTAAATCTGGTGGGAAGTAGTGCAGGCACAATAATAATGATTTATTTTCAGGAATTAAAACTTTAATTATAATAACATCGAGTATTTCATTTGGAGGATTCATTTCTTCATACTGGAGTATTCGTTTTTTATTATGACAATACAGCCTCCACCCTTTGTTTTATTTACTAATGTCAAGTTTCTATCTTTTCCTAGAACATTATAATTTTTTGAGAGCTGTACAAAATGTTGGTTTGTTTCTTTTAACCACGTTTCAGTTATGCAATAAAAATCACAGTTACAGCAGTTTATTTCATCTACAAATAGCTTTTCTTTTGTATTCAAACCGTTCACATATATATAAAACTTTATACATAGCGGATATTGTAGATAATCTACGTTCTGAAAAGTGGTGTTATTGCGAAATTTCTTTGCAGGGATTACGATGAGTACTAAAAAGTTTTATAATTTTCGCGGACACCATACGTCAGCTTTCTTATATTATCTTAATTCTTCTTCTTATTAGAGCTCATATTCCTTAATTTAGTTCAAAATAAGGAAGAACATTGTGTTTTCAGCCAGAAAAATAATAATAACCATAAAGAAAACTGCTCAATATAGGTAACAACAACATACATTTTAGTGGAGTAACCAATAAGATGGTGAGTATGCTTATTACAGTATTTTTTTTCGCCAGATTTTCTTACTTTCAAGGCTATTTCTTTAAAATTATTATTTAAAAAAGAATTAACGAATATCTTACATTAATGATTTGGATTAATACCAAAGACATGTAAAAATATTAAGTCTCTATCTCTCTCTCTCTCATATTATATATATATATATACTGAAATTCCAAAAGTCATGACATACCTCTAATAACGTGTCGGAACTCTTCGAGCAAGAAAAAGTGCAACAACTTGACGTAGCACAGATGCGACAAGTCGCAGCAGTTTGCTGGAGAAATGTGTTGCCATGCAGCCTCGATTGACGTTCATAATTTGGTGGTTGTTGCAGATGGAGGATCATGGCCACAAATAGCCCGTTCGATGATACCCCACATGTGCTCAATAAAGTTCACGGCCGGTGAACTAGGAGGCCAAATTATGCGTTGGACGTGGTCAGAAAGTTCCTCAAACCAATCGCGCACTATTGTAGCCTGAAAACTTTCAATGTTGGTAGGGTACACGTAGTCTATAACGGGATAGAGATGATCACCAACCAGCCGAACATTGTGGTGGCTGGTCCATGTCTGGTTTAAGAGGGCCAAACGCCCCAAACCATTCCATGTAAATATGTCTTCAACCATTACGAAGCCGCCAGAAGCTTGGAAAGTATTTACCGATAACTTCGGTTCATGGTCTCATGGGACCTACGCAATACCAGAATCCCACTATCCGCACGTACCAAATGGAAACGGGACTCATCTAATTTCACTGCACGTTGCCACTCATCTAAGGACGTGTTCCCGAGTCCACGTGAGCCTCCACTGCCGATAGTCAGTAGTTAGTAAAGGCACTCATGTCAATCTGCGGCTGCGATATCCCATGGAGATTGAATTGCGCTGTACTAACCTCTGAGACAAGTTGCTGGAACGCTCTGTATTGATTTATGCTGTCAGTTCACAAACTGTTATTTGTTTGTTTTCCCGAACGAGTCTACTGTGACGTCACCGGGTGCAGTTATCCAGCACTGCGTTGTCCCTGATGGGTCAAATTACCTCCAATACTTTACTTACGGTCCACCCTTGACACTGTGGAGCGAGGCAAGTTCAATGTCCGGACGACTATTCCAAATCGCATGCTCCATTCGGCTAACACTAACTATCATCCAGTGCACAAACCCTGATAACTCCTGTCGGGTTGCAGTCACCTCAGCGATATTATATATATATATATATATATATATATATATATATATATATATATATATATATATATATATATATATACGAGGGTCATTTAACTCGAACTGGCAACACTGCTACGATCGGAGTGTCATGTGGGCAGAAGACAAATGACAAACGTAATATGTTCCGTAGATGTGTACGAGTCAGTTCAACGCTACTGCGGTCCCATATTACGGTGTGTGGCGAGTAGATATTGCTAAAGTGATTGTTGTGTGAAATACCGCCCTAACGCAATGTTCACGCGTGCAGAATAGCGTGTGTTTATGAAATTCCAGTTGGCACGAGAGCGCAATGTTAGAACGATTTACAGAGGATTAATAAAGGCCTGTGGTGAAGCTGCTCTACCGTATCGGACAGCGGCGAGATGGGTTGCAGCATTTCGGGCGGGACAACAGTCAACAGACAAAATGCACGGTGGAGGGTATATGCAAACGGCTACGGACGAAATTCATCTTGCAGGACTATGGACACTGCTTGGCGGTGATCGGCGCTGGATTTGTAGTGAATTGCGCAGGAGCTGAACATTTCTTCTGGATCAGAGTTCCGCATGCTAACACTAAATATTGGCATGCGGAAAATCGCAACCAGATGGGTACCCCATGCTTTGACCGAGGTTTAAAAGTGGCATAGGTGGGAATGTGCACGCCTACACCTTCAACGTTACAATGAGGAAGGTGACAACTTTTTGCACCGCATTATTGCAAGTGACGAAACATAGGGAAGATCCTACGAGCCTGAATTGAAACGTCAGTCGAGTGAATGGCGCCACCCGGAATCTCCACGACCGAAAAAGCTTAGGAAAGAGCCAGCAAACGCGAAGGTGATGATGATAATATCATACGACCACGAAGGCATTATCTTGTCACATCAAGTACCATCAATGCTGCATACTATGCTTCATACCGGATTCACCATTTGCGACCAGCATTGCGGCGCAAACGTCCACACCCCCTGGAGTCTGGACCAATTCTCCTACACGACAGTACCAGATGCTATACAGCCAATCCAGTACAGACTCTGTTACGACGATGGGGGTGGGAGGTACTGGAGCACCCGTCATACTCCCCGAATATGGGCCCTTGCGATTTTGATTTTTTCCCAAAAATGAAAGAACCTATCAGGGGGAAACGTTTCAGGGACATTCCCAACATTTTTCGTGCCTCAGGGCGCACTGTCAATACCCTGTCACACAGTGGGGCTTTGACAGGTATTCAACGGTTACCAGATATCTGGCAAAGGGTTCAACAGGCTGGCGAAGACTACATCGAAGGACTGTAAGCTTCTTGGGGTGAGCGATTCACTACATTCCATTTCACAGCTATGTTGCCACTTCGAGTTAAAAGACCCTCGTATATATATATATATATATATATATATATATATATATATAGATAGATAGATAGATAGATAGATAGATAGATAGTACACGCATTTGGCGCGGAAAACTTGGATTTAATTACTTCCGATGGGAACTCATGTCGTTCGAATCTCATGTTATGCTGTAAATCCATACAATCTCATATAACCTCGATGATGAACGTGATGCTAAAAAACGCTAAACTTCAAATCAACCAACATATATATTTTTCCTATAGTTTACGTTAATATTATAAATATGATTTAAATATGTAAGTCATTCTAATTAAATTGCATTGCATTCTATTTAAATATTGTATCCCATTTAAATATACAATTTAAATACCAATGATTATAAGCAACTGTAATGTTACTTTGTTGCTTTTTCATGTAATAAAAAAAAAAAAAAAAGTTCTTCGTTTACAATCAGATGGAATGGTTTGGGTTTGACGTTTAACTTCGTAACAGACAAAAAGATTTGCATTCAGGTTTTTTATGCAGACTAACGAGGATTATGAAAAAAAGCAAAACAGGCTACTACTCACCGCAAAAAAATAGGTTGCAGAATTTTCTTCTACATGTAACAGGTAGCGCTTTCGGAAGATGCTACTTCCTTCTTCGGCCTGTTAAAGACTCAAAAAGGATTTAAAAACATGAAAGAAGTAGCATATTCCGAAAGCGCTACCTGTTGCATGTGGAAGAAAATTCTGCAACTTTTTTTTTTTTTTTCGGTGAGTAGTAGCCTTTTGGCTTTTTCTCATTGCATATTATCACCGCTCACAATATTGTGATATAACGAGGATTATGTTTGCTGTCAGGAGAGTTAGGTTGAAAAGGCACCATTAAATCCTTATTGTTTCTATAAACCATGACGACCATTAGTTTAAAAGGTATGCATTAAATTTTCTCTTCTGAAGTTACGTAAAAAAGAAATATTTTACTCAAATAGACCAGTTCATTGAATTTATGGGTAAGTATGAGTTATTTTGTCAAGCTGAACATAAAATCTGAAGCTGTATTACAGGTATCTTAAAATATTAACGGTAGTAAAATTTGAGTTATGTTACTGAGGTCATGAAATCCTAACATGGTAAAGAACAATTAAAAATAACCCCAATTCGTGACAATATCAATTAAGTTATCAAAATCATTTATATAGTTTTATTTAGATTATCGATTTCATTGGTGAAACCGGAATCAGATAAATTTGACGAATAATCAATATTTCCGAAATTAATTTCAAAAGTCAATAAATAAATAAAATAAAATAAATACCTTCTTGGTGTTATTTCGTTCATTTCCAATCCAAACTATCTCCCCTGAGTGAAGTCCAATTAACAGAACATCTTCTTCATCACAGTGCAATACAGTCATACTAGAAACCCAAGTTTCTTTCGATTCTGTCCGGACGTGTTGCTGCTTCTCTTTCCACCAGCTACAATAAACAATTATATTTACTGGATTGCAGTAACGAAGTTTTATAAACTTTTTTTTCCCCTCTTACATAGAACTTTGTCTTCTTAAATTGAATTTACTATTGTTCTTTTAATTGTGTTCAAGTTGTTAAGAAGATGGAACTTTTCACATTAATTTGTATTTACGAACATTCAAAATAAATAAATAAAATAATGAATAAATATATACAGCAACTTTAATGTATATATAGTAATAAAATATAACTTAAGTAATTAAGTGGGTGTTTAATATATTAAGAAGGTTACTAAAAGTGGCATCAAAATTGTTCAAGCTATACGATTTATTTTTCCTTAAAATAAATATACATATTTAAACAAAATTTTCGGAAAATCGTAAGTTTTAAGATGCATTAAGTAAATTTCCGAAATTACTAATACATAGCCATTTTGTATTACCTGAAGTGGTTATTTTGTAACCAATATTTTCAAATGTAACGGAATATCCTTGATTAGGAAAAATCAACTATTTGTTAGATATCTACATACGAGGCACGTTATTTCGGCGGAATGGAGGATATTCTTGCTGGTTATACTTCGTGAAGTCCGTAAAATAAGGAATACGTACAACCATTATTGATCCCATGAGAAAAGGGAAAGAAGAATTTTATGAGAAAGGGAATGACCATTCGTGGTTCCGTTTTGGGAGTCTACCGTCTATTCTTTCCTATCCCTACTAGTAGATTATATTATATGTATATGTAATATCAATACTTTCTGCGACTCTTCTTTCTTCTCTTTGTTTTATTAATAAAAGTGAATAAAGAAGGCAACTACTCTTTCAGGCCCCCTCGAGATGTTGAGAGCTCAATTTTATCACTAACCTAGGGTAACGGGTACGATACAATGCTATGGCAAATATAATCCTTGAAAAAATTGAAAGGATATACATACTTACAAAAGAATGATTCTTTTCTCAGTTTGATTGTTGGTTTTAAAATTTTTCAGTATATAGAGTAATATTCAATCCTTGATTAAAACCATACAGACATCTATACACTTCATTCAGTGTATTACCTTCCTACAAACACCTTTAGGCAAGCAACAATCTCGTATATAAAAAGTCAATTAAAATTGTATAAATTATATATTGCATTATTTGTTTTTCTAATAAGTAGGGACTGTGGATCACTCGTGACTTGACCAGAGCACTTTACTAGCCCGTTCTAGCTCATTAAATTATAAGGGAAGAAATTTCTCTTAATCTTAGACATGTCTGAAATTCTCTACTCTTTTGATAGGCCTGTATTAAAAAGGATTGTTAGCTAAAGAAAATTAATTTTAAAGGAAAAGGATGATAGGAGTAAAAGTACTCCTCTATCAATCAAGAGAAATTTAGCTTTATTCCTGGTGTTTGTTTCTTAACTACAGGATATGGTTAAACTTGAAAGGTTCAAACACTTCATACTCATATCTCCCTATGAAGTTCGCAATCTTCCCATTTAGAATGCAGGTTGGATCAGCAAAACGCGAAAGGAATCTATGGATCAACAAAACGGGAAAGGAATCTATCATTATTAGGTTCCCGCCGATTCTCATTATAAAATCTGCGTAACAAAATCAGTAAAACCATTATAAATTGACCTCCATTTCAAACTAGATATTAAATGGTTCCACTTCGTCTCAGTTGAGCAGGCAGGAACTGTTAATCGCTCATCTGACGATTCAAACTAACAAGTAAGTTCCACTTTGCAGTATTCTTGCTGGTAGGAACTGTATAAAACTAAAACTTTGAGAAAATACATTCCTAATCCTATTATTCAACTTAGACCTCAAACAAGTGTCCACACTAGGCCTATTAGAAGACTCTGGACACTTTTTTTAAGGGGGGGAAGCCTTAAAACAGGTCTCAAACTTTCTCTTTTAGACAACTAACTAGTCAAATCTTAAGAAAAGAAATTTCATTAAAATAAAACATGAAATGTATGTTTAGATTATACATCGATAATATAGTTAAATAAAATTCGTGAATTTATTTAACCCTTCTACTACTACTATCAGATCTAATTAATTATATACTAAGAATCACACACAAATGAATGCAAATAATAATAATAAAAATACAAAAACAACAAGAAGCCACAAGGTGCACCTGCAAGATGCTGTGAATCAAGTAAAACTGTTAACTTAGCCACCTTCTAAGTTTGACACCTGCGTTGCTTGGCATGAGTTTAGTATAACCTGTACTTTTCCATAAGACGCATTGCTTGTTACTCTGTAAGTTGGTCATGTTGAAGTAACGTTATTCCTATGCTTTTGGTATTAATTTCACCTTTGTATGGTGGACAACTGAATATTTGACAGTGTACATGACCATCTTCATTTCTTAGATAACCAAGAGGAATATCTTTTACTCTTGATAATTTTGAAGAGTCAATGAACCCAAGGGAGAAACTTGTCCATTGAAAACAACTTCAAAAATCAAGTAGTTGGAGACAGAATATTCTTTTTGCTTTTTATGTCTGTTGTCGGAGAGGGTATGAAGCTATTCTATATTGGAAAACATTTAGCAGTCTAGCCCAGATGGATTTATTGAGCTATTGATGTCTATTGTTTTCATTACATGTTGGAAGCCTTTAGCTTCTGGAGAACTTGAAGGATATTTATAGAATTGACTAATCGGTTCATCTTATAATGTCAAAAGAAGGAAAAAAGATAACGCACAAGCCCTTGTCGGACATCGGTCATTAACAGAGTGACAGTAGCTATCCGTAAATCTGCAACCATGGGCTTTTTGATACTTCGCTAGTTAGAGAGGTAAGACAGCATGGATGTTTTGTGTACTTCCTTACACTGACAATCTTATCTGTATCTATTGTCATAGGCGGAAAAATGAAACTATCAATAAAGAATGAGCCCTAGCGTTCTCTAGATAATAACCATATTGAAATCACATTTAAATCACTGTGTGCGAATATCACACATTGAGATCTTCATTGCAGGCAACGTTTTTATATTGTCGAAATCATGTTTATTATATAATTTATAGAATATAAACCATATGTGAAATAATTAGTTACAGGATTAGGAACGCATAGATTAGAATTTATAATAGTTTTTCTGAAATACACTTATTTTCTGTAAGTTAGCTAACTTTTAATGGAACCGATGGTGGCCAACATAGACAGATTTCACCGTATTTCTGTTTGATAATACACAGTACAATGTAAGTGAATCCTCACACGAAAACTAAATTATGCTTACGGAATATGCACTTGTCCTTTCTGTAAAGCATTTGAGCACGATGTTGTGGATGGTAAACACCTGTATTATTCGAAAAAAACACATCATAAATACTATGCGGTAAAAGAAAATGTTCTGACACTATTTATATATAAATGAACAAACTTGTATCTTCTTTCACTTCAAGTCTGTCATCCTACGTGGAAAAAATGACGACTTCGGTACACTCACGAAAGTGAAATAAATTATGATCTCAAATTAAGGAATTAGGCATGAATTCACACGCAAAAAGACCGCCTAATGGAAGGCGTTACAAATAATATACAAAATACCAGTAAATTGCTAACTTGACTTGCTATTAACACGTTTCTTTGCAATCGGAAAGAACATAACTATACTATATTTTATATTTTTAATATAGTATATATACACATACACACGTTCTTCTCGATTGCAAAGGAAGATATTAAAAATCAATGTTAATATCAAGTCGCTAGCAATTTACTGGTATTTTGTATATTTTTAGTAACACCTTGCATCAGTCAAGCTTTTTGCGTATGATTTCATGCCTAATTCCTTAATTTATTTACTTTCATGAGTATACCAAAGTAATTTTTTTTTCCACATAAGATTTTATATATATATATATCACTGGGCACAGTCTTCTCTTGTCAGCCATTTTCACGCATATCATAGATTTAACATACGCTTAACTAATACCTGTAAAAGCGTCTCCGTTCACAAATCTGCAATATTTGATATTTGCCAAAAACGATAGAAACAAACTAGAAACTACATTTTAACTCATCATTTCTAAATTTATTATAGAAAAGTAGCTTCTGAAAATTTTAACATTTGTTTCTAGTTTTGACTAGTTATTGTCGTTAAAAAAATATATTATTTTTTCACTTGCACTTCAAATACAAAAAACACAAACACACAAGGAATTAAGTACTATTATTGGAATAGTTAGTATGAAAGAAATTATTCGTTATATTTCTATTGAATATTCAAGCAACAGCTTATTTGATACTTTACGTGATTTAAGAAGAAAACTCTTATCCGATTGATTACTTTCAGTTACAGAGACTATTCACTCCTTCCCAAACTACCTCTTTCTCCCTGTAGTGTTTAAGATAAAGAAAATAAGGACTATTTAATTATTCGACTCTCGGTTGGTTAACCGAGGTTTACAGTCTCTTTCCAGTACCGAGCAGTGTGTATATTGTGGACTACCGAGTCTACCGGTGGTAGCCTTAGAACATTGTGAGAGGAAATTATTATAATATGTATAAACTAATTCAGATTAATAACTGCATAGTTTAGTTTCTTCTTTTAATGGTACAAATTTCAGACAACTTTACGCAAACGTGAATACGTAATAAGATACAGCCAATGACAACTTTGTGTGAGCTCTCTACTCTACCTTGCTTTATATGCAACTCTTTAGAGGAAACCACTGGCTGTTGGTAACGGGGATCATAAATTGTACGGTATTCACGTTTGCTTCGCCTGCCAATGTTCTAATTGGTTGCCATGTTAGTTAGTTGCCGATTAACATCTAAGTTTTTCAGTTATCCATGAATGTGCGCGTGGAGTTGCATCTAGCGGGAAAAGTAAAAAAGTATAAAAATAAGAGAATGTATCAGTTCTATTTTGGTGAGCATTTTTGTTACGGAATAGAGTAATTGCATGAAGTTTATTTAAAAGCCTACAAATCACCACCATAACAGTGGAAATAAAGGTCAAATAACAAAATTGGGAAAATATTTCTTTCAGTGTTGCAAGCTGAAGAACGAAATAAGCGAATGAAATGTCAGTGTCGAGATTTGAAGGATGAGTTCTTTGTTTAGAAAGCGATTGAAGTGGTTTATTGAAATATAGGAACTGTGATCAAGTATATTTGTGTCGCAATATTGATTTTTATAAAATCTGTTCAAGCTTCTGGAGGGACTTCTGTTACAATGGATATAGACATTTTATTAAATATTCCTTTTAACCATTAGACAACGAGAAATTCTAAATTATGAAGATGGGTAGACCAACTTGTGAATTAAATTATCTATTATTGTAAAATTTATATATTAAATCTTTATGTTTTCGTCCTTATGCAATACCGTGATTACGAAGGACATAACTTACTATTAAAGTGGAATCTGAGTCATTACTGGGGCTTAAATTTGATGCAATTGATAGGTGCCCAGACCATAATGTATGATCAGTCCTCATAGTGTAAGCTGTTCTCCACCAAAAGCCTGATTACATTACCCTTCCATTTTTCCCAGCTATTAAAGTAAAATAAAAACGAGAGTTCATGTCATTTTTACTTTATCTTCATATAATAAACGAAACTGGTTGGACAGTTACAAGGTGTCGAAATTATTTCGATGGCCGTGTTATTCAGCAGCAAAGTTAATACGCAGTTGACTTCTTTTCTCAACTTCACTCTTGCACTTCTATCTCAAAATATTATAAATCGAAGAGTTATAAGTATTTACAGTAGCATAAGCTTTGCAAATTTTGTTAACACAGACTTTATTTACAGTTACATAAGCAACAAGCTTCCACGAAATGTTCAACATAATGTTGTTGTTTAAAAAATTGGAAAGCTTCATTCAATTAATAAATACAGTCTGATTGCACATTCAAAATCCTTGAATGAAATTGACTATTAAAGTCCAATCATCTTTAGAGCTCTAAGCAGTGCCGGACTGGCCACGTTGTCTACTTGGCAATCGCCAAGGGCCCTAGGCCAGAGGAGCCCGCAGGTATTACGAAGCGCAGGACCTGTAGGCTTTGGTCGAATTTTTGTGATCGGAAAGGCTTTCTTAAGTCTTCCTATCAAACAGGTTGTGGAAGCCTAAGTTAGTTCGTACGTCTATCCATCCATCCATCCATCCATCCATCCATATACATCTCAACAATAACAACTAATCAACAATTAACAACAGCAATAATAAAAATACGAACAAATAAAACACAAACTAGAATAACAATTCCGCAACCGCCACATTACAAGCAGTAAAACGTTGAACTGATGACTTTCTGCGACAGTCAACAACTACTACATTTCTAATAGGGTGTCTCTCTCAAAATCTTCTCTTCAAATTTGGTGTACCGAATTATTAATTGGAAATCAGTAGCACACAATTTGATGTACCGAATTATTAATTTTGAACAACAATTTGTTTTGATTACTATGTTCACTTACTTCAGTCATGTATAATTTTTAATTTACGTTAAAAAAAAAACTCTACGTAAAAAAACTGTAGTTCATTATTTGAAATATGATTGCAGCACCCGGTTGGTAATTTCCTCGGGCAAATTTTCGAAGGTCAATGTACTGTAAATTCACTGCACCATGCTGGCAACCCTTGATACCACGTGGAAAGGCCAAGCATAAACCATTGTTCATCCCCAGATTCTGAAAATAGAGTTGTCCTTCGTGTCGTTCTTTACCCCGTCGCCACTCTGTATCGAGTTTTCTCGTGGCACGCGAGCTGTACCACTATTATTAACGTATTATCATCCTCAGTGGTAGCCCAAACAATTGAACCATATACTCACTGGCACCTAGGCTACATAAGACGGAATACACTGCTTCAAAGAGTAGAATCCAAACTATTCGGATTTGTATGTCAGTATTGCAATGATCAAATATCTTCACCTGAAAAAGATACCACCACCTGAAATCTATCAAGGTATGCTTAATACTTCACCTAATAATGCCCTTTCTTACGAGACAGTCAAACACTGGGTAAAAGAATTCAAACGTAACAGAAATGGAATTGAAGATAACTCAAGGTTAGTGAGAAAATAAACTTCAACCACCAAGGAGAGTAGACTTCGTCCTGGTTATGATTATACAAGGTCGCTGATTGTCAACACATCCAGCAACAAATTGTTGTGTATTTCACAGGAGCGAAAAGGTCAAGCTATCACAAAAGAAATGGCTTCTCAAAAGTTTCTGTTGATTGGTTCAACATCTGATTCTTGAGCAGAAGTGTATCCGTCACACAATATCAGTAATAAATTTGGAATTGTTTAAAGCTGATGTTGACAATTTTCTTCTTCGATTTGTTACTATGCACAAAAACTGGGTCTACCACTATCAGTTTGAAAGAAAATAATAATGTAAGCAATTGAAGTATGCATAATCTTATTTTCCGAAAATGATCAAAGTCAAGCTTTTAGCCGGAAAGGTGACTGCATCAGTTCCCAGGTGTATGGTATTGATTGACGTCAAACTATCATTTTGAAAGAGTCATAATATTATCTCCGAAGACCCCAATTTGTGAAACGACTCAGAGAAAATCCGAAAAAAGTCAGGAATGATAACCACAAGACCATTCTTTTGCAAGGCGAGCGCTCCCGCTCACACCTGTGCGCTGCCATGAAAACAACCCATGACTGGGAGTGCCACCTTGTTCCCTCTCCACTCTTAGATTTAGCCATTTCGGACTTTCATCTTTTTCCCAATTTGAAAAAAAAAAAAAAAAATCCAGCTGACGACAATATGACCTTATGGAAACGGTGAAGAAATTCTTAAGGTCACAATCTGAAAAATTCTTTTCCAATAGGATAAAAGCGATTTCCTACCACCTCCGCTGGAGCAAATATTTTGCCTTTTAATGAGGAATTGTGTTGAAGACTAACATTTAGAAATCTGTACGTCGCACGATTTCCTCCAGGCTCGAGACTTTCAACTGCTTCTCACAGTTTTACGATTTTACTTATTTCTTTCGCATAGTTGGAATTCATAATTAGATATGCCTAGATAGTAGAGATTAGATTTATATTTCTGTTCTGACATAATGTAATAAAACATTTGTTTTCACAAAACATACTTACGGTGTTCTTTCCTTATTTGGTAAACCTTTAAGTGCTTCAGAGAATGAGTACGACAATGTGGATTGTCCAAGCCTGAAAGAAAATGCATGATAAGAAAAACGAACCATACGACATAAAGGAAGATAAAACAGAAATGAAACAATACACTTAAAACATTTTAAAAGCGTACAGAAGGTTGGTCGGGTTATATCCGATTGATTTTCAAGATGTACTAACCATACGAAAAGTCATACCTCCACTGGTTGTGTTCTATCGGACCATTAGCAGTATGTGCTAGCGCCCGACATTGTAATTTCCACTGCAACACACTACGTTGGAGCACAGGCATGGAAATTCCATTCAATTCGTCCCTGTCGTTTATATATATAGGCAATGCTGTAGACCTTGTTTTAGAGTCCAGATGAGCAGAAAAGGGTGGGGAGATAACATGGATACCCGTTTCTCTACACTGGGGGTAAAACTAGATACTTCCCTTGCCAGAGGTGTCACGTTACGTCTTAATTGCCCGAATATTACCATCATGTGTGAGATACATATAGGTCTCATCCAATGTGATAACCATCTCTCATTTTCACCTTCTCCCCGAGTACAGTTTGTGGCAATTTGTCTTATGTTTGTCTTATGTGGTGTAGGCGGAGGGATTGTGACAAATTTAATCTCTGGGACATGTCACGTTGGGGTGGTGTATTGCCCTGCCATACCAATCGACGAATTTCACTAAACATCTCAGGCAAAACTTTCGCTGGTACCCTTATACGGAACCTTTTGGTTGGCAAATGTTTCTGAATGGGGCGCCATTTGTATTTGTCCTGTCATGCTATCATTAGTTAAGCCACGATGTACCCTTCGTAATAAAATTTCACTTTTGGGGGCATTTCACTATGAACAACACGATACTACGGCACTTTGTCCAGCAAGCTTTGTCTACCACACTACTAATGACACCGGCTTCATGTTTCTAGTGCTATTACACATATGACAGCAGCGTTGAAAATCGGACGGACATAAACCGATAAACCTGTTGTACATGTCTTAAGAATTCATTACGATTTTCTGTGCTTAATTTGAATATATATTCAGAATGCTGTAATATTTCTGTCCTGATATAATGTAATGGAACGTTTATGTAAACACAGACTCTAACACGTACTTACGAAGAAGGTGCATCTTCTATTCTTCGTGGCTCTTTTACAGCCTCGAAGAAAGAACACGCCGGTGTAGATGGTCTAGACCTAGAAGAAAACGCATGGTAGAAGAAATCACAAACTACCACAAACCACAGAACACAACAGAGGACAAAACAGAAATAAAGCATACCTAAAAACATACTTTTAAGAGAGTACAAGTTATGTTCTATTTATATGCCTTCTGTAGTTCCTTTCGTTCTGATCACACCTTTACCATTCACTTGCATACCATATTCTTCCTAGTTTTTTTCGGCTCTATTAATTTTTTAAACAGAATCCATTATTTTCACCTGTTTCCGTAACAACAGCCTTTTCGTTAGTGAAATGAATACATATTCTTCTACTTTCTGCGAAAAACAAATTCATACCTATAAAATATTTGCAATGATTCAATGTTGCAATGATTCTCATTAAAGTAAGCAATATATTTGTTTCAGAAAAGAAATATCGATGGTTAAACTATCCTCTACTTTTGAATTTAGGAGAAAACAAACTAATCTTTGTCTTTCACAGAGATGGAATGATAAAATGCACCGAAGGTATTGGGTATTCGGAGGATAGCATATCTGAAAAATACCACCTTGTACTGAACTTTAAAAGACACAAAATTTCTAATAAGAATGATCGAAGTGTAAACCTCGATTTCACTACACAGGCACTGCAAATAGTGAAACCGATATTTAATTAGAACTATACTAACTATTCATTAATCTCATGATCCGTCTTTTCTATCTCAAGGTAAATTGCATTACACACACACACACACACACACACACACACACACACACACACACACACACTCTCTCTCTCTCTCTCTCTGTCTCTACGAGGATCATTTAGAAAGTAAAGTAAAAAAAAAAAAAAAAATCATTGGGTATATCTTAAAAACAAAACATATTAAAACAAAAATTCATTCACAACAATACTAAAACCAACACTAGTTTTCTACATAATCACCGTTCTTATTGAGGCATGTATCATAACAAGACACAAGTTTTTCAATGTGAAATGCTTCAGCAAATGGCTGAAGCAATGAAGTTATTGATTCTTTAAGTTCCTGATCACATTCCTAGTAATCAAGTTTGGCTATGTTTTATGAACGAAAAATGGTGTGATGCCACTCCATGGGATGGCTTTTGGATTCAGGTGTTTCACATGAAACTCATATCTCATCTTTCGTAACAATACAAATGAGAAATGTGTCACCATCTTTCTTGCATCCGCTAAGGAAATCCAAAGCTACTCACATTCGTTTTTTCTTGTGCTTTTCCCCCCCTCAAAATTTCTGGGAAAACTTCGTGTAAAACTTCCATGGTAAAGAGACTATTCGTCTGAATTGTTTGTTCAATTTGTCCTTTCAAGTGATCGCCGACCGCTCCAATGTTCGTGTTTGTTCTTCCTTCGTTGAACATGGTACGTCATTTTTAAACAGAAGACTCATTCATTGTATTTTCACCATACACTTGTGTGATTTGGTTATAATTTTCTATAGGGAAAATATTTTTCGCATTCAAAGGACAAAATAACAATGTAGATTTCACACTTGACGGGATTCTGTATTGTACCTGTGTCTGTCATTCGAACAACTGCCAGTGAAACAATCGTGACCGAACAAAAATGAGATGGCTGAAAGTGAGGCAGGAAGGGAGCTAACCGACAAGCACGAGTCGCCATTGTGGAAGGTCTGCGCGGGGCGTAATCCGCAGTCGTTCTTTACTTTTTGTGAGTAACTTCGTGGCTTCAGTCATTGGCAGCAGTTGAGAATAACATTGGCATGGTAAAACTTGTGTCTTATTATGATAAACACCTTAATAACAGTGATGATTATGTAGAGAAGTAGTGTCACGTTTGGTATTGTTGTGAATAAAGTTTTGTTTAGATATCTTTTGCTTTTGTAGAAGTGTCTGAACGGCCCTTATGATAAGAAGAAACCTGTCACTTTCCAATTTTTGAAATCTTCGCTAATAATCTTAATTATTTATGCTACAACTTTATTCAGAGCGCAAAGTAAGAACGAAATTATTAATAAAGATTTCAAAATTGGAACATGCAATGTTTCTGTTTCTATTTAACTTTTGTGTTCCTTGTGTCTGATTGCCAATTTGTTTTCCGTACTTTCATCCAATTACTAACTTTTTCTATAATTTCAGATTTTTCATCTTCGATACAAAGCATTATCCTGCTTTCATAAATAGGTGATGTAGCCTGCTATAGATAAGCACCAATATATTCACATTTCAATCAGAAATGAACAAAAATTGATGGAAGGAAGAGCAAAGAAAAATTTCCTTTACGACAATCCCTTTCTTGTGTTTACGTAAAATAGCTTGTATTTCTAACAGAACTTTACAAATACTATGTGCGTAAAGGAGCACGTATGTCACCGAAAGGAAAAAACAAACAATACAGCCAAAATCTGCTTCTTAACGGTGCATTTTGCTATATATACATTACACAAATAAATAACTTCTTCCAGCAAAATTAAAACCGTTAATAAGTACTGGCAAAGAACCACATAGGTTTTAACACCACAAAAATAGTTTTTTCTCCTAAATTTTCTCGTTAACCACGCATGAGAATTGACCCACAAGCATGTTATTTTGTTCAGATCTATGTGATATATTGATTGGCATATGTCTTTCTGACGCTATTTTATAATAGTCAAGCATACATTAAACTTTTAAGAGTTAATGATAATTTTAGGTTATATCTCATTAACCATATAATATATTGTTGTATTGTAAGTGTCATAATCAAATATAATCTTTTTAAGTTTTACGACCCACGGTTATGCCGGCTAGGCTAAAGGGGACAGTGATGATGAGAAATGAATGAAATGGTGGAATGAAGAAAGTGGAAGAAAATGGGAGAACCTCGAGAAAACCCACGCACACGGTGTTTGTCCACCACAAAGTTTACTTGGCGCGAGCTGGATCGATCTACCACTGAGGCAACGCGTATTTCAGTTTCACCATCAATAGGTGACATGGTTCTCGTACAGCATTAATTTCTAGGTTTACAAATTAACTGGTTTCCCTCCACTTTCTTGAAAAGTACGCATGGCTTTTTAACTCACATACATTATTTTGTTCGATTCAATATGATCTGTTGCTATATGACACTTCTTTGAACAGGGGACACGGTAGCTCAGTGGTAGAGCGCTTACCTCTGCTGCGTGAGATCCCTGGTTCGATCCCCGTTCAAGTAAGTTTGTGGTGGACACATCGTGTCCGTGGATTTTCTCGGGGTACTCCCGTTTTCTCCCACTTTCTCATTCCATCAATCGTTCGCTTGCCTTAATCATCATCTCCCTGTGTCTACAGGACACAATTCTGGGACATTAAGCTGAAATATTTCATTCTTTTTCTTTCAACGTTTTTTTTTTCTGTTAAACGCTTATAATATTGCAAAATTTTGCAGTTCTGTCCTTCTTTTCCGCTTTCTAAGTTTGTTTCTTCTTCTGCTTATTATTATTATTATTATTATTATTATTATTAAGTACTTACAAATGGAGTTTCAAAATGTTTTGACCATTCACCTATCCACAGATTTAATAACACAAACACAAAATGATCCAAATTATTTACAAAATTTTAAATCAAAACCGATAAGAGAATAAACAGAAACTTACAATTTTTTAATGCTTTGACACCATATTTCTCTATTTGCAGTGATCATACACAGAACATTCTTGTCACTGGGAATAGTCATCAAGTGTAACACCCAATCGTCAACTCTGTAAGAAGGAAAATAAATATAATGTTAAATTACATTTATTTTTTTAATAATATCTCAAGAACTTAGCAAAAAGTGATTAAAAATTATCACAAATATAAACCTTCGGAATTTCCTTATCATAAAGAAAATTCTAATTCACAACTGTCGTTCAAGCATCTACGTAGAATAGAACACATGTTATAAACATCATCACAACCTTCTATTTTTGTACAATGTGTGTAATTTGGTACATTTCGCGTGAAGCTGTAAAAATCTAATATTAGCCAAAATTCCCATTGCTTCAAACCTTGAATTCGTTAAAAGTGAATGTCATATCATGTCTACATAAACAATCATGTGCAAGAAACAGCTTTTTTTCAGTGTTATCGCGATGGAAAAATATCTGGCTTTTTTATATATAAAGCGTCTCAACGAAGAGAGTGAATAAAAGAATTTCGGACTCTCAAAACTACGAACTGTTATCTTTAGTATGTTGTTCCAAATTGAACATCAACTTAATTAGGGAGGCCAGTTTGCGAGTCTGCTGCTCAAAACAATATCTCAAGAGTCTTGCATTCTACACTTATAACAGCACCTTATCACATTCAATTACTGCACTCCCTTCATGAAGAAAATTATCCAAATCGAGGAGCACGGTGTACAGAATTTGTAGAGCAATCTGAAAATGAAAATCTATTGTGAAGAAGCGAGTTCCCACATATGTGGTAAGGTCAATCGACACAACTGTCGTATCTGGGCAACTAAAACACCAATTGAAGTCATGGAATGGAAGAAGACAATGTGTGCTTTTCAATGACGAAATCTAAAATTTATGATCCTTTTTCTCTTTATTGTTGTTTTTTTATACATCTATCGTTTTTGTAATTAAAAAAGAGTTGCGAAAGGAAAGGTTTTGGAATATCTTGTACATATAAAAATAAAAGTTTATGCACTTTCAGCATAAATTAAGCGATAAACAAACAAACTTGAATTTTCTTCAAAAGTATTCGATTTCACAAAAATAGCTACTTGAGTTAAAATATTAGCTTGGATTAAGAGGCTAGACAAAGTGTCTCTATGTTTGTTAATTTTCTATTATACTTTGTTTATGAATGTCCAATAACTTTCCAAATATATAATGGATTGTACATTCATTTTTTTTCTGAAAAAAAAAAAAAAAAAAAACGAGGTTACAGTCTTATTGGAATAGACTGTATAAAGAGAATTACTCATTTAGTAAAAACATCTGAAACCAGTGCAACTTTCCAGATTAATATGACGTTGGACCATTTTTCGGCCTGCGAAATGGAATGGAGTCATACAGATCGTGAATGACAGCAAACGGAATATTATACTATTCCGTGAGCAATGCATTATTCGTTCTGTGAGAGAGGATCGAAAATTCGTGTCTCAAAAAGAAGCACAGATGTTCAATTATGTCCAAGTCCGGGGATTGGATGAGAAAGGGGAAGTGTTCAATTTTATCATGATATATCTCAAACCATATCACAACAGCCCGAGCTGTGTGAATAGTGCATAATCAGCCTGGAATATGGAGTCATATCCTGGAAACATCTGGGCTATAAGATGCAACGGTCCTCTAAAATCTGGACCATAATTGCGACCGGTAAGTATCAGCACAGGACCCATTGAAAAACGCGGCTCGTAAGATCACAAAGCTGCCGTCATTTCACGGTTGGGTGGAGACATAGCAGATCATACGATTCTTTGGGCGTCCCCTATACACAAACACAGTCAGTGCTTTGAAATAAGGTGAACGATGATTCATCCGACCACAGAACACATTTCCAATCATCAGCGGTCCATTTGCATGTTAACAGCACTATGGATTGGATTGTGTTAAAGCGTGATGATCCCTTATTGGTATTTTCGTCCGTGCAACCCGACCCCTATGTAACTCGCGGCAAATATCATGTAACTCGCGGCAAATTGTGATTGTCAACACAGGCTGTGGGAAGTGCTGCTCGAGTCCCCTTATCACTTGCACCGCAGTCGTACTACGGTTCTGGGAATCTCCTTTAATTCTCAGCGAGATCTGATCCTAAAGTTTTTTTTTTTTTTTTCTGACCACTGTTTCTCTTGGCTGATGTGGTTTTGTCGTGAGTTTTATAGGCTATCAACACCGCGGACATTGTCCCTTGCAGCACACCGAACACACCTGCCACTTTCGTCACGTTTGCACCACATATCCGAGAGCCAACAATTTGCCCTCTTTGGAAATCAGAGAAGTCGCCCATTGCACATAATCATCGTCTGTCAGTTCGCTGCACAGTGCCATTCTACTGTTTCTCATGTATAGAGTTTGCCCTAATACCACCACGAAAAACCCGGATCCGCGGTCACCGCCTGAATGTTACCAACCCAGAAATCTAACGTGTTTCCAAATCCAGTTGTTATCATTGAATTGATAATCATCTGTATATGGAAGCAGACACAATCGTTGTTTAATATGTAATTACAGTTGGAGACGTTAAAAGTAGAGATGGATTTTCCCTGTGTCTGTGCTTGGCTAATGAAAATACAGTTCAACTAGATCATATTAGTTAGTATGAATTATCAGATTTTCGTTACAACATTTTGCGAAGGCTCCTTCTCTTAATGCTATTCAGTATGATATTTTGGAAAAATTACAAATAGTATCGACCAATGAAAATGAAAAATGAAAATATGAGGTACTACCGAATCAGATCGTGACAGATCCTCTTTCCTATGAATACTTTCGTGTAGTTAAAAAGATTGCGTTCTTCACTCTCGCCAAACGAATTAATGACCAGAATCTTACGAAACTGAAGCGCGATCTATAGGGGAACACAGCATGCAAGTTAGAAGTATGACTGTTGTCGATAATATGTCCAGTATGTGACAGATAATGGTTTCCTACTGTCGATCTGGGCCGGGAAAACCTTGTCTGTGAAGTCTGCTTAACAGCAGAAACTGTTTACAAGCGATGTCATAGTCTACACACTATATCCATTTCAAAGTCTCTGGTTTATCTACTAGAATCCAACCCAAATCAAACTTTTCAATGGTTCGAGCTTGACTAATTTTTTTCAAATGCTATTTTCGATTTATTTCTAGGTGAATGAATATCTATTGCTTGTATACCAGAGTACGTTACTTCATTGTTAAAAAATTCAATATTCTGGGTGATAGAATGAAGCCAACCAATCAGGATTACGCGATCATTAATTTCTGAAGTTAATTATTCTGCAGCCATAAATGAAATAGTACATTTTCTGTTCATATCTACCTGACAAACGTCCAACAAATCACTAAATTGAAGCTACTGATTCCATGTAGTTACTGAGTCTTGTGAAGTACTAATTTTTTTCTTCGGCAATGTCAATGTTATCCGCAACCTCTAGGTATGAACTGATACGTGATATTAGAAACCTGCTAAGTTCAAAACAATCTTTGAAGTTAGTTTCAGAAATGTTTTATATGATTTTTTTAAAGATAAAACACATTGAAAAAATAAAAATTCAAGGAGTAGCAGTGTCATGTGTACGCCATGTGAGAGTTTGACTGATTGCAGAAAACTGGTTTTCTCTATTTTATTATTAGCTCTCTATATTGATCACCACTACAACCGAAAGATTTATTTCTGCCACTTCCGGTTTTAACAGAGACATTAGAGTATATTCTTGGAACACTTAATTTACTGCGAGAAGCCGCTTCTCGCTATCTATTACGGTTTTTATTCTATAGCGCTCAACGTTAAAACCTTAAATGTTAGATTTCTGCCATTTCCAGTTTGAATAGAGGTTAAAAAGAGAATATACTATCTATTCTTAGAACGCTAAATCGATTCCAAAAACCTACTTCTCGTCATCTTTTATCATCTTTGCTCTATGTAGATCGACGTTAAAAACGGAAATGGTTGATTTCTGCCACTTCTAGTTTTAGTAAAGAGTTAAAGATGAAAACAAAATGTATTTTTGGGACACTAAATGGATCGCAGAAAACAGCTTCTTGCTACGTACTACCGTTTTCACTGTACAGTGATCAACACAAAAACCGGAAATGTTGATTTCTACTACATCCGGTTTGAACTTCACTTCTCTCAACTAACTCTATTCCTAACTTTTGAATCTCTACATCCTCATCAAATCTGTTGGCGATTCAAATAGTTCTTGATATTTCTTTCGTCTCCGAGACGTACATACATACACGTATACACAAGGACAGACAAGAGTAAATATACACAGGAATTCTAGTAAATAAACGTCTTAAAAATTGAAAAAAAATGCAGGACTAAGTAGGGAATCGAACCCAGGTCACCAGCTTACTGTTGCCATGGTTAATTACTACGCAACTCAGTCCACTTCCTGAAAAGCCATAACTTTTCGTTCTTAAGGTCCGTGCTCATATTGTCCAGACTACAAAAACTTCCACAATTCATGACATAGACAATTCAGTGTCTATATTATTGTCTAATTTTTAATTAAATTCACGCCTATGGAAGATAAGTCAATTGATTCAGACTCCTATCTTCTCATACAATATCGAATTCATCCGTCTTAAGGATTTATTAATATAGACACTACATTGTCCGAGTGTCCGAGGACAAGAGGAGTTGCAGTATAGTCCATGTGGCCTGAAAAGTATTAGCATTGCTACAAAATTGAACTTCCAAATCGAATAATATTAGTCTTAAATTTTTCACACTCACCTCTGTGTTCCTGAAGACATACAGATCATTTCAAACATTTCAAAACTAATATGGCGGTGGAGTGTAATTGACTTCGTTTCTATAAATTTAAAAAATTGAACACCGATTTGACGAAATAGTTTAATGAAAAAGGTTTGTATGTTTTTAAGGTGTAAAAGTGGCAAGTTACGTAGGTGCACCTAAGAAAACAAATATGTTTAAATGCAAGTCAATATCACTACTAAGTTTTTGTATATTTTATAAATTAGACGATTGGTTGCATTTGAGTTTAGCGTCCGTTTCAACACTAAGGTTATATGAGACATGGACCTACAAATTAACGTGGAGGCAAAACCTCATAATCTCCCACCGCTAATAGAATCCGGCTTCCCGTGCCGAAGACGCGTACGCTAACCATATAGTCACGAGAAAGCTTTGTATTTTATAGACTTAGTTACGTTAATTATCTTCTCCAAGTCACAAATGTTAGTTTGTACAAAAATATGTTTGACAGAAGATACATATATTTAAGAAATTTTAATAATAAAATATGAAAAAAACAGGAACATGGGGAAAAGTAATAATCTTTACTGTCGAAAGAAAACACAGTAGTTTATGAAATATTAGAGTGTTTACGCATATTATTTGTCTTCAGGAAATATGAAAGTGAGTATGAAAAATTTAAGTAAGTGTGCCCTACGTTTCTAAGCGCAACTAGTCTTACTCTTATTAAGAACAAATTCAAAAAATATTTTAAAACAAGTATACTACAACTTATCTCTTAGAAGAATAAGAAGAAAATATCATCATCAACAACAGCAACAAAAATAACATAAAACAATCACTCATACAAATAACTAACATACTTATAGCTTCTACAAATATACTTCGTACATACTTGAGTGAAATACTTTGAGAATTATCCGTAATATTTAGCACAAATACAGAGCTGATGGAGGACACTGCAATAAGTCCGTTGTTGTCTCCTGGCCAGTGAAGATTCAAAATGGGGCTCATCAATTTCATTTCACTCTTCTTTACAGCCTTCCAACTATTTTCTACTTTAGTTATACGTATAACTAAACAATGGCAGCTACTGGCCCCAACAACAATGTAGTCTTCATCGTCTTTTGAACAGAATGCAGCACACGTCACTTCATTATTTTGAATGTCTAGTAATTTTTTCACCTGAAACAGAATATTCACTTAAATAATATATATTTATACGTAAGTGCATTAAATATAATAAATCTTAAATAAGGTACATATGAACACATAACGTTATAGTTACGAACACACAGAAGAAACGGCACTTAAATTTAACGACTGAATGACTCCTTCTTAGAGTGTACAGAACAAAACCAACATTATGGGCTTATCTATGCCTCAACAGGAAGAAGAAGAAGATAAATACTGGAGGTAGTGGGAAGGGGGAGAAAATAGTACTAAACGATCTTCTAGAACAATATTTAATATGACTGACAGTGATAAAAGACCAAATTATTTATCTTTTGAGGACTCAAAAGACGTTGTCGACTCGGTGTGTTTTAGTATGAAACCCTTCCTCATCTATTGCATTCTATTGACATCTCTCACCAACTACCATATCTTACGGATATCGAGCATTTCTTGGGAGGGAAGACATTTCCTGATGATCGAACGGTGTCACGTATAGCTCAGGACTTCTTCGGATCGCAGACTCTTCTTTCGCCACAGAACCTAATCATTGTCTGAGTCATGGCAACAATGTGTGGCGACTATTTTGTTAACCACGTATTGGAGATCTTTGTTTTCTTCCTTTCGAAATGATGCACTTGTGGGGACATTTCTTTCGCACCAACCTAACAATTAGTGTGTGGCGTGTATTTTGAACATTATTCGAAATATCTGACTGAGTTCAATAGAGATGTGAGCTAATCGTTAATAAATTTCACTGTTTAAATACTAGCGAAGGTTGAAACAGTTTTATTTCTGTAGGTATATCTTTAAATCTTTGTAATATAGGAAGTAGCACATCTTTACTTACTTTCGTGAAAACTTATGCACTCCTGACGGATAATCTATCTCCGCTGAGGGAAACTAGTCAACGATTTCTTCCGGTAAGCTTAGGGATGACGAATTATCTTTTCGCATACGTCTGCAGTTCGGACATTCACAACGAATAACTTATTGTGGTGCTAATACTAGAAACTAGCTTACTACCCTTGTTAAATAAATGTTACCAGCATGGTAAAGCAGATGAAACGGCTTGGTGTATCTCAATCATAGATGGCCATTTTCCACTGGGCTCGCTCGGGCTCGAGCTCACCTGTCTCAACTGGGCTTGCGCTCATCTCTCTCGACTGGGCTCACACTCACTCGGGCTCGCGCTCACCTGTCTCAACTGGACTCGCGCTCACCTGTCTCAACTGGACTCGCGATCACTTCTCCCAACTGGGCTCGCGCTCACTGGCGCTCGCACTCACTGATCTTATCTGGGCTCGCACTCACTCGGGCTCGCGCTCACTTCTGTCACTGGGCTTGCACTCACCCGGGCACGCGCTCACTTGTCTCAACTGAGCTCGCACTCATTCGGACTCACGCTCCCTTCTTTCGACTGCGCTTGCGCTCGGGCTCATTTCTCTCAATTGGGCTCTCGCTCATTCGTGCTCGGGCTCAGTTCCCTCAATTGGGCTCGGGCTCACGTATTTCATTGGGGCTCGAGCTCAATTGCACTCGGGCTCACTTCTCTGAGTTGGGCTCGCACTGACTTGTTTCATTGAGGCTTGGGCTCAATTATTGAGCCCGAGCCCAGTTGAGCGCAAGAGCTATGCTCGCGTGCTTGTACACCTTAATGGGCTGATTAATGGCGTATGCTTAATCCAATTTCAACCCCTGATGTAGTTGTTACATTTTTTTAAAAAACATTTAGAAAAAATATTTTTTGTATTTTTTAAATTTATTTTTTAATTTTTAAAATTTTTTTATTTTATTAATCGGAGTTTTCTAACTTTTCCTATTTTTGCGGCAGCCAAAACTATTATCTAAATCGATTTTTGTTAAAATAATGTGAGTCACTTTTATATCGATTTTCATTGTTTCTGTTTGCAGAACCTATGTGGATAGAGCTATCATTTAGTTATAAAATAATGTTTTTTCTTATCTCATAGAAATATCTGACGTTAATACTAAACTTCGTTAAAACAGCTGCTTTAACAAAATGAACTAGTCCTGCAAGTCATAGGTTGTTTATGCAGCTGAAATTTGAAATACTGTTGATTGATTAATTGAATATCTTTCACCGTTCCCTTTCATCAGCGAGGCTATATGTACCGTGTTATGCAAAAATGAACTAAGCGCCAAACTTTGAAAATCCACGTAAATGCGACGATTGGCTCCTGTTACGCATTAGAACGTTTTGCGCAATCCAAAAGAGAGGAAAACCAACACCTTTCCAAAAAAAGAAACATAATTTCACTTTTGATTACGGCTACATTAATGTTGGACATCAACCTTTATATGTAATTTTCTTAAAAGTATGAAAGTGGCGCTTTTTTTTAGTTCGTTTTCGCAGGACACGGTACATATGAGACATGGACCCCTGTCACCAAGGCATTGAAAGTGAAAGTGTTAGTGCTCTGAAGAATGTTAACCCTCCCCTCGTCCCATCCCCATTGTTAAGAAACCAACTATCCAACCCCGAGTCAGTGAAGCGGAAATCGACCTTGGCCGATGATAATTTTGTGCTCAGGAACTGCATGAATTAGTAAGTATAACAAAATTAGTAAATCCCAGATATGTTAAAAGCAAACCTTCACTTTCAAGTTCTATTGTATTGCCAAGCCTCGAGGCTCATTCATTGTCATGCTCTGTAGATAATAGCTATGTATCTGAGACCATGCTTCAAAACCATACACTGAGAAAAAAGTGTACATGGCGTATGTAGAATCGTATGTTACATTTGTAAATCCTGTAGTTTTTGGACTGCAAACATATAGCTGAAAACGCATGTTTTATAATACTTTCTGTAAGTATTTCATGTGTACGTACTTTCCGTATAAAACAATATGGGCGGTCAGGATCTCATATACAAAAGGACAAACAAGGGAATGTATAGTCTGTTGGCCTCTATCTAGAATTTGAGGGGGTGAATAGTTTGTATTAACAAACAAGCAATATTTTCTAAAGTTAATTCTGCAGTAGCTTCTTTATTTCTTTGCGTTTCCAACTTCTGATGAAAAAATAGGCCTATTACGTGATATGACACCTCCATGAATACCGGAATGATATAGTCTTAATGCGATTTCTTTACTTGTTTTTCTGGAACCGGAAGTCCCACAATAGTGTTCCCATTCGGGCCTGCATCTTCCAAGTCCATTAGATTACTTTTCCCCTTACTTTGAAGCAAGGAAACTTTAATTTTTTAACTTTGTGACTTCCCTCAGGAGCAACCACTACTTTTAATTATGTATTTGAAAGCATATTGTCCTGCTAAAATACATTAAATATGAATATTTCTTAATTTAGGCTAAGTTTAAGAGTATTAAAACTGAAAATTTGAAAATATGCGTTGATTTTAGCCTGTATTTTGTTAAAACACACCAAAGAAAATTAGAAGTTAATGAAAGCTCAATAAAGATGTTTATGAATGAAATTTACGTCATAACATCAGTTTGAGTCGAGAAGTTATGTGTAATACTTTCAAAAATGGTAAGCATATTGTGCTTCTAGTTTTCAATTCATCTTTACATTTCCTAATGTATATTAATAGCCGGTTCTTTAATGGCGTAACATAACGGAAATATAGTACCTATATAAAATGAGGTAATATTAAGGACTGCGTTAAAAGAGGAAATGTAATTATGTCAATTTACGAAGCTATCGTGAAATTTAGAATGTTTTGTGTTTGTTTGTTTGGAGCTTAATATTCTTTTTCATCAGTGAGGTTATATGAGATCTCGCTCGCCTGGAAGATGAGAATAGTTACTTACCACTTATTCACAGTGAATCAATATGAGTAAGTGCCTGGCAACCCTTAGCTATTTCGTCAGGTATGTGCTAATCTTCACGGTAATAAGATTTGATAAATCCGCAATGAAAATATTGTGTCAAACAACATCAAAATCGAATTGTAACCAAGGGTAAAAATGGATCTGAAAAGGTTGGGGAACGCATGACGTTATGCCGTCCACTGTGCCTATCCTTGCCCACTATATTTTTTAGGAAGTGGAGGGACGCCATAGATATTTTTGGAAGTGGGGGATGACGTCCCTCGTGTTTTCCCTCACTTTTAACACTGGTTGTAACAAACGACTTGCCATCGTTTCAGGGTAGCTTTCGAAAAAAGATTTTAATGAAAGGAGGTGTGTGTGTGCGCGCGCGTCTTATTATTATTGGATGTTGAATTGTTATCTTTCTTTTTTTAATAGCCCATTGACTTATATGAGGAAGTATTTTTCCTTTAAATAGACGAGATTTTAATCATTCAATTTTACTAATTTCTTTTTCTGGCCTATTTAAGAGTTCCTTGCTTTAAAAATATTCAATGTAATATAGTTTTAGTTTTTATTTATATATATTAAAATTGCATAATACCGTAGTTAAATTTCGCTTAGATTACATTTAAAGATCTCAAGAAGAAGTAGTCAGTAAAATTAACAGGCTAAAATTCTTTTATTTCAAAAAATTAAAACAATGTTTCCTCATATAAATTAATGGGCTGAATAACCATTATGGTGCAAGTTATCAACATTCTTAAGAGCTACTCTTGTTTATTGGGATTTAAAGAAGCTACAATTAAATAATACATAATTATTTCGCTCGACTTTTCTATGAACGCACAGCTTCATTAGTTGCTAGTAAATAAATTTCCTACTTCGCAAGGTCAAGTAGTTTCCTTACTCTATGATCTCAAAAAAAACTTGGGTCATGGAAGTTGTTACTAAAACAACAAAAACAAATACCTGCCTCAAACAAATACCATCCTCTCATAATAACCATAAAAAAAGTCGGTTCTCTATCGAAAGGTGTTTGAAGTCTTCTGGACAATAAAATGACAGCTCGGACCTCAAGAGTGTGCTTTTTCTTTTTGTAAAGTTGTTTCATTCTTCCTTTACAATTCTGCACATGGAATGAGTTTCCTTTTTCTTTCCTTTTTTTTTTTTTTACTCTAAAGCAAATGAGTCCACGTGAGTGTTAAATGAGCGCGGGCTCGCACTCAATTTAACTCGCGCTCGCTAGGGCTTACGCTCACTTCTCTCAACTGAGCTTGCACTCACTCGCGCTCGCGCTCACTTCCCTCAACTGGGCTCGCGCTCACTTGAGCTCGCGATCACTTCTCCTAACTGGGCTCGCGCTCTCTTCTCTGAACTGGGCTCGCGCTCATTCGCACTCGCGCTCATTTCTTTTAATTGGGCTCGCGCTCGCGCTCACTTGAGCTCGCGATCACTTCTCCCAACTGAGCTCGCGCTCACTTGGGCTCGCGATCACTTCTCTGAATTGGGCTCGCGCTCATTCGCACTCGCGCTCATTTCTCTTAACTGGGCTCGCGATCACTCGGGCTCGCACTCACTTCTCTCGATTGGGTTCGCGCTCACTAATCTCAAGTGGCCTCGCACTCACTCGGGCTCGCGCTCACTAATTTCATTGGGGCTCGGGCTCGTTCGGGCTCGCGCTCAATTATTTCATTGGGGCTCGGGCTCACTCGGGCTCGCGCTCAATTATTGAGCCCGAGCCCGGTTGAGCGTGAGTGCCGAGCTCACGAGCGTCGGGCTCGCGAGTTTGGACACCTACGATCTCAATAACGCTAAATCATATACTTGGTAGAGGAAATACTCGAAAAAAAAATATATATATATGGTTATAAATGCTGACACTGGACTTCAAATGATTTCTAATCAACAATAAAATCAAACCTTGATTTATTTGAAGTCCTCCCACCTGTTAATTTTATATCTTCGTTTACTACCTGCTATTGTTTTCGTAAAAAGACAGGTGTACTTTCGACGTACGTGTATGGTCTGAAGAGAAATTGCTAGCAGACAATTAGCCACGAATGCCTCTTCGCGTATCAGGCGAAGGGTATCGAATACAGGCCTCCTCGCGCCATTTACAAACCACGGAGCATCGTGGTTAAACGACTCGTGACCAATTCACTGTACTTGTTGAATATGGTGATATGAATGTAACGCGAGCTGGCGAACAACTGTCTCCCGTGCGACAGCATCCGTTTGGTGGAAGAAGTACAGAGAAACTGCCAATGTGGCTCGGAAAGCCGATACTAGTCTACAAAGGGTTTCTGCCCATCAAGAAGATCAGGCCTTGAATAATCTCAGCTGTCACAATTCTTTCATGACTTACCGACAGTTAGTGGTGGCACATCGTTTCTCTTTCTCGATGGGCTCCTTTGTTACTGCACGACGACACCTCAAACATGCTGGTCGTAAGGCTTATCGAGCCGTGTGTATGGGGCAATTGACAGATATCCATAAAATCAACTGACTGTCGTTTAGTGAGGCAAATATTCATAGTAACTGGGACTGAGTAATATTCACAGACAAGAAGATATTTTTCTCGGCAAATGATGATCCACAACTTTTTTATAGACCTGTAGGGAAACGATATGATCCGTAGTAAATACATCGAACACACTGAACGGAGAATGTCATTGCTCACTGCTTGAGGTGGTTATCTTAAGGACGTAGTAGGTGAGATACACCGTAAAAAGAGCCGATTAAATAGCCAGAAGTACTTGAATATTTTACAATATGGATTGCTCCCAGTTGTAAGAAATGCATTTCAAGACGACATAATAGAAGTTCAGCATGATCACAACTCAATTCATAATTACCATTTGGTTCAAGCCTGGTTCCAACAGGAACTCAATGTTGAATTTAATCGGTTGAATTCCTAGAGCATTTGACCTGAATTCAATGAAAAAAATCTATGGGCAAAAGTTAGTAGGACTCTACAAGAAAATTGGCCTAACAACCCACCAAGGGGAGCTGACGAACTGTGGAAACTAGTTCTTAATGCGTGGGAAGGAGTGGCACACGGACACAGATAAGTAGCCGGCTGACTGAACTCTATATCAAGACGACTAAAAACCGTCAAAGAAGCCAATCGGTGCTATATAAGCTTTAATCTTGAATAAAGTTAATTCACTCAACACATAAAAAGCTATTTACAGAGCTGCCTACTTGCAACCACTTCAACTGAGGCTTAGAATTTCCCGAGTACTTCTACAACATATAACGACTATTTACTGGTAGTAATCTCATTGTTTCTCGTGGCTGAATGGTTAGCATTCTCGCGTCCAAAATCACAGAGCTAGGTCGATTAACGATGAGAGAACTTTTTTTTTTTTTTTTTTTCACTAGCGAGTAACACTTTTCAAAATCATTTATTTATTGTAAAATATTCACAGTGACGAGTAAGGAGAAATGAAATAATTTTTTTTTAGTTTTACGTCCAACGGTTATGCCGGCTAGGCTAAAGGAGACGGTGAGGATGAGGAATAAATGAAATGGTGGAATGAAGGAAGTGGTAGGAAACGGGAGAGCTCCGAGGAAAGCCACGCACACGGTGTTTGTCCACCACAAGGTTCACTTGGCGGGAGAAGGGTTTGAACGCGGGGCCCCATGCACTAGAGGTGAACGCTCTACCACTGAGCCACCGCGGCCCAACGAGTAAGGAGAGTAACCACCTGTAATGACCTGAATCACCTGAAAAGACATTGAAATCCATGCAGTGAACAAAAGTAGATGTATAAAGAATAATAAAGAAATTTAAAAAATAAAAATAGAAACACAAGCAGGTAAAATATAAAAAAGTAAAAGAAAATGTAACTATAAAAAGCACACAAAATAATGAAAATAAACGCAAATTGTGAGGAAAACGGGCAACTTGCTATTACAAAAACAAATAAACTATTTCGGTATAAATTATAATTTTCACTGACATATTTGTTGGTCATATGAAAAAACGTTCTGTTTAGGAAATTCTTCATAATGCAGCCAAAAAATTATTATGAATTATAAAATATATCATGACTAAAATATAGTACTTTTGAGCATATATATTTTCTAACTTACCTCTCATGTATATTTTGAACATAAAGCAATACAGAACATACCTAAACTAATTAACTCTATGACCTATGGAACCTGGAGGTTTAATGTCGCGTTCACATAAGCTCTCCATTGACTTCTATCCTTAGCCAACTGGATACAGTTTCCACTTTGTATTCCTATTTTTGCGATCTTAATATAGTCTTCCTATCTGGACCTAGGTCTTCTTAATGGTCAATTTTCGATTGGAATTCCAGTTAAACTTTGAAAGTGTTCCTATTTTATTCCATTCTGGCTACATGACCTGCCCATCTGAGTCTCGTAGACTTGATGACCCTAACAATGTTTGGTAAACGGTATAAATTATGCAGTCTTCCATTATGAAGTTCCCGCTATTCCCCATTCCCGTTCCTCTTGGGTCCGAATATTCGTCTCAGGATCTTGTTCTCAAATACTTTGTCTACGTTCTTCCCTCAAGTAAGCGATCATGTTTCGCAACCATACAGAACAAGCATGATTATCGTTTTATGTATATTTAAGCTTCACATTCCTTGACAGAATTCGTGAAGACAAAAGTGCACAGAATGGACATTTCTGCTAGTATTGATATAATTTAATGGTCATTTCTTTTCTTCAACAATGAATTCCTATGAGCGAAATACTAAAGAATTAGTTTCTAGGATGATCGTTTTACATTGCTTTCTGTTAAAGGATATACATATGAGGCAAAAGGGAAAGAAGTTGAGTTTGTTTAATGCGTTCTAATGTAGTGTATTGCATAGATGAGATATACATTTCTTACATTCACACACGGATACTCATTGTCAATAAAATGCAGATTATTTATAAAAGAAATAAAGCACATTTTGTAGACAAGATTCGAACCAATGAAAAAAGTTGTACAAAGCTCCTTGACGCTATCCACTACACAAGGAACATATAACTATGATTCTCCTCCTTTTGTTTCTATTACTCTTCTGTTGATGATGTGCCCTCTACAACCTTGAATCTGGCATCATACAGTATGCCAGTTTTTGACTTTTTATCTCTTTTTTGTCTTATGTTATGACTGTTTTCTACATACCACTTGTATATTCATTTGGCAGTAATATCCATATGGTCTGATTCTATTAAAGAATACACATGTTGCTCAATAACAGAATGAAGGAAAAATATACTTTCCTGGTAAGCAGACTGAAGGGACGTAAGAATCTACGTTCAACTTTTTGGACTAAGTGTCTGGAAGGCAGTCTACGTTTTTGTGAACAAAAGTATATCAAACTATGACGTACGCATATCGCAATACGATCCCTTTCCTGAATCTTCACAATGTCAATGTGCTGGCATTCACACACTTTCACGAAAATCTTTTAAAATTTAGGTTTTATGATAACTTTTATCCAATTAAGATTTAATGTTGCATTCGATATACTAAATAATAACTAATATCTTTAATTTTCTTTTCTGGATTAGCGTTATATGGTCAAGGTATAATGTTCCGTTCCATACTACACGATAATATTCATTAGATATTTACTTTTCCCCGTCACTCATACCGAAGGCGTTACTAAATTCACTTCTACTTCACCACGTCTTTTTGCAGCAATATTTGTCTTACTCTACTTTCAGAAGCAATATCGTAAGTATATCAGGTATCGGAGGTATATCACGGAAATATCTTCAGTTCTGTCTTATGTATTAATTTTAACACAATTTTTCTTTTAAAAGCTTTCATGCTCTTATTTTTCCGTTACAACAAATGGAATCATTGCATATTTGTTTCGCATTTTTACTCTTAGCGTCAACAATGGATATCAAACTTTTTAAGTGCGGAGCGGAACGAAAATTTGTGAATTTAGAAAAGCATAAATTGTTTCCAAGAATCGTTATTACCACTAAAAATACCAATTAGAGTATCCTAAAACTAGATTTCTTACTTTCGTGATGTATACCAAACTCTATACGTTAACGTAATATCTTACCATAAATTTATGAGCAACCACAAACTCGTTTCCTTCTATTTCCCATAGCATGACAAGTCCATCTCTACTAGCACTGAGAGCAATGTTCTTGTGCTTGTGGATGTCAATGGAAGTGACAACCGAACAATGTCTTGAGACAGCGGTATTACACTGAGAACTGGAATGTGAACTCCTCATTAGATCACTGAGATTCCAAACACATACTCTGCCATCGTTTCCAGAACTAATCAAGGTATGGCTTCTTGTTGAGGATGAAAGCGCTCTCACTGATCCTGCATGACCACTAAGTGTGGAAAGTAGGTTTTCCTGTAACAAAAAGAAGAAAAAGTCAGAACATTTGGCAGACATTAGTCAGGGACTATACACAAGTGATAAAGACAGCTTTTGGTTATCATGATGAATCATAGTTCGTATTACATCATTCATGTTTCAAAGAAGCACCGAACGTAACCATGTTTGCGTATGACGTGGAGCACATTTGTAACGGAGCAGGATTGCTTTGTTTAAACTTTTTCCTTTTCTTGTTACGTTTACTTGATTACTTTCTATAATGTGATTTGTTTCGCTATGTGAATCCTTTACTTTATAAACGTTGATCATGTCTAGCCGGCATTCCTATTCTCAGATAACCTGAGTTCAAATATTTCATGTTATTTCCATTAATTCTGTCTGTATATGTGAATGTTTATGTTTATTATTTATTTTTACACCATTATTTTGTCTATAAGTGTAATGATTATTTTGTCTTTCGTAATGTTAATAGAAAGTGTATTCAGATGACAGTGTCAAACGTGCAGAATTATGTCATTTTTCTTTGTCTTTTTATCATATAAAATTTGTAATTTTTAACTTTTGCAAAACTAAAACAACGGAATCAATCTAATCGAATATTTATTATTATTACTTTTGAACTTGTTCTAGAATTCGAGTTAAAGCTGTTTATAACAAGATTTAATATAATTTTACTCACTGCTCAACATATTTACTGTATTTGAGAGTTGAATTCTGAGATTATTCTATTGCATTAAATTTTAGGTGTTTTATCAGCGTGAAATCGCTGTCACATTCGAACAACAAAATTCGTATGTAATGCATGTTTCATGGAGTAGATATTTTATTGATGTCCTGACTGATTTGGAATAAGAATAGAATTTGGAAGATTATTAAAACATCGACAATCTAACTTGTTATATTTACATTTTCATCTGTTTTGAAATTATACAATTTACGTTTCTATAACTGCTAGAGAACTTCCCGGATTTTACTTTGGATGGTATTCCACTTACCTGATTCTCGAAAAGTTTGATCACGTATATATATATATATATAAGTGAGTCATGACGACTTGTTGATACCAATACGATATCTACTGGACACACCACGCATGTCAGTCAATACACAGATAGTGTTTCCACATTACAATCAAATTAAGACGAGGTATTAAAGCTAGTTTCCAAACATTGGAAAAGCATTCTTTTAAAGATACAATCAATGTTAATGAAAATATGTTAATGAAAATATGTTAATGAAAATGTCCAATTCCTAATTTTACTATGAAAAGAAAATTAGTGCTAGTTGATTTGTGTGGTTTTTAAAACAAACATTTGAGAGAACTTTCACTTGATACTTTGAGGGAAGACAAAGAACCTGCGGAAAGACATATCTTAGAAATGACATTTTAAACAATATATCATGATTAAAAACAGTGATGAGTCAGTGAAACTAGAAGTCAAGAATTTTGGAAACCACTCAGTTAATTACTTAGCTATCGAAGATAAAGTGCCCAGTGTATGTTAAATTTTGAGGTATCTCTGAGGAACATAATTTGTTTCTTGCAGAACCCAACATTCAAGAATCATACGATAATGAGAGTTCAATTGTTTCAAGATGTTATTTTTACTTGCATATCTTTGAATTTAGTTGATTTCATTTTGCTTCATTTCCATTTTCGATGAACTCTTATATTTCTTTTAAGATCAACTGTTTATTAGTCATACCATCATAGAAAAACAACACCTCTGATACAAGCTTCGAGAAGATCATAAAATAAATAAACACACTTGTTTATTTGACGGGATTTCATAAAATATATCAGAGTATAGATATTCAGAAAATTCATTAAGACCAATTATTAGCATAAATCCACCTAAGTTGCGTTCTATATGTTTTCGAGACTAGAATTTCGGCGATTTTTTAAGCTATCCCCTTCTTTAAGAGCACTTAGAAACGATGAATAAGGAAATTTAAGTTATATAGAAGGTAAATTAAAACGTCACCGAAATTACAAGCAACAAGACAAAGATACAGAATGTATCTCAGGTAAGTATACAGTAATGTAAATATGTGCTCTTTGTGTACCATAACGTATTATGATAAATGTTCAAAAAACAAACTGGACTTAAAACATTTTCGTAAAAATAAGGGTGTGTTGAGGATTAGTATTTTGTCTTCTATATAACTAAAAATAATTTCCTAATCTATCTTTTCTAAATGCTGTTTTAAAGGCAACAATTCAGAAAAAGTAAACAACAAAATAGAATACAATTTACATAAATACATATTCTTTGCGTGCCATATGCACTCAGATCAACTGCTATTCAGTAATAAATATTAACTGAGGATTGATAGAAATTATACGAGGAAAAAAATTAAGTGGTATACGAGACCGAAAAAAATATATACATAGAGGACAGTTGAATCAGAGATTTTGTAGTATTCGAAATTCGAGTATAGTGCACTTGAGTGAAACAATGATGACAGGTAATTAATACGAGGAAAAGAGGCTAGTTATGATATTATTTGGAAATAGACTGAACTCTGAGCAATAAGATAAATGATGTGTTGAAAGAAACGAAAAGAAAAAGATTGAGAATGTATCAATTAAAGTCGGACAGTAAAAAAAAAAAAAAAAACACTATGTTACAATCAAAACATAAATGAAAATCACTGTGCATATAAACTTTCTAATTCACGTTAAGTGTCTTGTAAGTTAGGATAATGATGAATTGAAAACAACTTACAAGAGACCAACTTATAATGGAGTAACTAAGTGAATTCAACTTAAGATTATAATATAAATTTAGTAAAATCTGCTGTTAACAACTACATTCAAAATCTGAATGTTAAGAACGTGTAAATAAACTGTTGGAAAGAATGCTTCTGAATTCAACAAAAATGACTGCACATATTCAACTCATCCTGCATATGAAGTGCGCTAAGTACTGTTGAATATTTCTTTACAAATTAGAGATTTTAGAAATTCGTTACAACAATATGGCATTGTATCTTTTTATCAAAACATGTTTAGAAAAAAGTAATAATTAAGTGAATGAGCTTACCTTTAACGGCTTTTCAATGTGAATGTTTGTCTTCCCATAGGCGAGAAGCGGCTCATCATCCGAAGATGTAAATGCGAAAACAACTCCTGGTTCAGACTGAATTTTTGTCAGTTCAGCACCTTGACTGGACCAAATAATTATCATACCAGTGGATAAACAGCTGACTGTATATTTACCCTAAAAACGAAGAACACATTACTCTTCTTTAACATACAGTGGTCAACATTAAGTCGATACCTGTCTACATTTTACAGCGAAACATGAATTTATAAATGTACATAAATGTCAGATAAATGATACAAAGTTACTGCTGACTCATTTCCCAAGTATTTCGCCGCTTCATAGTTAACAATACCACAGTTATTGAAATTCAAGAAGTGAAAATATGTCATTAAGCCGGAGATCAAGCTACGTCTTCGTGTTTTAAAATGCTGAGTGCATTAATATCATGCACTTCTCCTTCATATCATAACACATTCTTACTCTTGAGATCATGAGGATACGGTTTACTCAACTCTCATCAATCGGACGGCAGCACAGAAGTCTAGTCGTACATTTTCACTTTTGCAATTTAACTGTATATTAACCTATAGGACATTAGGCATTAAATGAAATTAAATGCTATTTCTCTTTTACTATCGAAGTAATTCTTGCAAACATTTTTATTCTATAATTTTAACAATTTCACGGAATACATAGATCTGAATCAGGAATTCCTTAAAAACTGTAGGAAAATCAAACTCACATCAGTTACTTATATAACTACTATGTTAAAAATTAAAATCACAAACCAAAGACATGATTTTGTATGTGAAAATCTGTAATTTTACATATCAGTTTCTTACCAAGCACTCCATTCTAATAACTGGGACATTATGAGTCCCGATAGTTTTGGATTCGGCGATAGAACCCGGTAGTCGTATCTTGATTAGACCATCTTCGCCACTAGTGACCACGTACTCTTTTTCACGATGATGACACCAACCACATGACTTAACATTGTCTGTCCAGAAGTCTACTAAGTTGAAATTCTTGTAGCGTTTTTGTTTGGAAGTTTTAATACTCTGTAGAAAATCAGTAGCAACAACTACCATCGCCTACGGAAAAATAAATAATTACAAATCAGATTACACTGAAGACACATTTGAAGAATAACTGCGATACATTGTAGGATCACGTCTAATTGATAGACTAATTTTACGACTTTTCGTAATCAAAAATTATCTTAATTACTTTTAGGCAGGTTAACTCAATAATGAGTCACAAAAAAGTAGGGAAACAATGGATTGATGAACTGTTATACACATTTAAAAAAAAACAAGAAAGATAAAACTAACGAAATAACTAAATACATATACAAATTAGTCTTAATGGCATTCGACCCAATACAGTATGCAATTACTTTCACACACTGCCGTAACTACTTGAAATTCATGTTTTTAACTTAGAATATCATATTCATTTCATACACCAATATATATGGTTACCTTTTACTGTAGAATTCTATTAAACAAACGCTTTCTTTAAAAAAATTTGATCATACAACAAATGACTCAAGTACTAAAGAATATTCTTAAAGATGGTTATTTCAGTACTTCTTTTTAACACCAACGATTTCAAAACCTGTAGTTGCCCCTACATATATAACTTTTTTTTTTTTTTACTCCAATCTTGACTCAACTTCCAAGACAAACGGAATTACAATGACTATAGCTTTGAATCTTAAGGCTGAATATTAAGAAAACAAAAAAGCTGAAACGTAATGCAGTTTCACTTTGGAAGAAAAAATAAAGTATGGAATCAAAAATAAAGTACATTTAAAGAAGATTTTCTCTTAAATTTAATAGTGCAAAAAGGTAAAGACAGTGTCTCTTTGTGGTTAAATAGCTATGCTTTCTAAATGGTCCGTGTTCTATATGGACACGCACATATGGTCCGTGTTCTATCCTCAGTGGAAGTATTAGCTTCAGATACAAACCTAAGTACTGATTGTCCCACCTTTAAAAATTAGATCTAGTTTTATATCGACACGGTGCTGAAAGGAATGTAGATTTCCAATCAATCGATCAATAGGTAAAAAACAAAGAAACAAAAAATGTAACAATACAAAAAACTATTGATGTTATATTTTCTTCCTTTTAATTATCTTGCTATATATTGCTGGAAGATTTGCTTATAATTTTACATTTTCCTGTAATTGTTCTATCATTTTCTGTTAAGAAATACGAACCAACTAAACAGGAAGGGAAGACTACAAATTGATGTTTTACATCAGTGATGGTCAAATGGGGGCCCGCGAGTACGTTTCATCCGGTCCGGGATTAAAAATTTAAAATGTATGATCTCTCTTATTCTTGTAGAAACTCATTGTTGCCATTAAAACAGTTCTTCATTTTTTACTGTACATTAAACATTTTTGTTTTAATACTTGAGTAATAATAATCACTTAACTGTCATCACTTGAGTGTTTATTATTTATTTATTTTTCGTTTATCTGGCTCCCAAATATGGTGCATATTTTGTCAAGGCCCTCAGTTTATTACAAACTGATCATCACTGTTTTACATTAAAGCGAATGACTCGGATGAAGAGATGGGATTAACAGAGAACTGTAAAAAAAATGTAAACTCAATTTCCAACAGCAAAAGATTGTTAGTGAAAGCAGAATACTTATAACCACGATACACTTCAGGAGGAATGGATGTTCCGCATCCACAAAAATTTCATCCATGTTACCCTATGACCATATTTCGGCACAACAGACTTTTCCTTTATTTCCGTAATTAGAATGTCTATGTTAAACTAAGCTTAGGATCCTCTGCTTCTCTACCGACCACATTTAGAATTAAGTATATAAAATAATGCCCCCAAAATAAAATAAATAAGGTATTTCACTTAATTTACTTATATACTTGTACAACAGATAATAAAAAAACAATCTTACATTATCTCCTGCAACTGCTGCTAATTTATCTCCAGTACGGTTCCAAGATAGATGCATAATTTGTTCAAAATGGGCTGCTATGAAGCAATTCACCTCCAGGCAAGGTGGATCACTGTCTTTCTTAAGGCACAGAAAATATACATTGCCTTCAGTTGAACCTATTTAAAACAAAGTTAATTATAATTTCAGAGATGAATTTCATTCGTCAAAGAGAATGTAATTGTATTTATGAATACATATATTGTAGTAAGAGCAGTCTGTTGTTAATATTAAATAAAGAAAGTGCCTTCACTCGAATTTATATACTACTGTTTTTCAGCTGTTTCATAAATGATAATAGAATGGTCATTTTGACTTAGAACCAGTAAAATGTATCATAAACAAAATTCTCAACTGAATTAGACTTAATGTCTTAGCTTTCTATATATTTAACTAATGTCAAACACTATACACAGACCAGATGTACAATATAAATAAAATACACTAATGAATCTGTACGTTTCTTCTTATTGTAATGGCCCATTATTTAGGTATATAGAATATACATTTTCATTCCTTTCAAAACAACTCCAATAGACCTTAACTAACCATAAACTACCACAAAACTTCCTCTAACTATACTCTCTATTATTAGCACGTTCATTTCACACATTTCACTAATACACCAACTCAATATTATATCCACCACTGTATGTATCTTAACTAATAGTATTAGATCAGCAGTGATGCCAGGGTTTATATTCAAGGGAGAGAATATTGTAGAGATATAGTAGTGATGCTGTGCCTTGTTGAAGCGAGCCATCCTCCTCTTCATTTATTTTAACTCAAAACTACAGGAAGTCTGTAATGTCCTACAAGACACATACAATATTCTATAAAAATCTGGGTGTGCTTTATAAATATTCAGGAAAATATGTTATATAATTGGAGAGAACGCGCCTCTTTACTAGTAGCCCATTTCAACTGCAAGCAATTAAGAACTGCAAATTCTTTAAAAAGCGACAATATTCTATTTTTTCACGAAAGTTATCATACAATCCTTATTTAAATCTTAGGGTTGAGGCGGATTAGGCGAGTCAGGATACTTGATTGACTTCAACTGCAAGAGAGAAAATTACGTGAAAACCTCAATAAAAACATACATCATATTGTGTTAAAATCGTGTAATATTCACGAAAGTTATCATAGAATATATATTTATTGTTTTTTAAACCTAAGGAAGGGAGGAGGATCATTCTCTTGTTCTCAACTGTTCTCTTGTTCTAAGTAGTGGAAATGATTGTGAAGCCTCAAAAAGTATACGTCATATTCCATGAAAATCTAATATTTTTGCGAAAGATATCTTGGATCATATTTTTGAATTGGAAGTGTGGGAGAAGAAATCCATACCACATTCATCGCTCATTCTTAACTGATTTTAAGAAATAATCAAGGGGAGGGGGTTATACTAGTACTTTATGTTTTACTGATTTCACTCCCATACAGCGTTCTTATAAAACCTTAAAGAAAATGTATACAACAAATTCGAACAGTTATAATGGAAATTATTGTAGAATATATTTTTAAAAATGGGGAAAGAGAGTAATCCATCCCAAATGAAGTGATTGAATTCACAGCTCATTCTTGACCGGCTTTAATCCCAAGCACTGGGAATTATGGTTGAGTTGATTTTAGTTTAGCGTCCCGTTCAGCAGCGAGGCTATATGAGACGTGGACCTACTGATTAACGTGGAATCCGAACCACATGAGCTCCCGCCGGGAATCGAACCCGGGTCTCCCACGCCAAAGGCGCGTACGCTAACCGCTTAGCCACGAAGGAGCTCACTGGGGATTATGGAAAATAGTCAAAGGAAATATACATTTTATTGTATCAAAAACGAATGAATTTTAGAAAATGTATCGTGGAACTCTAAAAGAAATGGGTAGGGGAGGGGAGAGCTACAAGAGTAAATCTACTACTTTATTCTTTGCTGGTTTTAACTCTCTGCAGAAGAGATAACTGAGAAGCCTCAAAGAAAAGGTACGGCACATTATACCAAAAATCGAACATTTTTAACGAAACTTATCATAGAACATATTTTTGAAACTCAGTGGAGGCCGAGGGGTGAACAACATTCTTTCTGAACAAAAGTTTTAATCTAATGATTCCATCATGTAGAACTAGTCTTCAGTATAGCACATACTAAAAAATCTGAGAAAAATATTTCTTAGTTACAGAGATAGTAAGCATCAAACAATGCAAAAATGCGCTGCTTACGTCACTGAAACAGAAACAAGTTGTTCTGGAGTGATGTTACATGTCGGTTCCCTTCTCTGAGTCATACCAAAAGCTTCAGGGAATGCTTTTATATTGCAGTTTCTTACTGTAAACTACAAATAACTTTAGTGTATTTGATGCACTGAAATTGCGCAAACTTTCACTCCCTTATCTATTGACACTGATAAAAACTTAATGAGCAAGGAACAAAATCGGAAATTGCGCGAAAAATGTTGTGCAACGTTGCCATCATCACCATAAGCTTTTCAACCAATAAAAATAGTCATCAGAACGCAAGTTATTTTAGGAGGGAAAATACACAAAGTAATGGATTTAATAGTATTTTCAATTATCACTATTATACGTGCACACGGGCGTCGTCAGAGAAGGGACGGGGGAACATGTCCCAGTCAATAATTTTTTGTATCATGTCTAACTGAATGAAAATAGTTGTTCGGAGAAAATAACGCTGCGCCGGATAACAAATGGAAAAGAAGCTTTTCATAGACACTACAATAGTCTATTTTACTTCCCTGCTTCTGATGTTCATACGGTGATCTCTGTTTTGCTAGAGATCCAAACGAAAACTGCCACGACTTTCAAAAACCAGCAGAAGTCGAAAGGAGCAAGTTCGTTATACACTGAGTTTAGGAATTCATAGATAAATCATGAGAAGGTACGTATGACATTTTTAAAAGTTATAGATTTAAACTCCAAGGATTGGAGCTGTAAACGTGAAATGTTCTGTAAATATACATCTTTTACTTTGTAAATATTAGAATGTAATACAAGTCTATCTCACAAAGGAATGGCGTTTATACATTTTATTTCGGTATAAAATTTCATACAATTTTCTGAATCCTGTTGTCTGCAACGTCGCGGTGGAAATTTGCGCAATTTCAGCACTTTCTGTTCCTTGTTAATAAGCCATAGATTAGAGATTATCAACGATCTAATCCTTAGAAAAATTTAAGCAATGTCGTTGCACCGAGTGGAATAGTAGAGGAAAAGTGTCAAAATAAGTAAAATACTTATTATATATAAAAGTAACGTATTTTTAAGACCTATTCTTCTAGTTTAAAATAAACTAAATGTCACCTGTAATGATTTATTATTACAAATATATTAAATATATATCACAAGGATTATTTTATTACTATTTTAGACCAGAAACATTAGGAGTCTAACTACTACATCAATTCTAATTAAAAATAAATCACGCATAGATTGAGAACATCTAGGCAACCATTTTACAGCCACAAATATAGCTTTTTTTATTTTCAAAACTTGGCTCTCAGTAGTTTGAAAGTTCATGTTCTATTGGAGTCTATACACTTCTCCCATTCTTAACTATACACACTGAAAATTTGTCGCCATACATATTATAAATGTACTGAACTTCCATGCTATTATTCCACAGGTACACATATAGCTTCCTTTATCAAAAAGCTCTTAATGTCTTTTAAAAATTTCGTATCTTGCTACATTCTTTATATTTTTTCTGACGTAGTAATAATTCATTTTTCATAATTTCGTTTGTAGGTTAGTTTCCCTTGCATTGCTCGATTCGCTTGAACAGAATACTGTGTGTATTACTCATGACATATCAAACGTTCGTACTCATTCAGTAACCAAGGTACACGATAGTTCATTAGTATGGAGCGCAACGCTAGCCGAGGGGGCCCTGGTTAGATCATAGGCTATGTAAGCTTGTTATATAATGCCCATTTTACGTAAATGTATTAAATAAAATTACTATAGCAACTGTCTTCGTGTGCTTGTACGTGTAGCATATATATATTACGGCTTCTAAAAGAACTGCAAAACTTGGATAAGTACATATGTTCATGGACACTCATTCGGTGTATTGTTAATGAAAGTAACGCTAGCTATTCATACATAATGGTTTAGTAAATCAATGAGCTGACTTTATTACTGAGTAACACTTCAGTAATATATGTTAGATACTTCGTTCTATAATCTTGCAAATTTGTACACTTTAAATTTGTCTTTAAATATTCAAGTTAGCAACGTCATACCTACGTAACAAGAGAGGGCTGCGGTGGCTCAGTGGTAGAGCGTTCACCTCTGGTGCATGGGGTTCAAGCCTGCTCCCGCCAAGTGAACTTTGTGGTGGACAAATACCGTGCGCGTGGGTTTCCTCGTGGTTCTTCCACTTTCTTCATTCCACCATTTCATTCATTTCTCATCTTCACCGTCCCGTTTAGCCTAGCCGGTATAACCGTGGGACGTAAAACTCAAAGACTTCATTTTCTACTCAACAAGAATTTTAGGAATGATATATTAAAAAAAAAACATCAAAAGATTGCGATCTTAGCCAATAATTAGTTTTTGGATCAGGGGCTACAGAATTTTTGAACGGTCCCTAAACTGAGTTTTCGTATTTTTTTACGGAATAAGCACATCATACTGAGTTAACTGATAGCTTGGGTTTGGCTATACTATATAAGACTTACAAGAAAACCAGATATAAGGCTTACAAGAAAATTTCTGACTGAAATATAATGGATCTTTTGATTGAAAAAAAAAGTACTATAACTATATCTAAGCCGTTTGACTACTCAGCAACGCAGACAGTTTCCCCTGAATTGACAGACGTGGCGGTCACTGTTTAAGTACACGAGTAACAGACTGAAATTCAATCACAAATTTCGACTAATTAAAATTAACGCATGAGCAACAGGAAGGGTTTTCCCCTTCATATTTGTGTCACCTTACTTCTATGAGAAAGGAAGACAATACCACTGTAGGATGTACTTGTATCTCCAATTCATTTAACTTTTAAAAAATTGAGTCCCTCGTAACCACATGATTATTTATTATTTATTTATTTATTTATTTGCCTATTTTGCATACAAATGAGAGTATTCTCGAGTGCGCATACAGTTGTCAAAATTACAAAATAATTACATATATGCTATAAAAAAAACTTACAGATAGAGTAATACATACATAACAATGACTATTATAAGCCTACACATTCATAACATAATTAACAAAAAACATTTATACATTGTCTTCAAAAAACTCATTTACCGAGTAGTAACATTTATCTACTAAGAACTTGTGAAGATCAGATTTGAACATAAAATATGATTTGTTTTCCTTTAGAAAGTCAGGTAACTTATTGAAAATTTTTGTACAGTTAATATATACGCTTTTTTGAAAAAACGATAACATGCAAATTATTATTAACGAATTGAGTACTGTATTTTTCGGCAAGGGAGACCCGGGTTCGATTTCCGGCAGGAGCTCATGTGGATCGAATTCCATGTTAAGCTGTAGGTTGACGTCTCCAAATAACCTCGGTGCTAGAAGAAATGTTAAAACCTCAATCTAACTTAAAATAATAAAAGGTACGGGCCACTGTACTAATTCCTTAAACTTCATCATGTGCTGCAATTATTACTGAAACATTTCCTTGTGAAATACAAACAAAATGATAAGGAATTTTCGGGGAACTTCACCGAAAGAAAACACATCCCCTTGTAGATTTTTCCATAAGAGATAACTTACGGCATATGTTAGGGTTATTAATGAAATATTTGTTTATAAAAGAGCATGAGTGGTATTTTACAAAATTGTTAAAAACTCACCCTAAGAATAAACTACCTCTTGAGGATATTCTGATGGAAGTGATCTATGCAACACTAAAAGAATAATAATGAAACATTTATTCATGACACACGACCAAAATCGCATTTTTTTTTTTTTTTTTTTTTTTTAAGAAAGCAGTTTGAAAAGAAACTCGTCTCCAAGAGTGAACTACCCCTTCTATTTTTTTTCCCCGAAAGGAATAATTTACACAATATTATACAGTTATTAATGAAATATTTATTTATGAAGTATGAACAAAATGGCTTCAGTCATTTGAGAAAATCGTCCGAAAAAAATTAACCATCCACAAATTATCCCTCGTACATTTTTAAGGGCAAAAGAGTTATGCAATATGGTCAGGTTAGTAATGAAATATTTATTTATGAAATATGAGGAAAATCACATGGTGTCACTTTTGAGAGAATCATCCGAAAATACTCACCTCCACGAATAAACTATCCCTTCTTGACTTTTCCCAGAAAAGTGACTAACACTACATAATGGGGTGTTTTTGGAAAATTGTTTTATGAAATATAAACAAAATCGTTAGAGTCATTTTTGAGAAAATAGCATTTTTTTTTTTTTTTCATTTTTATCCTTAAGTAAACTACCCTTACTTTTAGGGGTACGAAGAAAATTACAGCCTCTAGGTGAGTATATCAGGACGAACAGATATATAGATTTAGAAAAACCACTTTTTCCGTATCTATGGGCCACAAAACGTGTACCTCTTTTGATATCTCGAATTGGATTTTTTTTTTCACGATCACCATACGTTCTTCTCTCCTTTCGTCGCTCGAAAGTAAAAAATCGAATCACTCCATTATATCCTAAGAGGAAAAGAGCTGTGTAACGCTTATGCAAAACTGGGGGAACCAAAACTGTGACATTGCCACCTTAAAGATTTATACTACAAACTGGTACGTAAATTCCTAGATATGTAGTGATTATTTGTTCAAAAAGTACCTGTCTCGTAAATAAAATCTGCTGAGGAAAATGGTAATAATAAAGAGTATTCTTAACATTCACGCTCTTTAAGTAATAATAAAGGATAACTGAAATCTTTATTCCAGAAATTCTTATAAAAGTTTATATTTTCAAGTTTTGGAGCCTGAACTCGTGGATCTTTCTTCAAAAAAATCGCACAAGAAAAATTCACTGGTAAGGAAAGTAATGTATTCTTCCTGTAAATTTTCTTTCTTTCCTTCTACATTTTTTTTCCCTGTAAATTTTCCTGCAATGTTTAAAAACAAACATCAAAGAAGCACGCTGTAAAGCTTCTTCTGAAGAGCATGAACTTCTGGAATTACTGAAATAGTGATTAACAGATTTTAGCAGTTTCTGTGCAATGCATGGTCAAGTTTTATTTTAATGAAGGGTACTTCAAAGTCCATGAAACACAGAAGTTTAACACATATAATTTGATTTTCACTTCGTAAACGAAATCCTCAGGGATTTAATGTTTCTAGTACTTTAGTTATCATTTATAAGAATGGTTGATGCTATTGTCAAAAATCGATAATTTGTTAATCTGAATTTTATTATTAATATTACTATTATTGTGGAAAAGAGATTACGTGTCTAGAAATTTTTCCTAAAATTTGAAATATTCTACACTTATGTGTGTGGATGAGTTGGTAGACGTTGACACCGCAGATTTATGTAACGAAAATTCTTTTTTAAGTTACATTTTAGTTTTCGTAAACTAAGATTGCATAACACTGAATTCTGAAAGCTCAACATTACACGTGAGAAATGTCAAATGGTCGTAAAAATGCTAAACATCTCATCATTTATTATTCATATAAAATTCTTTGACAAATATCCAAAATGGAAGAACAAGTAGTGAGCTCAAGCAATTCACAATGCAGAAGCTCGAAGAACCACAAGTCGACTCTCGACTTAGGTCTCATCTCGACAATTACTATCCACTACCTGCTAAGTTAGTCTATGCTAACGATTACCAGTGGACTTGCAGCAAGCTAGATCGCTACAGGACAATTACAGAAAAGTACAAGAAAATTAGACTGACTGAGTCATCAGGAAGTAAGCTGAGAGCGCAGCCTGTCAAACTAGAAGGTCATTATTTTCATTGTGTGCATATGGCAGTGTTATCCTTCGTTCACATGTATCAATCAGTTCTCCGGTAACTCGTACACAGACACAACATGCTATTCTGAATTACATTTAAAAGGTCTTAATTGAAGCTTATGCTCTAATTCACTTACTCTATGCATATTGCTTATTGGAAATTTACTGCCACTTACCTAGGTAGTTAACTGTAAATATCATCAGTAGTACAACCTCTCGTATTTGACTTTATTAGTTCTTCTGCTAGATTACAGGTAAATATTACGTTATAGTATACACATATTCTCATGATACTGCTCACATGTATGAACAATATTATACATTGTTCCATGAAATAAATAAAATAAATTGAAATCATTTATAGAGAAAAATCCTACCTGCAGCAATATGAGTATCACTAACAGCAAGGCACTGAATTCTCCCAGAAGAAATAGGACACTGTACAATAATATTCAAAGAATCTGCATCCAAAAGATATACGATTTGTACATGACTAGTTAAAATACAAGTTCTGTCCTTTGTTTCAACTAAAGTTTCGATGGTTGAGTTTCCCACAACAACTACAGCCACTGGATCATTCGAAGCAGCATGACTGAGGTACCTCCTCACTTCACCCGTGGTATACCCTGCATAAACACTTGATCCACAGGATGACAAGAGAAGGCAGGCGAGGGAAGAATCATCAGATATAGACCCATCACAGATAATGCCAACTTTTTGTCCAACAGTTGATGACCAAACCTAATGTACAAAAGTCTCGATATTAGCAAATTTTACACATACATAAACTTAAAATTCATAACATAGTACAAGCAATACAATAAACTGTCTTTATTACACCATAGTCAAAATTTACACATTGAAGAAATTTAACATTAAAATTAACACAGAAATCTTAGAGCAAGTTGGATTATTCTACATTATAATGCACTCCCTTGTTGTTAAGAATTAAATTGTAATGTTGCCAATCTTGACTGCTTCTTTGTCTGATTTTCTGAGAGTCATTTTGAATACATTTCGTAATGATAATTATAAATTGCAATACAATGAGGACATCACAAAGACATACGCTAGCCTTACTTTACAGTGCTTGATTGTGAAGAAGCAATTCACAACAACATATTTTGAAAACTACTCTGCTTCATCATTGAGTTTATGACAATACTAACAGAGGTCACAAACTATTATGCTATTGTATCAGATTTTTAAAAAAATCCTATAAACCTAATAACAAAATGGTTGAAGGAATTTATGTTACAACACAAGAAAATTTAAAATGTACTACCGACAACAGTTTTGTGATGAAAATTTAGGCTTGTTTTCGTAAATATTAATAATTTTTGAAACTAGCGTTGATAGATGTTATTGATATATTTAACTCGATTCATCGAAGTTTAGCGATTGAGTGCACTTAAAAAATGAACTGGATATGACAAGTCCACTGTTTCCGCTCTTGGTCAACATAATGACGAACCCCAACGAGTCCTCAATTTTATCAAGTAACCAAGAAAGTTCGTGCGGTTTTCGTCACTCATCAAACACGGCCCACAAAAATCTTAAACACTCGTTTTATTCTTCGAAATAATCACCATTAGCTTCAATTACATGCTTCCAACGAAAGACAAGCTTATAAATGCCGTTTTAAAAAAAAGAAAATAATAATTCTGGAGTAACATTGTGATACAGCCTTTGTGACATCGTCGCGTTTTCGAAACCGCGGTTCCCGCAGGTGGATATACATGGGCAAAAACAGGTAATAGTCCGATGGGCGACGTCCGGGGAATAGGATGGATTTCCCAGCTCAGTGTTTTGATCACCTCTTTAGTCGCTTTTGCCGTATAAGGTTTGGCAAGATCGTGGAGGAGAACTCTTCTTCTGCTAACCATACTGGCTGCTTCTGGAGCAATAGCTGGAACTCTGGAATTGTGACGAGTAGATCTCGGCTGTCATGTTTTTTCCGCTTTCTAGATATTCATAGTGGACTATGCCAGCGCTGGTCCACCAAACACACAGCATTACTTTCTTTTGATGAATGCCCGGTTTAGCGGCCAACGGGACCGAACCAGAAGTCGATCAATGATGTTTCCTCTTCCAGTTATCATACTTGATCTATTTTTCGTCACATGTTAAGATTTGGTTCAGAAACGAGGCTTTATTATGGCGCCACAGCAACGATAAAGAGATGATTAACCGTTGGAACTTGTCTCTCTGGCACAGGACAAGAGGAACCCACTTGCTTAGTTCATGTCATCCTAAGTTTATGAAGATGTGATCGAATGGTTTCGTCAGATACTCTAAACCTGTGTGCAAGCTCCTGGAAGGTTTGATGAGGATTCTGCTTGATTTCGTCCTCCAGCTGGACTTTGTCGAAGGTGAAAGGAAGACCAACATGAGGCTTGTCTTCAAGGCTCTCGTCTCCAGAAGAAAAGCGGCTGAACCACTTTTGAGCAGTTTGTTCACTCACTGACGCGGAGTCTTTCCAAACGCGGAGCATATTCTTCTAGCGGCCTCTACAGCTTTTTGTTTCCTAATTTGTACTCGTAAAGCAAAATAGGCCTCAAAATCTCCCTTTCCAACGACATGTCCTTTCGAAGATTGCGCTTTCTACAAAACCGATAGCGAAACGTGCGACTCACTGAACAACTTTTTTATAAGGTTTGAAAGGAATGTAAACATATGACGTCATCAAAAGCAATTTGACCACACTAATGCTACAAAAGTAATTATTCTTTAAAACAGCATGAACTTTCTTGGCTACCTGATCCACAGAGGTTAGTTTATGTATATTGACGATTGTCTTTTCAGGTACAAAAAATGTCTTTCATTTACGAAACGGTAAGTTCCAAATGAAGTTCACAGTATTAATCCAAAGATTATTTAGATTGGATTTATTTAAGTTTATCGTTCCTTTTTAGCATCAAGTCTCTATGAGACAAAACTTATTGCTTAAAGTGAGATTTGCATCACTACTTAGGTTTGTATTCGAGACAAGTGTCCCCACCGGAAATCAAAGTCGGAACTATGAGCATCACTTACTCGGTCACGAGAAGGCACCGAAAAATTAAATTACTGAAAAATATAAGACCATAAATTCGATTGCTTACTAAAAATATAAATAAATAAACTAAAAAAATAAATAAGATTAAAAAATAGATTTAAAAATTGATATTCTATAGGCTCAACAATAAGTTTGTATTAAAATAAATAGGAAACGTACAGCCACAATACACAAAAACAGAACTCAGCATATTATCCTCATACCATATGCCGTAAACTTTAGGAACCAAATGGATATACTTTTTATTTTAGGACCAAAATATGGCTACAATTTGGAAAAAGCAGCATAAATGGTCACTAAAATTTTTATAGAAACATAATAAACTCGTATCCAGAATGTCGATGATAAATGATCGAGAATAACCTCAGTGCTGAAAAGGGATGCTTCTCAACAAACCTACTTGTACTCGTACCGAAGATTGAACGGGCCTCCCGTACCAAAGTTGGCGAATTTAATGTTAAGTATTCGTCTATGCTAATTTTCAACCAATCAAGGCGTAACACTTACCTTCTTACGTTATATCTTTTCCAGTTAAAAACTAGTATTAATAATGCGACAATTGAAATACTTAACTACATGCTCTTTTTACATATTTTGACACATATATTTACTTCTCACTGTTATAATTATCAAAAGTTTGAAAGTAAAATGCAGTCAAGATTGTCAATGCTATTTTATCTATTTTATTAAATAAATAAAATGGAAATAAAAAAGAATGTCTTTCTCTTCTGTATTAAAGTTACTTTTCTAAAACAGAATTGAAATTATATTTAGAATTGAAATGCCCATCCTTCTCACAACTGGTATCATGCAAAAGTGTTCACTTCTGTGGAGTCCTTATAAGAAAAGAAAAAAAAAAAATGTTTTTTCAGCATACAGGTAAGGTATATTCACTTCTAAATTAGAATACCTGGATTCGACCATCTCGATCTCCTGCATAAAGAAGCTCTTCATTTCCAGATACACACAAACTAAAGTATGCTGATGATCCTCGCCCGAAGCTACTAATCTGTTGCAAATAAAGATAATATAGGAGAGTGGTTACAAATTGAAATAGTGGCTCTTAATTAGGTAAGTGTTTTTAGATTAAAAGCAAATTTTAACCATATTTATATGTTTCTGTTTTTTCCTTTCACTATTTCAGATTTCCTTATCATAAAACATCTACAATCATAGAACAATTTAGAAACACTTAACACTGAAATTTTGTAATTGAATTGTAAACTATGATACAATCTGTATTAATCTGAACACAGAACATTTTTCACTTACAAAGCCTGAGATTGCAATACATCAATTAGGTAGGGTTGCCATTCGTCCCGAAAAATCCAGGACCGTCACGGAATCGAGATCTACGTCCCGGCGTCGCGAAAATATTTCTCGGGACGCTTAAATGTCCCGGATTTCAGCGAAGAAGAAGGGAAGGGTATATTATAGTTTGGTTTTATCACAGGATTAAGTATATGATTATTCTCTTCAACTTCTGAGTATGTCTATTCGAAAGTTAAAGAAAAAAAATCACGATTTAGCACATTATCATTGAACGAAGCATTCGTTTCATTGGGCCAGGAATAAAAAGGTTTTACTGCTCAATCTGATTCTTATCTTTAGTACTCTGTTTCAATCTGCATCTTTCTTCTGAAATATTGTAATCAATAATCCCTGACCGATATTTTTGGTAATTTTCCGCTGACCATTCAAGAAGAAAATTATATTATTTCAATTAATAAAACGGAAAAGACAACAATGGGAAAATATTGGAGTATTTTTTTAAAAAAAAAAAATAGAAGCTTATGAGGTTGGTGAAAACGTATTTTTTGAATTATTTGAGGCAGATTTTTTTTCCTTCTTTTTACGCAACAATGGCTACGCTTTACGAGAAGGTCTACTAAAATAACTAAAAATGTGATTACGTAATACTTGAACAACTCTATCTAATTTGAAACAAAGTAAATTAGTATATAACACTTCTTTCCATTTTAAGTATTTCAAAGATTCTGGTAATTTAGTAGCGTTCCGGATTTTCATTTTCGACATATGGCAACCCTACAATTAGGAGATTTTACGTAAAAGAAAGAAAAAAATGAAAATGAAATGAAATCTTTAAGTTTTACGTCCAACGATTATGCCGATTAGGCTAAAGGAGACGGTGATGATGGGAGATGGGGGAATGAAGGAAGTGGGAGGGAACGGGAGAACCCCGAGAAAACCCACGAGCACGGTGTTTGTCCACCACAACGTCCACACGGCGCGAGCTGGGATCGAACCATGGACCCCAGCACAGGAGGTGAACGCTCTACCACTGAGCCACCGCGCCCCCGTAAAAGAAAGAGCGAGAGAGCTAACGCTATACGTTTATATGAATAACTAAACTTTATCTAAAGTTCTTTTACTATTTTCAAAGTTTCAGTTTAACATATGCCCCATCAAGCATTTGTACTGAATAGTATTATAAGATATAATAAGATATAATAAGATATAATAAGATATAATAATAATAATAATAATAATAATAATAATAATAATAATAATAATAATAATAATAATAATAATAATAATAATAATAATAATAATAAAGTTTTCCTTCTTTTCTTTACTGTTATGTGAAAGATTAAAACATTCGCAAACTGAGGCGGAATAATAATTAACACAAAAAATATTAAAGAAAAATTGCTAATAGAATTATTTATAATTAATCGTTCTTATAATTTAATTAACTGAGTTTTAGCACTTCAAAAATACTGCTCACATTAACGAAAAGTCAACATGAAGGAATAAATATACCTGTGTGCCAAGTTTTGCATCCCACACTTTGACAGTGCCATCTAATGACCCTGATATCACATGATTCGCAGAAGGAGTTATCTTCACAGTCTGCACTGAACTCTTATGCCCATGAAGAATCTAAAACAGACATAAAAAAGTATTAGTATCAACTGATTGCAACTACTGCGATATTATCTTATTTAATAAAATCAAAGAATAAGAGCCTCGTCTGGAATTAATGTCTAAGTTAATATCGTCTTTGACATTACGTTATCTGTAATCTTGCCGCACTAAGACTGACGACAGAAAGGTTATTAAAAAAAAATCGAGAAGTTTGTAAGATTTAATTGAAGTCATGTTTAGCAATACCTTAAGTACCGACTTCGCCTATTTCTTCCCTTAAATACTTGAGTGTGAAGGATGATATTCCTTGATAAGAACACTCTTCAGTAGAGTCACTATCATAGGCAGATATAGGCATTAGTTAAGGCATTTCTGAATACGGTTAAACCTTGAAAATTTCTTAATTAGTACCATCAATTCACTTTACCTTCTATGTTCCACTAGATTTAAATGCAGCATTTTATATATGTACATATATAAAACTTGAATTAATATTTACTAATAATACAGTAACGGGATCAAAATTACTATACTCAAAGCGACAGAAACTCAATCAGTGACTATCTTAAAAAACCTTACACGAGATATGCTACAACAGACGTTCAAAGAAACTCAATGTCACACCTCTGAGATAATGATGGGAATACGTGTTTGATTAGTTTGAGTCTCCCATTAGCAATGAGATACTCACTGAAATATTTCAAACTATGATAATATATCTAGCGCAATGATATTAATCGAAGAAAATTTCGTTCTTTTGAAATTATTCAAAAGTTATAACACAAGATTTCCTGTTGATTATCCCGAAATTAGTAAAAATAGTCGGCCACAGGAATACAGCTCGCTTGCAAGATTTTTTCCACTGAGTAAGTTCAAATCAGACTATTTATGGACAGTTTTCCTTACTACCATCCTGTTCATACTTTTCCAAGTCCGCAGCATGTGTTCTGACTGAATTAGATAACCATCAATTAACATAAGAATTATAACGAAGTTCAATATAAGAAGTAAAAAAAAATATTACAATAACTTTTATAAAAAGTTAGAATTTTCATATACCTTGTACGTACACGTTATGCGTATTGATTTTTTTTTTTTTTTTTTTTTTTTTCATAGAACATGGTGGATTTAGAGTGTGGTACTGTTTACAAGTTGTCAACCGATGTCACAGAAGAGCTTCAAGATATGTGATATTAAAACAACACTTCCGAATTTTCTCCTAAAACCATCAGCTTTGATGACTTCGGCAACCACGTGAACAAGAAAAGTTAATATGCACTTAAGGTTGTTATGGTATTATTATTATTATTAATAATAATAATAATAATAATGTTTGAAATTTTTATTGCGAACAAACAGCTTTACAGCCATAAAGTGCTCCCCTCCCCCCCAAAAAAGAAAAAAGATTTATACAAATATAGGGCGCATGCATATAGACATAACATACAAGTGAAAACATACAAAAAAACATGCAATACCTATTACAAATGAAAATGCAATGAAAGTCTTTAAAAAAAGTATATAAGCATAATTATTATCTCAAGTAACATCTCATATAAAATACACTCATTCATAAGACTAAAAATAATAACATAATAAAATGAGTATACAGAAAAGTAAAGAAATTGCATATGACATATTTTTAAAAAAATCATGACCAAGATAAAAAAAAAAGAAGTGTAATATCCAAAGAGAAAAAATGGATAAAAGAGAAGAAAGATGATAAGAAAGGAAAAATAATAGGAAAAATGAAAGGAAAGATGATAGGAAAAAAATGATAAGAAAAAAAAAGCAACCTAAAAACCCTAAATATTATTCAAATGGCACCTTACAAGTTAAATAGGAAAACATTATAGAGTCTTTAGAATTTTAATTAATTGTGAGCGGATTTTGGCAAAGTTACTTTGAAAGATATCTAGAACATAGTAATACTTATTGGCTGTATCTATGGTTTTATAAATTGAACATTTCATGGTAGAAGCATTCGAAACAAAAGGTACAAAATTCCTGACACTGCAATAAGGAATTCTTATGGACCATACATCATCAATAGAAAAAACACTGTGAAAGAAACTCAAATCAAAAATTCACTTCCTATCAGTTAGAGGTAACAGATGAAGCTCTTTAGATATGCAAGACAAGCTCATATCTTTGAAATTTTTAAACTTCTATCGTAATCAGGATAAAAAATTGTTTCGAACAGATTCTATAGCATTTATAAAGTACTTAGCTTCACTATTCCAAATAACACTGCCGTACTCAAATGAGAACGCACGTTGCAAATGTATAAAGTATATTCGAAAAATTACGGCAAAGCCATTTTAACATTGCTACGTTTTTCCTAGCTTTAGAAGTTATTACCTGTAAATGTTTACAAAATAATAGCTTGTAATCTAAAATTATCCCAAAATCCTTGGCATAGGCTCCACAATCGATTGTCTGTTTACCGACTGTGTAATTATATAAAAGGAGATCAGTTTTCCTTTAGAAAGTTATACCTTTAGTTTTGGTAATATTCAAAGGCAAAAAATTATTTTTTGACCACTTGACAACTGATTCAATATTCTCTTGTAACGTAACTTGATCATGAAGGGTTTTAATTTCCTTAACAAATTTTATGTCGTCAGCACACATCAAATACCTACAAGTTAACTTCTCAGATAGGCCATTTACATACAGCAAAAACAACAAGGGACCGAGATTGGAACCTTGTGGTACATCAGATGCTATATTATGAATAGAAGACATATAGCCGTTATACCTTACTTTGAATTTCCTATTATTTAAGTACGAATCTAGCCACTTCATTATTTGATTCGATAATTTGTATTTATACAACTTACTTATTAATAAGTGATGAGGTAATTTGTCAAAAGCTTTGGCAAAATCAAAGTAAATAACATCAGTCTGACCACCCGATCGAATAACAGAGAACAAACTATGAACAAAGGATGCCAAATTTGTAATAACTCATTTACCATTTATAAACCAATGTTGATTTATGTCTCACTGATCACATACAGCATTATAAAAGTAGTTGTACATTATTTTTTCAAAAATTTTAGGAATACCATTCATTATAGAAATTGGTCTATAATCATTAATTTTGTCACTTTTAGTCTTGGGTATTGGTGTTATGGCTACAATTTTCCAAGCTTCAGGATAAATATTATCATTTAAAATCCAATTAAACAAGGATGCTAACACTGGTGAAATTACCTCAGCCACACCTTTTATAATAAAAACAGGTATTCCATCTACACCAGACACAGACTTAGTCTTTAAGGATTTAATAGCATCTCTAACATTTCTAGTTGTAATAGGAGGTAGTTTCATCTCACAGAATGTTTTTGGTGATGTTGAATAATTATTTGTATTACTAATAATTGGAAATGTCGGGTAGACTGATGCAAAGTACTCTGCAAACAAATTTGCCAACGACTCAGTTAGTAACCAAAGAATCATTTACCACAATTCCAGTTGCAGTTTTGTTTTTGCCCTTGGATACACATCTCCAAAATTTCTCAGGATTACTATTTAATTGATTTTCCATTTTAATATAGTAAATACGTTTGTCATCTTTTAATTGAGTCTTACAAGCCTTGCGGTAATTGACAAATAATAAATAGTCTTCATGATTTGATGTAATTTTATACCTTTTGGGTGCTACATTCTTAGTTTTTAATAAAGAAATAGATTTTTTGGAGCACCAATAAGAATATTTAGATGTTCTTGGCCTAGATTTCGGAATATTTGTTTCCATAGCTAATACAACCGCTTTTTCAAAATCCAAAACAGCTTCATTTATATCTGGTTTTAACAAGATATTATACCAATCAGTATTAGTTAGTTGCTGATATAATGCGCAATAATTACCTTTAACAAATTGAAAACGTTCAGAGAACTTATTCATTTTACAACCTTTAGGTAAAAACACAATGGTTTCAATCGCATAATGAAAAGTATCAGGATACACCATGCACTGATTAGTTTTCTTGACATAGAAGTAGCATTAGTGATAAGTTGAGTTGATTTTAGTTTAGCGTCCCTTTCAGCAGCGAGGCTATATGAGACGTGGACCTACTGATTAACGTGGAATCCGAACCACGTGAGCTCCCGCCGGGAATCGAACCCGGGTCTCCCACGCCAAAGGCGCGTACGCTAACCGCTTAGCCACGGAGGAGCTCGCATTAGTGATAACAAGATCAAGAGCAGAAACTGAGGGTTCAACACACAGGTTAGTATCTTAAAAGAGAGAGAGAGAGAGAGAGAGAGAGGACAATTGCTGAAACTTCAATTTGGAATAATAATGTATCCCTGGAAGGTGTTCATTATTTAACCAATCAATTTTGGATATGCTGAAATCTCCAAAAATCAATATATTATTTTCCAGAGGATTCAACCTACTAGAAATATGGTTCAGGTAATTTTCAAAATTCACAGGGGAAAAGGTTAGTTGAAAATAAACACACGATATTAAGAGATTGTTTGCAGTATTATATTTAAGTTTAATCCACAAACATTCACTTATAAATTCAAGATCAGGCCTGCGATTCACCATAAAGTTTTTTCTTATTGCTATCAGAGATCCACCACCTCTTTGACATGACTCTTCATTATATAATCTGTCGGCTCTGAAACATATATAAGTATCTGGGAAATAATCGAAGTCTCTATGAATATCGGATTACCATGTTTCTGCTACCGCGATTATATCATATTCACAGTCAGAGATTGAAGATGATATAATAATAATAATAATAATAATAGTAGTAGTAGTAGTAGTAGTAGTAGTAGTAGTAGTAGTAGTAGTAGTAGTAGTAGTAGTAGTAGTAGTAGTAGTAGTAGTAGTAGTAGTAGTAGTAGTAGTAGTAGTAGTAGTAGTAGTAGTAGTAGTAGTAGTAGTAGTAGTAGTAGTAGTAGTAGTAGTAGTAGTAGTAGTAGTAGTAGTAGTAGTAGTAGTAGTAGTAGTAGTAGTAGTAGTAGTAGTAGTAGTAGTAGTAGTAGTAGTAGTAGTAGTAGTAGTAGTAGTAGTAGTAGTAGTAGTAGTAGTAGTAGTAGTAGTAGTAGTAGTAGTAGTAGTAGTAGTGGTGGTGGTGGTGGTGGTGGTGGTCTATACTTATTAACTCCTAGCTTCAACACGAGTGAGTAACTGTAAAATTTTATTACACTCAAGTATACAAAGATGATAAAATTAGATCTAAATCCCAGGTGTATGCTCTGCATGCTAAAACGGTTCGACAAGGAATGCAAGTGAACGGATATGAAAAAGCTGGTGGCATAAGGAAGGGGGAGGAAACTAGGAAGACACACAAAATCCAGAATTAACAATAAATTACAAGGAATATGACACGTAGGCATTGTGAATTAATTTTAAAATTCTAACGTACTAAGTTTTTTTTTTTTTTTATTATTTAACTTAGTACATATAATCCAGTAAAACTTGTTAATCTGACCTCATTTTAGCTTTTCCTGCCTTTTCAATAACATGCATATTTCTTATTATTTTGTAAATTGGCCACCTGTCTATTTGGGAACTTTTCCGAATTGAAGCAACGTTATTCCTATGATGTTAATGTTAAATTTTTATATCTTGGGCACCAGTCACACATTTGATTATGCACATGATTTTTTTTCATTTTTTAGAAACCCTTTCAGAACATGTACTGTTGATATCTTGCGGAAGGTTAACAAACCAAAAGGAGGAAAGGAAAATCTTGTCTATTAAAAGTAACTTCTCCAAAAATACGACACTGTTTATTGTTTCTCGTGGCTTTTGGCGGTGAGGGTATGAATAGATGAGTCCATTCATATTCTGCACTGTAAGATACTTAGTAGTCTAGTCCAAAGGATTTATTGAACTATTAGTGTTCTTTTGCTTTTTTCACGTGTTCGAAGATTGCAGCAATAACTTTTCAAGTTAAAAACAGGAACATGAATAATAATTACTTACTGCATGAAAAATATATGTTACGATCTATAGCAGATTTTGTTTCAAAATATTCTTATTACGTGTAAGTCGCTCATCTTTAAATCGGCCATTTAGCCAGGTTTCACTGTTTTAGATCTACACTTTAAATATAATGATTCATGTTTAGTAATAATTGCAGGATGTAAAGAAAAAGTCGCTTATACATCTATTCTCTATGAATTTACGTAATAACACTAAATAGTAGATCACATGAGTTAGATGTGAGTAAACTAGCGATTGATATATCTACGTATTTTCAGGGCAAGAACACATCAAGAATATGATATGTTTATATTTATTTTTCAACATTTCATGTGTAATCTGATGAGAATTATTGCTCATATTATATCCTAAGTTCTCTTGCTATTTATTCACTAAGCAACGAGTGAATTTATAACCTGGATATTTGAAATATATCATTTGAACAAAGTGTGAACTTACATCTCTACAAAGAGTAAAATGTATTGAAAATAAAAATAATAGTAGAATAATGATATTAATTTTCCAGAAGAGTATTTAAACATAAGAGTTTTTAAATTTTAATTCCCAAAGTTAACAGAGCATAATAACAACAGAACTTCATAGAAGGTATTTTTTAAAAATGAGCTTTCAACAAGCTGAGTGTGGATAGGTGGAAGAATGTTTTTATATTAGTAGGAGTAATTTTGTATCTTAGTGTTGGAAGAACATAAGTAAATAGTTCATTACCGTTATTAGTGACAGACTTCTGTAAATAGTTTTGTAACTATTTGAGCAGCTAAAATTTAATTTTCAAGAATAGGTGTTCATAAGTGAAATATGTAAGGGTGTACAATATATATAAAACTTTCATGTTTATACAACTTGGAAAATTGAATGATGTACTCCGTATTTTGATCTAAGCTTACAGATTAAAGGAGACAATGAAATATGTTAATTATTGGGAAATATTTGGTAGACACTGCTGGAGTACTCCAGAATTGGCGGTCAGGTGTAGGGTAAATTAACTGGGCTCCCTATTTGGGGGACGTACAATACATTACGTAATGTTCTACTGCTATTGCTTCACTTGTAGATTAGGGTAGACAACAATTACCTTACTCCTAAAATTATAAGGAACATACCCATTTGTTTTTCTCTTACATTTTATTTTTGACATGTATAGCACAAAGCACCTCCATATTCGCTAAAATTAATGTGCGTTGTAGTTTGCGGGGTTCTCATCAAAGTCCCCATAGACACAAAACTAAAAATTTTATTTTTCTGTTATGGGCTCTCAAAACGCATACATTTACGGTATTTTGAGTAAACTTATACTTTGACAGCCGCAGGAAAAAAATCTGAGCTGAGTCCTCCACTGAAACTTTTAATCAGAGCATCGAAAACTACATGTACATAATTTTAGCAAATTTGACGAAATTAAATTTCCATAAGAGTATGTGCTTCGTTATATTCAAATAGCATGTATTATGTCATATTGTAGCAGAAAAACTATTAGTTTCAGGGATTTCGCTATGATTCACATTTTTGATCATGACTTCGTAAACAGCATAAGGTCCTTTAATTTTAGTTATTCTGTTAGTTTCCAATAGTTAATTCTTGGCTTTAGAAATTGATCTTGATAGAAATTATTTTATACTGATTTCCACTAAAAGAAAGAACTACTTACAGCAACCCTTTTAAGGGTAACAAGATCATAAATTCGAAGGCTGCCATCCCATTCTCCGGTTACAATTCTCTGGTTCTTTGGATGAAAATCCACACAGTTGATGGGCTGTCCCGCATCTATTGTTGATACATCACGATAGCTCTTGTTCAACCACACCTGGAACAATAAATAGAACCCAAACATATTTCACTAATGAAGAATCAATTTACATGGGATTCTAGTAAGCACCTGATTTTCAAGGAAAATAATAAGAAAAAGATGACCAAAATATTTCTATTTCCACTTACAGGAATTAGCAATGCGAAAGACAATTAGGTTGTGACAAGTAAGAAAGAGCGCTTAAAAGAAACTGGCCAATAACTTTATCGAAGACCAGAAACTTCAGAAAACGTTCCTCAGTATCGTTCCTTATGTAGCTAATATATTACAATTGCGCTTACAAACATTTTCATTCAACTAAAGTAACTAAGTGTCCTATTACTGAAGAAATATGAAGAGTTAATGATGCCTAAAATGGCTAACAGACGAATAGCTTAACACACTTCGAAAATGTTGGTTATTTTGTTATTTACAATTGTGAGTTCTGAATCTTCCCTAAATTCCCACTATGCTCCTTAACTCTGGTGTTGATGTTTCTTTTAGACATGTCAATATATGATTCTTCACAACCGAACATCTGATAAATGCCGCTTAGTGAAAGTTTGACAACAAAGTAACTTATACTGGCTTAGGCCCCTTTCCAAATTCATGCGTGTTTTTTGACTTACACTCAAATTACGTTTTTTAAATAGCAATTTTTACCATTCTGGATGTCAAAAAGGAAATAATGGAAACGATGGCCATTTATGAGTTTCTTTATTCTTGTTACCGGATTTAGCTATCGTACCCTTAAAAATGTTGTATGCGTGCTCCTCCCATCTTCTGGATTTTTTAAAAATCATTGTTATTACCTATACCAATTTTAGTGTTACTATGCAGCTTTTGTAATATCTGAAGTTGACGTCACAAATCTGTATACTCTCAAAAACATTTTAATCCAAATATTCGCTTTAAGTTTTTAAAATTATGTACATAGATATTATTAAAAGTGGGCTTTTTGTAAATTTTTGAGTGGAATTTTAATTTGATTTTTATAAAACGTAAGGTCTACAAACTGAATACAGTTGTCTTTTTTTGTTGCACCGTAAACTTGATTTTTGGATCAATTTGAATCAAGATATTCAACAGAGCTCGTGATTGCTCTTCAGTTCTATAACCTATATCATTAGCATAAGGAAAGTTTTTATGGATCGTAGTTCCTCTTTCTCCAGAAATTCTGATTCAGAATGATCAACAACAATGTTGGCTAGTAATGACGAAAGCTGAATGATTCCCCATAGCTCATCAGGATAGGTTTAATTCCTGTTTGACCCTGATTGGACATAGCCAATTATATAACGTATATGCATACGCTTCACATACGTATGTCCCTGTGAGGAAACGACAACTACGTATATAAGAAAAAACAGGTTCAATTCCGCATGTCCTTCGTCGGGCATAGCCAATTATATATGAAGTTGAGGGTTCGGTTCTTGTTATTTTTGATTAATCCTAAGTGGCCTCAACTGGCATAAAAGGTGCTGGTGTAAGGAAAAAATAAGGAGAAGTGGTCAATTCAGGGATTGGTTTAGACGAACCACATTGAATTTCACTAGTTAGCAATATGTACGATAGCAATGAAATATTGTTTTTACCTTCATTTAGGAAATTGTAACAACGAAAGAAAAATAATTGTACTGTAGTAAAAATTATGTTACTAAAACATTCACATGCAAACTAAATTATTTACTTAAAATATTCGTTATTTTAAATTGGGAGCATTGGCAAGATGGTTAATAAATTTATTGTAAAAGAAAAATAAATTTAAAAATGATTTTAAAGTAACACTATACTTTATGTGTACGATAACTATCTGTACGATAAAATTCTAAAATGAAATTTTGTGACTTTTTCGTGATCTTTTCTTTACCAAACTATAAAATTTCATAACATTCAAAAACTAATAACAGTACCTATATTCTTTAGCACTTATCTTATCTCTACTTTCAAAGGCTGTTCTCTGGAGCGATAAAATTGTGGTGTCTTCTAACACCACCTACAGTATATTCACTGTATTTAGTCTGTTTTGTTCGGTAACTGACCAACAGCAAACACTCACAAATCCACTAATCTTAAAATTAGATATCTAAATACACATGATGTACACATATTGACAAATCCTTTAAAAATGTCATACTGATTGTAAACAGTTGTACGGATGGATGCTATCTCTCTTTTAAGTTGTCTGATATTGTTTTATCTTTTTTTTTTTTTTTTGACCTTTTTTTATTCTCTTCTGAAGGCTTCAACTTTCTCTTCGGTCTGTTGTAACAATATCCTTTTCTTTTCCTTCAATTCTTTAAGGTATGCTGCTTCCATCTTGATTTTGTTTGTCTTTCGTGTTCCTCATCTCGTTTTTGCTTCGAAGTTTCCATTCGTTTGAACGATGCACTTCTCACAGCCATGATCATAGATTTTGTTACCGGTACCTTATGTAAACTTTCAATAGATAGTACGACACAATATACGGAACGTTGAGAAATCAAAGAATGTTTAGAGAGGTTTTCTACTAATCACTCTTTGTTAACAGAAAATCCTATTTCTAAAGGACTATTTATGTGGAACATTGTAAGTATACGTTTAGAAAATTCTACAAGTTTTTCATCATGATTGGAAATTTTCATAAGAAATACACCTAACCATCTTTCTTCCAATTAAACGACTTACATACTTCTTGAATATGTAGTTTGTCACACAGTAATAAATGATTTTTCTGAATTTCATCTGCTTCGGCGAAGCTACATGGCTTTTCAAGGTCAGTTCTTGTAAAGCACCAGTAATACGAAATTCTCAAAGAACTATTTGTCATTACATACGGAGAAAAGCATGATGATCCTCTCACCATAACCTTGCGCAATGGTGATTTCTGATTATCTAATGATGTAAAGAAAGTAACGAGAAAATTTCTGCAATCTTTTCTGAAAGAAAGAATTCCTAGTTTTTGTATTCCTTTGCATGCTGCTGTTGCACCAAAGCCAATATTCACTGATCTAACATTCAGAAGGTTCTCTGTCTTTGTCACATCCACAGCTATTAGTTGCTTGGCTGTTTTAACGGAAGGTATTGCACTCTTTTTTCAAGAAGCGATTACCAATACTACGAACCACAGAATACAGTTCGTCAAACATGAATGGTAAAAGAGGCTTGTCCGATTGAAAATCTGCTATTTAGTGTTCTAATTCTAATGTTACTGATTGCAGAAAGAAAACATCGCTTGTAGCACGTCGTCCGCTAAAAGATTCTGTAGAACGTAGAAATTGTGCGTGTCTGGAGGTTTTGAAGACATATTTCTTCAAGAAAGGCAACATCTCGATCGCTCTTCCGATTACCTTTGAATTTTCGAATCCACGTAATAGAAGACATTTTTTAACGGGAATACAGAACAACCTGTGGTCTGCACGCCTAGAGGGAAAATCTTTAAAGAAATAGTAAACACTTCGTAAAAAAATTATTAAGTTTCCACTCAAGACTTCGTATGCGCAGTTTTGTTGGGATTATGTAACCTATGAAAGGAATAAATACCAATATCAATAAATACTTTTACATCTATATCTGTACTTTCACCTTTCATGAGCTTTTCGGAGTCACTTAAAAACTTTAAATTTACATTCAACTATCAACAGATAACTGAATTAGTTTATTAACAGATAGTCCTAGTTCACACAAACTACTCGTAAATCCACTTAGAAGTCAGTTGCAGTACTATGGCCTAAAAACACTGACATGAAGTAACGAGCTTTGACTTCGTTTTATGTACTTATCTTCTATCATACACCTCAATAACAAAATTTATCTACTCGAGGTATCCCGTTGTATTTATTCACACTTCTATCAATTAACTTTTCGCGGCAGTTGAATAAACTGGTTAGATGTGTAGGTGGTTTTGGCGATGCCATGCGATTTGCATCGATACTGCTAAATGATGCCAGCTGAAGGACAATCTCAAGAGCGAACTAGGCTGAATTTTCATGCATGCAATAGAAGCGTGCTTTGCTTGCGATTTGATAGCGCCTAAAGCCGACCACAGGCAATTTTTGGTGGTGAATTTTGACGTTTTATAGAACATTACTTATATTTCTACAGATAAAAACATATTAACTCAAACGCTAAATTTCATGACTTTTTACTTGACTTTCATGAGGGTTTTCTGATTTCGTGATAGATTCTCTGGATAAGTACAAACACATAAATCAGTAACACAAAAGAAAAATAATACATAATCCCTGTTTTTTTATTTATTTATGCCTTGTGACGGAAGTTAACGTGTATCGTGAATGACCGATAGAAGTTATTTCACGAATCCTCGATGATTCTACAAATTCTGAATTATTCAGTAGTTGCACATTTCTCACTGTTTTGCGTGATTGAGGAATCACTGCATTGTTGCTATTCCATTCTGAACACCAATTTATCAGAGAAAGAAATATTATACACACTGCACATCTGTTCATTACTCCACTGTTCACTGCACTGCACATCTGTTCTGCTAGCGCCATAACAGCAGAAAAACAATTTTAAACTTTTTGCAAATGGTGACAAATGTAAAGAAAATTTGGTCCCCTAGCTATGGCGCTTTACTTCTTTTGCATGACCTAATTGCCTCCTGTTCAGCTGCCTCTGGGCCATCGACTGAATTTAGCTTCTTGCATCAACCATGGAGTGAGGAGAACAAAGAAGGGAGAAGGACAGGGTATCGTTCTTCGTTTTCTCCAAACAGAGAAAAAAAGACAACTCTATAAGAGATTCAACACTTATCAATGTGCATCACAATATAATTACTACTCTACTATATTCACTAAATAACGAGATTAACATCGGGAAATTTCCGTTTTAGATTTCTACAAGTTTCAATGAACAGCAACTGTTGCAATAGTTATAATAAGCGATGATATAACCAACTAGGTTAAACGAATTAAGACCCCTAGCTGTTCTCTCAGAGAAAGGGCTGTTCTTTCAGGCACACGCACAGTAGAAAGAGCCAAGCCAACGCACATGAACAGAGGGAACATCAAGCATCGTGCCTTACGTTGTGTTGTGAAATCTTTCATGAATTAGGGTTGAAGACTCCGTATTAAAATAACTAAAAGCTGTGCTCAGTCGCAACTCATTTATACAGGAATAAACGTAAGTTTTTTTTTTTTTTTTGTATTAATTGGGAAAGCATGTGAGTTTGTGACTACATTACAGAGCCGACCACGGTTAATACAGACACACTTGTGATACTGTAAAGGCATCGAACATTTAAGAACTGTTAAAGCAGTTATCAGAAAACTTGGAAACATTCGTAGCTCTCGTCTAGACAAACACAGGAGGAAGTTATGTAATAAAAACTGACACACATTTTATAATGAAATTTTCAAATAAATTATAGACAAATTCCTTTTCTTATGTTGGCACGTAAAAACATTTCCTTTTCTCTGTTAGTGTAGAATTACGTAATCAATTTCTGTCAGCTTTCTGTTCTGACTTTCTGATATTTTAAATATTTCGTGAGGCTTGGTTTTGAGAGGAGATTGAGAGACTCGGGGCAGAGGGGGTATTCGTGATCCTGATGTGAGAGACAAGACGATTGGCAGAGAAGGAGGAAGATCGAGCATCTGAATGTGAAGAATGAGGTCCCGCTATGAGAAACATTGAGGGCCAATTCCGTAAAACTATTGCGGTTGAAGTCAATTGAGGGCTTTCGTTAGAATTCAAGAAGTTTACCCAGAAAAACCCGAACCGTTTGTTCATGTTGATAAGCCCTTCGGATTGCCGAAGCCCAAAAGGAAGACATGGTTACCTGAGGCCAAGTTCCCGAGCATCAAAATCATCGAGAAGTCATGTTCTGTCAAGTCAAGAACTGTGCTTATGTTTCCTCAGTTATCCTTATTCTTTCTCCACTTAATCTTCCACCTTGTCTTTCTGAATAATAATGTTTATTTTGCACACTAGGTACAAGATCCCTGATACCTTTGTTTAGATGATAAGTCCTAGCTTGAGGAATGTCTACTCAAAATTCCTGAAGAGCTCCCTCGTGCCTATATGGTTAGCGTATGTGTCTTCGGCGCGTGAGACCTGTGGTTCGATTCTCGGAGCTCATGTAGTTCGAATTCCACGCTAAGTTATAGATCCACGCCTCATACAGTCTGGCAGCCAAATGGGACGCAAAAATCCAAATCAATCAATCAATCAACCAAAATTCTTGAACATCCCTTTTGCTATCAAGCTAAGCAGAGCCGACATTCTTTCTTATACTAAAAAATATCACACGAATAATGGAGCAACAGATCCCTTCTCGTAACAATAAAAATGATAGCTTATTATCGAAATATATGTCTTCAAAAAGAAAGTATTTTTTTTTAAAAAAAAATAAAATAAATTATACTGACCTTATCACAAAAAAATAAGGTATATAATAAATTAAGATGATCAAGAATGGAATATCACATGAATAATTTTTGGTACATACTTTGTACATGTACCCAAAATCAGAAACTCTATTATAAGTAGGAAAAAGAAACATTAAAGAGAAAAATCTGATTATCTGCTTCCTACTCTCACACACGTGTCTCTGGAAGCTAAAAACTCAAATTCTTCAATTATTGTTATTTTCTTTAATATTTCTTATCATCAATCTCTTTCCCCACCTGTTTGATAATGTGTCAGCTACTTTCATTTGTATCCGTTTTAAAGATCTGCTTCTTGATTTCAGGTAACTGATAAGTAATTTGCTTCCCATGCTCGACTGGGATTTTTTTTTATTATTATTATTTTTTTACCATATTAAATATTAAACAACAGTAATGCAAGTACCAGAGAAAACACAAACGAAATATTTCATACAACAAAAGAGATTATGATAATTAAAATCGATACACAAATCGACTACTTTTACAGCAGCCCAATACTTTCTTTTCCGAACGTTTCAACTGACATATTGGCGAGTTTGTGTTGAATATTGTTCTTGAGCTTCTAAAGATTTTCTGGTTCATTCATATACATTTCCTTTAATCAGCCACACAAAAGGAAGTCAGACTGTTAAATCAAGCGACCTAGCAGGATTTATTCTGGAAAACAGCATTTGTATTGTTTCTATGACTGTATGCTGTGTTGCGACATCCTGTTGGACAACACACACCCTGTTCTTCAATTTGTTGCATTACAAAGACACGAATCATTTGCCGGTAAATTTCACCTGTAACAGAGATTAACTATTCATATACCCCTTCAAAGAAATAAGCTCTAGTGACATTTTAGGTATGAATACCGCATGTCACTTTTTGGGGACGTAATAATGTCTCATGGGTGCATTTTCAAGCCCCGAAATCATGAGTTCTGTTTACTGATATGATCGCTCAGATGAAAAATAGTCCTCATCACTCATGGTCAGTTTCGTATTTAATTAGTAATTTTCTTTTGAGAGATTAACAATATCACTACTAAGCTACATGTTTATTATGGTATATGGACAACAGCTGTGAATTTTGTAAGGAAAACGATCGATTTTTTTTTTTTTTCAATGAAGATTATCACAATGTCTGTACGGTGTCATGACGTGTAGCGGTTTAACCTAAATTTGTTGTTCCTGGAGTGCACATTTGCAAATGAAAAAGATAATATTAACGTCCCAATAAGAATGACCGCTAATTTACATAGAGGAATTATTTCACCTAATCCTATATATATATATATATATATATATATATATAATATCCAGCATATTTCTAGACATTATCTGTAAGATACAGGCGAATTTATTTATATTTCATTTTTAAGACTCTTCCGATATCCACTGTTTATAATAAATGTTCCATAGGTGTTATAGGATTCTAAAACATGGATATTTTGACAGTATTCACACTAGTTTCTATTCAACTTTATTGAACCGTTTCTGTAGGTCTCATACTTTTTAAGCTAAGTTGCTTTAAAAATTATTAACGCATACTTCCAGTGTGCGGCAGCTCTGAAACTATGCATTTTTTGGCAGTTGCTTAGGGCGCCGGTTTTCATTATTCTTCTTACTTCTTTTGAAGTCCTCTACAGTGGTATAGCAACTATTCAACATTACAATTTTATATTATATATATATATATATATATATATATATATATATATATATATATATATATAGGCGATAATATAACTAGTTAAAATGAAGATTTACTTGTATGTTAGAAATACAAACCTTCTAGAAAACATTACATTTAAGACTGACTTCTTCTAGAAAAGTTTATTCTCTCTCTCTCTCTCTCTCTCCCTCTCTCTTTCTCTCTCATTTATTTATTCTTTTATTATCGGAACTAAATTATTGTAAATTTTGTCAGTTAAATTATCAACCATATAGAGAATCATACAAGTTCGAAAAGGTAAAACAATGAAAACACTACAATTTTTCGTAATTTCAGAACCACGATAATTCTTATTCCACCGGAGTTCATGGGTACAGTATTTCTAATAAGTATACGTCTGCACGAACTGCATCTTTGAAACAGAAATCCAAGTACTGAAATTTGATTCTACTCTAATAGTAAGCCGTGTCTTTCATGACATTACTGTTACAGAAGAATATATTGAATGTCAATCTATCAACTGATTCGCTGCCAATCCAGAGATGAGTTCTGTGTTTTTATCGAACATAATCACCCACATACAACAGTGGTAATGTTTGGGAACGAAAAAATTTAAAATTAATTTAACTAATCTACTGGTAAGAAATTTACTCTTGTACCTTTAGTTAACACTCTTTTAGATCCTGCATTCTACGAATGATTTATTTTGTCCCGGATAATAACATTGTATATATAATGCACATAAATCCGTAAACTTAAAGAAAACCATATTAAGTAGTAAATTTCATGCATTTAACGAGAAGAAAGAAAGAAAAAACACAGAAATAGACAGAAAGAAAAGAAAACAAATGCTTTCACCATTACCAAGTGGAAGAAACATCATTACCAAGTAGAAGGTATATATACATCACTTATGGGATGCCATTTACTAAGATCGATAAGTCAATTTGTAGTGTATATGGGTTCTTCGATAACTATTGACAATAACGTAGGTAGGTTTATTCATACTGTATTTGTACTAGTCTTCTGGGTTAAAAAAAGGTCAATGTTAGCAATTCTTTTCCTTCAGGTTTTTGTTATCTTTACTTTAAGATGTTTGCTCATTGTTGCTCTGAATTCCGGAATGTCTTTTTCAGTCTTGGGAAGGTCAAAACACTGATAGTGTATTATTTTATATAAACAGTAGGTTAGATTTAATCGTTCATCATTTAGCAATCTGTTAGAAGTAAGATGGTTTCTATATTTATTTACTTATGTTAATTTCATATTAGTTTTAATGAACAATCCTTAAAAATTAAATAAAAATCATTCAGATCCAGTTTTAAGAAACACAAAATGTGTTAAAATATTAAAATCTCATACTATACAACTTAATAAAACCGTTTTTCACAATGCGCACTTCTCTTACTCGTCTATCAAACTCATATTTCGTGAAAATGACCATTCAAGAAAAGAAGAACGAAAATTAACCCAGCAATTCGTTAGTAGGTTATTATACTGTACCTTAATGTTACCATCCCAGCTAACAGTCACGAAAACTGACTCATCGGAAGCTATTGCAATCCCTGTGATCTTACGACGATGAGCATTTTTACTGGTTAAACGTACGGCTTTATGCAGGTCCCACACACTTAAGGTACCATCTTCTGACACACTACATATGATTTCAGGCGCCAAGTAACAGATACCTGTAATACAATAATTATAAAAATATTGCCAAGAACTAGAATTTTGACTCAAACAGTTTACAATACAAAATCAACTATTTTATTAAGTAGAAAATAAAATAAATCTAAATAGGAATAATGAACAACTTCGAACACGAAAGAAAGAAGTTAATCTACTTTAAACAGAATAGCTTCCCATGGAACATTTTCTGTAAATATTTAGAAAAGCAATCACTACCTTTAGAACTAATATTCTGACTTAAATATTAGACTGAACTGACAAAACGTCGATTGAATAAAGTAACTGAACTGATCGTCATATATATATATATATTTTCCATTTTCAGAGTACATCTTACTAATAACAATTTTTAATAGTATAAAACTATTGGTTGATGAACAAAGTTAGTGCTATATTTTTAAATGGCAGAAATAGTCTCAGAGAAACAATGTTGTGGTATACGATGGATAGGTGGTAGCGTGATGAGTTCTTTAGGTGCAAGACAGAGTTGAATGACTTAGATTTGTGTGGGAGAGAACTCCGTCAAATTGAGCGAGTTACACTTCTACTATCTATTATGAAAATTTTTGAGGAAACATGCAATGTTTTGTACAAGGAACTGCCTGTAAAAGCCTGTCAGATTTTGACGCATTATACAGGCGCCTGTTTCGGTGAAAATACATGTAAAGAAAATATTACAGGCACATTGTCTTCAGGTGATATGCATGTCGAAAAAGTATTAAACTTCTGTTGGAAATTTTGCACGGAAACACGCGTTGTAGAGAGCCTGTACATTAAAATTAGAACATGCAATGTACACGTAGTCACTCACATGCAAGTAAATGGAGGGAATATGTGCATGTAAAATACCTTGAATGGATTGTTGGTAACATTCGCAGTACAGTAAGAATGAAAAGTACAAGGAAGGTGCCTGTTTATCAACATGTAATATACATATGTGGCATTCGCATTGCATGTAAATACCATGTATTAGTGTATAGCATAGAAAACGCATGATGTAGAATATGTTATTTTACATTTATCATTTTTGTGTACATGCGAAGTGTGTAACTCCCCTCCCCTACCTGTACATTGTACAGGCAATGTACAGGTGAACGAGAACATGCAATGATCATGATTGCCAATAAATGGGTTAAACAGGTAAATGCAATAAACAAGGTTGATTGGAGTGAATCATTAATGTTACAGGTGTAGGAAACGTAATATTCAGGCACAAAGTCTTCAGTTTGTCATGCACATATGCAAGGTCCTGACACATGTATAGTACTTAATGCGATGTACTTTACATGTATATTCCGCTAACACGCCCACTAATTTGCTAACACCTATATTTCACATGTATTTAACACGGCAATTACATTTTTATCAAATGAAAAGCAGCTGTCGTCAAATCCTCATGAGGTAACGTATAAGTAAACTACATGGAATATGCCGGTTACGTACATGTCTTTCCACTCTCTACATGTTGTTTACACGCATTTTTCACGTTGCAAGGTTGCAGCCCTATCAACATGAAAACTACCTGTTTCCGTGAAATGAACATGCAATGATCGTCAAAAAAATTGACACCTGTCTCATGCGTTTAAAAGAGTTCAATTTTCAGGTGCCTGTAAAAATATGTCTGTTTATGCAAGTTTCACAGTCGCCTGTAAACCACCTGCATTTTCTGTCTGGGATATTATGTTATAGGAGTATCGGACAGAATGGTTGGAATTGCAATAAGAAACGTTTGAGTTACGTGTTGACTGTAATTCTGCCCCCAGAAGAATGAAAAAATTATTTTGCAAATTGCGAAAAGGTTGATTTGAACTTCGGAAAATTCATATTGCTACGGGCGGCCTTCTTGTATTGATGACAAAGTTGTGCATGAGTATATATATATATATATATATATATATATATTAGTTAAGTCCTAGTCTAAATAGTAGGTTTTCTAATTGCGACTACGTCATGACTACGTTGCATACTTAGTAGCAAGAAAGGGTACTAATAGATTTTATTTAAGTTTAATTTACTAAGTTTTTTCTAAATTGAATACTTTTTCGTGTTTTAATGGGAGTGTTTTTAGTAATGTCAAAAAGGAGCGAAACACGATTATTTTGTTCCTTTAATTCCATGCTTTATTGAAGATTGTTCTGCTGACATCCATGTGTTTCCCTCTAGTGTGAAAAGAGAGAGGACCATTCTAAGTAGGATGACTAACTTTTCCAGAAAAGTAAAGTGCGTAAGTTCTTGCTATAAGAAAAAAAAACTTTAGACTTTCGTATATGTTCATGTATTTACTTATGAACTAACTATATAAATAACATTCATAAAGTTTATTGATTATTTAGACAAGAGAATTTCATCTTAAATAGATATTTATTGCACGGATTTTAATATTTAAATGTAGTACCTGTCATTTCTTGTGAGGGAAGCGAGTCCCTACATGTTTAAACTTGAGGAACAAGTTCTTAATGATCGAATATATAAGCCTATGAGGCCTATGAGTGGTTAGTGCCTTCTGGAACAAAATACCAATTTCAGATATGATTTTGGGGCTTCTCGTAAGTTCGTATGACAGTTCTGCTATTATCAAAATGAGAAGCGATTTTCAGCCTTCAATTTTCTGTAACCACAGCCGAAATATCCGTTCAACACGTAATTTTGATATACAATCTGCAATATGCTCAAAATAATGAATATTCCATTTAGATTCATGTCTTTGATCACCTCTTTTAAGCTAAAATCAACAAATAAAACAAGTCTTGGAAATTCAAAATTACATTACTATTTAAAAAAAATCGTATCTATAGATAAATTTTGAATAACGATATACTTTAAATCAAAATTTAGTATTATAGATTATCTGATATAAGAATAGTATATTAAATCAGGACAGTAATTTCTCAGGGAATTCGAATTAGGTTTTTTTTTTCTTTCTTTCTTATTCAGCAATTTACTTCTGTAGCTACGTAACAATATACTATTTCTTTATGGTGTAAAATAGCTACCTTAGATTTCTTATGAGCAGTAATATGTATAAGATTTTATCAGTTGAAGAGGCCTACTTCATTTATATAAAAATATTTATTTAAGCAATAAAACAAAACGAATTACTTTTTCGTCTTCATTAATACACAGTATATGCGATTTCTATGTAAAGTCAAATGCTGGAATAATTTAACTGAAAGCTGAACTAGAGTTTAATTCAGTATCATAATGTATTCACCACAAAAATATATATATAAAAAATTACATTCATTATTGACCACCAAAAAGTATACTCGTGCTTCTGGTTTAGTAAGTAATCTTGTAAATTACACGTTCTTATTTATTGTGCAACTAACTACTGAATGTGTTTCACATTTTTTATATACGTGCAAAGAAAATAAACTATTCTGTACTATTTTGGAATTATTCTGAAATCATTTAAATGTATAGAAAAGGGTATTACCTATATTTATAAACCTTTATTCTTTCTAATTCTGATGATTACTGAATATTTATTTTTAGACATGTAAAATACAATAATCTAAACCTATTGACTTTAACTACAAATCACCGCCATAATAAACTACTACAGTTAGATCAGCTGGTTTAATTTCTTTCTGAAATGTTGAATAATTTATTTTAATATATATTTATATTGTGATTTATTTTCCTTTGTTTTATTTTCCTTAACACCAGCAGAGACACGATTAAGTTCTGATATGTACCGTCTATTAAATATTAAATAGTATTTATTATTAAAATTGAGTTTAGTTCCGCGAGCCACATTTTTGCTTGGATACTCATTACTTCAAAAATAACCCAAGAATTACAACTGAAGATTTTGACGAAAGGGTAAAAATTGACAATTTACTTGCATTTCGCCATTTAAAGGAACTTGGATGCACATCTCAGGTCGATACGTGAGTGCAGCTTTGTTTGAAGAAAAATAACCTGGATTCTGCTTGCACATTATGGAAAAGATATATTTTCAATCTGAGTATTACAGGCGATGTAGTGGATCTTGTACAACAACGGAAACGGAGCTGAACATAAGCATGTGAAAGTGCAGACCTCGTGCATAATGCTGCTTATGTCCGATGAAGGTGTTGCTGTCTATTTGGTGGGATTGCAAAGGAATAATTTTCTTCGAGCTTCTTCCATCTCGAAACTATCACAGTGAATATGTGAGCAACTCACCAAACTTCATGCGGAAAATCACAAAAATTCTGGTTTGACCAATCAGAAAAAAACATCATTATCTACCATAACAACGCCATACCACATGTAGCGCAAGTGACATTGCGAAAATAGCAGCAGTTAAATAGAAAATTCTCTAGTAACCACTATATTATTCATACCTTGTTCCTTCGGATTTTTAAGTATTTCGATCTCTGTAGAGTAATTTGCTACAAGATATTTGGTTCCGTGAAAGCTATGAAGAATTACCTAACGACCATCTTCACAGTTTTCTTTGCAGTTTTAGGATTAAGGAATTCGCAAGCTTGTAAAACGTTAGAAGGCAATTGTAGTACAGGATGGTGACAACATAACGGATTAAGAAACCTGTTTCCTGTCAAATGCGACTGTTTATGTTTTATTTTCAAATCGGACACGAACTTTTGCAATCATCTGATAAAGTTAAGTTCATGTGTATTTGATATCTACACATATGATTCAGAAATTTTGTACGATGACGAATCGAAGTGCGATATAGATTAAAGTTTAATAGCTTTATATTATTTATTATACAACAAACGACAATGCCTAATCACTAACTTGTCTTATCCGTATCTGTTGAGTATTAACACAACCTTTAATCCTTTCGAGGGACATCTCTAAGGGGATGAAAAGAACATAATCTTCGCAACTACAACCACACTCAAGAATCTAAGAATCTAAACTAATTTTCATCTTCATTTCAAGCAAATTACTATTCATTTTTATCTTCTTTTATACTCCATTACAAACCTAATATTTTTAATATTCGGATTATTTTTGCAAAAGACTAAGCAAGTTGAATATTAAATTGCTTACGAGTGGTTGTTTTGATTGAATATATTTGCTTACTTAAGCTTTCAGAACGGAGCTTTCAGAAAAGGTGATCATCAACAGTTAGTTTAAATAATAACGTACAGGTGTGACTAACAATTAAATTTAGCAAGGAAGTATTGTTAAAAATATGATATTCTGACATCGTAAAATCAGCAACATCCTGATTACATTAAGATCACGAAATATTGTGTTTGCTAACACATCCTTGACAAAGCTGCCGAGTAAAAGAGCAAAACGACTGCAAAGTAATTTTTATTAAAATATACACAATGCATAACCCAACTATATTCTATATACATAATAAATTATTTTGTTATTTTTGAAAGAAAGAGTGTAAACTTACCCGTCACAGTGGTACCATGGCCTGTTAGAGACAACAATCGTTGACCGGTCATTAAGTCATAAACATACACTATGCCGCTTCCACCACCTAATACTACTTTACGTTCATCACGTGAAACTTTTACTGCATGAACCACCTATAGAGAAACACAGCAATAAACGTAATATTAACGTGACGTATTTGGAAATATCCTTATTAATTTTCCATGCACATTAGTTATTGAAAGTAGTATATCTTTACAATCTGGAATTAATACCTGATTCCACCTCTAAAGTATGTAATACAGAATACAAGAGTAATACGGAAGAGTGTAAATAAATTGGATGTCATCATTTTTAATAAATTTTAAAAAAGCAAATGAACAACGATACTACAAAAAAGATTGACTCAAAGGGTTTGAAAAATAACAATGTGTTTTTAAAGTGTAAAAAGAGGTGAGTTATTCAGATGCACTTCAGAGTAAATAAATTGTGTTTATTTGCGAATTAATCAATATCACTGAAATCTATAAGTATATTTATAGACTCGGTGACGACAATTATTAATCGAAGTTGTAAGTTTTTGTGTATGTTTGACACAAGTTATACACATGTAAGGAATCTAAATAATCAAATATATACGAAATAAGAACATGTGAAAAAAGTTACAATCTTTACTGCCAGAAGAAAAACCGACTAGTTTTTTGAATATTGTAGAAGTTTATGCACGGAACATGGGGGTGAGTGTGAAAATTTAAGTAAGTATTCGTTACGTTATTTAAGTAAAAATAAACTTATACTTAATAATTTAAGTTCATTTTCTATTATATACAGTTTGCTTGACGTTTTAGATCAGTTGGTATACTGCCATTTTTAATTTGGAAGGCAATTTATTTCACATATTGACCATCAACGACTTTAGTAATTCGTTTTGTCCTATGAACACGGATAGCCTTAGTTATTTACTACAAGTCCTATTATTTAGTACACAAATTATTATTATTAATGTAATATATTTTCAAAAGCGGAATCCTCAAAGCAAAATGAACTGAAAATTTGTACGAAACGTGCACACTAAAGGAATTAACCCTTTAAGATATTAAGAAGTCAGTAATATTTGACACCCTTAATTAGTTGGATTACAAACTGTTTAAAAACTGGTCTTACGTCACTTAGCAAGAATTAGACATCAATTTAATTCAGTTGTCATATTCAGGAAAACATTTCCATCCTGCAATACTGTATGCGAAAATTTCATTATTCTTGCTATCTAGCAATGATGCTTTATTTTAATTAAAACGGTAGTATAAAAAAGTAATATTAAAAGAATTCACAAGTTTTGAAGATAAGTTGAGAATTTAATATAAAACAGAACCTTACATAATGCACTGGCGTCTCTGGCATGTAAAATTTGGGGGGGGGGACATCAAAGGAAGTTATTTAAATGGTACTACCTAGTCCTACCTGTTTATTATCTTCGATCCTATTTGTTACCTTTGTGCTTACCTTCACGGACCCCGTAATGTGTATTAAGAATTCTGTTATAATCGTTTCACAGCCTAAATATTATATTCAAAGTAAATATAATTATTATTATTTATATGTTATTCTGTCGTTACTAAACAAATTAAAATAGAATGAAATATTGAATATTTTGTACTTCAAAATATTAAGGTGGGCGCGGCTCCCTCGTCCCCCCACCAGAGAAGCCCGTGATATAATGTACTGGATAGAAGATGTTAACCAAAGCTCAGAAGCATCAACTTTAGGAAAAAAAAAAAAAAAATACCCCTCTTACATATTCTGGGAATGATTACTACGAACAAAAGTTGCTTTATTGGACAGCGACAAGAATACAGACATTTCTGTTATTTCTGATCTAATAAACAGTCCCATAGTAACAAATAATAATAATAATAATAATAATAATAATAATAATAATAATAATAATAATAATAATAATAATAATAATAATAATAATAATATGTGTAAATTACTGGATGAGGTCCACGGATTTATTAAAGTTTGAGTCATTTTCAACATCGAATTACAATATTCGCCGACAAACTCTGCTACTATATTAATCCAGGATAATTTTTTGAACAAGTTATGAGTAAATTTTAAGTATTACTGTGGAAATCAGAGAATAAGTCTTATTCCTCTCCTCTTTGTATTCCTACATAGAACTCATTTTGTACAAGGAAAAATGTTATAAGCTACTTCATTGTGAAAATACTACAAACCTTAACGCAGAACCTATATCCATACTAACCTCTGGTATATCAGTGATGGTCATGCGACAGGGTCCCACATCTTCAGGTTTATTGATCCACGTTACGGGTAAGATAGCACAGCCAGCCATTTCTAATAGTTCAATAGCCTGCTTCGAAACAGGACTCTTCGACGGTTCATTAAGAGCTAATTGAACAGTCAATATAGGACAACTGAAAGTAGAACAAAGGAAATTTTGAAACGTATACTAAAATATATTAAACATTATTTGGCCTACAATCCGTATTTCTCCCTTTCAAAATTAAATTTCTAACGTATTTTACTTTAAGAATATTAAGTAAATAATAATAAATAGCACATATTTGGTATTGTTGGTTTAATACGACGATTTTTCTAATGAAAATGGTTTTCCTGAAATCAACCTCTTTACGCAAATGTTAACGCTAAATCCTAAAATGTTTTTGCGTTTTTTCTTCTTTCTTTAAGTTACGTTAACTTTTGCTTAATTATAAAGGCTGCTATCTTCCACATTTTGTGATATTGATTTACCACAAAAAGCGGTGTCTTTTTTACGAGAAATAACTACTTAACAAACATAAATTTAATGTAATCTCCATTTTAAAGCTATTATTATAATATCGATCAAAAAGTGTTACATGGAAAAGGATGATCGAAACATCGTTTACAAATGTTGAATAAATATACAAAACTTGGCAGTAAAATATGGGTAAAGTTTTCCAAAAATGTGTCATATTTTTTTACTTATGCTTGATTTGTATCATTGAATTCTCTTGTCGAAATTCAGCAAATAATCATCAAACTGTAATGGGCTATAAATTACAGAAACAGACGCTAGGTTATCTAGGTACTTTTGCAAGAAATGAGCTAGTAAAGAAGGGGAAATTAAGTCTTCCACCACATTTCTGAACACATCTGCAAACGTAGGTCATAAAAATTCAAAACACAATGATGGTGATGGTGTAATAGTTAACCAACCCAGTTGACTGCATGTACCAGTATTTAGTATAGTAAAAAGAAGTAATACAATCAATGATAACATATCGATAATCAAACGATGCAACGTATTTTGTAACTTATTTAAAATATTACTGAAGAGAAAGTGAGAGGCTTTTGTTTCAAATTCTTTTATCACTCCTCTTATCGTACTTCTCAAATGAATTAAGTGCCGAACATTGAATACAAACTCCTAAGTGTGTGAGGATTCAATCAGTCACTGGTCTAAACGTATATGAAATCTACTAGTAATTCATCGATGAAGGTTTAAAACAATGAGTAATACAAGTATAATAGAAAATCGTTATGTTTGAGGTATCATTCAAATTACAAGTATGTCTAGTTTGTACTCGTACATAAAAACTGAAATCCATACTTCTCTTGCTACATATCATATCTTCGGACCTAATAATTTTTTTTAAAGGGATGGAAACATTGGCTTCTATTTCCCTATTTTATTTTTCCTACCACATAGAAAGCAAGACTACATATGACTGTAATGTCATACGGACAATAACAAAATACAGATACTTTTTCATTATTTTTAACTCTTTAGACACTCATCATGGAAAATTTATTTTTTTAATTAGATATGCATTTCTGAACAAATGAAAAAGACGTTTTGTACTTGAGAAGATAACTATCAGCTCATTCCATAAGTAATGTCATATTTTCGATGATCGTTGCAACGACGTCGTATGAGGAACGGATAGTGAAATAGACGGCACGTCTCACAGCTGTGTTATATAGAGTACTTCATTGTTCAGCAGTATGTATGGGAGAAATGCCTACTACATGTTTTGAAATTGCGGTTTATGTTCGATCACAGCAGTGTTGGAGGACTATGTTGGTAAGAAATGTTATGATAGAGTACACATGCTGTGTAGCATAAGATTTGTAATCTGTGATTGTCAAGAGAAACTAGAGATGGCCAAGATAAACAAGATATAATGAAGATTCAGACTGTATGTCGTGAAGACAAGAATAGAAGGAATAATTAAGTATATGAATATGTAAGATTCAGAGAGAAACTGCTAAGAAGTATTCAGAATAAAAGTACGATTCCAAGTAAGATTATTTGTTGATTTACATGTAGTGAGCACAGAAGTTTTAATTACTTGAGATATACTATTTCAGATAGTTTACGATAGGAGTAATTGAATCTACTAACACTAGCCAAATTCTCCTTTTACATTTTTATAAAGTAACAAATGGCGCAGTCAAGTTCAAAGAATTCTATGCTCTCGAATATATGGGAACAGATACAGAAAATGGTGAACACGAAAGTTGAAAAATGGATTGCAGAGGAATTTCATCGACGAGATCTGGAGATAACTGCCTTAAAAGAAGAAATATCTTTACTTAAACGTCAACTAACGTGTAAGCAACCAAATACAATGATTAATCAAACATATAATGACCATCAAAGTACATCCTTAAGTTCTAGTCAAGTGTTTAAATTGTGTTCAAGATGTCAGCGAGTTCACAACAATAAGAAATGTCCAGCTACATCTAAACGATGTTTTAGATGTCTTTTTAAAGGTCATTATGCAAGGGCATGTTTTGCCAAGAGGTTAAATCCCAAGTTTGAGTGGAAACGTAAAATCAAAACCACCGAAGTTGCAAACGTTGCTCAAGAAAAACCAAATTTTAATCTAATCCAGTTACAGGAAAAAGTGTCAAGGCTAGATCAAGCAAGCAATCATCAATCATCCCCCAATGTTGCAAGTCGTCAATTAGAAGAAGCGAAGAGGAAGATGAAGGAGGAAGTATGGAAAGCTAAGCAGTACAGCGCAAATGGTGAAGCGGAGGTTGATGGGAGGAAGATTAGAGTAAACAAGTCGAGTCGGGATAATACCTTTAACTGGACAAGAGGGCAGGAGAAGGAAGGTATAGACGGCGTAGTTTCCAGGGTTGCCAGTAAAACTATGAAGAACAGGATCAAGGAGTATAATCAAGATGTAGTTTCCAGAGTTGCCAGAGATGACGTAGTTTTCAGAGTTGCCACTGGTAAAACTACGAAGAACAGGTTCTTACTAATACCTAGCTTTATGAAGCAGTTACGAAAGTGGCACTCGGAAGATACAACTAAGAGAAACGATTGAAAACAGCATAAGGGTTCCTTTAAAGAACTGTAGTTGTAATTTTAATATAAAAACAAAAATGTAAAGGGGGGAGAGTGTTGGTAAGAAATGTTATGATAGAGTACACATGCTGTGTAGCATAAGATTTGTAATCTGTGATTGTCAAGAGAAACTAGAGATGGCCAAGATAAACAAGATATAATGAAGATTCAGACTGTATGTCGTGAAGACAAGAATAGAAGGAATAATTAAGTATATGAATATGTAAGATTCAGAGAGAAACTGCTAAGAAGTATTCAGAATAAAAGTACGATTCCAAGTAAGATTATTTGTTGATTTACATGTAGTGAGCACAGAAGTTTTAATTACTTGAGATATACTATTTCAGATAGTTTACGATAGGAGTAATTGAATCTACTAACACTAGCCAAATTCTCCTTTTACATTTTTATAAAGTAACAGACTACATACAGGATGTCATGTTGTATGAACTTGACCAGGGACATTCATTCAGCGCAGTAGGATGAAACGTCAATGCCGGATATAATTAGGGTGCTGTGGATGTGTGGAAGTGCCAGAGATGAATAGCTTGAATACTTACGGACTGAATTGCTGGAGAAACTCTTGCTTTGATTCATTGTAAGGGTATGCTCATCCACGGGGATAACGCAACCATACACAAGACAAGAAGGGCATGTACTAAGATCGAGGAACGTGGTTAGAAGAAAGTCTCCCATCTGGCGTTTTAACCAGATCTCGCACCAACAGACTACCTTCTTTTTCGCATCCTGCGAAATCACCTTTCAAGGTAAACACTGCAAGACGAAGATGACCTAACTCTTTGTCTCCAAAACCGGTTACTTCTTTCAGCCGGGATTGAACAAGTAGTTGACAGGTGGCAGAGTGATGTGAAGTCCGATGAAGGCTATTTATCTGACTAAAGCTAGTTCCAAGTAAGTTATCATTCTTTTCTTCACGGTACAAAAATGCAATATTAGTTGGGGTGACTCGGTATTATTTAGGAAACAAATACAAAGGTAGCCTTTCCGCTTTTTCTCATTAAATACAAAGAAGTTCTAAGTTACATAATGGTAAGATGTAAATTCTTTGAGGACTCTATTATTCACGAAACTGAAAATTATTTTGAATTCTGTCAGATCCAGGGACAGTAACAGAAGTTCAGTTATAAATACAGTCACAGACAGTTATCACAATACAGGAAACTTCTTAAGTAAATGCAACTTATTTAATTAATATGGCATGGCACCAGAACAGCTCTGATTCGTCGTGGTATGGACATATGTAACTTATGAATTATTTCTAGAGGAATGTTGTACCAGTTTTCATGCCCTGCAGCACTCAATTCCATTAGCGAGGATGGAGAAGATCTACTCCGGAGTGTGAACTCCAAAGCTGACCACAGGTAATCAATATGTTAAGGTTAGGGAATTGGGAAGGACAGGGAAGGTGTTGTAGCTAATCACGATGTTCCTGAAACCAGCACAACAATGTCAGTAGAGTGAATTGGCGCACTGTCGTCTTGGGAAATTCGGAATGTCTGGACCACAGGATGCACCATACACATGGTCCATAAAATATCCATAAAATCCTTGGCAGTAAGGGTCCTATGAACATAACCTCAGGACCCATAGAATACAAGGAAACTGGGACCCATAACATCAGCGATCTGTCACCCTGTTTAGTGGTAGAGAGGAAATGGTGTCAGACATTCTTTGGATGTCAGACATTTATAAATTAGCTCTCTTGTTGTAAGATTCATCGGACCACCTAACGCATTTCGGGTCATCAATGGACCACTTTTCATGTTCTCGGCACCATCTTCTCTGACCTAAAATTGTTGTTGATAGTGATCAACGGTTTGGAAATTGAAACTCTGCCGCGATTTCAGGTTATGCAACCCACGGCAGACTGTGATTGTCGCAACAGACTGTTTCAGGTGCTGACTAAGTTTCGAAGTCACTTGCTGCATTCTCTCTATGGTGATGATCCCTGTCACTGAGGATCCTTTTCTGTCCATTACCACTTGTTTTTTGTTTTTCCATGAGTTCTGTAGGCTGCCATCACCTTGGACACCTTCGTAACGACAAAATTAACACACTGGCCATCTTAGATACTATAGTCCCAAGTAACTGTAAACGAACAATTTGGCCTCTTCTGCCACAGTCTGTCCGCTTCAACATACATCACAATTCTACGTCGACTGACACACTACAAGCTATCACCTTACATACCAACAACAACTAACAATAGTCAGGCGCTGCACACACATCTTCAGCGTTACCACCTCATACATTTCATGTGTTGCAAACTAAAGTATTTCCATTATTTTCATAGCCATCTTAACATTGATCAAGTTATTTCTTGATGCTGTTTCGTACTTATAGCAATACGAATATTTCGAAGCAGAGTACTATACCAACATACAAGGTAGATCCTTCTAGCTGTAATACGTACCTAGTTCATAATTTGTTAAGTAATCGTATTTTGTTAAATAATCGAAGAAAGAAAGAAAGAAAAAAAACTTTCCACATGATAACACAATCTTTCAAGAAAGCCAAGGCTGGACTTTAAAGCGATATTGTGTACATCTACAAGAGTATGGATAAAGAGTAAAACCATCTCTGAAAGGAAATTTAGTAAATAGAGCCTACGCCGAAACATTGCTATATTAAGTTCTGCACAATATTACACACCTTTTAAGAACATGAATGTATCTCGAAATAAATTCCTGATACCCAGTCACAGTGCTTTGTGTACTGGAGTAGGATTGTGAACTGCAATACTGGTAGTCTTCTTGAAGCTGGTATGCCAACCCACAGAGTGATTTTGTCTCAATAAAGCTGTGAAATAAAATTACACATATAAATTAAATATGAAAAACTATAAATATTTAGAAAATATCTAATAGCATTCAGCTTAAAAGTTTTATTCGATGTTGACAAAACACTTTCACATGGATTTATCATTTAAAATGTAAATGGCAGACAGAAAGTTAAAAATACAGAATATAATTACGCCTCCCGGAAACAAAAACACACTGTAGAATCTATCGGTTTTACGAAAGTTGTCACCGAAATTGTGCAATGTATACAGTTTATCTATTACGAATGTGATATCAAATTGAAATCATTCTATTTCAGCATGTTCCACGAATACATGATTGTACCTGCCCCATTTGTTAAAAAGGGCCAGCTGAAAAGTTTCTGGCCTTATCAAACAGATTCATACGGACATGCAAAACAACTTAAAGGATAATGTTCCATCATATGCAACAGTGAAATAATGGGTGAGTAAAGTGATTGTAGCCATTAGCTGTATGTATCCAATAAATCAATAAAAAAAGAAAATATTTCTGGAATAACCGACCTTTTCTAAGATTTAAAAATCGCTATCATAGTTGATGAAAACTGTAGATATAATTGATACTGTAAAAAATTATTGCAAAACACATTTATCACTACAAGCTACTGTAGAAGTTCGAAATATTTAATGATTGTTGTATATCTAGTATATAACGAACTATGCAAACACTAGCTCTTATTCAGATAATAACATTCTTTAAAAATCTTGAAGATAACACAAAATGTAGGACAGCAGAGCTTTCCTCAGAGCAACTTTGAGAACTAAGTTACAGTATTTGCAGACATTATTTCATACATTATCTTATAACAGTTGCTTAGAACATCCGGACCGTTACTTTAAACTTGTAATAAATAATTGATTATGAGCTTCCATTTGAACGATTTATTGCTTGTTCTTACGTTTATATCCATACTAGTGTGTTATAAAGACGAACATAACACTAGAATCAACACTGGCTTAGTAGTATGTATATATACGTATATAACAGCGTTACGAAAAATATTTTCCTTTTCCATCTTTCGGGCTAGAGCAAAACACAGCAATTTTTACCAATTTAAACTACACGTTTCCTTTATAATGTATAGATATGTGTTGCCTCTTTACAGGTAAGTCATTAAGAAGTAGACTGAAATCCATCAATAATGTTTAGTCTTTCACGAAGATGGAAAAAGAAGCACGCAGTAAACTAGGGAATATATATATATATTTACCACCATAAGATACATTCATTAACTTTTCAGCACAGTGTCCGTATCTTTAAACAAATTTACTTGATTTCTAATCAGTTCATAAATGCATTGATTTGTCCGGTCTCTTACGGCTATCAACGGAACTTTTAAAAACTATAACAAAATCTTACAAATATTTGGTCTAGGAATTAATTCGTGCGGTTTTACAAAAGATGGCGTAACTAGCTTATTGTCCCATAGTTTCGTTGATCCAAACATGCGTTGAAAACTACTGTCATTGAGCATCTTGTTTAGTATATGTCAGTTGCTTGAAGCGGAAACAACAACATTTTTTCTTCAACTGAAAATGGCGCATTTTGTGCCTGATAAAGTGTTTTTGCGGGGAGTTATTCTTCATTGCTTTAACATGAAGAAAAGTGCTACCGCAAGTCATCATATTTTAGTGGAAGTGTTTGGTGACCATGCTCTAGCTGAGCGAACGTGTCAGAAGTGGTTTGCACGGTTTAAAGGTGGTGATTTCAGCTTGGAAGACCAAAAGCAATTTGGACAGCCAAAAGAATTTGAAGATGAAGAATTGAGAGCATTGCTTGATCAGGATTCGTGTCAAACGCAGGACGAACTTGCAGAAGCATTTGGAGTTGAGCAAACAACAGTTTCCAAACGTCTCAAAGCCATAGGAATGATTCAAAAGATGTCTTATTGGGTTTCACATGAATTGAAAAGAAAGACGTTGAAAGAAGAAAAACCGTTTGCGAATTGCTGCTTCAAAGACAGAAAAGGAAGGGATTTTTGCATCGAATTGTAACTGGTGATGAGAAGTGGATTCATTACGAGAATCCTAAACGAAAAAAGGCCTGGGTGAAGCAAGGTGAACCAGGTCCTTCACAACCGAAACGAGATATTCATTGTGCAAAGGTTATGCTGTATATATGGTGGGATTTGAAACGTGTGGTGTACTATGAACTTCTGAAACTTGGTGAAACTATTAATGGACACCGCTATCGACAACAATTAATGCGTTTGAAGCAAGCTCTGGCCTGAAAACGACCAGAATGGAATAACAGGCATAATAAACTTATTTATCAAGATGATAACGCTCGACCACATGTCGCAAAACCGGTCAAAACCTATTTGGAAAATGTCGGATGGAAAGTGTTACTCCACCCGCGATATTCACCAGACACTGCTCCGTCTGACTACTACTTGATCGATTGCATGAATAATGATTTGATTGGACAGCGGTTCACTTCTTCAGAAAATATCGAAAAATGGATCTTTGATTAGATTGCGTCAAAAGATGAGGAATTCTTTCGACACGGAATCCGTAAATTGCCTGAAAGATGGGAGAAAGTAGTGGCTAGCGATGGACAATATTTTTGTTAACGTATTCATTTACTTTGTTTTTGAAATAAAGCTTCAATTTTTATTAAAAACCGCACGAATTAATTCCTAGACCAAATAATAATAACAATAATAATAAAGTAGTCTTCAACTCACCGCAGATCGCTTAAAATTTCTGCTAGGACGTTCTGCTCACCAGCTGAAGCCAAATGATAAGGCAACACCTCAACTGCTCTTGGATTCAATGGTGCATACAATCCTTTACTTCTAAATTCCAGAACCTCTTTTACATGACGATAATAGTACGCTTTAATAAAATAAGAATAAAAGAATATTTAAATGCAATTTTACGGAATTTCAGAACATTTACGGCGAATCAATTTCTATGGTACTTCTTTTCATGGACAAGAAAACTGTAGTTTTAACGCAAATATTGACATTGAAGATTAAGAAAAATCAACGCAGAATGACAAACTTGAACACTATTGCAACAATGACTAATTTTTATGATTTTTAGCAAGCAGAATTACATTTTTATAACCTCGTTCTTTATCTTGAGGTCCTTGCTACTCTCGAATTTAGAATATTCAAATTTAATAATTTTGGAAGCTTCTGGAAATTTCGAGATTATTATAACAACTTAAACAGGTACTTATAATCTAATCTACTTTTGTATTTATGGAATAATTTTGTTATATTTCATAGTATATGCTTTCCTGGGCTGCAGTTAAGTCGAAGAAAAAAACTTTAATTCCAGTAAACATTTACTTCAGTGGAAAAAAACAAACAAAAAAAAAAAAAAAAAAAACATAATGAGTACAAACCCTTAAACAACTGTTGTGTCGAGGACGGTAGGTTTTAGTTTGAACATACAACGAAAAAGGGATTATAATTCATGTATTCTGGAACAAGAAGTTACCTTTGAACTTATGACATTTAAAGGATGCATGAACTTGTGACGTTTATTGGATTCCCTGTTGGACATTACATAATTCAAGAGTTTCAAGCATGATATATTCAAGTGACTATTTACTATAGTAAGCTTTTTAGCTATTATAATAAGCTGCTGAGGAATAGATTTTCTGTAGCTTTTTATAGTACTGCATCAAACTAATATGACTTTTTCCCACGGGATCAATTAAACTGAAACGCTTTCTTACTGCAGTATTTGTATGATATCCAGTAGACAAAATGCAAATTTAACAATTTTCTTGACATTTTCTACAGGAATATTTCGTTTGTCACACTGCGTATTTCTATCCACCTCTCTTTGAAAGACACTTTTCTGGTCGTCCACGTTTGAATATGCTACTTCATTACGTTTTTCACGTATTCAAACTGTCAAACAATGAATTTTTGTTGAGAACAAGTAGAATAATTCCATACTGTTCCAAACGCTTTAAGAATTCTGTACAACAGGCATTTGATTAGAGCGAGTTCACGAAGAAAGATCGTTTCTGAATGTTGTTCTGTTGATTACATTATATAATCATCGAAGAACGTATCTACTGCGCTGTGGAATAGATTTTCTGTAAGAATTCCTTCTTCCACCAGATCTTTTATTTTTCTAAGAGAAACAATGCAAATTCATTTGTCTTTATAGAGATAAGCTTCTGTGCAAAAGCCATAGTTAAAACACCTCTGAGCGAGATAGCTTGAGCTTCAATGGACGTAACATATCTCTCAAAATTGACATTAATCTGTTAAAAATTTGAGCGACAGTGGAGAAGAAAGAAACAAAGAAAAAGAGTTCGAAAAAAAGTTCCGAATTCGCGGTCGACTGTCAAGGGACCAAAAAAAAAAAAAAAAAAACTTATGTCCGTTAAATTATTCTCGACCCTACAACAAAGAAGGAGAGAAAGTCCGAGATTTCGAGTGAGGGCTTACGATTCGGAACCCTGCAAGTGCAAGTTTCATATGGACTTTGGACTGAAAAGGGACATTAAGTTCCAAATAAGGAAACCAATCAACTAAGTCAGAGCGAATGATGTTCAGAATTTATTCAATACTTGGCACAAAAATTGCACAGAAAGTATTCAACAAGTTCTGACTTTAATATATTTGCAAGAAGTTACTGAAGGAAAACATTAAAATGACCAGCTCCACAAAATAACAAAAACCTCTCCAATAGGTGAGCTCCTGGACGACTTATTATGATCTCGTTGTAAGTGTACTCAACCTCTGAAAGATCATATGACTCTCCTGCCGACTTCAGAAAAAACTAAGTAACCTAGAAATGCAACAAAACAACAGTTTATTACTGATCCACAAAAATTTCCAATAACTCACGCCATTAATTTCTTTTCTTACCTCCTATAATCTTGTGGAAATATGGAATTCTTGCTGCTTTCGTGCCCTTCAAATATCGAGTAGATACAGCTTCCGAAGCAGCTTTGCAGGCAAGGGAAAGCACTCCAGTTGTAGTTGTACTCGCTGGTTGCAGAAGAATTTCTAGCGATCGCAGAAGTTGAACCACTTTTACAGGAGGTATCACTGAACGAGGGTTCACAAGATACTTCACAATATCATCCATTTTTAATTTTCGTTCGGAATACAAATCCATCGCTAATGACAACATTTCATGCATTTCTTCCTCAGGAATTCCTGTGGGAAGAAAAATCTTCAGTCACCAGAAATCACAAAACAATGTTTTAAAAAATCGTAAACACTACATGTATTAGTTAAAATCATGTCTTGAAAATTTTTAAGTTATAATATATCTGAAAGACGTTTACTAATAGTAGGTATAGGTCACACATTGATTACTTAGAGATAAAAAGACCTTACCTTATTCACGAAAGAAAGGTTATCCTTACTGTTTCGTTGCTTTCTGGTAACTTTATCGAAGTCGTTTAATGCGCTGCTAGACTGCAAATTTGTACGTGGGTTTATTCCTTTCTTTTACTTGTTTTTCGTAAGAAGAGGGAATCCAAGGAAATGAAGGAACCCACCTCCGTGTTTTCAGCCTAGTTGTGCATTAGAGGACTTTGATAAATTGCCAGAGAGCAACGTACCAGCAAAGACAATTTTACTTCTCAATGGATACAAGGTAAAGTCTTTTTCTTCTAAGTATGTCTGTAGTATCCTACAAAATTAATATACAGGGTGTGTCAAAAAGTCTGGGGCCATAGGCCAACTCCATTATGAGTAAAGATACGAAAAAATGTAAAAAGAGAAAACTTACAATAGTAAATAAAAGGTAACGTTTCATACTCACCGATATAAATCACAAACCAGTAGCACCCTCGAAGGACCCGGCACTTATCTTCAGGTGACTTGGGTTTGAAAAAAGTTAAATTTGTAAAAAGAGTAAGAACAAAGGAAGTAAATGAACCTAAGTGAAGTGGTTTGTTAACTTCGAATAACTATTTTTATCCTTTACTTTTTAACTTACACTAAATTACAAATCGCTTATTTATAAAAGCAAAGCAACGTTTATTTATAAAATAACAAATATGTGATAGTGTCGCCAACTAACGGAACATATTGGCTTCATCACACATATTGGCGAAACGGTGGTTGACGGAAAAACCATCTATTTCCATCAACTTTTTCCTCTTTTAATTTTTTCGTATCTTGCTGTACTGGAGTTCAGCTATGGTCTCGGACTTTTGATAGCCCGGTATAAGATATTACACGCAACGAGTGTGATTTGTGGTTAATAGCACTAGCAATATGCATTGTAATAATAATAATAATAATAATAATAATAATAATAATAATAATAATAATAATAATAATAATAATAATAATAATTTCCCCATCAACTACACACCACAGTACAAGCATTTCTAGTCGCGATTGACAACAACCCAGTAAAATCTTATTCAGAATGACTGCAATGCACAAATATTACGCAAGAATGATATAGTTTTTCGGATTTGTTACTTACGACAATCTATAAAGAAGTCCCCTTTGTTGTTGAAAATGACAAAAAGTACTTGCTCATATTAAATCCCAAATACAGATATAATTCTGCTGCCTTTTTTTAAATTGTAATTCTGAAAGGATAATATCGCTGCCAATATATTTGACGATGAGTTTTCATGCGACCATGTAGTCTTCGCCAAATTTATATAAGCTTTATTTATTTATTTTTTTGATTGCAATACTAATTATCGTGTGGAATTTATTTTTTTTACACGACCAGGACGTCCAGGAATAATGGTGTATGGTGAGAATACGGCGAAACACCATTCAGCACCCGCCCTGCTCATAATATGCAAGATCTATAGTGGTGGGAAGCTAGTGGAAGTAATTTATTGTAATATTGTATTAGTGAATCCAGTACATAATTTTGGACTTGAACGGCAATCTGAGACAATTTTCAGGTTATTACACAGACTTCCCAGTCCACTGTAGTAACCACTTCGCCAACATGCCTCTTGTCATGCTGTTGGTAGACACTGGAAATATATGTTTGTTAACTCTCTTTCTCGACGAAAAAAAGTTGGGATAGAGAATTTTTAAGACACAAACATGAACAATTCGATCGAAAGTTCAGTTGTAATATTCTGTGTTCGGGTACAACTAAATAGGGAATCGGAGTTACACGATTAACAATAATTATTTATGCGTATAAACAGACATGCTTGGATTTCTCTGACGTAGAATGTTGGGAAGTAGACGCTTTAGGAGATAGATGAGATTGGAGAAATCACAACTGCCAGAATGATGGAACAAATATTCTGGGGTTCTCAGTATAAAGCTTACATTGATGTCAAAAATACAGCAAGTTTTACAGATAAGAATTTTTGCAGAAGCAGGAAGTTTCAAGTCTTCAGTTCTTATGCGTACGATATGCAGGCTGAGCAGTTTCTTGTAAAAGATTCTGGGACGCGATTTTTTATTTATTTATTTTTTAATGAGGTAAACGAAGGGAAGAGAAGGCGAGCTTCATGGGTTTCTTCAAAAAATGAACGCCAGGATAGTTATATATGAGAAGTTCGAAATGAATGATGCGCTTTAAAGTGGAATCTGTACTAGGTTCGACGCTCCTCTACCGGAAATCGAACTCGGGACCTCATGAACCAAAGGCACATTCGTGAGCCACTAGAGTTAGAAGCGCTAATGTTAGGGTCTTACGTTGTTATCTAGTGATGGTATAGTAGGGCAGATGCGAGTTCCGCGAGTGTTCAAGGCATAAGATACGACGCGTTTTATTTGATAAGAATGGGTGCTTTAAGAATGACGATATTGCATAATGTTAGGTGGTTTCTTCACGTTAGTCTCGAAGCGATTATCCTCTAGTTTGAAGTTTACGTACAGGAAACTATGAGTGTGGGTCGAAGAGATGATATGTATATATAAGCTTATATCTAGCAATAACTTAAACGCATTCATTCCTGCAAGTGCACTAAAGGATATATATTTTGTTCTTGGACTGCTACAATCTAGCTAATTAATTTCAAGACAGATTTATATGTTCTATCTTAAGTGATATCTAAGCAAAAAAAAAAAAAATAAATAAATAAATTAAGTGTGCCTACAATTTACTTTTATTACGGAAAGGAAAAGTTCCAGAAATAATTCAAAAAATCAGAAAATTCCATACCGTTCTTCGACACCTTTAGAAGACAAACAGCTACTTCAACAAGTCTGGAATCAAATTCAGTTTCCAGTCTCACCAAAACGTTCTGTAACAAGGCCGTCGTAGTGCTGCTCATGTTCCGAAGCTTTCTTGTAAGCTAAAAAATAATATGATATAAGAATATTAACTTGCATTTATTTACCATAAATAATAATCCAGAAATTTAAGCACTACTGAAGAATGTCCTGTTGTTGCCGAAAACAACATTTAGTACTTCTCTCACTTCTTCCTCCAAATTGTAGTCGTACAGGTGGGCGACGTTTTTATGTTCTGTATATTAAAAAACACACATATACAAAATTCTGTGCTTTTATGTGCAATGATTAAGAAGATTTATATAGTGTCATATATTTTTCCTAGACCACCGTTTCTCAAACGTTGGCGATCACTTTTATTAGTCAATATGTTCTGCGGATCAACCTATTCCTGTTCCTTCGAAAGCATTTTGTTTATTTATTCTTCGTTTTCAGCATATATTAACACCAAAAAGTATTACTAAAATTCCCTTAATTTTACATTGGTATTAATAGTAGAAAATACCATGTATTAGTTTTTTTTAATGATTGAAGGCTATTAAGAATATTTTATAATAAAACATTGATATAAATCAGATTTTCTCAACCTACCTCACATCACGACCCGCTCTTATCACATCCTCTTGCCAGCGACCCCCTATGTAATTTCCAGTTTCTAATAAACTTTTTCATTATTAGTGCTTATCGTTTTTATTGTGTGTGTCAGTGTTACGCAAACACACACAACTCTGCAAAAAACAACATAGATTCCCCATACTAGTTTTCATTTTTGTCTGTATTTCAATATGCAGTTTTGTTGAAGTTTTCTTGTATTTTGATATGCAGTTTTTTACCAGTTTCATTCCTCTATTATTCCAATTGCTTTTTAAAAGATATTTTATTTGTTTAATATTCTTTCCTATATTTGGCAATAAGGATGTAAAAAAAAGTCTATCAAAATAAGAAATTTAAAATAATCTTTTAACATATATTTTTCGCTAATAGATCCTAACTGTATTTCTCTTTTTCATCCCCTTCGCGACCCTCCTAGGAATCCTGACTCCTAGATTGAGAAACTCTGTTATAAACTATTAGAATTCTATATAATCTCGACACTATTATATTGTTATAATTTATATCCTGTTTAAGATCCTCAATTATAATGTGTGATACGTAATTCACTTGAATTTTATTTTTATGTCTTCTTTTTGGACCAATGTCCAATCTACGATGACCACAAGGGCATAGGTCCTAGAACCACAGTTTGAAAAACGATATTTTGAACAAAAAATTCTACATGCAGTCACGAAACATGGTATATGTGAGGTTATCTTCATAGAATAAAACATATTACTCACTTGAACAGAGGCTGGAAATTTCGCCTAAGCAAGGAGACATTAAGTTATGAATTCGGCACCTATGGACTTCTTCACAAACAAAATACAAACCTTTCATTCGCTTGCATGAATTTTGGAAATTTTACTCCAACGGAAAAGGGATAGAACTTCGATTTGATTTATTAATCATTGTGTAGACCATATTATATGTAGATTTGTACAAAATGGCCTGCCAACGTTTAAAACAGATACTTATAACACTTAATACTCATAACAAATACAATGCTTCCGTTCTAACAGCTTATAGAAGAAGGCATAAAATCATTTTTACAATATACAGAATGATTATTATATACATAGAATTTTTACTCACTATTTCAATTACTATATATGTATGTTTGTAGTTACTAGGGCTGTCGTGGCTCAGTGGTAGAGCGTTCTCCTCTGGTGTGTGGGGTTTCTGGTTAAATCCCAGCTTACACCAAGTGGATTTTGTAGTGAATGAACACGTATGTGTAGGGTTTCCTCGGGGTTTTCCCGTTTCCTCCCCCTTTCTTCCATCATTTCATTCATTTTCATTCACCATCTCTTTTAGCCTACACAGCATAATCGTGAGATATAAAACTGAAAGATTTTATTTAATTTTATTTCTGTCATTAGTTAATATATATACAAGAAGTAATTTAATAATTTTTCACAAAAATTACATAATGGGCTGCTTAGACACTTATCTATTGGATACAAGGTGTTATCTCATTATAATTTGCACATTAACTTGACAAAACAACTTTTTTTAAATGATTTTCCTTTATACAGTCAGACAGTTTATTATACAATTTTACATCTATATAGATGTAAGTCTCCATACGCTTATCTTTGATGATCTAAATTATCTTTTCCAAGCGTAGGGTAGTTGTCAGCATTGCCATTCCTTTTAATATTATCCAAGTGATTTTATTTAATTTTAAGCAATTCAAATACTCAATGAAGGAATTGTCTTCGTATTCATGGATGCAAACAGTTTTTTACAACAGGTGCGTTTCGGTGAATTTATCATAATTCTTATGACACATTTTTGTTTTTTGAATGTATTCTGAAGTTGTGGCGAAGATCCCTCATAACCCACTGCATATAGAGTCAGAAATTTAGTATATGGGATCTTGTCATAAGAAAATTAAAATCTTATTCGCATATATGCATCTTAGAAATTCCGTATGAGGCATGAGGAGGTGTTATAGCTTTTGCAGATACATTGAGGGTAACTTTCTGGTTGTTGGAGTTTCAGAATTGCAGCAAGTTCGAATTTATAGCAAAAGAAGATATTGCAACTTCTACTGTAAAGTTTTATATATATGCTCACTAACATCTGCATAAATAATTTACAAGCATATGTCAGTGGGATATTACAAAGAACGGGTTCGGCACTGAATTAATTATATATTATCAGAGCACCTCTAAGAAAGTAATTTAATTTGTAATTCATAGAATTTTTAAGAAAATATTGAGTGAAGTTTAGGGAAAGTAAAAAATTATCACATGAGTTTTTCTAGTTAAAAAAAAAAAAAAAAAAAAAAAAAACTTTTCTATAACAACAGAATATCAAACGCTAATCGTGAAGCAGTGTGCAGTGTAAACTGCGAGCAGTGTATATTGTAACTGAGACTATTATTCTAAAAATAGAAGATGGACAAGCATACATTTCACGCCTAGCTTCATACTGGTTGTCAATCCAATAACACAACACACCAATCCAACTCTACTTCGGTGACGCTTCGGAATATATAATATACCACAGAAACATCACACTTCTCCTTGCATTAATATAATATTTTAAAGATAGTAACGAATCAATTTTGTACTTTTACAAATACTCAATAACAAACTAATGAAAATTTCTATTGTCATCTTGCTCCAATTTTCTGCTATCGTTGTGGAGTTCTATGTGCTTTACTATTTACTAGTTACATTGAATTCGAGTCTGTGAGAGACGCAAAATATCTGGAAGTAATTCCGTATTATATGACTAGTCTGCAGCAATACAATTATTACTCGGATTCTTAGAATTTAACACGTAACACTATAAAATTTGTGGCTCAATATGAACAAGCATGCTGACATAAAAATGTTGTATAAAAACACCATCTAAAAATTTCATTTTTCATTCTGTATTGGTGAAATTTTGAAGGATTCGTCTAAAATTTTGTATCGTTTTATTTTTCAAAGTTAAATTTTGTTGTGATACAAGGTTTATAAGGTTCCCTAACCTCACGTTTAATCTCACACTTTTCTCGTTCTCCCGTTTATTTCAACGCTCTTGACTTCCCCAACCTAAAATTCCTGCTTCTATTATCTCGACTTGTTAACCAATTCCAACGTTGTTTTGATGAGACTGGCATTGGATCTACTGATGTCTTCATTAAACTGAGGTATCAGCCAGCTTAGCTAAGTACGTAACTCACTGACGGTGAGCTCTGTAAAGGAAAATTGGCCTATATATTTTGGAAACAGGGCAATAGACAGTCACTTTCGATGAATCCCGAATATGCTCAGTGACTGTATGAGGGTTTTTCGGTCACCTAGATTGCACATTGTAGCGATTCACTGTCCCACTCACATGGAACATTCCATTGTCACTAAAGATTAGCTAATCTGAGAAATCAACTTCGCGGCTCTCTTGTATTTCAATGTAGACTAATGACAACAGTGCTAAAAACCTCCAAAATTTGAAGCTTGTAGAGTTTAATTTTCAGTCTATTATGATAAACTGCTTGGGTGGTAACATCTATACTTGCCCGTTTGTGGTTTTGCGGGGACTGCGAGAATACAATAATATAGCACAACCAATAGTTTCTTCACGTGGTCCTGATCGTCCCAATCAATAAAACCCAGAGAGCCCGTTTCCTGGAATTTTTTATACCACTTCTTTGTGCTGTTAAGTACATATGGATATTGGAATTGTTCCCGAAATCAGAGTTATACTATTACAATGTACGTACTACAGATACAGAATGCTGGCTCAACATCATGTTTACTACTACTGTCTTGTACCAAACCACAGCAACCACTGTGGGCAGTGTTTGAAACATAAATGTTGTTGTTGTTTTGATGTAATGATAAATACTAACTGTTACGTAGTTTATGAATGACATTGTTTTGGAATATTTCATATACTTATAAATCACAATGTACTCCCATGAACTAAACGCTTTTCACTTACCTCTTCAAATAATCCATAAGTCCTTATCTCTTTGCAAACAAGACTAAGGTAGAACATATTGCCAGCGTCGCTCTTGGTTATAATGTAGCGTAGCTGGTTGTTAAAGTTTGTTTCATCTAGCACTTTACCATGTCCTTCAAGCATTTTCTTTACGATACGACTTCTTTCAGGATACGGAAGGGAGCCTGCAATAGAAAGTATCAATTAATACGTTACATTTTTCCCTTGTACTTTAATTTAAAACTTTTATATGACTTCTGTAAAATAATTTTAAAGTACAAAATAGGAGAGCTATTAAAATTTACATAATATTATATATTCTACAGCAAAACATATTGAAGTAATCAACTGTGAGATACAGCAATCCAAAATTGTAACAGGTGTGTAAAATGAACAATTCTTACAGCCACTGACATATGACATTAAAAATTCACTTATGTAGAATTTTGCTCCACATGTAATAAACTTCAGAAACAAATTCTTGTAATATAGTAACTTCACGTGAATTCGATTTAAATGATTATTACAAATAATTTCTTTAACAAGTAAATTGATGCTTTTAAAATGTTATACTTTGGGATAACGTTACTAAGAGTTCAACATAATATGAATACTAGTACCACCATAGTGCGGTTCACTTTTACTTGCAGTCTAAATGTACAACGTGTATATTTATTGAAGGCAATGGGACAAATTATCAGTCACAGACAACCCTACGTTATCTCAACTCATACATTTGTTTCATTCTCAAGAGCAATGAATTGACATGTAAAGACTAATCTGCTTATGCAATACAAATATGTTGAATACTTTTAGTTTTTAGACAGAGAATATAAATATTGATAGAGTCATAGGAAGAGATAGATTAGTAGATAAGATTCCGATGCATATTAACAACTATCAGTTATGTGCAGTCACTGTCAAAAGTCTGACAAACTACTGATTTTTTTTAAAGAATTTTCCAGACAAAATACATTGTATTCATACAACCCCTGTTTGTTCGTTTTTTGTTTTTTTTTTTTCAAAATAAACATCATTGTTCACATAATGAAACGAAAATACACTATTCTGTTGCCGTTGAGACAAATTTATTGAGGAAGTTTGCGTTCATCGAAGTGCCGTTCTTTAGCCTTGATAAGATCTTTACAAATCCCAAGCATTTGTTTGATACATTTATCCAACTTTTGTGACTCTAACAGCTTTGAAGAGCTTTTCAGAGATATTCAGTATTTGTTGAGCATGTGTGCATCGACTGTTATGTAAAATTCATCCCTCAAGAGCACGATGGGTGACATATCGTGAGACTACGGCGGCTCTTTCATTTTTGTGATGATGTAAGGCTATTCTTTGCTTTGTAGATAATTACTGTATAAATTGAGAGAATGTTTGGGATTGTTATTCTGTTGTAGTACACAGTTACGGCCCAAAATGCGTTCTTAATGAAACTGCATGTCTCAGTTAATTGTTGTGATATACGTTTGTGTCAATTATTCTGTTAATTTGATTTAAATTGCCAACTTGACTGACTGTAAAACATCTTCATACACTGACACTGCCTTTAAATACTTTACTGCACATATTACACAGTTGGGATGAAAGGCGACGCACAAATATCTGGTGTTGGGAATCGAAAAATTGAAATTCAAATTCGTCGGTCCAGAGCACCCTCTTCCATTGTGTTTAGCAATGTGGCGCACAGTATTTTTCTAACTAGAATGGATTATTGATGATAGATTTTCTGGCAAAGTGCCAAAATAAACGGGACTTATTATGTCTCATTATTGGTGAAATTACGGAAAGCCATAACAAAGTCATATGCTTTCCTATGCTACCCTTATGTGAAAGACAATGCATCTGCGTCTACGATATCCGTCCTTCTCCTCATTCACTTGACCTTGCACCATTTCTTTCCAATATTACGTAGTTCCTGAAAGAAATTTCCCCAAATGATTGGCTCCAGTCTCAATCTGTCAAGCTCTTTAATAAAACTACACACAGGGATAATAGAAATGTGTGTATGGATCTGGAAGGCAACCTAGTAAAGACGAACTAATAAGTGTGCAAGATCGTCTTATGGTGTACCAGGGCAAATATTTATTTAATTTTTTTTTCGTTTAAAGCACGTAAAAATCTTATTAAATCCGAACTTGTCTGCTTTATATCGGATTTGAATATCCAAAGACCACAATTACCAATACTAAAAAAGATAGGCAGTTTTGCGTGTTCTGCAGTTCAAGCTGCAAATCTAACAACGCTTTAAGATTGGAATTTCATCATCCATAGATACTTGAATGAGCGTTTCAAATTATAAGGTAGAGCACAAAAATACTACTGAACAAATCTAACGCTTCCAAGTGATTGAGAACTTTCGACACTTCCGATGGAAACAGCGTGCTAATACAAACACAACTATGCATACCACTTCTCCTCTATGCAATTTCAATTTCACGATATACTTGGAGACTTAGAACCTAAAATTCAAAAACATAAAAGGACACAATGCGAAAAAATACATGATTTTCATTATTTCTAAGTAACGAACACTTTAGATTCTGGAAAAGATTCCGATAGCAGTGGTTTAATACTAGAAGAAATAAAAAACTTAGCGAATGTCACGGGAATAGTGTCATTATTGGATGCAAGTGCAGGCATTCACTTAACACTTGTTGGTGAAGGAGCCTATTTGAAAATTTAGCTACAACTGCGTGATCATCTTTCATATCGTATATTTTAATTGTAAAATTTTGTGATTTCCATGTGAAAATCCAGACTAATTCCAATATACTCCAGGTTTCTAAAATTCACGGCTAATTCCCGATTGAATACAATATAACTTACCTAACGTGATTTTATGTATCCATATTTTTCGTTCTAGGAACAAAGTGACAGTACTTCCTGTAGAGGCACTTACTACGTAAGATACACCCTGAAATGGGAGAGAAAAAAATAATTTATCCATACAACCACAAGAAAATATTTATTTTAAAAAATAATAAAACAATCACAAGAAGAATGAGTTTTGCTCTAAAAACCTAAATACCGAAGAAGCTTTTAAAGACAATTTAATCCACACCTTCCTCAGGCAGAATCCGCATTTAATGACATCCGGATCAAGCCATCCCTAGTTCTTATCAAAGATATTATATTCTAAGCAATGAAGGTTCATGTATGGATACTTTGGTATTTTATATTGTAGCTATAGGATATATGCTGAAAATTTGGAATTTTCATAATTTTAACGAAAATCGGAAAGAATTCTTTACATTTCTGAATCTTTAGAAAATCAATGCTATATATCAGTTATCAGATATCAGAATAAAATAATAAGGATGTTGCAGGGCTTAATGTGTTAAACGTGGGTGGGCTTTGAGGAACTTTTAATAAAATGCTCCGGATATTTAAATATGTTCTTTGACTACTAGTAGGCCTAGTTCCTCAATAGAAAATAGGCTATATGACTAATGTCATATAGGAGATATCAGAATAAAATATAAAGAATATTGCCGAGTTCAAGTCTTAAGGCTGTCATCATACTTGCAGACCAATACTCATAAAATGAATCTCTTTCTTACCAAAAGAAAAAAGCTTAGTGTTAGTAAATAAGAAAGAGATTTGTTTCAGTGTTGGTCTGCAAGCACGACGGCAGCACTAAAAAAGCAAGGCCAAAAAACATTTCAGTATAATGAATTCCTAAAAACAGAATTATCAATCCTGTTAGCAAGTAATTCTATTAGGTAATCGTGCCTAATCATGAAATTATTTTAATGCAACGATTAATTGTCCGGCCTATAAGAAAAGTTTGGTTCTAAAATTTCCAGGGCCAAAATTAGGCCTACTGTCGCCCATGCTTAATACATTAAGCTTGCAACATCCCTATTTTATTCTGATATCTGATAGCTGCTATACGACATTAGTAGCTCTACTTTCTACTGAGTTATTAGGCCTATTTGTAATTGCAGTCAAAGGCTAGATTTTAATATCCAGGCATTTTATTACAATTTCCTCAAGGTCTGCTCTCGTTTAATACAACGCAACTCCGCAACGTCCTTATTATTTTTTTATACCAGATAGGTGATCTAAAATGATAGCTCCATTTTCTGCTTAGGAAGTAGCCAAAGCCTAGATTTCAATATTTGGTGGATTTTGTTACAAGTCCCTCAAGGGAGCTTACGTTTGTTATCGGTGAGGTTTTGTTTGCCCCTGTAATATAGGACTGCCGGTGAGCTTATGTCCGGTGAGCTTTTTGCCGCTGAGCTTATGTCCGGTGAACTTCCTACCGGTGAGCTTATGTCCGACATGCCATTCCATAGATGTCCAAACTCCCGAACCCGATGCTCGCGAGCTCGGAAATAGCGCTCAACTGGACTTGAACTCAATAACTGAGCCCGAGCCCGAGTTAAGTCCTAGACCCAGTGAAATAAGTCAGCGCGAGCCCAAATGAGAGAAATGAGTCCGAGCGCGAGCCCAGTCGAGAGAAGGAAACGTAAGCCCGAGTGAGCGCGAGCTCAGTTGAGAGAAGTGATTGCTAGTACAGGTGAACGTGAGCCCAGTTGAGACAGGTGAGCGTGAGCCCGAGTTAGTGCGAGCTCAGTGACAGAAGTGATCGCGAGCGCTAGTGAGCGCGAGCCCAGTCAAGAGAGATGAGTGCGAGCCCGAGCGAGTGCGAACTCAGTTGAGAGAAGTGATCGTGAGCAAGTCCCCAGTGGAAAATGGCCATCTATGGTCTACATTGACGCTCAGAAAGATTATGCTGTGCGTTTGGTGACATTGGAACGGCATCGTGCATTACGAGCTGCTGCTGCCTGGCAGAACGATAGACTCGAACCTGTACTGTCAACAATTTGTGAGAAGTCAAAAGAAACGGCCGGAACTGGTCAACAGAAAGAGTGTCGTATATCACGCTGACAACGCCAGACCGCATACATCTTTAACAACTGTCAGATATTAACGGAATTTGGCTGAGAGGTTTTACTGCATCCCTGTATAGACCTGGCCTGGAATCGTCAGACTTATTTGGTCTCTACAGAACTTCTGAAAATATTAAGTTAGTTTCATACGAGTACTGTGAAAATTACGTGTTACAATTTTTCGACCAGAAACCACAGAAGTTCTGTAGCGCCAGATTATGGTGTTCAAGGGAAAATGGCAGAAAGTCATCGAACGGAATTGTGTATGTGTAGTTCCATAACGTTATTTTCAAATCACAATAAATGCATTCTCAATTTTGACCTCCAAAGGTATAATATCTTTTAGACAATCTGATATAACCTAAGCAATAGCATTAGGTTACTTCGTAAATTGTAGCATTTTTGACATTAAAGTGAGTGTATTGCACAACTACAGATTATAAGCGAATACGTTACTATTTGCGTCTCAATAAACGATTATTTTCATTTAGATACAGAAGTAGTAGTATTTTTTATTTTCCTGTAATTCTCGATCACGTACTTCTGCTGTTTTCCTTGTAGTTCTACTATTTTAGCAGGTCATCATAGAAAGACAGCACTTCACTGGTAACCCAAGATGTCAGGACTAGCGTTGTAAAATTTCCGGAAATTTTGAATCTGCTGGTAAAAAAGTTTTTTTCCGGTTTCTGTAATTTTACTAGTAATGGAACCTTTTTTTTAAAAATTATTATTACAGTATTATTATTTCGAACGCGCGAAAAATGTAAGTTGAGGAATTTCAGTATTGTGCATATTTAAAAAAGAAGCATTCAAAAATAAAACTGTTGTATTAATTCTTGAAAATTAATAGTCTGCACTCGTTTCCTTTATGTACCTTTCAGTCGTTTGTTCCTGGTCGTGCATTAATTACAGAACTTTCACAATTGCATATAAATCTACCATCATGAAGCGTTTCTGTTGCATCAAACAGGACTCTTGAATGAAACCGAGTTCTTAATGTGCTCTTTGATCTGGTGAAATTTTGTTAACTTTAACCAAATTACTTCTTAAAAGAGAGAGCAGTAGGTAAATTTCACTAATACTCATGCACTAAAACATTATTATATCACTAGCAGCGTTCACCCCGCTTCGCTGCGGTCACCCCGGAACGCAATAAACTTTGTTACTTAGATAATTTTTACTTTTTCGCTTTCAAGTGATATGATAAAAACCATAGAAGATTGCAGTAAATCTTAACATTATATCGCCTGTCATTTATGTTAACCCGCCCCGCTTCGCTGCGGTCACCCCGGAAGTTTTCGCTTTCAAGTGATATGATAAAAACCATAGTAGATTGCAGTAAATGTTAACATTATATCGCCTGTCATTTATGTTAACCCGCCGAGTGACACGGTCATGCGGGTTGCATATAAATACGTTTATTTTTACCTATGATGAACTAATAACAAAGGATTTGTACGTTATGGACACTTGAATGGTCAATTATCTCAAGACACTGGTAATTAAAAATTAAAGTGATATGATAAAAACCATCTAGGGTCCAAATCCTAATAACCCCCCAAAAATAAAATAAATTGGTTCAGCCGTATTAGCGTGATGAGGGAACAAAGGATTTTGTACGTTCTCTTTTATATATATAGATTTAATATTCTAATATAGAATTTAATATAAACTTTATGTACAAATTTTTGTATGTAAACAAATACCTGTTTTCTAGTGCGACAAATTCTCTATATAAAAATGAAAGTGATTATATTTGTAACTTAACAACCCTTGAACCACCAGACTGATCTCAATAAAAAACTTTCAACATAGATGAGGTTCGGGCCTGGGATGGGTTTTACCATTTTACTTTCAAGGTGCAACTTGGAGGAAGAAAGTGCGGACATATATCGAACCCATAGTTTTCGGGGTTGTTGAGATGAACAGTGATGTTTCCGATGAAGCTTAAATTCAACACTGCAACTTGGGGAAAGGGGAGGGTATATATCAAAAACTACCGATCTTATTGTCAAATGCATAGTTTTCGCGGTTGCAGAAATGAACAGTAACATTTCCGATGCTGTTTAAATAAAAATTCAGGCCTGCAACTTAAAGGAGGAGGAAGGAGAGATATATAAAAATGATTGAAAATAGCTGATATCAATTCTATCAGGCCATGTTTCCATTTTGTACTAATACACAATAACACACTGAGCAAGGCTATGTGATAATATGTAAAATAAAAATAAAGTATCACGTAACAGTTTCAACACAATAACTGTGTCTTCATCAGACTTCCACTCCTTCTGGCTGCTTGGGAGTTGGTCATCACTTATATACTCTCCGGATATCAACTTTTAATTAGGCTCCGCCCCTTCATTAAAAGCCACACAAGTATTACTCCTGTCTACCCATTGCGAAACTTAAAGCTACGCTACTGGGGGAGATATATAAATATGATCGAAAATGACCTATATTAGTGTCGAATCCATAGTTTTCGGGGTGGCTGAGATGGACAAATGAACAATGACACTTCCGATGCCGTTTAAATCCAAATTCAGCTCCTAAAGGGAGAGGGTGACATGTAAAAATAATTGAAAATGACTGATACTAGTGTAAAATTCATAGTTTTTGGGGTCTCTAAGTTCACTGGTGACAGTTTTGGTGCCCTTTATACCCAAAATGAAACGTATTCTCCCCGTGCGAAGAACGTGTATTCTGCTAGTCTTTAATAATAACGAATGGAAGTTTCACATGTTAAATTCTTTAATATATTTCTCGCTGCTCAAATTTTCGCACTTGTGCCGTGTGTGTGTGTGTGTATGCAAATAAAATCATCTCTCTTTTTGAGTTGTTCGAAAAACATAAAAATAATAAAGAGCGATTTGTATCAGAAATCAGAAAACTAAAAAGTAAAATTAAAATCTGTTGCTTTATGTATTTTTCCTGCTAACGAAATGCATTGTATATATGCTGCAGACACGTTACAGCAAATAAGATTAGCATCAAGCGAAGAAATAGTTTTTAAATTATATTTTGCGGATTTTGTCAATATTTCCGAACAAAAGATTTTTTCTAATGGGTTCAAAATTTCTGGAAATTTTACACAGCACAAGGAAGATACGTATCTCCATAAAATATAGGCTATATTTGATTTTAACATACTGGTATTAACTAACATTATTCTGCTCCTGTTATTTTAGCACTTCTCTACCATAAAACGGTAACTTTATAACTTTACTTAAGATAATTTAAATGCATCTGTATTAATTAATTTAACTAGGATTATATTTTAATATCTTTTGTAGCCATAACTCCATTCTATCACGGCGCTAACTTTAAAGGAGTGTTGGAAATATATTTGTTGCCACAAAATTTCCCTATTCTAATACAAGAAACATTACTACTCAATGATCTTAATTGTAAACTAGTAAATATAAAACAGTTTTCATTTTAAAAGCATAATGTTGTAAAATATTCGAAAACTTCAATTTTTCCGAATTTTTCCGGTTTTTTTCCAAGCTCAGGGAAAAAAAACAGTAAAAAAAGGTTTTTTACTCAAAATTTCCTTTTCTTTTTTTTCGGAAACACTAGTCAGGACAGAAGGCATTCTTCCCAATTTCTATTAGCAAAATTTGAGTGTGTAGAAAGAAGATGGGCAATTTATTCTATAAATCACTAGGGCTATGGCATTGAATTGGGATCAACAGCGAAAAGGTAATCGTCTCTGAAGGATAAAATACGTCTCAAAAGAAATTAATTTTTCTCGATATAACGGGAATCTTACGCGCTGAGGATTGGGTTTGCTATGCAAAATGCCTGATAGTTCTTACAGTATGGAACTAAATCTGTCGAGTTCTATTAGGATTGCTCAAAGAAGTTTAACGTCAAGCGACATCATTCAACTTATCATCCCAGTGAGTATGAGAAATTTGAAGGAGAGGAGATAGTCTAGCCTGCTGCAGATATAAAAAGAAGAAGAAGTTGAGTTGAGTTGATTTTGAGTTTATCGTCCCGTTCAGCAGCGAGGCTATATGAGACGTGGACCTACTGATTAACGTGGAATCCGAACCACATGAGCTCCCGCCGGGATCAAAAGAAGAAGAAGAAGAAAAGATATAATAATAATAATAATAATAATAATAATAATAATAATAATAATAATAATAATAATAACAACAATAATAATAATCTATATATTAAAATGTTGTGGTCAAGAAAATTTTATATCTTTGTCTCCAAACCTTTCAACAATGATAACTCGAAAAGCAAAAGTGCTAGAAATGTGCCGTTTTCACTGGATGATTCCAAATTTTGTGAAGATTGTCCAGTTCTAATTGATTATTTAAAAAATATGGCCATTATTTCTTTATTACATTTTTTTAGGGGTACACTGGAAGTGTTGAAATTTAAAAAAAAGTAAAGCATCATATCCTACAAAGTTATACATTCCAATACCATATAGTTGTATACAGGGGGTTGTATATCTCTCAGGCACTTATTTCATAGCCAAATGATAAAAACGAAGAATATCCATTTTTCCAGTCTAACATGAATCTCTAATTGTTTGAAGTGTTTTGACCAATTAATACCATATATCACTGACCATACATCAATAACACCATATATCATCATAGATAGTATAATTGCTTATTACATACTGCATGTAAGAAGAAAGAAAACCCTGATCATACATGAATTACAAAATTCCAACCAACTCAATCTTGCAAACACTGCGAGATATTGAAAAAATAGTCAATATATCTCCCCTTTATGGTATCTCTTGCCGATTTTTATCAAGATGTTTTTCACTTGTGTCTTAAAGGAATATGTACAGATGTTGTGAGGAATGACAAGGAGATTCATGCTCATATGTGAATGATGCGCTGTGTAGAGAGCGCAAGTTTAGCTAATTATTATTATTATTATTATTATTATTATTATTATTATTATTATTATTATTATTATTATTATTTAAGATTTGGGTATAGTGTTTGACAGAAACATGAAATTTACCTATCATATAAATGATACAATCCAAGGAACTAGAAGAATAATAGGGTTTATTTTCAAACAATGGCCTGAGTTTAGAAATGCCAGTTCATATGTATATTTATACAAGATGCTTGCAAGATCAAAATTAGAGTTCGGTGTAGTTATTTGGAATAGTATAGGTATAACATTGGCAAACAAAATTGAATCAGTACAAAAATGTTTTATTAGGTTACTCTGCTATAAAATGAATAGAGATTACTACTCACGTAGTTATGAATACTGGTGTCAATTTTGGGGATTGCAGGCACTGAGCGACAGGAGAAAAGTTATTGAAAGAGATTTTATTAAGAAACTACTAGACAATAGCTATCATAGTGAATATTGCTTGCATAATATAGGTATAAGGGTACCAATGTATAATACAAGAAATATATCAACAGTAGTTTCTTTGAATCCGAAATCTGTAATTTTAAGAAGATTGACCAATTCTTTTAATTTAGTTTAATTTATTTTTATCAGTATAAAAGCATGAATTTTAGAGCTTGACAAATATTATTTTGACTATTTATGACGACTATTTTGATACTAAAAAAAAGGTATTAATTTGACAAGGAATTATTAATCCGATATTATTTTACTTTATTTTGTTATTATGTTTTATTGTTTTAGTACGAAGCTTACATTGTATGTAATATATGTTTATCTTGCCTGATAAAGTGCTGTATTTTTGCCGTTAGGCTGTTCATGGCACAGAAATAAACATTATTATTATTATTATTATTATTATTATTATTATTATTATTTTAGTGTGCCATCAACACCACAAATTCCATACAATATTTATGCAATCATTGTGGGATTTCGTATACACAACACTGTATTCATTTAAATCATTGAGTAAAGAAATGATAACACATCATCGTAAGCGGGCAAGCTAGGGCATGGCGCCCGATAGCGACACCTATTAGGTCAGAATATCCAGGAAAGCGATAACGCAGGTAATATCTTTGGTGTGACTCTATCATTGGGAATTCGCGTGACGCACAGAATAAAGGATTGAGAAGTTTGTTGATTATCATTAGGGTTAAATATCTAATCGAATGTTTCTTTTTTTCTTCTTCTTTCTTTATTTTTGTCCAAACTTCGAATATTTTGATCAACTCGTGGTTAAATTTTTGGTACTGATAATATAGCACTATAATCAGTTAAATAATATAAACAAAATATATACAGGCTAAATACTTCAATGAAAGATCTCGATCTTTAACTGCCAATATTATCTTCATTAAATATAAATGAAATTGTTATGAAGAAGAATAGTAACATTGTGTATGTTGTATCTTCCACGAAAATCAAACGAGAGTGAAACAGTTCAACTACAGTCAACTACTAAATATTAATTAGTAAAAGTCACGAATATTCACACATCCCAGATTTTTTTTCTACGAAGTAACGAGATATAAAATTCATTTTCATACCTGAGGTATTTCGTCAGGAAAAAGATATTCCAAAAACTGGGACTGCATTTCATTCAACTGATCCAGCCCATCAATGAAGATCGCTACTCGTCCTGCCTTTTCCAACAGTGATTTCAATTTTGCAACAGCATTTGACTTCTCATCTTGTATCCAGTCGTCTATTCCACATTTATCTGCTATTTCTGTCAAAAGGCAACGGACGAAATATTCAGGATTGGCAGACAACGGTGTTGCTCCAACAAAGTACGACACAACAGGGAAGTTGCACGTTTGTTTCACTTTCAGGTACAGATGGCTCTGTAAAATATATAAATAACACACAAAAATAGTCGACTAAAAACAAGATGGGACAATAATAATATGTGTCGACATTTGTAAGTTAATAGTAAATAAACTATTTCATGCAACATGTATATAGAACAACCCTAATTACCATCTACAATATCAGTTCGATGATAAATAATTTCTAACATTAATTATGAAAACGAAATGTAATACGAATGTTTCACTCAATATTTTACACACACTGATTGATCTAAAAGACAATAATGATGAAATAAAGATATCATTTCGTGTATATTTACATTTTGTGCTTTGTAGTAAGGTCTGAAATGAGAGTTCATGATAATGCAACAAAATATAGTGTTTTCAGAGCACGTGTGTTTCCCTTTCTGTAGCAACATTGCACTAGGTTCCGTAGGTACACACTTCATATAGCCAAATTACTGAACAAGTACGTTAGTACCAACAAAAACTCACAAACAAACTCTGTCACATGCGGATGAGAGAATACTGAACATCCAGCATCAATGTCATATCATCAATACGTTAATAAATATTATCTGGAAGACGGAAGCCAATTTACTTTTATTTTCACTTGAAAAGACTTCTGGGTATCAACGTTTCTTTAATAATAACTATTGTACAGGAACTGTATGATTTTACTCATGCTAGTTCCTGTATAATTTCCTGAACTACTTTTCGAGCAGAGTTGCTTTAAAATTATTTATTACATTTTCAGCGTCCTGTAACTGAAACAATTCCTTTCCAGGCATTTATTTATAGATACTTTTTAATGGGGGAGAGGGGTGTCCTCTATACGATGGTACAGTTAGTATATGGCAATATTATCTGATATATATATATATATATATATATATATATATATATATATATATATATATATAATAAACGGAGAACAGTATGAAGCAACAGGCCCGGACTGGCCCAGGTGGCTAGGCGGCGATCGCTGCCCAGACAGGGGCCAAATCAAAATTTTAATATAGAGAGGAGGTCAGGAGGAAGAGAAAAGAATGTGGAAGACTTGTGCGACAATTAATATTCTTGTGAACGGTCACGGCAGCAATCTCCATACATCAAGCTCTTTGAGCGTTTCTTTAAAATTTTGTTGCGACTCACGTCCCCCTATAAAGTAAGAATGGGCCATGCCACCTTCAGAGTCATGTTGGTGCAAGCAAAAACAATAGTGAAATCCAACACGCTTCCTATCACGGAATATAAAAGGGAGCCGAAAGTGTCGTGGCCTGACAAGAAAATTCTCGAGAGTAGTTTCTTGGCCCAGGAAAAATAACAATTTGAAACCCAACAGAAAGAGATCTGAGATCATGTTCTGATTCTGTTTGTTTTACGTAGAAGATTTTCATTTCGATTATGACAAGGCAATAGATGATAATGCGACTAGTTTCATCAAACTGTCTAGAATGCTGAAATTATAAATCTGTCTGTGTTATTCTCATAAGCACTGTTACGTAACATATACCCTGATATTATATTATGATCTTTAAGGTATAGTGTACGGTGTGGCTACTAAAGAATAGTGTGCTTTATCTAAGATAATAATAGTGTGCTTTTATTGTGGGAAAACAGCGGGCGGTTAGAGTAATGGTGGTTGAGGGAGGATTGAGAATTCCATGCGCACAAAATATGTCAGACGTCGCGGCCAACTAGTAGCCAGTCCGACCCTGTGAAGAAAGATACTGTCTAGTTGGTTAAAACAAACAAAGAATGAAAATTGTTAAATTTGTATTTCAAATTCTAGTATTAAACTTAGAATTAGTTGTTTTGTTGTTAATATGAGAATTTTAAAATAGGAAATATACCGAAACCTACAAGTAATCCTGTTTTTCCAGATCCACTGTTCCCAGTAACGAGTACCATTGAACCAGTTATCTTCTTAATTGACTTTAGAGCTTCTTTCGCAATATCTTCCCTTTCCACAAAGTTATTCTGCACCTTCTCAGCGAATAGATGATGTTGCAGCATCTCATGAGTGTGTTCATCAACGGCAACATCCTACAATAAAGACAAATATCGTCAGATTACTCTCTACAACATGAGAATTCCTATTATTTTGACGACTATGAAGTAACTTAATAAATTAACCTCTTGAAATAATATATTTAATATTATGCCGTATATATTGCTACGTGCTAGAAATTTTCTATTTTCTTTTCCTTAATATTTGCTTTCTGTGCAGCAAATTCCAATTCGAAAGCTATTTATAAATTTTATCCAGCAGTTTCAGCAGTGATGAACTAAGTGACGAAATAAAAGTCCACACAAATTCCTAAAACCTACTATTTCAGTTATTATATTATACATACACACACATTGATGAAAACGCATGTAAGAACACCCAGTAGAAATTCACTCATCTCGCTTAAAAACGTGATGATGGGTAGCAGTGAGCCAAATACGCCGTCCATGAGACATCCCGAAGATTTTATAAGGTAATATATAAAAAAAATAAAGAGTACTCAGCACGTGTGCAGATGCTGAATATTTGTCGAGTTCGATATCCCCACTCGTTGTTAAATCTTCGCTTAGCGAATGATGGCTGTGACCGGAGATCAGCTAACGGTAAGGTGACATCCCACTATATCGCACATATGCTTCATAGGGTTTACGCCCTGAGATCTAGCAGGCCCGGGTAGAAAGGATATACCGAGTATAACACGCTAAATTGACCTAGTGATACAGGAGACGCGTTATTCTGCTAGAAGACGGGTCCCGCGAATTGTCCACCTAAAGACGGCATTGACAACATCACAAATGCACGATGCACCATTCATATTCCTCTGAATGATGACCAGAGGGGAACAGAATGTGTAGCTTCTTGCCCATCTTCTACTCCCTTTCCCCATGCCAGAATACCAGCTGTAGATTATGTATGGCGAGTAACACAAACTGAATTGTCAGCTTATCTGCACGTCCACTAACATGCACACAGCTGTCACTGTGCCAGAGACAGAAATGTCTCTTATAGCTGAACATCACCCCCCTTTCACTGGCCTCACCACTGCAATTGCTCCTCAGAATAACGAAAACGTCGTCGCCGATGAGCAGTTGTCAAGGCTACGCATGATAAAGGAATGAGGAAACGTAGATCTGCTATCAATACGATTGCGCACTGCGAGCTAATACAGCCCGAATGATTACTTTGGCCCTGTACAGCGCAGAGGAAAAGGAAAGAAGGGCGGGAATGTCTACTGTAGAAAACCCTCCGCCTCTCATTTTGCACAGTACTGATGGTTCACGACCATGCGGGCGGAAATTCTGCACACTCATCCAGCCTCTCGCAGACGCATTGTACAGTCACGCCTGAAATCACAATTACAAAATAGGTGTATGCTCGCATCATTCTGATATTACTGGGATTGGCACACACAACTACACTCGTCGTGTTGTCCCACGACCTTCTAAGTATTAGATGCATGCCCTCTACAGACCCTGATATCTGTCTTCTCTCTACGGTTCGCTATGTTGTAATATTCCAACTAATATTAGCACATATTATACGGATAAAAATTTCTGCTGTCTAAATTTCGTTCGAGTCGGCTGGATGCAATGGGATATTTTTAAATGTGTTTCTATCAGTCTATACATTTATATATAGAAAGAGACAACAGAAAAAAAAAGTAAAATTAAATTGTAAAACTATTATTTTTTTGGTTGTCTAAGCTGGTAACTGGTTTTGCGCATGTGCCATACAGAGTTGTTTCAGACTTTCACGCCTTTCTGTTGTAAAACATTACTAAACTTTCGATAGTAAATTTTACCTGCTTAGCCGCTGACAACGTAGTTTCGATTTTCAATTAGATATGCAATCCTCCAGATTTGAAAACTGCCGCGTTTCATAATTTACATAGATTATTTCTTAAATATCTTATATATTCTACTCAATGATGCTGAAGATTATTCCTTCCCATGTCAAACGGCATCAACTCTCAAAACTGAGCCCGACTACAGTTTTTACGGTTAAAATCATGCACCTCTTTTAAATAACTGTATATTTCCAAAACCCATGTTTATTTTCCAGTCCTCAATACTTAAGATCAAAGAGATTACCGAGGTAACAGACTAATAGCAACCACGCGTTTTATAGAACTCAGATTGGCTGGCGATTCGTCACCCAAAAACGATGAAATTTATATTGTAATTTTCGATGATGATCCACATTATCACATATTATTTCTCTTTCAATATTACTAGCATCTATAGGTTCATCACTACTACAAAGAGTAGATAACTTCGCATTTATTTAGTCATTTTTATCACCTATATCAATTCCATAATATCTCTCAGTTAACTTACAAAATTTGTTAAATATATATATATATATATATATATATATATATATATATATATATATATATATATATATATATATATATCTCCAGACAGTGAACTTTAACTTCTAAACATAAATCACAATAAACTAATTCCACACAATATTTGTCTTATTCACTTTCTGGCCAAGCGCAAAGCAAGTCCAATTCAGTTTCCTATTTTGTAGTACTACATCGGACATTATTTTCTCTCGCTATTCCAACGAAACATATAAGTATAATATTCGTGAACTAATCGCTACACTATGAGAGAATTAGAAAAAGATACAAGAACAGAAAAGGGGATACAGGTAAGAAATAAAGATCTTCCAAAAAGATGTCAAACCTTCTAGAAAAGTTGCATGTTACAGGTGATCAAGTTTCAAGATCTAAACACAAAGCTAAGCTCGTGCATCTCAAAATGCCATTTGAGAGCACGTGCAACGCACTGAGGCGTTTTCTTTCCAGACATAACAAACTGTCAGGTCCACATGTTGTCCTTATTAATTCTAAAGCTAATGCGTTGGTACATACACAGCAGAAATCGGCCTGTATTTTTGAGAGTCTAAAAGATACTTACAGGAGGTAATGTCAGGTTTTGGAGGAAGTTTCGGAATTGTTACATTCATCAGATATTGCACATTTTATTATTAACAGCATATGCAAATAATATCTGCTCTTCACACAGAACTTAGAAGAGGTCTACATGAACAAAGCCATCCTGAACTTACCACAAACTAATGTTAAGACTATCCTCGGCGAACTAACAACTATTAGGCAGAATGCGTTTCCATTCTTTCAGAAGAGCTCCAAACCTCTGAAATATTTCCCAAATAATGAGCTTCCATTCTCTCAGAAGAGCTCCAATCTGAAAACTAGTGATATTCGGTGGAACTGAAATCTAGACTTTGTGCAGGCTAGTCAACTCGTTCAAACATGTCAGAAAAACATATCCGCACAGTCGTTTCTAAATTGTGTGTTCTGAACTATTCTAAAACAAAGAAAACATGGAATTGTTCAGAACATCCTGTGTTCTTGCTCATTTAAAATTTCGTGCAGTGGAACATGTAGGATGAATCCATGCTATATAGAACAAACATACATAGTAACGACACTTTCATTGTTAAGTACAATATATAACGATACATCTTCCCTGTTGGCCTAGTGGATAGCCTGGCCTTCGACTCGTCATAATATTTCAAAATGGAGGCCGTTTGAAAAATTTAAAACTTCATAACTCCCTTAATTTTGGGTCATAAGATAAAAAAAAAAAAAAAAAAAAAAGTGATTCCTAATTTTGGTTAAAGAAAACTCGGACTTGGACTTTGCTAGATCGTATCTGTGCAAAAATTGTTTTTCTTCCATGGTAAGCATTAAAACAAAGACAAGAAATCGCTTATCAGTTGAAAATGACTTTATAATTTGCATCAGGAAGAATGAACCGGACATTGCCGCAGTATTGAAATCACCTCAGGTATCTCATTAGCTTTTAATTTTAATTGTATTTCAATATACAGGTTTTGTTGCATTTGTATTTTTCTGGTATTTCAATCTGCAGTTCTCATTAGTTTCATGTCGTACCTCTTTTATTTAAGTTGATTTTGAAACAATCTGCACCTGTTGAAAGTGTTTAATAGATTTATTTTTTGTTGTTCTTAACAGTATGTATAAAAATATGCCTTCAAGAACAAACTTCAAAATAATATTTTAAAATGTTTTCCAGTATTAGATTCTAATTATATTACTCTCTTCCGCTTATCTTCCCGACCCCCAGGTCGAGAAACCCTGCTCTAAACCATCTAACCAATCATATGACAATACATATCATTAATCGTTAAACCAACACACCCTATAGAACTTTCATACGAAAATACGTGATTTATCACCTAATGGCATACTATGGTCAAGTAGAGCCCATCATTAAACCATTTTAGTTGTCGCTCGCTTTGCATTCTTAGGACCAATATAAGGGTTGTAAGTAGCTGCTCGACCTCTCTTCTAGACAGTCATAGCACTGCCTATAACTTTGAAAAGCACTCCTAATCGGAGAGTAGCACTTTAGTATGAAGATTTTCACGAATAGCTCTTTCCAACATATTAATATTTCGATCAGTGTTACGGCCTTCCAAGATGGCCTTGCGTTATGGGAATTTAAGACTAGTTGAGCAATTTAAGACTTCTATTAACAGAATCATTCTGTTGCGCTCGTTTGCACTTAAGGACGCATAATTTTATTCATGATGTCTTTGCGATGTATGCAACTGTGCAGTCGCTGTAGGGTGCAGGAATACGATTACGTATTATTAAGGAAGGGGATAGAAACAATCCAGGTATTGATCACATAGATGTATATACTTATTACCCGAACACTCACCTCAACAGGATATAACGTTTCCAAAGCATTCCAAATATTGTTGATGACTCTTGTTCCAAATTCATCTAGACCGGAAGTGATTGGTTTTCCATTTATTATTCCCCCATATTGAGCAGGATAACCATCAAAAACTTCTAAGCCACTTTGCCGTATTTCATTCTTCAACCTATCCATTCGAAACTTACTTTCCTCTGTCTCAGCTTCGAAATCTGACAATACGTCCTCTGGAATTTCTCTGTGAACAAAAAGCGTAATCATAATAATATTTACATAAGAATAATCTCAGTATACCACCACAGAATACATTAATATGTCCAGGTTTAAACACTAATACGTTTAAGGTTAAGGTTAATTCAGATATTTATGAGGTGTGATTATGGATAGCAAAAAGAAATATCGATATCAGAATACAAAAACATATCAGGAATTCCAAAGATAAAAATCTAGCGGTTTCAGGATTGCCCAAACAAGTACGTGAATCTAAGCATCTCATTACAAATATTAAACATTTTACGTAAGACGACTTCATTTTAGAATGATTATTCTATGAATTTTATTTCATTAGAAATGAATTTTATTTCATTAGAACATTTGGACCCAAAATTAAACTTTAAAAAAAAGGAAGCTTAGGTAAGTAATGGGATTATATCAGGAAAAAAAAAAAATAAATAAATAAATAAAATTTGACACACTGCATTTTCCACTATAATTCGGGAACAAAATTTCCGTAAGAATGAAGTTAGGAAATTGTTTATTAGCTGCAAGATCTAACAATATTCCTATGTATGGCAACACTGAAATTTTAAAAACTGCAAATAGGAGCCATCTTGGATGAGATTCAGTCCTTTAAATTCAGAAAAACATTGCCACACGATTTCTTTCAGTAGGGTAAGGAAACGATAGCAGAACGAAGCAAAACTTTTTTTTTAAAATGCATTAACAGTAATAACTATTTTATTATTTAATATTATACACCATTTAATTTTTTGTCATTATCTGAGACGAAAATAGTGCCTAGGTTAGGGCTCCCAAGACGTCCCGGGTTTACATCATCTCTCTCTCTAAGGACTTCAAATGTCTCGGTTTCGTTCGAAAACGTAAGTTAATATATTTCGTGAGATATTTAAAATATCTCGCTTTTAGTAGTCATCGATACTCAACTGATAAGAACCATTGACTTTCTGACAGTGACTTTTGGTAAGTATTGATCTTTTACTTAAGTAATTCTGATATTTCAACAAAAAGCAAGTCATAACTATTAATATACTATAATTTTCATAGGGTGATGTTCTGGCCTAAGTCTAGAAATATAGAGGTCTGACCTAAGTATTAAATATAACTATAAAATAAGATAGTAACGACTTTCTTTGTGTCAGCAACCGAAAAAATTATTTTTAATTTCCTCTGATGAAATGTGTTCTGTTTAATTGAGAAGCTCAACTAAAACAATCATATTAATTGAAGAACGCGCTGGTTTGTGTATCCTGCGGTGGTTTATGTACCACAATATGGCCAAGAATCTCTGACGTAAGTTTCAACCAGGTAAGTGACACAATCGACCTCTACAATCCAACTTAGTATGTGAGATGAACAGATTCCGATAATCAGTTTCAGGTTAAACATGACACGTCTGTGAAAAATACACTACATCACTGTTCTGGATTTTAGCTCGATGGGGAGTACACCACGTTAGGCGTACCTGGTGCTGACGTTGTACGAAGTAAATCCATCTCACTGATGTGTTCCACACACAGCACTATTGAAAGCTGACAATACATAGTCTATCGCGAGACATGTATCCCAGAGGCTATTCCTAGATTTCTAGACAGTATAGATGTAGTGGTGTTCAAGTATTTTCGGGCATTTAGAGACAGATCATCGAATGACACATAATGTCCTCTGGGATTTTTCTGAACGCAAAATGATGTTACTCGCGATATTAATTCCCTACCCACGTGTCACTTACTTTGGAAGGCTTTAACTTGCCGTTAGTTCCATCACACGTAATATCATCCAGGTCTGTTCTCTGTGTAATCCTACAAGTGGACTAGCGAATGTAGAGTTTTCAGATCCCAACGAATGTGCCTACTACTCGGCTATGAGTTGAATGCACGAAGCACGCCATCAGAAACACTCCACTGAACATCTGCTCCCACACTGACCATCTCAAGAAAACTTATCTGGGTCATGGATGGTGATCGCGTCGCTAACAAGTTGAAAATTTTCTCGCGTTATGTCTGGAGTTCCATACTACATTTTATTTAAACCATCAAAGTGCCACAAAAATTTCTATTAGACACCAAAAATCTTTTAATTTATGGACATGAGGCCAATTTCTTATTTTAGCAACTACTTCCGATTACGCAAACCCATTTGACATAGTACATAAATTTACAAAAGTACTATATAACCAATCTCGATTTGCTATTTTCTACTTGAAATAAATCAACTGCACACTAACTTTCTTAAATGATAACTAGTTTAAATGCTTAACTATGTACGAGGCCTTCCCCATGGAAGACAATGTCACAATCATGGTCACTCATAGCATTCACTATTCCCTACCTTCCCCAAATGGAGTAGTGACTAGCACGTGGTCCCGGGTCTGATTCCCGGTCGGAGACCATTGATCGCATTACGGAGGTTCGGAGTCCACTTTAACTTGTAGGTTCACGTCTCATATACTCTCGAAGTCTTTTTGCTCGTGTAGCAATTAACGCGCGCGCTTTTAATGCGTGAGGTCCTGGGTTCGACTTCCGTTGGGAAAATATTAAAAGAACTTGAACACATTACTGTGGATCGGATTCCACCTTAAATTGTATGTCCAAGTTTCATATAATCTCGATGTTAAAAGGGACGTTAAGCTCTAATTCAATCAATCAATTTGTTATAGTCTCAGTGCTAAAAAAGGTACGCTGAACACATCAACAAAACAGCAAAAACAACAACTAACATTCATTTTGATTTATGAAAATATGATTTAAAATAAAATTGTTAAAACCTTTTTCATCCCCTCAGAAAACTGCTATTGCCTCTTTTCATCAATAAAATACCTCTTATTTAGGGAAAAAAGAAAAAGGATTTCTCTTCTTAATAAAGAAATCACTAACAACTCTAGCAGTTTTGAATTGTGTGACAGTTACGGACAGACGGATACACAAACCTCGCTTCTCTTCGACGTGTGCTCCCATTCAGCAAATGGTTAACGTGCTCGTAATCCCGAGTTCGAATATCAATAAAAACCTCCTCGATGATTACTCAGCGTCGTGAGACAATTAGGATGTTGCTTGAATTAAGAGATAGGAAATTCCAGTTCACAATACTGGAAATAATGTTGAAGAGAGTTGACGTGCTAATCATACATTACGCAACTAAAAAGATGTCTAGCTGGTCACAGTCCTTTGTGGACCGTAGCGCCAAGAAGTATTGAGTTTAGTTATATGGATCACGGGATGCATCCTGAAAAACTTCCACATTCTTGGCTTTTAACAAATATGAAATAGCAAGAAACTCGAAGGAACGCAACAGCACTTACTGCATTAACGCAGGATCCCTGAAATAGAAGAAGGCTCTATCTCTAGCAGCCTCAGGATTCAATAGTGCAGCAAACTGCATTTCCAGTTCCATAATCGATGCTCCAGGTGGATACTCCTCTAGCCACTCAAACTGAGAATCTGAGTCTACATTGTAATTTTCAGGAATCCATCCATACCGTTCTCCAAGAATTCCAAGAAATAACTGGCACTTATCTACTTCACGTAAGCAGATATCCAAAAGTCTGAAAAAATAAAAAAGATTTGAGCTCAAATAAACATGATGAAGAAAATTATGTTATGATTACAAGAGCTACAAATAACACACAAATTTCGCATAAGCTTAACTTATAATGATACAGATTTGGAGTTAAGATTTATTTCTTTTAATCTAAACAATTGCTACAAAAGTAATGTCATTAACTCTACTAGAGAGTACATAATGAAGTTTACATTTATTTAAAATATCTAGTTATAAAAACCTTTAATGATTGAGCACAATTAATCTCAGACTATGCTAATTTAAACTACTTTAACAAGTCATATGATTTTTGTCTCTAAAGATTCCCTATACCACATGATCCCAATCGTCTTGTGTTGTCAAAAGAAGGCGTATATTTAACTTACTCTCCAGGTTTTAATCTACGTTTACCTTTCCTGGGTCGTATGAAAAACTTTCCCCATACTTTTCCGTTTTATTTCACTTGGTCCCAACATATGAATCCTACTGAAGCTAAAAAGGCTAAATGGAACCTAAAAACTTTAAAAACAATAATACAAACTATTTTTTTCTTTCCTCTTAAATACATGTAGCAAAACGTCTCGATTTCACACAGAAATAAGACAATAAGACAGTATGTGGCAAAACAAATAGTACTAAAGATAATGTTACTCACAACAGAGAAAGTGTTTGTTGTCGAGCACTATTTCCTCTCATACGGTGTGGGGCAGCGTCTCACTGGAGAAGATGAGCGCGCCTACTGTATTGCTCTGGGGTGTAATTATGGCATACGAAGATGAAGATTTCATCAGCAACATATGATTTAGTAATGGCATATGGGAACATATTGTGAAAGCCATGGGTACCTTGATCGCTACATCAATCGACAGTTGATTATTGACCCATTCTTGCATGATTTACGTGGTTTTTCCGCATCAAAACGGTAGATGCAGCAAGACGGAGCAACTGCCCACACTGGAAGAGATCACTTGCCCTTCTGCCCACAAGAATTTGGACATCGTTTGATTTTCCCATGGAACCGATTTTCCTATCCTTCCCACTTCCCTGACCTCACGGCTCTAAATGCCTACATATGGAGTATGCTGAAGGAAGCAATTTTCCGAACGGATAACCCCTACCACTCTTCTGGCGATAGAGAGAAGACTCGGTCATTTGTTTTGTCGTTCCAGCAACCCGTGTTCACTAACATGTTCATCGATTGTTAAGAAGAATGTATGTGACGTAATGATCAACATTTTGAACACATGTTGTACAGGCGTGAGTCCTGTTAAATTTACAATCTATGTTGAGTAACATTTAGTTGACATCCATTTGACATTTCTTATGTTTCGTTATGTTGTACAAAAGTAAATAAATAAATAAATGTCAATGATGTGATTTCAGTACTGTTTGCTTTGCCGCATACTATATGTATGGTCTATTTATAACTAGTGAGGAAAAAAGTAATGATGTTAAAGAAAAGGAGTAGCAGTGGTTCTGCAGTACATCTTTGTCTGCAGGGACTAAAATGTGAACTCTGTGCTAGTGTTGAAAAGTTATATAAAGTGGTCCACAATGTTTAAGATTTTCTTTCTTCTTGGTCATTGTCTATTGGTCACTGAATTGCAAAAAGTTAAGTTCAGAAAATTAAGAAAGTTTCTCTTGACTCATTCTATAATATCATCTACTTAGAATTCATTCTATAATGTTATATAAAATATTAAACTAAGTTTAGTAATTAATAAGCTATCATATTTCGTACTTATAAGGGACTAAAATTGCTTCTATAAAAACCTAAATATCAGTACCTAATAATTGCCTTTGCCATAAGTCAAGAGAGACATTTATGCATACAGGTGTTAGGATTATGTCAAATATGTAACAGACGTACCAAAGTATAAAAACTTCATTACACTAACAATTAACTAAATAAATACTGTTTCTTCATTGTTGCAATATTTTCTGGGCATCTCGACGGGATCTCTTCGATGAAGTTTTGACAGAATTTCTAATTTAAAAAGTTATTTAATATTTTCTGGTACACAAAAATGTTCACAGTATGATTTCCATTAAAAATAAATAAAAATACACTAATCTGTTATTCTACAGAACATGCACATATTACCATCAAGATTACTTTTGGAAGACGAGGGAAAAGAATACTGAGAATTTCTCCTCCTGAAATTCTAAACTTTACAGTGGATGAAGTAAGATTGAATTACCCTGTATTCTTTTTATTTATTTCTTAATTAGTGGAGAATATCGTGTCCGTGGGCTCTTTCATAATCATTCATTTTCATTAATTATTCGCTTTCTTTAGTATAAACTAAAAGCATAACTGTAGGACGTAAAACTAGAAAATTTCCTTTCAATTTCATTATTTATTGATAATTTTTTTCCAATATTTTCACCATTTTCTTCCAATATAGCCTTGGTTACTGTGCACAAAGGGCTGAGTAGTTAACGATTTGCATACAAAGTTTTCGCGCACAAACTCGAATGAACTTTTAATGTTCTTTAACTTATGTGTATGTTGTTATGTGTATGTTGTGTATGTGTATGTTGAGAAAAGAAGTGTATTAACGGGAAGGAAATGTGTACTAGGACGTAACAGATTATAAATTTAAGAATTTGCTATGAGTGCGTATTGCAAATGAAAGGGAATTTCTAGTTTTATGGTCCACATTATGACCTTCAGATTAAATAAGAGCGACGATTAACGAACGTTAGTAATTACGAAAGAATTGGTGTAATAAAAATATGAGAGAAAACGGGAGAACCTCGAAAAAACCCCGGACATGATGTTATCAGTCACAAATTCGCGTGGGCGGGAATTGAACCAAAGACTTCACAGCAGAGGAGAATGCTCTATCAGTTAGTCACCGTGCTCTCTCGTATAGTCTGTATTGATCACGAGATATCAGAGTTGGGGCAATCCATACGAAGTGGTTCAGAGGAGATTGCTCCACCATCTTCGTAAATTATAAAAATTTGAATGTGATGACCTTTGTGTATGAGAAGGTCAATAACATCATTCACGTTGTCGTATATACAAGTGTTCCTAAATGGCGGGCATCTTTGTTGTCGGTTGAGTGCTAAATTTTGCATTTGCAAGCGTTCACGAAAATTACAGTAGCTCAATACGTACGAATTAGACAAACACCAAACAAAACCGAATGTTTACAGTAAAGACTGAGGTACACGGAGAATATAAACTTTTGCGTCTAAATAAATATGCAGAGTTGCAAACCAATACATGAAATCATCAGAAAATTACACTTTTAAAGGGGCTGTATTTTGGAATGGCATAAAGTGTGTGTGTGTGTGTGGGGGGGGGGAGTTCATAAGCTTTGTGCTGAATACTATTGCATGTAAAGAGTCTGTAGAAATATCCACAGCTATGATACTACTGGCACCGTAGATTTATAGGGGTCCGAAATTTGAAGTTTGTGATTTTGATGCCATTTTTAGGGCGTAATATCTCAGGAGAGCAAAGTGCTAAAAATTGCTGCTTATGCCACAAAGTAATTCTGTATGTGAATAAACTATTGCAAAGAAAATCATGACTGATATTACATGGATGAAAAAGTGAGTACATGGTAAAAATGATAAGAAAGCACTTGCGTGACGATGGTCGTAGCCCGGAAAATTTTAATGTTTGGATTATGTTTCATTACCACCCATCACCAGTCAACTGACAGATCTTGATGGCTTTTTATTATTCTTTTGGTACTTTTGTACTTTTATTGTCTTAAGTTGAAACGCGAAACTGCTTTTGGCAATATTTCCACTACCTTATTAGCCTGTGTTCCGCCAGCATTCAGAATGCTACCTTCCTTGCTTTAGTAGCTGCGAAAGTATCAACTAAATTATCAAAATCCAAAGTAGATGCTATTCCATTATCGATAGAAAGAATGTCCAGATTCGTGACTTTCTTGACTCGTAGTGGAGCGTAAGTATGGTCTTATCAGCTTCATTTTGTTGAAAGACCTTTCAAATGATGCGACAGATACGGGTAGTGTTATCACAATCTGAAAAGCGGTTGCCAAACTTTTGTAAGCTTCAAGCCCCATTGAAAATACATATTTCAGTATACCTTGTGGGGAAAAGTCAAGTTGTTCTTTAGGTTTCTAAGCACACCTTAGTGAACGGATTATATATAAACAATTCTATGCCATCTAGGTCATTCGGTTAGAACAAAGCCAAATCAGAGCAACAAACATGCTTTTAACCTTTCCTCGCTCTCATCATTTAGCTGCTGCACAATGTTGGCAAAGTAAGAAAATAATTTTATTTTATTTCTATCTAAATATAGAAGGAAGCAATATAACATAATTCACGTTTTTTTCTTTTGAACATTTGAACACTTGTTTTCTTATTGAACATCTTATTCACTCTAAATTTGTGAGCTGAAATGTAAATTTGTACGCCAAGAAACAAGAGCAAAAAAGGAGAAACCAGCTAAGCAAAAGAGTTTCGCTCGCTGAAAATTCGACTTGTAAAGGACAAAATAAAAAAGACAGAAGAAAAACAAGCGAATCAGCAACTATAGCGTCTGCACCAAAGAGCTTTTAGTTAGGATCAGAATGCTAGTACCGTAAAGGTAACCGAGAAAGTTCTGTCACTTTTTCACCAACTACACTGAACATCGATATGTCACCTAAGACGTACCTGGAAAATCAAAAATAGTCCCCATCACCACCGATGACCTTCTGCCAATGTTCTGAAAGGCCATGGATTCTATCGCGCCATGAAGCGAAGAAAGTATCAAGTGCATTTTGCACCTCTACTAGGGATTTGAACTGCGTCCTCTAATGATTGTCCAAGGAATGGAACAAGCAATAATCGGATGATCCAATATCCAGGGACTGTGGCGGATGCAATAGTGTTTTCCATCCAAGGCGTAGAATGGTGTCCTGGGTCATCCTAGCCACGTGTAGCTTAGCGTTGTCCTGTAACAAGGAGAAAACCTTTGCGATTCGGAAGTGCTTTCTCCAGAGTTTTGAGTTTTTCTTGAACACTGCTCAACTGCTGACAGTACAGTTGCATTGATGCTTTGACCAGCTGGTAGCATTTCCCGATGCACGATGCCGCGAGCAGTCCAGCAACACACAGGAGGACTACTGGTCCACTGGACCACTGAAGTGCTGGTTTCGGCTGTTTTGGAACCGGTTCATGGAATGCTAACCAATGACGACGGCGCCCTGGAGCTTCGTACAGGACCCACTTCTTATCACACGTCAACATCCTGTCCAGAAATAGCTCCTTCCTCAGACGAGACAGCAAAGAAACACAGGTGTCTGCTCGCGTTGCCTTCTGGCCCAGAGTCAAATCATGTGGGATCTATCGACCCAACTTGTAGTGCTTCCTAAGTTGATGGAGGTGCTGCCGAATGGTTTCTCTACTCACACTGAAGTGTAGTCCCAGTTCCTTACATGTCTGGCCACTCTTCGTCTCAATTGCTGCCTGAAGATCTTCATTTTGTAGATGTGTTGGTCTTCCGGCACGTGGTGCGTCTTCGAGTGTTTAGTCACAGTCCTTAAACTTGTTAAACCATCGCTGTTCTGTCCACGTAGTCACGACACCCTCACCAAAGGCCTCTTCCACCTCGCTACAGCGGCGTTTGACTTCTGTTTGAACTCGTACAGCATATACGCTCTTACGACGCTATGTGGAGGTCCCATGTTTACTCTGTCCTTACGCAAGTTCAGGGTATAACTGAACTGCCACAACCAGGTAGTGTGTTGGATATACCCCACACAAACAACTGAACTTCGCCTTATCTTTATTTGAATTCAACTCACCTTATGAGGGCCATTTGAATACAGACGTCCACAAAAGCGACATAACTTTCTTGGTTATATTTATAAAGCTTTATGTACGTTCATCACTTGTTTTTGCCCTTCCCTTGAACTGATAACTAAATAAATAGTGATATTTCAGGAAGTAAGCTAGCAGAATGTAGACAACACTTCAATTTTTCTTTTACTATATTTTAATCTACACTCAGATTTTTCCTTTAAATTTCTCTGAAGTAATTGAACAGAGTGAAATTTTTATTTTATTCATATTTTAATCACATACATTTTTTCCTTTGAATTTATTTCGGGCCCCAACAGAGTGAAACTGATTTTACTTATTTTTCACCTATATTCAACTTTTTTCTTTAATTTTTTGGGGTCCCCAAGAGAGTGAAACGTTTGTATTATTATTTTTTCACCTACATTCAGCTTTTCCTTTAAATTTCTTTGGGAACCCACAAGATAATAAAACTGTTACTTTATTTATTTTTAATCTACATTCAGTTTTTCTTTAATTTTTTTTGCAGGTCTCCAAGAGAGTGAGGCCTTAACCTATATGTTGTTTAGCTTATACGGAAATCCGGCACTGACTAGTTTTATTAGACAGATGATTTGTTGTTTCATCTGTTATTTGGTGTAATATTGATTGACAATTAATCAATATTTACTTTTACTTTTAGGGAAGCTGTGAATTATAAACCTTGACGGCCCTTGTACCTCACGCTAACAAGTTTCTTTAGTAATTATTTTTTTACCTACCATCCGGGGGCCCCCACAAAGTGCGGCCCGCGGCGGAGGCACCGCTCGCCCCGCCACTGTATATATATATATATATATATATATATATATATATATATATATATATATCATTTCGAAGTAATAATTGCTGACATTTGTTGGTTTATCTGGAGCTATTCAGTTAAAACAAATAATATACAGAATATAGTACAAACGAAGCAGTTTTCATACTTTGTAGAAAATAATACGCTATTTTCATGATTAAGTAAATAATTCTTGACAATAAACATTAAAGAATAAATGAAATGCAGCTTAACTTACCAACTTTCAAAATTATATATATATATATATATATATATATATATATATATATATATATATATATATATATATATATCGAGCAATAACTTTGCACATCCTTAATAAAAGGTAGAACAACACAAGTAAGAACACAAGTTATGAACACGTCTTGTTCAAAAAACATAGAAGCATAGCAGTTTCTGTAGTAGGTGTTCAGAAAAGACTATAGCATTTTTTTCTTTCTTAGTAAAAATTAGCACTTGCTTGAAAATTCTCAGTTGATATCTCATACCTATTATTTACAGCGTCATTCTCGGTAACACCCCACCGAAGATCGACTTCCTTCAGGGTTATGTACAAGCGTTGAGCTCGTTTCTGCAGTTCTGGAAATAAGTACTGGATAAGAAGATCGCGTTCACCATGCATATCACGAAAGGTAGATGAAATAAAGACACGTATGGTTCTCCATCTGAAAAGAGAATATTGTATAAGTAAATAGTATATAACTACTCTACACCTTAAGAAATGCAATAGCATAGTATGAAAAACCTAACAGATATTTGAAATTAGTGTCAGTTTACTTCCTCAAGTCCTAGTGTTTGATTCTCTACGTTATCGGAAAAAAGGATGACTTCTTTAATTTGAGTGAGATCAAGGTTGTAATAATGGATTGATTATAACAACCCAAATCTTGTAGCTAAAACGGTAATTCAGTTGTTGCATATGGATAGATATTATCTAATATTTTTCTTTTTTAATTATAATCAAGTTTGGTAGCAGTAAACTACTTATTCTATTTATAATACAAAAACAAGTCTGTCTGTAAATAATGTTAATATCCTAGAGTGTAATACAATTCTGTGTAAGAGATATGTAGTGCTGGCTGTAGAGTGACAAAGGTGCACAATGAGAATTTCAAATTATAAACGTAAACATCTCAGTGTGATGCTAATTCCTAATAATAGTCACGATAACAGATATCGCTACATACGCTATTACTTGTTTACCTGACGATCGCTATCTGCGGGGCTGCTATGTAAATGCATTTTTTAATTTTATGTGTTAAAATGCTAGATTTATATGTTTGTGGTCAAGAAATGTTTATATGTTTGTGGTCACTTCTTTTGACAATGAAATATCGGAAACCACAAACTCTAGAAAGGTGCCGTTTTCACTGATCGATTGCAAATTTTGTGCAGATTGTTCAGTTCTAATTGAATATTTCAGTTCTAATTGAAAAACATAGCCATTATTTCTTTAATACATTTTTTAGGGGTAAACTGAAGTGTTGAAATTTTAAAAAAATAAAACATCGTATCCTACGAGTTATACATTTTAAAACTACATATTTATATATACGGGTTGTATATCTCTCAGGCATTTGTTTCATGGCCAAATGATAATGAAAAACGAAGGATAACCATTTCTCCAATGTAAGATGAATCTTTATTGTTTGGAGTGTTTTGCCCAATGATCACCATATATTACTGACATTATAATTAATTGTGCGTGTAATGTATTTGCTTATTATATACTGCATACAAGAAGAAAGAAAACACTGATCATACATGAATAAAAAACTCCAACCGGAAGTACTGTAGGCTTAAATCTTGAAAACGGTGCGAGATATTGAAAAAATAATCGAAGAAATCTCCCTTTAGGATACACCCTGCCGATTTTTATCAAGGCGTCTTTTACTTGAGTCTGTAAAGGGACATGTACTGATGTTGTGAGGAATGACAAAGAGATTCATTAGACTAGGCAAATTGTTGTTGAACCGGGAACAAATCGCAATACAATTTCTGTTAACGGGTTTTTATGGAAAAGTACCTGAGGAAAACAATGGCGAAAAGTCTACCACTCACCGAGGTGGGGTAAAGCCGCTATGGAGAATTTTCCAACATGGCCGCTACGCGCTACTACTATTCACAAAGTTTAACTTATGCGCCTCCTGTGCCCCTCCTAATTAACATAGAGAAATGAGTATTACATTTCTGTAAAGCTTAAAGAATGTACATTCCCTATTTGACCTACCACATAGAAGAAGAAGAAGAAGAAATTTGAAAAATTACAAAGAAGTTATTATTTATCGATTTATTTATTATTGAAAAATTATAATTGCTGTATACGCATGCTGTATCACGGATTTCACTGGAGGAAGTATACCATTGTATGAGAACACTATGCAATGTAACAGTTGTCTTCATTTGTTCCAACTAGAAAATTGACTAATAGAAGTGGATGGAATATGGGCCTCAACAACCTAACAAATTTAGGCATTAAAAAAAAACAGCGAACTTATTGTAATGTATGATTTAGTGTTGAATTTGTAGTGAAAAAATACCTTAACGAAACGGTGTTGAAAAGTCTACCACTCTCCGAGAGTGCATTGATCCACTATGGTGAATTCGCCACATTTCCTAATGCTTGATATCATTATATGGTGAGGATTGTTCAATATTTGGAACCTTATTCTTTATATCAATTGAAAGAAAACTCTTTAAACAAGTTTATATATATATATATATATATTTATTACAATATTTTTTCCATGGTACACACTACAGTTTTATATCCAGTACAGTCTTCAATAGTTTCCATGTGTTAGAGGTTACTTACATTAAAATGAATATATGCTACACAACTTAATATATATGCATTATGTTGAATATAAGAATTACATGTACGAGTATAATGTGTATACAACTATGTTAAGTTCTGCTACATGAAACTGTAAATGAACTAACCAATGTTTAACACTAATATATTTAAATTTTCAAAGTTAATTAACATACTTGGGAATGTGTCATAAGCAGCTATAGCAGATATATATCTTCACTTATAATATCACTTTTATCTCAATCATTATCTATGTCAACTTCCACAGAATTGCAATAACTTGTACCTCTACAATCAGTACAATTATTTGTACATATCCTTCTTTGCCATCTGTACACGCAATGTAGGGTATCACATTGTATTACTTTTGCGCATTGCATACATATTTCACAAATTTCAATAAATAATTGGGTGCTGGTGACTGAACCATCTTCACTGGTGTCAGATGTTCGTAACGCAATTCCCATCCTTAGGTACATTTCATTACCCATCCACTGTTGAATCTGATGATACACTCATTGACTATGAAATTTGTATGCATCTATTGGGAGAGGCAGTCCTTCGGGTTTCACCCGAACTGTTGATTTTGTCGCCCTTGATGTGAACATTCAAAACTATATTTCGTTTAGTGTATCTCTTGAATTTCCAACACAAAGGTAGACCATAGTTTCATGACCAGTAATGTTAACTTCTTCTTTCGATTTTTCAGGTGTCTTGAAATCAGCAGCATGTTTCTAAATCATCTCATTCCTCTTTAACATTTTGATAGTGCCACATTTTCGTAGGCCATATGGCTTTGATGATGTATCACTTTTGTCATTGAGCCTGAACTACTATTCCAATGCCTGTTACTCTGTGCTCAAACAACTGGTTTTGATTTGAAAGAAGTGTTTTCTTACGAGCTCTGCACTTATACTCCTTCATTATTTAATAGAAGCTGGAATATGAGAGATTTTGGAAAGTCTTAACTTGCTGAAGTCATACGTGAGCAAATAAAAATCGAAGTAAGTTTGTCTGAAGATGTGCAGCATGTCATTGATAATGGGTCATGATCCTCATGGAAGGTGTTGCATTAGCACGCAAGTATCTTACGGCCATTATAGGTGATCACACTGATCTCCTGGTTCTGTTAATACATCACTTTAATAATGAGTGTCATGATATTTTTTCTCTGCCCGGAGACAAAGCGAACTGCGAAAACAAAGATTTTCTATGACATTAAAAAAAATAAGCAAAAACTTGATGAAGAAGTTTGCTCTCACATTCTTTTCGCGCATGCTATGTTAGGGTGCGATGAAACATCAAAACCGTACGACCTAGTGAAATGTGACTCTATCAAACTGTTAAAGAGGAATGAGATATTTAAGAAACATTCTACTGATTTCAAGACAGCTGAGAAATAGAAAGAAGTTCACATTGCAGTTACGAAACTATGGTATACCTTTACGTTGGGAATTCAGGAGATACACTAAACGAAATGTGGTTCCGAATGTTCACATCAAGGGCGACAAAATCAACAGTTTAGGCGAAACCGGAAGGACTGCCTCACCTAATAGTTGCATGCAAATTTCATAGTCAACGAGTGTATCATCAGGTTCAACAGTGGATGGGTAATGAAATGTACCTGAGGATGGGAATTACGTGACGAACATCTGACACCAGTGAAGATGGCTCAATCTCCAGCACCCAATTATTTATTAAAATTTGTGAAATGCGGATGCAATGCGCAATAATAATACAATGTGATACCTTACATTGCGTGTGCAGAAGGCAAGGAATGATATATACAAATGATTGTACTCATTGTAGAGGTACAAGTTGTTGTAATTCTGCGAAAGTTGACATGGATGATGATTGAGATAAAAGTGATATTATAAGCGAAAATATATGTATCTGCTATAGCTGCTTATGACACATTCCCAAGTATGTTAATTAGCTTTGAAAATTTAAATTTATCAGTGTTAAACATTGGTTAGTTCATTTACAGTTTCATGTAGCAGAACTTAACATAGTTGTATACATATTATACTCGTACATGTAATTCTTATATTCAACATAATGCAAATATATTAAGTTGTGTATCATATATTCATTTTAATGTAAGTAAGCTCTAACACATGAAAACTATTGAAGACTGTACTGGATATAAAACTGTAGTGTGTACCATGGAAAAAATATTGTAATATAAACTTGTTTAAGAGTTTTCTTTCAATTGATATCAAGAATAAGGTTCCAAATATTGAACAATCCTTACCATATAATGATATCAAGTATTAGCAAATGTGGTACCCATATTGGCAAATTCACTATAGTGGAACAATGCACTCTTAGTTGTTGGTTAGGTTGTTAAGGCCCATATTCCATTTCTATTAGTCAATTTTCCAGTTGGAACAAATGAAGACAACTATTACATTGCATAGTGTTCTCATACAATGGTATACTTCCTCCAGTGAAATCCGTGATACAGCATGCGTATACAGCAATTATAATTTTTCAATAATAAATAAATCGATAAATAAATAACTTCATTGTAATTTTTCAACTTTCTTCTTCTTCTATCCGGTAGTTCAAATAGGAATCAATTCTACATACTTGAAACCTGCGTTCTATAAGCTTTACAATGATGTACGTCATGACACTGTGGTAGTTAGAATGGTCGTAGGTCGCAGGACGTTCTTATATACAATGGTCTATTTCCTCCATTAAAATCAGTGATACAGCCCTAAAATGTATCCCATATTGGGACACCTTTCTCGGCCTAGATCTCAGTGGCTGTTGTACATCTTACACACAAATGTGTAACGTATGTAATAACGAATTTTTGTTGTGCTTCTGTACACAAAGCGTTGCCAGAGATTAAATATTTTCGAAAAAAATCGAGTTTTTTTGTGATTTTTAAAAATTTCTTCTTCTTCTTCTTCTAGTCGGTAGGCAAAATGGGAAGAAATGTTACATCGTTGGAATCTGCGTTCTATAAGTTTTACAACGATGTACGTCATGACACTGTGGTAGTTAGGATGGTCGTAGGTCGCAGCAAGGGTGCCGATCCTGCCCCCCCCCCCAAAGCTCACGTAGGCCCCCCTATTGTATTTATGAATATACAATATTTGGCATGATTTGAGTGCACTTCGTCTTAAAATCTTCATATATATGCCTTCTGCATCTGAATGCCCCCCCCCCCCCAATTTACAGAGAAATTGGTGCCCTTGGGTCGCAGGGTGTTTTTATGTAATGGTCTATTTCCTCTATTGCAATAGGTGATACGGCCTATAAAGGTTATCCCGTATTGGGACATCATCTTCAACCTAGATCTCAATAGCTATTGTACATCTTACACGCAAGTAAGATATGTAATAATGAATTTTTAGTTGCGCCGCTGTATTCATAATGTTGCCAGAGCTGAAATATTTTCTGAAAGAATCGAGTTTTTTTGTGATTTTTTAAATTTCTTGTTCTTCTTCTTCTAATCGGTGGGTAAAATGGGAAACAATGTTACATCGTTGGAATGTACATTTTATAAGCTTTACAGAAATGTATTACTCATTTTTCTATGTTAATTAGGAGGGGTACAGGAGGCGCATAAGAGAAACTTTGCGAATAGTAGTAGCGCGTAGCGGCCATGTTGGAAAATTCTCCATAGCGGTCTTACTCCACCTCGAAGAGTGGTAGACTTTTCGCCATCGTTTTCCTCAGGTATTTTTCCGTAAGACCCTGTTAACAGAAATTGTATTGCAATTTGTTCCCGGTTAAGCCATTTTTTGACCTAACTTTCCTAGTCTGCATGGTCATATGTGAATGATGCGTTGCGTAGAAAGCGCAGGTTTAGCTAGTAATTACATAAAATACGTGTTACGGAGTTCTGGGTAATTGGTGGGCAAATTTAAAAGAATAAGTACACTTAACAAATGTAAACAGTTAAGAAGGATATTAACTTATAGTGCACAGAGGGCCGAAAGTTTGAGAGCAACAACTATATCTGATCAAGCATAATATGTTTAACTCTTTCTCGGTCATTTTTAGGCAATTATTTATATTATATTCGCGTATTAACAGCTATTCCATGTAGAAAGATAAAAATCAAAACAGAATATTTGCAATTTTGTTGACCACTATTTAGAACGAGACAAACACTACTTTGACACAATTACTTATAATTCAAATTGAACTTACTTAGGAATTTTGACTGCATCGGTTAGAGGAGTTTCAGGAGCTTTATTAACAGAGACATTACTATCCCTTAGGGGTGGTTTCGGTAACGATGTCAGTTGATACTTCTTATCGATGCCCTCAATATAAGAAAGTTGACCTCCATTACCATATTCAGACAGAAATCTGTAAAATGAAATAAAGGAATACAATTAAGAACTCTATGTTGTTATCCTAGAAGGAGAAGGAACAGTATTATTATATATTAAAAACAAAAGCTAACTTGCAAATTAACATTTTTCAAAATAATTGTAAAGTCACTATTATGATCTGAAAAATTATATTTTGGTTGTTTGTTTGATTAAGTATTTATGACATATCTTCAAGTCTTACTGACATCAACTTAGTGATGTTTTTCAAAGGATACATTATTTTGTCAATATTTACAACTTCTTCTAATGTCTAACTTTAGTATTGAAGTCTTGAATTTTCGGTACGTAGTGATGTATCATTCTCGGAACGTATAAATGGGAAAGAGCTAAGAAAATTGCGTTTTCTACTATTATTAACATTGAACTTAGGGTTACGTTTATTTTAATTTGTAAAACTTTGATGAAATAAATCGGATATCTGTATCTGTATCAGTTCTATATTATGTTTTCATCGTATTCCTACTTAATATTTTGCGGTCTATTCTATTGCACCCTTGTCTGTACCATCTATTGACAAAAGGTTAGAGATCAAGAATTTACAGAACTGAACATATCACGCACAAAGCCAACGAATCTTGCTGTATTCACCTTTGAATAACTAGAAATTTAACTGGAATCAGAAAAATAAATGTCGGCTATCACCTGACATGCGACAACAAAGAAGTACACATTTTAAAAATAAATACTTACAGGAGTATTTGATCACTCAGTCCATTGAGGTAGATATTCTTCTTGTTGCAGTAATCAGAACTAAAAACATACCAAACAAAACAAAATTAATTTAAGAAATGATATTATGGGTAGGTATTAATGTAAATATAAATACATACGAAAATTTTGTAAACGTATAACTTTATTGTCTTAGTTAATTAGATATCACAATATGAAAGCTTCGCAAAAATAATGACAATAATTTCGATTGTGGTAAGGTTATTACAAATTAAAAGATTGAAGTTCCACAAATGGAAAACGACTCGCGATCTTTTAGTTTCCATTTTTCTTTTGTATACAAGTTCAAAGAGAACAGTTCGGAACTTTTATGCATTAACTACACTAAATAACCTTTACTTAAATAATACTTTAAAATGCCTTTAGAGATTTTTTTTAATTGTAAATTTTGTAATGTTATTCTTTTTTTTACACTATATAACTTATTTACTGCTATGATATTATTTTCATATTTTTTTATATTTGACATTTTTTTTATTATGTATACAAAAAGTTAGATGCATTTATGAAAATATTTCTCCATCATTACGATATGACTCCATTTAAAATCAGCACAAATGAAAAATGTAAAAACAAATAAAAAGTGGCTTAAAAATACAATTTAAAAAAGTATATTATATGAATATCAGCTCGTGCTCATTACTGTTCTCCTGAAATGCATAAATATATATAAAAAATATTAAAAGTTGTAAGAAATAAAGTAACACAAATGGAAAATGATACTCATAGCAGTCAAAATCTCAATGAAGAATATGTTGAAGGTAGTAAAATCAGAACTTCATACAGGAAATATGAAAATAATTTAAGTAATAAAGAATTATTAATAAAATCAAAGTCAGGTTGCAAAAGATTTTAATACATATTTCATTGTATCAATAAATAAGTTAATTATCAGCAAACTATACCAAATATTTAATGTATTAGTCAAAACATGTAATGTACTAAGGATTATAATTATTATTTTTTTTTTTTTGTGAGATAACTATATTTGTGAAATTTGTAACTCAAATTGAAATAGAAAAGTATTATCAAAAAGCTTAAAAAAAAAAAAAAAAAAATTCATCCTTGCAGTTTGGATAATGTGCCTGTATCATTAATCGAAACAGCCCTTGTTCTCCAACCTACTGCATCTTTATAAGAGTCACTTATACAAGGTGCACTTCTTGATATACTGATGATTGCAACTAAAATTGAAAATGAAATCTTAGTTTAACGTCCCACAATTATGTTCTTTACGCTAAGGGAGACGGATGATTAAGGCAAGTGAATGATGGAATAATTGGTGGGATGAGAATAAGGGAGGAAAGGGAATACACGACAAAAGCCACGTACACAATGTTGTTCAATGCAAACTTACTTGGCGGGGATCGAACCACGGACTTCACTCACCAGATGTAAGCGCTCTACCACTAAGCTATCGTGCCCCTGAAGACTGCAATTGTGAACCATATTATATATATATATATATATATATATATATATATATGTGTGTGTGTGTGTGTGTGTGTGTGTGTGTGTGTGTGTGAATTCTGAAGCATATATGAATCCGAAAATTATCAACTACTGTACCAATTTTCGCTATTATAAGTATTCTTCAAATTACTTCAGAAAATCATCATTTATTTATTTTAGACATTAAGTTCTTTCAAATGTAGTTTTGGAAAAGGAAAGAGTTTCAAACAGTTTATTTCTTATTCGAAAGCACTCACTTCATTGTTGGATATTTCTGTATTTAACAAAAACTTTTGCTGTAGCAGATCATAACATACGGGTATTACCAAACAAACTATACTCTAATTATGTAAGAGGAGCTTATCAAAAGAATTTCAAATCTTATTTGCACAATACAAAAGTTTGAACGGAAATTAAACATCATAACTTATATAGTGGTATTTTCGAAATGTGTAATATACTATGTAGTATAGTTTATACTATATACCATGTAGCGTATGTCATGTAAACACTGGGCTGTCCAAGCGCACCCATAATCTATGGGGTCTGAGTGGCTAAGCACCTACTTCAAGAGCAATTGAATATATATATCTTTTTACGGAGTGGATTAAGTAGTATAGTAGTTAACGTATTGGTACGATAAACCGAACGCATTCGTAGAGGAATTGTGTGGTATAATATCAGTCATTTTCTCTATTTATCAAATACGATTCAACCGTCAGAGATGTTCTCCAACTCCACTCACAACAGAAACTGTTGTACAGACCATATGGTATGAGTTGCTAAGCACTGAATTCGATAGTGATAGAATGTATGGCTGTTCAGGAAGTGGATTCAGTAGCATAGTTGTTCCCGCATCGGCACGGCATACCAGAGACCCAGCTGGAATTACAAGAGCTAAAGAATAAGTGAGTGGATTCACATTGATGTGACATTCTTGCAACACTTCATAGAGTCACTTTCAAATAGAACCTAGGAGCTTATTCAGGCCAGGGATAGTGCTACCTAGCACTAAGTAAGTTCTACGGAGGAAAGGGGATTAATTCTTTTGCCCGGTGAGCTTATTACTACCACATCATACAAATGCACACACACGTGGTAATGTTAACATTGCCTGTTCTCTAAATAGCTTTCAACAGAGAGAATTAGGTTTTTCCTTAAATATAATCCGTACATGTATTTCTGTACGTTAAACAGTGGTAAAATTATTCTCCTAAAGCATTATATCACATTTTATTTTTTTTTTAAAAAAACATTATATCACATTTTATAAGAGAATGAAATACTACAAAATGGAGATTTTAGGCAGTTGCCATAGTAGTATTCCTTCTGAGATTCAACGAATTTACTTAATCGCATTATATTTTAAATATGATTTAATATTCCCAACCTAGTTAAAATGAATCTCGGCTATTAAGATTAATTTTTCCCATAATCAATTTCATTTATATCTATAATGATAGTGGTTTCTGCAGTTTGTGTCAAACTGTTTCGATAACGTATAGCTGTAGCTTTCTGTATTTACGAGAAGTTCATTGTTAATTAACGAAGTAGTAGTTGATTAGCGGCCTATTGAGGATTAAACATTCTGCAATCGCATCCACTAGTTATATTATCGGCATAGAGTATTGAATGTTGCTATGGCTCAAAGATGGTATTTAGACCTCTCTCTGAGAGGAAGAACGAATGGAGTTAGGCCATACATGCGGAAGCATACTGAAGCATGAATACCCCAAAAGGTGTTGTCTCACGCTTATGAAATCGTAGGCAATGTGTCGTGAAAATCTAAGCAAGGTCGAGCAAGAGCCTTAAATCTATAAATATCACTACTATCTAGCTCTAACTACCTAGCGCTATTGCACTTTATGCGCAAGTTAACTGGCTTCAGAGCTCGATACGGCCAGGGGGTGGCTATGTTTCGGAGGATTTATGAGAACTCTTTATGCACGTATATCATTTTTAATAAGTCATGCAGATGCTAAGATTAATAATCTTGGTGTTTTCGACTATCGCGTACGGTATTTTGGACTCTACAATAATCCTTTCAAACAACACCAACAGTCAGCTTGTTGATAAAACTAACACTGCACAAAATAACACTAGTTTTCCACGGAAATTGAGATATAACAGAGCTATCGATTTCCCCACAGATTTTCTCCATACACTTCCTTTAGCAAAAGACTATATTAATAATATATATGAAGAGCAGTTACCTTTCCTTATGTCGTCCTCTTAGATTAACATAGACATAGAGAAGTTCTTTGTTCACAATATGCCTATATTTCTTAAGGTAGAAATCTGCCGAAGACTGCGAGGTAATAACCTGAAATTTTGAAACAAAAATACAGAATTAAAAATGTATTGGTTACACTATATATTATGAATGGAAGCACGAATAAGAATCTTCTTGTTATATTCACTGAAAAGAAAAGTACAAAAGAAAATTCTGTAGATTTCATCACATTATTGATTATAAATTACATAATGTGTGAAAAGACATGCGAAAGCTTTAAATTTACTTTTGTTTTTAGTTAAGTCTATACATGAATATCCACTTACTTCCTCTATGCAAATGGGTACATATGAAAAACTTGTTATCACACAAATGAAGTAAATGACCATTTAAATTATTCCCTATTTTTTAAACATACAGAAAGTTGTAATTTTGTTACAAATCACTCTGTCAAGAAATACATCTGAACTTTTTATTTATTAACGGAAATTTCCTCTTAACTGTGGAAAAGTATTGAAAACTGCAATGGTACTTAAGTTTCCTAACGATTACTAAGGTTTTGCCTAGGCATAAAAGTAATAATAATAATAAAGTCACAACGTGACAAGGCTGAATGCTATTTTAAACCGCATCTTTACACGATTCTAACAATTTACTACCAAACAAAAAGCATTTTTTAAAGTTTTTTCACTATCTTTCATAAATAGTTGTTTACCTGTTTAATACACTTCTTAAATTACTTAAACGACTTAAGACTCTGGTATAAAGCGTGGCGCTTTGTGGATCAGAAACGTGGACATTGAGAAAAGCTGAAATATCCAAGCTGGAAGGATTTGAAATGTGGTGGTGGCGCAGAATGCTGCGCATATCATGGACCGAAAGGAAAAGGAATGACGACATACTAAAGAAAGCTAAGGAAGGAAGACAAATCATGGAGATAATAGGAAAAGGAAGAAACAGCATGCTCGGCCATCTTATTCGGCACTCCGATTGAATCATCGGCGCAAATCTGTCTTCAACATTGGGGGGGGGGGGGGAGCACGGATAAGACCGTTCCTATATATATAAACGATGTTCAAAATATTTATGAAGTTGAAAAACAATGCTGTGAAGGATCAGAGGAGCAGAATTGTCTTCAGTGGCGTATTTAGGGGGCTATCGGACTAGGCTCTAGCTCCCTCCGAAATAAATTTGTTAGTTTTTCGCATTCCACGCACAACAATAATTCTTACGCTCTTTGTTCAGAAATAATACTGTATTTGCCAAATTTCATTCCATGTAAGAACTGCGTCCTTTTGTTCTTTCTTTCGTCCTTTCTACTTTTCTTTTCTTTTCCTTGATGTTACTTTCTTTCATATCGCTTATCATACTTTATCGACCGTTGTCAGTTGTGATTCAAGTCGGCCGTCATCAGTAACGCCAAAACTAAGAGGAGTTGATAAGCGAAACTGGTGTTCTACACCAACTTGCGCGGATATCAACATGACAGAACTTTGGTTATTATAACAAAGGAAAAATTATATCGGTTAGTTATTTTTAAAAGAACGAAATGTTTGAATTAAAGAAAATCAAAACGGGGGAATAATTAACCCGGGAAATTAGGAAGGCCAAGAGGATGCTTCGTTTTTCTTCTATGAATAGAATAAAGGGTTAGATTCACTTCTAAATTTTTGTATCATATCATATAGGATTTATCGGTCTGCAATTCTTGCCATTATAACTTCAATTTATGCATAAATTAAAATATATTTAATTCTCAAACTCAGGTGGGCAATTGCCCATTTCCTTCCTTGTATTGGACATAGCCCCTCGAAACAAAATCCTAAATACGCCATTCGCTGTCTTCAACATTGGGTGGTGGGCAGATTTGAGGCTTATTCTAGAGAAGGGAGATGAAACTCATATTACGGTAGATGAATCTAATTTCTGAGGTAAACCTGTTGTATAATATATTATATATTAGGTGATGTAGATGAAGTAATAGTACATATCAGTATTACAAATCACTGCCGTAAACACATTCTGAAATCTGAATACATGCATATTTATAATTGGTATGTTTCTAATTAGACATCCACAAAGATCAACGTTAAAATTGTTTTATAATAATGTAATAATATAAATAATGACTTTCCCAAAACTATGAAGAAAGAATATCAATTATGTATGATGCAACAATACTCGTATTTGAGCAAAATGATGATAATCTCAATAACATTACCGGAATCGTTACAGAAAACTGCCGCATGTCATATACTCTTTAGTTAACAGATGTAACCTTAAGATTATGGAGAAAAATATTTCAGGAATTGAATTCTTTTCTTTGCTTATGAAGCATCCTCTCTCAAAAGAAAAATTGGGACACGCGGAAATACGTAGGAGCGAACCATGGTTCGAACTAGCAGAGAAGAGAAAACAGGCAAAATTACGTTTGCTACAAAATCCGAATGAAATAACTACTAAAAATTTCATAGACATCAGGCGGGAAACTTCCAAAACTTTTAGAACAAAGAAACGCGGTTTTTTTGAAAGTCAAAATTAAGGAACTTGAAGATAATAATAAAAATAAAAGCATTCGGGACATGTATAAAGGGATAAACGAATTTAAGAAAGGCTATCAACCTCGTGCTTATATTAAAGAAAGCTGCTGGAACAGTTCTACTGATACAGATAGCATTTTAAATAGATGGAAAGATTTCTTTGACGATTTGCTTAACACGCAACCAAAAACTAATGTGCGGGGAAAAAGGGAGATACACACCGCAGAACCGTATATCCCAGAACCCAACCGAATAGAAGTAGAAATCGCTATAAAGAAATTAAAGAAACACAAATCTCCGGGTGTAAACGAAATTCCGGCTGAGTTAATTTTACCTGGAGGCGAAAAATTGTGGAACAAGATACACAAATTCATCCTCCTTATCTACAACAAGGAAGAATTGCCACAAGAGTGGAAAGAATCAATCATTGTTCTAATCCACAAGAAAGGCGACAAAACTGACTGTAATAATTATCGAGGCATCTCTCTTCTGTCAACATCCTATAAAATTCTTTCAAACATTCTATTAGCAAGATTGACCCCATACGCAGATGAAATTATTGATTATCAGTGCGGATTTAGACGAAATCGATCAACTATCGACCAAATATTTACCATTCGCCAAATACTCGAAAAGGAGTGTGAACACAGTAGCCCGGTACATCAACTATTTATTGATTTCAGAAAGGCTTACGACTCAGTTAGGAGAAAAATGTTGTACAACGTTCTTACAAAATTTGGAATACCGAAAAAGCTACTTAGATTAATTAAGGCATGTTTAAATGAATCCCTAAGTAAAGTCCGGGTAGGAAAATTTTTGTCCACGAGCTTTCACGTCGAGAATGGCCTGAAACAAGGAGATGCGTTGTCGCCACTATTATTCAACTTTGCTCAGGAATACGCTATAAGGAAAATCAAAGATAGCAACCAGGGCCTACAGTTGAACGGTGTTCACCAGGTTATGCGTACGCTGATTGATGTAAATTTAATAGGGGATGATATGAGAACAATAGAAAGAAATGCAGAGAAAACTAAATACATGGAAGTGCGTCGGGACCGTAACACGGTAAATTATGAATGCGTTAAAATATTAAATAATGGTTTTGATAAAGTGGATACTTTCGAAAATCTAGGATCAATATTAACAAACGAAAATCATATTCACGAAGAAATTAAATATCGACTAAAAACGGAATTCGTGTTATTATTCAGTTCAAAATCTCTTGTCGTCGCGAATTCTGTCGAGGAATTTGAAGCTTAAAATATATAAAACGATAATTATGTCTGTTGTTCTGTATGGTTTCGAAACATGGTAGCTTACTCTGAGGGAAGAACATAGACTGAAAGTATTTGAGAACAAAATCCTCAAACGAATATTCGGATCCAAGAGGAACGGGAATGGGGAATGGCGAAAACTTCATAACGGGAACTACATAAATTATACGGCTTACCAAACATTGTTAGGGTCATCAAGTCTAGGAGGCTTAGGTGGGCAGGACATATTGCCTGGATGGAAGAAAGTATGAACGCTTTCAAAGTGTTAGCGGTAAGACTAATCGGAAAACGACCATTAGGAAGACGTAGGCACAGATGGGAAGACAATATTAAGATGGATCTCGCAAAAATAGGAATGCAATGTAGAAACTGGATCCAGCTGGCTAAGGAACTGGATCCAGTCAATGGAGAGCTTTTGTGAACGCGGCATTGAACCTAAGGGTTCCATAGGAAATAGAGTTGGCTTACGAAGCATGAGTAGATGCCTAGGCTGATACTACAAATAGATGAAATGCGCATTTACTGAAAAGTTGGGTTCTACTGACATTGGGTAGTATATATACTCTTCGTATTCTAGCGCCTAGGGGAGGAGGAGGAGATAAAATTTCACATCAAGTTACGTCACACATAGTCGCACACCTTCATTTTCATTAAAAATGAAAAAACCAAGAGAAACCAATTTCATCTCACTTTCTTTTGTGGCAGTCGGACACAATTCATCACACTTATCGCAAAAAGTAATTTTTAAGACAGATTATTGGGGGGACAGTCCCCCCAGGTCCAAGATGGGGGACATGTCATCCTCGTCCCCACTAGTTGAGAAGTCCATCAACTAGTGGCACAGATCAAAGATACTGGCGTCGTCAGGGGAATCCAGCGAACCTGTTGAATCGAGAAGCACGTCGGGATCTGACTTCGAGGCGCGACCAAGAAGGAAACATAGCCTAAAATGCATCTGTCTTCAAAATACAGCGGAGGCAGCGTTTAGAACTGGAGCTTCAGACAGACAGGTTGCTTTGATCGCTTCTGCCGTACTTCAGGACGCGAGACTTATAACGCAAGAGGACAAAAGTCTTGTTGTTGACAGATCTAAGGTGCGAAGAGGAAAAGATAAACTAGGTGAGAAGATCCAGAAAGAAAAGGCTCACCTAGACCGGGCGATTACAAGTATGTACTTTGACGGAAAAAAATATGCAACTCTTGTGCAAGAAAAAAATAACGGCAAACTACGAAGACGAGAGGTTACAGAAAAGCATATTACAGTTCTATCGGAGCCCGGTTCAGAATACTTGGGTCATGCCACACCTAAGTCAGGCACTGGCAGGGATGTTGCCGACTCTATATTGGAGCTTTTAGAGAAGAACCAGTACGACGTGTCAAGTCTTGAGGCAATCGGCAGCGATGGTGAAGCCACGAACACAGGATGGGATAACGGCGTGATAAGTCAGATACAAAGATCCCTAGGAAAGGATCTGCAGCACCTCATTTGCCTTCTTCATACCAACGAGATGTCATTTCGACACCTGGTTACGGAATTGGATGGTGGGACGACCGGACCCAACGCTTTCTCCGGCCCCATCGGAAAGAAATTAAAGGATTGTGAACGTTCACCGATCGTCTCCTTTACACCCATTCCCGTTGAATGGGTGTCTGAAATGAAAAACCAGATGGTTTAAGCAGCGACCAGAATTATCTCTTTGAAATTTCTAAGGCTGTTGCTACAGGAATGTGTACTACCGATCTAGCAAACAGAAAACCAGGACCATTATCACATTCACGATGGCTTACATTGGCCTGTAGGATGCTTCGCCACTACATCAGTACTGATAAACCTAGTTCAAGTTTGTGTCTACTTTTCCAGTACATTGTTAAAGTATACGCTCCCGTCTGGTTTTCAATACGGCGAAATCCTTCGTGCGTAATGGGCGCCACGCATCTGGTTAGCATAGTTAAGCTATCACGTTTTCTGCCAGAAAATCTACAACACATAGTTCATTCTGTTCTACAAACTAGCGTACGCGTCTTTGGCGTGAGAGAGCCGGGTTGGATTCCCGGCGGGAGCTCATGTGCTTCGGATTCCGCGTTAATCAGTAGGACCACGTCTCATATAGCCTCGCTGCTGAAAGGGACGCTAAACTAAAATCAACTCAACTCTGTTCTACAAACAAACGGATACTACGCTCATCATGATAACCTGCTGACAGCGATGACAGCAGATGAAAATCCACATATTCGAACGTTAGACTGGGGAAGGATAAAAAAGTGCCGCAGCCAGAAGATTCCGAGATCAAGCCGCCCACGTGACTTCATTGTTCCGAAATTAAAATTTTACAGCTGAAAATTACTACGACATGATTAATTGGCCTAAATGTCTAACAGAGCCGCCAATCACACGAAACATAATGGATCAGCAGCTTGAAGAAAACATCCGAACTTCAGCTATTCTAACAACAACATTCCCTTGCCATAGTCAATCTGTGGAACGCACAGTGAAGCTGGTGTCCGAGGCAGCGTCGAAAAAGTGCGGCCAGAACGCAAGAGAGATCTACGTTAGAGCCAAACTGAAGTCTAGAACAAGAATGCCCCGCTTCGAGACCAAGAAGAACTACGTGACCTAAGGTTAAATGTCAACATATGCTTACTGGGTGGGACGGTGGGCGGAACTCGATGAGCGACCACCTCCCCGTGGTGAGTTCTGGGTTATTTTGCGTACAGAGCAAAATAAGCGAAGAGTTGCACAAAGAAAATCGTGTTATACCAAGGGCTATGCCTATAATCATCGTTAACGTGGCATTCCAAACAAAATCTGGAAATTAATTCCAACAACTGAGCTAATATGGCTGTACCTTGATTCATAAACATTTTAAAATTATTTACTGGCATTGCTACAAGTTTCTTTTAATAAAATAATTGTATTATAGCCATCAGGTAACTCTAAAAACGACCACAAGTAGCTTTTCTGTCCTTGGTGTTGTGCGTGTTGCCTAACCAAACACTTAAAAAAAAGTCCGTTGGGGCAGGGTAAGGGGTGTCCAAAAAAAATTAAAAAATCAGTAAGGTCCGTGCCACTAATGGCACCTTTTCCGCACCAGCCGTCATCGAATTCCCAACAAAAGTGCAAAACGCTCCACTCTAGTATACATACCTATCTGACTATCATACTTTTAACTGAATATATGCTAATCATATCACAGAACTTTTAGAGCTGACAAGATATTGCTGTTACTATTTTCATGTTCAATATATTGTCTTTTCATCAGCTGCTTATTTCAAGAAACATGTTTATACAGTTTGCAAACATTATGTATAATACTAACACAACACCTAACAGGTCTCCTAACTTTAATAAAAATAATGCACTTCTTTTGAACAGAATCAAAGAGAATGCAAGCATGTTAATAATAAAAATAATAATAACATATTTTATTGTATTTAACACCCAAAGACAAAGTACAAAATTTTATATACAATCATCAAAGGATGTGGAACTCCAAACATACATATAGTTAGTATTTAAACATGAAATTGCAATAAGTATACCTTTTTTTTTTTAATTCTTCAGGTTATAACACAAAAAACAAATCTACAACTTATCAATTAACATCTCAAAACACTTTCGCTTGAAAGTCTTAAATTTATACTGAAATATATCTAAACCCATAGTCCCAATTCTATTACCCATATCACAAAATTTATACAGTGGAGAATTTTTATTAGTATTTATTCTATTATGAGGCATGTGAAAAGTATGTCTTCCTCTTAGATTTTGTCGAGGAAAATAAAAGGTAGTCTGCCTCATAAAAACATATTATCTTCCCTATTATCAATCATTTTTTTTTAAGATATAACACTATTTGTATGAACCTCCTATTTTCTAGTAACAACAATTTAATTTTTTAAAGAAGTATTTCGTAAGAAATATATTGTGTTTGTATATCAAACATTTTATAGGTAGTATATTTCAATAATTTGTTTTGAACCTTCTCTACTTGTTGTTTTTGACACTGATAAAAAGGATCCCAAACTATAGATGCATATTCTAATTTTGATCGTACAAATGCAATATATATAACTATAGTTCTAGTATTTTTAAAGTAATGACTTGACCTCTTTATAAAACGAGCATTTTAAAAGCTTCATTAGTTATTATAGGCTTTCCAATGCTAATGGAAAAAATATAGGAAATCACAACGAAAAAATATAGGAGGTTTCGTGAAGCTGTGAAAAAGGAAGATTTCAATTATTTACTGAAACAGTTTGAAGGAACATTTGCGCATTTGGAACATTTTGAAAGAACAAGAAACAAAGAAACTCATATAACAATATTTCTACCTATTGGAAGGAACATTTCAATTATCCAATAGGTAGAAATAATAATAATAATAATAATAATAATAATAATAATAATAATAATAATAATAAAACCACATGGAAATTACACCAATTGTTATATGAACATACATCTACTCTAAATATAGCTAAATGGATAATTATCTCGTTGCAAAATTTTATACGAGTTTCTTAGTGTTTTCGTACGTAGCTCACAGTACTAAGCAACGACCATAAGGAAAGTGTAAAAAGGATCTGAATCAGAAAATCAGTGTTTTTAAATATACGTCTCCAAGATGTGACTAATTTAATCACTTGCAAGATCCTATCATTTCTATGTTATTTCGTTTTTTTTTTTAAATAATATACATACTGTAAGTTGTAAAAATCAATAAATACAAAATTCATTTAAAAAATTACAAAACACATCATGCGAAGAGTTGGTTTGTTAAGTATCTAAATACCAATTGCACTCAGAACTTAGTGCATCTACGGAAATATATACAACAGTAAATGTATCAGTGTAACTTTCATTTTCTTCAGTGCCTGAATATGCTTATTTACCATCTTCCTTCCGTTTCTCTTTTTCTGCTCATCTTGAATTTTCTGTAGTTCATTCATCTTCAAGGGTGCGGTCTGGATCATTGCCTGGACAACAATGATGTCAGCCATGTCCTTTTCTGATAGCACAGAAAATACTCTTGTTTGAGCATCTTTCATCAGTCTAATAGCTACTTCCATTTCCTTCTGTACTGTTTCGTCCATTTCATTTAATTTCTTCAGAGATGATTCACTCTTTGAAACTTCCTTTCATTCGCATTTCTTAACGCACTTTCTTCTCTGAAAATCTTTGCCACCACGGCCTCTTTGGATCTGCACTCTTTTAAGTAAATTAATCTTTATACTTTCTCCAGGCGTTCTGCACAGCATCTATTAATGCTGTTATATTATTTTCACAAGTGGAAGTAACAATGCCACAAAAATATAGGAGGATTCGTTAAAATATAGGAAATATAGGAGTTTATAGGAAGAGACGGAAAAATACGCAAATATATAGGAAAAATAGGAAATATAGGAGCATTGGAAAGTCAGTTACTATATTTACATCGTGTTTGAATTTCAGATTCATGTCAAACCAAACCCCTAGATCTCTTATTATTTCCTTTCTTTTTTAACCTCTGATTTCCTATAGCATATTCAAACAATATTTGTTTTTTGTTGAGTATATGTCATTATATAACATTTAGAAATATTCAGTTGGAATTTGTTTTTCATACACCACTCATTTAGACATTTTATATCCGACTGTAATGTATTACAATCCCTCTCTGTTTGGATTTTATTATATAATTTGGTGTCGTCTGCAAATATCAGACATGATGTTCAAAAGCTTCTGGTAGACCATTAATCATTATCACAAAAAGTAAAGGACCTAAATTTGATCCTTGAGGTACCCCAGAATATACTGTAAAATTCTCTCAGTTTATGTAAGGTAGAGCAATTATCGTACACGGGAATTTGAACTTTCCTATCACCTTTTACTATAAAAGAAGATCTTAAATACAGAAATATATTACAATAAGTAGTTCCTCTAATAATTTTAGGTAAGAAAGTGGAAGGAACCCAATGACCAGGAGTCGTAGGGCTTTGTAGGTGAGGTTCCTCTCTTTGACCGGGCGTCGTGAGAGGGGATAAGTTTTGTGTGATTAGGTGTCTCTCTCGGTGACCGGGCGTCGTGACAGGGTAAGGTGAACCCAATGGTCGGGCGCCTTAGGGCTTTAGGTGGTTTGATCAACCTGGATAGATTGATGCTTGTTGAGGCGTGCTCCTGTCTTTTATCCTAAAATGTCGGCTACCTTCCGTGATCTCACTCCTGCCGACTGCTGGCGATTGTGGGCGACTCCTCTTCGGTACTGTCGTCTGGGTTGCATTTGTTTACAGCCAACACGTGTAGTACACACATGGTTACCGCATGATATGAAGACATGCGGAACCTTACATCCCGTGGCGTAGAAAAAAATTATAGCTTGCATAGTTGCAACTGAATTCCGAATGTGTTGAACTTCATTAGTGTCATTAATAACCAAATTTAATTTGTGGCTAGCACAGTGAAGAAATAACACCTTAGGATATTGCTCTTGTATTATCTTATTCATACCACCTTCCGCTCCTGCCATTGTGGCGCACCCATCATAAAACTGTTCACTTAATTTTAACATATCGCACACCCGGTGGAAGACTGTTACAAGTCAAAATTACACATTTGAGGGAACATGACTTTTAAAGGCTGTTATTGTACCAAAATCACTCCCTCGAATATTGGTATTTATGCAATCTAGGTGTTAATTTGTTTAGTCACAAATAGTTTATGCGAAAATACCACCAGATAGAGGTAGTATTCTCTTCTCTATTCTCTTTTGAGCGAAGATAACTAAAAAATTCCATTTTTTGAGTTGTAACATTCTTCCACCGTTTGTGCGATATCAAGATCACATTTTGACAAAAAGGATAAAACTTCAGTTGCAATTGCCTTTGCATTATGTTTCTGTACAGCCAAAATCCAAGGAATTATTCTACTTTGGATTGATTAAGAGTTGAATCTAAATATCTTAATTCCTATTGACAACTACGACAGAAATGTCCACACTTTCGTCAGGAATTACTGAGAATGATTTTCTTTATTTGCTTCCTTAACTAAAACATTTTTAATTCCTTTTCACAAACTGAAATCAATTCATTTTGAATTCAATGTGAAATATATATCGCATTGCCCGATTGTACTTCAATGTATTCTTTGAACACAGTGTCTCCAGCCTCGATACGAAAGTCTAACAGATTATTGAACACGCCCGAGTCTGATCTAGCACCTCGAAGAGGTAAATCATGTGTTGTACAGAAAAAGATGGAAGATAATATAGGAACAAGTTTTTTCATGTTACTTTCGATTTGCTTTCTGAGTCCGAAATCCATCTGTTCCACCATGTTCATTGTTTTATTATTCATCGTATTTAAAAAGCAATTCTACTTTCCAACTGACTCTTTATGTCGTCCAGATTTCATGTGATATCGTGCTGCTTTAAAGGCCTAATAATAAAACTATCCTTAAGTAAAACACACGTGTGACACACAGGTCCCTTAGGAACGGAGTAGTATGATAACTAGAACCCATAATCCTTTATCCACTGATGTCTGAAAGGAGAATTGGTAGGTCAGTTTTAAAACAGTAAGAAACTCTTGGAATTCCGGTGAGCGTAACAGGTAGTATTTTAAATTGTCATCCACGTGATAATTCCCAGATAATTTTCAATGTCTTTTCGTGGTTTACAACACTGTATGTTTGAGCACATGTCACGATTGAGCACGATGCGTCACCTCCCCTATCATTCTTAATTTCTTCTCTCCTATCCTTTATATTTTTAGTTCTCTCCGCACTTCCAGATGTAACAATGGTATTCTCAACTTTTTGCCTATTAAGAAAAATGTGTTATATTCATTGTGAACACTATACCATTGACAGATATTTTTTTAAAAAAAGAGCAGTCATCGCCTCTCGAAAGCAATTAAACTTTTGTCACCAGAAGAGCCTATAAATAAAAGGCCTTTTTCGAAAATGCAGGGAGGGGCAGTTGCCCCCTCTTAACCTCCCTCTGTGAGCGCTAAGCTCAGGATTCAAAATGGCGGTAGCAAGCTAGACCTCCAGGAACTGACAAACTGCTCACCGGAACAAAACACTATCACAATGCAATGTTAACAAAGCACAGATTCAAATAAGTCTTCTTAATTATCACGATATTATCGATATTCCTTTTAATGCAACGTGGCATTGTTACTAACTTATTGATTATTCAGTACAACAATAATAATAGTTTATTTATACGAATCTTATTCTTAACTTACGTATATACTCCACTTGCTTTACCAGCCTTTCAGCGCCAAGCAACCAGCTTCAATGGAATGTTTGTTTACAAGTAGAAGTCACAAAATTTTCAGTTCTTGGGATTAATCTCACCTCTATATTATAATCATATACTATAGCTATAATCAGTAACACTTCATGTTCACCTCACTGTCTTCAGCAATAAATAAATAAAACTAGGATAATTCACTGAAACACAAAATAACACGGAGCTCAAACTCCACACATCCTCTGATCATTCTCACTCATACTAAAATGCTGCATGATATTAAGACAGAACCCAGGCAATAAATAAATTGTAAAGATCTTTCTATGTTTGTTCAAATCTTGTTGTTTCAATACAATATTTTTTGTCACTTATTTCGGTGTCTTTTATCTTGCTCAAAATATTTAAACAAAATTATCCTTTCACTCAACGCCAGGTGCCTTCCATTTCAATTCAGGCAAAAAAATATAAAATTGTACCATCACCATCTCAGATATTGTTGAAACTTTTTTTTATAGCAACTAGACATGTTTTTAAGAGACCCATATTTTTTTTGTTTTGTCGAAAAAAAAATTCCCGCCAAGTAATGGGCCATCAAAGACGGGGAGTACAATTTATGAATTGTAGAAGACATGGAAAATGGTCAACTTCGGAGCCTCACCATTCGACTATGGAGACAGGTAGAGTTATAATTCTTGTTGTGGTACGTACATAGAGATATAAATAAACTATATTTTATTATAGTTTGGTTTGCGCATGCGTATCTTTTTGTACATAAATTAACAAATGGCGGTCAATTTATCTGAAAAGTTGAAGTTTGCGAATTTTTTTCGAGCACTTCCGGTTCGAATTTTAAAATTCTGTTTTCACGGTTAGTAAGACCTAGTTACCCGCTTTCCGAAAAAAGAAAATTGTATCGCTTCTGTGTGCAACCGTTTTGTCGCAAAAAATTCGAGAAATTGTAAAATTTTCCAAAATCGCCATTTTTGGGCGCCTTTTTCTCGAAAACACCATCTTTTAAAATTCTGAAATTTTGTCAGATGGTTCAACTTTTCATGAATAATAAATACACGAAATACCATTCTCAACCAATGTTTTATGAATTAACTTCATCCTTTTAAAGTTAGCGAAATTTCGTTAACTTTGATGTCACAGTTAGCAACACTGGGAACAATAAAAGTGCAATGATTTAATGATGTTTGTGGTTCACATTCATTAAATGAAGAATAAAAGGTTTTCTTGACTGGTTTTTTTATTATTTTGATCAAAAAGGCTCTCTGAAATAGTAAAATGAACCTCCCCCTACTCCTCCGTTTTCTTAAACAGAAATAATCTGAGGTGGAAATTACGATTACGAAACACACAAATTTAAAGTTCACTTACTTAAAATGGTCTTCGGAAACAAAATTTCACTTTATATATATATATTACATGGACCAATCATTTGCTTGGTTGAGGTGTTGGTTCACTCACAACTCATCTAGAAGTGGATCTCCCTCCCAGAAGAAGAAACTTTCTTATTTTATATACAAATAAAACCCATCCCAGAGATTGGAGCTCTTAAAAGTAGCTCTAAGTAGCAGTATTACAACACCCCCCCCAGAAGTCCGTCCTGGATCCGCCCCTGCGTAGCACATTGTCGATAGTCACGAAACACTTATTTTCACTTCTCTTATGCTCTTCTGGAAACCTGTACCTTGCTGAAGGTCCATGTGGAAGCATAAACAGCACTTCAACTTCACGTAATTCATGATTTATTCATAATATTTTTGCTACGCCCCACTGGTTACCATACATGTAACAAAAGTTCCTTTTTGCAAATTTCTTAAATCTACACTTTGAATTGTAGAACTTCGATTTTGGGGGAAGCATGAAGTTAGTTCATGGTGACCCGTTACTGCCATAAAAACTTCGCCATTTTCCGAAAGCCAATGATGACTTCGTCGTCGAATTCAGTTTCAGGCAACAAAACGCGAGTAATACCCGTAGTTTGTACTTGCAATATACTCACGAATTCTTCTGCCATTTTAGTGGGGGCGCGGTGGCTCAGTGATAGAGCGTTCACCTACGGTGCTTGGGGTCCCTGGTTCGATCCCAGCTCGCGCCGTGTGGGCTTTGTGGTGGACAAACACCGTGCTCGTGAGTAGAAGCAGACAAACAATTCTACAGGTACCGTTAGGTACTATAATTAATATAGAAAGTAATGGTCTGTGTTGGCAGCGGGTTGGGTTAGGTTATTAGGGTTTGATGACCTGGTTACGTGTATTAGAAAGTTGTTATATTTCTGTTTTTAGTTGTGCTGACATGGAAAGGTCATGTGTTCTTTTTCGAGTTTGTATACGTGTCTGTAGAGACTTTATACTGGGTATTTTTAAAAATAATAATAATGGAAATTTGAATTAAATGTGTTGATACGTCATTCTGAGAGAATAAAAGATTACACGAACAATATGTGAGAGAGAATAAAAGATGATCGAGCAATATGTGAGAGAGAATAAAAGATTACACGAAGAATATGTGAGAGAGAATAAAAAGATATTCTCCTAATATATTTAACGGTTCGATTTCTATGAAATCTCATAAAGTGGTAGGAAATTGTTTTATTTGTTAAAAATAAGAAGCTCAGAACACTTATAATGTGTGATACGCACTGGGATCGAACCCGGGACCCTTATCATTGGAGCTGAACGTTGCATTGTACGGGGATTGAATATGGGACCATTAGCACCGGCGGTGTATACTGTATGATGGGAGGGAAATATTTATTCATGCGGGACTTCTTAATTTGACGGATCGTATGCATAGCATACTCGGTGAACGTGGTAAAACTTCGTGTACGGTATGATACACTATGATGGTACATATACAGAGCGTGGTTTCCGTACGTCTGTTGCTGATGAACTTAAGACATAAACTGAAGTTTTCGCGCGCTTTTGGAAACCCGGTTGGGTAAGAGTGATGATGTGTGCTTGCTAAAACTTGAATTTAAATACAAAGGAAGACCGTTGACACGTTTGGTAAACATTACAGAATACCGCCAGACTGATAGAAATAACTTTGGCGCCGCGGTAGGTGAACAAAAGGAAGATTGCGGACGTGGGAGATAAGCATCACAAATTGGGGACAAACTAATAAAAATAACTTTAATGTTGGGAATGCCGAACACGTGATTACCTTGCGGTTATGAAAATACTTTAAATACAGGTTATAAGAGACAAAATATATAAAGATACATCATGCAGTCGTATGAGAAGAAGGATCTTTGCAATAGCAATATTGAAGCAATATCTGATGCTGAAACAGAAATATACGAATCATCGTCAGATGAAGAATTTGATTTTGATGCAATAGATTCACCAGCGCTAACAGTTTCACCAACACCGCCATCATCTCCAATTGTATTATCAAGAACATCACGATTTTGGGCTTTAGATTGTTCTTGTAATAGTGAAAAAGTGGATCGCGAATGTATAAAGAAGGCTATTGAAAAATGGAATTTTAATGAAACACTAATATGTGATGGGTGTACGACAGGATCTAATCATGATTTTGATCATGATTGTATGACGACGCGTCCAGAATTATTGGAAATCCGTGCTTGGAGTATTATAGCAAGTCCTAGTGTTGAAGATGATGTGTTTTATTTGTACGCAAACACACATATTATCGGACTATTAACAAGAGAAAAATTTTATGACGCCTATGTGGAATTATTAAGTGATACAGACTATTTACCGGAATTACTAGAGATCTTCATAAGAAAAGACAAACGGAAAGCGAATATTTCAGATTGAAAAAATGTATTCGAATAGTGCTAGTGTTTCATGTGTGTTATGTAATGGTGAAAACATTAATGTGAACTGTGTAATAAAAACTATAAAAGTATACTTACACAACAATAATCCAATGGAATGCGTGGAATGCAAGTTACATCTTCCTCATGAATGTAGACATTTTTATAATACTGGATCATTTGCAGTGAAGTATTTATCTCTTGACAAAACTCTTAGTGAACTCTTTGAAGTGTTTGAACAAGAACATAGTGAAATCTCATTTCGATGCTTTATGCAAAAAACTTGTGATCTTTTACAAAATACAGAATTTGTTGGACAGATAATTCCGTTTTTTATTTTTCATACAAATGAAATTTCACCATGTGTAAATCAGTATATTATCGATATTCAAGGTTTTAAAATGTCTGATAACGAATTTATTATTCGTGAGTTTTGTTTAACTGCATGCGATGATACAGTAAATTTCCATTGCTTGGTAAAATCACCAGTTGAATATAATTTATTATCACTAGGATGTCAAAAACAAATTGACTGGTTAACATTAAATTTGCATGGATTGAAATGGAATAGCAAAACTGGATATACTGTATCATGCATACGAAACCTTGTATATCAATTATGCGCAAAGAATTCAACCTTTTATTGTAAAGGTTTAGAGAAATCTCTTTGGATTAAAAGAATATTTGCATTAGATAATGTCATTGATTTAGAAACAAAACATTGTCCTTCATTAAATGAATTATGTGGAAATACATTTAATGAATATTGTTCTTTTCACACAAGTATTGTAAAGAAATCAGGATGTGCATATCGTAATGCACAACAGTTGAATTATTGGTGGAAATATGAAAGATCAACAGCATTAACTAATGCATTATCAAGATTGTAATGAGGAATTGTAAATAAAATGCATGGGTGTAAGTTTAAAAAAAATTTATTGTAAATTAAAAATGTAAATTAAAATAAATAAATAAATAAATAAAAATTTAAAAAAAATTATTTGTGTTTTCTTTTTAAAAATTTGTTTACATGTTTATAAACAATAGTGTCATTCTTTTTCAAAATTTTCTTGTTAAACAATTTTAAACACTTTTCAAATGATTGAGTGCGAATAATATGATGCAGAAAATATAAGACAAAATAACCACATAACACAGAATTATCATGTTGATATTGTTGAATATTTGTAAAGTACATTTAGGTATTTTTCGACAAAAAGTTTTTTATTTCCTTGGGAATGTCCATAGCAAGACTATCAAAGTAGTACCCATGTTTTTTCTTATTGATGTACACTGCAACCCAGTGGGAACCAGCAGAATCAGATGTATCAAGATTAATCACAAGTGCTGCAGGAGGTTTTACCGTTACAGGAAGTTTGTCAATAGGGTAAATTCCAGTAACACTTGCACCAGTCACTTTATCAGTTAGTAACACTTTTAATAATTCATCACTATACATGATAAAGATTATTTTTAATTGTAGTAGGTATGTAATTATCACTGTTATTCACATGTAACACATAATCATACACTTTGACATATTCACTATACAGTAATGCTTCATGAACAGTACATCTATATTGTCCGAAACGATGCTTATTATGTGCACACCGATGAACGTGAAAACTTAATGCAGTATACTTTGGACAGTTTATTTCTTCCAAATTTGTAACTTCTCTTTGAAGAATTTCTTGAAGAAAACACTTTCTATTTATTCCGTATGTGTATATGGTTGTAGTATTTGAACAATATGTTTGAAGAATTTCCTTAAGATGTGAATATTCTACATCCCCTTCGTGCCAGGTAATGCCATACACATTCTCACCTATATATTTGTTTGTGCTTATGATTGGCTCAGATAAGTTATTTAAAGGAAATGGTGGTTTAAAAACCCAATTTTGAAAAAAGGGAACGTCAGGATTTACAATGGCTAGCTCTTTTATAATAAACTCATCTTCGTTATCATAATACGCCGAGAAGTGAACAACAACCCGCATTGTACTCAACTAAATAAATTAGAAGGTGTTATCAGTATAAATATTTCTGTCTTTGTCTATTTGTGCTAAAGAATCGAATTGTGCGTACACAATGCATGTAACAGGTTCAGTTAAAGTTTCTGAAAATGATACTTTTAAATTTACAGGGGAATCGCGTACTACATCCCACGTGTTATCATCTAAAGTTCCTGTTGGAGATAGAATAAATGCATACAGAGCATATCCGTTTGGATACTCATCAAGAGTAACAGTATGTGAATAATTTTGATAATATATACCAGTACCTGAAATCAAAGTATAGTAACTTAGAAGGTATAAATTATTATTAAAATCGGGTGTGAGGGGGTTGGGAGGAAATGATTTTGAACCGACTTGTAATTGCAGTTTGTTAACGTTAAAGTTTCGAAATTCAAAGGGATTAAGATGTGATTTCCCATTGAAGGCTGTGTTGGAGATGAAACCAATAATCAGGCCTTTAGGAACATTACCCAGGAAAAGATTATCAAGGCTGTAAGACTTTACTTGTGCAGGTATAGTATAAGATCTTGTTTCCACTCTCGTCAGAGGTAACTTGGCTGTTTCCGAACCCATTCGTGTATTTAATTGCATAGCTAAATCTGCAGCTACATCAATACGACGTACATGAAGAATAATTTCCTCAAGTGCAACTTTATAACTTGTATTTTCAGCAGACATTAAGCAAAAATTATCTTTACTACGATGTAGTTTTACACGCAAACTTACTTTGTTAGGAAGCATACGATCTAAACTTACAATATCCGTATGAAGACGTCCATACATTTCAAAAGATTTACTATTTTTCACCATATTAGCACGTTTTTGAAAACCAGCATTTGTATTATCTAATTTATTAAAATTTTTTGCAGTATCTTTATGCCACATGGCACATGCTAAATGTGTTTGAGAAGCATCATGAGAATAATTTAATAATGTTTCAATGTATGCACGATAAGGATAAGATCCTGATGAAGAACTAATTAATTTATCATTTAACGAAATATCAATTTGACTAAATAAAGAATGTAAGAAATTATTTACGGGTGCGACAACATCATCGTCAGCTAAAGTTGTACCATCAGCTTTAGTAATTTTACAACGTACATAAAGATATAGATATGCAGGATGAATAAATTCACCTGTTTCTCCCGGAATAACAAATTCAATAGGTCCTTCTGAGGTTAATGTGGAAATAGGACGATATTCAGCATTTGTAGTTGCTTCAATAGCTGTTTGTGTCATTGGTATAGAAAAGAAATCAAATTCATTGGTACAACATTCAAAACTATTTGAATTTAGGAACGCCATTATGAAAAGATGTCCTGTATATGTTTACGTTTTGTTGGTGGTCCAAACTTTACAATTGCAGGAGCTTTCCTCTTGCGTGACCGTCTCTTGCCGTTACCAGTTAGCAACTGCCCAACTTTATTAATTGCTTTTGTCTTTAAACTATTACCAGCTTCTTTTACACGTGCACGAACCGATTCTTTAAATGGTCGATTTTCTAATACATCACCCGCAACTTGCATACCGGTTTGTAATGCTTGACGTCCTACAGTTTTTGCACCTTGTTTAAGAAATGGTAAAGCAAAACGAAATAATCCTTTAAAGAAACTACCTATACCATGTCCCCTTTGATATACAGGTCCTGAAAAATATGGTATTCCGCGCCCACGATAAGTAACACGTCTTGCTCTCATTTTTATTATTATTATTATTTAGAAGATGCCGGAGAGCGTTTAAAATGTAGTGTTACGGTCAGTGTCCCAGAACGAAATGGCAAATTTCGCCCTGCATGATCTTTTAATAGTATTTCAATTGTATTAAAACAAAATTTTGCAAGTGGCATATAATGAATATCTTCAAATGTAATTGTTTGAACTTTTCCATATTTAATATCAGAGATTGTTGCTATACGTAATAATGCTGCTTTTGTATCACCTAAAAATTGATATTGTATAATATCTGTATAAATAAAAATTTGATGTGGATATCCGATATCTATGTATGGTTGTTTGAATCCATGAGATTCTTTTACAAGATCTGATTTTTCAGAAAAACCTAATTGTAAAGCTAATGTAGGCGACAATGTAACTGATTCTACATGTTCATCACATTCAACATGTACAACATTTGAAAAACTAAATCTTATAAAACTCGATATTGCGTTTAATTCTTCTAGTAAATGATGAATGGATGGATAATATCCAACAAGAATTTTACTTTTCATAGGTTCTGCATTTTTAAATTTGTACCATATAACGTTTTCACCCGCGGTAACATTATAACATGTTAATGGAATATGTACTTCACTTAATCCTACATACCAATCGGATTCTGATAAACGAATATTATTTTTTAATTGATTAATAAAATGTGTTGGACTATTTGTAGGATATACATCAGCACTAGCATTTGAAACTAATGTAATGTAAAAACTATCATCAATACTTTCAGAAATCATTTTCGTTTAAAGTGAAGTGTTAGGTTTGAAGTTCCAAAACGAAATGGTAATTTTAACCCGTGTTCATCTTTTAAGTTTACTTCTATTGTATCAAAATATTTCTTTTCAACTTTAACATAATGTGGTGTGTGAAATACAAAAGATTTTACATGACCGTGTTGTACATTATATACACTAAGTTTTCGAACTAATGGACCTATATTTTGTTGTTGTTTTACAATATCAATGCAAACATTAATTGTATTGGGAATATTATAATCTAAATCACATGGAAATTTTCCACGTGCTAATATTAAATCAACATTTTTAACTTTTGTGTATATAACATTTTTAACATCAAGCGTATTTTCATTAATAAATCCAAAAATCTGTTGTAAACCCGGTGTAACACCAATCATACATTGATCTTCTAATTTTAAAGAGTGTTTAATAACAACTTGATTTTTATTTTGTAAATAGTGTAACATACGAACATTTTCAGGAATTAATTGTAGAATTGATTCAATTGATGAATAATATCCCGGTGTTATTGGAACATGGTAGCGTTCAACTTTATCATCGATAACACTAGTAATTATAATTTCTTCATTTTCACCAACATTGTAAAAACTCCACGGAATATTAATTTGTGTTAATGCAACACCCCATTCCCCATCACTTAAATCAATAGGTTGTGCCAATTTAACTCGAAATGATGATTTAGTATTATTCTCAAAAAGATTGCTACTTGCATTTGAAGGAAGAGTAACGTAAAAGTCGTGTGTAAAGTTCGAATTCATTTTGCAGACTGAATAGAATCTGATCTTATCCACGAATTCATACTTGATGGATATCCTAACCATTTTACATACATCCACCCTTTTTTACGTTTTAATACTTTTTCAATGAGATATGTTTTCTTTGAATTTATAATTACTTTTTGTAATTCTTGTGCATAGAATATTCCTTTAATTTCTTCACCGTTCCAATCTTTTAATTTGTAAGTGACAGGATCTGACTTAATACATTTGTCAACAATAAATATTTCTTGTGACCATTTAGGTAAATATCCTTTTTCTAATACATGTTTATACTTACTAACACGTACATAATCACCCTCATTAAATTTACATGTTATATTCTTTTTATTATTTTTATTTCCGTATAATGTTTCCCACACTTGATTCACATTGGAATCATTTACTTGAGCAGGTGCCATTTTAATACTTGAATGGTATGAATGATTATAATTTTTTACAATTTGATCTAATACATTAATATAACGATAAGTATTCTTTGCAGTAAAATAACGATACAATCTTTCTTTTAATGTACGTATAAAACGTTCTGCTAACGCGCATTTAATTTCGGAATGAACACTATAATGATTAATTTCATATTCTTTAAACAATTGTTTTACATGACGATTATAAAATTCACCGCCTAAATCTGTTTGTACGTTAAACACGGGTAACTTGAAATTTTTAAAAATTTTTGTTATTGCTTTTACCATTTCAGGACCTTTCTTTGTTTTTAACGGAACACAATATGCGTAACGTGAAAAAATATCAATACAACATAATATATATTTATAATTATTATTATACTTTGCAATATTTTGCATATCTGCTAAATCCATTTGTAATGTTTCATTTGGTGCACTAACATAATACTTTTTACGTTCAAAAACTTTACGAGCTGGTGCATGTAATGTATAAGCATCTTGAGAAGCTAACCAATTTTTAATTTTCTTTTTAGATAACTTTGTTTTGCGTTGTAATGTTTGTATACTTGATAAACAATCAGGATTTGAATAATCATAATATATTTTTGATAATTTTGTCATTTTTACATACTATATTCTTTCCACTGTTTAAATAAATTAGCAACTACTGCAGGACTAGTAGATTTTCTTACTTTACGAATACGTTGTCTACTACTACTACTACTATTTACTTTTGATGCTGGTGTGCTAATAGGTGTACCAATAAATTCTTTAGGAACATTAAGATCTTCTAATAAATTTTTAAATTCATGAATACCTAAAGGATTTCTTGAATATTTTCTTGTACGAACAACATCATTTACTAAATCTATAATATTTGAACCTGGTATTGTTTTTCCTTGAATACGTACAATGCCAGACTTATCCCACTGAATTTTATCAGAACTTGTCAACTGTTTTAATAATAGATCTGTTTTCCCACGAAGTGTTTTCGGCACTGATTGTAAAATGTCTGATACAAATGGTAAAATAGAAGTATTGCTATCTTGTTTGGAACTTTATGATAATTTTTCTTCTTCTTCTTCTTGAATGATAGGTAAAGTAATAGGCTTATGTGAAGAAGAAGATGTATACTGTAAATAACGATGCAAAGCTTGTTGATATAATTTCCACTTTTGTTGTACACTAAGATTACGGCGTTTTAAGATATTCATTTCTTCATCTAAACGTGACTGATGTGAATCTATGGATTTAAGATTTGATTGAATTTCATGTACAGCATTTTCAGGAACTAAAATCATTTTACGTAACTCTGACATATTTAACGACTGAAAATACTACTTCCTACTGCTGCAAGAAGTGGTCCCAAGATTAACGGTAAAAGCGCACCACCTTTTTGTAGTAACAACTTCTTCTTTTTATTTAATGCAGTACGCTGCTGAGATAGAGCACGTAAGATCTTTTTATGTCTACGTAAACGTTGCTTCTGACGAGAATTTAAAGGAATGTTTCCTTTTATTGTGTTTTTAGCTACTTGAGATATTGTTCTTATTAAATCCCCTGAAGCATTTTGTAAAATTTGTTTTCGTTTCGCATTTTTGCATTTGCACAGAGCACGGAGCGTGCTGTAGTGTTGTTTCACCTTCAACATCTTGATGCCGACTAAACAAAAATTTCTGTATGCATGTCTTTTACGTTAGCGTACACATGCATGATTTCATTCGGAAAAATATTTGTACGTATTCGCAATGCATCGTTTGTTTTTTGTGTCGTGAAATAATAAATAAGTGTGAGGCTCCCGTGTTACTTCTTCGAACACACTCACGACTTCTTTACTATACCGAGGCATAATTTGCCTTGCTAAATATTGTATTTGTAATTTATCACGTGGATTTTTAAATACTATAATATAATGTGCATTTAAACTAATATCACGTGCATGTTTTCCTTTTGGAAATAAATTTTGAATAATAAATATTAGTTAACTTTTTATGATGTGCATACTTTGTAAATAAATTAGCAACATCGCCATTAGTTTCCGACATTAAATCATCAAGTATTAATAATGAATTTTCTTTAATTTCAAAATTATTCATGTCAGGTATTCCCTCTACAAAACGTATTTTTGCATTTGCATCTAATTTTGGTATTACTGCACCATAACACCAAACAATATCATTAAATTTTATACTAAACATTTGATCACATTCATTAAGTAAACGATTTACAAAACAAGTTTTACCAGCCCTTGAAGGACCAGCAATTAAAATAGTAGAGGGATGTTGAAACTTTAACATCTTGTAATCAAATGAATGCATACAATAGAGACTCTGCTTTATATACACACTCACACTCATACATTCACATATTTTCGAACATGTGAATTTTAATATTTTCACAATCGTTGATTGTTCGGAGTATACATACTAATGAAACGGATAAAAAATCACTGGGATATAAGATTAAAGCTTGAATTTCAAAACGAAAATTTAAATAAAATGAGCTTCTACAAGAAGCGTACCAACTAAAATTGCATAGCAAACGCATTATTTACAAGTTTACATCTTAGCTGCTCTGGTATACGAACCAATAAAAAAATCACTGGGATATAAGATTAAAGCTTGAAATGAAAAAAAATAAATTATGAATAAATTAAAATAAATTAGGAATAAATTAAAAATAAATATTTTTACAAGCGATTTTAACAACGAGTATACGAGCCGGTTTAAAAAAGAGACATTCATACAACTCACATTCATTCATTCGTGGGTCTATAACCGTAAGGTACACTTGCACGTTTTTGTACTGGTTCATCGTCAGTTACGTCAGGTTCGTCAATACGTTTTCGTTTTTTGTTGACCTCACGGTGTGTCTTTGTCTCTCTACAGCTAAAGATACGGAACCCAGGTCTACGAACGATACTGTTTGGGTTTTCTATTACTGTGGACTCTAATTGTCCAGACACTAATTTATAGAAACTCTCAAAGTTAATTTTTTGAGAGGTTCTATCGTTTAGTGTTATCCCCCTAATTTTGAATATATCGCGAACATCCCCTTGGGCATTTGTTAGCCGCATTGCGTAGTTTTTACAGCCAAGACCTATAAAGGTTGTAAACTCCCAACCTTCAGGAATTTCATTTGTAAGATCACCCAAATAGTTTCCGAGCGGTAACAAGGGTTCCTCATCTTTTTTCTGTAGATACATGATACTGTCAGTGTCACAGTAAATTGCTCTGTCAGGTCCTACAGTCGTCAGTAGTTCGTAAAGTCTAAGTCTAGCCCACGAAGTAATAAATGCGGCTAGTATCACATTAGAAAACGCTAACGGAACGTTTTCGTTTTCAATGTCTCTGTATGTGACAATGAGATGGTCATCATCAATTGGTACCACACTTTGAATTTCATACCTTGCCGTAGTTAAATACCTAAGAAATGTAACCTCATCACTAACAATTATACTCTGTGACATATCTGTGCGCTGCCCCCACTTTCCATACAATGAATTGAGGTATAGTTTCGCACATTGCCTCAATCCAGGGTTGGTCCTAATATTATCATAATTTAATCGTATGCCTTCATGGGCATAATATTCTTCGATATATTTATGTTTGTCTTCTTCAGTGGTACAGTAAGCAGGAAAACCAGAGGCTTCCTGCTTCATCTGAAGGAAGGAATTCACATAGCTCCCGAACAGTCCACCTGAATTCCCCTCTTCAGGATCTAAGAGTTCAAATTCCCATATCTCATGTATATCGATTATTTTGTAACCTTTTTTAAGAGCAAGGTGTAACTCTGGAGTGCAAAATGTTCCTGTGAGAGCACACTCAGCATCACTATGAGTACATTCATTAGTGTTTTCTTCTTCCATACATGTGCGGCAAAGGCCGAAAAGTAATCGACCTCCCGCAACGTATGGTAAGATCGGAAAATAGAGGTCCTTTGCAGGGACAATTGTGCATTTGACTACACCGTGAATACTTTCCACATCTGGAAAGTCCGGTCCCGTGTGAATCTTAGGTGATTTAACCGGCATAGGTTTACGTGCCATTACCCATGGGTAAAGGCTAGTTACATCGGCATAAGATATACGCTCATCACTCGTACAATTGACGTAAGAACGAAAGACCTCCGTGCGACCACCGTTGTAACAGTTCTTAGGAATAAGAAAATCAGGTAGATTAGTACAACGTTCTTTAACAAACTTTTGCACTTCCTTGTCCGTCTTTATCTTATTATCCCAAGAACATTCCCATATTTCATATAGGTTTACACCTATACTTTTCAGGTACTTACGGCGGCGCATGGTTTGCTCATAGCGTTTTTCCATCGTATTGTACGAGTCTTGTGCATCGTGCAAAACCGCGTCACGGTTAAAGGGAAAACAATGGCGGCAGGCATGGAAAAAACATCCGTAATACTCGAAGGCAGCGTTGAGTCCTTCGTGCCATCCATCGACCTTGTACCTACCAATATACTTTTCCCCGCCTCTCCTAGCATGCTGGATTTCTATCCCTAATTGGTCTTCCATATACATAAGCCATTGCATAGCTTTTGTACTATACTTGGTCTTATGATGAAATCCCAACGCGGGAATGATAGGAATAGTATTTTCCGGTAAGTGCAAGGTACGATATGTACGCATTGCAAGACTTGCAATGGTTGATGATGTTATGAAACATTGCAAACCCTCCGTTTTCTCTTCAATAATATCGCTAAATTTGATGACCGCTTCTGTTAGAATTCTAACATCATTTTTACAATAAGCCAACATATCCTTCTGCAGGTTAAACTCCTCGCCACTTTCCGCACGTTCTTGGTGCCAGGCTTCCAATTGTTTTCTTTCTTCTGTGCTTCGTCCCTCAGGGTCATAGTACTTAAGCGGAGGGTAGGGACCGACATAATTTTGATTTTCTTCAGTATTAAACAAATATGGGAAATCTCCCTTCTTTAAATTTTGACTAAGGCCTAACGTTTTCGGTAATTTGGATAATTTAGCACCAATATAGAGGAAAAAGTCGCGAAAAAAGATACGGTTACCTATGTTAATATTAAAAATCTTTTGACCCTGAATAAGAACACTAGGTACAATATGCTGGTCTTCTATTAGAGTTCTAAGACAGAAGAGACCATCGTATCTCGATGCGTTATGAGCGATCGCCAGGATTTTCTGAAAGACAGGACGTTCTACTAACACGTGGTTAATAAAATCCGTCATTGTCTTAAAAGAAAACGAACGATTTCCAATATTGTCACCGCACGTTTTACAAGGCTCATCGATACCTTTTCGTATACAGACGTGACATACATGATGACAACACACCAGTACAACTTCATGTTCCCTTTCACCGCGCTCATTCGGCGCCTTCAACATCGTCTCTACATCATAGGTAATGTACATAAACCTTTTCGTATGAACAGGTTGCTGTCTCTGAACAAAACATGTATGATTTGTATCAACATACGCGCGGCATGTTGAACAAAAATGTTCACCACACATGTGTTCAGATTTTCGCCCCCTCTTATCAAAGATGATACCACAATCGATGCAGAGCTTTACATTATCACATACGGATTTAGCCGCTTTATTACATGTCAGATGGCTGTCAAAACAAATACCCGCAGCAAACTCTCTATTGCATGCATTACATTTAATTCTGTTTGCAGTATCGTCCCGTTCGTGAGTATGTTCGCAAAAAGTACAACGAGTTTTACACTTGTGTGCATGATATCTTTCATCATAAGCTTCCAAACAATAATAACAATACTTCCGTGCCTTGAGAAAACTTGTAATATTACGAATGGGTTCGAAATGACCAATAGTGTTACCTCTTTGATATAGGATAAAAATCTTATTTTCTGCGTGTTCTCCCGGGTAAAGTACTATATATTCCCGATTATTCTTTTCAACCTCCTCATAAACAACGATTTGATATTCCCCTTTCAAATATGCTTGAAAGAGGTCCAGATCAGAGATGTCACAACCTTGCTTACTTTGAACGTTAACTCCTGCCATTTCGCAGAGAACTTCTGCTTTAAAAAGCCACTTATTATAATCTCTTGTTTTTAAATGATACAAAACTTTACTACTTGCGGTATGTTTTGTTATTCCATATATTATGGCCATGGGGAGGCAGTACATATTCTTATTTTCAATGCGAATTAATCGCTTTTCCAAGTAATCTTGGTATTTGCAGTATTTTTGGACAGCACTCATTGCATTAGGTCTTCCTTGTCCGTGCAAATTCTCTGCTATATGGAATCGAAACAATACTTCTTCCCCTAAAAGGAACACTTCATTCGAATTTAGTACTCGTTCGATTGAAGTGAGGACTGTTCTAGCAGTGAAATTGTCCTTTCTTCTAAACGGCACATACACTGGTTTGTTATTAGTACTATTACTACTTTCAACGTATAAACCAATGTAGTCCATGGGGCGTTCATTGGAGATCACATGTTCCAACGCAAAATCGATTAAACTCTCGATATAGGCCTCTGGGTTATTAATATTCCTTTCATCACCCACAGGTCTGACGACAATTTCATGGCCGGTAAGATGAAACTTACGAAACCGTTGTCTGCTTTGTCTTACAACTTCGAAATTACTATTTCTTTGATTATCCCCGCCATTATTATTATCACTACTACTACCACTTGTACTACCACTATTATGACTACCAGTAGTACTACTTGCACTATTCTTATTTATGTTGCCATGTCCAACCATTGGTGGGACACTAGCAGATGACGGTCCAGGCTGAGGAGAAAAAATCAATTGGTTCCCATAGTCATGATTATCCTGTACACAATATTGAGCTGGGTTGTATACAGGATTTTCTCCCTGGACCTGTTGCGTGGGTATAACCACAGCATTGTCCGCATTTTCAACCAATCTCATTTCTTCTTCAATTGGTAATTCAACGGAATTTAAATTGCCAATCCCATCTGCTTTATCATTTAGGAAAGCTAAATCTTCATTTGATAACAAATATAAATTATTAGGACTCAAGTTATGAGTTTCTTGAGGGGTCATGACTATGGCATTATTATTATTTTGAGATGGGATTAAGCATGGTTCCAAAACAAATCGCGAGCCAAAATCAAAAAACTCAGATAACTCTGTATCATTTATCCTATCTACCTGACCTTCCCCACAAGCTAATAAATACATAACTTTATCTAGAGCCAATTCATATGATTCTTTACTACGGAAAAAACCGTACACAAACAAATCCAGTACGTCAGCACTGCTTACACAGTGCTGGAGAATTAGTGTATCATTACCTTCAAAGACACGAAGGGTCCGCAATAAGGCTTCACATCTCACCGATCCCCTATGGCCAAGTCTGCTTAATTCCATGATGGCTTTCCACGTACTAAAAACCCTAGGGTACTCGTTGAGACCGCGCAAAACCTCTTGCAGGTAGATCTCATCAATCATGTTAAATTCTTCAGTCGGACAGAAGAAATCCATCTAAAAAATAAAACAAAGAAAAACTATTTTGAGTAATCAACACCACTTTAATAAAAAAAAGATCAAATAAATACATCTTTTAAGCAACGCTCACATGATAATATCATATAAAAGAAAAAATTAATCACCTTTAGTTAATTAGTAATATGTAAATAGAAATCAATCAAGTTACTTTATGAAAAATCAGTAAATATATTCACCTATATTGAATTATAAACTATTCTATTAAAAATATCCACACACACACACACACACACACACACACACACACACACACACACACACACAGAGAGAGAGAGAGAGAGAGAGAGAGAGAGAGAGAAAGAGAGAGAGAGTCTCTCTTTGTTCATTAATATTGGTTAAATACAAATCAAGTACAATTAAAAACTATATAATTTCTTTCTTTCTTTCTTTTTTTTTAAAAAAAATCATAATAATAACCATAAGAAATACATACCTTTCAAGGCTTAGTTCTCCGTTCGCAATCCACAAAAAGAAAAAGAAGAAATCTCAGCTGGGATATTCGGTACTTTTAATTAATTGCTAGCACCACAACGCTTAGCACAGCTTCAATATCTGTAATAAAACAGGTCTCAATAAATATAGTGGTAATCCTGTATACTTTATTTAATACTATTAAAATAGGTTTAATAATCAGGAAAGCTTTCTCTGTGATCTTTAACGCACGCCGACGTAAGAAAAAATGATAATCGTACACATCAAATACATGTTATATCATGTTCTATCAAGTGTTCTCCCCCTCCCACCACTAACAGTGACATCTGTCGGAGAACTTTTAAATTAACTTTAGTTTAAGCCGTGCATCGTGTTGACGTATTTATTATTAGTCCTGAATATATATATTTATATTTTAAAGGTAAAGTATGATATATATATTTCTTTTTAGCCATTAAATACTACTGATAGCATTAAATAAGTACCCTTCTCGCAGTTGTGTTCTGTTAATAAAACATAGTTTGTGAGGGCATAGCTAATTCTTCTTCTATCAGTAAACCACCAAACGTTCATTATATTACAAATCCCTAAGGGGGACCCACCAACACATATGGACCTTCAGTTGAACATAATTATCATCATTATGTTATTACCTATTCAGAAAAACCCACAATTGTAAGAACTAACTAATGGGAAACATGCCCTCAACCGGTAAAAAAACAGCCCCACATAATTCTCTTTTTTTGCTATAATATAATACTGTTAAAATCTAGGGTCGCCTATAACTAATGGGCCCCGCCAGTTATAGCTACGTAATTTTCCTTTTGCTATAATATAATACTGTTAAAATCTAAGTAAGCCTGGGGGCCGCGGTGGCTCGGTGGTAAAGCGTTCACCTCTGGTGTTTGGGGTCCCGGGTTCAATACCAGGCTAAGTAAGTTTGTGGTGGATAACACCGTGTCCATGGGTTTTTTCTCCCGTTTCCTCCCACTTCCTATATACTTTTAAGAGCTTATTTTAGCTCCCATATTTAGTTCAAACACCTTATTTTTAACAACGAGTTTGCACAGCAACCGATTTATTTTGCAAGTTCAAAAATACAATTTGCTCCGACTAATTTATTAGGAGAATATAAAAATAAGAAACGAACCAAAAAAATAATCACCGTCTCCTTTAGCCTAACCGGCATAACCGTGGGACTCAAAAATTGAAATGTCATTTTTTTTCTAAGTAACCCTGTGACTAATGGGAAAGGGCTCCCGTTACTTGTAAAAATATACTACAAATAGAACTACATAATTTCCTTGTAATACAATACTGTTTAAATCTAGGGTCACCTATAACTAAGGAAAATGCCCCCGCCAGTTATAGCTATGTGTTACAATACTCGTACGTAATTCTCTTTTGCTATAATACTGGTAAATCTAGGCAATCTATCTGGCAGGCAAAAGCCCCCCTCATTGAGGGACATGGTACAAATAGGAATACCCATACATAATTTCAATTCGCTTCATTGTAATACAATACTGTTTAAATCTATGTTGGTCTATCTGAGAGGCAAATGCCCCTTCATTAAGGAACATGCTACAAATAGTCGTACATAATTCTCTTTTTGCTATAAGATAATACTGTTAAAATCTAGGCAATCTATCTGGCAGGCAAAAGCCCCCTCATTGAGGGACATGGTACAAATAGGAATACCCATACATAATTTCAATTCGCTTCATTGTAATACAATACTGTTAAAATCTAAGCAATCTATCTGGCAGGCAAGAGCCCCTCATTGAGGGACATGGTACAAATAGGAATACTCATACATAATTTCAATTCGCTTCCTTGTAATACAATACTGCTAAAATCTAAGCAATCTATCTGACAGGCAAAAGCCCCCTCATTGAGGGACATGGTACAAATAGGAGTACATCATTTCATTTTGCTTCGCGGATATACAACAAGTTTTCAAGTCAAAAGACAGTGTTCAATAACCAATGTATTTAGGGGGTTCCGTAAAATTTTCTTTCTTGGCATTAAAGCTATTGTTTGCGCTATGTGGCTAACATTCAGTAATATTTACTATTAAAACACAATAATGTTGGGGAAAAGCGCTCCCCCCAAGACTAAAACATTTCTTTCTGCAAATACTAGTCTTAGTTCAAACATTTGCGTTCCTAAAAAGATTATCAGTTGTATTACCAAAGCGTAGTAGTATGCCATCTATTGGCAAATGAGCTTACTTAAACAGTTCAAGTCCCATCTGTACAACGTACATATATATATTAGGTATAACTAATTTAAAGTGATCGGTATTACAGTTAAAAAATCGTAACAAATGAATCAAACATATTGTAATTAAGCATCCTATAATTAAGCAAATAAAACTCTACAAGTAAATGGTCCGTCTTTAGGCCTTTTATTTGTAGGTTCACACTACAAGTGTTCTGAGTTTGCTTAGCAAACGACCCAATAAAATAAAATAACACGACCCAATAAAATATTTTTAAAAACGAGTTTGTGTAACAAACGATTTATTTTACAAGTTTACAGCGTAGCTGATATTAGCTTGTGTACCATGCATGAAAAAATGCAAATAACACCGATTTTAAAACGTTCACAAATTTGTTCAGAGTATAACATACGATCCGTAAAAAAATAATAATAATAATAATAATAATAATAATAATAATAATAATGTCCCTCTTGCATGATTACAAAAATGGTCGTAGGTTTATTTCCCGGATAATGTTTCTCAGAAGCAAATCGTGTAGTTTTTCAATAATTATTCAAAAAAACTTTCATTATAATTAAGTGAATAATACATGGCATTTAAAAAGTTCTCACCTTAAAAAATCAAAGTTCGTTCTGTTAAATCACTCACAAAAAAAGTTCAACACACAAAAGATCAACACACACACACACTATGGAACTGTGTAAAAACAATAATAACAAACTTTATTTCAATACTATATATATATATATAAGGATTTCATTATGTCCCTCCCCCAAGCATCATGTTTTCACCGGGTTTTCAACCCGATTTCATTAATTATAAATAAATAAAGTCATCATGTCCGCTAACATCGTTTATTCATTCATTGCCACAGCGAGAAATCTAAAAATTTCTTATTTTCAAGTTCGTCAACCGCTGGAGAAATCTCATTCAGACAGGGTATCGATCGATCAACATTCAGGACAGGCTATGTACGGTTTTCATCTAATTAAGGAAAAATGCTTACATGTAAAACTTTCATCAGATATTAGATATTCTGCCAAAAATCAGATATTGCCACAAAAATACATCTTCTAAAGGGGGAAGAAACATAAAATTTCTATCTGTCTTCTTCATCACTGCAGATAAGTATCGCAGTGACAAACATCGTTAATGGAAAAATATTTCAGTATGTCGCCAGACAGTTTCTCATGGTCAAGAGAGAAAGTGTCTAAGGTTATTCCAGTACAAGCGGAAATAAAATTAGAAAGTGCATTGACACTCTATACATGCGTGTCACAAGTCATAGTTCTAACGTAAGCAAGGTGAAAGCGTGTAAGGCAACGACCCGGAAATAATGGAATTTACAAAAATAAAACGCTGTTCATTCTAAGACAGCCTTCTCTCAGAGACGGAAGAACAATTCACTCGCTCCGTATTTCAAACTTGGCTGTAAACACGAAGTTAACTATAATAAATAAACAAATCAATAAAACGATGAATAAATAATCCATTCAATCATACATACACACACTTCGTATTTCTCATATGTTTTTTTTTCTCGCCAATTTACATGTGAGAATTGCAATAATTCTCAGTACAATACAGCGTTCACCTCTGGTGCTTGGGGGTCCCGGGTTCAGTCCCCGTACAATACAGCATTCATCTCTGGTGCTAAGGGTACCAGGCTCATTTTCAGTACAATACATCATTCACCACTGTTGCTAAGGGTCCCATATTCAATCCCCGTACAATGCAACGTTCATTTCTGGTGTTAAGGGTCCCATATTCAGTCCCCGTACAATGCAGCGTTCATCTCTGGTGTTAAGGGTACCAGGTTTATTCTCAGTACAATACAGCATTCACCACTGTTGCTAAGGGTCCCATATTCAATCCCCGTACAATGCAACGTTCATTTCTGGTGTTAAGGGTCCCATATTCAATTCCCGTACAATGCAGCATTCATCTCTGATGCTAAGGGTACCAGGTTTATTCACAGTACAATACAGTATACACCGTCGGTGCTAAGGGTCCCGGGTTCGATCCCAGTGCGTATCACACATTATAAGTGTTCTGAGCTTCTTATTTTTAACAAATAAAACAATTTCCTACCACTTTATGAGATTTCATAGAAATCGAACCGTTAAATATATTAGGAGAATATCTTTTTATTCTCTCTCACATATTCTTCGTGTAATCTTTTATTCTCTCTCACATATTGCTCGATCATCTTTTATTCTCTCTCACATATTGTTCGTGTAATCTTTTATTCTCTCAGAATGACGTATCAACACATTTAATTCAAATTTCCATTATTATTATTTTTAAAAATACCCAGTATAAAGTCTCTACAGACACGTATACAAACTCGAAAAAGAACACATGACCTTTCCATGTCAGCACAACTAAAAACAGAAATATAACAACTTTCTAATACACGTAACCAGGTCATCAAACCCTAATAACCTAACCCAACCCGCTGCCAACACAGACCATTACTTTCTATATTAATTATAGTACCTAACGGTACCTGTAGAATTGTTTGTCTGCTTCTACTCTCGTGGGTATTCTCGGGGTTATCCTGTTTTCTCCTACTTTCTGCATTCCACCATTTCATTCATTTCTCATAATCACCGTCTCATTTAGCCTAACCGGCATAATCGTGGGACGTAAAACTTAAAGATTTCATTTCACTTTTTTTCTTCTACGGTTTTAATACTGTGTATCTGTTTTTGCATAAGGTTATGTCGCGTTGCCACATTCTCTCCCCCCCCCCTTTCAATACCGTTGCAGAGACCCTTGCATGGCCGGTTTCACTGCAAAACCACTGCTTTATCGGACCTGTCTGCATCTCGAACATCTGAAAGCGATTTTTAATGTGGGATGCAGCACCATCAGAAATCACTGACACGGTTTGGGAAATTGTAGACACTTATTTCCACGTATTCAAACCTTTTTCTATAAAATATGTTTTCGCTTTTCTTCGAGTATTTTTTAGAATCTTGTCTATGGCTATGAGTACATGAGCCGAATCGTGTGTTTTATCGTTGTTTATTACAACAAAACTGTCAGTTGTTTCATATTCCTGTGATAACTCTGAATTTCACTTAGCAGAATAACAGTCCAGTTTTCAACAAGTTCACATGAAGTAAAATAGAATTTGTATCTTGAAATTTTATACGGTGCTTTTCGGTAGCAATTAATTCCCTTTGGATATTCTTGATGTAGTCCTGAATTACAATTCTTACAGTTAAACCAACAATGTACGATACGAAAACAGAAAGTGACAGTTTTTTTTTAACGAGATCATTGTTTTCCCATATGGCATATGTAACATTTTCATTTTTATCAGGATCAAAAATTAAAGACTCCACACTTATTCCTTCCACCCCAGGACATTCACCACACTCTTGAAGACAGCTGTCATTTTCTACGGATCATACTAATAAAGGTCACTCATGACAGCTTCAATACAGGCTGCATCTTTGATTTGAAGCAACGCAGTAGCAGCTAACTTAAAATTTGCAGAATACACACACACACACACACTTCCCTCACAGGTTGCGGACTGACTTCAGTCAAATACTATAAAAGTCTGAGTGACCCATTCTTATGCTGGGATTGTTTTGTTTAATTTCAGAACAGTAAATTTCTTTGGAACGCGGAAGTCAGTAAATTTCTTTGGAACGCGTAAGAAAAAGTTTCGATTTTTTAAACTTTTGGTCCTTTTTCGAACACTGTAATAACATCGCACTTAATTGAGACTTTGTCTGGAACATTCCAAATCATCACTGAGGGAATAGTTCAGGCTTTTTATAGATCATCAGAATATATTGGATGGCCATTTCAAGTAAACTTAAAATTTGTGTATTTCGTAATCGTAATTTCCACCTCAGATTATTTCTGTTTAAGAAAACGGAGGAGTAGGGGGAGGTTCATTTTACTATTTCAGAGAGCCTTTTTGATCAAAATAATAAAAAAACAGTCAAGAAAACCTTTTATTCTTCATTTAATGAATGTGAACCACAAACATCATCAAATCATTGCACTTTTATTGTTCCCAGTGTTGCTAACTGTGACATCAAAGTTAACGAAATTTCGCTAACTTTAAAAGGATGCAGTTAATTCATAAAACATTGGTCGAGAATGGTATTTCGAGTATTTATTATTCATGAAAAGTTGAACCATCTGACAAAATTTCAGAATTTTAAAAGATGGTGTTTTCGAGAAAATGGCGCCCAAAAATGGCGATTTTGGAAAATTTTACAATTTCTCGAATTTTTTGCGACAAAACGGTTGCACACAGAAGCGATATAATTTTTTTTCGGAAAGCGGGTAACTAGGTCTTACTAACCGTGAAAACAGAATTTTAAAATTCGAACCGGAAGTGCTCGAAAAAAATTCGCAAACTTCAACTTTTCAGATAAATTGACCGCCATTTGTTAATTTATGTACAAAAAGATACGCACGCGCAAACCAAACTATAATAAAATATAGTTTATTTATATCCCTAAGTACGTACCACAACAAGAATTATAACTCTACCTGTCTCCATAGCCGAATGGTGAGGCTCCGAAGTTGACCATTTTCCATGTCTTCTACAATTCATAAATTGTACTCCCCATCTTTGATGGCCCATTACTTGGCGGGAAAAATTTTTTCGACAAAACAAAAAAATATGGGTCTCTTTAAATCGTATCTAGTTGCTATAAAAAAAAAGTTCCAACAATATCTGAGATGGTGATGGTACATGCTCTGCCTGAATTGAAATGGAACGCACCACCAGTGTTAACAGTTGGAAATATCACATTGTATGTTGGACAGAGTATATATATATATATATATATATATATATATATATATATATATATATATATATATATATATATATATATATATATATATATATATCGATGGTTGAGCGCCAAAAGGGCGTAACTGTCGAATTTTCATATTTTGTGTTAATGCTATGAGGACATGTATAATGGATTGAATTTTCTTGTGTCAAGACGCCTTAATGAAAATCTCTAACCTTGGAACGTTATTCGAAAAAGATATAAAAGGTATAACTGAGTTACTAGCATTTGGTTCTGTGCCAGAGAGGCACATATCACTTAAGCCTCTAAACTAATAAAATTGCAGTTACGCCTTTTTGGCGCTCAACCATCGATATATATATATATACAAGGGCGCCCATGTTGTGGTTTCCAAGCGGGCAAGTATAAGCAACGTTTCAAATATAGTTTCAAATTTTGCTGTAACTAATGTAAAAATTCTATTAGGTTTTCGATATTCTCAAGTACAAATTACTCTTAGGAGGGCGAGCGCCCGACCTTGCCCCCCTGATGGGCGCCCTTATATATATATATATATATATATATATATATATATATATATATAAACTCTATGGCCTATGGAACTCGGACGTTCAATGTCGCGTTCACAAAACTTTTGTGACAAAAGCTCTCCACTGACTTCTATCCTTAGTTAATTGCATCCAGTTTCTACTTTGGATTCCAATCTCTGCGAGAACCATCTTAATATTGTCCTTCCATCTGCGCCTAGGTCTTCCTCATGGTCGTTTTCCGATTGGTCTTCCAGTCAAGATTTTGAAAGCGTTTTTACTTTCTTCCATTCTAGCTACATGACCCGCCCACCTAAGCCTCCTAGACTTGACGACCCTAACAATGTTGGGTAAACCGTATAAATTATGTAGTTCCTCGTTATGAAGTTTTCGCCATTCCCCATTCCCGTTCCTCTTGGGTCCGAATATTCGTCTTAGGATCTTTTTCTCAAATACTTTCAGTCTATGTTCTTGCCTCAGAATAAGCGACCATGTTTCGCAATCATACAGAACAACAGGCATGATTATCGTTTTGTATATTTTAAGCTTCAGATTCCTCGACAGAATTCGCAACGACAAGAGATTTTGAACCGAATAGTAACACGAATTCCCCGCTTTTAGTCGACATTTAATTTCTTCGTGAATATGATTTTCGTTTGTTAATATTGATCCTATATATTTGAAACTATCCACTTTATCAAAAGTATTATTTAATATTTTAACGCATCCATAATTTGCTGTATTCCGGTCCCGACGCACTTCCATGTATTTAGTTTTCTCTGCATTTACTTCTAAGCCCATGCCCCTGCAAGCGTTTAATAAGATCTCTGCATTTCTTTTTATTGTTCTTCTATCACCCCCTATTAAATTTACATCATCAGCATATGTCATAACCTGGTAAATACCGTTCAACTCTAGGCCCTAGTTGCTATCTTTGATTTTCCTTATAGCGTGTTCCAGAACGAAGTTAAATAATAATGGCGACAACGCATCTCCTTGTTTCAGGCCATTTTCGACGTGAAAGCTCGTGAACGAAAATTTTTCTACCCGGACTTTACTTTGGGATGCATTTAAACATATCTTAATTAATCCAATTAGCTTTCTCGGTATTCCAAGTTCTGTAAGAACGTTGTATAATGTTTCTCTCCTAACCGAATCGTACGCTTTTCTAAAATCAATAAATAGTTGATGTACCGGGGTATTGTATTCCCACTTTTTTTTCGAGTACTTGGCGAACGGTAAATATTTGGTCAATATATATATCTATATATATCTATATCTATCTATCTATCTATATCTATATCTATCTATCTATCTATCTATCTATATCTATCTATCTATCTATCTATCTATCTATCTATCTATCTATCTATCTATCTATCTATATATATATATATATATATATATATATATATATATATATATATATATATATATATATATATATATATTTCTCTCATTAATCCTGAAAAATGTTCTGTTGGGAGACTGTGTCTCTACTTGAAGAATCAAGCTGTCTTGATGTGCGTAAAAATGAATATAATTTAAATTGGGATTAATGCTCGGAAAATTAAATCGCTCGCCCACCTGTTGCATCGATATTGCATTTTCACCTTATGAAACAAGCTGACCTGATAGGGCCGTATGATCCGTTTGGATCATTTGACCCGATAGACCTGGTACACAGAAGAATAGAATACTTCACACAAAACAAACAAAAAATGGGGGATAATTGTATTTTAAAAAAATGTAACTGTTGATGCAGGACACTCCTAATGAAATAGTTGTTATACAAAAATCTGTTTTCTTCGGTTGATTTGCTCATCATCTAGTTGTAACAACAAGTGCAGTGCTGATTCAAAATGCTTGCCACTTCCTGTACTTCTAATCAGGGACGTACGCAGGAAGCAAGTCCTGAGGATCCGGACCTCCCACTCCCGAAATCTCGACTTTTCTGTAAGTGTAGTATAACTTTAGGGGCAATTTTAGAATTTTTAATATAATTTATCCTCATATTGAATTCGTACTCCCAGAAATCTTTGGATCCCTCTCTCACTTAAATAAATTCCTGCGTACGTGCCTGCTTATAGCCCTGTTCTAGTGAATTAATGGCTCAAGAAATTGACAAGAACATGTTTACCAGCTCTCTTGTACCGAGGAATTAACATATAACGAAGAAGATAGGGCATCAGAGCTAGATTGACAGTTACACTTCCGACATTTTTGTTGCAGAATGGAAAGAAACGACGAACTCATTAAAATAAATAAATAAATATTGAGCGTGAATTTCAAAAGTTTTCTTTTTTCACTTATTTATTTATCTATTTATTTGCTTCTTGATATTATTAATTGAATGGAGAGATTGCAGGAGCAATTAGGCTAATTACCCTACAAAAAATGTTGATATGTAGTGTACAACCAACTGAAAAAGAATATTTCAATCTTAACTTGTATAAAAACAATTGCGTCCTCTCTAGTCAAGGAAAAGTGTACTTTAACAATTTGTCCCAGACAGAAAACTGTACTTAAATTAGTTACTTGTGTCCACACAGATTTAGACTTTCAAATTATGCTATGCGTTAAGTAGAAATTATCATTATCATCGTCCGTATTTTTTCATTACTGGCAGATCGCTTGCCGGAACTAAGAAGCTTCCACGTAGCACAATCTTCACCTAATCTCTTCGTTTTCACATACGATTTTTTCGTTTTAATACTGTTTATCAACTGTAGCTTCTGTCACTACTTCCTCCTTTTTCTGTTACCATACTCTCTATGACGTCCCTCATGATATATAGTCCCTTTTAAGCCAATGTCCGAAACAGTTTCTCTTTACAATTACATCTAACACTGTTCTGTTCCTAATACTTCCTCATTCGTTTTCTGCTAGACTCAGCAAATTTTCCCCACTCTTCTCAAACCAATATTTTGAAAACATCCAGTTGTTTTACATCGCTTTTGCGTAATGTCCATGCTTCTGCCCCATAGAGTACAATATTCCATACGAAATCCTCTATGTGTCTTTTCCTTAACTCCTTATTCAAGTGGGAGCTGCGGTGGCTCAGTGGTAGAGCATTCACCCTACCTTACCCTCTGGTGTTCGGGTCTCTGGTTCGATCCCAGCTCACGCCAAGTGAAATTTGTGGCGGACTAAAAACCGTGTGCCTGGGTTTTCTCGGGGTTCTCCCGTTTCCTCCCACTTTTTTCATTCCACCATTTCATTCATTTCTTATTACCGTCTCCTTTAGCCTAGCCGGCATTACTGTGGACGTAAAACTGAAAGATTTCCTTATTCAAGTACCCACAACACAGACTTCTTCCTCCTGAAGGTTTCTTTCGCCATACACATCCCTAACATTATTTCACGATTGCACTTCATGTCATCACTTACAATACTACCGAGGTATCGAAAACTAGTCACTTGTTTTATTTCCCCTCTTCTAATTGTACTGCATACGCATGGGCAGTAGAAATAAACCGTTTCCTGTTTCAACGCTGATCCCATAGAGCAAAAACGGTACCAGATAGTGATAAATTACTTTCTGATATGGATTCAGTAACCCACGAACAAGTCTCGTCTCTATTCAAACCAGAACTGGCGGAAATATCTAACTTCAGCACTGATCGTCATAGTGTAAAAATTGTAACAGATAGCGAAGAAAAGTTTTCTGGTATGGATTTAGTATCGGGTTGATAAGTTCCACATCCGACTTTACTCCTCTATTGCAAACGGAAGTGGTAAGAATAAACTACTATTTCTGGTTTCGGTATTGTTCTCCATTATGCAAAAACATTCAGGGATAGAGAAACATGGCTTCACTGTCCTAAGAATAAATTACATAGAACTCTTTCAAGAGCATCAGATGATTGCGAAGGGAGAGAAAGATCTTCAGATCTAGGGAATTAAGAATTTACAAAATCTTCAGGTTTCGAGACGGTTTTGAATCACGAATCTCTTAGCTATCGAACCATGACTTTATCCATTCAGCTACGGACAACTCTATGCAGTCATTCAGATACTTTTCGTTTAACTACGTTGAGAAACTAATAGAAGGGAATATTCTAACGGTGCGTGTGCAGTTGACATTGAACGTAGACTTCTTATAGCTTAGTTACAGGGTGCATAATGGGCTTCCCCTTGTTCAGGAATACTTTTTAAGGCAGTAAAAGTTTGTTACTACTGTGTTAATTGAGTTATATTTGATAAAACCGTCTGATAAAGTAGTGTCAAATACTCACAGACATAAATCACCTTTTGCGAAGCTCTAGGGTAAAATGAAACAAATCGTCGTAAACATGTTACGACTTTTGAAAAGAGCACGTTATATATATATATATATATATATATATATATATATATATATATATATATATATAAAAGCAATGAAAATGCGTATAAGAATATCACTTGGATGCGAACCTACAATTTTTTTTTTTTAAATAGCATGTTTACGTCATTGTTGGATGGTTAATGTAAGGGGGTCCTACGTGGATGGTCCTAGGATAGAATCCCGGCCTTTCTTATTGTTTTTGTTTCTTTTAGCTACGCTCATACTGGGCATTCCAGAATTCAAGTTTGAATTAAATATAGTCGCAGCTAGTTTAAGCCAAAATTATTTTCAAATATGAGATTTGTTATTACATGCTTTTCTATAACTTGCGATGTTTCAACTTTGATATTAAATCTTACAATCTTAATTTATCTCATTTCTCTACGTAATATCATAATGGAGTTTTGCACAACGACGCAAGTCGGGTGGTAAGACAATAGTCCATTGTTACTATAAATGGAAAATTGTTTTAAAATTTTATTTTTCCTTTCAACCCAAGTATGACTTTAAAAGTTGTCCTTCAACTTTATTTTAAAATTATTTTCTACTTCTTAGTTATAATTACATATGCATGGTGTCTCAAAAATCCTGACACAGGGTAACTTTATTATTATCAGAAATGAAATGAAATGAAATCTGAGTTTTACGTCCCACGATTATGCCGGTTAGGCTAAAGGAGACGGTGATCATGAGTAATGAATGAAATGGTGGAATGAAGAAAGTGGGAGGAAACGGGAGAACCCCGAGAAAACCCACGCACACGGTGTTTGTCCACCACAAAGTTCACTTGGCGGGGGCTGGGATTGAACCCGAGATCCCAAGCACTAGAGGTGAACGCTCTACCACTGAGCCACCGCGATCCCTTATTATTATCATTTACAACAAAATGTAAGAGGAGAAACCGTCTCCAAATACCAAGTTTTCAATCTAAAGTGAAGGATTTTTTAAAATCGGACGAGCCGTTTGAGCTCCTTATGAGCCTAATGTTAAATGAAAATGCAACGTTGCCATTTACCTAGACAACATAAGTGAATGAAGTTATTGTCTTTTATACTACCGAGACGATGGCCAGCCCCCATTTTAAACATGCTCCCATTCACCATACTCTTACACCATATTTATCTGTGCAAACGCCAGAGGGTCAACCATGCGGTCTTCTGTTAGCCAGTCCTTAACAGTTGCCTGTATAACCTCAAACCAAAGGATTTGGGTCTACGTCGGACAGTCGTAATATCGCCTGGGAAATTGGTTTCTTCTCGTAACTGTCGGGTAGACATGAAAGGCTGCTCACGGCATTGGGCAATTAACCTCTGGTCGTGTTTGGCAGAGCTAGTTTCTCAACGTAGCTAAAGGAAAAGTATATGAATGAGTGCGTAGAATTCTACGTGGCTGATTGGTTTGATAGCTAAGAGGTTCGTGGTTCGAAACCCGTCTCGGAAGTTGAGGATTTTTAAAATTCTTAATTCCCCAGATCTTAAGATCTTTCTCTATCTTCGCAATCATCTGATAGTCTAAAAAGAGTTCTCCATCTTAATTCGACAACTGCTTGATGTGATCCTTGCAGTTCGGAAACTTTCCTTCTGTTTCTCTTGACTCCCTTCGAGAAAGTCTCAGAAGTTGGTCGTGTTTCTTTATACGTCATCTATATCTGTTTTACTTCCACGCTACCATTAGAAAATTTTATTGCTTTCAGAAAAAACAATTTGGTTACCTAAGAACAAAACAGAAAAATCAGGGCTACCATAGATGCTAAATATACTGCTATAAGCAATTTATTTTAAAGAAAAGGAACAGTAATAACTTATGCACCGCTCACATAATTCAATCCACAAATTTTCAGCAGGATTGATAAACTTGTTGGAGAACTTCTGAAAGGGGACATTTTTCGACGTAGCTTTTTTTTTTTTTTTAAACAACTTCTATTGGAACTTTCTTGTTCATCTGTCTTCGTAATGCATATATAAATCTTATATATAAAAGAGAACGCACAAATCCTTTGTTACCTCATCACGCTAATACGGCTGAACCAATTTCTTTTATTTTTGGGGGGTTATTAGGATTTGGACCCTAGATGGTTTTTATCATATCACTTTAATTTTTAATTACCAGTGTCTTGAGATAATTGACCATTCAAGTGTCCATAACGTACAAATCCTTTGTTAGTTCATCATAGGTATAAAAATAAACGTATTTATATGCAACCCGCATGACCGTGTCACTCGGCGGGTTAACATAAATGACAGGCGATATAATGTTAACATTTACTGCAATCTACTATGGTTTTTATCATATCACTTGAAAGCGAAAAAGTAAAAATTATCTAAGTAACAAAGTTTATTGCGTTCCGGGGTGACCGCAGCGAAGCGGGGCGGGTTAACATAAATGACAGGCGATATAATGTTAACATTTACTGCAATCTTCTATGGTTTTTATCATATCACTTGAAAGCGAAAAAGTAAAAATTATCTAAGTAACAAAGTTTATTGCGTTCCGGGGTGACCGCAGCGAAGCGGGGTGAACGCTGCTAGTATCTAATAAAAGAAATGGATACTTACTGGTGTTCCGTCACTAAATACCAATATGTTGTCGAACTGCAAAAGAGAAAGAAGAAAAGTTGTTTAAATTGTGTCGAATAAGGAATACGTAATTAAAAGTTGTTGTTGCACAATAAACCAAAATTATATTATTATTCCTAATTTCCGAGTAATATAACGCTTATACACAGAGAACGTTTGAATGCTCACGTACGAAGAAAGGAACATACAGAAATATAATTGTAAATAACGAAGTATACAGTACTACTAAAAATTACAATTCAATTAATATGGTCTGGCCCAGGGTTTCTTAACCTCTTGCATGCATACTACTGGCGATATGAGTCGTTGTTGGTTGTAAGCCAGCGGAGAAGGCTGAGAACCCCTCGTCTCGTCTATATTTTTGAGATTCCCTCTCCTCTTACAGGAACTAATTCAACTGAGCTCAACGCAAATTGACATTACTTTAGTGAACCAGAAAAAAGCATCCAGGATTTTTCCGTTTGAAATTTTAGTTCCTTACTTGTATCTTTTGGTTCAAGTGAGAAACTATAAGACGAATTTTATCGTATGGTATAAGTTTAGTTTAGTATGTGTATAACCGGGAATCGAATCCTGGATCACACGTATCTAATGTGCATGACCACTAACTATCGGTTATATGGGCACAACATTAAAGACTGATGTCAATGTTTCTAAAACTAAAAGACATTTAAAAAATGAGAAGATTTAATCAATAAATAATTTTCACTATTATCACATTTATATTTTCTTATAGTAGCTCTGTAGGCTTATAGTAATAACCTAATTCATAACGAAAAAAAATAAATGAAATATTTAACGTCCAACGCATATGCTCTTTATGTAATTTAATGTCCCTTTCAGCAGCGAGGCTATACAAGACGGGACCCTACTGATTATCGTGGAATCCGAAGCACACGAGCTCCAACCGAGAATCGAACCTGGGTCTCCCACGCCAAAGTTGCATACGCTAACCGCTTAGTCACGAAGGAGCTCCTTTCGCTAAGGAGACGGATAAATAATGAAAGTCAATGATTATGAAATAATTGAGGGAATGAGCATGAGGAGGTGATGGGAGAATCCTGAGAAAAACCACGCACACAATGTTTGCTGTACAAACTCACAATGGTTTGCGATTCACTCAGGGACTCCTAGTGCCAGAAGCAGTGCCGGATTTAGGTTCGATGGGGCCCTAAGCTATTGAAAGGGACCCTTTATACGTCGAACTTTCTTTTTCAGCGACAAAATATCGCCATTTTTAGGTTTGAATACATGCTATATGCTAACTTATGGACCTAATGGACATCTAAATGGAAACAGGGCCCGTTACAAGCAGGACTGGGAGACAATGGCTCTATAAGTGGGGTTGGATAATAGGGGTCTCATTACAACTGGGGATGAGAAATAGAGCCCTATTATTTGTTTCATAAAAGCCTAGTACATAACAATACAAAACGCCATTGCTGTATGTGCGTTTCATCTTATTTGCTTTTTCTTGTTATTTGGAAACTACATTACAATCAGTTATTTCCTTTAAATTTTTCGGGACCACAAGAGAAAGGGGCCCTAAGCTATAGCTTGTTTAGCTTATACGTAAATCCGGCACTGGCCAGAAGTGAGCGTTTTACCACTAACCCACTGTCCATCCGTGCCCCCGAATTTATAATGTGTTACAGGATTATAGTCAGGTGTCAACTTTTTTGTTTTAACGAAACATGAAATACGAATCGTCTCAAACAATGAAATGGGCTCACAGGGAACTTAGAACGATTTTTGCGGAAGTGACCGGAAATTAAACTGTCATTGCATAGATTTACATGTTCATCTAAAAATTCATACAATATTTTTGAACTCAGAGAATGTCTCTCTAAACAATATACATCGTGAGAACCAATTCTTAATAAAATGCATTAATGAGGTAATAAATCAACTAAGTGTTCGTTGTGTTCATTAACAAATCATCAGAAAAATCAATTATGTGTAATTTTCAAACAACCAGAAAGTTCTCTTAATTTTGTGTTCATTAATTTTGTAGACATCCTTAAATCGATGTAAAGAAAGGAAGAAAGAAAAAGTCAATCGATAGACAAGAATCCGCGTTTCCTCCTGTCCCGACGGGATCAGATTCAACACGAACACGACGGGTGCCGGAAGTAATTTCCAAGAGATAAAACAACTTATGTCGACATCGGGTATGGCAGAATGAAGCTGCTGGGATTTAGTCTGCATCATTCAAGAGGTCAGAAAGTTACAGATTGATCCGAGGCGCACACAACACGACACATTTGTATTACCAATGCTCTCTGTATTATTGTCATTAAAAGCTCGGCCAGACTGTCGGTGGTAAAGCATTAATTTGGGTTTCATCGTCAAACTTTATTGGTAAGTTGCTAGATCAGTAATTTATTTTCTATATTCTTTTAATAATTAGCCTACATCTAAATAATTAGTGTCGTGATGGCGTAGATAGTGATGGGTCTACCTACAGACGGACGACAGTAATTCGAAAAATGAAATATTTCAGTTTAACGTCTCACGGTTCTGCTCAGGGAGATGAAGATTAAGACAAGTGAATTATGGTGGAAGAAATGAAATGAAATGAAATCTTTGAGTTTTACGTCCCACGATTATGCCGGTTAGGCTAAAGGAGACGGTGATTATGAGAAATGAATGCAATGATGGAATGAAGAAAGTGGGAGGAAACGGGAGAACCCCGAGAAAACCCACGCACACGGTGTTTGTCCACCACAAAGTTCACTTGGCGGGAGCAGGGCTTGAACCCGGGACCCCATGCACCAGAGGTGAACGCTCTACCACTGAGCCACCGCGGCCCCCTTATGGTGGAAGAATTGTGGAATAAGAATGTGGGAGGAAATTGAAGTGCCCGAGGAAACACACAAACACGATATCGTCCACCACAAACTTACTTGGTCGGGATCGAACAAGTGACCAAACACATCGAAAGAAAGCGCTGTACCACTGAACTACCGTGCGCTATGGTTCGATACCCGGCTGCGACGAGATTTATTTTTCGTTCAATTTCCGTTTCAATGCAGATGAGGAGTTCACCCAGTAGAGATGCAAGGGCTCGGAAAAAAAACGGCTTTTTTGGAAAAAAACTCGGTTTTTTCTGCTTTGCTTTTTTGCTTGGGAAATTTTGGGCTTTTTTCAAAATTCTGCTTTAAATCCATAAAGCAGACTTTGTTTCGCTTCTCTATAACACAGGAAGTCATTTAATTAGTGGTTGATGCCGATAATAATATAAAACCTCGAAAGTAAACCATGAATTTCGAAAAGATATTTTAAACAATTTTACTTCAACATTTTTACATTATGAATTCCAAAGGATTAACCAATGTATATAATAAACACATTTTAACCTCCTATATCTATACAAAAGTAAGCAGAGCTGGCAAGAACCATGGTTGTTTCTGAAAATGCCAAAAACCCGTTTTGGGGGGGCAGTTTAAACCAGGCTTTTTTGGGGTTTAAACCAGGTTTTTTGATTTAGATATTTTGCTTTATGTATTTATATTACATATTCACAGAAATAAGTTTGTTTCGCCTTGGTGTTATTATTCAACAACGGGGTTATGCTGGAAGAGGTCCCATAAGCCTAAAGAAGTCCGGTCAGTAAATTTCTTAAATTGAGAAACTTTCGCCCTAGCCATCGGGAAAATCCCGTCATTCTTTTAAATGTAAAACAATAACAGGAAAATCCTGTAAAATTTAATTTGCATGTAAAATTTAAAGGTCAACGTATTATAATCAGTACGCTAAAACTGAGTGACACACAATCATAGTCAACGTCTTACGAATAAAATCAGAAAAATAAACACACTGCTGAACAAGACTGCACTTCTTTAATATAAAAACACATTTACACGTGACGTTTCGATCTTCTATCCAAGATCCTCATCAGACGTGAGTGTACGTCTGATGAGGATCTTGGATAGAAGATCGAAACGTCACGTGTAAATGTGTTTTTATATTAAATAAGTGCAGTCTTGTTCAGCAGTGTGTTTATTTTTCTAAAACTGAGGTATTAAATTACAAATTTAGTATGTAGGTATCATTGAAAGTCTAATCCAAGCTAATGTTGGAAGCTAAGTAGGTAATCGATAAATTTTACCAATTTTAATCAATATATTTAAGCAACCTTCGCTTCTTTATAAAACAACAGGCATGCAGAAATATATAATTTGGTTTCGTTTTGTATGTTTAGGCTTAACATCCTTACGTAATACCGAGGTTATCAAGGAGAAGACTTTCGCTTAAAGTGACATCCGAAAGAGAACTTGGTTTACACATGAAAAAAGGGTTGTGGTTCGACCGAGAATTGAACATGGGACACCTTGATTAAAAGGTGAAAAGGAAATAAGACTAATGCAGATGGTTTGACATGTGAAACGTCACCATGAAGTTCACACGATTCGCATTTTTGTTCTTTTAATTTTTTTTAGTTTAAACCAGTAATTTAAAAAAAAAAAGCTGGTGTAAACGAACCAACCCTAAGAGTAAAAACTTCTTTCAAAAAATACACAAATAACTAGCAAAATTTATGTAGTATTTTTACTTCAAAATATTCCATACCCTCTTTTTGAAACAAAATAAGATTAAAATAAAACATAAGAGAAATACTTAGATTTGTATGATACAATTAAAGGCTGCACGTGGTTCTGTATATTCTTAAAATTCTACAGTCAAGTTTTTTATAACCACCATCAAGGGCGCCCATCAGGGGGGTTAAGGGGACGCTTGCCCCCCCTAGAGAAAAATGTACTTCAGAATATTGAAAATTCAATAGGATTTTTACATTAGTTACAGCAAAATTTGAAACTATTTTTGAAACGTCGCTTATACTTGCCCCTCCTTGGAAACCACAACATGGGCGCCCTTGACCACCATCACGGTTTACCCAGTCCTCAAGGTTTCTGAATTTTTAACAAGAGGGATTCAACATATCATTACGGAACCAAAAAAAAAAAAAAAGACTACGGAATATATTTAAGTTAAGCTAAATACAACTGCACAACAAACGTGACTGAGTGGTTGGCTTTTGCGCTTCTATCGGGAAGTCTGGGATTCAACCCAGCATTCGACCATTCTGACAAAGCCTTCCTTCATTCCATCTGAGAATGTAGAAATAGTGCGTGTACTGGCCGACTAGGAGTGTAGGAGTTGGCCGACTTCCTTTCTTATTGTTTTTAAATCGTTATTATTACTAATTACCAGCAGTGACGGTTTTGCGAAGGTTAGAGGATCGGTCTTTCGGACTGAAGCCTGTTCTCCAAAGTTGTGGAATGTCTAAAACGAACGAAATATCTATTAGTTAGCCTTTACTCATAAACTTTAAGCTCCCGTCAAATAAAAATTACGAATGTTTAGAAAAACTAAACATTAGTAGTAAGAAAACCCCTCCCAAAACACTTTTTTTAAATTCGCGACTGATTCTCAGTATAAAATGATCTTCAAGGTTGTATCCGGAAGATTATTGCTAAACATATAAACGAAACGAAATATTAGTTATGCCTGTACTCATAAACTTCAAGCTGCTCCCAAATAAAATTAGGACTTTTTAGAAAACGAAACAATCAGAGAAACCCCTCCCAAAGTACTTTTCTAAATCCGCTATTGATTATTTGTATAAATTGGTATTCAAGGTTGTATCTGGAAAATTATTGCTAAATCATTGCACAACTACAGTATAACAGAAATGTGGAAATACGGTTTGACGGACATATTGAAAAACGTATGCTTTGACGGATATATAGAAAAACGTAAGTTTAACTTTCGTGCTAGAAGCTGGAGTACTAAGCTCTTAGAAATGAAACACGGATAACAAACTAAAATGATCTAGAGAAGGAAAAAAATGTCGATAACTCAAAAGTTAAAATAAAGTTAAATAACCTGTAAAATTGCCCTCAAATACTACATTCTTCATGTTAGCTTTAATTCGTAAAATATGTGCTCCATCCATCTTGATGGTGAATTACAGAGCTAAATATGGCATTCAGGTCGTGGAAATCTTATCTAACTATAGAATATACTATAAGAAAGCTATTTGGATAGAAAAATCATGAAAATGAAAAAAGCCAAAATTTCCAAAATTCTCGGTTTTTTTTTCAAAAAAGCCGGCTTTTTATGTGAAAAAAACTATCGATTCAAAAAAGCCGGCTTTTTTGCATCTCTATCACCCAGACTCTCCTGGTGGAGACATAGCGAAACCTGAGGAGAAAAGAGGGCGAGAACACACTGATCACTACATCAAGTGTTGTTTCTCGACTGTCTTGTCTTGTCTCGAATATCGTTTCGAAAACAAGACAAAAGTCAAGACAAGAAGTGCATTTTCAAATGCGAAACGAAAACAGAAACATGAAAATTCTCGTCTCATTTTCGAGACAAAATGAAAATTTTTTCCGGTCATGTAGGCAACACTAGTTCACCCGATTCTTACTGTTAGATCTCATTCACTGTTTTACTACTATAAGATATATAGTAAAAACTATAAACTAAGAAAGTGATTATACGAATACAATTAAGAGCATTTATAAACAAAGTTACACGATAAGGTGGAGCGAAAAAAAATATTTTAAAATGCCTGATGATCTATGGCTGACGTTTTTGTGTGTTTGTGTGTGTATGTGTGTCAGGACGGATCCGGGGGGGGGCGATCGGGGCAATCGCTTCCCCCCAAGAAGAGGAAACTTTTTTCTTATTTTATATATAAACAAAACCCATACCAGAGTTTGGAACTCTTAAAAGTACCTCTAAGTGGCAGTATTACGACCCCCCCCCAGAAGTCCGTCCTGGATCCGCCCCTGGTGTGTATGTGTGTAAAAATTGTAGGCGATAAATCGATCATCTTTAGGCGCGCACTTTCAAGACAGTCTATCTTCGTTACTCCAGAAAGTTTGTCTTTATTAAAATACTAGCTGAAATACCCAATCTTCGCATGAGGGCAGTATTTGGAAGTCAACGCTTGTGGGACTAACATCATTCATCTCAGCGACGGCGAAAACTATGCATTTGACAAAAATATCAGCCATTTTGGATTATTTTTACATGTCTTGGTATCCCCCCGGAGACCCCCGGCCCGCAGCCGAATGCGGTGAATCTGGAAGTTAACGCGATTGGAGTTTCACCATTGATCTCAGCGACCGCGAAAACTATGAATTCGAAACTAATATCGGTCATTTTCTCTACTTTTACATGTCCTGGTAAACGCCCCCTCTCCTGAGATCCCCTTGGCTCGAAATTTGAAGAAATAAAAACATTTCATCTTGGTCTGGGGCCTGGAGCAAGGTAGGCTACCCGTGACCCAAATTTGGTAACTCTTGGTCCATTCGTCTGGTCCCCAGGTCGCACACAGACAGACAAACTCTTTATGTTACTTAGATTAGATTAGATAAGATAAGATATAGAGGATGGATTATTTATCTTGAAACGCCCTTGTAACTTTTAAACTATTTGATAAAAAGTCCTGAAATTTCGTATCATGCAAAAATCGACACGAGGACATTGTTTGACATACTCCACAATACTATCCGATTATCAATGTTACCAACACAACATAGTTATGTATTTTTAATGGCACTACCTCAGAGTATTACATATTCAAATCTACATGTTAAACAAAAACTTATAATAGCACACTTACTTTTCACACTAGTGTTACAACTAAAGACACTAGAGTATCGGGTTTTTTCGGGCCTATCTTTGTAAATATACTGTACAATGATATTTATTGAACCGTTCTTTGTGTAGAAGTTTTAAAGTACAACTGCAAAATTAAACCTCTACTTGCTGTAAATAAAAATTATATTTTGCTTTAAGAATTTTTGCATCAAGTTTGTGTAATTAGGGATTATTTCGGGCTCATTTGATTATCACACGAGCTCAGGCCTAAATGCTAAAACATATTTCAGAATCGGGTCGGGCCTTACATTATAAATTCACGGGCCGGGCCAAGTCCGGGCTAAAAATTTCGACCCGTGCAGACTTCTAACGTGTCCCTCAGGTTAAGAACCCCTGACATAGATGGTTTTCAATAAACGTAGAGATAAAGATGTCACTTACGGCAATTTCATATTTCAACCCAATCCGGAGATATGAAAAAATATTAGTAGAGATAACTATACTGCTCAAAATGATGTTGTAGTAAATTGTTTTACAAAATGTTGTTTTCGTCTGATTCTATAACATTATAACAATTGTTTTGAGTACAATTGAAAGCAGTCTTGTGAACTTGATCAATGTTCATCATATCTCCAGAAAGGACTGAGATATTATATTACTGTAAACGGCATTGTAATCTTTATGTCTATTGAAAATCATATACATGATTGGATATTATCTAACCAATTTCTCGAAGTAAAACATTCTGAAGAAAGTAAAATTTTCAATTCCCTGTATTTTGTTCCTACTTGTTAGAAATACGTAATAATATGATTATAGTATTCGACAGTAGGCCCTACGTTACTTCCGATGTGTATTGACACGTCCGTCTCACTTGCATTATTACAGCGGCGTAGATCAGGGGGTTACGGAGTTTAAACCCTCCATGAGCAAGACATTACTGAAAACTGAACATTTACTATGTTAAGATGTAGGTGTACAAAAATCACGTGCGTCCTGAAAGGATATGGGATTAACAACTTGAACTACTTTTGACGGAATTCTGCTATGCTACTGGTTGTTAGTATTGTATAGAACTCCAAAACTTGAATGCTTATGGATATTTTGATACTAATCCTTATTTCTAAGAATGAAAAATAATTGTAATACAATGTACGGTAAATTTTTGTTTAACAACACTGAAAAAAAAAATACAGAAGCTTCTTTTAGACACAGTAAGACACTGTACACATTACCGACTCATTTGACCACCTCCACATGACACATATTCACCCTTTGTAGATACTGTATTGTCCAAGTGTCCCAGATGTATGTGCAAAATGTATGTCATTACTTTGTTTTCGAACTGTTTACCGAGAAGATGTGTTTTGAATATGTCATAATATATGCTGTTTTCAGAGAATGAACACTTTTGGACACGCGAAGAACACTCTATAAACACGTACTTGATATATTTTCCCCCTCAACATCTGTACTAAAGGTGTTTAAATGCTGTTTTATTTTTTAGTGATATGTAGGTTTGAAATGCAAAATAATCTGATGTAAAGCAATTTAAAATAAGCTGAACATAGCCTCTTTGGCCAAGCCGAGTCTGCCATTGGCCTAACTTGGCTACCAAATACAGTGATCTTTATTTCTTAGACAATGGGCTATTTACCAACCAAATTTCGTTCATGTCCGGCCAGTAGTTGCCAAGAAAGAAGGTGTCACATACAAGTTGAATCGAGCCTGTCCCTCGCCTAGTTCGGCCGCCAAATATGGCTACTGAACTCACAAGATCCTTAGAAAAATTGTTTATAAGTTTTACGTTACACGGTTATGCCGGTTAAGCCAAGGAGACGTCGATGAGGTGAATGAAAGAAATAGTGGAATAAAGAATGTGAGAGGAAACAGACCCCCGAGAAAACCTACTCACACGGCGTTTGTCCAGCACAATGTTCACTGGGCGGGAGCTGGGATAGGTCCAGGGACACAAGCTCCATAGCTAAGCGAGTTACAACTAAAACAGCCATAAAAAAAAAAAAAAAAGCGCTTAGCCTTTTTGGAACAGGTTGAACCATTAAATTCACAAAACTTCAGTAATAATAATAATGATTGGAGTTTTGCAGGACTTTCTTCAGTCCTACCAAGCATAGGCCTATACGGAATGGTACCTATTAAACAAGCCCTGGCCGGTATCTTCCCAAATCCTTTCCATTGCTATTGTTGTTGTTAGATATCCAGTATAAAATGGCCATTGAGCTGTATCTGGTGATTGTTAAGTAAGTAAAAATAAATAAATAAATAAATAAATAAATAAATAAATAAATAAATAAATAATAACGGTATTAAAGTTTTTAAAGTTGCTCTCAAATTAGGCAAAACTTACAAAAACTTCGGGATTTCGGGGAGGAGGTTCGGACCTCCAGGACACACCTCTGCAACTTCGCACATTTTAAAGGAAAGCGTTCCACTAACGTTTTATGTAGAAAGTATTCTACTGCGTTTTAAGGAAAATAACTTTAATACAAATAATTGAATATCACTGAAAAGTAAGGCATCCACCAAAATTTTATGTAGAAAGTATTCTACTATACGTTTTAAGGAAAATAACTGTAATAAAAATAATTGAATATCACTGAAAAGTAAGGCATATAATAAACTAACTTTTAGGATATGCAGGAGTAATTATAAAAGCTTTGCTACAGAACTACCTACGCAGACCACAATTCCATGAGCTCCGAAATATAAAGTAACAAAATAGCGTAATTTTGTCTACAGAGCAATTGTTACGTAAAGAATAGACATATATTATTTCGAGAATCGAGATAAGACGAGAAATGTTTACGATATTTTTCGTCTCGTCTCGATTCTCATCTCCAAAGCGAGACAATAATTTGAATTAACCTTGTTCCGTTTCGAATGTAAATTGTTAATTCTAGTTCCGATTTTGTTTGTTTTGTTTGTCCTCTTCCCGTGGGCAACACTAAACAAAACCGAAATATTCTTGCCAAATGTCAAATTTCTGCTTGTAATAGTATGACCTGAGCAGTGTTGGGTAAGTTACTTGTAAAAATGTAACGTGTTACAAGTTACTTTACTTTCTCTTAAAATGTAACGCGTTACTTTTAGGTCCGAAACCTTGTATATGTGAAACAATCCTATTACTTCAATTTTCCGTACTACTATTACTACCGCTATTATTATTATTATTATTATTATTATTATTATTATTATTATTATTATTATTATTATTATTATTGCACGTTTGAATCGCTTTATATAGATGCAACAACAAATTCTTACTTGACAGCTATATGTACATTTTTATATAATGTAACATTGACTAAAATGCCATACTGCGTTACTCGTAGGGATGGGCACGAGCGAGTTCGAGCCAGTTTTCTTTGAAACTCGATTCGACAAGAAACAGACATCTTTGAGCTAAACCCGAGAACTCGGCTTGAAAAATTTCCTCCGACTCGACTCGAATTCGGGTCGAGTTTCGAGTCGAGTCGAGCTAAATCCGGTGTGTATTTTCGAGTACTTTCTTCAAGTATCTTACATAGACAATATAATTATTATCAATGATACTACTACTACATTATTATTATTATTATTATTATTATTATATCCGTATTATTAATTATAACAACACTGTGTATAAACATGAAAGATAGGCGGTTTGTATTTGAATACTAAAAAAGCAGTTGATTGCCAACCTCGGTAGTCGTAAAGTCTAGGAGTCAAGGACATTGTTCACGAACTTCTGAATTTGGGTTGGGGATCTAGGTTGAGTATTCGGGCTCGAGCCAAACATTCTTAAAAGTTATAGGGCACTGGCCAAATTGCTTCAAAACTTCTCGTCCCGGGATTAGAATTGTCAACAACTCGAGCAGTTCGGCTCACAGCTCATTCACTATTGACCCGAACCGAGAAGTGAGCCGAGGCAACAGCTCACCCAACCGAGTCGGCTACAGCCTTCGGCCAGGGGCGGATCCGGGACCGACTTCTGGGGGGGGCGGTGAGTTGTCATACTGCTACTTTTAAGAGCTCCAAACTTTGGGATGGGTTTTATTTGTATATATAAAATAAGTTTCCTCTTCTGGTGGGGGGCGATCGCCCCGATCGCCCCCCTCTGGATCCGGCCCTGCCTTCGGCTCAGTTGAGGCGAACCGAGCAGATGGCTCATTCCAACCAAGCGAGCTCGAGCCGATGGTTAACCCTAAGCGAGCCGGCTCGAGCCATCGTCTCAGTTGAGCCGAGCCGAGCTGAGCTTGTTATTTAAAAAATCTCTTGCGGTCTCGCTATCGAGACGAGACGAGTTGCGTGCTCCATCTCGTGAGCAACACTAAAAGTATTCCATATTACTGCTTAGCTTACATTTCTCATGGCTTTCGCTTTCCAGTGTAATCAAGCCATGGTTTCAAAACGAGTTAAAACGAGAGTCATTTATCAAACTCGACTCGACTGGAAACTCGACTTCAGAAACAGTGAATCGGCTCGGAACTCGACTCGAGAATATTACCTTTGACTCGGCTCGAAACTCGACTTGAATTCGAGTCGAGTTTTAGCTTGACTCGTGCCCATGCCTATGTGTTAGAAAAATGGCTGCTTATTATTATTCTGCTAAACTAATTATATAATGATAACAATGTTGTTATGTAAAATTAAAAAATCAGAATATAGAGAAGCATTACATTACAACTAATAAAATGAGAACACATGAACTGGGGGTGAAAAACTTGCCAGTAACTCTAAAATTGATACATGCTTTTTAAAGCTAGTTGTTCCAAACTCTATAATCAACGGGACTTTAGGATATGCAAACTGATCTCAAAGAACTGTAATATTACATACCATCAACATTACATCAATAAAGTAGGCCTGATTATCAGAACACAGTTTATTCATATTAATCCCTTAATGTACATGGTGAATTATGGCACCGTAGCTGTTGATAAATATTTCCCGCCGCGACACCAGTTTGCTGTCAAAATCTATGACAAAATCTTCCAGGTGCTTGCAATCAATACACGTTATTTACTTGAGGCTGTCCTCATCTTCCAAAAACAGCAAGTGGCATATGATCTTACCTGTTTCTTTGTGTGTCGGTGACTGACTGTCGGTCACTGACATACGTAGTTCATGCTCCATTGTTCCATTCTGAGAAATTCACCTACAGGAGAGAAATATTTGTTTCCGAAAAAAATGTACATATATTGTAGTTACTTATCCGAAATGTAACGCAAACTAGGTACGTTACTTAGAAATTTGTAACGCGTTCCCGTTAGAGTTACTTTGGAAAAAATGTAACGCGTTACTAGGAAACATTACTTAAAAAATAACGCGTTACAAGTAACGCGTTTCTTACGTTACGTTATTTCCCAAGACTGGACCTGAGCTATAATAAGCTACTAACTTTTAATCTTCTACGAGATATTATTATTATTACTATTATTATTCCTGAAGATTTGGTAGTTCACGTACTGAAACATCCGAGTATTCAAGTATCTGAAGATAATAAAACGTGTCATCGCCGATCAATTGCCACCAAAAATTCTAAAGTAAAAAAAAATGCTTGCCCTCCGTGGATCCGACCCAAGGACTTTAAGATTACTGGTCCAGTGCTTTGACCACTGAACCACGAACACTACGCAGTAAATGATTCGTCTTTAGTGTGTTCAAGTTAGGCTTCTTTGCCTCCGCTTATAAAGTTCTACGTTATTTTTCTTCGTTTCGAAACGTCTTTCGTATATGTTTCATGATTATATACGAGGGGTGACTGAAAAATTTTGAGCCTAACATGAAAATGAAAATCTAGAATAGAATAATTATATGTATTAGAATAGTAAAACCTTTGATATTAATGTGTATCAAGTTCTTGGTTCTAAGTAATTTCTTTTGTCTTTTAAAGGCTCTTGAAGTGAGAGATGGCAGAAGTTAAGAAAATGGAAAATTCGAGTACAGGTCAGTCATCAAGTATGTACACTTAAAAAGAATGTCGGCGTCTGAGATCCACCAGGATATGGTCAATACCGTAGGTGAATCTGCCCCTACATATGCCACCATCAAAAGATGGGTGTAGGAATTCAAGCGTGTAGGCAGTGTGTTAAAAATGAGACGAGATCTGGGAGACCATTAAGTGTTACCACTATGGAAAACATTGGACTGGTACTTGATACGAACATGGAAGATCGCCGATTGTCAACTCGACAGATAGCAGACAAGCTGGGCATATCACAGGAGCGAGCAGATCATGTTCTGAGGAATGAGCTTGGTTCATCAAAAGTTTATGCTGGATGGGTCCCACGTCTTCTGACTCCCGAATAAAAATGTACTCGGTATCTCCTATCCGTGGACAATTTAAAACTGTTAGAACGTGATGTGGCCGATTTTCTCTGTCGATTCATCACTATGGATGAATCACTCTGTCGATTCATCACTGTTGGGTACACTAGCCAGAAACAAAACAACAATCCAAACAATGGAAGCACCCCACCTTCCCTTATCCCAAAGAGGGCAAAGTGATCCCCTCCGCTGGCAAAGTGATGGCCTGAGTTTTTTTGGGATTCCCAAGATGTGATATTCATTGATACCTGCAAAGTGGTCATACCGTCACACAACAATACTAAAGTGAGCTTTTGTAAAACCTTCGAGTGCAAATTCAAGAAAAGGGCCACAAATGACGTCCAGAGGCGTTCTCTATCATCATGACAATGCTCCTGGCCACATATCAGCAGTTGCCATGGCTACTATTCACGAAAACGGCTTTGAATTCGTTCCTCATCCACCCTATTCTCAAGATCTGGCCCCCTCAGACTTTCTTTTTAGATTAGGAAACAAGTTCTAGCAGGACGACGTTTTGCAAGCGATAATGATGTCATGACAGCCGTGGAGAAGTTTCTGTGGTCACAATCTAAGGATGTTTTTCCTACTGGGATAAGAGCATTGCAGTACCGTTGGAGCAAGTGTGTTGCTGTCCAAGGGGATTGTGTTGAAAAATAAAAGTATTACCAAATCTGTACTTCTTATAGTTTCCTCAAGGCTCAAAACCTTTCAGTCACCTCTCGTAAGTAAATAATCTTTGGCATAGTTTATATTAATAATTTGAGTTGTTCTTAAACCTTTGGTTCACAATTTTGTCTCTTCTCCACACCAAACTACAGATATGACAGATTTAGTTCTCACACTGTGCATTTGGTTCCAAAGCAGTCGCCATTACCTGGTCAAGGACTTATGTCCACTACGATGACTTCGAAAGAAAGGGATACGACAAGAAATCGTGAATGAAGGTATGCTACCGGCGTTTGCTTGATTACGGATGTTCGTAAACAACAGCAAAAAACTTTGGCAAATGAACTCTCACATGAAAACATTAAAGAAATCAACATGAGCGCACATATGCGTAATTTTGAGCCTATAGCCCACCGGAAATTGGTCGGAACGATATAAAGAGGATCATAACTCAAGAACCAAATGTCGGATCAAGGTGTTATTTTCCGAACAATCTATATGTGCTCTTCTGGAAAACCTGCGCATAAGAACTATTTATTTAATTATACCAGCGTCATTCTTATTAATTGTTCCTTCCCGTCACTAAGTATAGGAGATTATTAAAGTTACTTCACCTATTTTGGTAATAGATTTCATATTGTTGATCGGAAAAAAGTACACACTATTTAGCTGTGTACAGTCTCGTTTCTCATTTCATCTTTTTCTTTCAATTCGATGTCAAGTAGCCTTATGATATAAGCTTTATCATAGTTTCCTCCAACCACTTCTGGAGAATGTGGAAATGACAGATGAAAAGTAGTTCAGATACATACTAAAGTTACTTCCTTTCGTTAAATCGAAAGATGCAGAAAGAGTACTTAAGGAATAATATTACCATTATATATGTACGGGAATACTTAAAGCCAAATGACTACATAGCGGGATGACACGTGCATGACCCCAATAGTGCCTCAGTTTGGTTTTTTCGGAGTAGTAATGTGAAAGAACAATTTAAGTAGCAGTCAGCTCGTGGAGTGTGCACAAGTAAACAGGAAATGTGTACGCAATCACTATACCTATACCTTGTCGAATCAGAGGGCGAAACATAAATTAATAACTGCGTACAAACTGAGCTCCATAGTCGGTCTACGGAAGAGCACCTATTCATACCGCGTAATTTGTAGGCGTACATGGCACGTTGCCACCCTACGATAGTGACGCATGTGCGAAAGTAATTGATAAAAGAGAACCATACGGAGCGACAACTGAGTAGAGGAACGAGCAATATCGTCACACTACGAGACGAAAGATGCCTTGTCCGCATGGTCGTGGCCTAGGCGGACAGCACAGCGTCGTTCAATGTCAGTTCGACGATGGAACACGTTGATGATTCCACAGCGTCTGCGAAACTCTAGAAGACTGACGGCACGCATCTCCTTGCGTAATTTCCATTGACAAAATTACAAACTCCTCATGCTCCGATGAACACGTGAACGACATTACTGGTATACTGAATGCAGATAATCCTGTCCACTGCAGTCCCACTTTAACCTGTTCTACAGTGATGACCACATACGCATTAGGCACTATCGTGGTGAATACATCAGCCAGCGTGCGCTGTCGAGCGTCATAGCGACCAAGCCCCACTTGTGATTGAGTAGCGTACCATTGAATACAACACCCTACCTTGGTTGCTACACACTGACGGTAATCTCACCGGTTAAAGTTACATCAGTGAAATTCTAGTGTCTAAGGTCTTACACTTAATTCAGACAATTCTGGACACATCTTTCGTAACAATGCTAGGCCACACATATCCCAGAATATACATAGGTTCTTCAAGAAACGGTGAGGAGCACTGGTTTCCTGGTTTGAAACATAGTCTAACATGGCACTAATTAAATATATGTTGATATAAATTGATCGGGTCCTTGTTTGTCAAGGTTTCCCAGGGGAGAGTGCAGAGGTCTTATGGATCCGCATACAAGCAATGTAACAAGCGATTCCTCAGGAACACATCCAATCTGATGTAACAATTTATAGACGATTCGATTACCGCATATGGGAGGCTTGACTCCATGCAGATTTATCAAAGTTAAAGTTTTGTTACAGTTCCGTACAGTTTTGAAATTATAATCGTTTGTGTATGGTTAGCTAACGAATCTGTAGTAGAAATTTCATTCTACTCACACACGTTTTCCTTGACTGGTTTTTACTTAGTTTACAGTTTAGCATCCCTTTCAACACCAAGGGCATATGAGACGTTGACCTACCGAACCGAACCACACGTCCTCTCACTAGGAAACGAGCTGTTTTCCCGCGTCTAAGGCGCATAAGCTAATCATATAATCACAGGGAAGCCTGTGTCTTTCTTGGTGCTGCGATTTCCATAAACAACATTTTATATTCCACGGACCGACCAAAGTATGATGACGAACATAGCACGGACCGACCAAAGTATGATGACGAACATAGCAAAGTCAAAAAGACTATTGAATGTATTATTCGAAGGTCTTTCTAAGAAAATCTACACTACAAAACCATGTGATCGTTCTAATCAGATCTCGAAGCTCCTTTGGTTATGTAAATGCAACTAAAGGTTGTCACTAGAAATGATTTGAAACTACAACGTAATGTTTTTGGCTCTATGACATCCAAAATCTCTTCGATCATTGTTAGATGGTATGCACGCTCAACGACTATTTAAAATTATCTTGCTCATTCTGGTGTCTGGTGCATCGGGCGTACCGAAGAAAGCCAATTATTCTACTGCCGGCTATCAGAGGATGACTCAAGATCCTTGATTATTTAATTGTAGAAAACCGTAGATTATCCGAAGTATATGAGTTCTCCTTTATTTTATTAGTTAAAATACAAGTCCCTTCGTTTATGTTACAGTACGATTGATCGACAATAATAACAATACGATGATAATATTTTGTGAATGTATCACATTAAATTCTCCGGATCTGTTCCCACGTCTTACAAGTATTTACTGGAGGAGTTTTGATCCTCATCGATAAATTACATCCCGTCTGACTGAAGTGGTCCTGCGTAGCGTAGTGGCTAACGTTCTCGCCTTTGGTGCGACCAATTCTGGGTTCGATTTCCGGTGGGGACCCTGTCGAAAAGGTGTAACACTTTTTTTTTAGAGCAGCCATCCTGGGTGAGTTTTCCCTGAGCTTTCCTCATTCACATCAGGCAAATGCTGAGATGGCATCTAATACAGAGGTCGCTTTCTTCCCTTCCTCTTGCTCGACGAGGGCCGTAATATGTGACGAGCTCAACGCCATACATGCCGGTAATATTCAGAGATATGTATAAACAAATAATGTTCGTATGACAGATAGATCTCCTAAAACAAATCTCCCCAAACCTTTACCTGTTTTCTTTTCGCACAAAACCCTGCACACTCCACGCCTAGCATGTAGGTCTAAAACTACATGCGATTCGTGTGGATTCGATTTCACACAAAGAAGATTTATTAATATATCTAATTATCCTTTGAACTTCTTCGATATATCTATCAATAGCTTGCATTTCTTTGTCCACTCTCATGTCGTCTAGTCATTCTGCTATAACACGATTCTAGGAATAGTACTAACTAAAATATAACAATTTTGGAACTGTTTGGTTTTTCTAGACAGTCCCTTGTAGGACTGATATACAACAGCAGTAAGAAAACAATCGATTGATCAATCTATTTTGCTTGATAGGAGATAATGATTTACTCCGATTGATAGGCAGTAATCCACAATGAATCTAAACTTTATAGATCAACTATTGAACTAATTATGTTTACATTGTCTTTCTTCCTTAATATTTGAGTTTAGTGTTGAAGATACCCTGATAAGTGAATTTGAGAAATAAGATACATGTCTAATTTTTTTCTCTTTGTATACATACATAGTACTTTACCCTTCAGTCACATGCACGTGCTTATTTTAACTTAAGACACTAAAAACTGTATCAAGAAGCTCACGCTAAGGTCTTCAATCAATGTTCGTCATCCTTCTAACCGTGGAGTAGTATTGATTGGATTAATATGAATGAGACGATGGTAGCAGAAAGGCCAGAGACCTTTTCAACATTCAATTATTTGCGCACATCTCGTGCCAGAGAGGAGGACAAACACTTCCTGTCCGTTTGGCTGAAACAAGAGTCTTAGCACGCAACTCCATGCATGCAAGTAAATTCATGCTGCTTAGCACAAATGAAGAATTTACTTCGTAAAACAAATCTCGAATATTAAGAGATGCATCTATACGTATCTATAATACACTATCATCCTAAAAGTATGTTAATTAGAGCGGACAGAAACAAGATACATATTTTTAATAATTAAAGAAGGTTTAGATTCAGCGTAGTCAGAAGTCTTGAATAAGATTATTTTTAACTTTTTCTTCGAAACACTGTATCAATAATGTAAAAAAGAGTTTTAAAAGAGGGATAACTCTTAGACTTCACAAACAGTATTACAAGTAGTATGGCGTCACAGTTAGGACTGTGTGTGTCACCGTTCGGAGAACAAAAATAGATACAATCTGCTATATATAAGGATGAACTTTTCTGTACATAACCAGTAAATAAATAAACAAAGGTTTATTTTTTACATATAGGCCTTACAGTAAATAAACAGATAGACCTAAAAAAAATCTGTTCCGGCAGAATAGAAACTATCAATTAGTACAAGGGTACTTCAATATTTCCACAACCCAAACAGCAGGAACGCCAGTATCGAAAGTAATTACAAGATCAAACTGGCTCTTGACAGTGATGAAGAGAAATGAATGAAATGGTGGAATGAAGAAAGTGGGAGGAAACGGGAGAAACCCGAGAAAACCCACGTACACGGTGTTTGTCCACCATAAAGTTCACTTGGCGGGGGCTGGGATCGAACCCGGGACCCCAAACACCAGAGGTAAACGCTCTACCTTTGAGCCACCGCGGCCCCTCAAAGACGATGAGTGATCAGCAACGTCTAATATGTGAACTGTCATTGAAGTTCAAACTTACGAGTAATGCTGCGCAGAGTTGGCGTGGGTCAATGAAAACTTGACCCACGACCCACTGACCACCCACCCACCGTGATCCACGACCCACCATGACCCACCGCCCACCGTGACCCACTCTGACCCACCACCCACCATGAACCACTCTCATCCACTTTAACCTACTCTGACTCACCAAAATCCATCGTCATCAACTCTGAACACGATCCACGGCCTCTTCTGAACTGACTAAAGAGTTTACACTTGTCATAAAACAAGACTGAAATTCTCACTAATCGGAGTTTGAATTTCTAGTCAATCACTCAAGCACCACTCTGTTACAATAACGGTTTATCTGACCTTTACGATATAAAATGGTAAAGTGTTTGTCAGTGAGGAAATTGAAACAGTTCGAGGTTGGGGAAAATAAGTGTGTGCCTAAAATATACTTGTACTAAGAGAGTATTCTTGCAAGTGTTAATTTCTGAACGCATTCCACAAGAAACTTCTATTCGCAGGAAAATACCCCTGCACAATATGGAAAAGGTTATGGTTTCTCAGTTCACAGTATATTTTCACAAAAGACTTGAAAAAATCAGTTGTTTATAGGGTATAAAGGTGCTCGGGTACCCTATGTGAGAGCATTTCCATAAAGTATGCTCATAATTTTAATTTGTGTAATCACTAAAACACCACGTTAAATTTAAGTTACAAATATGCATAACTGCAATTATTATGAATATTTATTCAAAGTAGTTTACCTAAAGCAAAGAAGAGATTTACTAAAAATTAGGTACAAAGTTGAATAACACAAATAAGCCATTAGTAATACAAGTATACATTTTCCATAACTCGTAATTTTCCACCTTAAAATAAATCTGAAATAGGGTTTATTTCCTGTTGGTAACTTTTTCGTGGTAAATCATCCGCAGCGGAATGATGTCCATCCTTCAGCCAAGAAATAACTAGCTCGTCTACTTTGAGCATATCTAGCGGTGGGCCATTAACATTGATGAGCAACAAGTTAGACAATGTTTGAGCACTTAGTCTATTTCTAATATCAGTCATCTGTAAATTCATAAGGGGAAATCCCCGTTCGCACTTTCTCGTGGAAATTGATAATACTTCTACCCGATTTCTGCAACTTCTCATCGACAATCTACTTGTTAGACTTAAGTCTGATAACGAATTTTCTTGGTCACGTTTGAAATACTCAGCAAGAAGTATCATCTCTCTATCACCATACATCTTTTCCATATCGACCATGTCAGTTGGCAATGTCGACCCATGTAGAACAGAAACTTCATCTACCACGCCTTTGATAGGGAATCTTGTGAATAAATTATCAATTAAAGCCTGATAAGCTGATGACTTTTTATGTTTATAAAATTTAATTTTTGTAATTACACATGAAGGTTTGATGCTATTACCAAGTTCCCTCCCCGTCTAGAAAGGGAAAGGGAACGAGGTTCCTGGAAAGTGTTCAGAGGTGAATGGGAATTTCCCTCTTTCTTCAACTTCAATTACCATACTGCTGTTTGCCATGTGCCAAATTACGATGAATTTCAATTAAATTATCATAGTATACTTATTTCATTGTTGAATTATCAATACTTTTCAGTGGAACAAAGGATGAAATTTCAAAGTTCCAAATCAAAGTAAGTAGACCAACGTAAAGGGAAAAAAGTGTAAAATTTTCCATACAATTATGCGTACAATTCCAAACTTTAAATTTCCGAGTAAGTAAGCTTACAGTACAAATTTTATGCCTACTTTTCTCACAACTTTATGGGTTGATTGCTCTGTGTTGTAAGCGCTCCATATAATAAACATAAGCTTCAGCAATTATTATAGTAGAAAGCAATGGATATATTAAGCCAAGCACTGTATTTTTTGTTTCTGATTTTTTTTCTTAAATAACATCGATAATTTTTACAAACCAACTCACTACAAATTTTACATATATAGAAAGTGCCCCCCCCCCCACACACACAAAGGAGAATTTAAAAAAAAATGCTAAAACACATTCTGTTTATTTTCAATAAAGAGTTAATACACTGAATTTCAGCTCCGTAAGTTTAACGGCTTGCGAGATACTCATTTTTTTCCGCAAAGATTCGGATCCTCACTACCTCCTTAGAATATTATGCATTATAATAAAAACAATACAACATCCCAATTTGGATTAAGGCCTAACTATATACCAAAAGTAATTTCATTTGACTTTGCAATTTGACCGTGATAATCAGACACACACAGTTACATTCAATTTTTATATAATAATTTATATATTACAGTGATTCAAAAATGTATTTTTTCCAGTAGTTAGCTCTAAACACTCACAGGCCTCGAAAGCCAAGTTGTAGTGTAAGTCCTATTGATATTATTACTATTAAAAATATCAATATCCAAAAGTGCCTGAAGTTCTTTTTTCACTTGGTTAGATATACTCACCTCAGGTAAGTAGTCAGGAACAAGTGGAAAAGGAAGGGAAATGAAGGTCTTGAAAGTAAAACGAAGACAAATTTACCAGTCTTCAGAAGATACTGTCTACAATCCAGTGAGCAGAGTGGGTCGGTAGATCATACTGAGTCGGTGGGTCGCAGTGGGTCACGGTGGGTGATGGGTCGCAGTGGGTCATGGTGGGTGGTGGGTCACAGTGGGTCATGGTGGGTCGCAGTGGGTCACGGTGGGTGGTGGGTCACAGTGGGTCACATGCTGTTGATCCACGACCCACTGACCAACTCAGAAAACTTGACCCACTGACCCACCGACCCACTCCATCTCTGATGCTGCGGCAGCAAACCAAAACATTTGTGATGTGAAAAGGGAAGGTGCAGTGAATCACAACCCAGCAACTAGTTTGTTCAAGAAATTCCGTGCGGGATGTAAAAATGTCGAAAATCAGTCAAGGTTCGACTACCGATGTGACAGATGAGGTCATATGACACGCCAATGAGGGAACTCCATCCACCAGCACGAGAGGATTTTCAAATCAACTCGCAATGTCCTAGTCCACTGTACATAACCTTTACGAACTCAGGAAATAGATCAGGAGCTGCCGTATTGTGCAAATGAGTTGACTACAGCTCAAGCTCAGAAGAGAGTAGCTGTTTGTCGACAACAGCTGCAAAATCCACATAATGTCCGCACGGCCGTATTGGCCAGGCGGGAAACCAGGAAATTTTCCGGTGGGCCACTGAAGGTGAATTTCTTAGTGGGCCCTCCACCTTATATGTACATAAAAAGTACACGTCACGCACTCCTCGCACACAGGAGTAACGGAATGGAGGAGGATAACACGTCGAGTACCGGCAATACAGTCAGCTAATCCCAAACAAGCATTGCCAGCCCATGATGTTGCGAAAATAGACTTTGACTTTTTTTTTTTTTTTTTGGTAATTCAATCCTTGAAAGGTTCCTTATTTGCCCACTCTGCTTTATAATTTTGCTAATATTGAAGTATTCAGCTAAATCGAAATTTCAAATGATGCCAAACTTGAAACGAAATAATAATTTACATTTTACAGCACTGTTGTTTTCCATATAGAAAATATACAAAATTTAAGGGGTGAGCCAATGTATCCCTCCCAAATTTTAAAGAGGTGCACTAATATACCCATGTCTTATGAAAGGAAATCGGCCCCTATACTCAATAATATAACGTAAGATAATAAAGACCTAATCAAAGGGAATAAATTGAGACAAATTGAACAAATCTTATGGCAAACACTAATTTTTGGCAATTTTTAACGATAAAAGGGAACGACATGGACCACCTAAATTGATAGTGGTATTTATTAGGGTCATATACTACTATACTGAATTTTTAAATTGGGCAATTTCCAAAACTTACAGGTTGGGCCAAAGTACCCCTCCTATATTTTCAAAAGGGTGCACCAATGTACCCATGTCTTATGAAAGAGAATGGACTCCTGTACACGCCCATATAACCATATAACGTAATAAACCTCATCAAAGGGGATACATTGAGTCAAAAACTTTTGAAATTTGAGTTTCTGGCATTTTTTTTTACCCATAAAAAGGAACAAGATGGACCTCCCAAAACATAAAGAGGTAGATACCAAGCTCCTATACTAACATACCAATTTTTAAAATTTGGCAATTTCCAAAATTTAAGAGCGGTGGTCCCAAGTACCCTGCCAAAATTTAGGGGGTGGGCTAAGGTACCCCTGCAAAAATAGACGGGATGGTGCTAGGAAACCCTAATTTATTGACCGCGGGCCAAGGTCTTTGACCTTTGAAAAGATTTTGCTCACTCAGCTGCATATTAACCGACTAATACTACTACTATCAATTTGTATCCGTCTCATCTTTGGTTATTTTTCTTTCGTTAAAGGCTAACAATATCGTAGAATTTCTTGAAGAATTGAGTCCCTCGTATTAGGACAACAAAAGGCCAAATAGACATTTTTTATTTAACGTACTGATCCATACTATTCTGATTCCACATGTTTTAGGTATGTTATTTCTGGCTTATATAGTGGAGTTCGATACCTCAAATCAACACTGAAAATTTTGTATCTTCACAGCAAGTTGAACTCAAGATCGATTCCCGACAGGAGGTCAGTGGTTTGAGTTTCATGTTAAGCTGCAGGTCCATGTCTCATACAGCCACGCTGCGGAAAAGAACGCTAAACTCTAATACAACCAACTAACCAGAACCACGCATGCTGCTAGTCTATTCTAGCTGTGAATGAAATATATTTTCCTGGTGCACATTCACCGAATTCAGGGAAGTAAATGTCTTCAACTAAAAATTAAATGTTCGATAAATGAAAAAGAATTCCCAAACGATTATGTCCTTTCAGATGAAGAAAGAGATTATCAACGAAAATGAATGCGTACGGAAGAATTGGTATGCGTATGGAAGAATATTATATGCAATATATTAACGAATTTTTCCTGAAAATTTGTACAAATACGAAAAGGGAAATCCTCATGAAATTTTCAAATATTAGGTGGTCTCAAACGTATTGAGCCTTTCGAGTGAGAGATGGTGTTAAAGTCCAAAATCTCAGGGTATATGAGTCGTAACGGATCAAGCCCAGGGGTAAACCCATGGAGGTCCACCGGCTCCCCACCCCCCAAAACTTCCTAACATATTTGTACACTTTCTTAATACAACTTTACTTGTTTTACAAGAAAACAATTGATGTAGCATGAAAATTTGATGTTACATTTTATCTGTACTCTTCTTGTAAAATTTTTTTTTTAAAAAAATATATAGGTGGAAGTATTTTACAATTACTTATCGTCTTTTCGGGTCCATAATAATACCCTGTCCACAGACATAATGCATTGAGGAAAAAATGTACGTGGTGTAGTTAAAAAGATAGGTTACATTCGTAATTCCTGTAGTTTTTGGACTTAACGTACAGCAGACGTATAACTGAAAACGCATGTTTTATAATACTTTCTGTATAAGTGTTCCATCTATACGTACTTCCTGTATGAAACTAGGTAGGCGGTCAGGATCTCACATACAAATGGACGTATATAACATATAGCTGACGAACGTAACATAAGTATATGCATGTGATATACGGAAAACTTTTAGATGTCAGACATCCTGCAACGGCATGATGTAACATCTAAGGACAGTGCCTATGTAGCATACGGATAACGTATGCTCCGTACTGATTTCTACAGTAAGCAAGAGGATACCGTATATTTGTACAATATACCCCTCACCGGAGAACGGATTTTTCTCTGTGTGGTTTGTAATATTGAACCTCACCAAAGCTTGGACTCCTCCAACAAAAATTCCTGTGTGCAATGCGTAAAGAGTGTTGAGATTCTTAATTAAACGCAAAGTATTGCGCTGTGCAGATGATTGAACTTTCCACAAAACTGTGATATATATTACAATTTTATAAAAATAAAAAGGTGTAAGTATTAAACAGGATCATGAAGAAATTTGTATTGTTTATGGACACTACGAGGGTTCAATAATTGTTGTCTCTGTCCTATAAGCAGTATTATTTTTGAAAAAGGTCTCTTTTCATAGTAATGCAGTTCTTCCATCTATGCTGTAAAGCCACTATGCCAGCTTCAAAGAAAATCTCTGGCTGAGCCGTGAGCCATTCCTCTCCAGCTTCAATAACAGCTGCATTTGAGTGAAACTTCTTCCCCTTGAGGTGCTCCTTCAACTTTGGGAACAAATGAAAGTCACTAGGGGCGAGGTCGGTTGAGTAGGGAGGATGTTCCAACACATCAAAACCAGCAGCATGGATCGCGGAACCAGTAAGATGGCTTTTGTGTGCCGGAGCATTATCTTGGTGGAACAGCACTGTTCGCTGCAACACCCCGCGCCGTATTTCCTTGATTGTTTTGCGTAACTTAGGGATTAGGGCTGCTTAATAGGCCCCCGTGATAGTGCGTCCAACCTCCAGGTAGCCAATAAGGAGCGCACCCTTCGCCCTTCGCATCCCAAAAAAAATTGTGGCCATAACCTTGAGTGCTGATGCTTGCACCTTGAACTTGCGTGGGGCAGGCAAACTGCGGTGCCGCCACTCCATGCTCTGTCGTTTGGACGCGGGATCATAGTGGTGGAGCCACGTCTCATCCACTGTCACAAATCTATCACAGAACTGTTTCAGGTCTGCCCCCACAACCTCCAAACCAGCCCTTGAACATCGAACTCTGTCTTTCTGATGTTCACGAGATAACATTTTGGGTACCCACCGCGCTGACACCTTTCTGAATCCCAAGTGTTCATGCACAATGGTTTCCACTGAGCCTACAGAGATGTGCATGATGTCTGCTAACTGTTGCACCGTGATTCGTCTGTCTGCTATAATATCATGACCAGCATCAATGTTTCCTGGGGTGCATGCTGTTGTTGGAAGACCAGCACCAGGGGCCTGTTGACGGAAGTCGCGGCACCAGTTCTTTACCACTTGGTAGGAAGAAGCCCCATCACCCAATACATTGATTATATCCTCATGAATCTCCTTTAGGCTTAACCCCTTTTTCTGGAGATACTTGATGGCAGCTCGTTGTTCGGTTTTGTTCATTTTTCAAGCTAGGTGCCACCTCTCACACCCGAAACGACAAAAAAAGAATATTAATATAGCAGCTATGGTTCTACAATTTAGCATATAGCCATCTAAGACATAAGGCTACAATATCCCTCATCATCCATCCCAGCTCAAGTATTTTAAATATGCCGGGGACAATAATTATTGAACCTCCCTCGTATTATACGTTATCAAAAGAAAAGGCCAGACGACGGTTCAATCGCTTTCGTACTGGAAATTTCGAATCCTAGATGGTCCTCACAGTGAGCGACCAATCACAACAAAAGTGGATTATATTCTAGAAAAAGTCGAGCAAGACGCCATGTAAGCAGTTATAACATCGCCAATGACCTGAACATCTGTCACCAAACAATGTTAAACCATTTAGAAAAGGCTGACTACAAAAAGATGCACATCGATGTGTCACATGATTTGACTCAAAAGCATTTACTTGATCGAATTTCAATCTGCCTTGCGTTGAAACGTAAAGCACTCGAACCATTTCTGATGCAACTGATTACGAGTGATGAAAAGTAGATAACCTACGATAATAATGTGCGAAAAACATCCGAATCGAAGCGCAGGCAAGCTTCATAGTCTGTAGCAAAGCCTACAGTGACGCTCAAAAAGATTATGCTGTGTATTTGGCGAAATTAGAAGGGGAGCGTGCATTACGAGCTACTGTCACTGGACAAAATAATAGACTCGGAACTGTGTTGTTGACAATTAGTGCAAGAGTAACTAGCAATTCGAAAGAAATGGCCGGAACTGGTCAACAGAAAGGGTGTCGTAGTCACGCCGAAAACGCCAGATCACATACATTTTTAACGACCGTCAGAAATTAAAATAACTTGGCTGGAAGGATTTAATGCATCCGCCGCATAGCTCTGAGCTAGCACCGTTAGCCTATCATTGTTTTGGTGTTTGCAGAACTCCCTGAACGATGCTAAGTTAATTTTTAAAGAGGTGTGTGAAAACCACGTGTCACGATTTTTTAATCACGAACTCAGAAGTTCTACAGCGACGGAATTATGATGATGCAGGAAAAATGACAGATCATCGAACAAAATGGTACATTATGATGGTTTCATCTTTTCAAATGACAATAAATATATTCTCAATTTTGTCAAAGGCTCAATACTTTTTAGACAATCTTACAAACAGTTCTATGTGTCTGGTTTCGATGGACAATCTACTACTTACGGATTTCGACAGAAAGTTATGAGGAATATATTTTCATTCAGAACAATACTCGTTTGAAATGAAAACTAATAGATTAGTCGATATAAACCGAATAATGTTTCACAGCAAGGGTTCTGAAACTTGAGAATAAATAAGGATTTAAAATGGCACACAATAAATATTGGCAAAACAAGTTGGATTTTTTTCCTATGTACATTTCTTTAAAAAAAATATTCAAAACGCAAACGTATAAGCAAAAGTAATTTTTCGGTCGGTCCAATGGCTTTCTACTTATGAGCTCTTACTACCTAACTTCAACGATAACGCTACTAGTAATACAATAATAGCTACAATAACCAACTTCTGAACAGCCTTGAACTGTTGGATAAGCATATGGACATTGCGGCAGCTTAAGATAAATTTGATGATCATTAAAGTGGCGTATAAAAGCCTTGTAATTATTTTATATTTATATGCATATAAAATGGATAATACTTGAATAGTCCGAAAGGCGAAAAGAGAAAGTTCGAACACAGTACGCGAAGTGTATTAAATGTCAATCTGAAGAACTATAATGCATAATTCTACTGTATATTTTAATTTTCACAATATGAAGGAATGTTTTGGATAAGGGTTCATGTAATATTTTAAATTTTTTTTACTGCACAGACGACTTTGTTTGGATAAGTTCTTATGTACACACGAAGCTTACCAAAGTCTACAATAAAAACGGATAAGCCTATATTCATACAAACAAAATCTGAATACTGAGACCAAATCTAAAGGAAAAAAAAACTATCGGGTAAAATTTTAAACTTGTTACACAAGTCTTCATGCATATATATATCTTGCAGTTTACACAGGGCGAAATAGTTTAATACCACCTCTGAATGAAATAATGTATTCTGTCCTTGTAAGTCAGTACATGTACAAAAGCATTTGTTAATAATATATTTTAGTACCACAATGAAATAACAGATATTAAAAAAATAAATGAATACCCCAAACACATGCACCTGTACATGAAAAAAGCCAATATGAAGCTTCACTAAAAAAAATATATAGAAGAAAGTTGTTAGTATGAAGACATAGCTATAACCAACTTGACTATATCTACCAAAGAAAACTAGCTTATGTGCTGCGTGAAAATAACTTGTTGATTAAGATCCTTTCATACATCTGCTTCAACAAAATATGTTATGGATAAATGTCTATTATAAGAAAAAAATTGATAGAAAATAGGCCTACATGCAAGGAATTTTTGGGATTGCAACAGAAAAATCGTGTGTCGCTCGATTAAGGACAGTGGGTGAATCCATACAAAAGCTACATTCATGAGGTTTCCTCTTCGGCCCAAATCTCAGACTGAAAACCATTAACACGGCTATTTTGAATACACCAAGGTAGAGGCAGAGGTAAGTGCTCATTCTATCTTTCTGCTAAGTTAAATGTTATTTATTTATACTTCTTTTTTTGAGAAGTTTGCTACACACATCAGTTTGTAGCAAATAGCTTTGAGATATTCAAAACAGTGGTTATCATAAATTCTTTTTTAAAATGTACAATCACGGTCAAATGTTCCGTAGAGTTTATATATTGAATTTTTATGTAAAGCTCCAAGAAATGTTCAGTTGTAATTTGTAAGTGCACACACACAAGAACACTTTTTTCATATTGAGGGTACTATTGAATGTAAGATTCAATTTGCAGTATTCTTTCACTTTTTACTTTTTTTAAAAAAATGAAATTTTTGAGTGATTGTTAGGCAAGAGTTAAGTGCGCTGTATTTTTCTACAATGAAACTCAATCGTTCGAAAACTGAGTGCTTTATCCTTGAACTAATATGTATCCTTTATTCTTGTATCGAAGAAATCTGAAAAATGTTACACAAGTATATGCGCATATACATAACTGAATAGACTTACATACATGCTCAATTTAATTTTGTACGAAAGAAACAGTGACAGAAAGAGAGAGAGAGAGAGAGATGAGTAGGTGATTAAGTTTGTCGAATTATTATTGATCTACCGATCTACGCTTCTAACTCAAACTTCACATTCATTTTATGGGTTTTGTGTTATTTTTACAACAAAGTCCGCAAAATTAACTAAGAAATTTAATAATCAAATTTTGTTCAGGATTACCATTCGAAAGTACATCTATCATTCACTTAACTATCCTCCACCACTTCGTTATTTATTTCACGAAGATTTACAAGTTGTACTTCGACACATATTTTTGATAACATAATTTACGAATTTGAAAGAAAAAAAGTTTTATTTTCTATTTTTAACAGAATAAATATACAATTATTAGTCTCAAGGGTAGGTTCGTTGGTTCGGAGTTTATCGTTCTTTTAAACACTGAGGATGTAAGAGACGTGGGACCCAAACAAAATTAGGATTACCTGGAATCGATTAGTTAGGAATTGCATTTCTGGGAAACTTTCGGCACCTCCGACCATTTTATCCCGTAGTGTATGAGGGATAATGTCCCTCCGCGATCACACTACCCGGGGAATTGGGGAAGGAAGAAGGGACGGAGGAAGGAGAGAAACGGACTGAAATCTTCATGTTAGGTACCATGTCGGCATTTGCCTGATGTGAATGAGGAACATCCAGGAAAAACCTCCCTCAGGATGGCTGGCCTCAAAAGGCTTTAAAGTTAGCGACTACGCTACGTGGGGCCTATTAGGAATCGAGCCCTAGTTTTATGAAGGCTTCCTCTTCTCATTACTGTAACTAGGAGATAAGTGAATGATGTCTAAGAAATTCATATTCGCGTCTTGGCAAATTCATACTGCATATGACTGACTTACTTAGATCATTTCAAGAAAATCTAGTTGTAAAAAACAAAATATTTAATTGTCCATACTATGTTGAACATAACTAATTCAAGTACTTCTGATGTGATGTAACTGATGAAAGCGTGCAAGATGTTTATATTCAGTAAATTCTTTGAAATGTTTCTCCAGTTTTGATTAATTTCAATCTTCCACTGCCTTTGATCATAATTCTAAAACTCTACCCAAATTTCGTTCAAAGTAAGTTTATATACGATTAAAAAAAATATAATTGGGCACACGTTCATGACAGAATTTTGCTACACTTGATAATAAGAAAATCTACATTGGAAAATTCAGCAAGAAGCTGTCATTAGAGCTATGATTTTTGGCAGCTGTACTAATACGACTGACGCGAGAAAGATTTGCCAGCTGAAAACTGAAATGATATACACTGATAAGTCTTTGTTGTGAAAATCGGATCAAATTCAAGCATTAACTAAAAAATATTTCATTCGATTGTTCTCTCCGAAGGTAACCTTTGGTCTACTTCTAAAATTTGTTAGGCAGGGCCAGTAAGCTACATAGCACAAAAGAAGAGTTTAATTCCACTGTGGTTCAAAAAGAGAAATACTGAAACTGGAAATTGGGAATATAGAACAGAAAATTGAATATATGTGTAAAATGAGTCATTCAATCAAAATAAACTTTTCCATTGAAAATGTAATTAATTAAAGTTCAATATTTGCTTTCAGCAATGAATCTATCCGCACGTAAGACGCCAATTATAGTTTAGCATGAAATCCAAGTACATCAAACCAAAGCTTCACATAACAAAAACAAAAACGAGAACGCTAACCAGCTCAACATATTATAAATAGAAGAAATATGATCAAACCTATAGAAAAATGATTTTATGAGATATTTAATCTCTGAAATCTTTAAGGTTTACGTCCCACGATTATGCCGTTAGGCTAAAGTAGTGATTGATGAGAAACGAAGGAAATAGTGGAATGAAGAAAGTGGGAGGAGTCAGGAGAACCTCGAGAAAATCCACGTGCATGGTGTCTGTCCACCACAAAGTTAACTTGGTGCGGGCTGGAATCGAATCAAGGAACCCATGCACCAGAGGTAAAGGCTCTACCACTAAGCCACCGCGACGAAATCACGAAATCGCGTGTTTTACTCTAAATGCAAGTACACCTTTTCAAAACAAAATTATAAGACAAAAATATTGTATTTATAAAATAATTTGATTTATTGTAATAAACCAGGAGCACAGTAGCTATTATATTCATAAAAATGAAACTATTTATCACTTCCATTGATTAGTTTATCTTCTCGATTATCATTTCTAAGAACATTACATATGAATAATGTGCTCAATTACATAATTACATAATGTTCTCAATTATCTTAACAAGAGTTAGGTGGTAGAGCAGAAATATGCTGAACCTCGCCCGGTTCAATAAAACCTAATTCAATTCAATTTCAACTGATTTTCTCTAACGAAACAAACTTGAAACGTACTTAAACTACAGCGTTTATAAAACTATTCAAAATTATTCATATGTAATGTGCTTAGAAAATTATTTTGTCAACATTTACTCCTGGAACAAGTTGCACACAAAAAATAAGGTATTTGTATTTAGAAAATACTTTTACCTGAGTTGACATTTTCATACTACTAACAGACATTGTTATACATCATATGACAAATGAGACAAAAATTTTGTTGCTAGAAACTCAGAAATGAATAATTTTATTCGAAGTTATAAAATTAGGGATTTCAATAACTCGCGTTTTAGACGTATCGGCAAAGTAAATCTTAACTTCGTTGTGAATTATTTTCAACTGTAACGAACAGAAGTACCATTCAATATCAGTTTATACAAATTACATTTTTAAGCACTTTTAAAATTGGCATCACAAAGTTACATACCCTGTTTAGTTTTTAAAATTACATACCCTGTTTTTAAAATAATGATATATTACAAGTAGAAGTATGAACAAGGTAGTATATTTTATATCAAGCAGAGACACACCCACCGGCCCCTCCCCCCAAAAAACTTTCTAACTCAACATACATATGTATACTTTCTCAATAAAACTATACTTTTTAACAGGAAAATGACTGATGAAGCATGAAAATTTGAAGGGTATGAGGAAAAAACAAGGAATGTCAACGTATGTGCTTTTTCGGGTGCTTTGTCCTATCTGCTGGTGACCCTTGATACTATTTGATTGTATATGCCATGCATTCGTAAATGTAGAAATGTCCATGTAAAAAGGGGCAATGATTTAACTAACCCTATTCTTTTTACGCAATTTTCAATATTAAAACACCCTTTTCTCGAAAATGTAGTTTTGTGACATTCCTTCTTTTTCCCCCTTACCCTTCATTTTATCTTCATCTGTACTTTTTCTCTTATAGATGTTCTTATAAGAATATCATTTTTTTCTGAAAATATAAGTGGAAGCATTTTACAATTACTTATCTTTTCGGGTGCATAAAATTACCCGCTCAATACTATATAGACGTAGGGGCTTGTAGTATTTGCCCCCCAAGCTTGCATAAAACAAAAATTTCTGGGTGCGGGCCTGATAAGATAAATTCAAGATTGAAATTTTTATTTTTAAATTAAAATGATATATGGAGCAGCAGGAAACTTATCTTGAAATATTTCAGTTTAATGGTCCACGATTATGCCCTTCAGGCTATGGGGAAAAAATGAAATGAAATCTTTAAGTTTTACGTCCCACGGTTATGCCGGTTACGGAGACGGTGATGATGAGTGATGAATGAAATGGTGGAATGAAGAAAGTGGGAGGAAACGGGAGAACCCCGAGAAAACCCACGCACACGGTGTTTGTCTACCACAAAGTTCACTTGGCGGGGGTCAGGCTATGGGAGACGGATGATTAAGCCACGTGAATGGGACTAAGACTATAAAAGCACTGGCCTCTCTAAGTGATTCACTATAAGTTATTATAATTAATTGCTCCCAATGCTTTTATAGTTTTAGTCTCGTTTCTTCATTATACCCCATCAAAAATCTTATTTCCTCCATTTTTGTGTATTTGTGTAGTTTACAATATATATATATTTTTTGTTGTAATATGTTTTCACAGTTAATCAGTTCTTGAAGTCTATCGTAGATCGTGTAATTCATAATATGAAACGGGGGGCGCGGTGGCTCAGTGGTAGAGCGTTCACCTCCGGTGCTTGGGATTCCTTGTTCGATCCCTGCTCGCGCCATGTGGACTTTGTGGTGGACAGAGCTCTAGTTTCCTGCTCATGGGGTTTCTCGGGGTTTTCCAGTTTCCTCTCGCTTTCTTCATTCCACAATTTCATTCATTTCTCATCATCGTCGTCTTCTTTAGCCTAACCGGCATAATCGTGGGACGTACAACTCAAAGAATTCATTTAATTTCACAATATAAAACATAATTCAGTAAGTCTCCTGGACGTTATATTGTACATGCTAGCTCCAAAGCATTTTTGGTTGCATAACGAAATAGATATATAATTAGTACAGAACAAAATAATGAACGGTATCTATCTATTAAAATGCTACAATACCAATTAAAAATGCCTGAGCTCCAACCTATAACTTTGGCTTCCAAATCTTTCATTTACGGTTGTGTGGTTTCACGTTTAACAGAGACAAACATTTTAAGTATTTGAACTTTAAATAGTCTAAATTAATTAACTATATCTTTTTCATAAAGTTTATGATATAAAATTATTGTTCAAACCCTTTGTATTTTAATAAGTCTTCTCTAAAATCAATGCATGTGAGTTGTGCTTCCATCTTCCGAGTTCTTTTAAACTATAAGTTGAGGATATTTATATGTTTGTGATCAATCCTTTCGACAATGAGATCTCGGAAACTACAGGCTCTAGAAAGATGACGTTTTCACTGATCGATTGGAAATTTTGCGTAGATTGTCCAGTTGTAATTGAATATTTAAAAGAAACATGGGCATTATTTCTTTATTACATTTTTTAGGGTACACTGGAAGAGTTGAAATTTTAAAAACTAAAGCATCATATCCTACGCGTTATACATTCCAACTCCACACCGTTGTATATTGGGGTTGTATACGTCTCAGGTGTATGTTTCATGTCAAAATAATAATGAAAAGGGAAGGATAACCATTTCTCGAGTCTAAGATAAATCTTTATTTTTTGAGTGTTTTGCCCAATGAACACCAATATATAACTGACATTATAATTAATTGTATATGTAATGTATTTGCTTATTACATACTGCATGCAAGAAGAAAGAAAACACTGGTCATATAGGAATTAGAAACTCCAACCGGAAGTACAGGGCGCGGTGGCTCAGTGGTAGAGCGTTCACCTCTGGTGTTTGGGGTCCCGGGTTCGATCCCAGCCCCACCAAGTGAACTTTCTGGTGGACAAACACCGTGCTCGTGGGTTTTCTCGGGGTTCTCCCACTTTCTTCATTCCACCATTTCACTCATCTATCATCATCACCGTCTCCTTTAGCCTAACCGGCATAATCGTGGGACGTAAAACTCAAAGATTTCATTTCATTTTTTCCAACCGTAAGTAGGCTCAAATCTTGCAAACGATGCGAGATATTGAGAAAAAATAATCGAAAAAATCTCCCCTTTATGATACCTCTTGCCGATTTTTTTTTTAAATCATCAAGTCTTTCACTTGTGTCTGTAAAGGGATATGTGCATATGTTGTGAGGAATGAGAAGGAGATTTATGCTCATATGCGAATGATGCGCTGTGTAGAGAGGGAGGTTCAGCTAGTTTTACAGTAAAACGTTTAGCTACAGCGAAAATTTTGTGAAAATACTGTATTGTTGTGCAAAATTTCAGAGCTCTACTTAGTACGGGAATGTGTGGAATTTAAGGCAAAAGTGAGAACCAAATTAATTTTTCAGTAAGACGATAACCTAGAGTGCAAATACGAGGGAATTTTCATCAGGTTAATGTCTGTACAAAATTTCAGAGCCCTAGTATGTGCGTGAAATTACAATTACAAGAATTGAGTATAATATTCTTTTTTAAATTGAGGAAGTAATCTAATAAAATCTTTGTAATAATAAGATCAACGTCATGTTTAGAATTGATTCAACTATCATATTGTGATCAGATTTATTATTGGTGTACTGTATTAGTATGGAATTACTTATCAAGTTAGGACTGTAACCAGTGGTCGAAGTGAGACGGTATGCGATGGTATGTCATACCGCCTCTGGTTTTTCAGTGATCAAGACATACCGCCTCTGGTTTTTCACTGATCAAGACACACCGTCACTGGAGAGGAGGTGCTAAATACCTTTAATAAATCCATTTTATACACCATAATTGACGAATAGCTTTGCACGTAAAAAGGTTTTATTTCTTATGTAAAAAATAATTTTTAAGTTAGCAACACCGACATTTTTGTTATCTTTTTACTACCTTTAGTTTTCTAAAATGAGGTGTCTTCGAAAAGTTCATCTAGTTTATATTTTGATGTGCCATATTGAACTGTTTCTTTCGTATGTATGTGTGTGTCTTCTTGCCTGAATGCATATAAATGTGTTTTGAGCATGGGTTCCACGACATGAGTTTGAGCAGGTTTAGGGATTATCTGCTGAGATGAGCGGATCTTCCAGGGGTTTGGAATACTCTTCAGTCAAGTGGAGGGTCCACAAGTTTCCCACAGGAAATTCTTAATATACAAGTTTCCCACAGGAAATTCTTAATATAAACACTCAGTGTTTGAGCATTTTCGTGTATAATTCTCTATAATACAACGTAAGGGGACATTTTCCTCCAGAAAGTTATTGGTGGAAAATCAAAGTCTCTCCATGCCTCCCCTCGCCGCAACTATAGAGAAGCTCTCCAATGGTCTTTAGTCATGAAGTAAATAGAAATACAATCTTCTAGGCAGCATACTTTCACTGTATTTCAACATTTAGACAGCCGGTATGTCGAGTCAAAATCGTAATAAAACATACCGCCTCTGCTTTTCTTCCTCTTCGAACACTGTAACTGTACTAATTCTAAGAAGATTACTAACGATTAGGGCATCTATTCTATGGCAAGCGACCGTGAGACCAAATGCTTCATCAAATCACATTATTTTAAAACTGAACTCCGATTTCTCACATATTAATTTATATGCTACGAGCTATTTTCGGTAGGAAACGTTCAAAACTCCCATGAATTGGAACTTCAATGAATAAGCGTAAAACATATTTTTAACCTACGGACTACCACTGTCTAGTATTAATAATACTAGTACAGTCAATAAATTCGTGGACTGGTATCCAGAATATAGGCAATCAGTAGACCCCATGGTTGCCGTGCTCGATGTGAACGTCCACACACACACACACACACACAGATAATTACACGGATCTACAACTGACTTTCAAAATAGTTCAAGTATCATTTTCTCTTTTGACCCGTCTTGTCTCGGCTTTTTGCGTTTCGGAGATGATGGCAATTTCCAGGTACCTGCTTGTCTCGTTAGTTGTGGATCGTAGAAGAGACACCATGTTTCAGTTCCTGTTATTATCCGGTTCAGGAACGATCCATCGGCGTCAGCACTTCTGATAGTTGGTCTTGTGTCAGAATGCGTGGGACACGGTGCTGGGTGACACGTGACATGTTCAACTCACCCGCCAGAATGTTGTGACACGTACCATGGCTGATCCTTACTGCTGCTGCGATGTCATCTGCCGACTGGGAAAAGTAAGCCCGCACAACCGTTGCAACCTCTTCGATCTTGCGTTCTGTTCGGACTGTTGTTGGCAGATATAATGGTTCATAATCCTCTAAACTGTTCTCTCCTCTGTAAACCGTTGGTGCCACTTAAGAACTGCATTGCGGCCCAGGACGTTGCCACTCTACACATACCTGATCATCTGCAACGTTCCTGCAGCAGATTTGCCTAGGTTTTTTTTTTTTTTCAGAACTTGATGTTTGCCCGTTGCTCAAAGTGCGACATTCTCCAAGTCCGCCGCGGCGCAACCAATTCCTTTCACAACAGAAAGAGTACGTCTGTTTACACTCTATGCACAGACCTGGCTCTTGCTGGTCGAGAGATGAACTTCCACTCTCCAGGATATCACTTATCAGCTGTATTATACCAATAGTGTCACATTGCGTCGAGTCCACGAACTTGTTGACTGTAGTAGTATAATGTTATATGGATAGAATGAATTACAAATATATATTTTTTCCCTAGATGTTTGTCATTCGCACCTGGTATGCTCTGATGGTGACATCATTAGCGCTGGTCATCTGGGGGAGCCCTATTCGACATCCCAGTTGTAAGTTCAATTTCGCTTGTACCTGCTCCAAATCTGAGCCTGATCTTGGCATCGTAAAATGTATAGATGTCCTGCTTCAACGTGTGCCTCAAGAAATCAACAATACGTTAGTCCACGAACTTCAGCTGGAGAGTAACAGAATGCGGCAACTTGATCCTCACAGTTTACATGGAACACGTGAGTAGCTACTTTTTTCCTCGCTGCCATTTTCATGTGTGAACAATATATTTACTCTCGCTACAAGTAAGAAGACAGCAGTTTCGATGGTAAACAGTTAATTGACATGATCTCAAACATAAATTGATCCAGTAGCAGGTTTCAGGTTGTATACAAATACTTGCAACTGCCTTCAACTTAATGTTAACGGATGGCGGAATTGGATGAATGCTAACAGTGGCCGCAGTTCAGGATAAGAAATAAAAGGTAGTGACAGGAAGAAAATATTCGTTATTTCCGTCCATGTATATCACAAAAAGAAATTTCTTTTAGCATCTCAAATGAGATAAGTGTTTGGTACTACATGAAGTCGTGGAAAATAACGTTTTGTTTCTGAAACAAGATTAGAGCCCGCAGACTCTTCCAAGTGTCAATTAGGATCGCCAGATTGTGCCTGATTTCGACCATAGAGAATGTAGGTATTGAGTATCAGCCGTGAGTTGGCTTGCAGTCAGTTTTACTAATAGCGGTAATAACACGGTGATCACTACCAATAATATAAATTTATGAACAAGATGTCTGTTTTCTCTTCTCGTTTTGACATCAAATATTAGGTTAGTCCTTGAAGTATCATCATTATACTTGATACAAGAGATCAATTAAGGAGTTTGATGTAATAAGGGCATAAGCGAGTTTACGCCCTTTTTGCATCAAACGCATTTGTGGCTTTTGCCGTGTTTGTTTAGCCTCCTGGTAACATTTCAATTCAATATCGGAATAAAATGCTACATATTATTTTGCTCTATGTAAGAAAAAAAAACACTACTTAAATTTTCACCATCGTTTTTCTCCAACTGCATGTTTCAGACTTACGCCCTTATTGCATCAAACTCCTCAATTGCAGACAGTAGATTGCTTCCTTCAGTCAGTCAATCCGTCTGTACATTTTCAGTAATTACATTCAGAACGCAAATGCAATGTGCTTTAAATTGCTCTTCGGAGGGAGTTGAGAGAAAATTGTATACTCTTGCTAAAAACATATCCAGTTCCCGTTTGGTAGGGAAATAAATTATTGTTGTTTCGGGGAAAGCCTGTCGCATAGAAGAAAGCAGTGTCGACATATCATTACATCCCATGTGGTGTATAAAGACAGGGATAAAACTAGATGCTGTCACAATTACTCTAAAATGACAAGAATTTAGTCCATTATGGTTTAATAACAGTTCGACAACATAAATCTTCTTGATTAAAAAATGGAAGACTATTTGGGATGCAACTGGAAACGGCCGTAGGATTTTTCCACGGGGGGCGGAGGGCGGTAAGACCAATCTACAAGTGAACTCGCGAATACTGACATCTTTATTCAAACAATACTTTATGTAAAACTATTATTACTGACGCACATTGCATTCTTTATTAACTATTTATATACAACAAATATATTAAATATCGTAGTGAGTGAGCAAGCAAATCTAATAGGTTTTAACATATATTTAGAAGAACCGAAACTCTTTCGAAAATCCAGGCGAAAGTAATTGCACCTCCTTGGCCCCACTGCGGGCGCCCATAGATGAAACTACAAATAAGACATTACGATTAAAGCTAAAACAGGCTTCAACATCTCAGCAATATGACGGTGTATGGTCAACGTTCTGTTAATATGTATTCGGCGCGAGCGCAAACATAGTCCAATGCTACTCTGTGTTATAATACCTTGCGCCGGAGTGATGTAGAGACACAGAACACATGCATCGTCCAGTATGTTACCATCATACCACCAGACACGATGCTTCAGACAGAAGCGCGATACATCGGAGACGGTGTTACGCCAATCGGACCGTTATACGCGAAGTTCTCAACACTATTTCAGCCACAGTCAGAGAAAGGAGAGCATTTCTTTTTCAAACAATGGCCATTAAAAAATGTCCCGACACTTTTAGGCTTTAGATAACATTTGAATTGTGAGGACATTGATCGCTGGATAACACTGCCAAACTTGTGTGTGAATGTTTGCAATGTAGGAGTACGATCGGCAATAACAATGCACACAAGATGTCTGTCTTCTCAGTCAATGGTGTGACGAGACCTTGCAATCCTTGGTGTAGGCATATCCTTTCTTTCAAGAGCAATCAATTCCATGTTCGCATCACTGTGGTTGCATTCCGTTCAATATGGGCACCAATTTCTCTCTATTTCGATATACCCAGTTTCTCCAATTTTCTAATGTCCATAAAAAGTGAAAACCGCTGATATAGCCTAGTTCATGTGCTGCATTAGTTGATAAAGCAAATTTTATACTGACAAATTATATAGTTCTACTATGTAACTGCGGCTCTCTGTTCTCTCAGTTAAGTGGTCGGCACATATGCGCAATGCTAATGTCACTATCTTACTATGCTCTACGGATTCTGCGAATGTTTGGCCGATCCGCCATCTCGTTCCTCGTTGGAACTCTACGCAACTGCCAACGGAGTAGTATTTTATGCTAGCTAGGCATTCTACTTAATTGTTAATTCATATTTTGAGTTTCAAATTACATTTATACCAAGTTACAGAGTGATTAGGCTAGATCAACAGTTTGGGTGTTACCTTCGAATTCAGAAAATATACTTCTCTGTACGCTCAATACGAGTTACATGTAGGTAGGACATTAATCTTTAATGAAAAATGCATATGTTTTTCGGAGATCCAATATTTTCGCTATATTTTGAGTTATATTTTCCGATCTCCAAATTAGATTAAATCATATTAATAGAAGCTGTGTGCATGTTGAAAATTCTTTTCTGCCTACTCTCTTAATGACAAGTTGCTTGATTCTGATCAGGGTGATTCTGGTCTTTTGCGCTTACACAAGTTATATTTCATACATTTTTTATTTACTTATACATATTTATGGGCATTACCGGCATCTACGGCCTTAAGCTCGTCACGTATGAGCGATTATGTCCCTCAGCGAACACATTATCCGAGGAAGTGGGGAAGGGAGGAAGCCACCTAGAATCTGTATGTTCGGTATCATCCCGGCACTTACGTGGTATGAGGAAAACTCAGAAAAAAGCTCACTCAGGATTGCTGGTGTAAAAAGGTTTTTACACTTTTAGAACGAGTGTTTCTAATGGGAATTCAACCAGGGACCGCTCGCCCCAAAGGCGAAAGCGTTAGCGACTACATCAAGGAAGGATGGGAGCAATATATTTCATACATGATACAGCATCAGAGTAGAAGAAATTTGGGCATTAAGAAGAAAATAATTAAAATGTAGCTTCTTCAAACTTGATTGTATTGGTCACACTGCTTCACAGTTTAGTCAATCTGATTCAACCGCATCTGATCCCACTGCACATTACACAGGGGAGTCACTTTGAAAATTATAATGGCTGCAAATTATTATTAGAAAAACAATAATGTATCTTGAAGTAAAAAAAAAAAAAAAAAAAACTAGGAAACACAGTCACTCTCTACTTTGCGAAATATGGATAAAATATTGCCATTTTGTCTGAGATTTTCAATTTTTATTTTACAATACATTCCGATTTTCTGTAATGGTATACAAGGGTCATTTTCCTAATTTGTACTGAAGATCTTTGATCCTAACTAGAAAATATGTGGCTGGGTCCACTATGTGTAGGCAGACAAAACATAATAATGCATCATATATAAAATAAATACTTCAGTATTACATATTACTATGAAAAGCTTTGCAAGAACCTTCAGAAACGTTATGTATATTGTCTAAAGAAAGAATTATGAACAAGGAATAAAAGAGGAAGGAAACAAAAGGGAGTAAATAGAAATAAGACACACCCAATTACATTCACCACGAAAAAGATACAAAATCAAAGTTTTCGTTCAGGGTTCAACAATCTTAGCTTCGCCTTGAAATCAGTGTGTCTCACAACTTTCCATTTTCATTAGTTGAGATGAAATGTATCCTCAAAGTAAAGTGAATCTCTCAAAACATATTGATAAAAGAAAGCATCCCTTCATGAATGAGAAATTCCAAAATTTGATATTTAACAGAGCCATATAGAGTTAACAAGAACATCAGATTATACTCTGAATTTTAAACTAACGATAGTAAGTTTTATCTCAAGAAAACAATTAACTGAGCTATTGATAACAAACATCGGACAATACTGAAACTTTTAAATTTTTAGGAAATGGATAAACTAGTTAATTTCTTTTGAAGAAATATTAGCACTTAAAAAATAGTTTCAACAGAACGGAATCTGTGTTCTAGAATTAAGTTTCCTTAGTAGATGTACCGTGATACCTACGAGATCGTAAATGATTTACATTACAGATAATTAAATCAACGCACGTGAAATTAATATTTTTACATAAGAGCAGAACAATTATTCTGCTACATAAATGAATGACTATATTCGTATGTTTAAAACATAGTTTTCTCAATAGTTGTGATAGATGTAATAAAGGAATTAACTCTCACTCCGAGTTTTTGAAATTGTCTGGTAATTGGATCAAGTTTTCACTTGTTTACAGAATTATCATACATAAAACTCTCTATGTATAAAAATATATTCCTGTGTATTTTTTCGCCTGTAACTTTTAACATAAATTAGATTACTAGGTCTCAATAAAGTACAACGTTTCAGCCTCAGACTGTACGGTAGAAGCCCAGGAGTTAACAACTAAAGGATTGATTTGAATAGTGGTTCATGTAACAAATCGGAAAGAACTAACGATCATGCCACTAGTAAAAACTGCACACGCTTGGACAAATTTCCAATTGTGCGTTTTGTACTAATTTTAAGATGCTGAAACCAATGAAACTACTTTTAAACTTATTCGTCCAAGGAGTTACGACAAAAACGACGTCTTGGGACAATTATATTCTATATTTGGAGCTCTTTTCTAGGAACCCTATGAACGCCTATGTTAAACAAGTATAAGTATCGTTTCACAGTGTGAAACTACGGCAGATTTGCAAACTATTAAAATTCAATACTCAAACTTGAAGTAGTAAATTTATAACTATTGGCAGCAATAGATTAACAAGATCAAAGACAGAACCTGTTCCTCTGGCGCTGAATTCACATCAGAAAGTCATTACTCGCTATGCCTTCTGTTTGTGTTTTATGGCGATAAAAGTTGAAACCAGATATCATGAATTCGAACCACTTTCGGGTTGAATAGATTATTAAGAAATGAGATGGAACCTACTCTTGGGAATCTGAATCGATTGCAACAACCTGCATCTCGATACCTCTTACCCTTTATGCTCTACGGAAATCAGTAGTACTCACAGTAGTAAACTTCAAGTAGTAGTAAACTTCAACCACTTCCGATTTTGGTAGAGGGTTGGGGGTTTGATCCTATGTTCTCTTGATACCCCGAATTGATTCCGAAAAACAGCTTTTTGCTGTCTATTACGATTTTTGTTCTATGGCGAGAAATGTTAAAACCGGAAACGGTTAATTTTAACCACTTTTGGATTCAACAGAGGGCTAAAGGAGGAGATAGAACCTACTCTTGGGAAACTGAATCGACTGCACAGAACTGAATCTCTATATCTCTTACCGTTTTTGCTCTATGGAAATCAGTGCTGAAAGCGGAAGTAGTAGTAATTACAACTTCCAGTTTTGGTAGACGGTTGCGGGTTGAGATGGTATGTGCTCTTAATCGACTGTAGAAACCCGCTTGTCACTATCTAATACTATTTTGTTCTATGGCGGAAAATATTAATACCAGAAATGATTCATATAAACCACTTCCGGTTTGATAAAGAGTAAATGAAGAAGACGGAACCTATCTTTAGTAAGTCGAATCGATTGCAGAAAACCGCATCTCAATACCTTTTACTTTTTTTTTCTGTGAAAATCAGTATTGAAACCGGCACTAATACTAAATTTGAACCTCTTTCGGTTTTGGTAGGGGTTTGGGATAGTGATGATACGTTACCTTGAGACACTGAGTTATTTGCGAAATACAGCTTCTTGCTGTTACCGTTTTCGTTTTTTGGCGATAAACGTTAAAACTGGAAATGACTAGTTTGAACCACTTCCAGTTCGATAGAAAGTTAACGGGAAGATGGAATTTCTCTTTGGGACGTTCAATCGATTGCGAAAAAGTAAACAACACGCATGTCGATACCGTTTCTGCTCTGATATTTGACGAGACAGACGGACGGTCAAAGTCATGCTATAACACTTATTAACAGTTTGAAAGTCTGAAAATAGCGAAAACTGGATTCAGCGTCATCAAATTAGTATTAAAAAACGCAATTAAAAATGTATTCAAGGGTCGAGAAAATTGTATCCAAACGTGAAAACATTTACTATTGGCATATTTCAAAGATCCCAACTTTGAGGTCATTTTCTCGTTCTCATAGATATATGTTTATAAAGAATTTCTTTGGATTCGGATCTTCAAATTAGTATAAAATAAGCAGTTAGAAATTTACTAGTGGCATGATCGTTAGTTCTTTAAAGTTTTTATCTCTTCAGTTTTCGATTTATTTTTTACAAAATAATTATGTTCTTTAACCTGGTTTGCATGCATATGATATAGCATGTAGGCTTATCCTATTGTCATATACTCTGACATCTAAACTTCGTGTTGACAGGGTTCCAAACAATTTGGAATGACAAAATGACAACCAAACGTAAGTTATTCATACAATAAAGCACATTTAAAAAAATGCTGCATACCCTTATCCAAGTTAATCCGTCTGTCTACTGCTTGCTCAATTTACTTTTTGTCTTATATGAATATTATCTTTGATCTCTTCCCTTGTACTGTACTTTGTGAGTAATTTATTAACACTTATGATATACAATACAAATTTTCAAAATTTATTGAATTATTTCGCTCTAGGGCTGTACAAACTAACAATACGAAAAAATCTTCTGACCACAATACCCAACGAAGCTTTTTATGGTTTGGAACAATTTTTATGGAAGCTGGATCTGAGTGAAAATCAACTTCATCGCATTCCAAGTAGGGCTCTGGAGCCACTCTCTGATCTTCAGGATTTATACTTGGCAGGTAAAATAATAATAATAATAAAAAACTTAAGAGCTTCTAAGTTCATAAGCTGGTACCAAGATATAAATAACCAATTAGTTATGCGACGTTTTGTGTGTTCTTTAGAGCAATCTAAATCCATGACTCTAAGACGACTTACGTTCAATCAAATGGCTCAAGTTTAACCGGATAACACATGGTCAGGGCATAATCCACGGCCATTATTTTGGTTTTCTCGAATGGAGTTCGCTGTATATATTCATGTATCTATCTCCACAATTTCATCACTAGATCAACATCGAAAGTTAGTGCCTCAAACAGAATTCAAGCCTGTACTACATCATGTACGTTAACCACTCGGAAGCATCTTCAGGTAAACCACTTTTAGCAAAATCAATATTTATATTGAAGGTGAAACCACAAGCTTAATACTACAGCCTGTACATGACAAAATTTTTAAAAACTCCATGGCGTTACAGCCTAAAAATATATGGCTGGCGAGATGCATTTTTAGTTTATATATTCTACCTATTATTTGTAGCTCTCTCGACCGGAATTCTGCACCTCATAATTAAAATATCTGTATGTGATATACGAGGGTCATTTAACTCGAACTGGCAAAACTGCTACGATTGGAGTGTGGTGCGGACAGGAGACAAATGACGATCGTAATGTGTTCCGTGGATGTGTATGAGTCAGTTCAACGTTGCTGTGGTCCCATATTACGATGTGTGTGTGTGTGTGGAGAGTAGACATTGTTAAAGTGATTGTTGTGTGAAATACCGCCATAACGCAATGTTCACGCGTGCAGAATAGCGTGTGTTTATGAAATTCCAGTTGGCACGAGAGTGCAATGCTAGGACGATTCACAGAGGATTAGGAGAGGCCTGTGGTGAAGCTGCTCTACCGTAAAGGACAGTGGCGAGATGGGTTGCAGCATTTCAGGCGGGACGACAGTCAACAGACAAAATGCACGGTGGAGGGCATATGAGAACGGTTACGGACGAAATTCAACTTGCAAGATTACGGACACTGCTTGACGATGATAGGCGCTGGACTTGTAGTGAATTGACGCAGGAGCTGAACATTTCTTCCGAATCAGTGTTCCGCATTCTAACACAAGACCTTGGAATGCGGAAAATTGCAGCCAAATGGGTACCTCATGCTCTGACCGAGGTTCAAAAGTGACATAGGTGGGAATGTGCATGCCTATACCTTCAACGTTACAATGAAGAAGGTGATGACTTCTTGCACCGCATTATTGCAAGTGACGAAACGTGGGAAATATCCTACGAGCCTGAATTGAAACGTCAGTCGAGTGAATAGCGCCATCTAGAATCTCCACGACCGAAAAAGCTTAGGCAAGAGTCAGCAAACGTGAAGGTGATGATCATTATGGCATACGACCACGAGGACATTATCCTGTCACATCAAGTTCCACCGGGCGTTACCGTCAATGTGCATACTATGCTTCATACCTGAAGTGACCATTTGCGACTAGCATTGCGGCGCAAACGTCCACACCTCCTGGAGTCTGGACCAATTTCCTACACGACAATGCCAGATGTCATACAGCCAATCCAATACATACTCTTTTACGACGATGAGGTTGGGAGATACTGGAGCACCTGCCATACTCAACCGATATGAGCCCCTGCGATTTTTATTTTTTCCCAAAAATGAAAGAACCTCTCAGGGGTAAACGTTTCAGAGACATTCCCAGCATTGTTCGTGCCTTAGGGTGCACTGTCAACCCCTCTCACAAAGTGGGGCTTTGACAGGTATTCAACGGTTACCAGACATCTGGCGAAGGGTTCAACAGGCTGGTGGATACTACATGGAAGGACTGTAAGCTTCTTGAGGTGAGATTCACTACATTCCATTTCACAACTATGTTGCCACTTCGAGTTAAATGACCCTCGTATAAGAAACTCGACAGGAAAGGCCGTGTAGTAGCTTTGTGTATCTACTTTAAATTCATTGTAAAGCTCCATTGTGGCTATGTATATAGTGTATGAGCCTTTAGCGAGGGAGATCCACGTTCAATTCCCGGCGGGAGCTCATGTGGTTCGATTCTACGTTAACCTATAGGTCTACCTTTCATATACCCTCGCTGCTGAAAATGACACTAAAATTAAATCGAATTGAATCTAAATTTACTGAAATTCTCGATACGAGAGCGCAGGAAGAACTCTTGTTGGTCAAACGGTACACTTTCAACTGGCTGACGTGGGAACGTATCACTTCCAAACGCTTCAATTTGTGATTTCGGATAATTTGTTACTGTCCTTTGATTTTAATTCTTTATTCGGGTACTATATTTTCATAATTTCTATTTCCTAGATAGGGACTAGGTACATCTATTGTTATCGGAAGTTATTCGGTTAGGGTAATAAATAACGGATTTTGGAGTCGATGAGATGCAAGTCATTAGTCAGCTGAATGTGTACCATTTGACTACTTCTACATAGTTCTTTCTAGGCTATTGCACCAAAAATTTATTTTAGAGTTTAAAATGAAATACACATAAGCCATTTTCTATTAAATACCTTAGTCAGCAAAGAGCAAGTTGACTATAAGATTTGAATATCGCAGTAAAAATATATATTGTAAATTAATTATCAGCAGGGCCCGGATCTTGTTGACCTAAAATTTTCTACAAAGTGACCTATAAAATGACACTAAAATTCCTGTAAAATGACCCTAAAATTCACAAAAATTGACCTTAAAACTTGAATTCTTTTAAACGTTTATTTCGTTAAACATTGACATTTTTAAATATGCATTGTATTTTAACTAACGTTTCCCACTCATATTCAAAAAGTTTTGTTTCAGTTAGTTGTAGTCCATTGATCAGTCCAGTGTACGGCCTTGTACGTACTGAAAGCGTCAATTCCTAGTTGAAACTAGGAAACACTCTTAGACAATGAAAGTTCGCAACTTTAGACTGCACGAAAATAATAGATAAAAACCCTGTTTAAAATCTTTGTACTCCTCCTAATTCATTTTTAGCTATTCATGTGATCACATCCTCTGTGGTCAACAACCCAAAAGTGCCTGTTGGGCCACCTACCAACCTCCACTTTTCGTCAACAAACTACAGCTGAGTTTTCATTAGCTTGTTAAGAATGGATTTTTCCACCCCAATAGAGAGAGATCATTTAACTTTGTCTTTTTCACATCCGTAAACAGTGTTCATTTTAAGATTTCCTTATGTGGAAGAAAAAAAAAAGGACCATAAGTGACCTAAAAGTTACCTTAAAATATTAAAAAATGACCTGAAACTTCAAAACGACAAAAAGTGACCAAAAGTTGACCCTAAAAAATGTATTTTTAGAATCTAGAGTTGATGGATAACGTTTTTATTTGAACTTGCCTTGTCCTATGCGTAACAGAAAAAAGTTGACTTGTCAACAAGATCCGGGCCCTGATTATCAGTAATTTATACGGAACTATCAAAACAATGTAATAAATCCAGCCTTATTCTTAGAACTTTTGTCTCCTATTTTCATTCTTTGTTCAACAAATAATTGTTTATTATTTTTCAGGGAACTATATCTATGATATCATGGAAGGAGAGTTCAGAGGACTGGAGAATTCTCTTAAGAAATTAGTGCTTGCAGACAACTCGCTGAAAATTATTAGACCAGGGGTGTTCAGGGATATGCAACTCCTGGAAGTACTTGATCTTTCTAACAATAACATTCTACAGTTGCCGTCAGATATGTTTTCAAACAATCCTATCCGACTATCTCACATTTACCTTGCTGATAACATGCTCCGCCAAATACCTTTTCATGTTCTCAATGGCTTACGGAACCTAAGAGTTCTCGACTTATCAAGAAATATAATAACAGAGCCATTGAATGTCACGTTCAATGGAAAATTCACACTGGAGAAACTGTATCTAGAACACAATCTTATACGACATCTTCCTCCGGATGCTTTTCAGAACTTCGAAGCCATAAATTATACTTACCTAGATGAGAACCCCTTATTAACAATTGAAGAAAGAGCGTTTAAGGATACTTCAATTAAAGATTTATTCATTAGAGACTGCGAGTTAACAGAGCTTTCGCCAATGGCATTTCGAGGCTTGGAAAAATATCTTTATCACCTTGATATATCTGGAAACAACATCACCCAACTTCCAGACAAACTTCTCGATGATTTTCACTTTCTACGAACACTTTTACTACGTGAAAATAAAGTAACAACTGTCCCGGATGATTTCTTTAATGATTTACAGTACCCACTGCGCAAACTAGACTTAACTGGAGAACAGATGGAATACATTCCTTTGGAAACGTTGCAAAATATGAGAAATTTACGATACCTAGGAATCAGTCATATACCAGACAATCACATCAGCCCTGAACATTTTGACAATTTCAGCCCAGCCATTGAGGAATTTCGAATTACATCTTCAGGTTTACAAAGCGTACAAGACAATGCTTTTCAGCATATACAAGGGGTGAAAATATTGAATCTTAATGAAAATGAAATATCACAAATCCAGAATATGGCTTTTGCAGATGTTAGTCTTCAGGAACTTTACCTAGCACACACCCTCACAATGTCGTCTATTGGAGCCGATGTTTTTAGACATCTCAATAATGTTAAGGTTGTCGACATGAGTAATAACAAATTATCAAATTTAGATCAAAATATGTTCAACTCGATGAAAAACCTACGAATCCTCAATCTAAGAGATAACCAAATTGAGACTTTGCCAACAACAATTTTTAAATCTGAAAAGAACTTTGAAATAAGAGAAATTTATTTGTCTTTTAATAATATGGAAATGATTGATACACACACGTTTTCAGGACTTCAAAACTTACAAGATTTATACCTGGATGACAATAGAATACGACGCATTAACAAAGAGGCATTCATGAATCTTAAAAATCTACAATACCTGAATTTAGAAGGTAATGAGATACAAGATATTTCTCCAGAAGCCTTCAAAAACTTGCCAAATCTTGAGGTTTTAGACCTCGCATACAACCATCTACGGAACATAGATCTTAGTTCTTTCCAAATGATTGGGCAATTGTCAACTTTCAAGCTGAATATTAGTCATAACAATATCGAGGAACTAATTACTAGAAACTCCCAAAGACAAACATACAACTCGAACATAAAGATACTGGATTTCAGTTACAACAATATTTCTCGAATTGACTCTACATTTTTTAGTGACATTCGACGACAACTGATGGAAATATATCTAAAATCAAACAGAATACAAAACATCTCTCGAGATGTCTTTAGCAATATGCCATATCTTCAACGACTTGACTTAAGTTATAATGAAATACACGAACTGGGTTACGACACATTCAGAGACACTAAACGAATTCAGCACCTAGTATTAAGCCATAATGTTATCACGGACTTAGCACCAAATTTGTTTTGGTCACATAACCGTCTTCGAATCGTCGACTTGTCTCATAACAAACTTCGAGAACTTCCTAGTGATATATTTCGTAACACATCAATTGAGTTATTAGATGTATCGCATAACAAGCTCTTACGCATTCCTATATCGAGCATCGGTTACGCAGCAGGACACATTCGTGAACTAGATGTGTCTTGGAATAATATTGCCACACTAAATCCTGATTCTTTTTTATGGATGCGAGCTCTTGTATGGTTGGACTTATCTAATAATCGAATTACAAGACTCCAGGATGGAATTTTTGCAACACTGCAAAGGTTGGGAGGTCTTGTCTTAAGTCATAACCCACTTCAAGAGCTTCATGTTCGAGTATTTCAAGGATTGTATTATTCATTACACACACTTGATATAGCCAACATATCAATCAGTACGTTCCCCGATTTACCATTATCTGGATTACTTCGGTTAAATATATCCCACAACAAAATAACATCCCTTTCACCAAAGGCCACTCTGAATCTGACACAGTTACGGGAGTTAGATCTCAGCTACAACAAATTTATAGAACTCCCGAAGGAACATGTGATCTACTCGTTACGTCATCTTAGGACACTTTTACTCAGTGGAAATCCTATACGATCCATTACAGCAAACAATTTCCGAGGTTTAGATCACCTTGAAGAATTAGATCTTCGATGGTTGCCTTTGAAAACATTTCAGGTAAGTTAAACAAAGCTCTGTTAAAAAACTATATAGTATTCAAATAACGAAGAGAGTATTATTATTATTATTATTATTATTATTATTATTATTATTATAATCGCACTATATGCATTCTGTCTAACTGGGAAAGAATAGTTTTACAGTAAACTTAATATAAACTATTGCCCAGCTATTAATTAATATAAACTATTGCCCAACACATACCACTGGTAACTACCAAAGAAGTTGTGGAACATGTCACCAAAGGTCATCATATTAAAAGGATTTCAACCTGAAACCATCTTTTTTTTTTTTTTTTTTTTTTTAGCTAGGAATAGTGATAGAAAGATAAGAGGTACAATGGGAATTTATTTCTTATAATAAACGGCAAACGTTTGTGTGCCACGTTAATTCCTAATATATAGTAAACAGTCACGCTAATAGATGTTGCTATGTGCGCTGTTATTGCTTATCTGGCGCTAATACATTTAGCTACATGTGAATTATGTATAATAAAGCCCCTGAATAATTGAATAAGACATATGATATGGAGTTTGGGGTAGTTGGTGGGCAAACTAACTAACTAAATAAATTCGTTACATGTGAACAATTAGAGAAGGCTTGGCTCAACAAACTAACGTAAATTATTTTAAATCAATTATCCAAATGTTGTAATCTAACAATGTTGTAACAGTTTTTTTTTTTTACTTCAATTAGCTTTATCTATGTCCGTATTTAAGTTTATTTATCTTAAAATAAATCTCAACACTTATTTTACGTCAAAAATAGTTCCAACAAACATTTCTGAAAATTTGGTAACAAATATGTTTTTTTAAAAATAAAATGTTTGAAGCATTTCAAGTAACAAACTGACAACAAAATGTCAAACATTAGACTACACGTAAATAATTTCTTAAGTTAATCAAACCAAAAATAAAACCTTAAATAATTAAATAATAAAATGCAATATGTAGTGAAGAATCGAATCTTATATCACACCGAATTCATCTGTGCAACAAAACAAATTCAGTTAAAGTTCGCAAATACTATAGGATGATGTACTTTAGGTTCATGTAAAATGAAGTCCAACAAATAAACAAATAAAATTATTACTCCAAAACGCCATATTTAACATGTTCTTATACTAAAATTATTATTAGCTCATCATGTCAAAAGCGGAATTTAATTCAAAAGATAAATTTTACAATAAAAGGTAAATTTTAATGTTAAACATGGCATACCTCGTTTTTGCCTTTAAAGATATTTTAATGTATTTTACACGCAACAAAGAATAGAATTTTATGATATTTAACCTACTTTAACCTAGTGATGAGTTCAACAGTCATGGTCCTGCAGTTTCGGTCTTGGTTGTGCATGCAAGACCAAGACAGAGATCAGGGATCCCGAATCAAAATCAAGACCAAAACAATACCTGCAAGACTTGCGCAAAATCAAGACAAACCTGCAAGGATCTTGCACACGTACTACCTGATACATTCATTCCACATCAAAGTATTGCTCCACAATCTTGAAAGCAATTTTACTTTTGATCACTCACTTCTGCCTGCCAGATTCACTTGAGCCATGACTAATCTCATTGTTGTTAGTTGTCTAGTTTTGTGGGCACCAGTCCTCCTTAGTAAAAGCAAGCAACAAGAGTAAGTGTTCGTTATTCAAGTGTAATCTCCATGGATCTTTGATCTTCGTATTTAACCTGAAGCATGGAGAATGGCAATGAATTGGAACGTTGTGAACAAAACAACAGAGAGCAAAATCCTATGAATTGTTACAACGTAAGAACTTCAGTGTCTGATTTACTTTGGCCATAGTTTAATTCATTTACGACAGCCCATGATTGGATTCTGTGAAATTCTACGAAAAATAGTTGTGTTCCTAAGACAGCAGTTAACCTTAAAGAAAACTAACTAAACACGTTAGTGAAGTTCTGAAACTAAAACGAAATGTAACATTTAAAAAACATATTTCCGTTACTATTCACGCATTAATATAATCTACACATATAATGATACATGTAGATTATATTATTCCATATATCCAGTATAAAATTTACCTATAAAGAGCGTAAGTTTTCTGAAAAAAAAAAAAGACACGCAAGATTCTTGCAACCAAAACCAAGAACAAGTTGGTTTTGCAATTGCTCATTGCTACTTTTACCTAAACTGGTTTTGTCGCACACAGGAGGTTGGATTAATTAATATGTAATTTAAGATTTGGTTCCTGATGCAATCTTCTTTTGGAGGAGAGGGGGATCTTTTATTAATAATTTAAAATGTCTTTACATGTCATCTGATATTAAGATTTTGTTGGTTGTCATTTTTTGTTGCACAGCATACTTCAAATGTAAAACATTTATTTTATTATAAATTTATTTCTTGTTCGATATTGTTTCAACTGTTGTCAGGTGTTGAGCCATAGTTAATAAGTAAATAAAGCTAATGCAACAAACAAAAAATAGGTTAAGTGTATCTTCAAGTATGTGTAAAATAGTAAGCTAGCCATATGCTATGCTATCTTCAACTATATAAAGTCTATAAAAATGTAATTTATATAAAGTTCAATTATTAAATATTCTTTTTATAAATGGTGTTCCATTTGGGACGCCAAAGTTGAATCGGGAGCGCGGTGATTCAGTGGTAAAGCGTTCACCTCTGGTGCGTAGGGTCCCTGGTTCGATCCCAGCTCGCGCCAAAGGGATTTTGTAGTGGACAAGCATCATGTGCGTGGGTTTTCTCGGGGTTCTCCCGTTTCCTTCCACTTTATTCATTACACCACTGTATTCATTTTTCACCATCACAATCTCTTTTAGCCTAGGCGGAATAACCGTGGGACATAAAACTGGAAAATTTCATTTCAGTTTTACGAAGTTGAATCGAGTTCTGTTTCGAAGTTGACAGAGCTGTTCTTACCATTGTTATTATCTATTGTCCTATTGATTAATAAGCTTTTAATTGTCTTGGTTTTGAATCATGGAGCAGTTTTGTGATTTTTCTTACCGGGTCTGTGAAATCACAGGTGAACGCAAACAAATCACGCACTCTTTTGGAATTGAATGAAGAAATCAAAAGCTTGAAAGAGGAAATCGGGACAGACATCTTCGAAAGGGTTATCAATGATTTGTAAAAAAAATAAAATAAAATAAAATAAAAAAAATGTCATGCTTATGCCGGCTAGGCCAAAGGAGACGGTGATGATGAGAAATGGTGGAATGAAAAAGTGAGAGGAAACGGGAGAACCCCGAGAAAACCTTCATACATGGTGTTATCAATGATTCTGTGGAGAGTATACATGCATGAAGACTCAATTAGGATGAATATGTCTGACATAGTACTTTATAATTAAATGAAAGTTGTTACTGATTTCATAGGCCTATTTAAATTATAATTTTCATGAAATTTTGCGTATTTTTAAAAATTTTAAAATTCAGATTCCAACTCGCGCCAAACTGCTTTCTGGTGGACAGACATCGTGTGCGTGAGTTTTCTCGCCGTTTTTCTGTTTCCTTTCACTTTTTCATTCCATAATTTCATTATCATCATCATTCTCTCTCTTAGCGTCGAAGCATAATCGTGGGACGTTCAACTAAAAGAACTAAAAGAATTACATTAATGTAGACTCTTTATTATATTACGAAATTAACTCATAAAGTTAACTTTGTCATATACGGAATATCAGAACTTCTCGAAGTTTAACGTGGATTTCTTGGATGTTTTACATGCACGCTTTACTGTAAAACTCTTTTATACGGAAGTAATATTCTAATCATAATTACCTTATTTCAGGATGATTCACTGTATTCCCTTACGTCCTTAAGGACTCTCTACATAAGTACAAATGAAGAAATGAAAAATTTCAACATATCACGCCTATTACAACGCAGTACGGGTCTTAGGAGTCTTCACATACAAGTGAGTAAAATATAAACATGGTTCATTTTCACTAAATATTAAATCAATCGAGTTAGATGTAGAAAATCTTAGATCTGTGAGACAATAGTCCATCAAATATTAAATTTCCAAAACGTTTTCTTACTTCAGTTACTTAATAAGATTAGAAGTTAAATTTCTGGGCATTCCGCATCTATGGTTTTTTAAGCCTGTCACATAAGAGTGATGACGTCCTTCGGTGATTACACTACCCGGGGAAGTAGGAAAGAGAGGAAGTGGCCTGGGACATTTGTTTGGCACCAACTTGGCATTTACCTGGTGTGAATGAGAAAAACCTGTGAAAACACTCCCTCAGAATGGCTGGCCCGAAAAGGTTTTTTTATTTTTAAATATACCTTTCTTACCGAGTGTCCCCACTGGCAATCGAGCCCGGGACCGCTCGTCAGTCACTCTAGTAATACAGAAGATATTATTTTATTATAAACACATGAATCAGTTAACTTATTTATAACCATGGTAATTCAACTTCAATTAAAAGAATTATTGCCTAAAGATAAGTTCAAATTGTGTTGAAATAAAATTACTGAGGATAAAAGACTGTCTTTTTAATCCCAAGCACTGAGAATTGTGGAAAAGTTTCAAAGAAAATATAAGTAAAATTCTATCAAAAGAATTTTTTAACGAAAGTTATCGTGTAATATTTTTAAAAATGTGGAAAGAGTAATTCATTTCCTTATTCTTCACTAAACCTTAGCTACATCTAAAGGGAATGATCCGCAAGCCTCAAAGAAAGTATGTCATTACTCAAAATTAAACATATCCTTTTAAATGAAAATTATCGTGGAATATATATTAGATTAGTGTGATTGAAACGTTCGCCCTAGATGTGTCATTTTCAAAGCCCTAAACATGAAAATCAAGAACCTGGTTAATCAAAATAATCACTGTCTTTGTAACCTCTCACAAGCAAGGGGCGCGATATCGAGACTCGAATTGCGCAATCAGAGTTGCATATACTGAAAGAGCATCAGGTATTTAGTAAGTTACCAAATTATTAGCTGCAGTCCGCCAGTAGGGAAAAAGTTATGGGACTGTAAAGTTCAGAGCCTGGCGTACGAAAACCACACAAAACTTATCATTTGGCTTGTTCCTCTGTATTGACAAGAGATAATGAACTCTAACGTATTCCCATCACAGAACATGATGTTTGACATAAGAAAATCTGTATGAGTAGAATTGTCAATGTTGCCATCCATAGAAATAACAGTGTTGCCCGAATAAGAATACCACGAAAAGCTTGGTTTGCAGCGATTGATCCCGGCTACATGTACAGGCCTGGTGCAGCCCTTGCACGTGTACTTTTTCCGTCCTTACAAGAACTTTGTCAAGTTCGTCACTGACACAATTGTCTTGTCGCAGGAAATGAACATCTGGCACCGTGCCAATTTCCTGCGTCTTTAGTAGTTCACGCTGTACCAATTCTGCTCTCCCCTGTTCCGCAACATGATTCGCTTTGCTTTCTATAAAGCGGGATACCTGGACATCGCACGGGTAGCATTCCAGACACTAGTTCAGAACTGTTTTGACTCCCTTACCACAGAAATGTGTTATCACTGCGCGTCGCTGGCTATCGTCCGATGTGCATATTGTACTAACTGTTTTTGTTTGGATCACTCGATACTTTCTGCTCTTTATATCAATTGTGTGGCTTACCACTCTCATTTACATAGCTATCTCCCCTTCCCAAAATAATATCATTTGCTATTGCACACACAAACAGATTATTCATTCTGTTTGCCATAGTCTCTCATGTTCAATTTGCAGCCCCATAATTTTGCCCTACTGGCGGACTGCAGCTAAAAACGTGGTCACTTCGTGCTTGATACTCTTTCAGAATATACTTTATAACCCGTATTGTGTAACGCAAGTCCCAATCACGTACTATTTGCTTCCAAGCTTTTCGACGTATTTTTATTCTGGCAACACTGTAGTTTCTATGGATGGCAACTTTGACAATTCTTCTCATACAGATTTTCTTATGTCAAACATCATGTTCTGTGATGGAAATACGTTAGAATTCATTATCTCTTGTCAATACAAAGAGGAACAAGCCAAATGATAAGTTTTGTGTGGTTTTCGTACGCCAGGCTCTGAACTTTACAGTCCCATAACTTTTTCCCTACTGGCGGACTGCAGCTAATAATTTGGTAACTTACTAAATACCTGATGCTCTATCAGTATATGTAACTCTGATTGCGCAATTCGAGTCTCGATATCGCGCCCCTTGCTTGTCAGTAGCCTATCGGACTCCATGACAAAAGCAATCTAGAGTCTGCGATGAAAATAAGTCCTCAACCGCATGTTAGTAGATAGTAATATACTTCTAAACATTTTTGTGTTAAAAAGTAGACCTGTCTTACTTTATCCTACAGTGTAATTAATAAAAATGAATTGAGATAATTAAAATAGTTACACATGAAAAGAATTTTAATAACTGACAGGTAAATGAATTGTTATACGAATGATAATAAGCATGAAATTCATGCATACAGGTATATACAAGAAACAAAGAAATATTGAAAAGAATTTTAATAAGTTTTTGATTAAATTAGGAAAAATATCGTGAAATGGAATTTTGAACAATACAATTTTGTCTACATATAAAGAAATCGAGAAAGTGCTTCTTTATTTATGGATAGCCTTATTTTAATTAATATAGCGAATTTATGTGGGGAAGATTTTGATTTCTATTATCGAAAACTATAGAAAATTATGCTTATTCTAAACACTTCTGGAAAATTCATTTTTAAGCTATTATAAAAACAAATAACTTATTAAATGTGGAAACCTATTCCTTTAGAAAGAATCATTTGTTCATCCTTATGGTTCTAATCCTTCTTGGTAAAACAATGAACTTTTCCGTACCGCATTCGTACAAGAATAGTCCTTCTTCCACCGAGGATCAATTAGCTCTACAACTAAATCCACATTTGAGCAATTAATAGAACTACCATCTTCTATTGCATTGAATCGATAATGTAATGTATAAGCATCTACTTACTAAATAGTAAGAGTCAAGCAAATAAATTTACTTTTGAATATTCGAAAGTAGATTATGCAACAATAAATGCAATTACCACGATGATAGTCCTCCATAAAGCGTTATGATTCGAAAAGTTAAGGACAGTTTTTTCAAGGGTCAAAATGTAACTAAGACATTATATAATATTTAACTGTTTTGTTAATAAATGTCGCTATCTGCGCTATCGACTGTCTGATTCAAATATACGCTAGCGTGGAAGCAATTTAGAAGGGAATTACAAGCTTCGAACACTAATATTTGTTAATGCCTGCATGATTTAAGCTGTACATAACCCTAATCGTAATAATAACCCATCACAGTATCAGATGTTATCTACATTGCTTGCCTGCGGACAGTACATGAACATACATATATGTATCTCTTCTAGTCTAGTAATTAGCACTTGCATCTTTCTCTCTCGGAATTTCAAGTTTCGAATCCTGACGGGTTTTGAAATTCATCGAAAATGGGTCAAAAAATGTTAACATTTATTATTAATTTCGTCTTGAAAACTAGACAAATGGGGCGACTGATAAGCACCAAAGCATCAAACTTTGACAAGACAAAATATTTGTTCAAAGTCGGACTGGTCAAATATCAGAAAAATATTTCCTCATCAACTATCCGTTGTCTTGTCAAGTTTCAACTGTTTCTTGAGATTTGCTACAAGTTAATCAGAATGTTGCCAATTTCCTATATTTCAATTTTTATTATTATACGAGTATCTTTTACCTCGTATATTTCGTCTTTTGAATTTCTAGATGAGTCGAGACAGAAATGTAAATTATTTTGGAGTCGAGACAGTATCAGACGAGTCGAGACACTCTTAAATTTCGACTTCATCGTCTCGTGCGCAACCTACATCAAAACACAATGTTGGTCTGTGTGCACGGCGTTCATTTTACAATGCTAAGTTATTGAAACGAAATTTAACAAACCAATGGTGAATGATGTATTCATTCGCTAATTTTGGTCCAAATACACATTTTTTTTCCTCTTCGGCCTGCTGTGCAGAATGTTCCAGTTTGAAGTCGTAAAGAACAATAACTCACAATTGTGTTCTTCATGGAGCACTTTCCTAAGACTGTTTACTGGACGGCTACTTAATATTTGATGTTAGACACATAACCTTAGTATATCCTTGTGGAGTGTTACTGAGGTGGATTTCTCATCTGACACTAAATTTATTCGCATCAACCTAATATTTTAAATGGAGTTGAGTTGATTTTAGTTTAGCGTCCCTTTCAGCAGCGAGGCTATATGAGACGTGGACCTACTGATTAACGTGGAATCCGAACCACATGAGCTCCCGCCGGGAATCGAACCCGGGTCTCCCACGCCAAAGGCGCGTACGCTAACCGCTTAGCCACGGAGCTCAATTTAAAATGGAATGGGGTGGAAGACAAATTTATCATTTTATTCTTACCAGTTTTTAACTCTAAGCTGCGAGTATCATCTGAACCTGCTAAAGAAACTTCACACTATATTTTATCGAAAGTGAATGTTTTGAAGTGGTTTATTCTACAAAATTGTTCTCCACGCAGATGAAGTTACGATACTTTCTTTTCTCTCTCTCCAGGTGGATACAGAATCATTCGGTGAAGAACTTGATGGTCATCTTCCGTACAAGCTTACGAACATTACTATTACAGGTTCTCCTCTTCGCTCCCTTGAAGCAGGATTTTTACAGGTAATTGATATACAGTATTTCATTTATAAACAACTTGTTTGCAGAAAATGTTATAGACAGTATACATTTCAATGCCTATTACAGTTAAACTCCAAATTACCCGAATTAGTGACTTCTGGACATGATCAGGATTTCAGAAATCCGTATAATTGAAGAAATAATAAAATAAAAAGATTATAATGACGTAAAGATTTATTCAAAATCGCTTTGTTTAATAAAAAAAGGTAGGCCCAATATGTGAGAAAACTATTGTAGAATTCTCTCAAAAGAATATTCTCTCTTCTCGATTCTTGGAAAGCTTTATTCGTCTCGTTATGTAAATTTATGCACTGATCCTTTACTTAATTTAATCTCGAAGTTACCAGAATCCTTCGGTATCACGAGAGGTCCACCAAGGTCCATCAAACTTTTGAACTATTTTTGTTACTACAGTACATTACATACACAAATGTCCAAAATGATTGTCGCATAACTGTCTTCTTGTAAGAATATAATTTGATAATGATTTTGCAAGGCATTTTTAACACCGATACTATATGTATAATCGGGAAATGTATATTTGTGGTAAATTTCATAGGAAAAGAATTATAAATGCGAAAATTAGAGTGAGTAAAACAAAATGTTGCTAAATGGACAATAAAGTTTTATTTTCGTTTTATTGTTCTTATTAACTGCTCTTTTGACATGAAATTTGCCACATACATGTCTTTGCCGATTATACACATACTAACATTATAAGAAATACCGGTCGAATTCGTTATCAAATTCTATTCCTACAACAACATATTTATAGACATGCGACAATAATTTTGGACCTGAGTGTACAGTCCTGCGTATCTCTAAAACATTGATAAATGCTTTTCATTATATTCGTACAATCACATTATCAATTTATATTCTTTACACTATAAATCAGGTAGCTCTAAAGCAGTGTTTGCGATGTATAGCTTGGGTGAACTAGTGTTACCCATACGACTTGAGAAATTTATCGTCCTGTCCGCCTCTCGTCTCGAGAATGAGACAAGTGTTGTCATGCTTCTCGACTAGTCTCGAATTTGAAAATCTATTTCTCATCTCGTGAACACACCAGTTAAAATAAGATCACTTTTACTACGAACAACTAGAAAAGTACAGAAAATTTAAATATAAATTTTATATACATCGTGCCCCACAAAAAGCAGGAAATTTGGATTTTCTACAACAAGAGCGATTGAATGTGTAATAATGTATGTTATGTTCAGTTGTATAGTTTTGTGCTGTTCCATTGTGTATATTACGTATGTGCACTTAAATGTTCCAAGACATTAACACAGTTATGGGTGATCACGAATGAACATGGCAACAAGACGGTGCGAAGGCCCATACAGCAATCGATACTGACACGGATAAGAATTAATACTCCTGACTTCATCGAACCTAACGACTGCCCGTCTAAAAGTCCAGATGTCCAGTCAGTCTCAACGTGATGGATTATTGCATTTGGGTTATACTGCTACAGAAGGTTCAAGAACACAGGAGAGACATCACAAACACTGATGGCCTGAAAGCTGTACTGACAGACGCCTGGAACAACGTTACACTTCAAACGATCCAGAATGCCATCGGAAATTGGTTACAACGTCTACGCCGCTGTCTGGAAACCAAAGGGAATCATTTTGAACACTTGCATTGATTATGAACATTCAAGTGACAGTGTCAGTAAAATATAAATGAAAATGTGTGTGTCCACCTCATATTACAGAATCTACAATCAATTTCCTGCTTTTTTGTGGGGCACCCTGTAATATTGAACGGGCCTAAGACGACAGATATTATAACTCAAGAAAAAAATTACTTGTTTAAGATCCAATATTGCACGTTTTCCGTAGATCAATAAGGGTGTGCGGGCGGCGATGTTGAAGACGTCGTTTCAACAGCCCAAATGCGCAAAAATACATTGGACTTCCATCTGGGCTTTTCACAGAAATGTCTTCAAACAGAATGACACGAATCCTTAATTTCTCTATCATTTCTCATAAAAATGTAGTGATGTTCTGCGGTATGACTCGAAACCGTGTCTATATGGACCATCGCCTGGTTCCATTCCATACAATTGTGGGATGTCTCTCCGATAGATAGGTGTCAGAATGGATTCTTGGAAGTATCTTGCATTCACCTTTACGTTTTCTGTCCACCTTGCGTATCAAGTTACCCTCATATCCAAATCCCGTAACAACCATAAAGCCACGAGGGAAACTTACCCTGCACTGACGAACAAAGTTGCTGCGCCACTTACCGTCAAAGTCACGGTATGTGATCGCCCGAATGTGACCACTAACAGTGAGCTTGAAATATCATCCATTGCGACAATTTTCTTCCATTTGGAATCCACCAGGTACTTTCGACACAGTCTCCTGAAGTTCGTCTCACGTTCGACAATGTGACGCGGTAGCAGGCGGTGTACACGGGCCTTCCGCACACACACTTCAACCCAGTGTGCGAATTAGATAATCTATATTGGGGGGGATAAAATTAGGCCAAAGGACATAGTCTGAAGGTTCAAATTTCAAAATGAGACAATAAATGCCTTACCCCCCATATATATATATATATATATATATATATATATATATATATATATATATATATATATATATATATATATATAGATAGATAGATAGATAGATAGATAGATAGATAGATAGATAGATATATATGTGTGTGTGTGTGACATCTGTAATAAATAAGAGATTTATTAATTTAATAAATCTACCGACAATAACTATGGACATATATATTGTCTGACATACACCCCCCCCACTAAACCTTTCTGAACGTGTTTTAATGTTGTACTCACTCTTGTCCCCGTAGCTCTCTAAGGTTTATTTAGTTAATAATTTGACTCGAGCGATAGCCATGATCACAAGCATATGTTAATTTTTCCACTCATATTGAAAGCTTCCACTTTGCATTAATACATACAGGTTGCGAAAAGAAACCTATTTCAGTCTTGTGAAAATCACTAAAATTATCAGTTAAACCGGACATTTTTTTTTTTTTTTTTTTTAAGAAAATCTAGATATTAGCCTATCAAATAAGAAATGGATTGTTGCTGGTCCCGATTTCTCACATCAAGGTCAAATCGAAGGCCAAATATTTAAAATCTCTCAATTCAAATTTCGAGCTTGTGCTTCTACTTCCCGCTAAAGCTGTGCTCATCACGACTTTTTTTTCTCCAAATATCGATTCCGTGATGGGCACGGAAAGTCAGCACTTAAAAATTACTTTACTGTTAGGTTGAAGATGAGTTGATTCACTATGGGCTACGTTATTCAAATAAAGTAAAACATTACATTGAAGTTTTTCAGACAAAATTAATTGCGTGGACAGCAAACTGTACAGCGAAAAGATGAAAAAATGAAGGGTTAACTTAAAAAAAAAAACGCTCCAGTTGAAATGCTTATACAGACACGGACAATGACACGGAGAACCAGTCGTATTAACAAATACTGAAACAAATCTTGAATTATTCACTTATTTACCTAAAAATCACCTTCATTAACATGTCTGCTCACTAGGAGCGTATCACCCAGCGTGTACGTTAACATATACTTACGAGAGAATACCTATATCTCAGATTTTGAGTACAGTTTCAAAAGTTCATTTCCGTAAACTGTAAAAGCAGTGATTACTATGCTAATTATCACAAATTAAATGCAACTTTTGAGTTGCATACACACAACCTACTAGGGAATGAAGACCATGTACTAACAAAGAGTACACTGGAAAATGAAATAACATGTTATAACAAAAATTAAAATAAGATGATAATCGATACAAATATAGAGGATGAATATGACATATCCGAACTTCGCCAAGTATGGTAGAAGAAGCTATTTGTTTACTTCTTCTTGGCCAACCGCTAAGAACATTTATAAATCTATATGTGGCTTTGTTATACGCAATTAGTACATTCAAATTCATAAACGATGACGAACTGAAGGGTACGAAGGTACAGTTGCAAGTAACAACCGTAGTCATAATAATATAGTTCTACTAAACAACGTTGAAAATAGTGGGTAATTAGGTGGTAAGTAGAAATGACCAAAACTGAACAGTTTACATCGATCACTTCGAAATACAGCTAGAAGATTAAATTTACAAGAAATAACCAAAATCAGTGAAATTTGGAGTTATACTAAGTATAGTTTGAGGGGGAAAGCGAGCATCCCCGGTGGGGATACTTCAGCTGACTTCTTTGGGGGGGAACAAAATGTGATTGAGGGGGAAAATCCCCCTCATCCCCCCCGGTAATTCGCACCCTGCTTCAACCTGAGGCGCTTGCGAACTGTTTTGTTCACAGCTGATGGTGCGAGGTGGAATCTCTGGCCCATACTACGTTGTGTCGGGGATCTTTTTGGCATGCCAATCGACGGATTTCCCCTTGCACTAAGAGTGTTTGTTACCTTGCTTGCAGCCCTTTTCCTAGTGGTTTTTGTGGCTGAATGTTTCGCAAGGGGAGCCTGTTGTGAACAACGGGCCACAATAGCTTTTGCAGTAATCAGTTCGAGTATTAACCCAATTCCCCGAAACCGTTTCACAATGCGTACGCACGAAAACTTAGCATGGAAAAGGGCAATTAGGTAACCCTCCTACTACCGGTTGATTTCCGGCGGCATCAACACTCACGCACCTACAAGATCAGACACAATACTGCTCACGGCAGCAACCTTATAGTTCCTGCATATGCCAGATGGCAGCACCAAATCGAAAATGGTCGGTTATACAGGAAACAACCTTCTGAAACTGCAGACCAATAATAATAATAATAATAATAATAATAATAATAATAATAATAATAATAATAATAATAATAATAATAATAATAATAATAATAATATTTTAGGATTATTAATATAACTATCACCGTTGGAATTAGCTTCGTTTGTAAGCATTGTGGCAGCTACTGCACTGTCTCAGTTCTGTGTGCTAGCAGTAGCGTCATTTCAGCTTTTCCAGGAGGGAACAAGATTGTCCACCGACATACGAGTTGAGTTTTACGTTTTATCTTTGCATATTAATACATAATTTATTAAAAAGGATGTTTCTGAAACTCAGGGGAGGTCAACTGCTCTTCCCAAATGACGCCCTATGTGCTGGTGCCAAATTTCAGAACTAAGCACGGGAATGGATCAGATACACGTTCTAAACGGCACAAGTTTTAACCTACACAAGACTTAAAATTTAGGACTTGTGCCCATATATTTAGGACTTATGAATGCTACCTAACTTGAAGCCATGGAGTCATCTGCTGCTTATGAATATGAGAGTACAACATTTTGCTCTATAGAGATATTCTGAAATGTCTATCGATGTATCTCATTTCAGCCTTATTATTGTCTTTTCAGGGGTTCCAGGGACTGAAGTTGTATCTCACAATTCAGAACACAAGTCTGGAAACATTAGACAGTACTGTTCTAGGGCAACTTGGCCGAGTTCGCAATCTTTCACTGGACGTCAGAAACAACCAGCTCAAAATGCTGGAGAACCCTTGTACAGCGGAACGTCCTGGAGTACCTCAAACAGTGTTTCTCACAGAACTTCAATTATCAGGAAACCCTTGGATATGTGATTGTAACTTGGGGTACGTATTTGTATATAAACCCTAACATGCATTAATTATACAGGGTATTCGGAAACAGTAACAAAAAAAAAACTTTGAAAATGAAAGGTTTCTCTGAAGAACTGGGAAGGGAATCTTGTCCCATTCCCTTTGCACAGCTTTCCAAAGTCCTCCCACAGTCATCACACGCCGTTTCCCCAAAGCCCGCTTCAGCAATTCAAATCCACAATAGTCCATAGGACTTGCATCTGGAGATTTAACAGGTATCTCATTGAAAGGTACCACATGTATACCACTTGCCTCCTCCATCCCCCTGTAGAATGCGAGAGACGATCGTGAGGTATGTGATGAGGCCTTGTCCATGTGATGCGCACCAGATTGGCGTCATTTCCGTACATTGTTGGAATCTCATGCTTGTAGGTCGGCCGCATGATCTGCTCCTGAAAACACTGTGAATTTATTTTGCAGTTCTTCGCCACCCTACGAATCTTCAGTTTATCTCGGTAACAGTAGCCAGTAACGACCATGAACTCTTTTGGGAAGGATTTACAGACACGGACCCACCTCCTGAAGTTCTTGGCGCCTTTCTCTCGGTACATGATGGCTCTTGGTTTGCCGCAGTCGGAAAGGTAAATCCATGCTTCATCGAGCGTTACGACGTACATCCACCTTTGTTTTGCCAGATGCCGTTCGTACAGCTTCCGGGCGTTACACTTTCGTTCCTTTTGGTGGGCATCCGTGAGAAGATGGCCGCGAGCTTTCATGAATTTTTCCAGCTTGAGTTGATGGTGTAACGTCCGCTTCACAGTCCCCAAAGACACGTCAAGACGATTCGCCATACACCTTTGTATTGGCGGATTTCCTTGCATTGCCATTTTGCGAAGTTTCCTCTGCATGGTGGAGGTGGCCTTGGTGCATTCCCGCTTCCTAGGCAACCTCGTTGGTGATCCAAATGGGGAGCTTCGTTGCCCTTGTACTTTTTAATGACATTTTTTATTCCACTTAAACTGATGTTGTAACCATTCTTCTTGCACTGTTTTCTAATGACAGAAACACTAAAGTGGGCGTCATAAAGAGGCGCAACATAGCCTTCCCAAAACCGGCTTCGTTTGGGCGGCATTTTGGTCACAGAGCGGAAACCCACACACTTGGAAATAAATTTAACACAACATTCACAACAATGGTCCTGTTTTGTGCGTTATTGTCGTCCGCGCGGAAAAACAACTCCGTTCCCAGGAAGCCACTCCACAATACTGCAGGACCCCACGAGCCAGGTCAGGTGAGTCCATTCTGCCCGGGAGGGGGAAGGAACGAAATCGGCCAAACGTAGGCTGAGCAGCCTCTGTATAACTTTAAAATTAAGGATTTGTGCACCCATTTTTTTGTGTGTGTGTTCTTTCCGAACGCCTTGTGTTTCCTAGTAACTTGTTTTAATTGTGCTAGTTACGGTAAAATTTGATTAAGTAACTATACAAATTGCTTTCCCCTTATGAATCTTTTACAACACTAATGCTAAATGCTAAAGCAATACAACTTTTACTTCACTATTGTTGCTTGAAAAAGCCTTAAAATTAGGCTGTGGGAGAAGAATGATTAAAGCAAGTGAATAATGACCGAAGAACTGTGATGAGATAATGTAGGAGGAAACTCGCCGAGTGCCCCGAGGACACTCGCCGACACGTGTTGTCCACCACAAACTTATTTAGCCGGAAATCGAACCAGGGACCCACGCACCGGTGAGCGCTCTACCACTGAGCGACCATGCACTCTTCTTTCTTTAAGAGTTGTCTTGATTACTGACTAACAAACAAGCCATAAAGCATCTATCATTATTACCAATCACTTAAATCGTAATTTACCTATCGTACTCACTTAAATCGCCATCAGTTCTATTTATTGTAAACTACCTCACTCACATGCAGCGCCAAATTTACGAAAGTCCAATCCTGTGAACGTACACAGGGGGCAAAATTTTTAAGAGTGCCAATTCCATAATGCTGTTTACTGCAAAAACTAAAAACTGATGAAACTGTCTCTTTGTAATATTAAACGAAGTAAATGCCAAAGTCATGATCAATCATCCTACTGACGCGTTCCCGAGAAATGCCCACAATCTCTGCCACACGATTTGCTGAGATTCTGAGATTTTCGAGATCACGAATTTCGTCCATAATTCCGGGAACAGTCACTGTTTTTGGTCTTCCTGCAGGTGGAACATCATCTGTTGAGAAATCGTCACATTTAAATGGTGTCCCCCAACCCCCAAAATATTTATGAAAGGGCAGAGTCCCATAGTGTTTCACTGGTCTCCTCATGAATTTGCTACGGTGTGTCTTCCCTTGTTGGAACAGGGAGGGCGGTGGCTCAGTTGTAGAGTGTTCACCTCCGGTGCTTGGGGTCCCTGGTTCGATCCCAGTTCGCGCCGTGAGGACTTTGTGGTGGACAAACACCGTGCTCATGAGTTTTATCGAGGTTCTCCCGTTTCCTCCCACTTTATTCATTCCACCATTTTACCATTTCATTCATATCTCATTATCACCGTCTCCTTTAGCCTGACCGGCATAACCGAGGGACGTAAAACTCAAAGATTTCATTTCATTTCCTTGTTGGAACAAAAATTTGGTGGCAGCTCTGATCTCGATGTTCGTGAACTTCGCTGCTTGGGCACACATGAACAATTCAGAGTCCTAGAAAGTCGATAAGAATTTCAATATTAATATGGAAATTTGTATTTGTACATAAAGCGATATGCTTTTAAAAATAAATGTACAATTTAACGTTCTACCTGAACTCTTCGGTTGGGCAAGGAATTTTTCAGCAGCTTCTCGTATACACTTTTATTTTATACAGTTACAGTAAAATGTATAGCAGGTAGTTTTCAAACTTATAAAACAAAATTAGTTCCATTTTCAAAAAGTAGAAGCAACAATTCGAAAGTTTTAGATGAAATATTAATGAAGAAGGAAGTCTTATTCCGCAGTTGCGATATTGTTGCAAGTAGGTAAACGAGACGTGGGTGCTGTAGCCTACAACCTGTAGGGATGGGTGGGGCCTGTGCGTGTAAGACAGAGGCAAATTTCGCTGTGCACATGCGTAGCACTTATATCCGGCCCTAGTTCATATGTTCAAAAGTAGATGAATAACACTTCAAAAGTTTCGAAAGTTACTTTTACAACATATTAATTGTGCGCATTATTCTTGCCTCTACAGAATGTGCACAAGAATAAATTAGGACGAGTCCAGAATAGTTATTTATAGAAGAAAATCGTCGTATAATTTGGAACGTTTTAAAATTATAGATAATCCAAAAGGAAGAATATTTACAAGAAATTCACTCCCCAGACCCCGAAGGGTTCATATTCCTACAGGTAAAAAGGTCTGAATTCACCACTGAATATACATTAACAGAATATTATATAATGCTCTTAAATTTACTATTTATAGGCTAACTAGCATCTATAATGTAACCCAGTTGTCATTCTAATTCTATCTAAGTTGCAGTCAAATATACCTCAAACGTGTACTTAAAAAAGTACCATAACCATAGATTGGTTAGTTGGTTGGATTTCAGTTTAGCGTCTCGCTTAGCACCGAGACTATATGAGACGTGGATCTACAGCTTAACGTGGAGTCTGAAGCACATGCACTCCCACTGGGAATCGAATCCAGGTCCTGCGTCGACGTCGCGTACGTTAACCATATAGCCACGAGGAGTTCTATAGCCATGGAATAACTGAGAGGAAACTGCTCATCTGCCGTAATTACGTAAGTTTAGATTTATTACTCACTGAAGCAACACTGTTTATAGAAAGATATTTCTCCTCCTCTAGCGCTCATGTTACTTTCTCTTCAGGTAAAGTTATCTGAATTATTCAAGGGTTCGAACTTCGGAAATTTCATTACATCTCATATAGATCGTCCGATTCGAATGAAATTCGCCTCAGAGCTAATACCTGTGAAGTGCATCCTGGCTTTAGTTTGACGGTTCCAGGCCAGCACACTGATCTGTGTAGAGGAAAGGCTGATGGAAGTATCTAAAACAAGGGCGTGTTGCTTGAAGGTTGTCGAACAGTGAAATTGCGTATGCGAACCACTATGTGAATCACAGTCTGTCTGCAATGTCCAGACAACGCTATCAAATGCTTGTTACGCAATTAAATGACATTAACGTTGGTCTATACTGAGACTTGAATAGTCATTTTGCGAAACTGCCGTTAAAGTGGTCAAGAAGTATCACTTCTCCATCGATACTGCACATGACAGGAGGCGAAGGGTTCCTACAACAGATGTATCTTGCGATAAAACGGGAAGTGTCTCAGCAGATAGATCGTTCCGGTCACTCTGACAGGACGGCAATCGCCAATCCAATCAAAGACATGTTTTTTCCTTCATGGAAGCGAAAGAACACTAAAAATCAATTATTTAAGTCAAGTTGAAACATTTGCATTCCTCTCGTACGATTACTCTTGATACCTTTTCATCGCCAAATACATCTTCGATAATGTTCGGAGAAACAGGATATGCGAGATGAATGAAGACAGCAATATTTAATGAATGAGATTAATTTCTGTTCAGTAGTGACGGATGTGCGTGCCCGCAATGTACACTCATGTCCAAAATTATTGTCGCATATCTATAACTGTCTTCTTGTAAGAATATAATTTGATAACGATTTTCAAGGTACTTTTAATACTGATACTATGTGTATAATTGGGAAATATGTATTTGTGGTAAATTTCATAGGAAAAGAATTATAAATACGAAAATCATAATGAGTAAAATAAAATGTAACTAAATGGGCAAGAAAATTTTATTTTCGTTTTATTGTTCTTATTTGCTGCTCTTTTGACATGAAATTTACCACATACTTGTCTTTACCAATTACATACATACTAACATTATAAGAAATACCGGGCGAATTATATTACTATCAAATTATATTACTGGAACAACATAGGCCTATTTATAGTCATGCGACAATAATTTTGGACATGAGTGTACATGTGAGCAGGAATATCAAGTATACTCGTATGTTTGCAAAAGATCTGCACATGGCATTCTGGTATTAAAAATAAAAGCAATAAGCTTCACATCCCAATCACCTCTGCCCTTTATTCAATATAGTACGACTTTAGTGTGTCGTTCATTCGTGACATCGTCAATCTTGGCTCCTCATCTTCATGACATTTTGTGGGGTCCCCAACAGGATAACGTACATCCTTATATTGCCCGGTAACTAACAGTAAGCATGATCTGATCAGTATACGACTTCTACAGTGACCAAAAAGGTCTCCGCGTTTAAGCCCTTTCGAACAAGTGTAAAGAATGATGGGACAGGCCTGATATCCAGTTAAACACCATGCAACGATACCTCAACACCTGCAGCGAGCCACTATTCCAGCCATTCAGTATCTGTGCGATTGCTACCTACGTAACTCCTTGCGTGGCCACTCCTTGCTACAAAGATAGATTACATAGAAATCATCCATCATACGGATTATTTTTGGATGAAACAAGTGAATTTCAAGCAGAGATTAAATCTGCATTTGCATATAAATCCTAATCTCTTGCTCTTTGCTATATGGTTAGAATGCACACCTTCGGTATGAGAGAATCGTGCTTACTTTCCATGAGAAATCATGTAATTTGAATTCCACATTATGCTGTAGGTCCACGTCTCATATAAGCTTGATGCAGAAAAGGAACGTTAACCTTTCTTTACAAAAAGGTATCCTTGACAAATTGCTTCAATTTTAATGACTGAAATCCCACAGTACTATTACATTAAGTATTACTACAAATCTGGATCTTAATCTCTTAAATTCTTACAAAGATTTTTAATTTCAGCTGGGTGGAAGTATGGGAGAGAAAACGACGGCAGTATCTCTGTAACAATCTTCATGGAGAGCCCAACCCTAATTGCCTGTCTGGCGACGACATCAGAATAGCCACCTGCAGCAACAAAAACAATCGATCTCTTTTGGAAGTACTTAAGAATGACATCGAGTGTGGATGGTCCTCTGCCAACAGAATGGGACCAATGAATATCAGCATCCTCATTGTCACATTTGCAACAATTATATGTACAGTATTTTAATCACTGCCATTTATGCACTAGATTCAATGCATTTCAATTCAATGTAAAAATGTTACAGTAAATGTATATAATACATGTAAAGCTAAATCCTTTACACTGTCAAATATGTCTATACCAAGAAACAAAACGAAATAAAACGAGCTAATTTTAGGTTTTATTCTTTTAATCTCAATACGCAACATGAAATGATGCTCTATCTCATGTTCGAAAAATCTCAACAGCCGCTCTCCTTTCAAAAGCTTAAACTCACATTCTTCTTTATGTTCTGACATATAGACTTCGAAGAATAGACGAAGAAAACATGCGGCATTATAAACTTTATGTCCATTGAAAATCAATAATGTAATTGGATGTGATTCTTATCTAAGTACTTTTTAGATAGCTATAAAGTCCTTTGAAAAAGTCAAATTTTCAGTTCCCTCTGCATTTGTTTCTACTTGTTCGAAATGCGTCATATGATGACCACAATATTAGACAGTAAGGCACTTTAGATATGTGCTGCCCCGTTCGTTTCATCAAAGGAAATGAATATTGAAGCTTGATACTTATTTTGTTTTACTTATGACTATATTGTGTTTCCTGATTATTTATATTGTGGATTATTTATCTCAATACGCCCCTGCAACTTTTAAATAAAAAAATGCTGATATTTTGTGTCGTACAAATACCGCAAGGGGGACATTGACATACTCAGTGATACCATCTGGTTAAGTGCTGCCCACCCAATCAACTTATATTTTCAAACGGCACCATGTCATCTTATCACACATTTCAAGTCTATATCACAAACGAAAACTTATATCGTCACATGGACGCTACAGCAGCATAAATATCCGAATTTTGGAGGCCTCTACAGCAGTAATAACGCAAGTGAAACAGACGGGACAATGCACATCAAAATATCATAGTGTTTAATAATATGATCATGATTTAACGGATTTCGATTTAATTGGAACAAAACTACAAAGAGCTGAAAATACGACTTGTTTCAAAAGCCTTTATCTATAATTTTTAAAAAACCCTACTTAAATGAGTATCTAATCCAATTGCATAGATGGTTTTCGATAGACGTGAAGATCATAATGCCGTTTCCATCAACTTGATACCTCAAACCAAACTGAAGATATGGTAAATACTGGTAAAGTTTCCAAAACTGCTTAAAATTGTATAGGTCTATTCCGAAAACCTGTAATTCCAACTACCAATAAGTATTTTTGTAATGCTGTAGAAGCAGAGTAAATAAAGAAGTTTTAAAGAGTTCTCACAAATGCGCCATTTTAAGCAATATATCAGAGTTAAACAGTTTTTCCATACCTTCGGGATGGTTTGAGATGTCAATTTGTTGTAAACGGCATTATAAACTTTATGTCTATTGAAAATAAATAATGTAATTGGATGTGATACATATCTAAGTACTTTTTAGATAGCTATAAAGTCCTTTAAAAAAGTCAAATTTTAAGTTTCTCTACATTTGTTTCTACTTGTTCGAAATACGTCATATGATGACCACAATATTCGACACTAAGGTACTTTAGATATGTGCTATCCTGTTCGTTTCACTTGAATTATTATTGCTGTAGTATCATTCAAAATGTGATGTTCTTCGATGTTTGTGATACCGTAGCGTCCTTCGTTTGCAACATTGCACAATAAGTATGGAACTGTAAATTTCCGTTTCATATGTAGCCAGAACTATGTAACTATCTAAAAAATACAACTTTATGTTGGGTTGGCAACATAGATAATCTGATGGTGTTGCAAAGTACATCAAACAATATCCCCCTGTGGATATTCGCATGGTACGAAATTTCAGCCTTTTGTACAGGGTGATAAAATAAGACCTCCTACATTCTGATCGGATGTCAATAGAGGGGCGAGAGGGTTGGGGATGGAGCCCGCTCACTAATTTCCTGCCCTTTCCAGTTGGCATCATGGTTTGATCAGGAGCTCATCGTGTGTACATAGTTGAAATGGTTTTCAAAAGCAGCAGTTCTAAAATTACAATGCAAAGAGCTTTTCCCTTCAAGTTTCCTATCCCACGTAATGAAAATGTCCCGGATCGGAAGACCATCTTACAGTGGGTCTTGAATTTCCGGACGAAAGATGCCCAGTTTGGACTAACTTCACTCGAACTCACGCTCACTCGACCTCATACTCACAATATCATTTCGACATCACACTCATTCGACCTCACGCTCACACAACCTAATACTCACTTAGTGAATGTACGGTCGAGTAAGCATGAGTTCCGATCTCATAAGCGCCGATCTCATGAGTACAGGCACATTTCTTCCAGACAATAGGTTTAGCGTTGAAAAGAAAAATTATCTTGACGCCCTAAAAGTGCCCCGTACGCCAAAGAGTATTGAAGCTGTGAGACAGTCTGTTTTGCAGTCCGCAAAATGTTCTGCAAGGAAGCGTGATGCAGTTATTAAACTTCCCTGGAAAAGTGTAAGAGAAATTTTACAAAATCTGCATTTTTACCCTTATAAAATTATGAATGGCCGGTAGATTTTTTGAGACGTCAACAGCCATGTGAGAACATCATATAAAATGTCCCAGCATTTTGTGTGTGTGTGTGTATGTAGTAATGATAAAAATATTTCTACTTAAGTGGTTATGTAAACAAACAAAATTTCCGGTATTGATCTGATCATAAATCAAATACTAACTGTTATATTTTCGAATAAACAACTTTCTATCTGTAATACTTTTTTGTTTTATTAGCCTTTAAAATGTGGAGGTTTTATTGGGCCACCCTGTATCTATTAGTTTAAAAGTTACAAGAGCATAAAATAAATGGTCCATTCGGTACATATATAAATAAACACATAGGACAAAAAATCACGAAGTGCGTACTTTATTGGTCAATAAGGTATTACATCACCACGAGCGCAGATTACAGCTTCCATTTTTTTGTGACATGCAGTCAACGTGGGGAGTACGACGTTCAAATTCAGTTTGATCTATTCTTGGAACAACTGGTCCTGCAAAGCGGTCAACATGGAGGGATGTTGATGTCTCCTCTTCACGGCCCGTTCCAAAATGTCAAAAATTTTCTCGATAACGTTGTGATCAGGCGAGTTCGAGGGCCAGGTGATATGTGGGGTCCACTTCATGCTCAGCATACTATTCCCGCACAATCCTGGATCGGTGTACGGTGCAGTTGTCGTGTTGATATTGGGACTCTGGGATGTAGCTGTCTCGCACAAACTGGACAAATGGCAACACCTTATCATCCACAATGGTTGGGCACCTCTATCAAGAGAACCACAGTAACACCCACACAACATGACACTACCACTCCCGTTCTGTACAACACTTTGCACCAGCTTTGTAGGTTTCTCCGGCCCCCCACATCACCCTAGAGCGGCCGACATTGGAACAGAGACGGAAGCGAGATTTGTCTGACAAGAGGATGCGTCGCCATTGGTTTCTAGTCCAGTGCTGGTATTCCATCGCCCACCACAGGCTATTTTCCTTCTGTATGGCAGCCAGTCTTGGGCATACCCTGGCAACGCGACTGAATATGCTTACACCATGCAGTTCTCGTCGTAGGGTTCGCTCCGAGACTTGGCGATTGGGTCTTGCATTGTACTTCTGCAGCAGTTCCTGCCGAGTTTGGAACTGTTTAGATGTCGCTAATTTCCTCAGAAGTGTACGGTCCTAACCTGCCCAGATGTCTACAGTCGTGTTCGGACATAATGGGTTTCCTGCTATTGTTGCTCTGATACGATTGGTTTCTGCCAGACATCCTCTACTATGCATGGACAGTACTGACCGTGGATTCGGACACGCCAACGAACTGCAACCCTCCCGCAGGAAATGACCATGTTCGCCCCGCGGTCCATGGTTCGATCTGTAACGAAATGATACCGCATCAGCCTGGACGTCTTACAAGCAGCAAAATGTCACAAATAATATACAATACTCACATTCACAGTATCTACAAGCACATTACTGTCAGGCCACTTTCCACAAGGCCCCTAGAATGTCCACACATCGTAATATTTTAGGTGTTATATATCACCAAAATCCATAGAAATTCCCAAAATTAATTGGACAGTTTGCCTCAGTCTGAGCTTGGTTATTAGATAATCATAAAAGTAGAATAATCAGGTGTTGGTAGCCAATGATGGATGGAGAGACGATAAAACATGTTCATTCACATGGCGAATATTATGAGATTGGTAATGTAATTCTAACAAATAAGTTTCTTTCCTCTCTTACTCTCTCTCTGTTTTCTCATCAAATCTGTAATTTTCTTTCATTTTGTGCGCGTCTGTATGCTAGATAATTGCACTGAAAGGTAACTGCAAAATTTATAAGAGTATGAACGCGTGAGTACAAAAAAAGAAAAGCTCTAGAGTAATTCGGGGGTAAGTGACCATTAGGGTGAAGTGAATAGAGTTAAGGTTAATTATGTGTAGCAACTAAGCGTGATCAGCGCAGACCTTGCAAAGCCTCTGTGTGTGCAGTATTGAGTCTGGGGCTGACGAAGAAGGTAGTGTATAGAGGAAAGAAGCGAACTATTGAATGCAGCGAGCACGGACAGCAGGGAAGGTGAGTAGATTTGTAGCCTTTCTTGTTGCTATTATAATATGTAACAGTAAGAAACTAGGGCAATTATTTCTAGGGATGGCCACAGTTTTGGTTCCGCGAGGAACCGGTTCTTGCAGATCCGGTTTACAGAACCGGTTCCAAACCTGGATCTGAAAACCCGGTTCCAGAACCAGATCTTAGGAACCGGTTCCAGACCTGGATCTGAAAACCCGGTTTCAGAAACGGTTCCATACCTAGATCCGAAAGCTCCCAAAGCCCCGTAAAGGAGGCACAAAGTTCACCTTCAAAATACTGCAAATGAGACCACGCGCTTGTGCCCTCCCCGCCCAGACCCGCTTGTGCCCCCCAGAAAAAAGTTTGATCCACCAGTGGGTGTTTAGTCAATGAGTTTGCCAGTTACACAGTTTGTTTAGGAAAATGAGACAAGCGGCCGCCGCCTGGACACCTGCTTGTCGCTTTCACCATTTCATCTAGCACACTGTTCACAGCCTGCCAGCAGCTCGGTTTAGGTTGGCCACAAAGTTCTGGAACCGGTTCCAGAGCTAGATCCGAAAACTCGGTTCCAGAATCGGATCTTAGGAACCGGTTCCAGACCTGGATCCGAAGAACCGGTTCCCGACCTCGATTTTCTAGAATCGGATCCGTTCAGAGCCGAAAACCGGTTCTGGCCATCCCTAATTCTTTCCTGAAGTTATCGTATTTTACCCAATACTTCCACAGCAGCATGAGGCGATTCTTAGGTACGCATGTATATAGATATGCTTCAATAAATTGCGAACATAAAGATACAAAGCAAGTTTTGAAAAAAAGACGATGAGGTGGGGTGAAGTGACTAACATATTTTGGGGTCATGTGAATAGTTCTGTTAATCATTGCATGTATCATTAATCATTCCATGTATACAATATGAATCAAAGAACATATTTACATATATTTCTTGTCTGCTCTACAAACCACAGTCTCGTATAGGAGAAACCTGGGTTCAAGATCTATTGGGAACTCAAATATTGCGTTCTTTCTTGTAAGGTCAAACAACTCAATCTTCCCGAGACGGTACTTTGGACCCGATCTCGGGTTTGAATGTCTATTTACTTCTTAAGCATTTCTACAACAATAGCTTATGTACTTTTACATCATGTAGGTGTTCTTCGTTAGCTGTATACTCATTATATAGCAGTCTATATCTTCTTATTTACATTATATCGAGGACATTTCTTCTCATCACTGCACCCCATATGTATATTCAGTTCACCCCAATAAGTTAATAATTTACTTTGTATGATTCATTTCTTTCTGTGCACGTTACTTCAGGCACGATATCAACCATACTTGTATTTTCAGACTACAGAAGGTCTCTTTTATTCATATATAATATTGTCAATTAGCCGTGCTACCATTTCTGTGTAAGATTTTTTTCACTTTCATGCTTACTTCGTTCACTTCCCCTCGAATTACTTTTTTTTCTTACGGGGGATCGTCAAAATGTGATCAAACAAGCATGTAAAACTTGTATAGAACGTAAGAGATGCCGCTGAGCTCATACAATGTTTAATCTTTCTGTGTAGTCTGTGTTCAAAATCACTGTCTTATTTTTCAATATGGAAACAAGAATACATGTAAAATTATATCTGAAAGATTATCTTCATTAAGAAATGATGAACTGAGACACAAATATGTGAATATTGAAAATCGGGTAGTGAACATCATTATTCCACAATAAAATTCCCCAATAATGCTATAATTTCAGCTGTTCTGAGTCATCATTTTTGTCTGGGTCATTGGTCTGTTTGAGTCAAAGGCTGAGATCAGATGACTTGGACAAAATCCCTGAGCCGGTGACCTACGCTAACACAAGTAGATAGGACTTGATTGATTAAACTATGGATGCCTTCATAAATTTAAGTATCTTCACTACTTCATTTTTTTCAAAAGGAAATCAGTAACAACAAATAATACACTGAGCAAGACTATGTGAAAAAAGTGACATTCTTGTTTCTTTATTGAGGGGGAATTCCGCCCAGTAATACACCATTTTGATATTAGTCTATAACTCTGTATTTGCATTTATAACTAATCTATTTACTGCATACTTCACACAATCGTATACTATATGAGTTGTGGGTTATCTAAATTTGTGTAACCTCCCTGCAACGGACAAATAATCATGTTTTACCGCTGTTCGTTATTTAAGTATTTCACTATATTTATAAGTTTTTTATAAAAATCAAGTTTGAAAAACTGGACGTTCTTAGTGCACTTTTAAATATTTTAATAAATGTTTAACACAGTTTTACTAACACACACTGCGGTTTTACTAACACAAATTTTTAAACGTTTTCCTTATAATAATAATAAATAACGTTATCGAATACTATATAAATATTGTACGGCTAATTATCATTATAATCGCTACCCGAGGTATAATTTCCTTTATTGGAACTAGTCGTCCCCCAAATCTGCACATTGCCATCTCTGCAAATTCTCTGCACGCTAGCGACATCTCTTAGCGCCAACAGGAGGCAGAGCAACAACAAACAACTATTCACCTGGCTGCAAACTATAGGAAATCAACGTGACTGACAGCTTGAGACCTGTTGCTTTATAATAAGGGTTAAGAATATTTTAATATTTTCGCCTGAATGTTTATGCAACCCGTAGATTTAGATTTGAAATTGCATAAGATTTTAATATTATCTCTTTCTGCTCTACGAGTATCTTCGAATGCCTTTTTACGTTCTTCTTTACCAAAAATTTGGAGCAAATCTCACTAAAATACTATTTTCCGGATTTATTGTTACTAACTCACTCTATTTACAAGGATTCATCTAAAAATACAGTGCCTCTGAAGCCTTTCGGACTTACTGTGTACTGCAAACCCAGCCACGCTGTTTTGGCATGAACTTCGAAATAAAGAGATCCAATAAAACTGTCGATAACTACAAAAATAAATAAATAAATAGCCTAGAAATTGCACTGGAATTTTTCCTATTATAAATAAGGATACTTTTATCTTTTTTTTTTCATTTCTTAGGTGAGAGAGATTAAACCACTTTAATTTAATTGTTTTTGATATAAAGATATTTCAATATTTTTTAAGTACTGAAAACCAGGGGTAAAAGTGGATCTGAAAAGGTAGGGGGACGCATGACGTACCCCATGTCTATCTTTGTCCAATTCTTAGGAAGTGCGGGGACGCCATAGATATTTTTGGAAGTGGGAGAACGGCGTTACCCTTCACTTTTACATCTGCTGAGAACTATATACTGATTGGTTAATTCGTTCAGAAATACTTAAACAAGAACAAGTAGGAAATTGTTCCATGTAACCGTACAACTCTAATCTACAATGAATGATGCATAAATTCTTTCTGTTTGTAGTAAATACTCATCTTCATTTTGGTGTTTTGAAGACCTTAAAATCACAGTCTCTCCTTTTTTTTTTTCCACAATCAAAGACTTCACAAACAATTATAGAATCTTAAATACCAATAAATATATTATCAAAGCTTTGGTTCTATGCAGTGATAAGATCAACTTTATCCTCATCATTTTTTTTCTTTTCTTGCTAGATATAAAAAAACGCATAAATAGTGACCTAGGTGAAGCTAGTATCTCGCTCTCGTAACGTAACGGAAAGCAAAACTTTCCTGGGAGAAGCCTTGGCACACTGGTTACCTAATCACCGCTACATTTAGTAAGATTTTCTCTTATTCTTCTTGTCTGCAACTGTTTGTTCAGCATCTGACAGCGACAGTTATTCGCAAGCTTCGGAGCTCTGTTTAATTTTTTTTTTTTCTTCGCTTTTTCTTTCCTCAAAGATTAATTAAACTTCATGTACTAGATTAGTACAGGTTCAGGGATGGGAAAGCGTGTCATCATCTCAGTTTTTGTCTCTCCGTTGAGGAAAAAAAAAAGCAAAAAGAATCTTCCACATCTTCCTAATGACACACGGCATTACTTTCATAATTTCATCATGAATTTAAGATACGAAATAAAAACTTTATTAGCTTTGTTATATAAGATTATTTGTATACAGTAAAAGCCAAGTTACTTACTGCAAGCTGGATGAGAAATGTATAATTAATACAAATGGACACTTTACAGTATAATAACATAAGGCTGTATACGTAAATGCATAGACACCAGATAGGCGGTCGATCCTCGGTTTTAGGTAAGTCTAATTATTAAACGATGCTGCTAAACTTCAGGAGATAATTCCTTATGAACGAACGGAACAGAAACACTGGTAATATAAAATTTCGAAAAAGTGACAAACTGAATAAATATATATTCTGATGTACACTCATGTTCAAATGATTGTCGCATATCTATAATTGTCTTCTTGTAAGAATATAATATGATAATGATTTTGCAAGGTACTTTTAATATTGATACCATGTGTATAATCAGGGAATGTATATTTGTGGTAAATTTCATAGGGAAAAAATATAAATACGAAAATTAGAATGAGTAAAACAAAATGTTGCTAAAAGAACAGGAAAATTTTATTTTCGTTTTATTGTTCTTATTTAGTGCTCTTTTGACATGAAATTTGCCACATACATGTCTTTGCTGATTATACACATACTAACATTATAAGAAATACCAGGCGAATTCGTTATCAAATTATATTCCTACAACATATTTATAGACATGCGACAATAATTTTGGACATGAGTGTACATACAGCAGGAATTAAACTGATAAACATAGATTCATAGATTCTAATGTACCTGCGGCAGCTACAAGTCAGAAATGGATATCGTATCCTTAAGATCAATTTCTATAAACTTATTCTATGGGTTGGCATTTAGGCATACAATAATATTATTTTATTCTGAAATAATGGCAGAACTTCCACCGGCTCTCGCGAATATCTATCGCCTATTCACAAAATGTTTTCATATACGGTAACAATACTACGAATACCAATTCCTTTGTATACAGTATAGCCATCTATCACTCATATCACAATCTGTTCGGAAGAAGTCGCCTTGTGAAAGGCTTCCACAAGTCTATCTTCTAAATGAAGTCATTCTAGAATGGTATAAGTATTTATTACTTCTGTCTATCTCCAGACTGCGATATTTAATTGAAAAAAAAGAGATTATCTTCTACTGTGGTAATATTATAGTTAGAAATTAAAACAGTAGTAAAAAATTAATCCTGTTTACGATTGGGTACTGAAATATCAAACATCAACCGGAGTGAGCTAGCCTTACACATACTCTGGACTTAGCTCATATTCAATAACGTGTGTGCGATAAAATATTGAAGTCTTATACGTAGTTATATACAATTCAGGTTTACAATTTTAAAAATTTAAGCAGTAATAACTATACAATACATCGAGTAGTTAAAAATGAGCGAGAAAACGTATTAAAAATTTAATGAACCTAATATTACTGTGATATTGAAATAATTTTAAAATAAGTTGAAAAAAATGTTCATTTACGAACAGGTAAATACTGGATGAACCAGAATAAAGTTTATTTAGCACAAACTTTAACAACTTTCCTCAGATAATACAGTAAAATAAGCATTAACTAGGCAGCATCGTTCAACTGAAAATTACAGAATCATAAAAGCAGCCAACCTATACCTACCTCCAACCTGATAAGATTATATGGCTAAAATGAAATGTCCCAGAGATTCTGTATAAGCCCAAATCAAGTAGCTAAATTACCGAAAGAACATTTCAAATTGTCACTAGACATTCACAAACCTAGCCCAAAGTAGTTATACAAGAAGAAAATGAAGATAAGTGTAATGTCCCCATTTGTACCCGTAGATGATGTTGAATATGTTATATAGTAGGGCACAAAATTCCCGGTCGCCATTGGCGACTAGAAATTTAGAACTGGCGACCTGTGTTCAGTAGGAATGGTTTCTACATAAACTCACAGGGCTGCGCAGCTTCTGTTTCATACGAAAATAATTATCACTGAGTGAGAGAAAACACGGAATGTGAAGTCTTCACAACGAACATGTAAGATGAAATTTTTAGGGATGCGCACGAGACAAGATGTGAGATTGTCTCGTCTCGAAAATGTCTGTAAAAGTGGTCTCCGCTCGAAAAATATATATTCTTCTATTGGAAGAGCTGTGTCTTGAATCGAATTTTCTCAGGAAAATTCTGACTCGACTCGTCTCGTGCGCATCCCTAGTTTTCACAACGTTGTAATTGGCACAACTCAACATGTATATACGTGTATATGAAATGTCCAATTCAAAATTGATTATCCTGAATCTAAGTCTGGTTTTGAAATTTTACGCACTGATGTAATCTCTTTCTTTATCAAACCAAAGGCCGTGGAGGGGGATCTCTTATAATTTGTACGCGAGAGGTACTGGCGACCAACATTTTTGAATTGGCGAGTGCGTCTGCCTTTGAAATTTTGCGCCGTTATATAGGATACTTCAAAATTTACACTACTCACCTAAATACCATATGTAACCACGCACAAGCAATTATTCCGACAGGACGCCGATCGTATAAGGTGTTAAATCTCTGTCTGGTGGTATAGTATTCTACACTTGCTGTAGATCTTACTAGTTAGCACAGCTGAGCAACAAGTTCCCGAAGCACGACTGGTGATACTACACCGTCTCGTCATGTTCACATACGATCGATAAGGTCCGAACACCAAGTAGGCCAGGATAGAACATGTCCTTCGCTGTACAAACATGTGTTTTATCCTGCTGAAAGATGGGGTTCCGCAAAATATCGACATAATCCGCCTTATGCAGAGTCATTTTGACGTATGATTAGTATCATACTAAAGGCCTCACTATGTTAGTTCAGCAGGAAACATATGTTAGTCGAACTCTTTAGTATGGCGCTAATCACGCGTCAGAACGTCTCTGCATAAGATCCAATAAGTTCGGAGAACAGTATTGATCACTCATGGATATACAACGAATTAGTCATACTCTCCACACTAAAGACAACGGGTGAATGGGATGAGTTTATTGCCCCTTATACCTTATGGCAGGTATGGGTTTTTTATGGTGCAAAAACAGACTAGAATTCAAACAAAGCTATATGTACACTCATGTCCAAAATTATTGTCGCATGTTTATAAATATGTTACTTTAGGAATATAATTTGATAACGAATTCACCCTGTATTTCTTATAATGTTAGTATGTGTATAATCAGCAAATACATGTATGTGACAAATTTCATGTGAAAAGAGCAATAAATAAGAATAAAAGGTAAATAAAACTTTCTTGTCCATTTAGCAACATTTTATTTTCCTCATTATAATTTTCGTATTTATAATTCTTTTCCTATGAAATTTACCACAAATATATATTTCCCAATTATACACATAGTATCAGTATTAAAAGTACCCTGCAAAATTATCAAATTATATTCTTACAAGAAGACAGTTATAGATATGCGACAATCATTTTGGACATGAGTGTACAAGGCAAGCAAAAAAGTTCTTGCTGTTTTTGATGTTTCATTAATCATGCGCTTACAGAGAGGAAACGAAATTACGCACGTGCTTGCCAATCGATCGGGAGTTAATCTGCCTGTAATACAAGCATGTTGCGCACCCACAGCAGTCATAGCTCGTCCAGTGTCGAAGCGAAATGGGGGTATTGAAGCAGCTTGTTCACTTGTATTTGTTGAATGACTTTAAAATTAGCTGCTGCATCGTCGTCGCATATGCCAGGCATTTGGTGAGAATGCTGTGAACGAACATATTGTCAGACATTGGTTTCAGAAATTCCGTTCGGGAGAAGCTCGTAGTAGACGACCGCATGTGTTGGTTAGTGAGGCTCTGAAAGCAGCCATTAAATAAGATAGTGATCTAACGCGTGATGAACCTGCAGAAAGGTTCCATGTTTCCGCTGAAGCAGTCAGAATGCACCTGCATGGGATCGGGAAGTAAAACAAGCAAGTGGGTACCCCACACATTGTCGGCAGCCAACAAGGAACACTGAGTGACACAGCCTGTTTTTCCTTCCTCACTCGGTACCTGAATACATCCATCTTTGATCGCTTGCTCACTGGTTATGAAAAGTGGGTCCTCTATGACACTCCCAAGCGTACCACACACTGGTTGTCGCCACGTGACCCTGTTCCTCACACCTTAAGACCACCTCTGCACCCACGAAAGATTATGCTCTCCGTATGGTGGAACTGTCCGCAAGTAGTGCATTACGAACTCATTCCACCTTGTCAATCACCGCTGACCCCTACGCTCAGTAGTTGCAATGAGTGCACCGTGCATTGCGGCAGGAGCCAACACTGGTGAATCGGAACTGTGTGCTGTCCTGCATGTTAATGCCAAGCTACATGTGGCAAAGAGGAACAGGAAGACTCTTCAGTAACTTGACTGGAAGATACTGTGCCTAGAACGCAGTCACAGACTTCTTTGCACTAATGACCACGAAGTTTTATTACCAGGGTATTGTGCAGCTTCAGGAACGTCGGCAAAAGGTGTTGGATGCTGATGGAGATAACTTGGAAACCTAAACAAAGAGCAGTAGATGACACTGTAATGCTTTGTTTATCACTGCTGTTGATTGATTGATTGATTTTGAGTTTTACGTCCCGTTCAGCAGCGAGGCTATATGAGACGTGGACCTACTGATTAACGTGGAATCCGAACCACATGAGCTCCCGCCGGGAATCGAACCCGGGTCTCCCGCGCCAAAGGCGCGTACGCTAACCGCTTAGCCACGAAGGAGCCCCGTTTATCACTGCTGTAAAACGGCAAGAACTGTTTTGGTTCCCTTATACAATTCCGTCATTACTTAATATCAGAGTCTTCTATTCCTTTCGCCACTACAATATTTCCTCCCCGACACTATCGAAGACAATGTCGGCAATAAAAAGGTATCAGGTATAAGGTTACAAGAGGAACGTAAAGCTACATACAAAAATCGATTGTTTTATGTTCCTGTCATCAAATGGAGGGCAGGGTAGAGAGACTGATAGCATTAGCGATCGTCATCCTGTTAACACGCGAGCAATCTTTGTGTCCACTGTACAGTCACTCCCTGGTGGGTAATGGGGGCACATTGCTCTGAGAACCTTCTGTCTCCCGTCGTGTACACCACCGATGAACAACTTACACGACATGACCCAAGCGAATGACAATTTTATGTAATGACGAAACGATATCTTGGAGGCTCACTAAATAGTAAAGTTCGAAATCACTTTTGAACAATACGTGTTCTGGCATTGCAGGCAAAGTGTGATCTACATATGTGGATGTACACATACAAATAACTTGCCGTGTTGTTCGACGACCTTGGAGCTATGCTACAGGACTAGCCGGAGTATCTGAACCTTCAGTCTACAGTGATCTGTACTATTTATACAATGATGGCAACGTAGGCCTACACCTTAGACGCTATCATGAAGAACGCAAACTGTCAGCATGCACTGACGAACGTCACAACCGCCAAGCGTCAGGTATGATGGAGTGAGCATTATTCAGTTCGACGATATCTCGGGCGCTACGTACTGAAGCAACCTCGCCAAACCAGAATAGAGAGGTTGATAAAGTCGAGGAAATATTCTTCCTCCAAACAACTAGGTACATCATATTTCAGCAGGGTAATGCTTGGCCATACGTATCACGACATGTACAAGCCTTCTTCGAAGAATGACTGGTACCGCTGCTTTCTTGGCCTGCACGAATCCCTAATATGTTGTCCATTGGGCATACGTGTGATACAGTTGATCAACCATTATTTGTCGTAAGTCCTCCAGCAAACAGTGTTGTAGTTGTCTTGTGAATTCGTATACAGGTAAAATGGCAGGTTTATCAGGAATGCATCAAACGCGTGTTTGATTCGATGCCACGAAGTATAGAGACACTGATTACAGCACGTGGATGCTTCATATACTCATTTATCAAGGTTAAGGGTGGTGTACATTTTTGAAGTTGTAATACCATATGTACTTTTGGTTATTTTTGTATAATCATATAACGAATCCGTAATATACATAAATTCACCAGTGTTTTCCTTGTTGTTACAATTCCAACAACTTACTGCTTTTTAGACAACTTCAAAGAAAATTCTTTTGCTTGAAGAGAAAACAGTAGAAGGAAGTCTCGCCTATCGTACGCATCATAATGGTTGTGAATACTCTCATTCTTAAGATTTGATTTAGTTTGATTAATTGAAGTTTTACGTTCTTATTCAGCATCAAGGTTGAGACTTGTGTCAGGTTTGAATCCGAAACAAATGTTCCCCCCAGTATTAACGGGAGACCATGAACACTGAAAGCATGCCTACTAGCCAGGAAAGCACTCTCAAGATTAAGAAGCATTATTGAATCTATATACGAGGCGCATCCAGAAAGTAAGTTTCCCACGCGTCCCATAGCTAGGAAGCTGTATGTTGCGTGAAGCGACAACGTGTACGTGAGAGAGAGTAAGGTCCTAGCATGGCACATGCACTAGCGGAACTTCCCTAGTGCTCTCAGTAGCGTCGTGGCAGTGGTTGAAGATGGACGTTCCTATTCCAGCTCCCGCCGCGTGTGAAATGTGAGCAGTGATAAAGTTTTTGAATGCACAGGGCATAGCACCAATCGAAATCCATCGTTAGCTGTGCCAGGTCCATGGGCCTAACGGCATGAGCAAGCAGTTCCTGCAGATTTTCCGCATCTTATCGCACACCACTGTCACGGAGTGCCTGTTGATCAAGAAGTTTTGTGTTTAAGCAACTGACTCTAGAGCACAAAGCACGGCGCACAGGGTCAGCATTGACATTTTTGCAACGATACAACTGACGATGAATTTCAATTGGTCCTATGCCGTGTGTGTTCAAAAACTTTATCACTGCTCACAGTTCACACGCGGAGGGAGCTGGAATAGGAACGCCAATCTTCAATCACTGCCACGACGCTACTGAGAGAATTAGGGAAGTTCTGCTAGCGCATGCGCCATCTTAGAATCTTACTCTCTCACGTACACGCAGTCGCTTCGCGCAACATACGGTTTCATAGCTATGGGAGGCGTGGAAACTTACTTTCTGGATGCGCCTCGTATTAACCCTTTCGAAACGCGCGTGGCGTATAAACACGTAAACCATTAACGTGTCAGTAAAAAGCCGTCCCTAAAAGATAATAATGCTTTTCGAACTTCATTATTCTATTTGTAACTGTTAGCGAATTTGTATTAAAACTTTCTTAAACTCTCCTGGTGTGGAATTTATTGTTAACCGTTAGGTTGGTTGCTCACTGATTATACAATAACATAATATACGGTAATGTTAGTGCTAAATTAATGCCAATTTATTTTAATTTATCTAAATAGAGATTGTACAGAAATTTAGGTTTTAGTTGAATATGAGTAAAATTTGTCCCTGGTGTTCATAATCAAAAGCTTCATACATCTATAGAAACAAGAACAATAATGGACAAATTGTAAAGTACGTAAGAAGCAATTAACATATATAAACAAATTTTATTTCAGTTCCGATTAGATCGTTTTGTTAATGTATTGTGTACATGAGATTTGATAATGTATAACTTATTCGGTACTATATCATAATGAGTACATTACAAATACTTGTTACATTTATAGTCTGCTTTACATTCTATCAAAATATAATCTCGTGCTATTTTTGTTAGTACAATTAAGATTTATATTTATTTATTCTTTAATAATCTATTAAAGTGAAGAACTTGCTCGGGGAATTTTGCACCATAGCCTACCGACTCTGTCTTTGAAAATTTGACGACACAGTGGTGAAAACCACAGCACAAAAGGTGAGAGCTGCAGCTCGTCCACAATTACCGCAGACAATATGCAAATTACGGTTAAGAGTAATTTATTCGTAGTTACGATGTTGATGGAGCAAAGTTTCCGACCGTAAATGAAAGGTGAGTATAGTCATATTTTGGCATTAACAATTCAATCTAATCAAAACAGTATACGATATCAATTTCACAACATACGAATGCATTTTTCTAATATGGCGTGAAACAGAAGAAATCACCTAGTCGACCAATCTCCAGGAAGTAGGCTACATTTTTTTTTATCTAACTTATACGGAGCACGCAGAAAATTGTCCACACAAAACCAAGGAAACACTACGAACTTGCAACTTGCGGCTTGCTTCAAACTTGCAAATACACGCGAGTTAGTTTGTGTTAAGCTTGCCTGGGGAAGCAAACCGAAATCCAAGATAAATGCCGACAAACAGAGCAAAAGACAAGCCTTTTGAAGGCACGAGAAGTCATAGTTGGATGAGTGTCACACGTGGAATGGAAGAAATTATGGAATAAATTCTATCAACAAACTACAAAACAAGTATTCTTTCACGGAACAATGTCAGAAGAGAAAAAAACAGCAATGAAACAAATAAGCTACTTTGAAAATTTTATGTACTATATATGTAACCAAATAGCTATACAAACACTTCAGTGGTATAGAAGGAAAATCTGCTAAATCCATTTCTCAATTTTGTCAGGAAACGAAAAAAATGGCTCCCTTATGTTTCATAACTGTTGAACAATTTGTTTGTTCAGTGGTTACTATTTAATGCAGATGAGTAAAATTTGTAAACTGCGTTTTTTTTTTTTTTTTTTTTTTTAAGATTTTTCATATCCAAGGAAAATCTTACAATGGTATCTGAATCTGAGGCTCTACTTCACTTTGATTTTCTCCTGTTACGCCTTTAGTTTATTACAACCTTTGCAGGGCAAGCAAACTTAATATAATTTCCGTTTTAGTTTCGCAAATTTTGGGTACGCTTCACTGAACGATGTAATAAAAGTATGTTATGTTCGACTTAACAATAAAAGTACCTAATTATTTGCTGAAAAAATTAGGAAGCAATCTTCTTTATGTTTCGCTGCGTTCAGGGTATTTCATTAATAACATGACATTCATGTTTATAATTATTCTAAACAACTATATCCGATCGCACGCAAACTGATCATTCAATGCATTTCTTTCTCATAAAATGTCGATTTTCATTTTTCTAAACTATAGGTTATGTCTGCTAAGCGTACGGTGATTACAAAACAAGCATTTACTACGTACGTACTCAGCATGTTACAATGCGTATGAAAAGCCTCAGCCAATCTAACGAAGTAGACCACTTGATGTATAAAGATCGTCTAGCGGGATGATTACCAGTGGCGGAGCCAAGGAAGAGCCAGGGGGGCCAAGCCCCCTTGCTCAAATTCTTGGCCCCTAGTGTCCCCCCCTCCACACAGTGATACTGTTATAGGCTGACAAACGGCGAGTTGGTAGTGGCTACAAGTGAAGTTACTACCAAAACATCTCTCGACACCAGAGCTACCAACTGCAGAATACCGTATGCTGCAATAGACTGCGTTTCGAGTAAAAAGCTCCAGGCTCGTTTTTGTTTGTAGTACAGCAAGTAATCGAAATCTGTAAGGTGCATGCATTGACCTCACCATCTGAAAGTTCCTTTTAACTTCTACCCCTCACCTGATTATCTTCTTTGTTTTCAACAAAGAACCAGAAAAAAATCAGTCGGCATTCTCATTCGCTTCAATGTTGAAAGCCATAGTAAAGTATGAGATGGTAACTTACAAATAGCACGCACTGTAGTAAAACGTTACACTTGTGTATACTACTAATAATAATTCGTACACTAAGTAATTAATTTCCATTGATTATGGCGACATAGAACAAATGAAATGAAATCTTTGAGTTTTACGTCCCACGGTTATGCCGGTTAGGCTAAAGGAGACGGTGATGATGAGTAATGAATGAAATGGTGGAATGAAGAGTGGGAGGAAACGGGAGAACCCCGAAAAAACCCACGCACACGATGTTTAGAACAAATGCATAGCATCCGTTAAATAATTTGGTATTTATTATCAAATAATCTAAATATGAAGCCGTCTTGTTTAATAGAGACAGTAAAAGAAGAGAGCAAAAGTTTATTATTATTTCTGTCATTCTCTCTGTTCTTCGTATCCCAATCGTTCGAGAAAATTAAGATACTGAATACTACCAACACCTACTATTTGCTACTGATATTGATGCTCCTTCTCGACTACCTTCTGGTCTTGTCTCTAGTACGTCTAGTTTCCTAATACTCTTGGCCGTTGGTAACTCTGTAGATACCTTCTGCTACGATGTTAACAAGCGATACTAGCGAACTCCAAGGAAAACGGAGTTAGCGCTTGGTGGTCCTATACTGCTAACTAAAGCCTCCTGAGGAAATGTAAAAAAATCAGTGATTCTTTATAAATAAATCGTTCAGAAGTATTTTCTTTTAAACTATTTTAACTGTAACTTAATCACACAAATGCTACTACTAGAGAAATTCCGAAATTTATCACAGAGCCAGTGCTACAATACCCCGATTACTAACCATCAGGTAAGATATCGAGATGATACAACTTGGTCGTGGCAGCAATGCTATTTTGTGTAAAAACGGTAGTTACTCCCGTGACCAGGTTGTATTATCCCGTTATCTGATGTTTAGTAATTAGAGAGATATAGATGGTGATCAGAAAAATGGAAACACCTCAACGAAAATGCAACTTACCAGATTAATATGGTGTCGGGCCACCTTTCGCCTTCAGAACAGCCTTGATGCGACGTAGGATGGAGGCATAGAGGTCGTGAATGGTAGCAAGTGGAATTTTACACCATTCCTGGTGCAGGGCATCAGCCAGTTCTGTGAGAGAGGATGGAGGTGGAAATCGTCGCCGGAGTCGTGTTTCCAAGACGGACCACAGATGTTCAATTATGTTGGGATCTGGGGATTGGGCGGGCCAGGGGAGGTGTTGAGCTTCATCCCGATGTTCCTCAAAACACGCTGCAACAACGCCAGCTGTGTGAATGGGTGCATTATTATCCTGGAAAATGGCGTCATTGTCCGGGAACAACATCCGGACTATAGGATGCAAGTGGTCTCCTAAAATTGCGAGATAATCGTTGGCAGTGATTCGTCCGCTAAGTGTGACCACAGGACCCAATGAAAACCATGATATGGCGGCTCACAGCATCACTGAGCCACCGCCATTGTTTCACAGTTGGGCGGAGACACTGCAGATCATAAGCTTCTTTGGGCGTTCTCCACACATAAACACGGCCCGTGGTTGGGAACAGGGTGAAGGATGACTCATCCGACCATATCACACGTTTCCAGTCCTCAACGGTCCAAATTGCATGGTCGTGGCACCATTTGCGGCGTGCGAAACCGTTATGGTCCCTAATAAGCGATTTTGGCCCGTGCAACAAGACCCCGTAAGTTCATGTCATGTAATTCGCGGCGGACTGTGATTGTCGAAAGAGAGTGGGGGAGGTGCTGATTGAGTTCTTCCGTCACTTGCTCCGCAATGGCTCGACGGTTCTGCGTGACAATGCGCTTTAATACCCGGCGTGACCTGTCACTCATGATTTTCTTCTGCCCACTGTTCCGCTTCCCCGATGTGGTTTTCCCGTGTGTTGTGTAGGCCAGCATCATCTTCGACCCTGTCACACGCGACACACCTAACACAGTAGCCACTGCCGTCACACTCACTCCACATAACCGCGCACCAACAATTTGCCTTCTTTGAAAATCTGAGAGGTCTCCCATTTTACACTACCTCCGTCTGCTGCAGCCACTGGACACTGCTGTTCCACTGCGCCTGACGTAGTATGGAGACCGACATAACACACCACCACCAGCGGTCCGGCGCTGCGGGCGCCACGACACCACTGCCAACCCATACATCTGACGTGTTGCCAACTACAAGTGTTTCCATTTTTCTGATCACCATCTGTATCAGGAGTTTGTGGGACTGGTCTACAGATATTCCATTCAGTAAGTTCAGTCAGTAAATACCCATTTTTATCAGATTTTTATTTGTTCTTCTTCAAAATATGAATTTCTGAGAAAATTACGCACTAAGTATTTCTGAGAAAATTACATTGTAGAAATTATACAGAACAGTAAATCAGTTGTGACATGAATTTTCAACAGGATATACTAATTAATGATTCTCCTTCAAATCTAATCTCAAAACTAACAATATTAATTTAGCATCGACAAGCGTTAAATTACTTCAACTACATTTGAATTTATTTTAAGGCTTTGAAACATCCGATGCTCAGAGGATAGAAATTAGGAAAATGAGTCAATAGAGCCATAAAAATTTCCCTAGTGATACCGAGGAAGAATCCAGTCGAAATATTTATCCACAAGGGATCCATCACATCATCTTCCGAATCTTAAGTTGATGTTCTACCGCTGAGCTTTGGCCATTCGGTGTGGGCGTGAAGTGTGTATTTGAATTCACGTCAAATTCTCAAAACTAGTGAAGGTAAACAAACGAAAGAAAGAAAAAGACCAAGTATACTAATTTTGCTGTAAGGAGTCCCGATTGAAATGTCTGTTCTAGCAAAATTCATTACTCAGTTGTAGAGCTTAAGAGTAAAAGTAACCAAAAATAATTGAGCTACTGCAAGATCAAAACAAACGGCTGCAATTGGGGCAGTTGCCTCGGGCGCCAGGAAACTAATCTGTGTGTTTATTGATGTAGATGTAGATGAAGGGAGTGCTAATCGCAAAATTTGTCCCGGGCTCCCAAATGTCTAGTTTCGTCACTGATTAGGCTACCATATTTTTAGAGCGTGAAATCGGGACACTTTTCTGAAATTTTAAGAATACACGACAATTATTCGCAGTTTTCTTTAAGCTTCAAGAGCAATTCTTAAAATTTAAAGTGGGATGGGACGGCAAATCAGTGTTCTGTTGGAGTTCAGTTTTTGTTTCTGTGCGACGTTCGTCTCTTAAGAACATTTGTCCTTGTCCATCACATTTTACTTTATTTTTATTATTATTACAGTTTATCTACCAAACAACTATTTATATTATTATGCGGTATTAAAACCAAATCTGGAACTTGCGATATTTATTTACTTCCATGATTCCATCCGGCAAATTAGTGTGATCTGTACAAGAGGGAATGTTTTCGGGCTGGTAAAATTTGAGATGACTGCTGCCATGTTATAACTTTGAGCTTCGCCCTATCTCAAGTAGATGCAGACATGTCGGAAGGTTTGATTTTTTGTAGATTCACTAGTTCAAACGCTGTCGAAGATGAGGTCCGGAGAATATGACTCTCAAAGAACAATATTAGACCAAATTTATCAAGAATGTTTGTAGATATACAAAGGAAATGGTTTTGAAATTCCAGAGCCGGAAACAGACAGGCTATAAGGGTTCCTCGTGGAAACGAACTAGACATTTGTCATCGAAATATCACAAGTTCATTTTGAATGAATCTCTTCCTTATTGGAGGCAGAAAACGAATTTTCTAAAGACTAAAAATAATTACTAACAAACTTTTTTCTGCCTACTATTGATAAGGCAATCACTGAGATGGAAAACCGCTTTGGTTCATGTAGCGAAATCATTAAATCAATCACCACCCTACATTCAAAAAGTGAAAATTTTCTAAATTACAACATTGTTGAGCCTATGGCCCAGCATTAGGGAAGTGTTCTGGAAACATTCAAATGTGAACTCAAAATCCTCCCAAATGAATTTCATTGATCTTTTCTGTATCTACAAAAACGCATTCCTAGAAACCTACAAGCTAGATATAATCTTTGTGACTATACGAGTTTTAAGTGCTACATGTGCAAGGTCATTCTCATGTTTGACACGGTTAAAGACACATACGCAATTCAATGACTGATGATAAGTTGAAAAACTTATGATTACTTTATATTCAGAAGAAAATTGCTAAATTGTTAGACCTTGAAGAAGTTCTTAAGTTTGCTGCTGCCTACAAGAATAGAAAGATCCTCTTTTAAGTAGAGGCAAGAGCCTATAAGTTATTTTCTTTATCTGTAAAAGTGTATTTTTCAGCTTCCACTTAAATCAATCAGCCACACATATTTTGAACGCAGTAATTAAATAACTACTTCCTTATATTAGAAATCAATTGTATTAATCTATCCTAGTTGTTTGAGGTAGTAAATTCTTACATTTTCACTGTAAAAGAGTAAAAACATGAACAAAGATGAAAACATTTACCTTGAACAAACAAACACATATTATATATCGGGTGTTGCAAAATAAGTGTTACAACTCTTGGGAGGTGAATCCTGACACTGAGACAAGAAGAAAAGTTCTCTTGAACTTTCGGCTATCGGACATAGTTTCAGATCTACAAGGTGCCGAAAGCGTGGGAAAATGACTTTTGGACGCCAATAGTTCGGAAACTATCCAACGTAAAGAGGGCGGGTAAAAAATTCACTGAAGAAGTCATACCTGCTGTATTGAATTTTGCATGTTTCACAATCCTACCATGCACGCGCAAGGGATTCCCCAAAGGAACGTAGGGAGGGAGTACCGGATAATCTGCCAAATGAATATTGGTCTAAATGGACATGAGTTGACAGGGTTTCTACCAGGTAAAAATAATTCGTTTGTATTAAGTCGATATCTGGAACAAATACAAAATGGTGGCCACTTTCATACTCGTTGTGTGTGGTTGCATAATAGTCAGGTACGGATGATGGGCAACAGTGAAGTTCTTAGTATTAAGTGTAGCGAATTTGTACTCAGATGCTCTAGAAAGACATCTGGAGTGTCGGTAGAGCACAACAGATGGAGCAGGGTGCTTTACATGTGTGGAAACAAGTAACGAAAAATGCCCAGAAATGCACTCATACTCACAAGTAAACCTTACGTTTGGGTGAATCGAGTTGCTGACTGAGACACATATGAGAAAGTAGTACTAAATGTGGTCAGTATTTCAGTGAAGTTGTAGCTGCGAAGCTCCAGGGGTTTAGGAGATACAGCTACCAGAACATCACATGGAAGTACAGAATAGTCTTCATACAGTTGGAGGTAAAAGCCCTGTATGACCTCTTGTAAGGACAAAAGGTGAATAACAAATATATGGGTAGATATTAGGACTAGGGGGAAGTCATATAGTAAGGGCATACCTGACGGCGACCATATTGAAATCCGCCATTTTGAATTAAGGTTAAGTTTTTAAAATAGGAATAGGGTCATGTGATGCATGATTTAAGGCGCAAATTTAATCAGAAGAACAATGGTGATGTTAATTTTGATTTACGCGCAATTGGTAAAAAGTTACAGGGAAATTAAATATTGTTGCGGCATATGTATTAGTCCTTTACCCCAACTTGTAAATTTTTTGTTAATGATAATAATTAAATAAAAAGCAGGTGGATAAATATTAGGTCTATGGTAAGAGTTGCTTGGATGGCGGCCATGTTCAAATCATCAATCTGGTTAATGATAAAGCAAAAATTGTTATACCGTTGGATTTATGGTCAAATTTGTTATTAATAAGGTGTGACTATTATGCGTTTTGTTTGAAACTTTTGTCTGATTCAAAATCGCAGTAGTAGGGGTCCGCGTATGTCCAGCCGAGTCAGCAAAAATTTTTGTGACGTCATAGGTCAAAGGTCAATGACCTTGGCCCGGGGTCAATGACCTAGGGGTACCTAGGACCACCCCCTCTAAATTTTGGCAGGGGTACCATGGCCCACCCCCTAAATTTTGGCAGGGGTACATAGGACCACCCCGCTTAAATTTTGGAAATTGCCAAATCTAAAAAATTGGGTATGGTAGCCTAGGACCATAGTATGTACCTCTATCAGTATTGGGTGTCTATGTCGTTCCCTTTCATGGGTAAAAAATTGCCAAAAATTCAAATTTCGGGGGTTTTTGACCTAATTTATCCCCTTTGATGAGGTGTTATTACCTTATATAGTTATATGGGCGTATACAGGGGTCCATTCCCTTTCATAAGACATAGGTATATTAATGCACCCCTTGAAAAATTTGGGAGTGGTACCTTGGCCCACCCCTTAAATTTTGGAAATTGCCAAATCTAAAAATTTGGTGTGGTAGCCTAGGACCATAGTATGTACCTCTATCAGTATTGGGTGTCTATGTCGTTCCCTTTCATGGGTAAAAAATTGCCAAAAATTCAAATTTCGGGGTTTTTTGACCTAATTTATCCCCTTGGATGAGGTGTTATTACCTTATATAGTTATATGGGCGTATACAGGGGTCCATTACCTTTCATAAGATATGGGTATATTTGTGCACTCCTTTAAAAATTTGGGAGGGGTACCTTGGCCCACCCCTTAAATTTTGGAAATTGACCAATTTAAACATTGGGTATTATAGCACAGGACCCTAATATGTATCATGATAAATTTGGGCGGTCCACCTCATTCCCTTCTAGGGTACAAAATTGCCAAAATATAAACGTAAGCAATACGTTGTACCACGTGTTTGGTCTTTTGGCCCAATTTATCCTCTTGGATGAGGTTCTATTACCTTATATGGTTATATGGTTATGTATAGGGGTCTATTCCCTATCATAAGACATAGGTACATTTGTGCACTCCTTTAAAAATTTGGGAGGGGTACTTTGGCCCACCCCTTAAATTTTGGAAATTGACCAATTTAAACATTGGGTATTATAGCACAGGACCCTAATATGTATCTTGATAAATTTGGGCGGTCCACCTCATTCCCTTCTAGGGGTACAAAATTGTCAAAATATAAACGTAAGCAATACGTTGTACCACGTGTTTGGTCTTTTGGCCCAATTTATCCTCTTGGATGAGGTTCTATTACCTTATATGGTTATATGGTTATGTATAGGGGTCTATTCCCTATCATAAGACATAGGTACATTTGTGCACTCCTTTAAAAATTTGGGAGGGGTACTTTGGCCCACCCCTTAAATTTTAGAAATTGCTCATTTTATATATTTGGTATTATAGTACAGGACCTCATTATGTATCATGATAAATTTGGATGGTCCACCTCGTTCCCTTTTAGGGGTACAAATTGCCAAAATATAAACGTAAGCAATACGTTGTACCACGTGTTTGGTTTTACCTAAGTTATCCCCTTGGATGAGGTTCTATTACCTTATATGGTTATATGGTTATGTATAGGGGTCTATTCCCTATCATAAGACATAGGTACATTTGTGCACTCCTCTAAAAATTTGGGAGGGGTACTTTGGCCCACCCCTTTAATTTTGGAAATTGCCCCTTTTTACATGTTTGGTATTATAGTATAGAACCCTAATATATATTACTATAAATTTGGGTGGTTTACCACGTTTCCTTTGATGGGTACGAAATTGCCAAATTTTAGTACAACCACGTGTTTGGTTTTGGCTCAATTTATCCCCTTGGATGAGGTCCTATTACCTTATATGGTTATATGATCATGTATAGGGGTCCATTCCATATCCCCTTAAATTTTGGAAATTTTCCAATTTAAGCATTCGGTATCATAGTACATGACCTCAACATGTATCATGATAAATTTGGGTGGTCCATCTTGTTCCCTTTCATGGGTAAAAATTACTAAAATATAAACATAAGCAATATGTTGTACCATGCGTTTGGTTTTTGGCCCAATTTCTTCCCTTTGATGGGGTTCTATTACCTTATATGGTTATATGGTCATGTATATGGGTTCATTTCCTATCATAAGACATGGGTACATTGACGCACCCCTTGAAAAATTTGGGAGGGGTATCTTGGCTCATCCACTCGGTTTTAGAAATTGTTTTAATATAAGCATTTGGTATCATAGTACAGGACTTCAATATGTACCACTATAAATTTGGATGGTCCACATCGTTCCCTTTCATGGGTAAAGAACTACCAAAAATCGAATTTCGGAGGTTATTGACACCTATTTAGCACGTTATATGGTTTATTACCTTTATATGTTTATGTTCCCTTTTAAATTTGGGAATTATCAAATAACAAAATTCGGTAAACGTTTTCTAGGACCCATTGGTGTTCCTCTTATGGCCAAATTCAAAATTTAAATGTTATTGACCGGCTTTATTATTGAATAAGTACAGGATTTATTACTTTTTCATAAGACACAGGTGTATTTGTGTACCAATCTTTAATTTTGGGAGGGGTACATTTCTTATTGTCATATCAATAATTGGTAATTGTTCTTTGGGTAAATCATTATGATCACGTGATCAGTTATTGACCTATGATGGGATTAGGAGTCCAGGACATTGGTACATTGAAACTTTGTAGGATAATTTGAGAATGCGTCATTGGTATTGATTATTACAGCCAAATATAAACGTAAGCAATACGATGTACCACGTGATTGATCTTGATGAGGTAGTGTACAGGGATACATAGCTAACCTTATTGAATCTTATGACTCATAGTATTAAGGGAATACATGCTACAACACTGGCAAAGTTATTGTTGATGCAATTTGATTGGTTGATCACTATCTTTCCTGCAATCTGATTGGCTGATCACTATCTTTCGTGCAATCTGATTGGTTGCTGATTTTCAAATCTTTGCTGCATTCAGTTTTTAAGTTTTGTTTAACATTTAAAAATCTTGGTTTCGTTCAACATTTTGGACTCACTGATAAATATGATCAAAACCGTTTATTTGTTAATCGAATAGTTAAAAACCGGATAAAGTTTGACGGTTAACCGTGAAACGTAAAATTTTTTTAGTTTGAAATTTTTTGTTTTAATTTTTTTTGTTTCAGAATTTTGTTTGAAATTTGTTTCAAAAATTTTTTTGTTTGAAATTTTTTTGTTGCAAAATTTTGTTTGAAATTTTTTTTGTTTAAAATTTTTTGTTCGAAACTTTTGTTTTGAAATTTTTCGTTTCAGAATTTTGTTTGAAAATTTTTTTTTGTAAATTTTTTGTTTGAAATTTTTTTCGTTTCAAATTTTTGTTTAAAATTTTTGTTTGAAATTTTTCGTTTCCAAATTTTTTGTTTGAAATTTTTTGTTTCAAAATTTTGTTTGAAATTTTTTTGTTTCAAAATTTTGTTTGAATTTCTTTCGTTTGAAATTTTTTTGTTTGAATGTTTTTCGTTTCAAAATTTTGTTTCAAAGATTTTTGTTTGAAATTTTTTGTTTCAAAGTTTGGTTTGACATTTTTAAAGTTTGTGCACTCATTAGTAAAGAACCGGAACTGTTTAGAACTAAAACCTCTGGCAACATTGTGGTGCAATAGTACACGTTAGAACATGGTGCAATAGTACACGTCAGAACATGATAATGAAACGTCATCAGTTTTGCATCATCGTTCGCGTTAGTATTCATGATAACATCATCATGGCTACTTGTCTGCAGTTTCTAAACACGCGTGATGTGATGAAATCATTTACCAAGATTACTAATTTACAACAGAATGTACCTTATAGAATCTTAGCTAGCCAAATGATCCCTACAGAGTTTGGATTAAGAATCGTAGTGAAGCTTGAAAATGATAAGAATATAATTTTACCAGCAAGATATTTACCCATGGAAGCATCAAAACAAGAAGAACTGCTGCGTTTCTTAAATACTGGATCTGTATCTTTATGCTATAAAAGACTCTTGGGTCGAAGTCATCAGTTTGAATTTAGTACACAGCCAGATTCGTCAGCAAAATCATGAATTCAAACGTCAGCACATCAGACATAGTTGTATGAATGTGGTTGGTCGGTATGACGTCAGCAACTGTGATGAAATCATGAATTCAAACGTCTGCACATGACGTCAGCCGTAGTTCTATAAATCAATCAATACCGTGAAATCATTTGAGCAAGTGCTTTTCAGGAGGAAAGATGTGTACTTCTAACGATAAAGAATTCATCTTCGCAAGCTATTATCCAATAAACAAAACATGTGCTAGAACATTTGACCCAGTGATTCGATTGGGCAAAGCAGAACAATTTGGTGTACAACTGACCTGTGAAGAATGGCACGAATCGACCAAATGAATGATGAGCTAAATGTGACCATAGTCAAATCATTAGGCTCAAATCATGAAGTGGTGATGCGTACAGTCCTCGAAGAGAAGATGTTGCTGTTACGTAAAAAGAGTACATTTCATGTCCCTCGCAACATGGTGTATCTAACACAAACGGAATGGAACAAATTCATCAGCGTATTCCAGTGTGTTAAACATGCAGTGGAAGTGTGCAACAAAACAAGTATATTCCTGAAAAAGTACTATTTTGAAAAATGTGTCATGCATATTGTACAACATGTATCTAGATATTGTGATGGTTGTCAACATCGTTCGTGGGTGCATACCTGTATTGATAAACAGTTTATTTGTGATCAAATGAACATTGAGTTTCCACCAATTGATATCGCAATAGACCTTAAAAGACTTCAATTGGAATTAAAATTATACGCTAAAGACAAACTAATTCAAGAAGTTCAAAATACATTGTATCGACAATATCCAGAACAACTATCTGGTATGGATGTATGTGGAGTGTAATAAAATGATCCATTTCAATGAATTGTGTTTTTTTCATTTCAAGTACAACCCCATATTCTGACGTGTACTATTGCATCATGAAAAAAAATATTGACAAAGGTTTTTGTTCTAAACAGTTCCGGTTCTTTACTAATGAGTGCACAATCTTTAAAAAAAATGTCAAACCAAACTTTCAAACAATATTTTTGAAACGAAAAAATTTGGAAACAAAATTTTCAAACGAAAAAAATTTCAAACGAAAAATTTTAAACAAAAAAAACTGGTAACGAAAAATTTCAAAACAAAAATTTCGAACAAAAAATTTTAAACAAAAAATTTTCAAACAAAATTTTGCAACAAAAATTTTCAAACAAAATTCTGAAACGAAAAATTTCAAAACAAAAATTTCGAACAAAAAATTTTAAACAAAAAAATTTCAAACAAAATTTTGCAACAAAAAATTTCAAACAAAAAAATTTTCAAACAAAAAATTTTGAAAAATTTCAAACAAAATTCTGAAACAAAAAAATTAAAACAAAAAATTTCAAACTAAAAAAATTTTACGTTTCACGGTTAACCGTCAAACTTTATCCGGTTTTTAACTATTCGATTAACAAATAAACGGTTTTGATCATATTTATCAGTGAGTGCAAAATGTTGAACGAAACCAAGATTTTTAAATGTTAAACAAAACTTAAAACTGAATACAGCAAAGATTTGAAAATCATCAGCCAATCAGATTGCACGAAAGATAGTGATCAACCAATCAGATTGCAGGAAAGATAGTGATCAACCAATCAAATTGCATTAACAATAACTTTGCCAGTGTTGTAGCATGTATTGCCTTTCGTCTATGAGTCATAAGATTCAATAAGGATAGCTATCAGATTTCAAAATCAATCACCACCAATGATCTTAGACTATGAGCTGTGACTAAAGTTCAATGTATTGTTTCTAATTTCGCGCCTTATGTTAAAATTCTGTTTATCACCATTCCCAAATTTAAAGAATACTTCTCCTGATATACCTAAGTCTTAGAGTTAATCATATTATTATATGTTCAATAAGGTCAATAATGTCCGTCAATTGTTTACCTGAGTAGAACCAACTGTTTTCTAGAAGTGTGTGTACTCAAACTTAAGAAGTACCACAACAAAGGAAATGAATCCCTGTACACTACCTCATCAAGGTCAATCACGTGGTACATCGTATTGCTTACGTTTATATTTGGCTGTAATAATCAATACCAATGACGCATTCTCAAATTATCCTACAAAGTTTCAATGTACCAATGTCCTGGACTCCTAATCCCATCATAGGTCAATAACTGATCACGTGATCATAATGATTTACCCAAAGAACAATTACCAATTATTGATATGACAATAAGAAATGTACCCCTCCCAAAATTAAAGATTGGTACACAAATACACCTGTGTCTTATGAAAAAGTAATAAATCCTGTACTTATTCAATAATAAAGCCGGTCAATAACATTTAAATTTTGAATTTGGCCATAAGAGGAACACCAATGGGTCCTAGAAAACGTTTACCGAATTTTGTTATTTGATAATTCCCAAATTTAAAAGGGAACATAAACATATAAAGGTAATAAACCATATAACGTGCTAAATAGGTGTCAATAACCTCCGAAATTCGATTTTTGGTAGTTCTTTACCCATGAAAGGGAACGATGTGGACCATCCAAATTTATAGTGGTACATATTGAAGTCCTGTACTATGATACCAAATGCTTATATTAAAACAATTTCTAAAACCGAGTGGATGAGCCAAGATACCCCTCCCAAATTTTTCAAGGGGTGCGTCAATGTACCCATGTCTTATGATAGGAAATGAACCCATATACATGACCATATAACCATATAAGGTAATAGAACCCCATCAAAGGGAAGAAATTGGGCCAAAAACCAAACGCATGGTACAACATATTGCTTATGTTTATATTTTAGTAATTTTTACCCATGAAAGGGAACAAGATGGACCACCCAAATTTATCATGATACATGTTGAGGTCATGTACTATGATACCGAATGCTTAAATTGGAAAATTTCCAAAATTTAAGGGGATATGGAATGGACCCCTATACATGATCATATAACCATATAAGGTAATAGGACCTCATCCAAGGGGATAAATTGAGCCAAAACCAAACACGTGGTTGTACTAAAATTTGGCAATTTCGTACCCATCAAAGGAAACGTGGTAAACCACCCAAATTTATAGTAATATATATTAGGGTTCTATACTATAATACCAAACATGTAAAAAGGGGCAATTTCCAAAATTAAAGGGGTGGGCCAAAGTACCCCTCCCAAATTTTTAGAGGAGTGCACAAATGTACCTATGTCTTATGATAGGGAATAGACCCCTATACATAACCATATAACCATATAAGGTAATAGAACCTCATCCAAGGGGATAACTTAGGTAAAACCAAACACGTGGTACAACGTATTGCTTACGTTTATATTTTGGCAATTTGTACCCCTAAAAGGGAACGAGGTGGACCATCCAAATTTATCATGATACATAATGAGGTCCTGTACTATAATACCAAATATATAAAATGAGCAATTTCTAAAATTTAAGGGGTGGGCCAAAGTACCCCTCCCAAATTTTTAAAGGAGTGCACAAATGTACCTATGTCTTATGATAGGGAATAGACCCCTATACATAACCATATAACCATATAAGGTAATAGAACCTCATCCAAGAGGATAAATTGGGCCAAAAGACCAAACACGTGGTACAACGTATTGCTTACGTTTATATTTTGACAATTTTGTACCCCTAGAAGGGAATGAGGTGGACCGCCCAAATTTATCAAGATACATATTAGGGTCCTGTGCTATAATACCCAATGTTTAAATTGGTCAATTTCCAAAATTTAAGGGGTGGGCCAAAGTACCCCTCCCAAATTTTTAAAGGAGTGCACAAATGTACCTATGTCTTATGATAGGGAATAGACCCCTATACATAACCATATAACCATATAAGGTAATAGAACCTCATCCAAGAGGATAAATTGGGCCAAAAGACCAAACACGTGGTACAACGTATTGCTTACGTTTATATTTTGGCAATTTTGTACCCTAGAAGGGAATGAGGTGGACCGCCCAAATTTATCATGATACATATTAGGGTCCTGTGCTATAATACCCAATGTTTAAATTGGTCAATTTCCAAAATTTAAGGGGTGGGCCAAGGTACCCCTCCCAAATTTTTAAAGGAGTGCACAAATATACCCATATCTTATGAAAGGTAATGGACCCCTGTATACGCCCATATAACTATATAAGGTAATAACACCTCATCCAAGGGGATAAATTAGGTCAAAAAACCCCGAAATTTGAATTTTTGGCAATTTTTTACCCATGAAAGGGAACGACATAGACACCCAATACTGATAGAGGTACATACTATGGTCCTAGGCTACCACACCAAATTTTTAGATTTGGCAATTTCCAAAATTTAAGGGGTGGGCCAAGGTACCACTCCCAAATTTTTCAAGGGGTGCATTAATATACCTATGTCTTATGAAAGGGAATGGACCCCTGTATACGCCCATATAACTATATAAGGTAATAACACCTCATCAAAGGGGATAAATTAGGTCAAAAACCCCCGAAATTTGAATTTTTGGCAATTTTTTACCCATGAAAGGGAACGACATAGACACCCAATACTGATAGAGGTACATACTATGGTCCTAGGCTACCATACCCAATTTTTAGATTTGGCAATTTCCAAAATTTAAGCGGGGTGGTCCTATGTACCCCTGCCAAAATTTAGGGGGTGGGCCATGGTACCCCTGCCAAAATTTAGAGGGGGTGGTCCTAGGTACCCCTAGGTCATTGACCCCGGGCCAAGGTCATTGACCTTTGACCTATGACGTCACAAAAATTTTTGCTGACTCGGCTGGACATACGCGGACCCCTACTACTATCGCGGATTTGAACATGGCCGCCATCAAGGCAACTCTTACCATAGACCTAATATTTATCCACCTGCTTTTTATTCAATTATTATCATTAACACAAAATTTACAAGGTGAGGTAAAGGACTAATACATATGCTGCAACAATATTTAATTTCCCTGTAACTTTTTACCAATTGCGCGTAAATCAAAATTAACGTCACCGTTGTTCTTTTAATTAAATTTGCGCCTCAAATCATGTATCACATGACCCTATTCCTATTTTAAAAACTTAACCTTAATTCAAAATGGCGGATTTCAAGATGGTCGCCGTCAGGTATGCCCTTACTATATGACTTCCCCCTAGTCCTAATATCTACCCATATATTTGTTATTCACCTTTTGTCCTTACAAGAGGTCATACAGGGCTTTTACCTCCAACTGTATGAAGACTATTCTGTACTTCCATGTGATGTTCTGGTAGCTGTATCTCCTAAACCCCTGGAGCTTCGCAGCTACAACTTCACTGAAATACTGACCACATTTAGTACTAATTTCTCATATATGTCTCAGTCAGCAACTCGATTCACCCAAACGTAAGGTTTACTTGTCAGTAAACGTGAGTTCAAAGCGTCAGAAATGTAAGGATTAGCGTCAAGGACATGAAAGCCATTGCCAATGGACAAATGTCAACATGTCCCACTACTGCTGGGACACCGTCTCACATGCAAAAACTAGGAAAATAACGTTGTACATTCTGCTATTACATCTGGTGCACTTCTTGGTAGAACGTAACTAGAACAAGATTGTATCAATGTCCCACTTTGTTTGGGACATTGTCCCACAGTCGACACATATGAAAAGAAATCTCTTAATCCATGGTTCAAATTGTGATAGAGCGTGAAAATAACAAACTTGTATCATGTCTCACGTCTTCTGGGACATATGACGTACTCGATATTAAAATTCCTCCAGAAATATGTATCTTACACACAGTACACATGCCAAGACAAAGACGAAAATGAACCAATTTGGCACATGTAACACTACAGCTGGAACACCATACATATGGAAAATAAAACAACATGAGAAATAGGAAGAAACGTCTTAAAGCTCTGATTGTTTACAACTGTGCAGTAGGAGTAACAAAATGTAACACACAAGCATGTCAGGAGGCTGTACAAGAGCGCTTGCCAAACAAAGTGGGTACTCCTCAAAGAAATGTATACAGAGAAAGTCAGGCTCCCTCGAGCCTCAGGGCTAGGGTGCTCGCTTTCACTCGCGTGGTCGCAGTTTCCAATCCTACTGGGAGACCAAGGCCTCAGATTGAAGACCCGAGTAGTTATTTTCCTATTTTTCCCCACGTGGAACGGTATCCCAGCAGTAGTGGCACATGTTGACATTTCTCCACTAGCTACATATCGATATCAACACACAAATTGTCCTCATTTCAATATCGATCATGTGATCCCACTACAGATATTCATTTAATTTACCCGGTTTCTTAGTGAGCTAATCCTTACATTTCTGACGCTTTGAGCTCACGTTTACTGAGTATGAGTGCATTTCTGGGCATTTTTCGTTACTTGTTTCCACACATGTAAATCACCCTGCTCCATCTGTTGTGCTCTACCGACACTCCAGATGTCTTTCTAGAGCATTTGAATACAAATTCGCTGGCCAGCATCCGTACCTGGCGATTATGCAACCACACACAACGGACATGAAAGTGTCCGCCATTTTGTATTTGTTCCAGATATCGACTTAATACAAACGAATTATTGTTACCTGGTAGAAACCCCATCAATTCATATCCATTTCGACCAACTTTCATTTAGCAGATTATTCGGGACTCCTTTGGGGAATCCCTTGCGCGTGCATGGTAGGATTGTGAAACATGCAAAATTCAATACAGCAGGTATGACTTCTTCAGTGAATTTTTTACCCGCCCTCTTTACATTGGATAGTTTCCGAACTATTGGCGTCCGAAAGTCATTTTCCCACGCTTTCGGCACTTTGTAGATCTGAAAGTATGTCCGATAGCCGAAAGTTCAAGAGAACTTTTTTTCTTGTCTCAGTGGCAGGATTCACCTCCCAAGAGTTGTAACACTTATTTTGCAACACCCGATATATATGAATAAAATTTTTCATTCATTGGAGATGGTCCCCTCAACATTTTTGGGGGTCCTTCATTGGCTCCCTTTGAAAAAAAAATTACGCTACTGGTGATTACAGAGATATAACTCTCTACTTATGGAAAGGTCTAGTTTCTTTAGTGATTTAACAAGACTGCTGAGCAGGGGACTCAGTAGTAGAAGAGTGGCTATCACGTGCTTTATAGGTAAGTGGTTCCGGGTTTCATATTCGGTGGAAGACTTATCCCGGACTTTACTATACATAACGATAGACCTTGCGCGAAAGTTGATCATCGGTCCTATTCCCACTACTCCACTTCCTTTCAGACATTCCATATAATTCCAAGAATAATATAATTTCTGGGCGTAATTTTCTACTAAGCACGTAATATTACTTAACAAACTACTCAACGTTTTTTCTAATTGTCTTTATTCTTGTTTAGTTCGTTATCTAATTGTACGATGTCCGCTAGGGCCAAAATAATCACACAGTGAAACTTTAGCAGTACTGAAAGAAGTGGAAGGTGGGATTAATGATCACCCTTAAAACTGTAGATCTATGTCTAATAAATGCTCGGTGCTGAAAAAAAAGGGCGTTACACTATATATAAACACGAAGTGTAAGTTTACGAGATAAGAACGTTATTTCTCACAACAGAATATATTTCAGATTGAATCGAAAAGACCATAAGCGTATAGATCTTACTTAGCATATATAGTTTTGTTGCAAGATATAAGCAATCATTACTCGAATAATCATTAGAACAACTATTCACGATTCGGACAAATTGCTGAAACTATTAAATAAAATCACGAATTTGCGTTTCCAAACTTGTCTCTAATGATATTCCTTTAATAAATAAATAAAGAAGTACATTCTCTATTTACATATTTGTTACGTTTGAAAGTACAGAATGGTTTATTTACGAGGGCCGTTCGTAAAGTAACCTTGGATTAGTTAAAAAAGAAACACCAAAGTAAATAAGAAGGATTTATTATATCCGGTACCGGATCTAGAAATTTCAGCCCCCCCTGCAAGAAAATTTGAAAGCGGCCTCCTCTATATTGAATATTTTTTTAATGGTACGTTTTAATGAAATAATCCTAGTGTTCTTTTTGCTATGGAATAGAGATTCAAATACTTACGTTTTATAAGAAATCCTTCCTCCTCGACTCCGCAAACTCCTGTATAAGATCTCTCTTTTCAATGATTGAAGCCCTCTCATGGTTGATTCTTAAGTCTCTCATTTTCCTCCTGTGTCACTGAACACACATAGCTCTTGATCCTCTATACAACTGAGAATGACCTTTCCGCGGAAGCCACAGTCACAAGGAAAGTAAGGAATAAAGCAAGAGCAGTCAAAACTTCAGGATGACAGGGACAATAGTATTAAACTCGACGTATAGTAATACCACCAATTCAAGTATTGGTCTTTGAAATATGGTTTTTAAGTCCAGTACGAAGGGGAATTAATTCCAATGGTAGCGACGGGCCAATGTCTTGCTGGTACTTCTTTTGTAGCTTTTCAGCACTAATTAAATTTTTTTCGTCTAAAAGGTACTTTCGGAAATATGAAAATTCATCAGGAATTATCCGTAACGATGTAAAACGTTTCTCTATTACATTGTACGCGATATCTAGAAGTCTATTGTAAAAATTAACCCTGAAGGATGCCTCTGTGTCCGAAACCAAGGATTTTCTACCAGTTCATCGAAGTATTTTTTCCACTTTGGGTTGCCCTTGTTCCACAAACACAGGGTTGACTTTTTACTTCGCAGCAACAGCTCAGGCCTCTTGTTTTATTTTTATTTGATGGTATTCTTCTCTCATTTTCTTTAATTCCTCTCGGCTCTCTTCAAGACTGCGTAAAGCTTTCTCAAGGTTAATTTGTTTAGTTTGGAGAAGTTGCGGATTTAGGATTTAGATTTTTGGGCTTTCGGCACGTAAGGCCATTTAGCCCTTCACGTTTTGATGACGTCCCTCGGCGAGCACACAATCCGGGGAAAGGGAAGGAAGGAAGCGGCCTGGGACCTATAAGTTAGGTACAGGAACCTCTAAGTTAGGTACCACCTGGTGTGAATGAGGAAACCCCAGGAAAATCTCATTCAAGGTGGCTGGCCTGAAAAAGCGTTTCACAGTGCCCCCGCCGGGAATCGAAGCCGGGACCGCTCCCACCGAAAGCGAGAGCGTTAGCGACTATGCTACGCGGGGCCACGGAGAAGTTGCGATGCGATGTCCAGTTATGAAAATATTTTTGACAGCACCGGAGTTAGAAACGAAGGAATCCATCGCTAATCGCTCTGCTTCTGATATTTCGTTAGCATTCTTACTTGTCAGTGAAAGTTTTCGGAGAGTTTTCATTACATCAGCATACCTCAACCTGATAGCTACACTGGACTGATACTGTGAGCCCATCTGATTGGATTGATCTTTTTCAAAGTGACATCTGATTCTCCTGTCAATTATGACAGAATATCCCACCAATTTATACTTTGGCCAAAAAAATATATACAAAACCTGGAGCGTTGTGAAGTGCCTGGCAACTTCGGAGCGTTGTGAAGTGCCTGGCAACTTCTTTTAGACCTTTGACGGTATCATTAATGACAATGTTTAGGTTAGGTACCGCGCAGTGAATATATATAGCTCGTTCTTCAGTTTGTTGAAGTCTTTTCTGAACACCAGAGTAAGTAACTCATCACAGCAGCGCCATCATATCCCTGCACTCTGTATTTTTTTCACAGACAATCCCAATTTCTCAAAATGACTTAACACCAGAGTTGCAAGTCTGGATGCATTTGAATATTTTGAAAGTCCTAAAAACACTTCTTCAATCTCGACTGGTCTAGAAACTTCGTTTTCTAAGTTATTTATTTCTGTAACATTTACATAGCGAATAATGAAATTCATTTGATCTTTCTTTGATAAATCTTCAGTCGTATCAATGATTAATGAGAAAGTTTGAAGGCAGGCAATGGATGATTTAATTTTGAATATCATGGTTGAGATACAGGGGGCGCGGTGGCTCAGTGGTAGAGCGTTCACCTCCGGTGCTTGGGGTCCCTGGTTCGATCCCAGCTCGCGCCGTGTGGACTTTGTGGTGGACAAACACCGTGCTCGTGGGTTTTCTCGGGGTTCTCCCGTTTCCTCCCACTTTCTTAATTCCACCATTCCATTCATTTCTCATAATCACCGTCTCCTTTAGCATAACCGGCATAACCGTGGGACGTAAAACTAAATATTTCATTTCATTTCATTTTTCATGGTTGAGATACTTAATTTAGCCTTTGAGTAGACTGATTACCCGTGCCATTGTAGGATCATATTTAGCTAAAAAACTGTACAAGAGAGAAAAAAATGTCCATCGTAGTTTCCATCATGCTCTTTACTGCCTCTAAGTGCTAATGTGAGTGTAATATTGTCAGTCCTGGTAGCTCATTACTTGGTTCAAGTAATTAAACTATTGTGAATATATTATTCTTTTTCAAGTGAATTGGTATTTACAAGTAAGGTGCAGCGGGGGCTTTTAAAGCCCTTGGGCCCCTTAGGGTCCGCCCCCCCCCACCACTGGGTCTTGGGGTTATAGGTCCGGCACTGATTATATCCATCTGAAAACTACTTCTTTGGTCTATTTTTCAATATAGTTTCCATAAACATTTAAGCACTCATCATACCTCTGCACTAACCATCAGCATTAAAATCTCTGGCCTGCGTCTTGAGTCACAATACTTCCTATAGTTTAACCTCTGTGTCACTGCGTCATATAACACAATCCTGGAAATTTGTGGAAATTCATCGGAAAACTCCGAGATTGTGAAACGTTGATTTTCACGAACTTTTCATCAATTTTCTGAACGAGTTCATCAGTGGCCACTGCTGGCCTGCCACTCCTCTCTTCGCCATGAATGTTTGTTCGTCCACTTTTAAATGAACGAACCTATTCACGAACAACTCCTTCACTCATCACGCTTGGTCCATACAAGCACAAAGTTCCCGATGAATAGCTGCTGCCGAATATTGTTTTGCCGTAAGAAAACCTACAACAGCTCGCACCTCACACTTGGCGGGGTTTTCTATTGCACCACACATTTTAAGACGCTACAAAAGTGGAACTAGTGATCACTGATTAGACAACCTTCACTCTACCACGGCTGGATGCAGACTGATCTACCGCGCATGTCTGTGCAAAGATGGTAGCGCTGCCCTCGCTAGTTCACGTACAGTGAACAATCGGATGCTACTTTCCGAATGCGCCTCGTAGTCCATTGATTTTTACCTTTCCTTCATACAACATCGAAATCACATAGGTCCTAATATTTACTTCATCACTTGGACTCCAACTAGACTGAACTTGAATTAGTCACTCCTCTGCCACTCCTGCACAGTGGAAGGAAAGGTGCACATATCTCAATGCTGGTGCGCGGAAATTGAGCAAAACTTCAAGACTACATTCCTGATATATCTCTACTGTAAGACTTATCAAGAAAGAACACAAATCATTACATTTCGGAAATATAATTTATTCACTTATTTATATAATGAAATGAATGAACAAAGTGTATTCTCATCTTGATCTCTCGAAATGTAAAGTCTAGTTTTATAAATTTGATTCGTGGTTATTCATAATCCATATTTCAGTTGCTGTACTTACCCTACCTTCTCATTAGAAACATTTCAGCTTTTGTTCTTGAAGCTTTTGAAATTTCTTTTAGTATCGGGCCACCTCGGTCCCGAAACAATGGTCGAGATGATCACGGAACTGCATGTGCAAAGTGTGTTGATGGTGTATTATCATGTTAAACTGAGCGAAAGTTCCACATCGACTTGCAAACAACTAAAAACACGAATAAACACATGCAGTATGAAACGGCAGCCAGGAAGGGTACCAGACACACAACATTCGATTATTCGTATCGCATGAAGCATTCTTTTATTTTAAAGATCTTTTCATAGGACAATTAAATTAGCCGCCATCTAGATGGTTTAATATTTAATCCCATGTTAAATAGTTTTAGATATTCGGTGCAAAACAATTTAAAGTATGCAAATATGGACGCGACTAATTGGTTTGGTTGAATTTACTTTTTTCTTCGTGTTCTTCCATGCAAATACAAGAAATGTTTCGTAAAAGTATATTTCTGACAATACTAATGTATCTCTGACTTAACTTGAAAACAACGAAACTAGTTCGCAATCTTGCCGTCTGCACAAATATACAAGATGCCTAGTAGTTCCACCGAGTACAATATCAGTTTCAAAAATTCACAGTAACATTTCTTTTAAAAGCATTCCTCTGTATACAGTAATGGGTAGACTTGATGTAAAAGTTGTAAAGAATTATAAATATACCTATATGGTGACTGGGCTTTAGGTGACCTGGAATCCTAACTAAAAACTGAGGCTCAAGAATTACAGGAAAAGAGATGTGACAAGGCAAATAACATATAATACAAATTCTCCTTTACAATATGGTGTGTATATATCTCTGTTCAGAAATATTTAGACTCCCTCTGCTTGACAATTGAAAATAACTGTCATACAGAACATTTAAAGTGAATTTTCCTTAAAAAGAATCTGATGATGTCATAATCAATGCCAAGGTTTGGAATTTCCTGTTTCGATTTTAATAGGAGCGAGTAATCCTTATAGAAAATTCATACCAACACGACGAGCCGCTGATGGTCATCTAAAACAAGTTCGTAACTTTGTAGAACGCGATCAGAATACGATCATACGTCCACTTCCCTGAAAGAGCAAAGACCGCTCCCTTTCTACCTCACTCGTATACAACGGCTTTATACGTTACATTGGTTTTATTTGCTTCCGTTGTTTATGATTTCCAAGGTCAAGAGCAGATATTAACCGTAAGAAATATCAAATGAATTTCTGCTTTCTCTTCAATAAATGAATAAAAGAATAGGAAATTAGATTGACAACTTGTTAGGAGTTAATTAGATACTTTCTTTGATAAGAAAGGATGTCACTTTTTTCTTTCTTCTAAGAACATCTTCAAAGTTACCTTGAACTGCTGAGAAAACCAAGTTGGGATGCAGGGAAAGTTAGGATGCAGAGAAACTTCAAGAGATATTTCATAGTAGAAGCACTAATTAAAACGAAGAAGCCCAATTTGTTATAAGAGAAGTCACAAGTACACATTCTACTTTTATATAACTTCTTTGTTGTGTCTAAAATGCCATTTAATTTCAAATGGTTGATATAATTAGGAATGACAATTGAATTTTAAAAAGGACTGAACCTAATTGATAGTAATCAAAATCATTGTCTATCGCTTTCATTATGTTCTTGTTCTCAATCGCAAAAGTTTTAAATGGTGATTCAACAAAGAAGCTACATTAGAGAAATATGCAATGCACAGATATTAAGATTGTATCCACGCTTCATTTGAGCTTTCAAGTCGAATATTTATTTAACAACGTTGACTGCATACACTGTCTTTGCTTTTTAGCTCATTGCTTTAAATGGGGAAATATTGTTCTGTTTTCTTCGTAATGAAATATAATTTTAGTCATACGATTTTACTGGTTTCTTCAAGTCTAGTTTAATGACTCTTGCTCTTTTTTAAATAAACTTGAATTACTTATAGAATTAATGTTACTTAATTAAAGTTATAAATGAAACTTTCTCAGTTTTACGATCCAAGGTTACGTTCTTTAAGCTAAAGTAGACGGAATATTAATGATAGTGAATGGTTGTGAAATTAAAGTTCTTGTGTTCTTCCACTGGTAAACGAATCTGGGATTATGTGCATCAAGGGTGGCACGGCGGCTCAGTGGCACAGCGCTTATCTCTGGTGTATGGAGTCCCTGGTTCGATCCCCGCCAAAAGTTTGTGGTGGACAACATCGTGTCCACAGGTTTTATTGAGGTGCTCCCGTTTCCTCCCACATTTTCATTCCGCTGATTGTTCTATCATCATTTACTTCTATTAATGATCCTAAAGGGCATAATCTTGGGATGTTAAACTGAACTGACCACATGCGCACGGCCTAGAGACTAGCTGCGACGGCCCATATTAAAGTTATGTTATCCCAAAATTTAATTTTCAGGAAGAAATTGACATTTAAATGAAACTAAAGAATATATCGATATAAAATCAACATGTTAAAACAGACAGACAGTGTATATATTCACCACTGTTACACCGCTAAATAAAATACTTTCATGTTAAATGCCTTGTGTATTTAGAAAAAAATGCCAAAAGACATATTGTTTAGCTATTTTACTCGTCAGATTTGCCTAAAATGTGTTATAAGCTATTGGTTTTGATTTAAACTAAAGCATGTGTGCTTATTTTTATAAATGTTATGTGTGTTGCTGTTAGGATCATGTGTGTCACCGTTAGGAGAAATTAAAACAGCAATAGATACGATCCGCTACTTAACAGCATATAGTGGGCCGCGGGCGCTCAGTGGTAGAGCGTTCACCTCTGGTGCTTGGGGTCCCGGGTTCGATCCCAGCCCCCGCCAAGTGAACTTTGTGGTGGACAAACACCGTGTGCATGGGTTTCCTCGGGGTTCTCCCGCTTCCTCCCACTTTTTTCATTCCACCATTTCATTCATTCTTCATCATCACCGTCTCCTTTAGCCTAACCGGCATAACCGTGGGACGTAAAACTTAAAAGATTTCATTTTCATTTTTAACAGCATATAGTTTTCACAGAAGTAAATAAATAAATAAATAAATAAATAATCTAATCTAGCACAATAAAAATGTCAACTGCATCACATTGACAACGAAGACATATCCTTTAACACCATAAAAATATTTTTTTCGATTTTCTCAGAAACTACGCATGAAAATATACCCGTAACTCCGTTACCATGTTTTTATGTGATCAATCGATTGATATGTTTTGTCTTTGGACAATGCTTTAGTTAAATAGTAAATCATAACTTGATTATGCAAGGTTTGTTCAAAAAGTATCGAACCTTTTGTTAGCAAAAATACATTTATTGGTTTGAAAATCCGAAACACTAATCCCCTTCAAAGTAGTCTCCTCGGTAATGCACACACTTATCACAGGTTAGGTTCGATACTTTTTGAGCACACCTCGTATTTCATTAACAATAGCGGATACTATCATCATGGTAGAGTCATAACGGAAATCTTGATTACGTATACTTCAGTATGTTTCATCTCAATAGGTGGTCGCTAGCATACATTTCTAGGTGTACAAACAAAATTATTTTTCTCAATTAGGAAAATATTTGGTATATACACTATGTGATCAAAAGTATTCAGACACCCCCAAAACATACATGTTTCATATTAGGTGCATTGTGCTGCCACCTACTGCCAGGTACTCATTATCAGCGACCTCAGTAGTCATTAGACATCGTGAGAAAGCAGAATGGGGCGCTCCGTGGAACTCACGGACTTCGAACGTGGTGAGGTGATTGGGTGTCACTTGTATCAGAAATCTGTACGCGCGATTTCCACACTCCTAAACATCCCTAGGTCCACTGTGTTTGATGTGATAGTGAAGTGGAAACATGAAGGGACACGTACAGGCCGACCTCGTCTGTTGACTGACAGAGACCACCGACAGTTGAAGAATGTCGTAAAGTGTAATAGGCAGACATCTATCCAGACCATCACACAGGAATTCCAAACTGCATCAGTATCCAGTCCAAGTACTATGACAGTTAGGCGGGAGCTGAGGACACTTAGATTTCATGGTCGAGCGGCTGCTCATAAGTCACACATCACGCAGGTAAATGCCAAACGATGCTTCGCTTGGTGTAAGGCGCGTAAACATCACACGATTGAACAGTGGAAAAACGTTGTGTGGAGCGACGAATCACGGTACACAATGTGGCGATCCGATGGCAGGGTGTGGGTATGGTGAATGCCCGGTGAACGTCATCTGTTAGCGTGTGTAGTGCCAACAGTAAAATTTGGAAGTGGTGGTGTTATGGTGTGGTCGTGTTTTTCTTGGAGAGGGCTTACACCCCTTGTTGTTTTGCGTGGCACTCTTACGCACCTTGATGTTTTAAGCACCTTCTTGCTTCCCACTGTTGAAGAGCAATTCGGGGATGGCAACTGCATCTTTCAACACGATCGAGCACCTGTTCATAGTGCATGGCCTGTGACGGAGTGGTTACAAGACCATAACATCCCTGTAATGGACTGGCCTACAGAGAGTCCTGACTTGATTCCTATAGAAACCTTTGAGATGTTTTGGAACGCCGACTTCGTGCCAGGCCCCACCGACCTACATCGATACCTCTCCTCAGTTCAGCACTCCGTGAAGAATGGGCTGCCATTCCCCAAGAAACACCTTCCAGCACCTGATTGAAAGTGTGCCTGCGAGAGTGGAAGCTGTCATCAAGGCTAAGGGTGGGACAACACTATATTGAATTCCAGCAGTACCGATGGAGGGCGCCACGAACTTGTAAGTCATTTTCAGCCAGGTGTCCGGATACTTTTGATCACATAGTGTATATATGAACAGAGTTATTTAGAAAGCTACAACACGCTGAAAAATAGCAAAAGATTGAGTAGATCATACGGATATGAAGTATTGCCGTTTCATATAGCCTAGACATGTCATTTCGGTCGTATACTGATGCTCGTGGATGTACAGACATGTATTTGAGTAAACCTAGTAAAAACTGGGAGAATAAGATGAAGAAAAATCTTAGGAGGTGGGAATTAACAATCCGAAATAGACTGCCATAACTCAAGACACCAATGTTTCAGCGACGATGAAGTTTCGCGTTCTTAAGTCATAAAGTAGATGAATTAGTTACAGTATTGAACAACTACTCTGTTTTTCCATCTTAACCAATGAGTCAACATTATCACTTAAATAGTTTGTCTTCTCATTCATTTTCTCATTCACTGATGTAAATCAACCGTTTATTTCATATCTTTAGATTAATGTGCATGGGCAATACGACGACTTATGTGTAATTTTTATTAGAATATGTAACACGTAGAACCTAAAACTTACTTTATTTAAATAAAATGGATGTCGTTAGAAGAAAGTGGAGTGTTGAATTAACTTTTGTATGCATATTTTTCCCGAGGAAAACAAACCATTCGAATCTAAATAGACCTTAAATAAGTCCACGGCAGATAGAGAAATGTGTTTAATTTTCTTGTTGTATAGTATTTTCTTTTTTAAATATGACTGTTTATTAATGAACACGTGCTTCGGCTCTTAGTCAGTTACTACTTTTATTGGGAAACTGATCGTATTGAGGAAATTGTACACAATTTCTTAATATACCGTTACAAAATTTTTTTGTACGTAAGATTCTTTCTCAGTTACATTGTAACACATGGATTTAGGAATGATAAAAGTACCCCAAGACAAAATTCTTTCTCCGTGTGACACCAGAATCCTTTCTTCATGGCATACATACTGCAAGGTACTTGGTAACTTTTATATTCTAACACGATTATATTATTATTTCTCATTACAATCTGCCTGTGTTTACCTAAGAGAAATGTAAGGTCTGTGAAACAAGAAGAAAACAATGAATACACATACGAATGATTCCTTTTACCTGTTTACTTTTTTTTTTTTTTTTTTGTTAAATAACAATGTAAAAGAAATAGGTATATAATAATACAGCAAACCACTACAAAACTTATCTACGGCTGACTACTGTAAGTTCCTGGCTAATACATGATGATCACTGATTACCTGTATTTCTAGCAAGTGGGTTGACTGCTGTTTGTAATGAGTACACTTAAATGGCCTGCATTACTTAGTAATAATAATCCTAACAGTTTTACCGACTCGAAGAAATACTCAACAATAAATATTTCACTTTTTATAGACACACGCCTATTTTGGAAAGTTGTCTGCAAAAATTGACCAGCCAGTGCGTGGCGGGTCAGTTACCTTGTGGAATGTCAAAGGAGTATGTAATCTCCAATGAAGCAGTCGCAAGAACCAGTTCTTCCACCTTTCCTTCAGCCACCGAGCAACGTTAGTATTCAACCAAACCACCTCCTGCAAATTTCGCATGCATCACACACAAGTCTCTTTCCTTACAGTAACCAGAAGGGATCAGCTGCTTCCGCATCCGTTCGACTCCTCATCCTCAACAGTTTCTCCCAAGTAACACAAGAAATTCAAGTTAGTGAACAACACTTGCCGCAGGAGGATTTCCTTAAAAGCAAATGTTTTTATACTGTATGCACAGATGGGAGACAACGTACACCCCATAGAATACATTACGGAATTGCCTGTTTTGTGTAAATATTTTGAAACATGAATGGTTTCTCGCTGCAACTACAAAGTTAGATGTTCGCGAAAAGTCCATACACAATCTTTAATATCTTCCAGAAAAAGTGCATTTCGTGTGTAGAATTTCTCTCTCCATAAAGAAATTAATATTCTTTGGGATATTAATATACACATTATTGTATACATATTAGATGTCCAGTTCTGAGAATCTGGACCTCGGTTCAATCGGCCTTGAACTTAATAACTGAGAAAAAATCAGTGTAAGCACTAGCCTTATAATCGGGTACCGAGCTGGTTCGAGTACACACAAGCCCAATGAGACGCAAGTCTTATTCAGGATAGTAAGCTTGACCTCGATGTAATGCAAATCTCAAGAAATGTGATCCTCATTGAAATTAGTGAGAGCGAGGCCCATTGTGGATAGTGGGCCTGAGGCCTCACCAGCCCGAGTGAGCCCAGAATGGAAAATGATCGCCTTTGGTGCAATCAGTAACAAAAAATGTCTCTTCCTGACAGCTAGAAATCCATTACGTCGGGTCCAGTACTGTTGCTGCTATCACGAACGCCTGGACAGATGCAACCCAATTTACACCTAACATTTCAACCAGCAGACGACAGTTCGTAAGCCTGTAGAGCACTGAAAGAGACTTTTGCTGTGGATTTGATGTACGAAGATATTTCTCCATTTTGAGACTACTCTTTATTGTTTGGAGCGTGTTGTTCAACAATTGCCACACATCAATGATATTGTAATTTGTGGTATGCATAATGTATTGTGAGAAAAGAAAAACACTGCATCATACATGAGTTGGAAAATAGTTGAAATTTAACTGAAAATATCGAATCTAGAACGATTGAAGGCACGGGCGACCGAAGAAAATTTTCTAGGGGGGTGCTCAAACCCCTGGTTGATATATTACGTTTGGTATTTTTTTATTTGCATTAAGAATATCTTAACAAGTTTAATACATTTTCGAGAGCCAGAGGGAGGCTCGGGTCCCACCCTGCCCTCCCCTTCAATCGGGTGCCCATGATTGAAGGAAATAAGTTTGCAAATCTTTAGTCTCCATTCATGGATCTACTTCAATTCCCCGTCTTTATCGTCATTCGAACGTTCTACTCTCGTATCTTCTCCACAGAAGATATTGCATATCGGACAGAGTATGTATTAAAATTAAAATTGAAGCACATTACAAATTTCGGATCTGCGGGGATTCGAACCCGGACTACACTGCTACGCAAACCACTTAATTGGTGTTCCACAAAAATTGTTAGCTATTTGAAAACCTTTCATATAAAGGTAATCCATACACTAAGGCCTGTGTGAAGAGCCGATCATTAGTAGAGATACTCATTTCTTTCTTCAACTCAGAAACAGGTTAATTAGACCTTTCTCAATGAGGAAAATGTCTCGAAATATTCAAGTTGAAGTCGAGGTTTTAATCTTGATTTTGCAGCCTAGGAAGAAGAAAAATGGCAGACATTATTTTGCCATTCTTTAAATTGTATCAAGACTTCCAGAAATATCTATCAGGTTTCGAGAGATTTTAGCGTAAAATATGCTTAGCAAACATATTATCTCCGTAACTAGTACTTTAATTTGTCACCTTTACACGACGGACTCGTAGTGTAATAGATCATATGAAGCTACCAAGCGACAGACCTAGGTTCGAGACCCATCGTGTTATTTTTGATCAAATTTTATTATTTGGGTAATTGTAATTTATTATGGCTTTATTATGGGTAATTGTAATTTATTATGGCTTTATTATTATCATCATTATTATTAACGATCATTTCAAACCTCTATCAGTTCACGGATTATGTTTATTTAAGCTATTGTAATGTAAAATCTGACGTCTGAAAACTATGTTTGTACGTTGCAAAAATTGTAACTCTCAATTACTCTGTATTCGTCGCAAGCTCAGTCGTGTATGACTTACAAAACCTATTGTGAAGCACAAGAGAAGGAAGTATGTGAAAAAGATCTGTGAAGTATTTCTGATGAAAATGGTAATTGAAGAATCAGGATACTTAGCTTTAAACAACGAGTACACTTTCAACATAGAAAACGCACCTGAAAGATATTTGACCACACCGGAAGGGAATGTGGCTCTTTTACAACGAATTCGCTGATTTGAAGATGAAGTTTCAGAAGTTATTCCCCAATTTCTTCAAAGGACAAGGTTGCTTTTCCCGTTGATACAGTGCAATCTGATTTACGCGCTCTAAGAATGTATAGAAAGGTATGACTTTCATCAAGCGACAGACGACATTGTCGTGAACAAAGTATCGTATGAAGGTAAATTCAAAGTTTTCGAGAAAATCGTTAAAATTAATTTTTATGGCTCTACAAGTATGTAATTTATTGTCATTAATAATTGGCAGCTTTTATTTATTCTACTGGAACAGAGAAGTAATTTGGGGAGAGCGGGACACAATTGCCCTCCTAAGTTTGAGGTAACATGCATTTTAATAAATTTTATACAGTACTAATAAAAACGTGAAACTCTATGTCGGTGGACGACTTTCTCTCCCCTGGCAAAACCTGAAATGACATGCGGTTTCAAGAGACATGCGGAAAGACGATAGAGAAAAATGCGGCAATACCTTGAACTGCAATAAGTAAGAAGCACTTAAATTCTGCGAAAATGTTCTCATTATGTTACGGATAATATTTGTTTAAAATTGTTGGGATGTACGCGTATGTTTCCACAGTATACTCTGAAAATTTCTGGAATATTTTCTTAAGGTCGACATCCGAATTATCAACCACAGTTCCGTGGATATGTCTGTAATATGCACCTGTCGATGAATTTTGTAAATTTCTTAGAAACTGTATTTTTACTTTACCATTCCACGATCATGCTATGTAGACTAAGGTGAACGGATGATATATGTAAGTAATAAGGGTTAAATTGAAGAAACGAAGATCGTGTGAGGAATTAGGTAAACCCCGAGAAATTTCAGGGCCCGATGTTGTCCACCATAAACTTACACGCTTCTCCTCATGACTAACACGCGTGCTTTCTGTGCACGTGGTAATGGGTTTGGTTCCTGGAAAAGCCGTAAGAAGAGGCGGCGCAACGAGGGGTCCCGCATATACTGTTTCAAGCTTATATTATTGAACGCTGAATTCACTTATTACTGAATTCATTTTGTCTATGTGAGATTTAAACAAACAAATTAGTAACAATCTTATGTCGATCCTCTTTCCTCGCACTCAATTAAAATGCAAGTAATGTTCAGAAAAGTAAAAGTAGTTTAAATCTTACAACGGATTAAAGTACCTCTCATTATACAGTACAGTATGTTGCAGATAGCCAGTAGACGCTGAGGCTTTAAATGCAGAATAGCAAAAGAGACACTGAATTGACAGCAAATTCATCAATACAAGGACAATAAAGTCTTGTAATGTTCTGGAACACAACGTACCTATATTTGTTACAGTACAATGACGGCAGATTACTATTCAAAGAACCAAGTCCCTCGAGTGGGATTGTCTGCAATCACCTTCATATTCCTGTCAATTCCCTCGATTCCACGTCGATACCACTTCTTGCCCTTATACGCAAACACGCCACTGACTGCCTTTCCATCTCCTACTAGTGGACCTAAAGAGGTAGTTATCCGAACAAGCAAAAACAGTACTATATGCCAGGTATGGCATCAGTTCGACGGCATGAAGTTTCTTTTTCTTTTTGTGCAGCATAATTCACTTGAACTGTTCGGAATAAAGGTCGGCATTGATGGTACAGTCACGAAAGAAAGTATTCTTCAGTTGACAAAATTTCTTTTCCTAATAACTCAACAATAAATTAACCTATTAGAATATCGACTTTGGCAAGTTGTTAAGTTACAACTATTCTAAGGATAACAACAAAAAGATCCAAATTAATTCATTTGTTCCCGAGTTATTGGCAAAAGAAAATTTGTCAACTGTCAAATACTTTCTTTTCCGTGTGTATGACTGTAAGGAACGAACTCGGAGTGAGTTACCCCGTCGGAGTTCCGCCACAAACAAAGTATGACTTTATGCTCGAAACGGCAATGCATGACGACCTGTTCTGGAAGTTGGCCCTTGCTCAACAACTCATTTTGGACATTCGGATTTGTCGAATGTAACAATCTGTTTCTGGATTTTGCAGCAGTTGACGGTATACATCCACTCTCCTCTGGACCTAAGCTTGGGTCCCCCAATGTAACACAATGCGGCAGTTCCTGATTATTTTCCCCAGTTCGTGAAGATAAAGCATTGCAATGGACTAGGACATGCCGAGTCGGTTTGATAATCGTCGTGCAATGATGGATGGATTTCCTCCATGACGTGTCGTATCAGCACAGAATCTGTTACTGTGGGGCTGCCTGACTTTGGCTGATCTTCGACAATTTTACAACCTGCACGGAAACCAACAAATTTCTGTGCTGTGGTTCACTGCACTTTCCCTTTCGCATTATAAATATATTGGGTTGCTGCCGCAGCGCTACACCCAAGTTCGAACTTATACAGTAACAGTTCACGTATGAGATATTGTTGACCACTCATCGTCATTGCCACACTACTTCATGGGCCAGTCTTCCATGTACTTATGGTCGATCACGGCGAAACCACGCGCCTGCTGTTTGGTTGTGGATGCAAGACTTGTGATTGAACCTTGTATATCATTGCGATAATTATTATCAAAACTTTATATGTAATATGTCTTCGTTGAAATCGGAAAACCTAATAAGCTGACTTGTTTGTTTCAATGGTGTTATCCGTTCATGGGCCCAGCAACTGCTACAGCAAGGGGTCTCAAAAACATAAAGTCCCGCAAAACCAACCAAGGAACTATATGTATAACTAATTTTAAAAAGTCATTTGTTATGGTCTTCTAGCAAAAGAATCGCCTTCAACTGTTCAAATTAACTCCCTCCTTGTTGGTGGTGAGGGGGCACAAATATCCTCCTGCACTGGACAAACTCAATGATTAGAGGTTTCCAAGTACCCTTCTGCACCGGGACCTCGAAGAGATCTGTTAGGGCACTGGTTTCTGGTAAAGGCACTTGGCTCAAATATGTATGTGAATAGTGGGTCGGAACTCACTTTAGACAGTAGGTCCCGTTTCATATAGCATCGATGCTATAAAAAAAGGAACTAAATCGATCCAAAACAAAATACAAATTTACATGATCTAGAACTAAACCAATGTTTTTCGCAACAGATATACGTTTTTATCTAGTGGTTATGTTGAAGGATAAGTAAATGAACATCAGAAATTGATGAAAATAAACTAGTACTGTGAAACAGAAATGATATCAAATATTATTCATGACCGCGTAATTCGATCGTCTATGAATTTACATTATTGACTGGATAGTCAAATTTAAATACTATGAACAATATATATACAGGATGTTTCAAAACAACACCGACAACGTTTGGGAGATGATTCCTGACACTAAGATAAGACAAAAAATATAAACCAACCTGGGTGCACAAGTGCTTCCTTTGCGAGTTAAAGGCTGTCGAAAACATGAAAAAATGAACTTTAAAGATCCATAGTTCCAATACTATGGGACCTATCGTAGTCGGGTCAAGACTTCACTTAGAAACTAGTATGTGCCCTATCCAAATATCCATGTTTGAGAATCCTGTGGTACTTCCACAACAATTTTTATAGAGGTACTTGGTGAGTACCTTAGGATTCTGAAACGTGTATTTTTGGATAGGGCATATATTAGTTCGTAAGTGAAGTCTTAACCCGACTGCAGTAGGTCCCAAAGTTTTGGAGCTATGGACCTTTAAATTTCATTTTTTTTTCATGTATTCGGCAGCCAGTAACTCCGAAAGGAAGCATTTGTGCACCCAGGTTGGTCTATACTTTTTGTCTTATCTTAGTGTCAGGAATCACCTCCCAAACGTTGTTGGTGTTGTTTTGAAACATCCTGTATATCAATCACACTAATCACTTTGTCGTTGTTGGATTAGAGTTTTGCTTCCCTTTCAGGCTATATGAGATTTGGATCTACATATTAAGTTGGAATCTGGACTACCGTAATGTGTTCAAATTGTTCAAGGTGTTGATATATGAGATTGTTCTAATTCTAGGTTCTAATTTAGGGGTGTATAGCGAAAGGCTCAATTATTAAATCTCATAAATCAAACTTAAAAAGAGTTTTAATAGAGTTTAATTTTGAATGTGAATGTATGTGTTTGTGAATGAATTGTCTTATGCATTTGGAAAGCCTAGCACAAACAGATTTCTATGACACATACCTGGTAAGTTCAGATGAGGATGAAACTTCCAATTCCATGCTTTTGATTACTGCTTAGCTTCGACCCTGATGTAGTTCTTGTTGGTGGTCAATTATTACCTCAGAAACAGAGTATTGATGACTAGTAGTCCTTTACTAGTCCTATAGTGTTTATGTCGAACACACTGTTTCGGCGGTATTAAACTTGAAAGGAGTCGTTATGTCCATGATGACGATAGACAAAGATGTGAACCAACTCCATGAACTACCTAAAGTGCATGAACTCCCAGATCTCTCGGAACTTCCCCTTTCTTGAAATTACCTAATATTTTATATCAGGGTTTTGCTTGTTGATAATCTAAAAGCTCGTGGACGTGATGTATAGCCACGTTAATAAAGTATTCCGTGTCCGGGTTCCAGAAGATCCAGAACAAATTTCGGAATTTAGAAAGAAAGTAATATGTCTGTGGTAGCTTTTCGTAATGAGTTCAATTACGTAAGTAAAGCTGTCATAAGCGCATAAGACAAATTCACACACATGATTGTATAGCAGAATTTGCATAGTGATCTAATTCTTCAAATACAATTGTTTACAAGTAAAGTCATTTCCATACTTTCTTATTTCATAAACTTAAAATAAGAATCAGATTTAACTTAAAAATAAAATCTAAGATCGGTACTAGCACACCGAAATCTCGCCACTATACCAACGGGGAACGCTCTATTACTTTGTTTCATATTAGTTCATAATCAATACACCCTATCTTCCCATCTCTGCTATTTTGAAAGTTAAAATAAATCTTATGTGAAAATTATTACCTCTACCGCACTTTATCATCATACTAATAGATAACTATACGGAACATTTTCACTTGACTGGCGTCAACATGATTATTATCTGAGGACTGTGGTGACACTTTTTCTTTTAAATTGAAACCAAGCATGTTACTGTTATCGATGTTAATCTACAATAATAAAGTTTCATGCATTAGATTAATTGAATTTAGTATCTCTTTCCAATGTCCTAATGTAATGTCAGACTAAATCTACGTACAATCTCTACAAATAATAATAATAATAATAATAATAATAATAATAATAAAGTATATCTGATTAACACACAGGACGAGTTCCTTAAGCTAGAAACTTCAAATTTCGGCAGTACATATGATTTGTAACATAAGGTACTATTAACGATGGAATTTTTTGAAATATGGTATGAACCGTAGGAAATGAGGGTTGCAATTATTAGGCCTATGGTAAGATGTCGATATCTCGGAATCCTTTAAGTTTAGAAGCATGATATTTGGTATTTAGACTTTTCATTTAACATAATTTAGCACCTGTTTCAGCATTATTTAGAAGGGAAGATAACGGAGTGGGGGTGGTTCAAGCATGGGAGACATAATGCACGAAGTGTGCCAACAACAGCCACACAAGTGAAGATATAAATGTAGTATTCATCAAACCTTATTCTTGCTGTACTTTCTCGTTTTCTATGTTTATGGATTCCGAACATCCGCCGCTCCCATTGAGGAACGAAACGGGATCTCCTGCATCATAGCTGGGGGTGGATTCAGCTACAGTACACTGAGGCTATGTGAGACATGAACCTATTATTCATCATGAGACTTAAACACGTACTCCACTGAGAACTGAGTTTAAGTGCTCTGAATAAATGCGAGAACGCCAACCAGTTTCCAAAAGCAACATCTACTACATTTGAGTTTTGCTTTTCGTGTATTTGTGATAATTTTCACACAAAATTTGAATGCAAATTAAATAAAGACAAATCTTCTTCTGTGAGAAAAACTTCGAGAACTCAGAAACCTCAGACAGACAGCTTAGTCAAATAAATTAATTTTAAAAAAATCGCGTGCTGACAACAAAGGAATATGGTGAGGGAATTAAATATAACAAAAAACGAATCGATCTAATAAGGATCCGGGGAAGCCAAAGTTCCCATCCAAACCAGTGCTCTCAGGTGTAGGCAGTGCCAGATACCTGGGTAACAACTTGGCAACTCTGGAGGTCACAAGCGTGAAGACAGTGCGGGAAAGAAAATCTTTTCGAGTTCACATTCAGTCTGGAGCCGATGCCAGGCGAGCGAAGGTAATCGTGAGATGGTGGTTGTGAATTTCCTGCCGTGGATCTGTTGTTTTTATTGTTAGTGACTTTCGTTTAGTGACAGGTCGTTCTTTGGAAATGTGTGGACCGTAAATACTGGAGAAAAATAAAGTGAATATTAGTTTCAACTTCGTTTGAGAGTTCGTAACTAAGAAGTTGGTAAGTGTGTTATTTATTTGATTATTTCCCAGTTTGTAGTAGAGAACTATCATTTACCTTGCTGAGTTGCCGGTCAATTACTCTGTCATGCACCAATACAGATCGCTGGTAATATTAACGAAAAACGAAGGATAATAACGAAATAACGTAACCATTATTATTATTATTATTATTATTATTATTATTATTATTATTATTATTTCTTGGAATGATGATTATGAATTTGTGATGTTATTCTTTAGTAATGAAGTATTTTGAGGGGCGACTCCCCGGACTTCCTCGTATTCTCCCCATTTATAAAATTGACAATTTCAAAAGCAAAACTACTTAAGATTTAATTCTCAGGAATGCACGTGTTCCATTCTTTTATTAGTGTCAATTAAAATATTATTTTAAGGGCTGGTTCAGTTCAATTTCTGTTTATGATTTAATAATTATAAAATTGATTTATTATTATAATTATTTGTTAATAGCTCACAAATAAACGTCCTGCTGGAGAGTATATTTGAAAATTTACACCAAATCTAAAACCACCACACATGCAAAAATCAAAATATACTATAATTAATTAACTAATTAACATGCAACTGTCAACACAAATCAAGGCACTGCCGTAGCGTAATGAGCGAGCTCTCACTGGAGGAATCGTATAGCGTTCGATTCCAAGTCGTCTAATTGCCCTGATTAAGAAGATAATGTCCACAAAGAATACAGTGAATATTCAAAGGCGCATTAATAGCCTATGCATAAAAATATGTGCATTTCTTCGTGAAAGAGCGTGAAGCGCTAGTGGAAATTATTGTAAGTAAATATGAAGCACACACTAACGCCTGCCCGAAATACATAAATGGATTAGGGAACCACACCATATCCTTTATAATTTATTAAAAAAGACGGACTTTCGAATATAAAATAGCAGTTATATAAATCAACGAACTTGGTAACACATGACTATGCTTCGAACTCAATACATTTTAGTTTTAATTTCATCTACAATTATGTGTTACTTGTAAAAATGAAAGTTTGATTTATTAATTTTGGCTAACGTGAAAGCAATAACTCGAAGTCTAATTTCTTCACATGATCCACTCTGGATATTGAATTACATTAATTCGCAGATTCCAGCATTGCTTTCTCAAAACTAATTTTACAACTATTCACGTATTTTGGTGGAAGGCAAAATATAGGTTGGAACCTGAAGTTTGTATTTTTATTATTCTATTTGTATTAAGAGAATAATAAATATAAACCATTTCTGACGCTCTGTAAGTTCATTCTGTTTCTGATTACGCATTCAGACTTTGTGTAGAACAAAATACCACATGTGTAAGAGTGATTGTCATTTTATATTGTGTCCTTAAATATATAAAACACGGAGGTTATGGGAATGGGAATAAGGTGAAATTGTGTGAGCGCAGAATGTTATTAACACGTGCATATGCCAATGGGACATAGTAAAATGTAAATATACTGTGTGAGCAATTCCGTGATGCTGATTGTTTATAAGCATGGTGTAGGACAGTTATGCAGAGAGAAACAAGTTGGCATGGATGACTGACGCTACTCAACATTGTATTTTCGTAGTAAAATAACGACCAGGCTTTCCTCTCGGCATTTTTAAAAAGTGGGGGTGTTAATGAATTTCGGGAGATGTACCAACAATCCTGGCCCTGGTTACGTGGCAAACTCCATGAACAACTCCAGAAATTCAGCTGTAGGGCCTTTACATTATTATTGTTATTTTAACGACTCTAGAAAGGGCCTCTCCCCTATCCAAATGATAATCCAATTTTCACTTTAGTCATATTGATCTTTAGGAGAAAGTATCTACATAATCCACACAAATATTCTGGGGTATCAAGAAAAATTTTACCTGAAGAATACACCTTGAAAATTATAGGTGAAAGAAAAAGAAATTACAAGTAAAACATAGGATTCGCATCAGATTGCCAGTCAGTGTATGATTGATGATGTTCAGTGTATGTAATTTCTTTAATAGTATAAAGATATATGCATTTCTGGAGTTAGTATCTCAAATGTCATCTCAATAAAATAGAACACTCCTTGACAAAAAGTACTAAGTTAATGCATATGCACTTGTCCAGATCTTGAAAAATGTGTTATTAAAATACACATAAGAAATTGTTGATATTAGCACTATTGACTATTGTTTAGATACATTTACTTTTGAGATGATACACGTTTATCAAGGTTTTCTATAAGTACAGATTGGCAGCAGCATGTTGTAAATACTTTGAATAGAGTAGGTTTGCACTTTATTTATTTATTTACTTTCAATCTTAACCTTCATGCACTTGGACCATGTTAAATTATACAGGAATTCAGAAACTTTTGTTTCATCGCATGTACTGCTATAGTGATTTTACAAGCTTCCTACAAGATACTATATCTTAATAATGACTTTCCTATCTGCACCACTGAACATTTGGTGTCAGAATTCTAAACATATATGTCATTGTCTATAATTGGTACAAATATTAAAACAATATCAGATAGTTTCAATTGGCTTGAAAGTGCAAACAACTGGAACTTGTATGTGCGTGTTTTAGTCCCACCTTCTCATGTGCGTCGAATATTCAGTTCAGTAACAACATATCAACGCAAATATTTAGCCACTCCAAGGACACATGCAAAATTTAACATAAAATATTTCGTAAGGAATGAAAGAAAACATTTTTCTTTGCTTGAAAAAACAGGTCACTCGTCCTCTTAACATAAAAGTAGTATTTCAATTTCTTGAAAACGAAAGAAGAACGAAGCCTTGCAAGTATACATTTTTCGTAATACGTAGCCAGAGTTTTGAACCATTTTTACAACAAAAGAACGAAGAAAATTATATACATATAATTTTTGAAAACGCTCCATTTAATTAGGATATTTACGATTTACTTCCTGTTATAAAATATACAGAAATACTTCTGCATCATTTGATCACACAGAAGTACACTACTAAATAATAATATTAAAACTTCTAAACCTTATGGCTTATAAATCAGCTAAGGAGAGGCAGCTCATGAGGGAAGTCATACTGGTGAAAATTAAAGTTTTTTTCGTTTGAAGCTAAAGGAAGAAAACATTCTTAATGCACTAATTGTTGTATACGAGAATCATTACATTAGATAACCTTTACTCTCTTAGTTTCAAGCGATAGAACTTTATTTTTACTAGTGTGAGTTCCCTCACGAGTCCCCCTATGCAGCTAAGTTACTCTCAAATCAGGTAACTAATGTTACGTCCAGATTTTGGCATACGTACTTGAGTGGGTCCTGGAAAATCCATAGCGACTCACAATTCCAAAATAATATGAGTACCACGTTTCTTTCAAATCTACTGAAAAATAACCAAAGCAATTCCATATTAAAGTGGGGCAAATACGTAATCCTTTTGGTGGTGAAGGTACTTTAAGAAATTAGGTAACTTCGTCATCTGTGATTTGGTACCTATCACGTTTTTCCGATGAAGTCCCAATCATACTGTCCGACTCATATATAATGAACAACCATTCTTTTTTTACCTTCTATACGATATTGTTTCATCTGAGAGCTTAAGCTACTTTCGCTTATTTACTTGTACCTATTATTATTATTAGTAGTAGTAGTAATAGTAGTAGTAGTAATTGTTATTGTTGTTGTTTCTCCTCTCCATCATCTCTGTCTGGTCCCAATTTAACTATATTGAATTAATTATTTTATTATATACAAAATTAACAAAACGGAAACATTTTCAAACGAAAACGAAAATACCTAGGTAATTAGTCACGTTCCGGAATATTAAATGTGATATGTAAAACAGCACAATATAGTTAAATCGAATACTATACGGCTAATTTTAACATTTTGCAGTGCACTTGCTTGCAGCAAACCTCGCAGCCAGTCACGAAATCAATTAACATATACATATTTGCAAAATGTACGGTTTCGCAGTAATCTTATCATCATCGTCAGCATCTACTACATTCTCGTATAATGGGTTAGGTCTGACTTAGTAAAAACTTTAGAATTTCTTAAGTAAAACTGTGTTAAAATCCTCTACAGAAGTAGCCTCAGTAAAAGAAGATATGCGGAAACACTTTGATAATTATATAAGCGAATCATATCGTACATCTTCCGATGTATATTTGTGAACAACAAATATACACATTGTATGGGTTTAGCCCAATTTGCGTAGCGTAGTGGTACTACATACAAAATAGCAATGCCTATGAGTCGAACTACGAGAAGAATAAGCAGATGCTAATGAATAACGATCATGTTCTGAAAAGTGTTATCCCTCTGAACGACCACCCCTCATTATTTATTTTTACTGGAACGGATGTCCCATAAGAACAATTATGTCGGAACCCTCTTCATGCTGACCTTTCGATCAGTGACCACAGAATTTTATCAGAAAACAATAAATTCTCTTTAAAAGACCATTTTACTACAAACATGTGATTCGTCAGTAAATATTTATAGTGCTAACGGTAGCAAACAATCTGATCTATTGAAATGCTCTGCACAGAAAAGATCGGAGTATATTAGCGAGACAGAGAAAGTGCAATTGTAAAATTCTCAGAAGCTGGTTGAAACAAGCCTAGATACCTAGGTATAATCAATTATGATAACCATCTTTCCTTCCTTTATTAATTTTACTTTTTTAAAAAAAAAAATCCTACTCGTGATAGGGTTTGTGTAGTGTTCTGTAAGTTTAAGAGTTTGTCAAAAGTTTAAAAATAAGTGTTCAGGTGTCTTCGAATGAATGCGCTTTTCTTCTAGTGCGATACTTATCCAACATATAACTCTATCCCTCTATCATATAAAATTCTTTACGAAAAAATAGAACAACAACGGTACATAGAACACCCTTGGCAAATGTCATCAAATGGCCTCTTTTAAAAGACTACCTCGGTCGATGATTTAATATATAAAAAATAAATTAAATTGCCTACACATAAAAATATTCCGACTTATTTAAAGATCGTGCTATCATGCTTGGCATCCTATTGTGTGAAGATCCCCTTATGTGTGAAGACGAGTTATTCTAAAGTTTAGTTTTTGATTTCATGTAATGGCTATGGATAGTGGTGTCAGTTCACTGTAGGCAGATCACAAATAAGTTCACATTTCATTCATATTTGTTTCGCATTGTAGTTACTAGTTCCTGCTGATATGTTTACTTCAAGACATGCTGATTCGGGTTCGATTTTTTTTCTGTTGAAATCCGGCTTTGGTTTTTCATTAGAATCCTTTCTCAATTTACCAACATCATATAACAGCGGAACTACCTCTGAAGGAAGTTAGTGGCGGATTTACAAAGTAAAATCTGGGGGACAGCCAGAACCCACACTACGAAAGGTATATCATGAGTTTGCTATAAAATCACAAATATACAAATGCAGGTAATACTTAAAAAAAAATGACGGAGCCTAGGTCCCCTGAGCTAAATCTGCCACTGAACGGAGTTCTATTATCTGAATTATTAGAAATCAGGAGCTCACTCCAGTGCATTAGGATTTGTTTACATATTCACTTGATTATGCAGTTACAACATAACCATTTTCTTTCACGGACATCAGATTTCCTATGTAGTTTTCTGATGCGAATCATATATTCATGGGTAGTAACTGTAAACAAACAAACAAAAAAAAAAAAAAACCTTTTAATTGTTCGAAATGATTATTTTTAAATGGCTTCCTTTTATGCGATTGGTATTTGAAGATTAAAGTTCTAATGTCTCCACAGAACTTAACACACTTCGCTTGAGTAAGTTGATTAGACTGATTTTCTTGTTCACCTCTTGATTAGAAGTGAATACTCAAAGCTCACATTAATCACCTCAATTTTGATTGAAGTTCACTATTATTATATTATTAGTGTTACTATTATTATTATGAAGTAAATAAACTCTTAATTAGTTAGACATTTGCTGCCTTATTCACGGAATATTTTAAAAGTATTTCCTGTGAAATAGAAGCTCAAGACGTTCCTGCAGACTTGAAAGAACTATGCCGGAAGTCAGACATTTTCACGCACTTACACGCATATAACCAATTAACTCCTCAAACAACTATCGAGATATATTGGTTCCCTAGAAACTCGATTTTGTGTAATTTCCTACAATGAGTTTTTTTTTTCAATAGATCCTGTTTATTGCAAAAAGTGTTATACTTGACTGGAGGAAGTTGATTGCGTAACTTCATTAATTCTTTGTGGAGAAAAGGTTCCAATCTTTATTATGTCTTCCATCGCTTGCGGCAAAATTAAACTTGTGCACTACTTAAGATTTTCTTAGTAGCTACTGATTTGCTGGATATTTACCTCGTTATTTTATTTCTCTCTTAATACTATTACAATAATGGCAGGAAAAAAAACGAAATAGTTATACGTAATGATTGTGAGCAAGAACTATGTAGTGTGGACTACAACAGAGCATCTACAACTCAATGAAGGGAATAGCTATTAATTTAGTTAGCACCCGATAGTAAGCTGCGCGACGAGTACGAACCAACTTGTTTATGTCGATGACCGAGATACAGGGCTATTATTGTAAGTCAAAGAACACGAAAGCTGCAGCCTGAAATATGTAAAACAATGAATACGAGAATGAAAAACTCAAACTAAAATTAACTGAGAAAGCAAAGGGAGTAGTTTAGTCAATTGCGAGTGGCTACATGATTCTAGTTAGCACAAAAATTATTCTACATTCAAAGAATTTTGAAATTTGAATTACTACGGCAAGACGAGGTTAAGCCGTGTATGTGCCTTCTGATATTTTGTTCGAGAATAAGTGTATTCAAAATAAAAGGAAAATTTATCACGGAACTTAGCTCAATGTCTTTCAACAGCCGTATAGTTCACAGGCGCCCGAAGGTGGGGACAGGCTGGGGCCCGGGCCCCCCCTCTGGCTCACAAAAGTGTATACGTAACATAGCAAACCACGTACATTAAATATCATAAATACCAGACGTAATATAGCAATTATGGAGATGCCCCCCCCCTCTAGAAAATTTTCTTCGGGCGACCTTGGTACAGTTCTATATATTATGTGGCAAAACTCCCCAAATCGATGTTTCTATTTAGAGACTTTTTCAGGCTTTATAGAGTCAGGTTGATGCGTTACCCTTAGAAATAACCATTTTGAGGAGCCAAATGCCTCACAATATTTTTCTAAGTATACAAAATATTCAATAATTAAAATATTCAATTAATAAAGACATTCTTCTATATTTCATTCAGTATTCCCCCAGTAAAGCAAACCATTCGATACAAAATATTAGTAATCATAACAGCCCCGAGTCATCTTAAATGTATCTGATAAGTCACCAGGTCAAGTGTATTCAAATAATTCTCTGTCAACCTTACTGAACCTTGCTTTTGCACTTTTTCCTTTTCGAGTTTTCCTCAAACGACGTACAGTGAGGCAGAATAGTCTATAAATGTGGAACTACCTACATTGAAAAATCTTGCGTTAAGAAGTTTCAAGCGTTTGATGTTGAAAATAATAACTTCATCAGTCATAACAAAATTGACCAATTTTTGATATACCGGTATATACCGTATGTCTACTGCGTCTTAAGAACTGACTTTTCAACAATGAAAAATCGGCAAGTAACTGTAATAAACACTGACACAATTTATTTCTTTTATTGCATAACAGCATCTTTTAAACGCTTCTTTAACAGCAAAAGTAGAAAATTCTCTTTTGTGTAGGAACTGTCAGTTGACAAGTGTCATCTTCTTAAAAGGATAATTATTCGTTGTTAGTAAAGAGAAAGTATACAAAAACTCGCACGCTTTCTGCATACTTTAAATAGTTTACAAGGTAATTCTTTCCAAATTATACTTTAATTGAAATAATTTGCTTAGCAAATTCAAAATTATCTACTCACTGCACCTTATTCTGTGTTTACCTAAACGCAGTTCACGGTTCTTAATCTTTAAAGAATTGTACTCTTATTTCTCACACATAATTCATTGCAAGAAACGAAAAGTACGTTTACATTTCCCTTCTCAACTCATATAGAGTACTTTGCATACGCAGCTTCTACTATATCGCTGTTACAACTGATAAGATTACATATAAGAAGTTTATACTAACAAAAGAGATGCAATAAGTTTACTATGAATAATTAAAACAAACGATGTAGAAAGTATTTTAGATACGTATTACTGGAATTCTCTTATGGTGAATTTCTACTAAAGGCAAAGCTAAGTGTGTGCTTTGTTACTTTTGTAGCATTACAGCAAACACCAGTAGGATTTAACATGTTTTTGGAAAATGTGGGATCTAACGTAATTGTAAATATTACACATTTATATGGACATACTGCTCACAGACATGTGTAGGAAACAGCACCACGTAATGTGATAAGAGCAAAACATGTCTATTTACTACAAAGTATATACACACTTTTGTACAATTTTACAATTATAACAGAGATAATCAACTTATGTACTAGAAAATCAAATTTTATCTCATTTTTACTTATAAACTACATTCCGACACATCTATTTATTTTATATGTTACGAAAGTAAATGATTATTTTAAGGACTCGTATTTGCAGGAATACACACCGCTCTTTCTAGGAACTTCTTAAGGGCGAATAAAATGATATTATTGTCATAAGCTTGCAAATTAATTACAGTAGTTCATATACATTAGTAATTAAGATATGTTTGACATGTAGGTCTAATTAATGTGCGAGCCAGTGGTTGACGGTGTCCCTAATCTAACATTGTTTAGTAATTATGGATGTTCAAATAAATGAACTCTCCATGTCGAAATATTCTAGTGCGAAATTTTTTCTTTTCTTTTCTTTTTCTTTCTTTTTTTTTACTCTTCCGTCCCTCCCTCCTCACTTCGACTGTTATGATTTCGCACGCTGCTTCGAAATATACAACAAAGCATACTGGGTCTCCTTAGTCTTACGCAAGGAGGGAAGGGGTAGTAGCTCACTAGGTTTACTTACACTTTAATATTTAATATATTTGCATTAAATGCTGTAGTACTATAGTATATTTACTGTAGCTATGCAATGCGCGTAAATAATTGTTATTCCAGACATGTGCTGCAATGTGTTTGTATTTCGACTTGTGCCTGTATGTGGATCTTTCACTCATTCCCTGAGAAACAAAAAAAAAAAAAAAAAAAAAACATGCGGCCGTCCCTCCATGTGACATTAAAGCATTCCCACAACAACGTGCTTCAAAAAGTATCAATTTTTTAAATCGCCTATGCATTTATCTTGTATTACATCCGTGTTATGTCGAAAGCCAAATTTGGTATATTTATGCTACAACTAGTTAGGTGGGACTACTCAGCCGAGTTCTTTTTCCCTATGGTCTTATATAAACTGGAAATTAAGAAGTTGGAGTGGCGGAATCGATTAAAAATTAGGATTAAGGATAATATGTTAAAGAACTAACTAATGATGGCTTTGTTACAAGGTGACACGTGAATTGACATGCCCTCAATACAAACGCACACTTCTTACAGTATCAAAAAGCCAGATCCTTGACAAGAGAGTTTGTGTATGTAAAGGTAAAATATTTAATGGAATTTTACGTACTTACATTAGATGCGAAATGAAATCTTGAATTTAATGACCGAACGTATGATACATTCTGTCAAGAGAGTATCGGGAATTGTACATTTACAAAACCCAATGAAAGGGAGCGTCGTAATTCTTGTCGCAACGTTAGCACAACTGCCCTCTATGTTTACGCGGAGTTTTAGCGCCATTTGTCAGTTTGTTTTATAACGATAATGTATAATTTGTATGTACTTACTAAGTATTGTTTATATTTACGGGCAAAAGTGCTATTTTAAAGGCACAAGCAATTAAGAAGAAGAAAAATATAAAGAAATAATTTAAATATTTGTATCATATCGAGTTATTTTCTTACTTTCGTTGCTATGACGACTTGTTTATCTGTTTGATGTTGTTGTTATGGTAACTAAGAAAGATAGATAGAACGAAGAGTCATATTGTAAAGAATGAATGTATAATATTTTAAGGTGTCAAACACGATATATGTTGAAAGTGAATATATATATATTCAAAAGTGAATAACTGTGTTATGTGATTCATGACAATCTCGTGATCTTTATAAATATTCAATACATACATTTAGAATCAGGGAACGTAACGTAGCAGAAGAAATAACATTACAGTTTACAGTGCTTCATTTGTGACTTCATCGCAAGTGAGTATGAGCGATTTTTACAATGGATAAAACTATGGAACAAAGAATCTGTCTGAGATTTTTCATTGTAAATGAAATTACGTGTGCCAAAGCGTTGAAAATGCTACATAAAACTTAGGGTGAATCGACTTGATCGAAAAATACGTGCGTATGAGTGGTACAGTACATTCAAAAACGGTCGAGAGGTGGTGGAAGATTTGCCTGGCTCTCGTCGACCATCAACGTCTTCAACTGAACTTAACGTCGCTAAAGTTGAGGAAATGGTGACTGAAAATCGTCGTTTAAGTCTGCGAGAGATAGCCGTTGAAATCTGTGTGTCTTGCGAATCAATTCGTACCATTTTAAACGATTGTTTGGGCATGAAACGTGATGCCGCTTGACTACTGCTGACACACTATTTCACAAGGCTATCATTGTGAATGAATTTCAGGCCCAAAACTCAACAAATCTTCTCGAACAACCACCGTATTCCCCTGATCTAGCTCCAGCCAACTTTTTCTTTTTCAAAAACTCAAATTATCACTTCGAGACACCCGTTTTCAGTCGATAGGAGATATCAAAGTGAATTCGTGGCGAGTACTGAAGCCGATTCCGGAAAATGCGTTTCAAAAATGTTTTGATGATTGGATTTTTCGTTGGCATAAGTGTATTATATCGGAAGGGGTCTACTTAAAAGGCGATACAATAAATTTTGATGAATAATACATATTTTGTGTTCTATTGACTAATGAATAATACATATTACTTTCTTGACAGACTGTAAAAATTAAAAAAAGAATCGGTGAAAAGGTATTTTTAAAAGTGTATGTAGTACTCAGACAAAAACCCTCTCAAGGTGTTTTCCACAACAAAATTCACACTTAGAAATACAACATAAAAACATTACATGTTTTAATTGGAATCAAATATTTGAGTAAGCTCAATGTACTGAAGAGGCTCTAAAGCACTGTTCATTTGGATGCACCATTCTGATAAATTATGGTGATCTTTAACAAATCAAGTAGTTTCTCCAGTTTTTCACATGTTACATCCTACAATTCGTTTCAATTTAGTGATTGTCGAATACTGACGACGTAGTGCAAGAACTAGAAATTTCTCAAAATTTGACACGTGCCATGCAACAATAGTGAGTTTTCCGTATAAATCACTCCTCATTTCCTAACCAAGGGATCACGAGGATTGAGAATCCCAAAACTAAGGGATAATATTGTAAGGGATAATACTAGTATATATGCCACTAAATGTGGCCAAATCTAAAAGAAGTCTTCTTGTCAGTCCCTCCGCCGAACACAGAACCTAGCTATGATACTGCCACTGTTGCATATTATGCACTGCCGCAATGGAAATGCGCCATGAAAACGAATTCATATGTTTCCATGCATATTTTTCAACGCATCAGTAGCGAGGTTGGTTATGTATCTACTTTGCTATAATAAGCACAAACATAATGATGACTGATCGTAAGAATGTATGACTGTGAGGCATGCAGCACTACAATTTTATGGAAAAGCAGATAATCTGCATTTTTAAGCTAGAAATTTAATCATGTATTAACTAAACACTAAGTCTAACTCGTAAGTCATTAGTTCCTAAATATAAGCTACTTTACTATATTCAGAAATGAATGAATATTATCGATCATGGAATAAAATATAAATTCCTTTCAGAATTTTCTGAAATACTTTCTACGTGCTATATTTCATTTCTTTCTGTCATTCATAAATTTCTGATTTAGTTTATTTTAAACTACTGAGTACGTTCAAAACTACTATCCGTTCAAAACTTCTATGCGGATAGAATTGCGAACAACAAACTGTAACTCACATAGGACTGTACATAGTCACCACTGCAATTAATAACCTCATGTCTAGATGAACTCTACGCCAATAACAAGTCTTCAAGTTTGGAGTCGAAGCAAATTTTCACAACCTCCACATTATTCGACTTTCCGAGCGAAGGAGTATTCCAACGCGTCAAACATGATATTCTGTAGAAGTCATGTCAGAAGAAAAGTGCGAGTGGAGTGAAACATCCGAACCAAAGTCTATTAATTTTTCATGTCTAATCGCAGCAGCAAGTGCCATGCTGGACTCCTTGACTGTTCAGGAAGCCTGGCTGCTTCGATTGTAATGTTGTTCACTGTCTGACCAACTGTTCATAGGAAATGTGGATTATGCTTTTGATCAGAACCGAAGACCTTCCAGTGAATTATCCTACCTGGGTGTCTAATCGCAGCGTCACCCATGCTGGACTCCTTGACTGTTCAGGAAGCCTGGCTGCTTCGATTGTAATGTTGTTCACTGTCTGACCAACTGTTCATAGGAAATGTGGATTATGCTTTTGATCAGAACCGAAGACCTTCCAGTGAATTATCCTACCTACCTTTAAGTTCTTCTTTAGACGTGATGATGGCAGTTTGGAAATGTCACATAGCTCTGCGAACTTATTTTTCCAGTACATAATCAACTTATCACTCGTAATAACGCGTGGCAAAAACGCATCATTTTAGCACAGGAAACACGAAATACAAGTTGTGACTCTACGTCTTGTTGGTTTGAACTCAGCTGTGGAATCCAACAATCGAACTTCGCACTTTGAACTATCTTCGGCCGTTGTCCTGCATACACGGAAGATGCCCACTAATTCTCTTACAGTTGGCTTCGGGCTGTTTCTTATGGCTTGGTTAAGATCCTCCTTGGAAAACACTAACAGACGTCCAGACTATCGTTGACCGTCCCTACAGCTTGTTTCTATCCCTGAATTTCCGCAACCAGGGACGAAACGTACTGTCGCACATTGCACTCTGCAACGCTTGTCAAATGCTGCGACAAACTACGGCCACAGTACTTCCCTTATGAAAAAGTAAACAGTGCCTAATGTGTTCCTTATCGGTTTCCATTACACCAACACACTACTGTTCCCTAAAAGCTTGTCTTCCACAATCACTGCCTGTTGCTGCGCTAACCGTAATATTCGCCGTACTGACGGCGCCATTTGTGCCGGTATTACGATAAACGGTGGCTTATCAAAAATGGGCAGGACTTTTGTACGTTCTAAAATTACACTTAATGTCATTGTGCCAAAGTAATAGAAACTTCTAATACTGCATGCAATCAAATACAGGAAAACTTTAAAATTAAATGTTCTATGATTTGTAATAGGTGTCAGTAATCTTCTATTGGAATTCATACTCAAGTCACCGTGGATTAATTCATTAATTTTCACATGTTCTTAATTCTTTTATCTGGAATGGAATAACTTTTATCTTTATGCAACAACTAACATGTTACGGTTTTTAATTTCAATGCTCATTTTACATCCGCTCTTCCGCGAACCTTAACATGCATTGAAATCGCCAAATGGAAACAGCGGAATAAGTTTTAAGTGTTAATTGGTTAGTTTTGAAACTGCTTAATTATTTTTCTTTTTAATCTTGATGTTTCAGATATCCGTGACCATTTCTTGGATTTTTATATTTCCAAACTAATAAGAATAACTAGATGTTTAGTTTTTCATAACTATTCTGCACTACCATCAGCACTTCAAACTGTCTCGGTAAAAAAAAAAAAAAAAAAAAAATAATCTGAACTTCCACGGAAAATTTGAATAGATTTTAAGGTTATAAAGCAAATAGTTTAACATACTTAATGTGAAAAGTTTGAATTTTGGTTGCTAGTGACTAATTCAGCATACTGATTATATACATCTTACTAAGCTCTGAAAACCCACTGGAAAATATTCTCTTCTCTTAGGTCCCTCTGACTCCTCCAACGACGCTTTTAGAAACGAGCAGCAACCACACGTTACCTTTGTTTTGGTATATTGTATAATTGTTGGATTTATTTGCAAATTAATACATTAAAAAAAAAGCTTGCGTGTCTTTAGTGTATTTGTGGGCATCTTTTAAAAATGTTATTCCAATTATGAATTCGGAAGAAGAGGGAAATGAGCGAAACGTTTTTTCCTTCTTACTTTCTCCTCGATGTGAAAATCAGAATCGTGCGTTTAGAAACCTAACATTATACCTATTACGTAGTACAACACTTACAATACGCCCCATCATATGAGTTGTATTTGCTACTCCGGCAAAAGTTATTTACTAATAGGCCTATATCTTCTTTTACAGGAAGCATAACAAACGGGAGAAAACTGCCAATATCATTAAATTTTGTCTATAATGACCTGAGGTCTGTGACACTAAAATAATTATAATTTATACGGAAACACAAAATTGCATTAGTATACATTTACAATAGTTATCGACAATCATTTACCTAATATCTTCTGTATATGGCTATGTCATTTATAGTTATACAAATTTAAATTCTGCCAGCAATTAAGTCTTCGTGGATAAGCTATATTTGAGTCTTGAAATTACTTAGGGGGTTAAACAAAAAGTAGGAAAAACTGGGAATATTTAAAGTGGAATACTAAATCAATCTAAATTTATTACGGCAAATCTGCCATTCAAGTATAGAATTATCAAATTAACAATACTAGGAGTGATAAAGTTATGAAATGAATAAGCCTTAAAAAATAATTATCGTCGATCGTCGTTCTTGTCTTCTGGGTATTATTTATCCGATTTTAATTACAGATTCCATCTTAATTTAAACACAGAAAAAAAAGATAGTATGAGGGAATTCAATGAAGATCAGCTAGTTAAAAGGCTAAACTAAATTATTTCTTGAGTGCTACAACGAGTTATATTCTGTACAGAAGTATATACACGGTGTTTCAAAACAGCACTGACAACGTTTTGGAGGTGATTAAAGACAAAAAGTATACACCAACCTGGGTGCAAAAATGCACTATTATGTGCTCTACATAAAAATCCATGTTTCAGAATCCTGAAGTACTCACTTAACAATTTTTATGTAAGGAGTTTGGCTACGGGCATATAATTGGAAGTACTCACCAACTATCTCTATAAAAAAAATTGTTGGGGAAGGTACCGCAGGATTCTGAAACATGGATTTTGGATAGGGCACATACTACTTGCTAAGTGAAGTCTTCACCCAACTACAGTACGTCCCATAGCTTTGGAGCTATGGACTTTTGAATTTCATTTTTTCATGTTTTCAGCAGCTTATAACTTCGAAAGGAAGCATTTGTGCACCCAGGTTGATCAATACTTTTTGTCTTGTCTTGGTGTCAGGAATCACCTCCAAAACGTTGTCGGTGTTGTTTTGAAACACCCTGTATAAATGACATCTTTCCTTATTTATACCTCGTCTTACCAACGGTGTCCTAAATGCGGAATCTGACCCGTTGTGTAAACAAAATACTGCACACAACACTTAATTCAATTGTAGAAGTCTTCCATTTTACTCCTCTATACAGTCACTAACTTATTGTGGTCTACCTTATTTCCCTCACGAATGTAGAACTACAGAGTTTGCAGGTAACGGTCTTCTGGTCGTTCTCAATTCTTATGACCTTCTGTCTCTCCCTCGTAAACTTAACGACTACTACTAACCATAAAAACATTTGCATTTGTTTTGTTTACCATCATCTCAAGAAAGCTTCATTTTCAGCACAAACATGCATCAATGCAATGTTTACGAACATCTCAAATCCACTCTCTCTCTTTCTTTGCATCATTAACACACATAATGTACCTGAATTAAACCTAGATTATGAGATATACGCATGGGAAACACGTTCCTTCCAGTAAAATGCACTGCTAACTCCTTTCTCCGTGTAGGCGGTCATCGACTTACCCAGTTGAGTAACCCGAGCTAACCATTGAAATAAACCACACGTCTTTTACGTGCAATACGTGGTCGGAAACCTCAAGACTAATAAGTAATAATAATGAGACACATTGAGATGAGAGAACAAAAAAAAAGCAACTCTGTAAACCGATATTATCATTGCAGAATTAGTGTTCTTTGGAGTTCGAACTCAAATTTCAATAACTTTAAACAATGCACTATAATTAAATCCCTTAAGAATACACTAACTATATAAATAAATGAGAGATCTCTCTGAAGTTTATTTTAAATCACTTATTGGTTAGATAGTTGCGATGTACTAGTACTAGGATTGTACACACATTTTGACATAAATTGATGATTTCGAGCAGATAAAAACCTTTCTGACCAACAAAAAGTGGTCCGTATTGTTGTTTTCTTTCATTGAGTTATGTAAGTGAAATGTCAGGAAAAAGGGAAACGAACAATCAACAGCACACAACATGATTCGTCCTCTTTTAAAAACAAGTACCCACATGTTGGTAACATCATGAACATACATTTGCTGTTAGAACACAGGGAAAATGCATGTCCTACAGATACAGTGAAAGTTATTTCTTAGATTGAATGCACGTTTGACGAATACAATTAACAACTTCCTAGAGTCCTAAGACACAAGATTCTCCGTTTAAGGGCACCCGCAGGAAGTGTTTCTAAAAAAGATAAAATTACATTCTATAGTAGCGCACTGTCTACATTTTTCATCTAATACTCATTTCACTTTATATGAGGGAGAGAAAAAGGATAGGAAAATATATCTATACTTACATCAGAAACAGATAATCATTCAACAACTTTAACGCACACTTTCAATGTACAACTTTAAAGAAGGGAATTCACATATGATAAAGAGGGCTTGCAATTTCACAGAAAGACTTAAACTCCAAACAAATTATATCAATTGAGCTATTGATCGATTAGCACTGCTTTAGTTTCCGTGGTGGTCTCCTCTTACAACAAGATCGTAAAACTCAATTCTTGAACCCAGTTTTTTTTTCTAGACTTTTATTTTCATGTAAAATCTGCAATTAGAACTATTGGTAGGACAAATGATGGATAATGGAATATATATTCTTTATTATCTTGTGTATACTTATCCTTTTCCATAAATAACACCAACTGAATATAGAGATTGATATCTTTTCATTCTTTCAATGACAGAAAAATAAGCTATAATTTTACTTGTAGACAGCATGCGTAGGCTTAATATATAATAGCATACCTACATAGGCCTGATACTAGAACTTCACAGGAAATCTTTAAAAAAAAAAATTTCATTTACTAATACACTTTATTGAGTAAGAATAGTATATTCCAGTTTGCGATCAACTGAATTTTTGTCCGTTTAGCGATCACTTTTGACTGACAGGTAGAGAAGATTTGTCAGCTTTAATAAAACAGTTCAATTTGCAATCAAATAGTGAAAGATTCAATGAACAAATCTTTTGGGAAACAGGAATCACTCAACAGGTTGTTAGGTTCAATTATTTTTAACATTTTTAACTGTTAATAGAAATAAATTAACCAAGGTAAAACGCATGGATGATTACAAAAACTCATGGATGTTTGCGTAACTCTTTTAAGCAGGATATTAACAATTCCTCCAAAAATAATAGAACGGTCACTTGAATTGTACCAAATCAAAAGCTTCTGAATGAAAAATGAACAATATTAAATTTGTCACATTTTAGTGAGAATTTGGCATTTGGATCGTTTTAGAATTCCCTCCTATATTTTGACCTACGTTTTCCTTCACGTTTGTAATAATATTTTATTATAAACTTGTCGATTTCCATTTTGAATATATCTTTTCCCCATTACTTAATTATTCCGTAATTTTATGTAACTAAATAACTCCTCATTATCATTCATTATGTACTGACGAAATGACATTTTAAACAAAGAGAGAAAATGTTTATATGTAACTACGTATTTTTGAACCTTAAAAGAAGAAATTTATTCATTATATATATAACCGTAACTGAATATACTCAACACAGAACAACACACAATGGCGAACTTATCTTATTTCTACGGCAATAATCTTCGTGTTCTTAATCTATGGAATTTCTACAGCAGTCGACTCTATTAAAATGTCAGTGTTGGTTCTCATAAAACATTCTTTAGTATTTGAGTTGTGCGAATGATTAGAACGTGTGATTTCTGTGCGTGTAATTTTGAGTTCCATTTCCGGTACGTACAAGTTTCCATGCAAACTGGAATTGAGGTCTATTCCGGAAGAAGAGCACATAGGCCTATGTGCCCTTTTTCCGGAAATCATTGAAAACGAACCGCCATGTTATACTGTAGGTGGTGTGAAAATTTCATCTCGATATCTTTATTTTTGACAGACTGGCGATATTGTTTTTGTAAGCCTTTGCACTACTGTTTTGGCGCACAGATGACTTCAGACCCTAGCAGCGGTAGCTTCTTTCTTATTTGACTGTTTAAAAAAGAACCTCAGCAAGTTTCATAACTAAGGACAGTAGTATTGTTGTATGATGCTACACGTGGAGAAAACAGAAACACTACAACAACAAAATACCGTATTGTTCTTGGTTCGCTAAAGTTCATAAAGTGGAAATAATTTGGGAACCGGTCAAAACCCCCACAGCCAAAACACCCACACTCAAGAAATGTCAAAACGCCCACACAAATGGACAAATCTCCCAAACACACGAACGGTCATAACCCCCACAGCCAAAACCCCCACACTCAAGAAATGTCAAAACGCCCACACGATCGGTCATAACCCCCACACAAATGGACAAATCTCCCAAATACACGAACGGTCATAACCCCCACAGCCAAAACCCCTACACTGGTAATCGGTCATAACCTCCAACGGTCATAACTCCCACACAAATGGACAAAACAGCCACACATAGCAATGGTCACAATCCCCACATAAATGGACAAAAACCCCACACAAATGGACAAAACTCCCACATGCAGAAATTGTCACAACTGCCACACAAATGGACAAAACCCCCACACAATCGGACAAATCTCCCACACTCTGAAATGATCCTGGTTGTATGTCTTGCCCTTGTACTTTTTAATAACATTTTTTATTCCACTTAAACTGTTGTTGCAACTATTCTTCTTGCACTCTTTTGTAATGACAGAAACACTAAAGTGGGCGTCGTAAAGAGCCGCAACAAAAACGTGCAATCACGATCATTTCAGATTGTGGGGGATTTGTCCGATTGTGTGGGGTTTTTGTCCATTTGTGTGGCAGTTGTGACAATTTCTGCATGTGGGAGTTTTGTCCATTTGTGTGGGGAGTTTTGTCCATTTATGTGGGGATTGTGACCGTTGCTATGTGTGGGAAATTTCTCCATTTGTGTGAGAGTTATGACCGATCGTGTGGGCGTTTTGACATTTCTTGAGTGTGGGGGGTTTTGGCTGTGGGGGTTTTGACCGTTCGTGCGTTTGGGAGATTTGTCCATTTGTGTGGGAGTTATGACCGATCGTGCGGGCGTTTTGACATTTCTTGAGTGTGGGGGTTTTGACCTAGACCCAATAATTTGTTTATATCCTGTGCGTGGATACTCGTTTAGCCAGTGCGACCGCAACTTCGGGTTTGTTCGAAACAACAACAAAAAAAAAAAAAAAAACTTGGAGCGAATCGGATCTGCTAAGCCATAGTTAGAAGCCATCGTTATCTGTCGACAGAATCCATCTCCTTTTGAACTGACAATTGATAAAGTTTTGATTAAGGATTGGAACTCAGCTCTTGATCCTTTCTTTCATTCCAACCCATCATCATAAACTTCAAACTGCCCCATTATGTAATATGTAATGATAAAGTACACTGTATCAGGCGTTCTGCTGTGTTCTATTACATACATGCCAACATGCCAACATGGGGACATTTTTTATATCCGTGCAGGACTCGCCATGTACTTCCGTCCTTTGGCGATGAAATACAATTGCTTTAACGCCTTTTGCATTCAAAACCCGAATATGGTAAGTGTGCGAACTTCGCTTTTGACGGTAGTGCCAAGTGGGAGCTCCACAAGTGCCTGCCAAGCCAAGACTAAGCGTCTCACCGAGATGCGCGCAGGCTTGTTTGGGAATGGAAGAAACAACAAAGACAATAAATAGTATTGCAAACAGCCGCACGAACAGTCTTCCTGCGTACCCAGTACTTTGTAGACCATACTTTTGGGATTACCCTCGTAAAGTAATATACGAGACTTAACACCAGCAAATTTCCCTTAATGATGTTCAAAGAATTGCATGGGTATTCATCCTATTACACATCGCACTTGAAATAATGGAACACTAAGAAATTGCAATTTGGGTATTAATATAATATTGGACTGTTTCTAGCCTTTAGCGCAGCTTATATTCGTCGCGAAATTTAAACTTCTGCTTCACTATATATAATCACACGAACTGCCGCATGATTTCATCCTTATTTACATTTGTTCGTTGAATTTTAGAGCGGATTTTCACATTAGAAGAAAATATTGCAACAAAACAAAAAGAAATAAAAAAGAAAAGAAAAAAGAAAAATTAAAATTTTAGAATGTAAGATTTTAGTTTTTACAAATGCTACTATCTAAAATAGCATGTATTTTCAAAAGGATACTCATTGTATACCTCTGTAAATTATGTTATCATATGCTTTGGAAACGCACTGCTCAGCAATGATTATCTTAAAAACAAAGATAGTTTTAAAGAATACAGTTTGCAATTACTACAAAGGCACTCTCTAAACCTGTATTTCCTTCTCCCCCTAAGTATTTTGAAGAATGTAAAGTTCACTGGAAAATTCAACGAACATCTTAAGGAAAACTAAAGAGGGAATAGGCATTGTCAATTTTATTATTTCTTTTTTAATATATTGTCTACTAGTACAGCAGCAAAAAACAAGATCGGTACAATGATAGTTTTAATGTTTGTTTCATCTAAACGAAGAAATAAATAAATAAATAAATAAATAAATAAATAAATAGAACTACTGTATGCTTTTCGGAAATTAGTTTTCTTTGTAACATCACACCTTGTAACTTGGAGAATGGCGTTTTCCTCTCAAAATCTTGCTATCCGTAAAATCAAATAGAGCGGAACGCACACAGAACACCGACATGAAGGGAAACATTGAAGTTTACATGCATCGGTACAGATCTGGCAAGACAGGCACCCATAATCGCTAGAACAATTTGTATTGCATTCATTGGGAAATGGAACCTACTTATGCCAAGGACGTCTCGGATGACTGTAACTTTCGTGGTTTAGTACAGTGTGAAAAATCTCCCAAGTGAAAACCGCAAATGCTTGTGTATTTACTTCCACATTCTTTTAATTATTTTTTTTTTTAGAAAAGCCCATTAACATTTAATAGTCAGCCTACAACAGATTACACTTAAAATGAAAAAAATAATAAACATTAGTTCACTGTTTTCAGAAAAGAACTTCAACATTTTGGATTCTCATTTTTCAGTTAACTATTCCTAGTAGTTACAACAGGAGAAGAAACAGTACGCTCTCAAAAAATACTTACGTTTAAACATATCCCAATACTTAAAATGGTGCATTTGCTAGTCCTCTGAGTCCCAAACCTGGTTCAGTTTCCGGTAGGGACTAATGTGATTCAAATTCAACGTTAAGTTCTAAGTTCACATTTCTTATAACCACAGTGCTGAAAAGGGTCGTTAAACTCCAAATAAATTTTAAAAAAAATGGTTCAGTTCGTAAATAATAGTATAAATTCGTTAAAATCTTGAATCCAATATTTTCAGTCATTAAGTGACTTTTTTAAAAAAACATTTTTACTTTCTCAAATGTCAAAAGAAGGACAGGGTACAACTAGTAAGCAATTTAATTTTTTAACTGTTAATAGCTGTTACTTAGTGAAATGTGTGGATGGGCTCAAAAGCATTTTATAATTGTAACTATGTGTAAATAGTTAATATTTGGTTCGATTCTACAATCAGATTATGAAAGTTCGTAATTAATACTGAAGACTCTAAATCTGTATTAATTAGTGGAGCAGAGACTTGAGAAAGTATTTAAATATATAGTGACAAAGTGTATAAACACTTGTATGATAGTGTAGCGGCTTAGATTAAGAATAAAAGAACTAGATTTGTGGTTTAATACTTATCTTTAATTCAATAGAGATTGGAAGGCTTTTGGCTGATTTTAAATTAAAATAACAGCAAAACATTAATAAGCAGCGTTATAATTCGATTTTCATAAATAAATAGACAATTACAACTTCACAGAAACAGACTCGGTGACCAAGAAATTTTTATTTGAGACTACGATTCCACAAACTCCTGGCGCAACAGCCCTTGGCCAGCTACCAGCCGGCTTGTGACACTCATGCCTTCGGAATAATATGGTCAGCATATCGGCTCCCTTCGCCTTTCTAGACCGGAGTTCGCTACTTCTTTCTTTTTTCATGTTGCTCCCCAATTATCCTTACGGCGCTGGGTGGATACCAAATTATGAGTACGAACGGTCACCCGTCTTTACTCTGACCAAACCCGACATTGACTCGCGAGAAGTAGTATTCCAGTGCAGCTAGAGCGTTGGCTAAAAAGTGTTTTCTACTAAAAAAAAAAAAAAAAGAAACCGATGATACATACAGTATGAATCAGATTCACCATACATAACCAGAAATATTCATCGGTACACTGATATGTTTGATTTTGAAACATCGAAAAAGTAGTTTTCAATTTAAGGTGAGCCGTGAAGTTTTAGGCAGTTGGAAGAGGTACAAAGAAGAAGAAACGGAAAGTTTGCTGATTCATTGAAAAGTTTTGACCGGGAATAGGAATGCTAAAAAGCCTCGGGTGTAATGAAAGGTTGAATCACACAGAACTTGCATATAAACCAATGAAAAACAGATATGACTAGAAAATCACAACAGGCATGTGATATTGAAATGAAAGTTTGAAAGAGATGTGTCTTTTATCCAGTGGAGTACGCAAGGTGAATTTTCGGTTTTGTACCCTACCCCCTGTAAATATTTAGAGTAAATAGTGAAGAATGGTTTGATTAAAGAGCAGAGAGTTTTCTCACAAAATATGGTGGGTTTTCCTATAAAATTGAATGAAACCTTTATTTTAATGCCCCGATAATCATGATTTATCGGGGTGGTTAATTGAAATAAATTGTTATGGTTGTACAGGAAACTTGAAGAAAATGAAAGAATCTCTGGAAATTAACGAATACGATATTGTTCACCACAAATTAACATGTTTTTATGAGGATCCTTTGAGTTTCTCTTAAAATTAATATTAATGGAACTGTAAAAATAATAATTAATCAAATCAGTATAACATACAATACTTATGTATATTAACATGTACAATTAAATTATGTAATAAACGAACTGGAAAATACATAAAAGAGCATTTCTAATCTTTATCTAGTAGCATTCTGATGGTTTAAGAGCCCTGATCTGGTGGGAAATTATTATGACGTGTTTCACTGTTGCTAGGGAGGATAGTATTTTGATAGCAAGTAGAAAGGTTAACATTTGAGGAAGAGCATGGTATACTAATAACAACCGGAATAACTAACTTCTAATAACAGTACTTTTGTATGTAAAATGAAAAAAAAATGGGAATAAGACTAAATACAATGGGGGCTCTTCCTAATATTAAAGGCTCTGAGACGCCACTTAAACATTTAATTGCGCCCAATACTTCTAAACTTGATACCGCTTCTTCATTTTACTCAACGAAGAAATGACTTTTTCTTTTTAGTGCATTTTATAAAAGCACTGCTTTTGAATTTTGTCGTATTTTCACAGTGAGACACAAAATTAAATCACAAAAATCTCCTGCACATTATGTCAACTCCAGAGCATTTTTGGTTACATAACAAAATAGGATATAGTTCGTAGAGAACAAAATAACTTAACGAATTTTTCTGTAAACTGATAAGTTAGAGCAAAAATTATGAAAATATTGTACTGTCATCCGCATTACAGACCCGTACAAAATTTTAGAGCTCTAGTTAGTGTGAAAGTACGTGACATTTAAGTTGAAAGATTTTAGTAGCAAATAATAACCTAATAAAATGTAAAAAGATAAAGACAATTGTAACGGAAATAAGAAAAGCTATCGAAAACATACAAACAAAAAGAAAATATACAAGTGGTTGCTTTCGGTATTTAGGTAATACTACTTGTAAGGATCTGAAATGTGAATGAGAATCAAAAGCAAGTATACCTTGGTATATGCATCGCGGGAAACTGTTTTTTGCATGAAAAAAAAATGTGATTACAGAGTCGCTTAACAAATATTTACGAGAAAGACTAATCAAATGCTTTGTACAGGACAGAAATGGTTACGAAAAACGGCTACAAGTTCTCGAAATGTAATGTTGAGAAGAATGTAAAATTAGCAAACATTGAGATAGTGAGCTAGGAATAGTAGGACAGAAAATGACAATATTGGAAGTTGTTTGAAAAGGAAGAAAAAAGCAGTTTCGATATTTTTCCAATATTGTGTATATATATATATATATATATATATATATATATATATATATATATATATTAAGGATGTAACAATGCGGTATTATGGAAGGAAGAGGCAGTGAATAAAATACATTACAATTCTTTTTGAAAGAAGAAGAGTTTCAGAATGCATAAGATTTATCAATATTGAAAGGTTAGCTGACAACCGTAGTAGAAGGAAGTTCTCATTTGTTGCAGTTGAGTTTCGCTTCACACTGTGAAACTACGGTAACTTTCACACTTTGAAAACATCAATACTGAAACCGGAAATAATAGATCTATAACTTTCGGTTGGAGATAAGGTCAGATGGACTATGTTCTTCCAGAACTGCATCCATAGGCATATATATAAAAATGCTATCGCAATTTATGACCGCTTTTACTATTGAAATTGATCCAGCACTTCAGGTTTGAATATAGAGATAGATGTCATAATGAAGCTTATTCTTGGTACGCTGAATCCCTATTAAGATTCCATTTCTCGTTGTTTCTTACCGTTTTTGCTCTATGAAGATCAATACTGAAACGGAGAGTAGTACCAAATTCCTACCACTACTGGGTTTAGTATAGAGATAATGGTAGAGACAGAATATATTCTTGAGACTCTGAATTGATTTTAAAAAATCATTTGTCGCTATGTATTATCGTTTCTGTTCTATAGCGATTAACGCTGAAACTGGAAATGGTTCATTTCTATCACATCTTGTTTGAATAGTGTGTTAATGGAAGGGGAGATGATAAAACCTATTTTTAACCACTGAATCATTTTTTTAAAAAGTTTCCTGCTGTCTTTTATCGTTTTTTTCTCTGATACCTGTTAACAAACAGACAGGTGGACGGATACAGCCGTTCTATAAAACTTCCCACTTTCCCACACTTATGTATAGCACCGTTGGAAAATGTAATACTCTAGTTATTTTATACCTAAAATTTCTGCGAATATATCAAAATGGACTACAGAACATTACTTGATAATTAAATTAACTAATATTCACAAACAGATTCAAAATGAATTAACGCGAGATTACCAGCTTTGATAACGTAATTTACTAAGGTATTTTATGGTGAAAGCACATGGTACACACCCGACCACCAAAATTCTTCCTGTTGGTTGTAGATACTGCGTAGACTGTTACTTTAAAATACGTAAACAACACAGTGATTTAATTCTTGTTTTTCCTTCTATCTGAGCGGTGGGAGCATCCTTCCTACCTCTTCTTTTTCCTTTATGAGTCCTTTCTAAATTTCCGGCATCTTCAACTAACCATGAAACAAGGTATAAACTATGTACCGTTCTTTCGAGATCTCCTCTGGTGTGGAGGGGAGCACATTCCGGAGGACAAAACAGAACCCTAACAGAAAAGGGTAGGGAAGAGAAAAAAAAAGAATACACAAAAAAGGACCAACAACCTGTTCGATTTATCAGGTAGAGTCACCTGAGTGTACGAAATAACCTATCATTTTCTCCGAGCCCCCAACTCACATTCCTCCACGTCCAAAACCCGCAATGCAATAGTGACTTGAATCGTCCAAGAGTTGTAGATTAGCCTCTGGCTAGGAAACACCCACGGTCACAGGAATGACTTGTGTTACCTTTCTCACAGTACATAAAACAATTCGCTTCACTCCACCCAAGCAACAATATTGTTACAGAAGATTGTGTTAGTTTTCCTTTTCTGATTTATATATATATATATATATATATATATATATATATATATATGGAGAGAGAGAGAGAGAGAGAGTACTTGAATCAATTCTCGCTGTTTGTTGGATAGAAAATGTTTATTCCAATATATTTTGGATTCCTACAGGGTTATGCATTGAACTAACTTGTGCAATATAAAGAAAACATGATGTAGATATACCAGTCTGAGACAATTAAACATGCAATTGTGGATGTTAGTTTAATATTGGTCTACCTCAGGAAAGCAAATGTGCAAAGTTTATTTGTTTCTATCGGCGCAAGTGGGATTGTTATTAAGAGCGAAGTAACGTAAATATACATATAAATATCAGCTAATGAACTTGTAATAAGAAATGGTGTTAGAAGAAACCTACTTTCTTTCAGTCGTCGGATTCTACTAATTTTAAAACGGGTAAGAGTTATTTTATAATAATGAAACATCAGTATTATTCCTGCATTTTAAATATTCCAATTTCTGTTCCCGGCAAAAAGTAGAACTGTCATAAAACTTAGCTTAAAATAGTTTTTAGGGGTCTAATTTAAATATAGAAAACATTCTTCTTTAGTTTAACGTTCCATGATTATGCACCGAGGCTAAATGAGACAGTGATAATGAGATGGAAAATAACGATAGAATCAAGAAAATGGACAGAAACAAGAGAACTCAGAGAATACCCATGCTCACAGTCTGTCCACCACAAAGTACTAGGACCTCACGCACCTAACATAAAAGTAACATACATTATATATATTTTGTAAAGATTCACTGTTTTAAAGGTTCTTCTTATGTGTTCCTATGTTTGTTTTGAATACTGATTACAGTTTCTTGCTAAAGGACGTTACTGAAAACAAATTACAAAAATCTTTTGTTTTCCTAGCAAAATATCATTTTAAGAGCCCAGCTTAAAAAAAAATGCTAGGTTGTAATAATGTCATTGCAAGTATATGTGATTTTACTTTGTTTCCTGAAATATAGTTCTCTCTCAACATCCTATGAAAAAGATGAGTCGGATGAATCACGTTATACCAGAAAACAGGAGATTTGTTATCAAATATTTTCGCTTTTACTCTCCTGACTTCAGTGGGTTTTTCATAACTTGCTCTTTAGTTTTGGCTGAAAGGAAGGTAACTGGACAAATGTATATTTTGGGAACACTCGCATTTACAGTGAGACAATTAGCAAATAGCGTAAAACAGATTATTAATCATTGTAGTGTTTATAGTTATGAAATTTTCCACACTTCCATTACTTATTTAATCGTTCTAGATTTAAAATATACCTAGGTAAATAAGGTATTACATTTGCGACTTAAATTTTCTGTAGCTATTTTGCTTGTCAACGACAAAATTATCGTATATACACAGCAATGTTACCGTTCAATTTGCACTCCTGACTATGGCAAAAATTCAGGTAAAAAGAGCAAGACCTACAGGGAATTCGTAAGGGTATAGGGTTATTTTTTCGGACTTTGTCTCTGGAAGGCAGTCCCGAACGGTAGAAGACGCACCTGAATTCATATTTTCCCTGTTTGATGTTGGAACATTATATGTAATTCAATGACAAAAGTCCTATGAGTTGTGTCATCACTCAAAAGAAAAAGCCTTAACAGCAATACTGAAGCATCGATCATTTCAAGCATTTCAGAGCTCGGTAAAATTCAAGTTACTGACTGTTTCATGGAAGTACATAATTTATCGTAAAGAAACAAAAGAAAAATTCAGAATTACGAGGTAAGGAACTACTCGTACTCTACCTCATTAATTCATAGATACACAATCGTGTGTCAAAGATATATATATACTATATGGAGTCAGATTACTTTTATATTGGAGAAATGCTATTTGACATGTGTAAGTGAATATCTATGTAATGCAATCGTAATTACCCGGTTCTTGTATATGTGGGATCGTTAAACGTAATTCTCAGTCCACCCCTCTAGCTCCTTAATTTTCAGTTTTCCATGGACTTTTCTGAGCTACAGGGAATAAAAACTAACATCTTACTCCTGCTTTGCTGGCTTAGTGGTTCCATCTAGTTAGTTAGGACAAGGCAATAATAAGAACCTGCTTTCACTGTTACTTTACGCAGAGCATTTGGACAAAAATTCAAAAGAAACTATAAAATATCGAAAAATAAATAAAAATTATAAACATTTACGAGAGTTAGATGTTTGGCTGTACATAATATAAATCGAGTTTCTCGCATCTTTGTATTTATTACGTCGAACCATTCGTTTGGATACAGTAGAGAAAGTGTAAAGAAAAGATAGTAGACATTTGAAAGCGAAAGTACTTAGGTATACGAACACAGAAGAAAATTCAGTTTGCACGCGGCAATAACAGTAGAAAACACTACTACTTCTCTACAATAAGGTCAACAAGAGTAATAAGTCCTGATATGTCACAATATGTGAAACAAATCTTGTGAGAAAGTTCTATGCCTCTCGCCCCTTAAAAAAAAAAAAAAAAAAAAAAAAAAAGTATATACTATACTCTTCAACAGTGACACGAAAATGCTGAATAATAATACATTAACAAAAACAACTCTCTCTTTAGTCGTCTTCACTATTCTTTCTTCTTGAAAATTCTAGCTATAACAGCATAGCTGTACGTTAGCATATGCATATTCCTTCATGGCCAGATCCCACTTTAAACTGTAGGTCCACGCCTCATATAACCTCAGTGCTGAAAAGGACGTTAACCTCCAAATCAAACCACCACCAGCCTAACCATTTATGGGTACACTACAACATGAGTCTTCATGAGATGCTAAAATAATGTCTCATGCACATGAAAACAGAGACCAAAATTATGAAGGTTTCAATGTGTATTCTGATGGTTGTTTGGCAACTTAATTTTAAATTAAGATTCCACAAAACCTATCATGTCTGCGGAACATTCACTACACGACATTGCTTTTCATATTATAAAATTCTCGATTTGCAATGAGTTGTTGGGAATCAACGTTTGAAGCACCCCGAGATGCATTCATGAGATCAAGACTAAGAATAGAGGAATATTCTCATCTTATAATACAAATTAAGGCAAGTCAAGTCATAGAAAACAAAGCTGCAGGATTTGTTTCTTTCTGTTGTAATTTTGAGTAGCGAGGTAATTGGAAGTCATGAAAAGGATATGTCTGCGTATCAAGTTTTTTGACTCTTGAATGGTAACTAATAATATAAAAGGATCAACTTAAAACCTTACAATACCTATAACACATTATTTGTCTTCGTATTAGGTATCCATTGGCTTCGTTTTCATCGCCCCAGTAATCTAATTCCTAATCCTAATCCTAGTGTTCACCGAAATGGGTACTACACTATTTTACTAAGATCTTCCTCCTTGAGATCTAACAATAAGGAAGGAAGATAATGTATTTGCCCTTAATTAAAAAGTTCGAAACTCTGACGTGCAGATGGAATATGTTCTTCGAATCAAAATAGAAATAATTTTTAAAAAATTAAGATAAACTGTAACAAGTTTCAAACAGGTACACAGGTGTAAACAGAGAGAGAGGATGAAGGATCGTTCACCCCCTCCCAGCGACGCAGGCATCAGTACTGCAAAAGCCCAGTGAGTAAGTTGAGAATTCACCCCCACCCCGCGGAGTCGATCCTGGACCTACCCCTTAACAGATAGACCGTTTTTGCACATCCTACTTGGAAAACTTCATTGTTTTAAAAATTATAATGCATTAATTATTACAAAAATTCCAAAGATTATAGAAGTAATTAGTTCAACATTCCATTGTAACGTTCCAGTGCTTATATTTTTAAATTCTACCCCAACGACGCAGATTATCGACTCGTTTAATAATTTTCTCAAACCAAAGTATATAGTATAGGGAAATCCCTACATCATCAATCAGTCCATCACTACAGAGAATGAAAACTCGCGAGAGCGTATCGGATAGTAGTGTTCCTACCTGTTGAATCTATCCCACCTCCCAAGCAGAGAAGGATGCGGTGACTATCTCACAATCCCTGGCACAGGAAGTGAAGGTCTTGGTGGGAACCGCCGTCGCTCTTTTTGACTTCACAATTGCAGTTTTTGTTCTCCCTTTTCCGCCGCTCTCACTTTCCAACCCAGTTGATACATTCTCTTTTTCTTTGTTTTTATGTATACATATATAAACAAGCAATTTTTCTTGCACTGCATCGAGCCTTTGCAAAAGTGAACTGTTCTGTTAAATGTAGCATTCCTGAAAATACACTTGCACTCAACATATTTTTAAACCCCTTAACAACATCAACACCCTATTTAGACTTGAAAGCTGTTTTCTTTCTTTCTTTTAAGAGGGAATACAAGAAATCTTTTCGGCGATTTTTAAAGTTATATATTAAAAATAAGTTAATCTCTTCGTAAACCGCTAACTCAAACATGCAGTGAATTATCTTGATACCGAATATGAACTGAAATTGTCAGAAAAATTGTCGAAATCCCTTGAAGAGAGAGAGTTCACTTCAGACTACGCCTTTATTACAATAAACTGTAAGTTAAATATAAGATCAATGGTGGGAATTTTTCACAGAAACTGCTAAGCTAGAGAAGTTTTAAAATCTTTAAACACAATAGTTACTGATAAAAACAAATAATAGTTTACTTTTTTATTCTTACAGTTAGTACATGGACACTTGAAAGCAATTATCAAGATCTTTGTGTATGTAACAAAATCATCGTCTTTGCAGTGACACACACTTTCTCATTCTCTTGCTCCACAAACACGTTCTTCATGATCCATTAAAAGCCGAACGACAATCTCATTTCTAAAAGCTTCTACTTGTTCATTCTGTTTTTTAATTAACTTAATATTGATAACACATACCATGAAAGCCATTTCTGAATACATGCTTCAGTTAAATAATTCTACTTTCCTTGGTACTTTTTTCCCCCTTACTCAAACTTTAGAAGCTAATTATGTGTTACCTGATATCTTTCTTTTAAATACTTTAAAGAACTCGCATCGTCATTACTGTCATGATTTCTTATTGGTTAACTTCTGTCACAAATGTACTTACAGTTTTATTGTTACTTTACTTTCACAAGAGAGATGGTTCCTAAGAAAATATTTTGAATACAAGTCAATGACAAACAAAAATCTCACTTCGTGCCTACATGTGTTATCTTAAGCTAAACGCAGCTATCAGATAGTTAACCTTTATCGACTTCTGTTTCTTACCTGGTAACTCCAGTGTCACCGAATGCAATTTTCTTTATAATTTCGAAATACTACCTTTTATCTACCGTAAGTTATTCTCAAATACACAACCATATTATATATATATATATATATATATATATATATATATATATATATATATATATATATATGTGTGTGTGTGTGTGTGTGTGTGTGTGTGTGTGTGTGTAGAAAGTACAAAATATTATAGAATTTAAATGGAAACTATAAATAATATAGCTGTACTTCACTCATCTTGAATTACATTTCCCATTCTGCCTTTGCGTCTTCATCGAATATCTTTCTGATTATTCTTGTGCAAAATGCTTTTCCATTTTATCTTCACAGTCTTCCTTATTTTCTTAATATTATGTAACTATTATGTTATCTCATCTTTAGAGTAGAATCAAAACTTTAAGATGTAACTTTTAGTTTACTTGAAGGTGGTTTTGAGAAAGAAAGAGAGAAAAAAAAAAAGAGTTCCTTAAAAATCTAAAATCTCCATTTTTGACAGTGTTCTGCAAGAAATCTAGGAAATGAAGTGAGAGAAATACTTAAAGAAATGTACTAAAGAATAAACGAAAACGTAAAGTTTTTTCTAATCTTTCGTTTTTGCAGAAAGAGTATGTATAAAAAACGAAGAATATAGGCAACAAGAGTGTATAGATATTAAACATGAATAAGTCCTTTCATCTGCAAGATTATTTCCTTTTCCCCAGGGGAAAATTAAGAAACTATTGCTATTGCAGAGTGGTTTGGGTCTCAAACAAAAATCATGATCACGTTTCCCTTTGGTGATACTGATATCAATTTCTGAAGTTAAATTCCTATCACTTTATGAAGACTTAATTCGATTACTGATAAGTTATTGTTTCACACTGCTGAACGAAATAACCTTTGGTTACATGACTTTCCCACAATTGAAAATAATAATAATAATAATAATAATAATAATAATAATAATAATAATAAGAAGAAGAAGAAGAAGAAGAAGAAGAAGACGAAGAACCACCACCAAGAAACTTGTATCGAAGTATCTTATGAAATGAACCTGTTTCCACATAGAAGTATATAGCAAAATATCATTATTAGTCTTCTTACAACTTCGGTATTAGAAATAAATTACATTTCACCTAAATGTAGAATGTAATTTTCATCTGTGAATAACAGCTGGGAAAGTGTTAGTGCATCTCCCAAACTATTAATGACTTTTTTCCTTTCTTCTGACCTCGCTTACGTAATTTGTTGTTGCTGGAAGATAACTTCCGTAACTTTGGTTTGTACGTTTTATGATGTCATATTGCCCACACATGAGAGGAAATATCTTGATATTTTAAAGCGTGGTTGTCGCGGAGAGCAAAGAGGAGGTAAGATGCGTTAATACGAGAAGCGTTCTACTGCTAACGTTCTTCACAGTTTCTGAACACCGTGAGTAAACGTCCCACGACACCAAGGCCAGGAAGAAATACCATTTCATGTAGCCTTTACTCGTAAATGATAAATTCACTTCACACCTTGTTCTTTTCTGATGTTTTGATGGAAACTTCTAAAGAGTGTGCCTTTTACCTGTAGAATGTATGATCTTACCGGAAATGTGACGTAAAAAAATGAATCTTCTAACTAGTGCCGTTATTTAGAGGAGGGTCTACCAAAAGAGAGAGGAAATAATAGTGAGATCGAACACAGTCCCACTCTTTGACCTGTCCTTGGCAGTACGTGATCATTAAATTATCTACATGAGATAATGAGAAAACGCCAAAAGAGATACACTTTTTGTGTATTAGTGTACAAATTGCTATATTAGATCGTTCAGAAACCGAGTATCAAAACTTATATCTACTATCAAATCTTCTATCTAAATAAAGATTCGGTAAGTTCGCCTAGCGCTCTCATGCAGAAGATAATGTACTTGTAACACACACCTGAAGCAAATATTTGAAAGGAATCAAGAACTTATTCCACCGGATAAAAGTATAAGCATTTAATCCCGCTGTACTTAATAGAGATATGATTTTGCAATATACTTGATACGAGTATCAAATCGATGCCTACATGAAAGTGTTTATGTTTTTCTTATTTATTTTGAGTACAAAGAAAGTTATGGAATAAAAAGTATTAGTCAAGTTTATCGTAATAACAAGAAATAGAATTTTAATGCAAAATGGTAGAACTGAGACTTAAAAACACATCGTCCTTACATTATATTATATTGTCCTAACTAAAATTCCTGCTCTTCGCACTAGATTTAGGAAAATTTTTGAACCCCTTTCTCATACACATTTTAATGAATATGTAATGATAAGAATCCGTAATGTCACCCCCTCCCAATTTCATGGCGAAGTGCGATAGAATTTGAAAAAAAAAAAAAAAAAATGAGAGTGACACTATTCATCTCAGAGACCCAGAAAAAGATATACATTATACACTGATATCGGTCGTTTTATTATTAGGCTATAGCCTAAATCTTGTAATATTCTGGTACATAACATAACCTGTATTTATTACAGTACAATGAAAGCAGAATGACATACAAAGTAAAGCCTCTGAGGTTGGACTGTTTGCAGCCACCTTTCTACCAATTCCCCGATTCCACCTCGATGCCACGTCTTGTCATTTGAAGCAAATAAGTCAGTTACTGCTGTTTTAACCTTCTTAAGGTTGGCGAAACACTGTGATTTCAGAAAGTGCGCCATGGATAGAAACATATAGTAGTCCTAATGGTCAAGATCAGGACTATATGCTGGGTGTGGCATCAGTTTGATACCATCAAGATTCTGCATTTTTTGATGTCTTTTTCGAGCCGAGTATGGTTTTGCGTTATCCTGTTGCAGCAGGGCGCGCTTTTGGTACGTCAATGCAACATATTTTTGGCTAGTGCAGCATACATCCGCTCCAAGTGTTCGGAATAAAGTTCGGCATTGATGGCATGACCGTTAGGAACGTTTTCAAACTAAATTATCCCCTCGTAGTTCCACCACACACAAAGTATAACTTTATTCTCCAAACGGCCCTGTTTGACGACGGTTATGAAAGCTGGTTCTTGCCCAACCACTGTTTTTCCACATTCGATTTCGGAAATGCACCAAATTTTCGTCGTATGTGACAACCCGTTTCAGGAAACGCGTACCACGCAGTTTTTGCAGTAGCTGTAGGAATACATCCATTATTCTCTGGGGCTGAGCTGGGATTAACTTATGTGATATAATGCGGCAGCTCGTGAAGATAAGTAGAGAAGGACATGTTGAGATGGTTTGACAATCGTTGTACGCTGGTGCATGGATTTTCCTCAATGGTATAACCTCAGAATCTGTTATCGTAGGCGGCCGGACCTTGGGTGATCTTCGACAATTTTACAACCTGCACGAAATTTCCAGAACTAATGAGTTTCTGTGCTGTGGTTCACTACACCTTCCACTTTCGCATGAGAATGTTTTGGGTTGCTGCTACAGCGTTATGTCCGAGTTTGAATTCATACAGTAACAGTTCGCGTATCAGACGTTGTTGAGCAGTCGTCTACTGATGATACTGACGGACTGTAGTGTTAAAATAATCCGTTTGGCACACTACCTCTTGGGCCAGTTTGACTTTGTACTTACGGTCAATCATGGCGCATACACACGCCTGCCATCTGGGTGTGAAATATTGCTTTGATTTTATTCGAGTTTTTCGTCCCTTTTAGCAGCGAGATTATATAAGACGTGGAGCTACAGCTTCATGTGGGATCCGAACAAGATGAGTTCCCACCGGAAATCGAACCTGGGTCCCCCATGGAACTACTGCGAGATGAGTGATTCATCTTTGTATTTTTACATGTTATTCCTTCCCCCTATGCTTATAATGGATGAACGTGGATTTAAACGGCATTGAGAGTATCACTATTCATCTCAGGGATTCCAAAAATTATTGATCGTTTTCGATTATTTTTACATCACCCCTTCAATTCCTGTCTCTCATCCTTATGCCCATAATGTAATATAAACCTAAGTTAGGCCTTGGTTCTCTAATGTACCACAAATCATCGAATTTGATGCAGTGGTCTTCAAGAAGTTGACCGCCGAACATCGTTATATTCATTTTTATTTAGTTATATTGAATATGCTCCTCCCTTCATTATAACGGACATTTTCAAAAACGCTGAGACTTCCTTTATTTTTAACTCTCCTGTATTTTTGACATACATTTTTAACCATGCTCTACCCCCTTATGATACACCTTTCGGAAAAAACTATTGTCATAAAAATCTAAGTTAGGCGATGGTTTACTCATGTGCCAAAAATAATCAATATTGTTCTAGCAGTCTAGAAGCTACATTTGTTATAATAATATCTAAAACGTAAATGTGAAGCACTTTTAGCTAAATCCTGTTCCAGCACGTTGCCTTCAACTTTTATTTCATATAAATATGGTGAACACAAAGAAGACAGACACTTATGTCGCCTTTCAATTACTTCTTTTTATATATATCTACAAGGTGTTCGGAAACAACACCAAAAAACTTGATCACATAGAAACAAGGGAAAATATTATAGATCATCATGTGTGCATAAATATGCCATTTCGGAGCTATAACGCACCGAAAATTTGCCGAGACGATGGAGTGAAAGTGGAAGTGACGATTAAAATACCAAGGAAAGTTGGGGTGGCGAGAGAGTTAGCTTCAATCAAAGCATATGAGAAAATTCATGAGCTCTTCTACAAATGAAGGATAATATATTAGGAATTATCAACCGCTGCACTTTTCACATCCATTAGAGCATTAACAGAATCTACGGCTTAAAATAATCACTAAATTCTTTCACTAGACCTTGATCCGAAATTTCGATTCCAAATTTTGTATTTTTTTGTACTGTTCTGACAAACTTCGGCGGGCTACAGCTCCGAAATTACGCATGTGTGCATCCTGTTGGTCTATTTTTTTTTTTTTTTTTTTTTTTTTTAGAATCTTGTTTTGTATGAGGAATCACTTCCCAAAGTTTGTTGGTGTTGTTTCCGAGAACCCTGTATATACTACCTGACTGGTTTCTTTGATGTATGGAACAAGATAATTTTTTTCAGTCAAATCATGTATCAAAGTTTCTGTTTGCAAAGAAAAGACGAAATTTCGCGGCGATAACGTTTAATATAGAAAAGTTTCTCGCCATTTCGTGTTACAATACTTATGAAGTTCTAGATTGCTGTCATTTCAACATGTTGATACTGCTCTTTCCTGTTCCATTATTCTGAAAATTGTACTTGAGAATGCACTACAGTACATGCACAAAATATGATATGTACACGTGTATAACATTCAACTTCTGAAAACTAAGTAAAAAAAGATTACGTATTTACTAAGTCATCCTTATTGGAGGTCTAAAATCCACACTGAAAGGCTGGACTGGGTTGGTTTCAGTTTAACATCCCTTTTAAGTACGGGACTACATAAGACATGTATTGCAGCTTATATGGTTCGAACTACATGCGTTTTCACCGAGAACTAAATCCGGTCTTCCGCGTCAGATTCGCGATGAAGATGAGAATACTTATCATTTAGCGACTCGAGAACTCCTTATTGACTGATTTTTTCGTGTTTACCTTCATTATCAACAGCAACGCTTATAAAACGAGTCCTAAAGTTTGAAATGTGATCTGAACCACTGTAGTGCATTCGATGCTCTTCTGCTGGGAATCGAACGCGGGATCTCGTGTGCCAAAGACACATATGCTATCCACGATACTAATGAGCAGAGCCCGGGGTAAAGGAATTCTTTTGTAGAGTAGCAGAAAAGTTCCAAATGACAGAATGGATAAGAAACTACAAAGACTTTATGGGAAACAGCTGTAAACACAGTATTGAAGAATGAATTGAATGTATCCTTATGCAAACCAATATTACGATACATTTAGATCTGAAAGATTTGATTACAACTTAGCAATCACTTGAATGACAACTAGAGTCGCCTAAAACACACACTTACATTGTATATAATACGTGACGTATTGGACCTTGAAAGGAACAAAAACTGTTTTAGCAACGGTATTTCAATAGACCTTCTACAAAAATTGTAGTGGCAGCGAACAATTCTGACAAGGACAGAAATGTAGTCTCGAAGGCTTGAAGAAAAATAAATGAAAAGTACATGTTCACTTTTCCACACTTCCACATTTATACATGAGTTTGCTTCCTTTTCAAGCTCAATGAAAATACAATTTTAGAATGTGAGTTAAGATTTGTCTTTCTGGAATACACTTGGAAATATATAACTATGGATGCATTTTATATAAGAAACTACCTACAAAAATAAATAAATGAAAATAACGCAAGTTCAAACCAGAAGATTAAAATAACAGTAGTAATAATAAAAACTTGATCTCGGTTGTACAGATGATGTTTTATGAATATTTGTATTTTTTCCAAAGAGGTTTTGTTTAGGACCAGCAAAAATCGGCTGGTAGTCACTCGTTGAAAGAATAAGACAAATCCAGAAGAACTAGATGCAGTACGTTGTATAAACGAAGACAGTGAACATGCAGTCTCTGATTTCTAGATATTCATTGAGTTGAGTTGATTTTCAGTTTAGCATCCCTTGATTTTCAGCAGTGGGGCTACGAGACGTGGACCTACGGCTTAACGTGAGATCCGAACTACATGGGCTCCCGCCGGGAATCGAACATAGTCTCCCACGCCACAAGCGCGTACGCTAACCGCTTAGCCACGAGGGAGCTCTTCTGTATATTCAGCGATGGTGATAATGATAGTAAGACAGAAATAAAAGGCATCATTGCAGTGATGAAACTGAATACAGTTAACATTCTAACAAGGGACATCACCCAATTATCCGGCTCCGATTTCAACAATTGCAAAGTGCCAGTTGGAATCTTAAAACATGCGGTGAAATTTAGGAATGCTGCCAATTTGAAAGATTGAATAATGAACGTTTGGTGCACATTAGAAGCAGTCTTAAATTCATACTGGTTAACTACAGAACAAAAATAAGCATACCACTGGCTTTATGGGAAAATTTGCTATTAAAATGAGGTGTCACATGCTATGGTTTTCATTTTTCAAACTTCATTTTAATTCAAAATGGCGGATTTCAAGATGGCTGCCGTCAAGGTCATACGTACCATACGACATTCCCTAAGCTTTATGGACTTCTGCAGTAATCTCTATTAACTACATTACAAATCTTAAAAATTTTAGAAAAATAGAAAAAAAGGAACCATGGCAAAAATTTCTGTCATTACAAGTAATGAATACATGTCCTCTATCAGAAAAAAAATTGAAATCGGAGCCGGACAATTGGGTGATGTATGGGGAGGGGGAAATAAAGAAATACAAACAAACATATCCAATCTAATAATATCGCCACTTTTCGTGTACCAGGAACAGCACATCTTTAAAAAAAACATTAACAATAGAAACATAGTGCTTGCTTTTTAAATTCTGTATTTAGCATGTAAACAAAAACATATATTACAATGGAATATTACAGAAATATTATATAAAGTTTTGGCAGAAATTTTACCATGATATAGAAAATAACATTTATGCATTTTGGGTTATTATTTATATCATACTATCCTACTATTAATTTCTTGTAACTCTTGCATTAATTAAGATGAATGTGCTTATACATTAGTAGCTTGGATTTTATTTCGGAAAGCTAATATCATAACGGGTCTGCCAGACCCATTATTATTATTATTATTATTATTATTATTATTATTATTATTATTATTATTATTATTATTATTATGTTACTACTGTACAGTTAAGGTGGATGACTATCTTGCTGTAAACAAATTAACCTCACTAGTTCTTGACCGAGGTATCATCATCATTATTTCTATTTGCGTTTTCATGAATTATTTGATAGTTTGTATGTATTTATCAGTTTCCTTTTGGCTAGTGGGCATAGCTGCAGACTTAAGATCTGCTCTTTCTCTGGTTCTAGTTTTTTTGACACTGGCATGAAAAGTTACTACTGCGTTATTCAAGATTACTAAGCCAATTAGTTACATCAGATACTTCCCGATACAGAAAAATTTACAGTTAGTGGTTATCATATTTTCCACATCACTGTTCACGGTTGAATAAGGAAAGAAATAGTATATATGAAACAGGAACAGATGCATATTCAATACGTTTTCTGGAGATACGGAAATCAATTATCATCGAGATGCATGACTGATTATACAGGAACATCTATGTTTAATTAGATATCAAGAGATAATTAAACTTATTTCCAGTTACAATTATTTAAGGTATGAAAACATCAATATGCGGTCTAATCTTTAAAATCTGTGTTATTTGATTTATGTACGCACAAATTATGTAATCAATTGTTTTAATTAAGCTTTGTACGTTTTAAGCTTACGTTTCTGAACTCAATAAATATACATAATGAAATACTTCATGAATAGGGTTGTAAACAATACCTGCAATTAGTCTTTAATTATTCACTGAGTCTCAGGTAGATCTTAGAAATTTACTGTATGGATACTTGTAGTGTAACGGTTATTCATAATCCTCGGTTACTGGATTGCAAATAAAAATAATTTACAAGTACATATGTTAGATACCTTTCCATTATAAACTCTTACAATCTGCTCCATCTACAAAAATGTTATATTTGTAACTAGCTCAAAATACCCATTTTTCGCATGGGGGCAGTATTTGGAAGTGAACGCCTGTGGGAGTATCTCCATTCATCTCAGCGACCGCGAAAACTATGGATTTGACACTAATATCGATCATTTTGGATTATTTTTACATGTCTCGATACCCCCCTCCCGCAGGTGACCCCCGGCTCGCATACAATGGTATCTGAATTTGAAAGTCATCGCTAATGAAAGTGTCACGATTGATCTCAGCGAACGCGAAAACTATGGATTTGACATTAATATCGGTCATTTTGGATTATTTTTACATGGGTATCCCCCCGATAACTCCCGGCCCGCAACCGAATGGGGTGAATTTGAAAGTTAATGCGATCGGAGTTTCACCATTGATTTCATCGACCGCGAAAACTATGAAATTGACACTAATATCGGTCATTTTCTACTACTTTTATATGTCCCGGCAAACGACCCCCTGAGTCCCCCTCTGGTTCGAATTTTAAAAAATGCTTCGTCTTGGTCGGGACCTGGACCAAGGTACCCGTGATCAAAATTTGGTAGCTCTCGGTCCAGTCGTCTGGTCCCCAGGCCTCACAAAGAGAGAGAGACACACACATACAAACTCTTTATTTTATTTATATTAGATACATTGTAAAACCAAATCGCCCGTAAACGTAAATGTTTCAATTAACGACAAATATATAGATTCGTTTCCCTCCGTATCAAATTTATAGCTTAGTGATGAATCATCATTATTCCCACGCAGATAAGACAAGTTCATGGTGGACCAATTATTTATTCTCTCTCTCTCGTCGAAAATGTATTGACATCGAAATATGTCAATGTTCGTGTTACATACATTTTTTTACGTATTGTTGAACTTATTAAAGTATCTCAACTGGGAATCAGTCGTACTCTGCGTATCTGGCATCCTTATGTAATTTTACCTGTTTAGTGCTCCTGGCTTTGATTCACTATTCAGTCCAATCTACGCATTCTTTATGAGATCTGCTTTCACACATGTTAGGAAAATGTCATTAATAACTGACGAAGACAGTCGAACGAATAAATAAATCAATAAACTTGTGTGCCAAATTTTGTGATAACTTTCCCTTCCGTTATAACTTCCCAAACTGTAAATATAATTTGTATTTGTGTATATTACATAAAGTAAAAGTTATTCGGTTATGGGTTAGTACAATGAAATATTTGGAATAGTTGTATCTTGCTTAATATTCTCAGAATACGAAGCACGTCTTTTATTTTCATCGAATCCAAAGAGAAGTAAGGAGCAGAAGTGCGATTACTGTACTTGCAGACAAAAAGAGAAATATAATAATAGTGTTCACAACATTCCTGATGTAATGGCCTTCAATTTTTTCTGCCATAACACCGTGAGAGAAAAACGAGGCGAGAACTGTCTGCTTACCTTTTCTTTCTCTATCTTAAAGGACCGTTACACACACAGAGAGAGAGAGGTTGTGTCAGAAATCATCGAAGGGGAAGTGAGCCGCAAGGCTTTACATCATCTCAAAAAGGATGGGTTACCATGTCAAGGAAATTGACAACGCTGCGTCGATTTACACAACAAACATCTAAAACTACCGGAAAGCCGGACAAGGGTAAACAAATTGTCAACCTCTAAACAGTACTTAAACATCTTACATACAATACTCAAACCCAAGATTTGTGGATTTTAAAGGAATATACACCAAAAAATCTTAAATGATTGCATATCTCTCGCTTGCATAGAAGAGAGAGAACTTTTTTAAGTCTAGACAGACGCAAACCTGTTCTTTCAAGAAAGTTTTCTTTCCTCTCGTTCAAAGCTTTCCATCGCAAAATTGGTACCAAAATTAGCAACTAGAAGTATCGTTTTCTGAAATCACTACAATCTTCAATGAAATTACTCGTATTATACAATCCTTCTCCATAGTAAAATATTCTCAATCACCCTTATCCCTCAGGAAATAAAGCATAATCGAAAGATTTCGAGATCTCGTACGACTAAACACTGTCAATTGACGTTCTTTCTTGTCAAGTAACATCTCCTAGTGCATCCCCCCCTTGCTTCTTTCTTTTACGGACTGAGACGGTGATTTACGTACGCTACGAAGATATACTGGCTATGTTTACTTTTCGTACTGGCTATGTTTAGGTTTCACTACATGAAAATACTGGCTTTGCCTTATTGAATTTAATACGAAGTCTTACATAATGCAAAAATATAAGTTTCCTTTAACAGGTTAACTACTAGCGAAGACATTTCATAAGAGACAAGTATTTTGTGCTAGTAAGAGCGTACTGAAGGAAGTAAGTCAAGTCGGTTTTCCTCTCAGTGGCGGCTCTTGATAGAAGTCACATAGGCAAAAATCACAATTTTATCGCTACAAGCTAAGGGAAGACTTCTCTTTTGTTGTTTAACATCTCTCGATTATGCTCCACGCTAAGGGAGACGATGATAACACTGGCGTCTCTGGCATGTAAACTTTGGGGGGAGGTGACATCATAGAAAGTGATTTAAATAGTAGTACCTAGCCCAACTTGTTTATTTATCTGTGATTCCATTTGTAACCTTTTTGCTTACCTTCACGGACTCTCTTGAAACATATTAAGAACTTTGTTATAATCATTTTATAGCCTGAATATTATATTCCAAATAAATATAATAATTATTGTTTATATGTTATTCTGTCGTTAGTAAATAAATTAAATTAAATAGAATATTGAACATTTTATACTTCAAAATATTGGGGGGACGCGACCCCTCGTCTCCCCCGCCAGAGACGCTCATGGATGATAACGATTATGAACGAGACGGTGAAATGAAAAAAGTGGGAGGAAAGTGGAAAACCGCGAGAAAATCCGCGCACACGGTGTTTGTTCATCACCGAGCACGAGTTCAGATGTACCATATACAAGAATTGGTTTATTAGGTAAATTATCTTACCTTAGATCGTAGTGATAAAACTTATTTTTACCGAGTAACTTTTCTCAAACTTCACTACTTTTAACACTTCAATTATTAAAACGAAAGGACAACAATAAAATTGATTTGTTGGTTGATTTGAGGTTACGCATCTCTTTTAGAATCGAGGCTATAGGAGACGTGAACCTACAGCTTAACGTGGGATCCGAACCACATGAGTTTTCGCCGGGAATCGAACCCGGATCTTCCGCATACAAGACGCGTATGCTAACCATATATCCACGAGGGAGCTTATATAGCAATAAAAAGGATAAGCATTTGTTCTCAAAGAACTTTACATAGTCTTGAAACAAACATATTACAAACGTAACATAAAATTGCATGTACGAAATTTAGTATCGGCATTTTTTCGATCAGAAGTCGATTAAAAAAGAACAGCAAATTCTATTTTTTAAAATCTAGATTCGGAATGTACTCAAATATAATAATAACAACAAACATTCATTTTTTCTAAAATGCCTCATTTGCCTTTAAAATAACATTGAAAATTTAATGGAAAAATTAGCTTAGGACATATGACATCAATTGCTTATTTCTCGTAAAATTAAGGTACGTGACTTGTCAGACTACTAAGTACTAGGAAAACTACCTGGGTAAATTCTCAACGCTCTATTAAAAGGTAAAATTTTTAACTTTCGTAACACATCGGATGTTGAATGTTTTAAAGGAAATATGATTTTTTTTTTGTTTTTGTTTTAAGAAACGCAAATTCAGAAAGTTCACACAAAAAAGTTTTGTTTCAACATCTTTCCGAAATGTTCTCTTTGCAACTGAAATTATTTCGAAAGTGTGGTAAGAACTGTTTACCTGAAACTAATTTTCGATATCACTCTGGCAAAATATTTTTTTCTCTTTCTTGCGTACTTTCCAAATCTGAAGCAAAGATGGCATCTTTTCGCATAAAAAATTACATTTCCGGCGTGTTCAGAAGTAAAATTTCAGAATTTTTCACAGCATTACAGACTTAGCCATTCTATATTTATATCTATATAAAATATTTTTTGTATGTATATGAGAATGTGAACAGATGCTACATTGTAAAGAGCCACCTAGAGTCACCAAATCTGATACACAGATCTTTACCAGATCTAATCGTGTACGAAGCAGCTTTTTTTTATTTTCGGCTCGGAGATCAAACATTATCCACAATTATTCTACAATTATTTCTAAGAACGCCCTACCTGTATGCAATTCACATTATTTTTTATTTTGTGGGTTTACCTAACAGCAGAGGATAAATTCCAGTGCAATGCAATAATGACATTTGTTTTCCTATTTTTTTTTATCTAGGTTACGAATTAAGATTTGGCAACGAAGGGTGCTTGCTCTTTTTAAAAATGAAATCTTTAAGTTTTACATCCCACAGTTATGCTGGCTAGGCTAAAGGAGACGGTGATGATGAGAATGAATGAAATGGTGGAATGAAGAAACGGGAGGACCCCGAGAAAACCTCCACACACGGTGTTTGTCCACCACAAAGCTCATTTGGCGGAGCTGGGATCGAATCAACGACACCAAGCACCAGAGATGAACGCTCTATTGCTCTTTTTATCCAGGTTCTGATTAATACACGGTAATGACGGGTACTTACATCTAGTATTATATATTTTGAAAAATTCACATTTCTCAATGTTAGAAGGACTGAATTTCCTACTGACAGTAGACAAAAACATAGAAACTCCTCGTGAAATGCACGGCTGATCTTTTTACTGCTGTGGAAGCAATTTCCAATGTTTAGTAATTTATTATGTCCGAAGTCTACTTCTGCGGACTTCTTTCATGGTAGTTCTTTACTGATTTTAATCATGGAAGTACATTTCGTTTGCAACACATAAGACTATGAGGAGTTAATACCGAGGATGCAAATGCAGCGCCTGGCCCATGGTAGTTGGTGTCTTGGTGAGTTAGGTGATCTCTGTAGTACGCCAAGCAGAGTATAACGGAGGCGTTAAGTTGAAGTGGAAGGATAATAATGCAAAATGAGAAACTTCTGAGTTTCTTTTTTAAATTAGTGGACGAGAATAATATACTTATTACTTGGAGTCTTTAACGCATGGCCCACAAAGCTCTTTGCCATAACCCGCACCCTATTCAAAATTAAGTACTTCAACATGAAAACTTTTTAAATAGTTCTAAATACCATAGCCTAGCTTAGTGCTTTCTGAGTGTCACTGAAATCGTTAATGTGCCCCGCATTATCTGATGTTTTTAAGAATCGCAACTTAAAGGATCAATACAAATACAAATGTAAACTCGCTGTACTACTTTTGTGGATTGTATGTTACAATACATAGGTTTCTAAGGAAGTCTTCAACGGGACAGACATTTGCAATCCCAACTATGATAAAGTTGATAATGCTTATCAAAAAGAGGTGGGTGTCTGTTTTGAACATGACTGTACTTCGACTGTATTCACTTTTTGGACAGCTATCTAAAACACTTACACGTAATAACTTAAGTTGACTATCATTTTTATTAATGTGCAAAATAAGGACCAAAGGTATACAAAATAAAATGCACGTGTATGTAGTGATACTACATTGGAAGGAAAAACTGAGAGGAACTCGGAAAGGTGAAAACTAAAGAAATTTATGGATGACTGTATGAACAAGAAAGTTCTATCAAAGATACTTAAAACCAGCTGGATGAAGTCGTTTAATGAATACTTCTTCCATATTTCCTGGACTGCTTTCAGGGACAGGAAACTTTATTTTCTCACGCAAATGTCCTACATTACATAAGCCTGAGAAATCGACAGGTATTCTCTCGTACTTCAGTTACCAGTATTATCCTATACACCGGAAACAATCATTGAAACAACACAGTAATATTTGTTGTAATAGCTCTTGCGAGAGTTTAATAACATATGTTTTGACTGTCAATATTTTGTTAAACATGTAATTAGAAAATGGTTGCGTCGAAATGCGTGCGTGTGTTGTCCTTAAACCGTGAGTGAAGCTCTATTTAATACAATACACTCAATATTGAACAATTTTGGCGGAATTTTATGGGTGTGAGAAAAGTGTTACACATAAGTATATATTTATAGATGGTATATTCAGGACATTATTGTTTATATGTCATTTGGAACAGTTTATCGTAACTTTACAATGCACAAATTAATTATAAATTATAGAACTGAGTGCAAAAAATAATAGTACATTTTGTTAATATTTTGGATAAGTATATTTTTTTAGAACGTGTCTCCAACATGACATATATTTTCATGATATCCTGAATTTTCAAAACGTATTACATCAAATGAAGACCTGATATGTATATTATCATCGCTTCTACGACACTGTTTATGTAATGAACTTATAGGACTACGTCAAGAACTACGACTTACGTTCTATGTTTATTTTATATTCTCCATATTAACCTGCTAGAGTTACAAGAATACAAGGCAAGGTATAACCATAGCTGGCAAGAATTTTTCGAAATAGTGAAGCTAAATTCTATTAATAATTTCTTCTTTTATTAATAAATTCAAATAATAATAATAATAATAATAATAATAATAATAATAATAATAATAATAATAATAATAATAATAATACATGAATTCACTGATTCTGAGATCAACTAGAAACTGTTTATTTGTTTGATGTTTTAACGCTTTTCCTTTTAAAACATCAAAGGTATATAATTCTTGACTACGGTCTAACAACTATATGACACATAGGATCAGAACCATCTACTTTTACAAGAGCAGAATCTGAATCTCAAAAGTGAAAACACTAACTAACCATTTAGTTCGAGCTTCATGAAACACACATAGCGACTTGTTTTTCATCTAGCATGTACGTAAGAACTGAACTAACAAATCATAATTACTTATTTCACCTATCTTACACTATTATAACAAATAAAGTTCAAGAATTGAAACCTTGAACATTTTTCTAAAAAGCAAAATATTTTAGCATTTTTAATTGTTTGTAGAGAAATTAATTGCGATAATAATTTGCTGAAAGTAAAGCTGCTGAAATATATCTGCGAAAATCTATTTTAAAACTTTAGCGAAATTGATTTCCTCTACCAAATATTTTAAATGTTATAAGAAAATCTTAACAAGGCAGGGTACCCCGGTGTAACACACCGATTTTGATAAGACTGCACATAGAGAAAATCGAAAAAGAAGCGACACGTATTTTCTTTATATCGGCCAACAAGCGCATTGAAAGGGTCAAATAGGGCATAAAAATGGGGTCGAAATTAAATTATGTAGAATATAGCAAGAACGAAAAGAGATATTGGAAGAGGTTCATCATCATCATAGGTATTCTGCCTTTATTGGCAGGTCACTTGCTGCAGCTGAGAAACTTCCATGCTCCACGGTCCTCCGCTAACCTTCTCGTCTTCGCGTATGATCTTTCTGTTTTAATATCATCCATTAATTGTAGTCTCTTTCGGCACCTCCCTCTCTTTTCCGCCACCATACCCTCTAGGACGTCCCTCATGATACAATCTCTTCTTAGGCAATGTCCCAACCAGTTTTTCTTTCTCTTCCTAATAATATCTAAAAGTGTTCTTTTCTCACCCACCATTTCTAACACTCTCTCATTCGTTTTCCGCTCGACCCAACTAATTCTTTCCATTCTTCTCCACACCCACATTTCGAAGGCTTCCAGTCGATTTTCATCACCTTTACGTAATGTCCACTTTTCCGCCCCATACAGTACAACACTCCACACGAAGCATTTTATGAGTCTTTTTCTCAACTCTTTGTTCAAGGTCCCACAAAACAGACTTTTCTTTCTTTTAAAGGCTTCTTTCACCATTCCTATCCTTGCTTTTATTTCACGTTCGCATTTCATGTCATTACTAAGAACACTACCCAGGTATCGAAAACTATTCACTTGTTCTATTTTCTCCCCTCCTACTTTTATATTTGACACAGACCCCTTCGTTCCAATTTTGAACGTAATTTGAACAAAAATTCATAGGACAGTATAATGTAATAGCAGGTAGTCCACATACGTAAGATAAACAGCAACAGTAGTATCAGTACCACGAATGAGTATCAACATTACATCACAATGAAAATACTCGTGCAACATAACAGTAACAGTAACATTTTTGTTTTTGTGTCACTACTGCCTACACACATTTTCGTTTGCAACATCCATCTCATCGTTGTTCCCACTACGCGATATATGCAACCTACTGCGCAGTACTGTCTTGCTGGCAATTTATACGAACGGCGTTTGCATCCCTCTTGCGTGTTCTCCCATTTTGTGAATTGAGATGAATCTGCGTCTCTTTCGCATAGGGCGACATATGTATCCAAAAGCAAAAACATGTATTTTCTGTTTTCGTTTTTTCTTTCTTCCTGCTCATTACCAACCTCTTCATTCATTTCCGTAACACATTGTGACAATGTTGTACACGTGATTGGTCCATTTTCGGATGTTCTCCTTTCTTCATATGGATCTGTTCTACTTCACTGCCTTGCGTCAACTATGGATAGTATTTCGTACATTTAACCTCTTCCGATATCTTTTCGTTCTTGCTATATTCTACACAATTTAATTTCGACCCCATTTTTATGCCCGTATTTGACCCTTTTAATGCGCTTGTTGGCCGATATATATTATATATATATATATATACGTGTCGCTTGGTTTTCGATGTTCTCTATGTGCAGTCTTATCAAAATCGGTGTGTTACACCGGGGTACCCCTGCCTTGTAAGAAACAATATAGTAATATCCTTCAGAATAAAATATTAAAAATTAATTAATTTAACCAATCAACTTAACACAGGTATCTATCCAAACCAAATGTAATTTCTATTTTAGAACAATTAAATACAGTTTACACTATTTCTATTCTCATCTTTCAAATTATCTATTATGTTCAGTAGGTAAAGTAAAATAGCTCACCATCAGGGACAGACTAAAATGAAACATAGGTAGTAGTGAGAAGGTAAGATTTTACACTTCTATGATCTCAGCAAAGGTAATCTAGTCAGTTTAAGCTCAGACCGCCTTTACCAGTCGGGCGAGTGACTCCCAAAACAGCATTTGGGCATTCGGATTATCTGATTGGCAGGTAAATAACTTCTACCGGATACTACATCGCGATTCTTATGTTCAGTAAAAGAGAACAGAAACTATGGACTTGTTAAAAGTACAGCAATACCTTGCATAGTGTAGTTTTGGACAACGTACTGGAAGTTTTGCTCTCTCACTTTTTTCTTTAATACATATTTACCAATTGACAATAAGTTTGCTATTTTTTTTAAATAAGCAAATGAAAGCAGTAAATAGCACTATGCACGTATAATAGAAATAGTGTATAAGTCGAGCAGAAATTGGTTTGTGATACGATGATATTACCATAACTACAATTGAAGAATGGAGGCGCACTGGCTTAGTGATAGAACACTCCTCTTTGGTGCCAAGGGGTCCCTGGTTCGATATAATGGACAATATCGAGTCCGTAGATTTTCTCGAGGTTCTCCAGCTTCCTCACAGATTCTCATTCCATCAATTCATTTCATTAAACGTTCGTTTCCTTTAGTCTACAGGGCATAATCGTGGGTCATAAATCTACAGATTTCATTTCTTATTTATAACTGAATATATAAGTTACGAATTCTATGTTTAACTTTCTGTAGTATTTTATTATTTTTAAATTTATTATGATAAATTCTTGTTAGGAACAAACTCAATTTAAATCACTGTAAACGGACTTTGGACTACGCGGTTCTGCAAAATGAGGACGTTTCTTGGAACCAATTGGCTCATACTTGGAGAGCTCATAAAGAGCAAGTAAATCTTGTCAAAATAACCATGAAATTCTGAACCTCCCAACTGAAACCAACACTTAAGAATGTTGTTTCTTATTCTTCTCATTTCCGTTCTTATATCTTTTTCCTTGCATAAACGAAAGTGGGAAATACTATTCTTGTGACATTCTTGGACACTGCACTGACCATGGAATCTCCCTTTTACAATATCCGAAAAGAAAGATAATGTGCTTGCATAACATTAATTGGAAAGCAAGATTTTCCTCGCTAGATTCATTTTTTCTCCACCATCCTCAGCTTAAAACCCTCTTTGTATTATTGTTACATACAATTCTGTATCTTTAATAGTGCTGGCGTTATTTGTTCCAAAGCTTTAAGAACTTCATAAACCTTTTTTATTCAATCTACAATTACAGCCGTTGATGCCTGGAGCTGAGCGGGTGTCTGTAAACTAAGAAAGACAAGTGGAATGTCGCTGCTGGCAAGAGTGGCTGCTTCTCGACCTATGCTTACCTTTCGTCAAGTACTGCATTCTCTTTCCATCTAAATAAAAACTTGTTTTCAAACAAGCATTAAAATATCAAACGCCTACAAACAAACAACTCTACGCAACAGTTATTACTCACTACTATGTGATGAGTAAATGTACGATATAATGCAATTAAAGCTATATTCCCAACATTGACTACCGGAATGTTACTAATATCCGCACAACACAACATGATTTCTTCAATAAATCACTTTATTTGTGGAACTGTATGGGAGTTAATTTTGTAGTAACAAGCACTCAGAAGAAAACCTTACAGTTCTGTATTGTTTAAAGGGACGTGGTGGCTCAGTGGTAGAGCGTTCACCTCTGGTGCCTGGGGTCCTTGGTTCGATCCCAGCTCGCAACAAGTGAACTTTGTGGTAGACAAACACCGTGTGCGTGGCTTTTCTCGGGGTTCTCTCGTTTCCTTCCACCATTTCATTCATTTCTAATTTCTCATCGTCTCCTTTAGCCGGTATAACCCTGGGACGTAAAACTTAAAGATTTCATTTCATTTTTTTCTTTGTACTGTTTAAAAGTTAAATAACAAGATGTTTGAGACACTACTTCCGCGAAAAGTAAACTCAATCAACTAATCTGTTCTACTAAAATTTAGTTCTGCCCAGTCAATAGTGCTATGTGTGTATGTGTGAAAGAGAGAGAGAGAATATATTGGTGTGGGTGCGTGTATATTATACGGAGAATGCCACAGCCATGGGCTGTACACATTATTGAGGAAAACTGAATGATCAAAATTGCGAGAAAATTCACCTTGTATTATGACTAAAGATAAAGCTGAAGATATGATACCTTGATCATTATCGAAAAGTAAAAGATTTTAACACTTTTTGTCTGTAGCGATATTATTATTAGGGGTCTATCCCTAATTTGGTGTTAGTAAAGCAACCGAGGTCTTGAAATCTGAAGTATTAATATCAGAGCACACCAGAACTATATAAATTCTAAAAAGACATTAATGGCCATTAGCAAGCGGAATACTTTAGGCACTCACAGGTGTTGCACGAACGGAACCATAGGCGAATGAAAAGGTTGGTACCCGCAACATGAACATGATCAGTGCGTCGAACTCTTTCCCTAACTCTCTTCGTTTAGCTTACCCTCTTTTCTTTTGAATTTTATTGAATAGCTTAGAGGAACGAAGAAAATCAAACGCGTAGAAAGTGACCCAGGTAGTATCCAGAAAATGCTATTAAATAAACTGTTTTCAAACATTTTCTTGTATCGAAATTTGGGTGTGCAGTTATGATATCATCATAGTTGGGCACTCAAATTTCTACACAATATGAAAGATCTGACAAACTATTAGTTCCCTTGATAGCATTTTGCACATACTATCTGACGCACTTTCTAAATTTCTGATGTTCTTCGTTGTGTTTACGTTATTTACCAAAAGTAAAAAGGAAAAGTGAGGTGAAGCTAGCGGAGGACTTGAACCACTCATGCTTCTAGCAGTTCACACATAATACAATGCATTCTATTTGATTTTATATACGAACACTAACAGTTTTGACACTTCGATTTCCAAGATAACTTTTGTAAAAATTAGTCACTTTTGATAAAATATGGAGAATATTTTCTTCCTAGTCATGCTTATTGTTTGGAGCTGAAATTAGTTATTCAAGAGGACGAATTTAAGATATCTTTAAAAGGTTGTTACACAACAAATTTCATACACATACTGATTTGTATGAAGCATCGTGTATGTTTTCTTCGGGGCATAAGATTTACCGCCTATTCCTTGGGGCTGAAATTAAGAGACAAGGAGATGAATCACTCCATCTTTTAAAAAATATAGAACTATGCCCTTCCTAATTTTCCTGAAATATTGGTGTGTTTACTTTGAAACTTCTCAAGGGATGGATCAAGCATGACGTATCTCGGGGAGTTCATCCAGCGTCATTTATTTTAGGTGGGGTCCAAAGAAATGTGCTACACATGAAACTTCCGATGGTAATGTTTTGTGCTGATTTTGTAAATATACTTATGTAAAGAAGAAAAAACAGAATTGTGATTTTGTTTAAATTTTCGACAGAAGAAAGTTGCAGATCAAATAGATCGGAGTTAACTAAGGTAATGAATATACCTGCACACACAAAAAAAAGAAAGAAAAAGAAAAAACGTTAATCGATCTGTCCTTTCCTTATCTAGTACGTACTGTTTAGAACGAAAATATTAATTTTGGGACTTTGCACTTTCGTTGACAGAGGTGACGAAGTTACTTGACTCATATACCGGTATTAGTTCTACTGCCTGAGTTTAAATCAACTCAGGGGAAAGGGAGAATGAATTCACCCTCAGGTTAAAGAAAATGTTACGGTAACTTCGTTTGAAATACACCTATATTCTAGAATCATGACGTCCGTTTCTTTTGAAAGTTGAGAATTATTTCTGTTGGTTAGGAGTTGAAATGCACCCAAAGTAAGATGGTAAAATCCCTCCAATAAAAAATCTTTCTCATTTCTACTGTGTACCGCATCACTAGTGTCATGTACTCGTAATTGACTGAATTAATCACTCTTAGATAATTATTATATGTTACGTAGTGAATAAATATGTTATCAAAGATAATTGTAAACGTTAAGTAGAAGTATCAAGAAGTAATGTGATGTTAATTAAATATAATATGGATAGATTTGAGTTTAAGGTCCCTTGCAGCAGCAAAGCTAGGCGAGGGTGAACCGACAGCATAATATGGGATCAGATCCACATGAGCTCCCACCGGGAATCGGACACAGATCTCCCGCACAAAAGACGCGTACGCTAACCATACAGCCACGACGGAGTTCAATTAAATGTACGAATAAATATTGAGTTTCTCACTTAAAATTGGTACGTTTCACCTGGCGTTCATAAATAAGTGTTGACCTCACTGTGTATCAGGCTTTGACTACATTGAAATATCGCATTAATTCTACGGATACATAATTGTTGAGTTCGACAGTTTAAAAGTAAATGTGGAAGTGTTGTGGAAAAATTATGCAGTGAACCGCCATTTCTCCACACAGACTTAACATAATTTATATATATATATATATATATATATATATATATATATATATTTGTGAGGAGCTCTGAAAGGCAATATGCTAACACTCAAACGAAAGACCAACTGAAGAAGAACACAACAAACGAGATAAATAATGTCTCTCCTGAATAATTATAACATGTTTCTCAGAACATGCTATTACAAGTGTAGCGATGCCTGGATGTTGATGGATGGCACTTTTGTCATAAACCGGAAAGTTTACATACGAAGTTCACGTAAGATGTTATGACATAGTGTCTCATGCTTTGTGTGTTTCTAACTTTGCGATATTTACATATGAAGCAATGAAAATATATTTTACTTGAAAGACAGATAGACAATAAGTCGTACCGGTTTCATGTGGGACACCCTATACATAGGTATTGGGATAATAAAAATCAAAAAATGATAACTGACTACACATGATCAATTATAGTTGATTGATTGAAGCAAAATGTATGAATGTATACTGAAATTACTGATTGATTATGAATCTTAAGCAACACTCTCAAAGGCTTGTGCAACCGGCGTATAGTAGTACGTATTACCAGATGTCTATCAATATATCATGAACAGCGACGCAAATACGTAAGTTGTCGCCCGGGACAAGAACTCGTCTTAGCGCCCCCTGACTAACCAAACCAAAACGCTTCCCTAAATATTTGTTCAATTTTGCGCCCTCCCAATCCGGCGCCCGGGACATGAGCCCCGTTTGCCCCTTCCCCTAGTTACGTCACTGATCACGAACATTCATTAGTTGCCTATGGAAATGTTCTTCCAATATCCCCAAGACCATAAAAGACGTTGTAATCTATGTTATGTTTGCTTATACAAAACTTATCCAACAATGGGATATTTTGCAACTAGAGGAGCATGAATTCCTATCTAAGGGAAAAGATCTCTTAACTTTTGGAAGGTTTCCTATTAAACACAACACGCAAAACGCATTATCAATTGTTTTTGTATTATCACTTCGATGGAAAACGAAAATGCACTTCACTCCCACACGAAATGTGAGATCACATCCCCACTTAAAATCGCAAGAAAGATTTTTCTTGTCTTTTCTTTTTTCTATTTTTTTAAGAACAAAGAAAGGAGTAATAATTCGTTTCCTGTCTAATAGTAGTTGTCGATCATTTACATGTGTCATACACAATCGTTACGCTCATGACTAAAAACTAACATGAAATGCTTTCTAATTCACTTTCACTCATCAGCTTTTTAGAAAAAAAGTTTTACCTTTTTTCTATGACTGAACGACAAACCAAGAACAAAACTCTGCTACGTATAATTATACGAATGTAATTTAGAGTCTCTCTTGTGTCATGCAATGCAAAAACAGTAAGTCATGCAATATCCAAATGCATATTTAAATGTGAATTTTTATTATTGTAAACCATCAAAAATGAGAAACAAGGAATAACATACAGGTAAGACCTAGTGAAGAGTAACATGTCCCGGTTCTTTTAGCTCTTCCGGCCTCATAAGCAAGACCAAATATTACCTTCAACGCAGAGTTGTTAATGGTAACAGAACAGAAAATGTTTTCGATGTCGGTCCCGGAACCCAATTCGATGTGCTTCGGGAAGAGAACCGAAATACATTTTGACATATCGGTTCTATTCAAAACACTGAAAAATCATCCTTCTGTGAATTTCGAGAAGAGAATCGAAGTACATTTTGACACTGTTCCAAACTGCAAAAGATGTCGAGCCACCCTGAAATAACTCGTCGGAATCACCTACAATAGTTCGGCTACAAAACCTATTTATCTTTATTCTATATTTTTGGTTCCAAAATCACAACTGATTTTTCACAGAAAATCAAATGAGTTCCGGGGCCGGTTAACTATGTTTCGAAGTCTCATGTTTATGGACAGTGGAAGTGAAAGTTACCGGAGATGATAGTACGTGTAAATGAATGTTGTAACAATGTGAAGGAATCGTAAGAAATTAGTATAATTTTACGCATACGTGTCATTCAACCAAATAGATCGACATAGATCGACCTGAGATCGACTTGGCTACTTGTGATTCACATTGCAAAAAGTCTGGATTTTTCTTAGAAACGACTTTCGATTACTCTTTAACATGTCCAAAAATGTCATAAAGTGTTCTATGTGTAAACAAAATATGTCTTTTGTTTAAAATGTCTTTAATTTCTAATGAGTATGCTATACAGGCACAAACGATTTGTAAATGTGTGAACGGTAATGTGAAAAATGTCCTAATACTGTTTAAAAGTAGTTCCTATGCTTTTATACTCATTGGACACATCAGAATTTCAAACACATTTTGAACACACTTAGGGTAGTTCCCATCAGGGTGGGAATATATATATATATATATTACAAACAAAATCATTTTTGTTGATTTTTTAAAATTTAAATCGATTTTTTTTTATTCAAATCAAATCTTTCTCCTCGTATAATACAAGTAGTAAACTGAAGAAATAACATTAGGAATTAATATTAAATGTCAATTATGCCATTTAAGTGAAAGTATTGGGTCCCCAATCGTAAACCTATTTGAATCCCAAACAACATTTTAAAGAAAAAGTACAGCAACGTTTGTCAACATGACACTTTTCTTTTCACGAAAGTTACTGATACTTGGCAGGCGCATACTTTTAAAAAATGGGAACTAGCTAGCGGCAGGAAAAACAAAGTACGTCAATTTCGCCTAAAATTAAGTAACTAACTCTATGGCCTATGGAACCCGGAGGTTGACTGCCGCGTTCACAAAAACTCTCCATTGACTTCTATCCTTAGCCAACGGGATCCAGTTTCTACTTTGTATTCCTATTTCTGCGAGATCCATCTTAATATTGTCCTCCTATCTGCGCCTAGGTCTTCCTAATGGTCGTTTTCCGATTGATCTTCCAGTTAAAACATTGAAAGCGTTCTTACTTTCTTCCATCTTGGCTACATGACCTGCCCACCTGAGCCTCCTAGACTTGGTAACCCTAATAATGTTTGGTAAACGGTATAGGGTCCTCGCTATGAAGTTTCCCCAATTCCCTATTCCCGTTCCTCTTGGGTCCGTATATATCTCAGGATTTTATTCCCAAATACTTTCAGTCTGCGTTCTTCCTTCAGAGTAAATGACCATGTTTCGCAACTATACAGTAGAAGAGAACATAATTATCGTTTTATATATTTTAAACTTCAAATGCTTCGACAGAATTCGCGACGACAAGGGATTTTGAAGTGAATATTAACACGAATTCCCTGCTTTCAGTCGACATTTAATTTCTTCGTGAATATCGTTTTCGTCTGTTAATATTGATTCTATAGATATTTGAAAGTATCAAAAGTATTATTCGATATTTTAACGCATTCAAAATTTGCCGTATTACGATCCCGAGGAACTTCTATGTATATAGTACATAAATTTCGCCTAACGTTTTAAAATCTATTTTATTTGTTTGTTTCAGAAAGGGAATCGGATCCCTCTAAGTACGCCCCTATTATCTTGAAACAAACAAATAGACGTGGACACAAAAGAATTTTCGTCCTAAAAGTCCATGGTAATTTCCCCGTTGGAATAGTAAAGATCTGAAAACCCTATGTTGCGAAAAGAAAAAAGAGGATTGCCTCGTTACCCAATGAAAACGGGATTTCCCCTAATCATCCTCTGCATGACACTCGTTTTTATACTGTGCTGTACATACATTTGAGTCTCATTGTATTATGATTATTATCTTCCATAATCGAAATAACAGAACAGAAAAGGGATTTTACTTATTTTCACTTTAAATTAATTTATTTCGGAATTTGATTTAAATCAACGACTTTTATTTAAAAAATCAAGTGATTTAAATCAATCCACCCTGGTTCTCATTAACTATTGTTAGGAGGCATTCTAGACATCTTTTGTTCTCTGATAGAACATTTCAGGACACTTTATGATATGTTAAAGAATGACCAAAAGTCGTTTCTAAAGAATGTCTAAATTATTTTCAAACACTGATTCATTTTTTGCAATGCATACGTGAGTTCTCTAACAATTCAGAGAAAACACACTAAGCAAGAGCATAATACAAATTCTGACATCTTATACTCAGCTACTAGGCTATACTGAAAACAGAGTTTTTAATTTTGACCCCTGTTGAAACTGTTCATCTAGATAATACTACGAGACAAGTACCAAAGTGGGAGCATAATGCATGCATCAATCAAATGAAGCACTAATAATTATAAAGTCCGATTTGTGCAATGTCAAAAGAAATTAATAAAACTTTCAGCAAAATCCCACAAATCGGATGGAATTCCTGAAATCACAGGTGAAAAAAAAAAAACGAATCAAGAATTTAATCCCTACCACCTCCTACACAAATCGATTACAGGATTAATCCAGGGAACAATTCCTTTTTGGCCAATTTGTAATTATTAGGAATATTTATTACATTATAAAAGTTTTCCGTTTAATGATTTTTTATTTCGCGCCTAACATGTCATTGGATCCAGAGTGTGTTACATTCATGAATACACCATCCCGAAAGCTTCCTTTAACTTCGTGTTCCATTAGTGGCTTTTAACGAAATTGTAATGGAGGCAACCTCAAGCAGTGTCACGCCTACGAACATTACTAGTTTCACTTATTTACGAATAAAAAAAAAGAGAGAGAGGCAAACTAATACAATAACGTAACTATATAAATATACGTGCATACACAACACAAAAAAGTAGAGCAAACACTCATTTAGCCTCAGCAGTCAAACAAGATATAAATACGATGGCTGTTTAAGACTCTCTGTAACTTGCGAAATATAGCACAAAATTCAGATTCAAGCATGTAAGAGCAATCACTGTTAACCATAATAGAATATTGAATTTTCAATAACAATATACTTTTTCCTTTAATGGCCGAACATCTGTAATTTATGTGATTATGAGTAGAAATAATTGAAATATTCAATACTTAATAGAAATCATGTTAATGTGTGACTTCTTCAATCCTAAATTCGAATTCATACTACTTTTAAAGATAAATAATTTAAAATATCTTTCCAAAAAAGATAGGTTGAATTAGGATAATGGAATGAAACGTTTTAGATGTCATTTCTGTAGATGTCATTAGCTGTCATTGGAAGAGTTCTGTATGGCCTACTCAGAACTACCTTTAATTTCACCCCACCCCACCCCCAATTCAATTCCAAAGTTATATCGAATCTTCTGATTCACGTTATTTTCCATACTTCTTCCAAACTAAGGCACTTTTAGCAATGCTGGCTACTGGACAATATGTCACGAATAATGCCCCATTGTTTAGTGTACAAAGCAAGACAAAACCAGCTCGAAATAAAACGATAATTTACCTTTCAAATCAAATCAGTAAAATTACACTTTATTACACTTTAATCAAGAATATTAACATCGAAGATTTCCTATTTTTACTTTTCATATACTATGAGAAATTTAGTAAGTCATGAAAGTTTGATATCTCTCGGTGTCTTTTGATAAAATTCAAGAAATTCGTATAACAATGAATTTGACTTATTTTCAGACATAGTCCGTCATTTAGTATAAAAACTGATTAACTTATGTTACTAATGTACTACCAGAAATAAAAGCATCTATGAAGTGTTTAATTTTAATTTATGTCGAAATGCGTTTGGTTTGCTTTGTATAATAATAATAATAATAATAATAATAATAATAATAATAGGTATACTGCCATTGTTGGCAGGACACTTACTGAAACTAAGAAGTTTTCGTGCACATCTTCAGGTACCTCTTCGTTTTCACATACGATTTTTCTGTTGATATCGTTCATCAACTGTAGCTTCTTTCTCCCCTTTCCCTTTTTCCTGTCACCATATCCTTAACACATCCTTCATGATATAGTTTCGTGGCCCCGCTTTGCGTAGTCGCTAACGCTCTTGTCTTTGGCACGAGCAGTCCCGGGTTCGATTCCCGGTGGGGACACTCGGTCAAAAAGTGTAAACACTTTTTCAGGCCAGCCACCCTGAATGAGGTTTTCCACATGCCGGATTGTACTTAACATTATATCAAGCCACTATGTCTTCTAGATAGACATCATATAACCACTGCACACAAAACAATCGTGTATTCTTTGCAACAGTGCGGGAGAAATATGAAAAATAAAATCAAACCAGAAAATTCGATATGACTTTGGAGTGGAATCGAAAGGAGTGAAATTGAGAGTAGTTCTGAGCATGTCGTAAACAGCTCTATAGGACGACACTAGACCGTTTCATTCCGTTGTTCTAATTCTCCCTGGTTAGAATGATGCTTTCTCTGCTCACATAGTTGTAGTAAAGAAGAAGAGAAGAAGTTTCGGAAGTAATATGCAAAGCGCTAACCACCAATGCCATCACTTGAAAGCAACACTAAACAAAATAAATAATGAACCATAACTTATGTTAACTTGCTTGTAAATATTTCACATACTAAGCTCATTATTTCCAATGAGAATTTGTACATAAGTTCTTCCCTATTTCTATCAAAACTGTCGTTATTAACGAGTGACCTCGTTCCATACAATGTTAACTCTAAATTGGGACGAAACTAGCAGACACATATACAATTACAAAAAAAAAAAAAAAAAAAATGATAATTACACATTTATTTTCTCAATAATACTTCAGCGCGTGACACAAACCTGAAATCGTATTTCCTGTCACGAGAAGGTCGTATTACTCTGAAGTTTGTGTAATCTGTACATACATACTAAGATGTTTTGTTATTTCTGAAAATTTTAAAAAATAATCACGTTTTAACTAATAAATGTAATATAAGTTTCATAGAGTATTTTCTTCCTATTAAAAGTGAGCATAAAAGCGGGTATATTCATATTAGTGAAGTTAACGATAATATGAAGAAATAAAGGTTCTGTCTTATCCTTCAAAATAAAGGTAGTTTACTAGAAAGTGAAAACTGAAAAATTATATTTTTTTGAAAACGTTTTTTACACTTCTGTTCATATTTCATAAAATTACTATTTCATTCAGAACCCTACAATAGGGTATAAGTCATTTCTCTTTGAAATACCCAGAAGGGGTAGTTATCTTCTGGGGTGAGTTTTCGAAAGGTTTTCACCGAACAGCCTAGACAAGCTTATGTAGTTAGGAGTCATGTGGTTAGGATTCTACATTAGGTTGTTGGTCTAAATCTTATATCGTCTCGGTGCTGAACAGAACGCTAAACTTTAATACAACTCGAAATTCAAATTATAAGTACATTTCATTAACATCACTATAAGATGACATATGTCACTTGTCTTGAAGTTGCATAGCGTGATAATATACTGAGGGGAGAAGAGTTAGATTTTCTCATAAGCGTCTCGGATAATTTATTCATATCTCTTACATAAACATTTCACTCACAAGTCTACAATATGACGTTCATCTCTCTTGGAAAAAGTATGAAGAGGTAATTTACTGGTGGAGCTGGGATTTTTTTACTTTCGAGCCAAAATAGTATGAGAAAGGAAAGGAGAGGAAAGAAAGGAAAAATAATTCGAGATTTCAACTATTACACTTGTTTCGTGATCTTTACATGCCGGAAAAGCGGTTTTTGAATATTTGTTCGCAAGTAAAGAGTCCTAGATGCTACACCATTTCAACGTATCGAAACCAATTTAGGCTTACGGTTTTAGATTCTCCACTGGAGGAATGTTCGCATTTTCCGTAAATCCAAATATGAGTAGTTCGTGAAGGGCAAACTTCAAAACCACTATTTCCTCAAACACAATTCTGATATTTCTATGTGACCCCGCATAGCGTAGTCGCTAACGCTCTCGCCTTCGGTGCGAGCGGTCCCAGGTTTGATTCCCGTTGGGGGCACTCGGGACCTTTTTTAGGCCAGCCACCCTGAACGTGGTTTTCCTCCTTCACACCAGGCAAATGCCGGGTTGATACCTCACTTATAGGTCCCAGGCCGCTTCCTTCCTTCACTATCCTTTCTCCTCTTTCCTTTCCCCGGATAGTGTGGTCGCCGGGGGACGTCATCCTCAAACGTGACGGGCTAAATTGCTTAGATGCCGAAAGCCCAGAAATCTAAAATCCTGATATTTCTATAAATAAATCAGTGCTAACCAAATGTAATATATTTTAACACCCTTGTTCTTAACTTACAGTGTTTCAACGGTGTTTTCAATTCTTGCAACCTTATTTTAACTCATTTCCTGATGTCTTACGATGATGAAATTTTGCATAGTGACATAAGTTGGGTGATAACACAAGATTCCCTTGTTACTTTTACATTTTTCTGTATATTTATTATTTGTTATGTTTGATCTTTCATTTGATTTTAAATATCGATATTAGACTCTTCATATACGACCAGTTTTACTCTTCAGTAAAGTGGGGTTGTCTATGTACAGGGGTTAACATTCACAAGTTCTAATATTATTCTAGATTTTCACGATTTTTCATAATACATTTGAAATGAAATGATATATACAAATATTTAAAAAATAAACTTTCTTTAAAATATTTTACAAGCAAAATAAAACAAGTCGCACTAAAAAGTAAAAAAAAAAAATAAAATACAAATATTTCTTTAAAAACATGCTTTCTTTTTTAAAAAAATAATTAAAAAACTCTTAATAAAAATATCTGAAAAAATAAGTTTTTATAAAATAAAAAATATATTTATCTATGACTAAAAAGAAAAGCATAAGGAACGCTCTCATGCAATCACTTGATTTACATGCGAACTGAATATATATTATGAATAAATGTTTCATTATTAACCCTAGAATATGATATAATGAATTAAGAAGTAAGAATTAAATTAATTTTATCGATTTAACGTCCCAAGATTCTGATCCTTTAGGCTAAGGGAGATGGATGATTAAGGCAAGTGAATGATATTGAAAGATTTAGTGGAATAATGATGTCGGAAGAAACATGAGTACCCGAGAAAACCCACGGACACGATGTTGTCCACCACAAACTTACTTTGGCCGGTGATCGAACAATGGACCCTACGCACCAGAGGTAAGTGCTCTACCACTGAGTCATTGTGACCCCTGAAATTTAATGAGTACCCTGTAATAATTTTATCCATATTTAATAAACATTTCAGTGATAACTACAGTATTACGAGAGTGGGAACGATTAGTGTGATGGCCGGTACCTTTTATTGTATTCTCTCAGGCAAATTATGTTACACTGAAAGGACAGTAATGTCATATAGATTGTAACATATGAACAATATCGTTGCTGCGGCTTATGGAAACATTTCATTCTTACAATTTTATTGTCTCATACACATTCATGTCTTTATGTCTTGTTTGCAAAGCTTCATATATTTGTAAAACAGAAAAGAAGATACAATAGATTTCACAATTCAACAGCAGATTTATACAAGGTCATAAATGAAGCGGACGCGATTACAAGTTATAAAAAGAGCGGAACAAAGGCATCCAAGCAAGAAAAAAGGAAATTATGCGTTTGTCTTTTGGTTTTCAGCGTCTTTTGCTCGCGTTTAAATAATTACACCACCAGAGGGCATTGTAGACAAGAGATTATTAAAGTTCTTCAATTATTATTACCTGCTGGCTTTCTGAATAAAAAGCTCATTATTTAAAGAAAGACGCAACTACGCGGAACGCCAAGTAAACACAAAGTATTCCACGCCCTTTGCTCTGATATTACATAAGAGTCCAGTTGACGTGACAGAAATTAGTAAAATAATATTGAACTTTTATGTGTTAATTACGGCAATCAGATAGTGTCTCTGTGGCCCCATTTCAAAACAAATTTACAAGAGGGTGTGAAAAGCCTCTTTGCCAATTCGGTCGCTGCAATAATCGTTCGTTTGAATGAGCCCTAATACAATGTCATTTCTCTTTATGAAGTTTAAATTTACAGTATTAACTTCATCCTGCAATGTTTGGATGTAGTTTGAACAAGAAAGATTGTCCTGTTATAGGTTATATATTATAAAAAATATCTAGATAAAAGTAATGGTTGTAGCAATGCATATCAACGATCAGTTATAGCCATATCATTGAGTGACACCAAGTTGATATAGGGAGAAGTTGGAAAATGATTTAACAGCCGATCCAAGAAATTATTAACTTTTGCCAAAAGTTTCCTTTCTCAAGGTCTTGAAATAATTAAGACCAGGGATGTAATAGGGCATATACAGGCAATGCCGTGCCGTGAGGGACGGAGCGAGCTGTGCGACGGCTGCGGGCGCCGAAGTAAGGGGACGCAAAATTCGGGAGGAAAAAAGAAAAGAAGGAAATAAAAAGATAGAAAAATTACTCGGAATATTATAGATCAACAGCAGTATTTCTCAATCTAATATTTAATTTGCATGTGCTCACATATAAAATGGAAGGAAAAATAGTAGTAAAAAGTGCTTAAAATCAAGGAAAAGCAGGGTTTATTTTTGAAATTTTTATTACGCTTCGCGCCAACCATAGTGGCGCTTCGTGGTTGGTCTATCGACCTCATTCAAATGTACGGGGGCGCCGTCCTATACTCTCGTCCCGGGCGCTAATTTTCAACAGCACCGCATTGTATATAGGAGTAGATATATGGCGTATGCCAAATATTTTAAAGTCTAGCATATATTCACCTTAAATTTAGGAAATAAACTGTGTATACCAGGTTGATATACGCTGTATTTTTGAAAATAGTCAAGTATATACCTACCAAAAATTTTAGCATTAGGTCTACATCACTGATAAAGACCCTTCGCTAAGATCAACCTCTTTTCTTTTTTAAATTTTAGTGAATAACTGAAAGACAGCCGGCTCAAGCCCCTCCCTCTCCTTAGCAGAATGCTGAAAATGATTCCGTTATATGCAGCATGTTTCATTTGTGATCCCAATATTATAATTTACCACAAAAAAGTATTGTACAGTTATGTACAAAAACCTTATCTTTTAGAATCTCTATATTACACTATACAAGATTTCAGTAAATTAGTTATATACTGTAATGTGCTATTTCTCGATAACATATGCTTCAAAAATTGTAGCAAAAGCAAGTTTAGTTTAGTACTTCTTTCCACCTGTCAGCCGATTTAATCAGCATTTCAATACCGCGCAACTAGAGAGACCTCAAAATAATGGAAGCGTGGTCCGCGGATTATTGATCTTTACAGGGTCGTATATGTAATAAATGCTATATAATGCCACATACTCCTTGACATATAAACGGCTCGGCAAAGTTTCTTCTGACCTAAGCGCTAGTTATGAAAAGCAAGTGCCATAATATAAAGGTAACCAAGAAAGTTCTGTCGCTTTTTGTGGAGGTCAGTGTTCAATTGGCCCTCATACCGTGAGTTGAATACGAATGGAGATAAGGCGAAGGTTAGTAGTTGGTGTGGGTATATCCAGCATTTCTACCTAGTTTTGGCAGTTCAGTTACAACTTGAACTCGTGTAAGGACAGAATGAACATGAGACCTCCACAGAGCGTCATAAGGGTGTGTGTGTTCTACTTCAAACTGGAGTCAAACGCCGTTGCAGCGGGGCAGAAGATATGTCAGCCCATTGGTGAGGGTGTCATGACTACGCGGACAGTGCAGCGGTAGTTTAACAAGTTTAAGAACAATGACGAAACACTCGAAGACGCATCACGTGCCCGAAGACCAACACATGTACAAAATGAAGATCTTCACGCAGCAACTGACGCGAACAATAACCAGACATGTGAGGAACTAGCACTACAAGTTGGGTCGATGGTTCCTACATAATTTGACTCCGGGCCAGAGGACAACGCCTGTGTTTTTTCTGCTGTCTCGTCTGAGGAAGGAGTTATTTCTGAACAGGGTGTTGACATATGATGAGAATTGGGTCCTGTACGATGTTCCATGGCGCTGTCATCATTGGTTAGCATCCCATGAACCGGTTTTAAAACAGTCGAAACCACCACTGCAACAGAAGAAGGTCCTCTGTGTGTTTGTGGACTGCTCGCGGCATCGTGCATCGTGAACTGCTACCAGCTGGTCAGAACATCAATGCAACTGTGTACTGTCAGCAGTTGAGCAGTGTTCAAGAAAAACTCAAAACTCTAGAGCCAGCACTTCTGAATCGCAAAGGGGTCCTTCTGTTATAGGACAACGCTAAGCTCCACGTGGCTAGGATGACCCAGGACACCATTCTAGGCCTTGGATGGGAAACAGTATAGCATCCACCATACTGCTCGGACATTGCACCGTCCGATCATCACCTGCTCTGTTTCTTGGACAATCACCTTAGAGGACGCCAGTTCAAATCCCTAGTAGAGGTACAAAATGCACTTGAAAGCTTCTTCACTTTACGGCCCACCAATTTCTATCGCAATGGAATCCATGGCCTTCCAGAACGTTGGCAGAAGGTCGTCGGTTCTGAAGAGGACTATTTTTGATCTTCCAGGTACGTCTTAGGTGACATATCGATGTTCGAAGGTGATGCGTGAAAAAACGACAGAACTTTCTTGTTACCTTTATAATACTAATCCAATTTGATGCATAAGGCTATATATTCTGCCTATATGCGCTATATTATATATACGCGCGTGTGAGTTCCCCCTTAATTAGTTTCTAGGTACGCTACTGTCAGGTACTATTTACAAAGTGCTATTGAATAAGGTGCAATACTGCTTTCAAAACCCTTCCTTGTAGACCCGAAATTTGGGTGCATAGTTTATGACGTCATAATTGGGCATCCTAATTTATACGTTATATCAAAGGTCTTGAGAACAATTATCACTTCATGCAGTTCCTTTTGTAGATACTATCCGGCTCACTTTCTAAATTATTGATGTTCTTCACTGCTTTGAAGTTATTCACTAAAATTCAAAATAATAGGGTTGAGCAAAGCGAAGAGCCTTAACAGCATTCTTATTCCTCCTAACACATCTAGCAATTTATTACATACTATTATTGTGTATCTAGTATTGAGATCAATAACAAATCAAACATTCCTGCGTGTTGTCATTAAGGGTCTCCATTACAGTGAAATTAAACTACCGCTAATGTTAGAGTTTTTCTGTAATATCTTCAAAACAAATAAAAATATTCGGAAAGTAGAAACGAAGTGAACTAGACTATACGATTTGCATGTGATACCGTAATCACAACTCATCTATCTGGTTTCGATTTACAACTGTAAATAGATTTAGCATTTTTTGCGAGTTCTGTAAATAGCGGCATACCAAAAGCAGATAGGTGAATTGTGGTAAAAGTATCACATGCATAATCGTATTGTCTAGTTCACTACGTTTCTGCTTTTCGAATAGTTTTATTTGTTTTGAAGATGCTACCGAAAAACTCTAAAATTAGCGGTAGTTTAATTTCGCTGTAGTGAAGACACTTAAGAGAACAAAGTTACTGAGTTTCATATAAAATGAGTACATAATTAATATCAGGAGAGGCAACTACAAGAATCGGACAAACCAGAAACAAACAAAAAAAAAAAAAAAAAAAAAACAGATCAACACCCATATATTGTACTTCTACTCTAGAATCATTTCAGAGTCCATCTAAAACTGAAACCAGAGAAATGCGTGCTACCCTATTTTGTATTCCATACGAAGACATCTTTTATTAATTGTTACCTACATCCAAACATGAATTAAAACGTCCTTTAAAATCCTGACTATGAACAGGTACATGTGTTACAAATGTCCTCTTTTGTCTCGGACCACCACATAAGAAAATTCCTTCTCTGATTTTTGTGGAGTGAACTAGATCAATGTTTAGCTACGAGAGTGAAATACTATGTAGTTTACTGTATCCAGCCTGCAGTAGAGGTCTGAGCGAAAACTTTCCCAGCGAACCTTCGTGACTGGCATGTCCTCGCTTTGCTTCATGACATTCCGTTGAATAAGAGTGTCGTGGCACTGGGTGACCTGCTGCCACAATCAAAACTCTTAAGCCTGGGCTACGCCTTTGCCTTTGTTTCTGTAGGCTACTTCTCGTAAGAACACGGAATTTCATATGGATATAGTTAAAAGTATTCTCGATTGCGAAAACAAACAAAATCGTACTTAACTTCCATTTCTGTAAAAGCACGAGTATTATTTAAGCTCACAATTATATAATCATATACTGTTTTAACATTCATGATACATAAATGCACTGTTACTCAATTGCATTAACTATGTTTTTAATTTCAATTAATAGTAGTATAGTCTTTCCGCTGATCTAGTAGTTAGCACATGCGTTTTTCATGCACATGGTCCGGGTTCGATTCCCGATGGGAGTATCTTGAACTTTGAAAGCATTACGGTAGTTTGGATTACACTTTACACTGTAGATCCACATTTCATATAGTGGTGCTGAAAAGGGATGCTGAACTTCAATAAACTAACAAACAATAGTAGAACCAGTGGCGTATTAGGGGGGAGGCTTCCGGGCTTAAGCCCCCCCCCCCGAAATCTTACTTAGTATAGTAAAGTAAATGAAATATCTGGCAGAATTTTTACATTTCCATTGTACAGCCCCCACCCCCACCCCGAAAGTTAGCAAAGCCCCTCCCGAAACAAAATCGTAAATACGCCACTCAGTAGAACAAATATAATTCTTAAAATCAGGAATAAAAACCAATAAAGGAACACATGCTAGTATGTGTCAGAAGCTTTATAGTTGTTAAATATTAATGTAAACTATTTTGTACATGATACTGGAATATAGGAAACAGTCACAACACCGATCCAAACTAGATTATTTCTGATGTTGTAGACCGGAGTTAGCTACTTCTTAATTTAAATAACCTCCCAGTTGCAAAAAATAAATAAATGAAATCTTTGAGTTTTACGTCCCACGGTTATGCCGGTTAGGCTAAAGGAGATGGTGATGATGAGTAATGAATGAAATGGTGGAATGAAGAAAGTGGGAGGAAATGGGAGAACCCCCGAGAAGACCCACGCACACGGTGTTTGTCCACCACAAAGTTCACTTGGCGGGGGCTGGGATCGAACCGAGACCCCAAGCACCAGAGGTGAACGCTCCACCACTGAGCCACCGCGGCCCCTAACCTCCCAGTTGCCTCACGATGTTGACTCAACGTTAAAAACTCTGTACTATTAGAAATTGAATTGAGAAACGTGCAAAACAGACACACGTGCTAACCACTGTGCTACACAAAGCTCTATCTACGTTATCCATAGTATATCAATTTTCCATATACCTTAATGACATTCTTGCTTTCCAGAACAAAATTCACATATTAGCCAGTTAATCCAATACGCTTCTTTAGGAGTCCGTAATAAATAAATGCCTCTTTAGGCCGTTATTGGAAATAGGAGAAAATATGACTCATCGAACCATATATTCTTTTTTAATTTTAACCTTAATTATCAGTTTTACATGTTTTATGTTCTCCGTATCATTTTTTTCGCGCTACCACGTTGGTGGCAATGATTGGAGGTTTTGAAATCACAACTCGATCATGGATGCTGAAGTTATGCAGCTTGCTTTGAACTATATATGTAGAAACAGGTCGCAGTTCTGAATACTGCATCAGTCATTCGGTTCTTTGTGACACTTCTCTTTAATGTTCGGTCATCCATCTCGCCCAGTTTCGGTTTCCGTCCACTGTTCACTTCTCGGATGATGTACTGCCTTAAATTCCGTATGTCACTATCAGCTTGAACACTATTCTAGAAAGACCCAATGTACTAGCAATCTTCAATATGCATTCTCTAACAAACTGTGCACCCACGACTTGTCCTCTTTGAAAATCGGAAAAGTGTCCCATTTTGCACTACCAACGTGTGGTGTATTATATACACGAATGTATACTACGTAATTTCCCGTACTACTCACCATTACTCAACACAGCATTAATACAAAACAATCACAATGCACGAATGTTCACTGTTACTAATTTACAAAGATTATCAGTATGTAAGTGTTTCCATTATTTTATATAGCCTACTAGACTATAGTTTGACTTATAGATAACTATATAGCCTACAATTGTATATATCGAGGTAGCATTTACTCTTTTGTCGAATTGATTTGCTTACGAATATTGATAGCAATATTAATATCAAATTAATGCACACGAACTTCTCTAATTCGTATAATAATAATAATAATAATAATAATAATAATAATAGCCGAAGAAAAAAGCCTCAATGAAGATGAAATGAGAGTACAATGTTTTTTTCTTTTTTTTTTAATTTTCATATTTGCGCAGTTCAAGGAAAACCCAAAAGTAATTATAATCGTGCGAAGTAAGGGTACTGAATAATACCAGCATACTTAATGGAGAAAAGGGCACATTTCTTATGGATTTGATTTCGTCACGCTAAATTTACTCTCTGATTACGAATATTGAGTCCAATTATTTCAAGTGCCAATGAGAGAATGTTAGAATGCTTTCCCACCCGAATGCTTCATGTTTTACACTAAGATCTGTTACAGAGCTGTTACGCTGAATATAAAGTTAATAGTAATTTTTCTTTGTGTTTTATTATATAGCCTACTATGTTTAATAATCCTGTAGGAGATCTTGGTACAACTTTATAATATATTGTAGTTTATTGCAAGAGCTTTCTCACTTTAGAACCGTTTTAAATTTTTGATGAACAGACACAAAACAATGACCTTCCATGTCTCACACAAGTATGCTTCAGAGGTGCATCAATTGGCACATTTTGAACTAAAAGTGAACAATCGCGTTCGAAAATAGCTTTTTTCTCATATTGGCCGTTTCCATTACCTTAAAGACAAATTACTCTGAAACAATTTAAACATATCATTATTACGGATTCAAATTCTCGTATTGGAATGAACAAATCATATTTGACTATCCCGAATGATATATCTCAAGTAATACTCTTCGGCAAGATTTGAGCCAAGTTCTTTGTCTTCCAGGTCGATAAAACACCGAATTTTGTCGTAGTAAGTTAAATGCCAATTTAGCGTGTTGTGTTTAAGAGCATCATGAATTCTTTATTAATGAGTGTTTTTTACATTTCTGATACACACCCATCATGATTTCATACGCATATATACAAAAGTATTCAGCATATATGAATTCTAGTGTAATACCAAGCACAGATCTTCTACATAATAAAAAAAAAATAATAAAAATAACAGAGCTTCTAAAAACTACTGATACACATCCAGTTTGCTTTCTGGAGAGAAAAAAAATCTAACTTATCGTTAAATTGCACTACATTCTTTTGGTCAATCTTTGCTATCAAAATCTAATAAAATAGCTCAAGGAAATGATGATGTTATTACTGTGAAGACATTTCTTGCAGCACCATCGATGAAACCTGTAATTTGGTTCCATTAGCGGTTACCATTAAGAAAACCCGGAAGCCCTCGAGCTATTCTGAGATCATTACACAAAGTATGCAATGACTGTGGCCAAGAGCTAGTAGACTTTCCTCCGCCAGGTTCTCTGGTTCCCAAGACAAACAAAGCCACAAAATCAGATGCGGAATCTGTTGATTGTTTCTAATCTCCCATTCAAAAAAAGTACACAAACTCTTCCTACTTATCAGTTTAGTTGTGTACTCTTAGTTGTCGTGCAATTACTTCTTAATAATGATGAATCAACACTCAATTTATCAGATGACCTCACTAACTCATTTAAGATACTTGTTATGTATATACTCAGTGATTTAGTCCTTTTACAACGGGCTCTTTAAATTTTACTCTCATAAAAACATTATGTAAGACATTCAATAGTACTCATTCTCTCTTATGTCATTTACCACAAACAATGAACACTGTTTGTTCGTTTGTTTGTTGACATTTAGCGTTCCTTTTTAGCACCGAGACTATATGAGACGTGGAATCTATGGCTTAAAGTGGAATCCGAACCACCGTAATTCGTTCAAGATTCCTCTCCCACAGTGGATCGAACCCAGCACGACGTGCTAAAAAGCTGCGCGCCTAGCTACTAGACGGTGAGAGTTACCAATAATTTACAATAATACATGAATAAACTGAACGTACAACGGATTTAAGCATTAAACAATCCCAAATAATTTGCAAAGTCTGGTCCATTTAATTTCAATCCACTTAATTTATACTGACAAATAAGACTGCTATACTTAGCTGATTTATTCCGTAATTAGAAATAATTCATTTAAGACCATTTATTTATTGGCATTCTGAAGTCAATCAAGAGAAGTGATATACGCATTTTATTACACTTATTTATTTTTAAAATAGCTTGTTCTGGTAGTATTACATTAAACTGAGATCTCACATACGTGAACAAGGATCATGTGAAAATCATGCCTTCACGAAAAACATTAAGGCTGAAAGCAAGTACAGAGTGACCCACAAATCGCCATATTAGGACCCGGTTACCCTTCCCATGCGTTCTCTACATGCAAATCACAAATGCACATATTTATCTCTATATCAGGTGCTGAAAATTGTTTCTATCAATACGTAAGCTCAGTTGAAGGAGTAGAAACATGTTCTGGAATACCTTCCGCAATAACATTAATTTCAATCTACTCTTCGTCCAGTGGTCATGGATTATTTTTGTAAGTCAAGTAACCGCAGAGACCATAAGCCTTGTTCATCCCATGTTATTTTGTGAATTACGAGAGCGAAAGAAATAAGGCAATGATATATGACATATTCTATACGTTGCACCATCCTGACAGTCAGTCTCGCCATTGTTTCATATTTTCTGCCGTTTCTCTGATTCGGAGGGTAGCAACTGGTTTTGGCTGCCGTTTTAATATGTCACCTAGGAACCCGAATTGGTATTGAACTGTTTCTTCCAACAAGGCCTTTGAAACGATAAGCCACTTGATCTACTTTCCTATATTATTATTATTATATGATCCCCACCTTTCAAGTCTGACAACACCCCTTTTCAAATTTTGTTAGCGCATGTTGTCCTTCAAAATAATGCGGCAGTAATATTAATACTGCAGTACAATGGTATGCACAAGTCTTGCTAAAAACAAATATTAACTCATGAGAACAGGATATTATAATTATAATAATTATTAATAGTAATAATAATATTGAAGATTTGAGAATTCAATGCTATACTTGAAGTAGAAGGAATCAGCCGAAAGCCATGTATGGCCAACGAGCGAAAAGGACGAGGGATGAGGGGGGGCGTGTAGTATGCAAGGTTTATCAAGGGGGACGCCAAGTAAACAAGGATGGGACAGTGGTATAGATTGTTCTGTGGAAATCAAAAATAGGTCAATAGGAATTTATTCTACATCACATACTGCGTATCAGCCACCTGAAACACACATTACTCGACAAAATTGCATAGTAATATATATTTGAAAGGTGATATAATGTATTCTTTTGAACAATTGCAGAATATGGAGATTACTTCAATGAAATTTTCAGAATTTCTTTAGTCGTTGGAAACCTCTATTATACGTAATTAATTTTCTGTACATATTTGTCTGCATGTACTTTTTGTAAGCATTCTGCAAATATGATCAAAATTATTCTTTCCTTTTCGTTCTTACAGAAACCATGGGGAGTTGGCAATGGTCGGTGGCCCTGTTTTCCTGGTTTGCGGCGTCGCTGGCGATCCTTGCCAAACGCGAAGGATTTCGACCATGCACTGACGTAGCCACCAATCTTCCTGTTACCTGTTGGTGTGGGATAGATGGAGATAATGGAATAATCATGGACTGTGATGGGGTGGTCTTTGGGGGAGACTTCCCGGTACTCCCCTATAGGGCGCCAATTCATTCTTTTTCTCAGAGAAACGCTGGCCATCAAAATCTTCCAACACAGGTATGTGTGAAAATTAATTTGTATAATCCTTCTATTCTTTCAAGTGTTTTACTTAGATTTCCAACTATGCTATACTACTTAAGTAGGGCAAGTTTTATACAACGACCCTATCCTGTGTCTGTCTAACGATAAGTATCAGATATAATAAGAATGGATTCACATCCCACGAATATATTCCATCTCCCGTCCTTCTTCCTTACCATGTTAAAAGTTTTTCGGTATTCCCTTTAATATAAAGGAAACGAAAAGAAAGTGCTGGAGCGAAGTAAAAGCTCCCAACTCCAAAATCAAGGTGAGGCAGTGGCGTACCCAAGGAAAGGAATTCGGTGTTTAAACAGCCTTAAGCTAGATATTATGGAAAATATTTATTATATTAGACCGATATACAAAAATCACGCTCGTCCTGAAATATGAAAGTGAATCCTCGGAACTCTCTTGACGAAATTCTGCGAACGCCACTGATGTGAGGCAATCTTCCACCCTTTCTTTCTTTTAAAGAGAAACGATGATAATGAGATGAATGCAGAAAAAATAGCTATGCCATGAACGGAATTCGAGCCCGTCTTTCATTATTACATCCTCATACTTTGAGGAACTATCATAGTTGCTGAAACGAAACTCTCTTGTGTATTTATATGGACATTAAAATTATTCATTAATTTATTAGTGTCTGATACATGCTTTCATTGTAAACATACAGCTTTAAAACGATTCAAAATACACAGGCATAAGATGCAAAGAAACAGAAATAAAAAATAATAAAAAAAACGAAGCGTCAGGGAGACAATTCAGCAAAAATATTTTGCATTATCTTATGAAGATTGATACGATCTAACGAAAATGTATAATATATTCGGTTGCTTTTTTTTTCATTCCATTTAGAGCATTTACGGTGTTACTACCTGAATTATTATAGATAAATAATGAATTTATTGTAAAAACGCTAAATTAAGACTCTACGATAGAGCTCATCTCAAAGTAGCCATCTATGAGTGAAAGATTTACTTGTTTGTTTGTTTGTTTGTTTAGCGGCTCAGAGTTATACTCCGAGACTAACGAAAACTGTGATGGCGATAATGAGCAGAATGATGAAATGAATAAATGGGATGAAACGAGAAACCTACTCATACGATATTTGTCAACCATAAAGCTCATTTTGCGCGAGTTGAGATTGAATGAGCGACCACGCGCACCTGAAAGATCTGTAGTTGTCAATAATAACGTTTGACAAAATCGAAGATATCAGTGAAATCAAGGTCGCATTAAAACGAAGATTACCTTAAAATACCATTGAAATGTAGTATAAAATAAAATGCTGTTATAGAGGAAACTTCTGCATTCATATAGGGTGGTACATACATTGTACAGCCACCAGCAAAAGTATCACCCCCCCCAGTAGTACTCTTCATTACATTAACTACATTACATGGGGTCCAGATAATTTGCAGTTGCGAGAACGCCAGGACAGATACAACCCAACTTACACGAAACTTTTCTCGGCACTGACAACAGTTGGTAGCCCTGAACCAGGTGTTTATGCAGGTAAAATTGTAAAATACGTAGATGACTAACGAAACAGTTCTCCATTCTAAGATGAATCTCTATGTTTCGGATTGTGTTGTCCAATGAACACCATATATTATTCTCAATATTGCTGTGTATGTAATGAATTATTCCTTTACACACTGTATGTTTAGAGAAATAAAATACTGACCAAGCATGAGTCAGAAAATGTTTGAAAGTAGGTGAAAATATCAAAGCTAGAACTGCTGGAAATAAGTTTGTAAAACAATGCCTCCATAAACAGAAATTCTCCAATTCTCCTCATTCCAACATCTTTTCCTTTCTGGAGACATCTTGCTTGTCACATTTAGTATATATTGAAATTGAAAAAGTTTGAACCTGGCCGGTATTTGAACCCGGGTCCGCCGAATAGAAGTTCAATGCGCTAACCACTTACCTAGCTTCCGCTCAAACTATTAGCTAGTTAAAATCGTTGCATGTAACATCATACACAAAATATTAATGATAGTATAAGGAGACGTTCTTATGTGACTGTTACACTGACTTACTCGTGACTTCCTTCTGTAACTCGAAAACAAGTTATATAGACCTTCGTCAACGAGGAAAATATCACGAAACCTTTTTCAAGTTGAGGCTATCTCATCGTTTTTAACGATGGTCCCGATTTACATTACTATTCTTCGTCACCTTAACTCCTAATTTCCAAAGAAGAAAAGACGGCAGACATTATTTTCGCATTCTTTGAAGTGTAGCAACACGTGTAGAAATAGAAAGTTCTGTTTGTATCTTCCGTAACAACTAGTTTATTTTTTTATCTTTGTATGAGGAATTTGTGGTAACTGGCAAAGCATGCAATTCGTATGGTAGAGACCCGAGTTCGAATCTCGTCGTGGCAATTATTTTTCTTAATTGGAAGATATTGTTTACGTAACTGGTATTGTAATTCTGTTATTCCTTTATTATTATTATTATTATTATTATTATTATTATTATTATTATTATTATTAGAAAGTCGAGACTTGGCAACACATATTTTATCAAGTTTTTGATCGAATGTCAAGTCCTGTTGATATGGAACGTATCTGAAATAGTGAATTGCTTAAAACATTAATATTTCTAGCAGTAGTAGTAGTAGTAGAAACTTATAATAAGCAATTGCTGGGAAACAATAACTTTTGTTTCTGATCAGACGTATTTTTGACCCATACTAACGATATCCCTTACGTATTCATCAATTGTACACTAAAAACGTTACGTTCCCAGACAGTACGAATCAAGATTGATACGGCTGACGTCATCTTGTAGTCGTGTTTCGTAGGTGACTTTTCTATTGCGAGTACACTGAAGACAGTGTCTCAACACTACTAAGACCGAGAGAAATTGATTTTTTCCATGTTGTCTTACATTGGAAGTATCAATATTACAAATGACAAAAATTTCCTTTAATTACCCAACGGGAATCGATCCCAGAACCACCAGTATGTGAAACTAACTTATCCCACTACTCTAAGACATCGCTGTTAATTAAAAGGGGAACACTTGGTGCGAAGTGTCTTCAGCAAATTGCACACTTTTATATTTCATAGTTGTAAAACTCTTTTTTCAGTCATAATAAAATAGGAAGTGCTATGTCGAAACAGTAGTCAAGAGAATTCAAGTCTAAATTGTCACAGTAAATTGTTGAAAACGAGTGAAAGAAGCAATATTAGCGGATGTTGTTGTAGCATTTAAATATGAGCAAGTTTAACGCCCTGCTTGAGCATCGAGGCTAATGTTACGTGAAAATACAGTTTAAATATATCTCGTCGGGTATTTCTTTATACTTATATTCTTTCACGAGCCATTAATATGCATTGCAGATTGTCGAGCTCAACAATTTATCCAGTCTACTCCATATTGGAGAAATAAAAATCTCTATCCGTTGGCCCACGAAGACGTAATGTATGGCCCGCGCACTCAAAACGTACTTTTTATAATATTTTATGTTTATTACGTTATTTTGTATGAAAGTTTTGTTTTAGTGAAATGTAAGAAAACTTATAATGTAAACAACCTGAAACTTAAGCTACCCCATGCCGAAAGCGTCGATGGATCAGCGATGGGCAACTAGCGACCTCTCAGCAAAAATTGGGTGTCCTGCAGCGACGATCCGCTGTGGCCCCACTTCCGTTTTGAAAATTATAGCGGCAGAGACGCGACGAAACGCCAATGAACCACAAAATTACTCCCCCAAAATATGTTAAATCGCCTATATGCGTGATTTCTTTACGTTAAAGGAGTCTAAAAAAACACTAAAAAAAGTACCCCGAACCACCAACTCTATGATCCGTAGGCGCGTGTTCTTCCGGCTTCGCCACGGAGACGAAGGCGACGTCGCATGTAAAGGGATAAATCGTTGTCATTTTAATTTGGCCAATGAGAGTGGTCTTTTAACCGTGTATATTCGACGATAACAGTTTGAGATCAGATAAAATGCTTTCGCCATGTAATTTTATAGTAAAATTACGCGCATCTATTTCACATATGAAACATGTTAATACGTGGAAATGGTCACTTGTATATGTAAGTTGCAAGTTTTCGTGGAATTAAGAGTAGACAAGTACTGCAATTATATGTTATAGATTTATTGTCACCTATTACTGTATTTTGAAGTATATGCCTTTGCGTTTAAGAACAGTTCTTTGCCTGAGAATTCAGTTATCTGCACGAGACTGGTTAACAACTACATTGTATTCACAAAATCTAACCTTCGACTTATTGCAGCTACAGTATATTTTCAAAAAATCTCCCAATGTTTTGAACACAATTCTGATGTAATTATTAAGACCTGAATCAACACTTGATGGTTACTATTAAAGAACCAAATAGGTTTTTGTGATTATTTTGGGCTTATTTGCATTAATATTTATAAAATTAGCAAAGAAAAATAGGCGGGAAAATTACTTTAAGAAATATAATTAAGTATCAAACACAAAAATACACGAAAGAAGCTTGCAATTTGCACGGTGTTCTTATAGAATAAGCAGTAGATATGAAAGGGGAAAATGATGGGACTGGAAGGAAAGAAAGAAGACTTTATGGATCCTCATTTCTGGTAATTTTTTTCAACTTACTCATCATATATTGAAGTGCGTAAAACGAACATTCAATCTGCCGTGATTTATTCAGTTAATCATGTATAAATATACAATTTCTGAATCAAAATATGTAAATTACTGCCGTAAATCTATAGCCAAGTGCATATTACATCTTCCTCAAATACTCTGCCATAACGCCACAGTAAGAGCTTTCATAAGACACATGCATTTTTGAAAACACGATTTTAAAAAGAAAAAACACTGTTCAAAACCCAGTTAGTATGAGCTATATTGAGCAAAAATTTTCGCAATTTACCATCCGTGTAATGTAACATATAACACGATTTGAGTAAACATGTATTATTTTCTTCTTTTTTTTTCTTTTTCGTACGAAAAATGTGTCCGTTACATGGGTTGAATTAGCATATGAAAGAAAAGGGAAGTATGCAAAATATTATGTCTGTCTCGTACACTAAGCTTCAGTTGATATAATTTTCGGTTGTCAGGTGTGGGTGGGTAGCACATATAAAATTCCTTTGATGTACAGTACAAAGAGAAAATTCACGATCTAACCCAGGAGCTGTGACGCCTTTAAAACAAAAAGATTAAATCAACAGCCATTCTACACAATGGCGGTATAAGGTTCCCACAGATTCTGTAATACGTGAGACGTAGCGAAAATAAGGGCTACCATTTGTCTATATCCTACACAAATTAGAAAATACGAACTAATGCAAAACTCTTCTAATTAATTAATTAATTTGAACACTAACATAATTGTATCATGTATTTAGGAACTGTGATTACATAAACAGTTGATAAATGATTAAATTTGCTTAACGTAACAGGGATTTAATACAAAATATGTCAAGACTTACGTCATATTATATAATGAATAAAGAATTATTAACTCGGGTATGGAGAAGATAGAACGACGAGTAAGAAGTTACAACATAGTTAACGACAGAACCATAGCAGTAAAACTAGCAACGAAACCATGAGATATACGGTAACTACTATCCAGGTAGTTATGCCAATGACAGCACACGATGATGAGCAATTAGAGCAAGTTTATGAGTTATATAAATCATAAAAGACGTACAAAATGAAAATTCTATTACGGTTGGAGATTAGAATGGGATCGTAGAAGGCACAGAACAGAAAACAATAGGAAAATATGGACTAGGAACGCGCAATAAAAGAAAGAACAACCTAGTAGTAGTAGCAAATACTTTGTTCAAGAAACATAAGTGAAGAATTTATATGTGGAAAATACCAGGAGATTTACAAAGGTAACAGATTATACATTCGTTAAGGAAAGACTAAGAAACCAAATTAAGAACTGTGAAACTTACCCAGGAGCGGATGTGGGCAGTGACCATAACTTAGTCATGATGAAGAGTGAGTTGAAATTTAAGAAGTTTGAAAACAGAAAAAGAAAAATGGAAGATTTCATAAGGCAAGCTAAAGAACAAAGAAATTCAATAAAGTTATACGAGAAAAACAGTAGATGAGAGAGCGAAGAACCAACGAAGGAAGGAATTAACAAGGAATGGTCATTCATAAAAACTTGACTGTTTACCACTGCAAAGCAAGTATTGGGTCAAAAAGAAAAGATAGCAAGGAAAGAATGTATACAGGAAGAGTAGATGTGGCTTATAAGAAGGTTAATATTATCTTCAAACCACGGAGACTAAAGATCTATGCACTGAAAGATAAAGAAGTAAGATCCATAACTGAAGCTCAAAATAAAATGAAAACATGGAAGAAATATTTAGAAAGGCTCTATGGCAGCGACAAGCAATTAGAAGAATTAGATAGAATGCAGGAAGTAGAAGAAGAGGCAAGATGACACTTCATACTCACATCCGAGTACGCCAAAGTATTACAAGACGTACAGCATAGAAAAGCTCTATATGTACATATATGTCCAAAATTATTGTCGCATGTCTATAAATATGTTGTAACAATAATTTGATAACGAATTCGCTCGGTATTCCTTATAATAGTATGTGTATAATCGGCAAAGACATGTATGTGGCAAATTTCATGTCAAAAGAGCAGCAAATAACAACAATAAAACGAAAATAAAACTTTCTTGTCCATTTAGCAACATTTTGTTTCACTCACTCTAATTTTCGTATTTATAATTCTTTTCCTATGAAATTTACCACAAATATACATGTCTCGATTATACACATAGTATCAGTATTAAAAATACCCTGCAAAATCATTATCAAATTATATATTTACAAGAAGACAGTTATAGATATGCAACAATCATTTGACATGAGTGTACATGAGATACCAGCAGAAATCTTATAAAGTGCGGGATAGAAAGTTCAGGACAGATTATATAAATTAACATTTATGAAGAAGGGCAGGTACCTACAGACTTGCAGACCAGCAAGATAGTGGCAATACCAAAAACAGTAGGTGCTGATAAATGAGAGAATCAAAGCACCTAATTATGCATGCTTCAAAAATCTTGACAAATATTCCATAGAAGATTGGAATCCAAGATGGAAGTAATACTAGCACATGATCAGTTTGGATTCAGAAAGAAAATAGAAACGAAGGAAGCAATACTGGAATTAAGAAGTTTGCTAGAAGAAAGAATTCGAGTGAGAAAAGCAACTTACGTAGTATTTGTGAATCTGGAAAAGGCGTTTGGTAATGTAGAATAGAACAAAACGTTCAAAATTCTATGAAGCAGGAATAAACTACAAGGAGCGAAGAATAATATATAACCTGTACAAAGAACGGAAAGCAACAACTAAAGCAGAAGGAGAGAGAAGAGAGGCAGCAATTCCGAAAGGGGTTAAACAAGGATGCTCATTGTTACCAATTTTGTTTAATTTAATCTCTACATTACAGAAGCAATCATCCATCAAGGAAATCATCAAGCAAATCAAGGACATTAACAGCATAGAAAAACTGTTCATGTGCAGAAAATACACATGCTTAGGTTTGTGAACACTATCGTAGTGTTAGCAGACAGAGAAAAAATTAGACAAGAGGTCTAAACGGTATGCCAGAGCTACTTAGCAGCAAATTCAACATGAAAATTAATGAGAACAAAACAAAAGTTACGAGATGCGCTAGAACACAAACAACAAGAAAAATTATGATCATAATAGATCATTTGATTGAAGAGGTGGAGGAATTCCGTACTTAGGGAGCAAAATAACGGGCGATAACAGGTGCAAACAAGATGTACGATCCAAAGTAGTACAGGCGAAGAAGGTGTTTGAAGAAAGAAGATTTTAACAGGAATCATCAGTGTACAACTGAAGAAAAGGCTGCTGGAAGCATACATATGGAGTGTGGCATTGTATGAGTATGAGACATGTACACTAGAAGATGAAAAACGGGGCATGGAAGCCTGTGAAATGTGATGCTATAGAAGAATTACGAACACTAGATGGACACACAAGGTATCATATTAGAAAGTATTGGAAATGGTAAGAAAAGGAAAAAAATATATTGAAGAATATTTCGAAAAGACCAGATAGGATGATTGGACACATTATGAAACAAGGAAGAATCTCGTTAGTAGCTACCGAGGGAACTGCAGAAGAAAAAAAAATAGAGAGAGAAAGGGAGCAATTAAAAAATACGGACAAATTAGTATGAGCTATAGGGAAGAAAAACTACAAAGAAATTTTTTAAAAATCTGGCCCAGGAAGAATAGGGAAGCGTGGAAACCTGCATGAAACGAATCAAGAGATTGCTGACCTGAGATAAGATTACAACATTTATTTATATTTAGCTACATACACAGCACCATAAAAAGTAATTTTAAATTGGTAAATTGTTTACCAGGCTTGAATAACTGAGCCATCTATGTTTTTTAGCCCATTGATTTAAATGCGGAATCATTTTTCTGTTTTCTTCTAGATGAACGGTAATTTTAACTGCTTGATTTGACTAATATCTTCTTCAAATATGTTACTCCTTACTCCATGAAAATTACATTCTGCTACTACTTAACATTTAATAATCAAATTTAATTTAATGTTACATTTATATGTAACGCTCATTTAAGACTAGAAGAAGAAATCAGTAAAATCACATTATAAAAATTTCAGTTCACTTCAACGAAAATAAAAAGTAGTTAATGGAAATCAATGGGCTGGAAAATATAGATGGTATAGATACTCAACACCATTAACAATTACAAAGAAATTTGCAGTATTTTTAATACGAAGCTAATCTAATTTTTAAGAGGTTTAATTTACCAAAAACTCCTTTAATATTTATTCTGTCTGGGAACCAGAGAATCTCAAGAACAACATGATGGATCACCATCTATTTTGTCTACGACATAGAGGATCAACAGTTAGGAACAAAGTTCGTTGATGAACGTGATTTATCCAGTTGATTTCAAGATAGAGACAATCAGAAATCGATCTCCTATGTATTCCTTTGGGGGATAATCATGGATATCATCTTTGCTTCATAAACTAATCGCAGTGCTATTGAGATTAGCGGGTTAGTGTAATATTCAAGTTGCAAAATACGAATCTTTCAGTGGAACACAACGCTAAAATGAAATTATTTTCTACTCGAAAATCTAAAGACTTAAATATATATATATATATATATATATATATATATATATATATATATATATATATATATATATATATATATTTTTTCAAATATTTGTTCATCTTACTAAAGTTTTCAGTGAGCAATGCAAGGTGAGGGGTTTTCGTTGTGTACATTGTGACAAACCAGACTCCTTCACGTGGTGTACACTGTGACACTGCTACATATCACTGATAACAAACATTTCGAACAAAATGTTACATCAGGATCAGAGACAGGATATTCAACACATTTATCTGCAGATATGATATGATTAATCCAATATTTTACATAGTTTTCTTCAAATTTCTTCAGAAACTTGCAAAAATCAATTATGAATTTGCTCAAAAGATTTCCAAAATTTGAAGTAATTAAGTTTCTATCGGATAACTACGTGAAAAGTCCACAGTACAATCTCTCATAACAGGAATATCACAACAACGACATTTTCGTACTCTGCCGATTCATCTTAGGCAGGCAAGTGTAGAATGAACGTTTCACATAATACTTCACTCCAAGGGTTTTCAAAATTTTAGCCTAAGGGCCACACTGACTTCTCCACTAACAAGGGAAGAGAGGGAGATTATATATCGAAGTGAAAGATGGTTCATACACTAATCGAAAGCACTAAGGACACCTATTAAGAAACTGTAATATTTTTTTTTCGAATGCATATACTGCCGAATCACACGCAATACCCGCGGGGGCCTCTTTATGGGAGGCCGGTTTTTAGTTGCTCGCTTCTGCCTGGTGGGCCCAAAACTCTGGGCCGCACATTAATACGATTCACAGTGGCACGACTTACACGAAAATTACGCACTATACGTTCCTAAGAGTTGAGTTGATTTTAGTTTAGCGTCCCTTTCAGCAGCGAGGCTATGTGAGACGTGGACCTACTGATTAACGTGGAATCCGAACCACCTGAGCTCCCGCCGGGAATCGAACTATACATTCCTAAGATGCGACCTTAAAAGTCCGAAAGGGCCACAATGAACCCTTTCCAAAATCCCTTTGGTTTCTTCGGTATCAGACTATCCTCGACCACACTGCTCTACTATGTGAGTAACGAGATACTGTTGCTTGCCTCGTGACAATATTACGGTGATAGGTTGCGCATTTGCGGTACAGTTACATATTGACTTCGGCTTAATATAAATGAATCAACTTTCGTATACAGCACCATATTGTAACGAATAAAAGAACTAAGCATGTTCTGGAAAAGTTCTGCTGTGTGATCGCTTGTTTGGAAGATTCGAGTGTTTTCAATCGTTTTTTAATATGTTCTACGCACCGAGAACATATGGTATAACATATGGTATAAATATGGGAAACGAATGAGAGTTGGATAGTTCCACATTTTGAATTCGAAGCGACAAGTGCTATCGAAAAGTGAGATATAGAGCGACTAGTGTGTTTTGTGACTACAGTTTCTTAGTGAAAATACAGTGTTTAGTTGTGAGTAGATAAAACAGTGCATTCTATTTAGTCAGAACCTCGGCTTGTAATGATATTAATTAGCATTATCGTAATTTGAAATTACGTGCGGATTTGTATAAATATGGAAAAGAAACGAAAGATAGTTAGTGAATGCAGAACATTTAAAGAACAATAAGAATATCAATATTTCATGATCGAACCAAGTAATAAGAATAAGGTAATGTGTGTAATTTGCAATGAAACAATATCACTCCTCAAAGAATACAATATAAAACGTCATTATGAGACTAAACATTCTCAGAATTTCTCCGTATGTACAGGAAGCTTACGATTAGAACAAAATGAATCTTTGAAATCTCAGCAGTTGTTTAAGAAAGTCAATGTTGAACAAGAAGCAGCAACTCATGTTAGTTTTCGCGTGGTTCGTTCAATAGCGAAACATGGGAAACCATTTACTGACGACGAATTAATCAAGGATCGCATGATTGCAGCAGCACAAGAAACGTGTTCAGGAAAAGCTAACTTATTTGAAAACATCAGTTAGAAAACATTGTGGCTCGAAGAGTAGATGATATTGTAGAAAAATATATTAAATCAATTGTCTGACAAAAATACGAGTGGTTCTCTTTGGCCCTGGATGAGTCAACAGATGTTTCAGATATTGCTCTGATGTTACTTTTTATTCTAGGGATAGATAAAAATTATGAAGTATATGAGAAGCTTCTTGACATTCATACATTCACGGCACAACCACTGGGAAAGATATTTTTAGAGTTGAAAATGCTGTTCTGAAAAACAATCTTTAATGGAAAAAATTAAAGTGTACCACTACTGATGGTGGCAAAAAGCTGTGGCAAAAAACGTGGCGTTGCTCGCGTATCCAATACCGCAGAAAATGAAGGTGATTCGAAACCATTAATAGTACAATGCACCATCCATGAGCAGTCTTTGTGCGGAAAACGCTTGGATGTGTTACAAGTTTAAAGCCAGTCATGCCAGATGTTAATTATATCAGATCACAGGCTCTCAATTATCGTCGATTCCGCGAGTTTATTGAAGGGGCTGGAGAAAATTACTTACCATATTATACTGCAGTACGGTGGCTTAGCTGCAGAAAACCTCTAAGCTATATTCTGAGCTCCGAACAATTATCGAAATTTTCTTGAATGAAAAGAATTGTCTTCTGGCTGGGTTATAGAATGAATGGTTATAGAAGTAGCATTTTATACAGATGAATGACCTTAATTTAAAATTACAAAGACAAAACTAGTATCTGCCTGATTTATACATAAACATTAAGTTCTTTTGACAAATAATTGTTTTGCTTCAATCCCAACAGGAAGAAAAAAATGTTTCACGCATTTTAATAAAAGTCAAACATTCAGCAGCAAACTGAGACTCCATTTCCGGCAGATTCTGCAAATGAAGCTTTGGATGCTTTAAAAATAAATTTTCATTCTCATTTTTCAGATTTTGATGCAACTGCAAACCACATCAAGATTTTTCAACATTCTTTTAAATTGTCATAGAAGTCCTTGTCTCATAACTTTAAATGGAAATGATTGATTTGCAAACTTTAAATTCATCATTGCTGGAATTTTTTAGGAGTCTTCCACTCACACAGTTTGATCAGTTGCATAAATTCTCATGCCATTCTTTCCACTTTCGGAACTACTTATCTGTGTGAAAAAACTTTCTCCAAACTGAATATATATAATTTACAGATCCAAGTTAACTGTGATGAGCATTTGAAGTCACTGCTGATATTTTCCACTAGTACCCTTGATCCACAACTGCAAATAATTGTCAGTGGGAAGTTACAGCTACATAAATCTCATTAATTATAATTATAATGTTTAATTTCATTATGTGAATTATCTATGTACCGGGTATGTCATTTATTGTAAGTTTTTGGGATTAATCTCATATATTTAATTACAGTTAAAATGTTAAATTTCATTAGGTTTGTCAGTTATTGTATTTATTAATTGGTCGTATAAAAACAACTGATTATTATTTTGAATGATTTACTTAGTAAATGTTACAATTTAATGATCACAATAAACTGTGGCGAGTCATAGTTTGAGGACCGCTGACCTACTCTAAGCGGCTCAGTGTCTAAGAGAGATCACATGAGTTCTTTTATACGTTACGCGGCTGGAACTGGCGCCAACAAACTTCATTCGCAAATAGTTCACTGTAATCTGCTATACTGAGTTTACATAAAAAGACATTTTAAAATATTTGTTTACGTGGTACTGCTTTGGCAACTCCTGCAAAACTAAAGAGAAATGTTCCACACTTAAATCAAAGCTTGAATTGCTGGAGAAACAACAAAGAGAAGTCAACAGATCGAAATACACAGTATATATTCAATTATCCAGCAAAATCTTGTATTCGAAAATGGTAGAGTCCGTTGTTGCCAGTTAGGAGAGATCTTATGTAAGTTGGTTTCAAAGATGTTAAAAATTTTCAGTAATGTAGCTTTCCCCTGAATCAAATACGTACGTGACTCTTCTCTAATGGTTCTCCATTTCAAGAGAAGTATCCCTTATAAATCCATCAAAGGCTGCAGATGTATAATACATCGATCAAAGTCTAGGGTTACCATATGATAAACATTTTTAGATACCATTACAAAATTTGTATTATAAAGGTAACCAAGAAAGTTCTTCGCTTTTTTACCCACCACCTTCGAACATCAATATGTCACCTAAGACGTACCTGGAACATCAAAAATAGCCACCATCAGAATCGACGACCTTCTGCTAACGTTCTGGAAGGCCATGGATTCCATCGCGGTAGAATTTGGTCGGCCGGGAAGCGAAGAAGGTAACAAGTGAATTTTGCACCTCTACTAGGGATTTGAACTGCGTCCTCTAAGGTGATTGTCCAAGGAATGGACAAGGTGATCGGACGGTGCAATGTTCGGGGAGTATTGCGGATGCAATAGTGTTTCCCATCCAAGGCCTAGAATGGTGTCTCGGATCTTCCTAGCTACGTGAGGCTTAGCGTTGTCCTGTAACAGGAGGACTCCTTAGCGATTCAGAAGTGCTGCCTCCAGAGTTTTGAGTTTTTCTTGAACACTGCTCAACTGCTGACAGTACACAGTTGCATTGATGCACTGACCAACTGGTAGCAGTTCCCGATGCACGATGCCACGAGAGGTCCACCAAACACATAGGAGGACCTTCTTCTGGTGCAGTGCTGGTTTCGGCTGTTTTGGAACCGGTTCATGGGATGCTAACCAATGATGACGGCGCCGTGAAGCTTCGTACACGACACACTTCTCATCACATGTGAACACCCTGTCGAGAAATGGCTCCTCCCAAGACGAGACAGCAAAGAAACACAGGTGTCTGCTCGCGTTGCCTTCTGGCTCGGAGTCAAATCATGTCGGAACCAACGATTCAACTTGTAGTGCTTGTGCAAGTTGATGGAGTTGCTGCCGAATGGCTTCTCCATACTGCACTGTAGTCCCAGTTCCTCACATCGCCTGCCTGCCTGTGTGTTCGCCTTAACTGCTGCCTGCAGCTCTTCATTTTGTACATGTGTTGGTCTTCCGGCACATGGTGCGTCTTCGAATGTTTCGTCACCGTCCTCAAACTTGTTAAACGACCGCTGCACTGTCTATGTAGTCACGACACCTTCACCAAAGGTTTGGCATATCTTCCGCCCCGCTGCAGCGGCGTTTGACCCCAGTTTGAACTCGTACAGCATACACGCCCTTATGAAGATCAGTGGAAGTCCCATGTTCACTCTGTCCGAACGCAAGTTCACGCTGTAACTGAACTGCCATAACCAGCTAGTATGTTGGATATACCCACACCCAACTACGGACCTTCGCCTTATCTCCGGACCAATTGAACACACACCTCCACAAAAAGCGACAGAACTTTCTTGGTTACCTTTATTCTACAAAAAATCTGTTAATGCCATAGCAAGAAACAGTAATGCCACCATGCCCACTCCTCCAAATAACGCTCTTGGTGAGAAAATACGATGTATACAACTGAACTACTACAATATCGATTATGGAAATATTACGAATCTTAAGTTGGAGGAGCTGTCTGTAAACCCCCTCCCCCCCAAAAAAAAGTAAATTTTCTAAAAACCCGGACCATTTCTAGAGAACATGCTTACGTTAAAGAAGACGTTTGGTAACCCCAACGAAGTCGCTTAATGAGTTTTATTCGAAAGTCGAAGTAAGATGCATAAACAAAATCCGTAATAAAAAACGATAGCTAAATTAATGTTTAGCAACATGAAATATTTTTCTAAAGGTCACTCATTAAACAGAATCATATTCCTGACACCATTAATAGTATGATAATAAACTTATTCACGCAAGGCCATCCCGTGAGTAGCAATAACTGCTTCTTCCCATAGTATTTTCATTATATAATTTTAAAAACTATTTAACTAATAAGTGCAATTCTTATTAGTACAATTTCAAGATACAAATTGTGCTAAATTGCAGACCATGTCATGTTGATCACGAAGTATTTAACATTTAATATAGCATTTCTTTCAAACAAGTTATAATTTACGAAGAAAAAGAAAAAGAGCAAAAAGAAAATATATGGCAGAAAATATGACTTGTGTTCAGTAAATCGAATCATCATGAAAGGCGCTTTTTTGTTCACTACTCTGTTTTTACAACAATCACGTCACTTATTTTTCTTTTTACTTAAAAGTTCTTGTTTTAATGGTTTATGAATAACTGATTTAAAGTGAAAATAATACCTGAGTTTTTAAGAATTAAAATTGCATTAGTAGCATTACATTGTCTTTACAAAGTATGGGATTTATTTATGACACTAAGGAATTTTCCTTTTTCGGAATGCAAATATTATGAGCATGGCTTTTGAATAACAGACGAAAAAATGCATTAGGACTGGAATCCCTCCCCTAAAATCAATATAAAATCAATATTCTTATTTTGTCCGACTAAAAATGGAACATTCTTTAACTGTTCTTATTTTACATTATATCCTTGATCATAATAGCCGGCATCTGGATCTATCAGAAGCGATTCTCAACCTATCTTTTATGAAGGATCTGATATTGATACATCTACAAACTAGCGACTAGTATCACTGCCGGAACCCTCTTTTCCTTGTCTTTAAGCGCTCACCAACAATTATTTCTATATCTTTCCTAATCCCTTTCTCTTAACCTGAATCCATCGCTTGAAATTTTCAATTACCTTTCCACCTAACTTCAAATATTACTAACAAATCTAGATTTCGTGTCATGTTTTCTCTGAATTTTTAAAAAACAAATCTCACTATAATTTGGTATGTACGTTCCATGTTTCTATTCTAATTATTATGTTCTCGCTTATCCAATTATTTTTCCCGCGTTGTGACCTATCTGCGGCGTCCTCCCTAAAGATACCCCCCTGCCAAAGATACAAATGGGCGGAGATATTTTATTTTAACTCCAGGAAATCTTACCCACCAAACGACATTGTACATTGTTTCCTTTTTTCCTTCCCGACAAAGTGAGGAAAAATAGTATAGTAGTTTCCCATTGATCTCCACACTGCAGTAATCAACTGTTAGTCATTCTGCCTAACCTTTGATGTCAAGTTCTCGAATTAACTAACACGATTTCTCCAACCTGACCGCTGTAAAATCTAGTATTTTTTGTCTGGTTGTTCCGTTTAGACCAATTTCGCATTGGTGACCGTTCTGGTAGTAATCTATCACAGACGTAGATCTAAATTTCGTTATATCATGTAATCATCTCATTCGAAATATTACAGGTATCTACATAAAAGAGAAATAGTATCTTAGATAGGAATTCATGTAAAGAAGGAATGAATAATTTACTACTAATAATTCTATATCAATGCATTAGGGTTATTTACGGACTAAGGTGACCAAAAACTCAATGTCCGGACATTCAGGTGACATATTAAGAATCTTCGATATTCGTTTGGTTGAATATCTCAATTTAGTGTGATCGGAAACTTACTCGGTGTCGAACTTGGTTTTCCTGCACCGAGGGTTAGAATGTTCAACATTTAGCTTGAAGGAAATTCTTCCAACTTTCGTATTTTCTGAAAATTCATCTTTGAATGTTCTTTAAAAAAAAAAAAAATCATTTGATACATCGAAAATTACATGATGCAAGACAGAGTAATGAAATGGTGAAACGATTTATCGTGTTTTGACCTACATCAACAGGGACAAGCTTTAAAAATCAAATTGTTTTAAGACTGATTCTCTTCACTGCTGTAAATACTGTTAATAATCAATAATTTTGAAAGTAATTACTAATTATTTTTTAATAGGCGTTTACGGCAAGTGATCTCCCTCTGCGACACCTCGACTTCTCCGAGAACTCCCTTCGCCGCCTGACAGACCGGCTCCTGGCAGGGGTGGAAGATACACTGGAAGAATTACGACTGGCTAACAATCTTCTGGGAGACCACCTCAATCCAATTTTCTCCACTTCAGAATTCCATGGGCTGAAGCAACTAAAACGGATTGATCTCACAGGAAATACCATCAAGGGCATCGAGGAAGGCATCTTTAGAGGATGTTCTAATTTACAGGTATGTGATCACTAGAAATGTATCTTCATTACTTATTTTAAACGATGGGTAAACGTTTAGGAGTATGCAGTTTGTTATCATATTGCACATAAAGAATCATATGTGATTTATATCAAGAGAGAGAGAGAGAGAGAGAGAGAAAATCATGAAGATCTTGTAAAACATAATGTTATTTAATCATTATGAATCCTCAAATAGATACACGTATATTATCATGTAGAAGTTTGGGAACAATGGCAGAACTATTTTCTGATATTTTCCAGATTCTGGGCTGGGAAAAGGTGCCGGCGGAAAAAAAAAAGTATTAAGATCACTGGTTTCAATTTCATAAACTTTGTCACACGAGGAATTTTGAAATATGAAGTACATGCCGTGAAAATATTGAATCTGGTATCTTTGGCAAAGAATAACTACTTCAATGATGGTAACGATCTTCACAAGTTAAAAGGAATTCAAGGACGTTTGATAGAATTTCAGAAACTGTGCTGAGAATGGTGGCAAGCGTGTGGATTATGATTTGCATTAAGATAATGTGCTACTCATTACTTATATCCGCCTGTAAGCTTGGTTCTCAATTGCTTCACTAAGTTGTAGAAATTCTAATTTTCTTGAAACTGAAAATTACCAGTACTTTTTAACTACATCAATTTCTGTTCTCACTTAGAATACAGGAAAATAAGCCTTGTTTTTTTTTTCTTTTCAATATGGAAAAAGAAATACCATACCATGTCATGGTTAATTATGGTATGCGAAGAGCGAAGAATTAATATTCTGCTATACTTAATTATTACATTTATACATAGATGTAGCGTGTAGCTCGGTTCATGATTAACTCTGAATATTGAATCTTCACTACCACATGCCTTCAATTTCTACGAACTATTCTACTGTCTAAGCGCAAGTGTGAACTTTCGTTAAGCAGTTTGAATGGACCGACACTATGCGACCAATCTTTTTCGGGGTAGTATGCTTCCTCCCGGTTCATTTCAGGATGTTTGTCTACTACTTCATTGGAGTCTTCTTTCATTAGAAAAATATTTAGGTAGAGCGTCTAAAACAAACAAAAACTGCATGTCTACTACAATATTCACTGCAAGAGTTTGTCTTTTCCTATTAGTTGTTTGTCTGTAAACATAAAATTTTAAGACATAAGTTATCACCTGTACATCGAGTATAGATTCAATCATGATTCTTCTAAGCAGTTTTCGTGAAGGAAAATTTGGCGTGTCTGGCGTGCCTTACATACTGCATGCAAAACCAAACCTTTTCTTCTCACACAAAAACGGTGATAATTTTTTTAACAACTTCCTTGTTGTTTGTCCAGTGACCTAGTGCCTGGAATCCTTCATTGCCGTCACTGACCTTTTCATCATTCTCTGTGAAATGAAGCGACTGTCTTCCCTAAGTGACGATGACAAAAGAGTATTTTCATTATGAATGTGTGCGAACTCTCTGACAAACCTTTGTTAATCAAACGACAAAGAGGCTCTTTTTTCCTTTTCTCTCAGCACCGTTACGTACTTGTTATGACTTCCACACTTTCAATGCTTTCGATCTTTCCAACAATTTCAGTGGAGGCTACTGTTTAAATATGAATGTCACGAGAAAGACTATGCGAACTCTTGACGCACCCACTACTATTAACGTAAGCTTTATTCAGGTATGTGCATTACCACTTCCTTCACTAGTTTGCCTACATTTGCTGAAGGACTGCTTAAGAATGGAATCTACATTCTGTATCCAATGTATACAGTTACATTAAAATTTCCAAACCAGAAACACAGCATCGCTTCTGAAAATGTTTTCTCATAAAATAATACTTTAGTTAGAAGCTATGACTGATCTTACAATAATCGTCGTATATCCATGATCTAGAAAAATTATTTTTGACTTTCTAGAAACGAAAGTTTAAAAGAACATAAATAATTAATACATAGAGTAAAAATTCAATAAAAATTAACCCTTACACATAATTTTGAACTTAACTATTTTTCGTTATTTTGACCTTGATCAAATTCACAGGAGGTCGACTGTTTAATGCTAGGGTAGTTTTTTTTTTTTTTATTTTCCTAATAAATACTTGTATTTCTTTTTCGTCATCGATATAAAGTTAGGGGAAGATTAGAAAATATTAATACTAAGTCAATAGCTACACACCACATGAAAAGCTCTGGCTAACCATAGACTTAGATTAGGTGATGTATGGTCAGCATGTTAGTTTCTATTGCTATTTATTTCCGACGTAAAGAAACCGTGGTCACAAATCGTAATTCCTAATGGATTTAAAATAACATTTTGATGATGAGTTAATACAAAAATAGCCTTTTGAGATTCGAACCCACACTTACGAGCTCTAAAGTAAGCTTTCTTGTGTTCTCATGTTTTAAGTGATAGCTCATAGGTTGGACACCGCATTAAACTGTAGGTTCACGCCTCATATAGTCTTAAAGATAAAAGCTAAAACGGGGCAAACAGCAAACGAGAAGAAAATAATACAAAAAAAAAAAAAAAAAAACTCATTTTGGTCCCTAAGCGCGAAACAAAGCAGTTCTACGTTTGATGACATACCACCAACGATAATCTCGAAGAGGAAGTATGGAAAATTACAGGTAGCACAAGATTGAAAAACAAGATTATTAAAATATTTTTTAAAAAGGAAGCAAATGTCTTAATCCTTTAGAAGCTAAAATTAATTCAAAATGTATTAGATGTATTCAATTAAAACACAGTACAACAGAAATATGTGCAAATGAAATATCATATAAGATGGAGCATGGCAGGTTATATGAATACTTTTAGAAATTGCGAGAAAAGCGCGTGTTGAAAAAGTGAATTTTATATATCAAGTCATATTGGCTTAATTTTGCTACCTGACTTGAATCTCGGAAATTATTTTGGTCCTCTTTCATCACACGCACCACCATTTTGTTTTACGCTTAAGAGCACAAGTGCTTCTCTATTATTTTGCATAACATGTAAAAAGCCTGTCTGTATTCATCTTGCTATTATCAAGCATAGTTTGACCTTGTACCTTGTACTATACCTTACAAAATACAAAATTACATAGTGTCCGCATACTACGTTAAGAAGTGTTCATGCGGTTCTCTCTTTTAAACATGGTTTTATACATTTCATCCTATTGTCATTTTTATTCAAGGTAGATTCCTATGCCCATCAACAAAGATTGAATTCGGCATATGTTCGGAGATTAAATGCATATGGGATGTTGCAGTCCTTGTTTTAAGAAGCGAATATTGATTTGTCCAAAGCACAGCAATTTATCTTTCATTATTTATATTTCTACAGCATAGTAGTTTTCATTCTACTAGCAGCAAAATTGCAAGAATAGGACATTTAAACTTTTCAATGAGAAACTATAAAATAAATTTTTTAACCTGATGATGAGGCATTTCACTACAGTTGCTATAGTCAGATTTTATCAAATGGTGTAAGATTACTGTTCTTTTATGTACTGCCGTCTTACCATGAAGCAAACCTAGTAGTATTAACAATTTCGACATAATTAATTGTAGTCATGTCTAAAAACAATGTATAAGAGAAAGAGTTAAGAAAGGTTTATTTTTCCTTCGATTGTGATTTTTTTTTTTTAAATGATACTTATTAATTCATGAAGGGAGAAGGAAAAGTTAATTCTTCTTTGATTTTATTGCTTACTTTTCTTTTTTTTTCCTCTCCTTATAAAACAAATTTTAAATCACGCTTTCCCAACCAATGTATCGCGCAGCCATATAGGGTGGTGTGTCTCTCGAAACTTGAGAACTTAAAAATAGTTAAATTCTAAAAAAAATAATAGGGCTACATATATTACCGGGCATCAAAGGAGATATTGCTGGCTCTTATCTGTATCTTTTTTCGGACGTCGCTTGACCTGTAGCTTGTATTCATGTAGAAAAATGTGCACATTTGCGTATCAATCCATTTACATTTGAAATCTGATATTTAGAAAAACATAATTTTATACTATTTTCATTAACATTATTATCCTAATAATAAACGGCAAACATCTTAGTCTGTGTGTCACACTAATCGTAATAATAAGCAATCTCGCGTCGATACCTGTGCTATTGCTTGCCTGCCTCACGCTAATAGATGTCGCTGTCGCTACTAGCGCTAATGGATGTTAAACTGTGTACGCAATTTGCTGATTTGAAACTAGGTCTACTAGGTATTGTTAATAAAAAATATTGAAGAAGTGTGTCCAGATGTTATGGACATTCAGTGTCATCAGTGAAAAATAAAAAGTTCACAACTCATGTTATAAATAGAGTCCAAATGTTTTGCAATTTCAAGAGGAGATTTATTATTATTATTATTATTATTATTATTATTATTATTATTATTATTATTATTATTATTATTAACCAGAAAACTATTTTGTTCTTACTCAATTTGGAAAAGGAGATGTGATTGACTTTGGTTTCCCAGAACGGTCCTATCGAAGCAAAATGCTATCCTGACATTTAGGACAAAATTTATAGTGCATATTTTCGTTATATAACTTCCCCTTTCGACTCCTTACCTATGAGCTACCAACTTGCCCTAATGTTATATAGATATTTAATGTAAGCACTATAGCCCAACTGCGCATATATTTAAACTATAAATAGGCTAGTTTTTAATCTGCACACCTTTTCCAACAGCTTTTACCTACTTTCAGTTTCATATTACCCTCCTTCAAACGAACTATCCGATAGCTTTTAGCATCACTATGATGAGCAGCAATAACGCATGTCCTCCTTTGTTAAAATGCTGAAGGGAAAGCAAAAAAGTGAAAGTTCTCGCAAAAAAAAAAAAAAAAAAAAAAATGAAAATGAAAAAAAGGATTATGTAATGTGTTACTACCTACTATTGTAAAATGCAAAATATTCAAACACTAACTTCTTAGTAATTCGGGCAAGAATTTCAATACAGAATTATGCAAAAAGTCCATTTTCTTGCTGGATTATTTTCTTTAACTAGTAGATGTTAAGTTTCTTTGAGTTTATAATGATAAGTTTCATGTATTAGTCGACTTCGCTTCACTACCTAATATATCTTTACGAAATTATCCTACTGCGGTTATTCCTAAATAGGTATTCCTATATTTTGACATTTCCAATACTGAACAGAAAATGTCCGTAATGTTTATGAACGAAAATATTTTCAGATGTTTTTAAACCTTCAGCATGGCATATAAACATAGCCGACTGTTCCGTTGAGGTCGTGTGTGTGGTGTAGTGTAGGTCAATAAAAGCTTGATCCATGACCCACTCTGACCCACTTTGGCAGTAATGGACACTTACTGTCTTTTCGGGTGCAGAACAACACACATTCAATACTACATAGGACCCCCCAAGAAATACTTCGGACCCCTCCTAACAAAAATTTCTGGGTGCGAGACTGCCATTCACTATGACCCACCATTCATCATGACCCAATGTGACCTACCACCGTCGTCAGTCTGCCACTCTAATCCACTATTCACGCCCTCCTCCCGACAATAATTAAACAGTTTACACCTGTGATAATGCAGGCATGTTAATTTATCACGCCATCAAAGTTTACGTCGTGAAAGACAAAAATATCTAAAGCTTGTTTATCGTACTGTGAATCTCCACGGTCAATAGCTGAAACACCTCTTCGTTGTAATACTAGTTGATCTAATCTTCACAATATAAACAGCACGAAGTGTTTGTCGTGCTCCACATTACGACGAATTTGAATTAAGGTTTATTTCCTTTTTACATTTACAGATCCTTTCCAGTGGAAAATAAGGTGAAATTTGGAAGTCTCAAAATAACGTAAAATTAGTACGCAAAGGAAAAGATATGGTAAACAAAAATTCAGGTTCAAACTGTGCATTCTTAACAGTAGGTTTTTTCAACTCATTAAGTAATAAGGAATTTTAATTTAATATGTTTCTCTTCAATTTTATCCTCCGCCTTTTTCCTATTTTTTTAATTTCTACTTTCATTCTCTACAGTTTGTACTATCTTTTGTACATACTATAAAGATAAAACTTAAATTTGATACTTATAGTGTGCCAATTTTAAATATCGACTACATTAATATTTGGAAAGCCCATTTCCGCTAAGACAATCTGTTATATGGAGAAAATAGCCACTGAACTGAGATGAATCTTACTGAAGTTTAGGATTAATTACAAAATTTAACAAATTACAAAACTGTCATACTTTAACTCAAAACTTTGAAGGATATACTATTTATCCAATATTTGTTTGTGAAATATCAAAGAAAGAAAGCCATATTAGTTTCAGAAAGAGAACATCAGCATGCAGAGACGTCAAATAACAAATAGTGGTTTTATCTAAAAATCCTGGATCCGCCACTGTTACTATGTAATCTAACATTTTGAATTATTACTTTTGAATAATATACTGAGCCAAATCTTACTTGACCCGCTACTAAATATTTGTATAAGAACGTTGTTTGTATACATATAAAGACAAGCTACTAGCATATATAAATACAAGCTGTACCAGTTACAACAACAGAAAGCAATCGATATGAAAAGAGAAACATGTTTAATTGTATTTCGACGTACATGAGAATGTAAAAACAGTATTCTCAGCTTTTCTACTTTAAAAGCTCCATTAAAAAAGAATATGTTCAAACCATCTGTAACTTTTATACTAATACACAGCTAGCACAAATGCCTGATTTTAGTACTTTTGAGACCAATGCATTTCAACTATGTCGACACAGAGACGTGTTCGAACTTACATGTTATTTTGCCCGTTTCAGAAAAGTGCCTCTCCTATCCTGGACACTAATAATGGTCGTTTTCGATTATTTTTACATGTTATTACCCTTCACCCCCATGATGCTAGGAAATAAATTATAACTTAAACGACATCGAGAATGTACTATTCATCTAAGCGACCCCGAAAACTATATCAGTCATTTTCGATTATTTTTACATGTCACCCCTTCTCATTCAACCATTCCCTTTCTTACCCTCATGCCGATAATGTGAAAGAAAGCCTTAGGCCATGGCCCAGTCGTGTACAAAAAAAGAAAAATCAAATTTGGTGCAGCGATCTAGAAGTTAGCTGTCGAACAATCTTACATTTCATTTTTATTTATATAGAGAATGCCGCTCCCCCCCCCCTTAAAACGAAAATTTAAAAAAAAAACTAGGCTATGTGTATCCTTATTTTTAATGTGGAGTTTGTATACCGAGTTTCATCTTCCTAACTTGACCAATAATCGAAAAATTGCATCGCAAAATCCGATGCATCTATGATAGTTTATGGTAATCTATTCCCACTATCTTGATATGTATCTCTATATGATAGTGCTTCTTCTATTGTATATCATTTGAATATTTATTAGTTTTCGAATAGTTATTTTGTTCTAATATGAGACTTTCAACAGCGTTATTACACGCACGTCCTTTACATAGTATTCTTGCTCAGGATGATTCTCACTGTAAGCGCTGTTTTTGTTTACTTGATTTGCTTAAACTATTATTTCTCGAAAGTAATACAATATAACTGAAGTCACTCTCTTGAAATCTTCACAGCAAATTTGCAATTGACCAGTAGTAACTGGAGCTCTGAAAGCTTACTCAGGGATTAGACATTATTATTTACACTGTATAATCTACACAGAAATATTTCTTTAAAATTATGAGCGCAGAATGACAAGAAATGAGAATGGTTACCCTATCACGTAACTAACATTTTTAACGTCCTTTTAACCAGTATTTCATTTGTATTTTCGGTTTAAAGCTGTGAAGTATTAGTAAAACAACGTTAACTGAATCAAACATCTCACTTACTGATTTCTTTTTAAAGCGACACGAATATTTTAAGTAACACGTAAGACTTATGTGTAAGCGAGTTCGTAAAATGAAAATTCATTCTACAAATATCTAGAGATATAAACATAAGCGTGTCATGCTGCAGACATTCATTCATATGTAAATTCGTGTTATGCATCATAATTAATGTGTATATGGTGTGCACAATTAAAGCGTGTAAATTGGCACACATATACATTATACATATAGGTGTGTGTGTTTATGTGTCTCGGAAACATTATTCCAAGCTAGCTTACGACCGGTGGTGCACTATTGACTCAGTGGCCCTTTCTATTTTATTTTTCTGTGAGCGTCTCCTACGAGGGTTTTCGTATGGGAATTTCTTTCAAGGGTGCGAGCGCGTACAGAGCATACCACAATGGCCTATTGCACTCTGGAATGATTCAAAGCACGTCTTGGCTAACAGTACTTCAGATGTCGGGTTCCCGTTGCTCACCTTCTATTCAATACTTAAAACACTCCGTTATTACGAAACGTGTAAGTTTATCTTCAGAAATTCATCTGGGCCATTATGGCGTTTTAAAAATATTGCCTAACTTTAGTCTGGATCAGAATGGCTATTAGATTGTTACGAGTTCTACACTGATGGAGGTAGGTATCAGATTTTAAAACAAGTATATGTATTGCCAATGTATTTCCAACACAAGTGGATTCAGTAACACACAACAGTGTAGGTTAATTAAAATCTAATAAATCTTTTCAGCATCACGATGTATGAGATGTAGAGACCTACAGCTTACCACTTTTACTTCGACTAGAGTGTAACTCAAGCCTTCCGCACCGAACACGAACGCTAATAATTTTGCCAAATGAAATACTGACACTAAAGCCTACTTGATATAACTGAAGAGAATATAAGTCCTCAAAAAACATCGTAACAACTTAAAATATTTCGAAAATCACGAATTATATCATGTGGTGACTGCTACCACTATTTGAAATGATTTTTTTTAACGGTGATGCCCTTTAGATTAAACAAGATAAATGATTAATGAAAGTGAATGATTGTGAAATTAATTTTTTATACTCTCGCGCTGGAAATTGAGCCCGGGACCACGAGCACCAAAGGCGCATACACTAGGCACTAGATCATCGGGAAGGGCTGTCTGTCACTGTTTCCTACCACAGGCTCATCACAGGACAGGACACACACGGAGAGGACCTAAATACAGGGTGAGGAATGAAAATGACCATGGTAAATTTAAACGAATTCGAATTGTCAAAAATTAAAATTTCAAATGTTCTGGCACTAACTACAATGCTGACTTCTTTTTTCAGTGTCTATATTTCGAAAAATACACTTCTAGTTTTACGTTCCACGTCTATGACCTTTAAGCTAAATGACACGGATGATTAATCAAGATAAATTAAAATGATAAAAATGGTGGAATAAGCATGTGGGTAGAAATGGGAAAACCAACGGACACTTGGTCTGAGATTGAACCAGGGATCCCAGAACCAGAAACGAGAGTTCTACAATTAAGCCACAGTGTCGGCTCTAAAATCATTAACTGTAGTTTCCATTATTCTTATCCGCCTCCGTTTTTAACTTTTTGTGTTGCACTTTGCAGTATCCATATGCCTTGAGTTGGCTATCGATTATCTAGGATCTCATACAAACTTTATTCTCAATTGATTTAAAGTCCACGCAAAACATTGTGAAATTCGAATAACGTGCATGATAAAATATCTGTTAAGTATTTATTTATTTATTTCAACACAACCGGGCATGATGTTCAATTACCGTGTTGGACATGAACTATAATTATTATTATTATTATAAAGTAATCTACTACAATTTTTGTATACTTACTTTTACATATACTGTTTTAGTTTACCGATCTAGTACATTCATCATATTACACACCATTCTCCGAAAAAACATTTTTACTCACTCCGAATATATCAATACCTAAATCTACTGATTAGTCTTGCTTAATTTCTTCTGATAGAAAAGGAACCTCATGCCTAAGCGCGTACGCGTCTTTGGCGTTGGAGATTCGGGTTCGGTTCCCGGCGGGAGCTCACGTGGTTTGGATCCCACGCTAAGCTGTAGGTCCATGTTTCATATAGCCTCGCTCTGAAAGGGACGCTAAACTCAAATCATATCAAAATTAATTTTGATGCAATTTTATATGAAAACTATACTTTATCTTGGATCTTGAAGAAGCTACGAGTCCATTTCTTCATGCCAAAGAACCATAACATATCTACTATTGTTATAAAGTCTTCAGCATTATCGGAAGAGAGATTTATAAAGGTTGCCGCTGGCTATAATGAAATTTCTACGCCTTTCAAAGTGTTGCAAATTAACAACTCTTATCACCGTTTTTCCACTGTTATCACGCACAACTTCTTCGATTCATCTTCCAAGAATTCTTTGCAGCTCAGCTAACCATCTGGCCGTTTGAAAAAGCCTATCCCACAAAGGTTCCGTTGCTTTTGGGACTTTACCGTTCCACAGATAGAAGTTCTTGTTCTTTCAATGAATGTTCTCTTATTCTGACTTTGTGCCAGAGCAATTTTCGTAAATTGGTCTACCCGAAATGTCAGTGTCCGTGAATACCGTTCATTTTGTTGTTCTCTTGGCGCACCAAAGTAAACATTCTTCTTTGTCACTGAAGACAATGTTCAATGACGGAAGTGCAAACGAAATTACAAATGAGTTTCAGTGACCGACCAGCTGCATTTTTCTTTCTTTCTTTCTTCTTTTAATGCCAGACAGAGAAGGTCATTCAGCAACAATGTAAGGATGATGAAGCATACACAGATGCAAGAACAATGGTTAACTAGTGACAACGAAGATGTACTGACCAGTGAGTGTAATATCGTCTTAGGGTGGTCCTTAGGTATATGGGAAAAAATAAATTTTCGATTTTCTTCTGACGCACCCCCTCTTTATTTTCCTTTGGTAATAAAAACATCATACACAAAATTTCACAAAAATCCATCGACGTTAACCCGTGCCGCAAAGCTCCTGATTTCTGCGGATAAACAATCTATTTGAATTTCAATGGCACTCGATTTACTATTTGTCAATAAACGTATAATAATTATTATAAATATAAATAGAACAATATAAAGTTTTCCTCCGTAATTCAGAATTGACTAGTGTTCAAGTACAGTCGATTGCTTATCAGGTAACAAGCTACCAGCATCATAATCATCGTCCGTACATATAGTACTTACAGTAATACGTAGTGTTATGGACCACTGTTTAAAGCTATTTGGATCTGTTTTTCATGCCAATTGCTTCATTAATAAAATATACATTACTTAGAAATCAATCAGATAGTACATACAAATAAAAATAATAGTGGCTGATATTCAAAAAATTGACAAAAATATATATTAGAAATGTAGATCGACTTAACGATAACTTTTACTTTTTACACAAGGTAGCTTTTCCACATTTTGAAACAAGTTTTTATAGTCTTTCATCGCTTGCAAAAGGAATTGCTCGTGTTCTTCATTTTTTAGTTAGAACTGCAATGTAATCTTTCATTAACTTTACGCTCTTTCCGGTGCGTTGTTTGCAACATGCAGCTTATCAACTACCTTTTTTCCGAAAGGAATTCATCATTTGTCGACCAGTAAACCGGATCAAGGTCCAAAATCCTGTAGAAATCCGACAACTTTCGAAAAACTTCGTGTTTCCTGTCACAAATTCAGCAATTTCTTTTCCTTCAATACCACCTATTTCACTAGCGTGCAGTTCAAATCGCTTCACTTCGAATCGAGACATCACTCAAGGTGGAGGGTTATTAACTTTGCGGGGCAGGGGGATTTCCCCTGGCTATGACCTGAAATCATTACTGAGTTAAGACCAGATTTTTCAGGAAAAAAAAGAAATATTTGTTTTTAGCGATATATGTATTCATATATGGTTTCAAGTTGTAAAACAGGCAAGAAAAACGTAAACCGAGTAAATTAAAGTTCAAAACTTAAACACCATCTTCCTTTCGGAAGTTTTTGTTATTTCCACACACTATATTGCACATGTAAACGGCACTACAGACACTCGGATTTAGGTCATTACATGTTCAATATGTCTGCCACCTCTGGCGATGATGTGGCGCAGACGAACAGCACAATTCTGCATGACCCGCTAAAGTGTCGGAACAGCGATGCTGTCGATGATCTGAATGACAGTTTTTAGCTCGGCAATAGTTTTGGGGTTATTGCTGTACACCTTGTTCTTAACACAGCCCCACAAAAATGAGTCACATGGGGTCAGATCCGGGGAATATGGCGGCCAAGCGAGCCCCCTTTCAGTGGCCTCTGGGTATCCCAGAGGCAGAATGCGGTCCCCAAAATACTCCTTCAGGACGTCAAACACTCTCATGGTCCAATGGTCGAGCTCCGTCTTACATGAAGCACATTTCGTCGAAATCAGGGTCACTTTCGATCATGGGTATGAAATTTTCCAAAACTGTCACGTATCGTGCAGTAGTCACCGTGCCGTCAAGGAATATCGCACCGATTATTCCATGGCTGGATATTCCGTTACCCGTTTAGGGTGGAGAGACTTCTCCATTGCGAAATACGGATTTTCAGTCCCCGAAATGGCCGACATCATTGGCAAATGGCAGACAACAAGTTGCGTGCGCATGCGCATACAAATTCCCATCATGCCCTGTAGTCAGCCACGCAGTTGGGACGTCATCATGCGAACCGTTTAAAAATTATGATGGTTTTATTTCATTTAGTTCAGTAATTGTCCCCCTGAAGGATTATACGAGGCATAAGCGTATATTGTTAATCTTTTACAAGCCTTTCTTGTAAACTAATAAAATATACTACGTACACATACAAATAAATAACTTTCAAAACAAGATATCTGTTTGGTTGAACATGATTAGACTTATCTCCAATTTTATATTGCGACATTCACGCCTGCTACATGAATATTTATTTACAAAAAGTATTTGTGCTTCTAATCCAGAGTAGTGATACAAATAGTACGAGAGGAACTAGGAAAGTTTTGCGATACAGCTAAACTGGACACTGCACGAATAAATTTTGCTTCAAGAGAAGCACCTCTCCTTTGTAAGTGAACTCGCTCAGTCTCGTGACTATCATGCCGTATGACGTAGTGAGTGTTCTTGACAAATGGTGGAGTTGCCATCATTTGCACCGCAGCTATGGAGTTGGAAAGAAGGGATTTGCGAGCCATGATTCTGTTCGTCTTTAAATGTTTAAATGAATCGGGGTCGCTGGAAAGGTACACACGAGTCTTTGGGAAAAGTGCACCATCGCGTGCAACAGTGTTTTGTTGGTTTTCAGAATTTAAACGGGGCCGGGCCTCATTAAAAGACGAGGGGCGCAGTGGAAGGTCATCAATAGCAGTGAAAAAAGGAAAACATTCATGCCATGGAGCAGATTATTAGAAACGATCAGCGATGACATACAGTGGCATTGAGTGTTTCAACCATCCTACAAAAACACTTGCGTCTGAGAAAGGTTTCATCTTGGTGGGTGCTATACGATCGAAAATCAAAAGCACACAAGAGGGGAATTGTGTTAAAACATTGCTTCAGAAATTTCAAAGTGGTGACTCTAGGAGGGTTTAAGACATTGTGACGGGTGACGAAAACTGAATTTACCAGTTTAACCCAGAGACAAAGCGCCAGTCATTTGTTTGGTTGTTTCCTGGTGAAACACTACCAATGAAATCCAAAAGGCTACAAACTGTTACTAACTGTTGGGAAATAAATAATGACCACATTCTTTTTAAAAAATGAACATGACGCTACGGTTACTCTGGAAGATCAACGCGATAATGTCAAGTGTTACACAAGCGTTTGTCTACCTAAAGTGTTCAACAGAATTAGAGAGAAGGGACCAAAGGCTAGTTTGCGAGGAATCCTGCTGCATCATGGCAATGCTTCAGTCCATACTGCCAACTAAACAATTGAATTCATTGACTATAGGCTACTCCTGTTAAAACTTTTATCTCGTCTCCCCTACAGGCCCGATCTTGCACCGTGTAACTTATTTCTGTCTCCTGTGTTGAAGGAGAAGCTTCATAGTTATCGGGTTTCCATCCCTGAAGATGCTGTAAATGCCTACAAAGAATAGTTGGGTGCAGTGCTTAAAACTTGGCGACACCAGTGCTTCCAAGGTTGGTTAAGGTGGATTAGACATTGTGTGGAATGTCGGAGAGAATATTTCGATTAGTTACGTAAAGATATGTGTACCCAGAGGACTTCAAGGACTTTAATGTGACTGCCTCTGTAAGCTTATATCTTGCACACATTACAGTCACACCCGAGCCTAGACTAACAGGAACTTTCAAGCAGATCTTTCATACATTTCCACACAAATAAATTATTGGGTGAAGTTAATACATTGTATTATTTGGCTGACATTTAAGTATTTTTAGAAAACATGTTCAATTCTGTGTATGCCTAAATTGTGTCTGCATATATGTATGTTCCGATCATAACAAAATTTGGCTTATGCAGGGACCATATATCAACGGGTGTAGCCACGGGGGAGCTCATCAGGGCCAGAGCCCCCAAATAACTTCCTGGACCACCCAAATGACCAGCTTTTAAAACATCATCATAAGATTACCTCGCTTCAGTCATTTAAAAATAACAAAATCTTACGGTAAATTACTTACCGATCCTAACCGATCGAAAAACAGCATGGTATCTCTTCCACGTAAGGAATGACCAAATGCAGATTGCCACCACATCTGCTACAATTTTCCGTTTTTTTCAGGCCTCAAAATCATTAGCTGTAACATTTTTTTGGCTATGTACATTGTAGCGGCCCCCCTAAAAAAACGACAGTCCCCTCCTAGATAAACCTACTGGCTACACCCCTGCGTATATCCTTTCAGCTATCTTGCCTATACATCATCTGTAAATCAAATCATTTCAAACATTAAATTTCTGTTTCAACATAAAATAGTGTACTGATTTTGATTAAGTGTATTGCTACTGGAATTGGAACAAATTATAGCAATGTATTCCCTGAACGAAAAGAAATCAGTGATTTTACTAAAAATTTAGTATTCAGACAAAATGAAAATTCTTCGAGATAAGTTTTTTGAACAAAAAAAATTAAAAAAAGAAGTTCTGATCTGCTTCAGAGCAGGTAATGGCCCTGACTATGAAGATAGAAATGTTGTTTATATTAACTAAATACAATGTCGTGCTACCATGAGTGAAAGTCACATATGGCCAAGGAAATTAATGAAGTCCGCTCTGGCACCAAAAACCCATTACTTCGTTTCGGCTGATTTCAATAGAAATCTAACGTTGGCTTTTTTCCCTCTTAAACAAAGAAATAAAAGAAAAAAGGGGAAAAAATGAGAGAACATTGAAAATAAATAGTTTTCATTGTGAAACATTGTAGATGTTCTACAAAATCAAACTAGAACTGAAATACACTTGTTTCATTATTCTTGTTATCAAATTGATATGCTCAGGAATATGAATGATTTCTATGAGAAAAGATGAGGAGCAGAGATGGCGACAGGATTAGTATTTGCTGATCTACTGGTTCGCGCGCGCACCTTTGATATATCATCCCGGGTTCGATTCCCGGTGGAACAACATTGAAATTTGAGCGTATTATGGTGGCTCGGATTCCACCCTTACCCATTGGCACATACTTTTCTGGAAATTAAAATGGGTTCAGGCAGGGTTTTATTTATTTATTTAGAAAAACTGACACACTAGACATTACATTTTATAATTTTACTGGAAGTGTTAAGAATATTCATGTAATGCTTGCATGAATATAAATGACAGACTACTATGAAATATGTTCCTGTATATGACTAAGACCTACGAAACGTGTTCCATGTGGGGCTTTGCAATAATCGGCAACAATGCGATACTCCAATAATCAAAAATTGAGTTATATTTGTCAAAACATTGATTTAAAGTACAAAAACCAGACTTTGTTTTTAAAACATCCATCTAGCTTCACTTCTCTTCTTGTGCTTTTGGAACACCCTACAGGATTTGGATGGATGTTGGTACAGGCCCTCTGTTTTTCGATGGAAGTTGAACTTCTAAAATTTCTGTCAATTTATTTGAGGACTTCATAAACCCACGGATAACTGAGTTAGTTGAAAATAGCACGGATGAATGAGGTAATTTGGAGTTTGATTAACACCTATTCATTTTCAACATGATGGCGTCCTTCCTCACTACGTTTAGTTCTTCGAAACTGATTACAAGATAATTTTCCTAGCAAGTGGATAGGAAGGGGACCGATGAATGACCGGATCGATTGTGTATAAGACACTTCTGTAGAATGATGGATGGCCACTGACGATACCCAACAACCCAACTGAGTGTAAATCCCCCTAATGGTACTCAAGGAAACTACAAACAACATGACCATAATCAGAAATTAAACCCAGGACGACTTTATTACAACGGTTATAAAGGAAATAAATAAATAAAAATTTTAGCCTAACGTCAAGCATTTATCTCAGACTAAATGAGATATGTGATAAGTTCAAGCGAATGATCATTAAACAATTGTTAGAATGAGTAGCGGAAAAGAACAGGAGAATCCTCAGCAAACAGATGAATACGATGTTGTTCACCACAAGTTTATATGCTTATGTAGAGTGAGATCAAACCAGGAAACCTACGCTTCGACACTAAGAACTGGACTACCCTGTCCCACAATCATTGAACAGTATACACTATTATACGAAATAAACCACTTTTTAACTCCTGCTCTGTTCAAGCATGTATCTGAAAATCCTCTCGGGATTCAGCTGATCACTGATACCGTTACAAAGAAGCTGTCTGGTGCATCTCTCTGACCGTCCAGTATAAGCCATGCAACATTCACAGTCAAAGTAGATTACCGAGGATGAGGTCACTCTTGAAAGTTGCCTCCCGACGCATCTATCATTGTGATCCGGGTCAGTTCTCTTTCTGCCGCTCGCTCCACTCTTAAGACATTTTATGTCGTTTTACATGTACTAGCACTTCATCGCGCAGGTTTGAAAACGCGCAATAGCCTGTATATTTCAAGTTTTATTTTGTAGGGATCAATGAGCCTTCAATTTTCTTTACAAGGAAACAAAAAATCTTTATATGAAATCTTTTAAGTTTTACGTCCCACAATTATGCAGATTAGGCTATAGGAGAGGGTGATGACGAGAAATGAAGGAAATGGTGGAATGAACAAGGTGGGAGGAAACAGGAAAACCCCGAGAAAACTCACGCACACGGTGTTTGTCCACCACGAAGTTCACTTGCCCGACAGAAACAGAAGAGCACAATACAACAATATATAAAATCAAATACATACAGACCTTCAATATTAGTCAGAAAGAATGAAGTAGTGAATTTCTGTTTTCTTCAAAATTTTGTTCTGGGGAAAGGGTGTTCGGTGCCCATTTATTATTTAAGAAATCTAGCTACGGATACGTTTTAAAAACTGTTTACCCGACTCTCTCTGAAAAGCCTATATGTTTCTACATGTTATTATAACTAATTCGAACAAAATCCTACCCTATCATAATCTTGATATCTTTATTTCTAACAAAATTATTAAAATATTCTACTTAAAGAGAAGGCCTCTTATATTGAAATAAATGCCCATTTTTTCATACATGATTTATATACAGAGTGTATCAAAAACTCCTTACCATCCTTTTTAAAATCCAGGGATTTAGTTTCATTGAATATGAGACGGGTGATATACAGCACCAAGAGGACACTTTTGGAAATATGTCACGCGAAAGCTCACCATCTTGTATTCGAAACTTTTATTATAATATAATAAAAAATCAGTTGCTTATCCGACATGTTTTATTTTTCGTGCCTTTTTGTGGTGTGTCTAAAATTCAATCTCGATGGGGATGCACCTCTCAAATAAGATAAAAAGTACGGGCCACCGCACTGAACTTTCTCGTTCTTATTTCTTAAACTAAACCATGCAATGCTGCAGCTATGGTGAAACATTTATTTGTGAAATAAATAAAATTATAAGGCGTTATCAGAAAACTTCGTCCAAAGAAAACAACCGCAAAAGTAAATTACCCCGTGTTGATTTTTTACATGAGAAGATAATTATGCCATGTTGTCAGGATATTATGCCATATTGTCAGATTATTAATGAAACATGTACAGTATTTATGTAATAAGAACAAAATCGCCCGAGTCGTTTTGGAGAAAAGCATCCGAAAAGAATTCATCTCTAAGAGTAAACTACCCCTTCCGGAATTTTCTCAGAGAAATAGGTCACACCATATTATAGGATCGTTAATGCAATATTAATGTATTAAACTGCTTGTTTGTCAGTTGAAGATAAGGCTCCCTTTTCAGTATCGAAGCTATATGAGATATAGACTTACAGTTTACGGTGGAATTCGAACCACCGTAATGCGTTCAATATACTCTCCCTTTATCGGGAATCGAATCCGGAACCCCATGTATCACAGGTGCGCTCGCCAGCCACTAGAACATCCTAAATGACTGTTTTGTTTCCTTTCATGGTAAGATAAGAGTCAGTGGTGTTAAATACTGTACGTGTATTATAAAATATAACAATATTTTACCATTAACATCTGTTATTCATGCAAGAATGCTAATACAATTCAATTCGTAACTAACTTTTCGACCACATCTAATACTGAATTCGGTGCATTTGTATTCAAACCTGCAAAAATATTTGTTCGAAATTTCCCTCTTTTCCACCACCAAAAATATATGAGTTGTGTACCTACATATTAATAAACTCACAACCACATAAGCTCCCATTGAAAACTGAGTCCAAATCCCATTTATCCTATGGGAGTGAATGTCAACTTTCAATTATGAAACTCCTCCTAAATAAAGAGTATACAGTGCAAATGTATCAAGGCATAAATACAAGTGTTAAAACACAACTAAAAATAGTATATAACTTGACGCTATTGTACAATCCCGAGCATAAGTACCACCTACTTGTTCTATCAATAATTTTGGCTGCTGTGAGTGAAGTTTGCGATAACTTGTACACAAAGGTCTGCACGGATATAAAAAGTGGCATCCGCATCCCCAAATAATGAGAATAACAAATATACAAAACTTGATTGTTCTATGACAATTACGATTTCTAAAACAGTTCATTTTCCTACTATAAAAATTGTAAATTCTTCCGTTATAATTTCGTGAATCATATGACATATCAATAGAAATCAAGCTAAACATTCAGTATTATCACTTTCTATTAGAAGTCAACTACACTAAATAAAATGTAGTAAAATTCACACAAACAGAAATAGAGAATTAATTAAAAACATACCTATTTACTTAAGACCCCACTAAATAGAGATTTCTGACACGAAAATGGTGAAACTAGTAAAACCACATCTGTTAATCAATTTTAGAACAAGTCTTTCTTCTTTGTTTTCCTTAACTCATAAGACATAATGTCCTTGCTCAAAACGCAAAGGTAAAATGGGAATAAAAGATCATCCCCAAAATGAAGAATAAGGCATCTCAAAAGAACTGACATAAAATCAGAATAACACTTCATCCACAATATGTATTCATTATGAGAGTTTTAAAGCAGAGAAAAAGAGAAAATAATTAATGAAATTCAATTTTATTCTGGCGGTTATTTGCCCCAAAAAGGTATTCACACTTCATTACAAGATGTAAATAATTAACAGTGTTGAGAACGATCACTAAAATTCTTGTCTTTTCACGAATATATGCATTTTCAACGGCCATCTGCACAGAATTAGAATTACTTCTTTATAGAGAATTGTATTGTCTCTTTACTAAGTAATTGTTCTTTTCGTTCCAAAATTATTAACACAATTAATTTATTTTATTACTCTTCCTACTCTTATTTGGATGTTATTACAGTAATGGATGTCCATATAGCAAATTATCATCTTATGATCAACTGATCCAATACTTTTACTTTTCAGGAAATATACCTGGACCAAAACAGCCTGACTACTGTACCAAGTAGTTCTCTTAATGGTCCCAACGGACTTCAAATTTTATCTCTATCAAACAACAAAATAGGTAAGTTGAACTAAAAACGTGCAAGAAATCAATTTCAATGATGTAACAAAAGCTGAAGACAAATTTACAGTAAATTATATACGCTGTGTATTAACATGCCTTTTGTATTTTTATACTTGTGTCAATTACATCTGCAGCTTATCCGATAACAAAAATGTAATTTTAAAAATACTGCAAATCAATACAAATGATTCTCGAACTGAATATGACTCATTCACCCCAGAACACAATTCTGACTACACTACTCACTATTTTAATCATGTAATCTGCTATTAAATCTCCCAAAATGTTACGATGCTCTGATAATCATCGTAAATATTGGCCCACGGAATAACACACTGAATTTGACAGTTTGTGAAACTTAAATCCTTTACACTTGTAGTACATTTTGATAAAAATCAAAATTAATTTTAAAAAGATGGGAATTCCAATAAATAAATAAATAAATAAAATTCATATTATCTAAAACACAGACAAGATTTTATTAAACTTATGCCGTAGTACGGAAGGACCTTTCGTTTATATGAGGCGTTCTGAATAGTAAGGCGAACTCAGCATCGGGTCATTTTTTTAAAAAAATACTTACTTAAAGTAATAATAACAGAAATTTCAACACTAACTATAATATTAATAATAACAGTAATAACAACAACTTTGCCTTGTTATAGATCGTTCTCCTGTTTTCTGATCGGTTATTCAATACTCATAGGCCTTTTGCAAATACTTATCACCCACAGCGCTTCCTTTATTCTTCTTCTGGGGAGATGGTATATATTCCGAACCTAATGTAGTAGACTCTGCATCCTGGAAGGATAAGTCCGTTACATGTTCTGTATCAGTACTTATTTTATTCTCCCCGAAATCCATGTCATCATAACTACTGTCAAGATCACCCACAAATCTTAGTGTATTTATTTCCATATCTTGCCGCATTAATCCGTTATCTGGTCGAAAATGTTCTTTTCTGCGGTGTCATAGCTCTATCATTGGTTTCATGCGTCTTCACCAACGCGCTAAAAAATTGCCTTAAAATTCCTTTTTGTTTGTTTGTTTGTTTTTAAAAAATAGTCACGAGTAACAGACAAACAACTTTATCATAACTCCAAAAAAACACCCACCCACGTAATACCAGTACACACATTAAGCAAGTTAACAGTTTATCTTCCTCCATATATTAGTATTGCGTCTTCTGGAACAAATTATTACGGTGCCTCCCCTGTTGACCGTCTGCTTTTCCTCTCCCACCTCCACTACTCAAGCATTCATACCATGCTGGGTGAATCTGAATACCCGATTTCACTTCGTACACTTTACTTATAAGAAGTCGTTGTGATACACATATTTCACTAAAAACATTACCGTTCCAATACTACAATTTTAATAATAGAAATTGAAGAAGAATAACAAGGAAGAAATAAATTGAAATTTGTAACAGCCAAAACTTTCTTAGGTGGGTTGAGTCTATCATTTTACAAAATAATAAACTTGTAAAGTTAATTTTAGTGTTTATACGCAAAATAGGATCGCGTTATGATTCGCCTCCATAATTTCTACATCTTATATATATTATATATATATATGCTTCTTCTATCACTTTTTAGGGTTACATTTTTGCCCTCTAGTATAAGTAGTGAGACACATCAAGCACTATTACAAAAGCTACTATTATTTTTTTTTCTAATTTTCAATTTTTGTCCATATTTGTTAAAGGTATTGTCAGAAATCAGGCCTTCTTATCTCAGCGTTCACTGCAGAGGATAGACTTACGTCATAACTGGATAAGTGGAATTGAAGGTGGAGCATTCACTGGATTAACACGACTCCGAGAATTAAAGCTCGGTCATAACAGATTAACCAAACTCAACAGTGATGCATTTCAAGGTAAGAAGAATATTATATATTTTCTTTAATGATTTTAATGCTAAAGCAAAAATCGAAAAAATTACGATTTCTCAATTTTCGTAACTACTGTCGAGATTACAGTGAATTAGTGGAAGAGGGTTCATCTTTGATGCAGATGATCTTTGATCCATCTTTGATAAATATCCTAGTTATGTGAAGTTTGTTATGTACAAGGACCCTGGTGCATGTATCGTTTAATTGTTAAAATTTCTAAATATTTCACTTACTTTTACTTCAACCATTAATTCTTTCGTTACGTTAAATTTATTTGTAAGCAGAATTTAAGGTTTAACTAGTATATTCATTTCCCATGTAGTACAAATACTGAAGGTAATTCGATGTGAATTTTAATACAAATTCTAGCAACATAATTGTTTCTTGCAAAATTGGAAGTGAGATTCATATCTTAAACCTCTAAAATGAAAACAACCATCCATGATGGTCATATATGTTTCAGTAATAATCAAATTCCTTATTCTGTTTCAGGAGCAGACAACATGGAATCACTTGATCTCTCGGACAATCTCCTTGCTGAAGTACCAATAATTTCACTTAAAGTCCTCAATAATATTAAGCACCTTAACCTTTCATCGAACCTTATTCAAGTAAGTAAATTGTGAATTTCACAGCACAAACATATAAGTAATCAAGAAACTTAGGAAAACTTACTATCAAAAGATTATCCATCTTTTCAACTTTTTAAAAAAATGATTAAATGAAAATAAAAAACTTCCAAATGTGATGTTTTACTCAACACGGTCAAAACTGAGAATAAAGGTTCTACTGAGACGTGATTTTTGTTCATATTTGTTAAAGGAAGAAACTATAAGATTCGTACTGGTTTCACCTCAACTCGAATATTTCAACATGTGATTCATTTGTAGATACAATTCTATGCGTAATTTCTCACCAAATTTGCTGTACGCAATTTACAACAGTACTAGTTATCTTCTGTAACATCCCTCCTAGCAACAGCTCCAAAGCATTGATACTGACTATAGATAACACATTTGCTAAACTGTTGAACGAATACACACAGCGCTAACAAAATCTAGGCCTTACATTTCAATTTATTTAGAAATTATGTGATGTTCTCTACATCAATCACGAATGCATTTCAAAGCAATATAACTTCCTATACTACAATAAAAATATGAACTATGTGGCTTTTGTCAAAGCATGGAGAAAAATATAAATAAATTTAGTTCCATATTCTATCATTTACAGATTTATTTAAAGATTTCATTGAACACGCCATAAAACAATGTATTAAATTTTATATATATATATATATATATATATATATATATATATATATATATATATATATATATATAAAGCTGTGTGATATAACAACCATAAATTTTCGATTCTTCCCACACGATATTTTTCGTCTTTATATTTATTCCTAATCGTACTTTTGTTTTATTTGGCATACGAATATTCAAGCTTGTGTCATACAACTGAACTGAGAAGAGACTTACTTTGATCATACAACAAACGAATTAAGAATGTGATATATAGATCACTTTTTGTGAATTCATAACTGGCTGAACTTGATAAATTTCAACAGAAAATGTAAAAGTATATTAGCACTGTAAATCGAAATAGTTGCTTGAAGCATTTAGATTAATAAACAGAGCACAGAACTAGTAATAAAATTCGAGTCATATAATATTTTATATATATTATATATATATATATATATATATATATATATATATATATATATATATATATATATATATATATATATATATATATATATATATATATATATATACAGTATATAACATTTCTCAGGACTCTTCGACGTTGCACTTTGATTAACTTCTAAGCAATCAAGTAAGAATACGCTTCCATATACCTGATAAAGTAAACAGTAAATGTATCATTATTTACACAATTTATTATGATGCAATGCAATTTAACATAATGTTTAGAATGTATTTTCATCCAGCTATTAAATTTCTTTCGAGTGCATTCACTTACATAACCGTAAGTAGTTGCGCTGCTTATAAATATTACTTTTTGTATATGCTTACATAATGTAAACAGCTGTATTAATATTCCAGACTGTCGAGAACGCAAACCTAGAATCACTGCCTAGCTTGGAGACAATGGACCTCAGTCGAAACAACATAGGCAGCATAGCTCCTGGAACATTTTTGGGTCTTCGACACTTAAAACATCTTGATATTAGTGTCAATGCGCTGCGAACGGTAAGTATAGAATCCTCTGCTAGGTTCATTTTCAATTTTAGTAACTTACGTTTTTCACAATAATCAAAGATATACCAATTCTATAATTGTATATTTAATAATTTTGAATATAAATTGAATTGAAATTCGTAAACAGTACATTATGCATTCTAATATTCTATTCTTGGTTTTATGCAACATTGTCTTGTTTAAATTACTATTATGAAAATTTTTGAGGAAACATGCAATGTTCTGTACATAGAACTGCCTCTAAAAGCCTGTCAGATTTTGACAGGCATTATACAGGCGCCTGTTTCGGCGAAAACACATGTAAAGAAAATATTACAGGCACATTGTCTTCAGGTGATATGCATGCCGAAAAAGTATTAAACTTCTGTTGGAAATTTTGCACGGAAACATGCGTTGTACAGAGCCTGTACATTAAAATGAGAACATGCAATGTACACGTAGTCACTCACATGCAAGTAAATGGAGGGAATATGTGCATGTAAAGTACCTTGAATGGATTGTTGATAACATTCGCAATACAGTAAGAATGAAAAGTACAAAGAAGGTGCCTGTTTATCAACATGTAATATACATGTGTGACGTTCGCATTACATGTAAATATCATGTATTAGCGCATAGCATGGGAAACGCATGATGTAGAATATGTTATTTTACATTTATCATTTTCGTGTACATGCGAAGTGTGTAACTCCCCTACGTGCAGTGTAAAGGCAATGTACAGGTGAACGGGAAAATGAAATGATTATGATTGCCAATAAATGCATTAAACAGATACGTGTGGTGAACAAGGTGGATTGGAGCTAAACATTCACGTTATTAGCATAGGAGACATGCAATATTCAGGCACAAGTCTCCAGTTCGACATTCGCTATGGAAGGTCCTGACACATGTATAATGCATGGGATTACAACTGAATACATTGCCTGTATTATCTCCGTGTACATGTGAAGTGTGAACCCACCTATATGCAATGTACAGGCAATGTGCAGGTAAACGGAAAATGCAATCATCATGATTGCCAATAAATGAGTTAAACTGGTGCATGCCATGAACAAGTTTGATTGGAGTGAATCATTAACGTTGCAGGTGTAGGAAACATATAATATTCAGGCAACAAGTCTCCAGTTTGTCATGCACATATGAAGGTCCTGACACATGTATAGTACTTAATGCGATGTACTTTACATATATATTCCGCTACACGCCCATTAATTCGCTAACACCCGTATTTCACATATATTTAACATGTCAATTACATTCTTATCAAATGAAAAGCAGCTGTCGTCAGATCCTCATGAGGTGTCAACTACATGGAATATACCGGTTACGTACATGTCTTTCCACTCTCTACATGTTGTTTACACGCATTTTCCACGTTGCAAGGTCGCAACCCTATCAACATAAAAACTACCTGTTTCCATGATATGAACATGCAATGATCGTGAAAAATATCGATGCCTGTCTCATGCGTTTAAAAGTGTTCCATTTTCAGGCGCATGTACAGGCGCCTGTAAAAATATGCCTGTTTATGCATGTTTTACAGGCGCCTGTAAACCACCTGTATTTTCTGTCTGGGTAATTAATTTTAAAATTAATTCCTATTGAATTACATAATCTTAACTGATGAGTCTAACACTGCTCCATGAAAGAATAATCAAGGAACAGTTACAACTAAAATCAAATCAGAATAAAATGTATGATGAAGGGGGTAATCAATTGATTCTTTTCTCAAAACACATTCTCTATAGGTGCAAACTCAATTAGATTCAAGTATAGAAAGAATGAATGCACAACTAATCAAACTCGTCTCCGGTAAAATTCAATTGTCAGTGATAATCTCTAATATAGACAATGGGTTAGGCTCGTCGATAACACGCAGTTTCTGTCATGCCAGGAGTTGCGATTCTTTCAACCTCCTTCACATCCTTAAAATTCACCCATTTGTGCAGCCTTCTATGTTGGTAACACTCTTTAACTCGCTCTTTCGATTTGCATTGACAATCATCGATACTCATCCAGCACTCAGATCCCCCTTCTATTTATCCAAGAATACACAACCAGGGACAACAGTACATTTGACTGTATCTTTTACGTTAAGTATAAGAAAATCTTTTCTCCAGACTTTTCCATGTGCGTTTCCATGTCCGTGTCCGTGTCTGCATTATCTTCCATTACTTTCCTTATCGTCGAATAATAATAATAATAATAATAATAATAATAATAATAATAATAATAATAATAATAATAATAATAATAATAATAATAATAATAATAATAATAATAATATTTGATGTCTTTAACATGTATTATGATGTATTTCAAATTTTCATTTTTTGACTATATTGTATATATACATTTTTTATCTTCCATCATTCATTACTCCTCATGCCCTTGCATTTCAACACGGTACCCATCTCGACACATCACAGCTACTTTCTATTTCTTTAATCTATCTTTTCTCCTTTCCTTTCCTCCCCGTATGGTGGAACATTTCAACGGTCTAAAGTCACATTTTCTTTGTTTTCCATAAATTAATGCAGAATGTACTGTAATATATTCGAGAACAAAATAGCTGTTTATTACTAGAAGTTACACTGCTATCTGTTAGCGGTTGAATGAAGGTCTAATTTACGTTTTTTGTTAACAGGTTGACTTATCTAGATTTGATTTCTATGTCTAACTTTTTTTTGAAGAAATGGCTTACACCACTGTAATTTTAACCCGGCCATTTAACGACAGATGTTACATAGTTTATTTTTTCCAGTTTGTATGTTTAGGTTTTCACTATTTGTTGATAAGTAATTAGTTGATATATTTGTTTTCTCTGGCAGCTAATGAAATAACAAATACAAAAGTCTTCAGCAAATACAAAGCCCATAGTGAAAATCACACGCGAATTAAAGTATGGCAAATTATTTTAAATGCTACTTATCCTTCTTGAGTCCATGTAATATTGTACACACTGACATAATTTCAATATACAGACATTATAACTAACTCAAGCATCAACAAAATAAAGCATTCCTACACATACACGAAAATATTATCAAATAAAAATAAGCACAAAAAATATTTGCATATTTCATTTTCTGTAGTATAAGTATTATTTACGTTGCGTACATTTGTTCTTCATTTGATTTTTTTTTCGACATCAATAAGTCATTATATAACGTACGAGTTCAACTGAACTCATCCGATCTGGATCAAACTTGGCATAGTGGTAGAGCCTGACCTGCTCTCGCACAAGCTTGTGAAATATTATGGTGTGCAGACTTTTGGTTCCGAAGTTAAACGTAAAATAAAGATCAAATTAAGGGCGATTTCTGGCACTGTCTATCTTTTCATTGGAAACAACACAATAGAAAATGTTATAATTAATGTCTGTAAGAACGCCAGTGATACCAGCATTACAACTCCAAAGAAGAAGAAGAATGAGTAGCATTGTATAAGAGATCTAAATTACGGTTAAATACCTACGCATCTCGAGCTTCAAGTGAAGGTAACTGATGCAGAAATATACTGCATTACATATCTAAAACACCATGAATATATATTTGAATTTTTTATTTCTAAAACAGCTGCATTTGGCTCTTTAGGAGAAGAAGGAAAGGAATGACAGTCGCATAGGGTTAATGTTCCTTTCTCATGAGAATCTTTGCTGCGTATGAAGCACGACTTACTCCATCTTTCCCGCAAACTTTCTCACTTCCTCGCACATCATACTCTTGATTTGTTTCTTTAAGTAGCTCGAACAGCAGAAAATGTTTTTATAAGAAATGAATGAACTAGGAAATATAGGTAAATATAGTTGGCACGACAGAATCAATTATATATGATATTTACTAAAATTGATTGCGCATTCGAAACCGCAAATCACAAAACATAAACAGTATAATTTCCAATGGTACTAGGGGGAAACATCAAATACCGTAAATACGCGCGTAATTTTCGCCCTCGCATAATTTTCGCATCCCAATTTTGAAGGGCATTTTCTGTATATTTTATTTTCCTCGCATAATTTGCAGACGCGGATGAAACAGCATTTTTCCAGGAATCAATTACGGTAGCTAATGAACAATTGGCAACGCAGCAAAGCCATTGTTGTAAGGTAAGAAACCACACGACTTCTTAATCAATTTTTTAATGTTATTTTTCTACAAATTTAGAATTAGTTGTTTGTTGTCAATTCTTGCTACAAAGAAAATGTGTACCGGTATTTTCGTGTTATTTTGACTGGGGAAAAAATTAGATGATGCTCACTGATGTAGCTAATTTTTTTCCCCCGCATAATTTACGCACCCTAGTTTCAAAACAACTTTTTTCGTCTAAAAAAGTGCGAAAATTACGCGAGTAAATACGTACACTACACACTGCCCGCAACTACTTAATCTTATTATACCTTATTATAACATATATAAAGAATATCACTGAAGCAGAGACTAACGTTAAGTTCTGAGTTTTTATACTTTTTATAAATCAGAAAAATACAGAAATTATTTTTTAATTGTTTCTCTCAAAGTTCACTTTTGCTTTTCGTTTAAAATTACGGTACTTGAAATGTATTTATTTACTTTTATTATACCTATATAATGGAGTATAAAATGAAAATTTTAACGTATTAGAACTAAAAATATAAATAATACTTACAGTACATGAATTTATTTATTAACTTTATTATATAAGAGAACTGTTTCATCTTTGTATAAACATAAATTAAAATTTTAACAATTATTGTATTCCCTTTTGAACAAAGAAATAAAGAAAAATTAGAACAGCTTAGTAAGGATTATCATACACATTAGGAGCATCCTTATAGTTTTATTGTTCTTTTGATTACTAATATGTATTCGTTTATTTATTTCTTATCGTAAGTGTGCCATGATATGAAGAATAGTGAAAATACTTATGAAAATACAAAGAAATATTGTTTCAGTACCGTTAAAATTAACTAATTGTAATTTATGCTGTGTTATATTGATGAAGGATACATAAATTTATCATGCATATATAGATATGTTTTTAATATTACATTCTAAACTATTTGTGTGTGTTGCAGGTGGAAGATGATGCCTTTGAAGGTCTAGACAACTTGGAAAGATTGTTCCTACAGGATAATAATATTCTTTTCGTACCAGCTTCTGCTCTGGGTCGCCTTCCCCGTCTACGAAGTCTATATTTGGACTACAATAGAATAGCAGCCATCTCAGCTGATATACTGAAGTTCGTATCATATATTCAAGAGTTAAGCCTAGCACGAAATGTTATCCGTGAACTACCACCAGCGACTTTCATCAATTTTACTCAGCTTGTGCGTCTTGATCTTCATGGTAATCAGATTCAGAAACTGACGCCCGACACTTTTGGAGGTCTCGAAGGAAGTTTACAAGAGCTTGATTTAAGTCAAAATAAGATTTCCACGTTTGCAAGGCTTGCACTATTGAAGCTGAAAAGGCTAAATATTGCTTACAATAAACTGGAACGTTTAGCAGAGGACACTTTTACTTTACTGCCAGCTTTAACACATCTTAATTTAAGTCACAATCCGAACATTGTAGAATTACCTCCGAATTCACTTCAAGGCCTAAATATGTTAAGATCTCTGGATTTAACAAATATTGGTCTTAAAATGTTGATCCCGGAATTTGTTACAAGTCCATTACTTGAAGAAATATATCTCAGAGATAACTCTATTATCGAAATACCCGATAAGGCATTTTCGAAACTTCCAAATTTGACTACTATCGATCTTTCTAACAATAAGATTCTTAATATACGCTCAGGTGCTTTCGATGCTGTTCCTTTACTAAGGAAACTTTCTTTATCGGGTAATCAACTGAATTCATTTAAAGGAGAGTTTTTTAAAGGTATTCCTCACAGCTTTTTAGAAGAATTGGATCTAAGCAATAATGAAATAACATATCTATTTCCAACATTTCAGTCTCATTCCAAATTAAGAAGGCTAGATGTCTCAAACAATCGATTCACATTCTTCCCTTCTGATCTTATTGCTCACATGCAATTCTTAGAATACCTTAATCTCAATGGTAATTCTCTTAAAAATATTGAAGATATGGATTTTGCAAGACTTCCAAGATTACGTCACCTGATACTTAGTAACAATCAATTAGAATACATCAGCGAAACTGCGTTTCAAAATTCCACACAATTACAAATTGTTGACCTTAGTAACAATAAACTAGAAAAACTTTTCGAACACACTTTTGAAGGACTTGCTCGCCTGAACTTGAATTTGGAAAACAATTTACTCAATGATTTACCAGAGTCAATTTTTGACAGAACACGTCTCTATATGCTTGAAAATATCAATTTAGCAGATAACCGGTTTGAAACACCACCCCTCAAACAATTACAGCGTCAATACTTCTTCCTGACTTCTGTAAACTTATCCAAAAACAAAATCAAAGATATTCCAGCTGATGATATATTGGTGAATATAAAACAACTTGATATTTCGTTTAATCCCCTATCACAGAGCGCAATTCGCAATGTACTAAATGAACCTAAAACTGTACGAGAATTAAATATGGCCGGTACAGGTATAACCCAAGTACCACCGCTTGAAACTCCATTTTTAAGACATTTAAATCTGTCTATGAACTCGATTACAGAACTTCCTGAAAGCATTTTCGAACGACCTACTCTTCTAGAAGACTTAGACGTATCTAAGAACAAAATAGCTCATCTTACAGCTCTGACAAAAACATGGGCTCAACTCAAAAATCTTCAAGTACTGGATATATCTGAAAATCCTATTGCTGCCATTGTGCAAGGTGATTTCAAATCATTAGAAAATCTTCAAACATTACGAATAAACAATCTCGAGTTATGTATCCGTCTCGAAAAGAATGCTTTCAGGCCTCTTAACAATCTTGCTGAATTGTCGGCCTATGGGTATCCTCGACTTGGTTATCTCGACGTTAAGGGAATTCTAGAATTTTTCGACAATCTCGAAAAGATTGATATTGAATTGAAAGATGCAGCTGTAAGTGATCAACTAATGCCTGCTCTATTGCCAAAACTTAAAGAGTTAACAATTAGGGGAAACCGTATTAGAAGCATATCATCTAGCGCTCTTGCTGGACTTAATAGTCCAAGTATTATAATACGAATCCAAAATACATCGATATCCAGCTTACCTCCAGCAGTTTTCTTCCCAATTCCAAAATCTTCTAAGATCACTCTTGACCTTTCTGGAAATAAACTTTTGTCTTTAAATCCACAAGTACTGTCCGCATTTGACAATCGACGAGGGGACCTCGCTATTAACGGTTTAGAATCTAATCCTATTCTCTGTGATTGTAGTGTGAAAGCACTCAGACGATGGCTTTTAGGAAAACCAAATCTCGGATCCAAGGTAAGGTGTATGCATCCTGAACATCTTTCCGGACAACTGCTGAGGGATACAGCGGAGCAAGATTTGATTTGTGGCACTAAAACAAGTCCTCAGGCGAAATCAACCACAACTTCGCACAGAACGAGTTCCATAAATATTGTCAGCACAACTACAGAATTAATAGAACCAGATATTATTTGGTCAGTACCACCTACGGCACAAACTAAAGAACCAAAGCCAACTAAAAGCAAGACAAGTGGTCTAAATAATGATGATACTCTCATTATTGGAATTGTAGGTGGAGTAGTGGCTTTTATTGCTATTCTCATTATTGTCATCTGCATTATAAGGCTGAGAATCTCAAACAATCAGTATCGTGGAGGACCTTTAGCAGGAACTATGGCAATTCAAAACCAAGGAAAATGCACTTGTGTCAAACCACCTCTTCATCAACCCGTTTATTTGTCACCATATCCAGCCGCAACATATGCCAGCACACTTCCGGCCAAAATGCTACCTCCTCCTCAAACACCTATGTCAATTCACGGTTCCTACAGTACGCTAGGGAGACAGCCTTATTACCCAAATCCACCTTATTATGTGACGTTTCCTCCTGAAGAGGCCGAACAACGGTAGACGGAAAACAGATATAGTGAAATTATTGTGTTTTTGGTACAAAGTCTTTTTTTTTTTTTAATATATTTTGTGACAACTTCTTTTTTTTATATGAAAGGCGTGATGTTAACCTACAGACATTTACGTTGAAAGCAAAAGAGCGTGCACTCTAACCAAACAATTGTGTACATGAACAAAACAAGAATAAGGTGAGTTATTTTTTGTTCGTGTTCATGTTCAACTTTGTCTTCTGCTAACTGAACTGCAGGGTGTCCTTTCAATGTTAATGTTCACGTCCAGTTCGAAGAAGTTATGTACACAGAGCAAAAAGGTTTACTTGTTTCACCAAATCATGTACGTGCTAAACTTAATTGTGATCAAAGACATAAGTGCTATTATCGCAAAATTAACAAGTAGCCAGTGAACTACAGTATTGATAAATGAAGTACACAAATGGTTGAATTCACCCAGTGTTTTCATATCAAATACTTTAATAAATTCTATGCCATCATCAATGGTTACGCAATAATGCATAAAGAAATGATCAAACTCTGATTCAGGTTTATTAACGAACACAACTAAAAGTGAAAACAACGAAAGAAAACTACATTTGCTTATGCCATTTTGAAATATTAATGTGCCAAACAATTTAAATATTAATATATGCCGGTTTCTGTTTTCTAATAATCCAGGTGAAAAAAAGAAAAAGACTCCTCACTGTGAGTGTATGTGTATGTATATGTGGGTGTGTGTAATGTGAAATGCACGGAGAGATACTGAACAAGTGTTATTGTATTGTAAACACCATTCTTACAGAACTCATTCGTTATTTTATACGACAGACTAATTTCAACCAAACAGTGCAATATATATATGGCGAACTTTCATTCCTGTGATTAGTATTAAGTGTGCATATTTAGTGATTTTTGTTATCTATAAATTATGATTCACTTTACAAATATGTTTTAGTATAATATCAACATTAATTTTTAAGTCCAGTCGTATTTTGCTTCAAAGCCAGTAAATGTCAACAATATATACTTCAGTTAAACATCTAATCATTCACTTACTGCAATAACCAAATGACTAACCTGTATTTCAAACCTCACTTGTGTCTAGTTATACTATTTACTGTTGGCGATTCAAAACAAGTGATACAATATTACAGAGTATAATATCGTAAATATTGCTACTCTAATTACTTGCCCTGATTTTTCAGGATATCATAGTTCGCAACAGTGCTTCCACTGCCGCAATCTGTGTAATCTAAACAATCTGTCTGAACTTACTACATTAGCAAGTTTCTGATACGTAATGTGAAACAAACTATAAACAAAAATGTTCCTTTCCGCAATATCTTAACAATTTTGAAGATCAAAGTTCTTTCAGTCCCTATTATGAAATCACTTATTCAAAGTAGATTACTCATATAAATTAAGTTGAATGTTTTGCGGGAAGTTAAACATGATTTCAAAGTATCGTTAAACAAAGTTTTTTATCATTGCTATTTCTAAGATTGTAGGTAACACAGAAGCCATCCTAAATATTAGTTTACTAGTTTATGTAGATAAATATTTTTCTTGTTTTATTTCCTTGAAATGAAGAGCAATTTTAGATTCTGATTTTATTGATTTTCTCCAAATGTGTATTTCAACTTTTTGCTTTAAACAAATAATTTAGATAAACAAATTTGCCGTTTATATTTAAATTCATACATAGAAGAAAAAAAAATGTTTAGAAAACTAAAAACGTTAAAATATTAGAAATCATGAATCTTAAAATAGCCTTTCCATAAATATACCCCATATAAACCAGTACATGTTCAAAACGGCATCTGAGGTCGGCAATTTCATTTACAATTCACACCAGGCAAGAAGAAAAATGAACTGGATATCTTTAACCGAAGTATACAGAAATGTTTACATTTACTGAAAACATGGGAATAAAATACGATTGGTCGTATTTATCTAATAGGGTTGAAGTTGATGTATGTGTTTCACCGCAAATCAAACATGTCGCATATTATTACTGGGCTTTCTTTTTTGCACGGTTTAACATCATATTTTGCTAGTCTAGCTTCTAAGCTTATTAGATGCTTATAAAAGAAATAATGACAGGCTGTGCCGAAGTTTTAAAGTATGTAATAACTAAAACTGCAAATAAATAAAACAAACTTTATCAGAGCAGCATTTCCTAGAAAACTATCAAGTAATAATATTCACACCAATAACTTAGATAACATCTTTCTTCAAATTCATATACTTTATAAAATAAAATTGAAAATGAGTTGGCTTTCCATACGAAAGTCTTATTTCTTCAATTCTGGGTGAAGGACTATGGTGGTTTGAAAGGGGTAAATGCCCAAAGGTTAAGAATAAGGGTTTACGTAGCAGTGATAATTATACAATCTATTTATACGATAACTACTTCTGATTAGCGGTGAAACACGTAATTGTAATTTTATTGCCATCATTAAAAAATATATGTACAGATACAAAAGACGAAGAACAAAACAATGTACTGTAAATAATTTTCTGTGCAAGAAATCTGTTTGCACTCAATTTATTACCTGCATAAATTTTACAATGTGTACATATTTATATTTTCAAAAAATGAAAATAAAAAGTACGAACATTCGTTTTCTAATTGTGTCAATTCTCTGTTCTGCATTTACTAACATAGATTAAGTCTGCATGTTTCTAACTAAACACCTGCCTTCCTTTTATAAAATCGTTGGATGCTGTTACTCAACACGTTCTTCACAGACCTTCAAGTTTTCTAACATTTTATTAATTTTCTTTTCAGCCTCCGCAACAAGCGTCATATTATCTGCAAACTGTACATCTAATAATTCTACCTCCTACCGAAATACCGCCATCATTATGTAAACTCTTCTTCACTAACTCTTCTAGATAGATAATACCCTTGGCGAGAAACAATACCCTGTTCCAACTGAACTTTTCTCTGTAATTTCTTCCCCTATTCTAATACTTATTTGTTGATTCACATTTAAGTTTCTTATTAGTCCTCGATCTTTCCATTCCAACCTAACCTTCTTTAGAACTCCCATCAACAATTTCTAGTTCACCCAGTCGAAAGCCCTTTCTAGATCAATAAATACAACATGCATCTTTTTCCCTTTTTCTATACACCTTTTGCCGATTACTCTTAATAAACCAGGTGCATCTCTTGTGCTCTTACCTCTCCTAAATTTGCACTGTTCCTCTTCAACTTCTTCACTTGTTCTTCCACGCAATCTTCTGTTCAGTATTCGATGTATAACTTTTGTTCCATGTGAGTTAAAATATACACATGTAAAAGGAACACAAAGAAAGGTAACACAAACTGGAAAACGAACAAATGAACTTACCAGGGAAGAAATCCACAGAAGCCTTTACGACAAAGTGGCCTTGTAAACTGCTTTTGATCAAGGGAGGATTTAAGAAGGTGGTTCAACAAGTAAAGTAGTACACATCCACAATGGTATAATATGTATTAACGATCACTATTATTTCCCAGCAAGCAGGAAGGCTGACCTCTTCTTAGCCATATACCCTTTAGATTGTGCCCCATGGTAGTCACAGTCCCTAACATATTTATAAAATTAGGAGCTTACAGAAACATGTTTAATCGTTAACGATCGTAATGTGATTATTTCCGCATCTAAACGGTACATCATAAACAAAAATTCACTTGCATTTTTGAGGTATACGGTGCTAATTTATGTTACAGACAAAAATGTGGGTTTCGTGCACTGAGTTAAATAATGTTGGATAGATATGCAAGATGAGCTGTGATCTGACCGCCCAAGTACGCCTATCATACATAGTCTAATTCAAAACGATTGAAGTAATTTAATGTTGTGGCTTCAGGTGCTTCACATTAACTGCTTTTGTCCTGAAATAGATCCCCTTATGTTGCGTTTGGACAAATATATAAACTGTATAGAAAAATAATCTCTATTAAGGCCACACTATTGTTTATACTGTATGTGCAATCGAAAGAAAAACTGTTAGCTGTTAGCCCACCTAGAATTATCGAGTATCCTACGTAGTAGTGATATTTCGGACATCTAAGTGTTGCCTTTTACAGAGCTGTGTTTACGAAAGGAAGAGGGAACCTTGCTTTAGGAATAAATTAGGTTACGAAGATTTACGAAAATTAATTTACTTACTATGTAACTTAAATATTTACGTGTACAACGAACTATCATAATTTTCTTCCGTTCATCATGACATTGTCTTCTACACAGTTTACACGAGGTGTTGCGAGGATCTAGTATTTATTATATATACAAATTCACTACGTTTTCATGAAAGTTAATCATACTAAGTTCTATAATGAATATTTGTAATTTTCTCAATAAATTTTATATTTATTATTATTTATGTATTTGACATTTTTGTGTAAAGTAGCCTATTATTTAGTCAAGTGGTTCCCAATCTTTTTTTTTTTTTTTTTTCTTGATGACACACCTACTTAATTTTTACTGTAATAATAACATAAATTATAATAGTGGAAGCCTATATGTTTCTATGAAGTAGTGACTCGATGAAGTACTGAGCATTGTTCCTGCCGCTGGAAGCGTTGACTGGTGCAGTCTGCCTCAAAACTGATTTTAACTAATCACTAATCTTCATGATTTTTAAATTTTAAACTTTCGCAACACATCTTATGGGACTACGAAACACACCAGTGTCGCGACACACCGGTTGGGCACCACTAATTTAATCCTTGTCCTTCTGAAATTAATGTTGTCTGCGTTTAGGGAAGGACGATGCGTTATTTTCACAGGTTTTCTGTTTATTCTCAAAGAGATGCTCTGACATTCCAGAAGTTATCAATCTTCCTAGAGTTCCATCTATGTTCCATCTATGTTCTAAGCTCGTATTAATTTTGATAAAAACAGGTACACGAACAGGAGGAAGATTTGGATATGAGGGACCACTTGTCTCCCATATGAAAAATGTTGTAATCATTTTGAACGGTAAGTCACACATTTCATACAATTACAATATGCAAATTTCCATCGATTTGCAGATGACAATGGTTTTCTTAATATGTTTAAACAATACACTATAATACCTTTTACAAAAGTTTGAGCAATTATGATTCAAAAGAAAGCGATAAAAAAAACTATGTAGATATTATAATTAATCTGAAAAACAATATGTTTGTTAGAAAAGTTAACGATAAACCCATTACCAGCAGCCAATATACTCACAAAGACTGAGCGCATTTCTTTGCAACTAAGCATCATTAGATTTCTTTGTCAGAACATAGATTAACTAGTTTGGAAGAGGATCAAACAGGAATTTGATTATATTTATACACTGGGAAACTTAATGCGTACGAACTGCTACTTTACAGAAATGGAACAGAGATCGAAGTTTTTCTTAGTTCGAAATCAGTTGTGTGCAAAAATTTAAAGGAAGAAACAGTTCCCACAGTTCTCAAAATGTTAAAACATATCTGTCAGAAATATGATTTGACACCAGACAAACCATTAATGCTGAAACCGAGCAAAATATTATGTCAGGCGTGTATAAATCATGTGCGAGTACGAGTGTGAGAGATGTTTCAAAGGAACATCAATATTACCAGCAGAATTAAAGACCACAATACAGACTCCAGAGATACTGGTTGCTTTTCGAATAATTTGTCTGAGAAAAAACAGAAAATCTCTTAAGTTTGAATTTTACCATCATTCTTTCCTAAACATACACAACGTTAATTTTAGCAAACTATAATATTAAATGATAGGGACTTTATACAAAAACTCAATAAATACATATATAGTAAATATAAAAGGAAAAATATCTTATTGGGAACCTTACTAATATTCACTGTAACATTTTTACTATGGTTAATTTCAATAAAACTTTGCAGATTTGTGAACTTAATAAATACTACAAACTAGCAACACTTCATTTATACTGCACTCTGTAAGACACAGCAACCATGATGGATGGTAAAAAATAACAGCAGTTCGTTATACACTTGGTGAGTATTTTAGTTGCATAGCAAGTTAATTAATTTTGCGGGGTTCGTAATATCTTCATGACCCTCACACATGATAAGGCTGGGATTCTAGATTTTAAATATATATTGCGCTGTATTTTAAATTGTCTTCCCATTGATAGATTTTCTATTACTAATAATTTAGGAATAAAGTAATCAATTTGAGACAAGTTTTCTAATGTAGAAGAAAGTACTTCTGTGAACTATTAGTCAATTCTGTTTAGACTGGTTAATATATTCCGAAGATATTGATAAAAGAAAATCTGATGGTGAAAAAGCACTTTTGTTACGACTGCACAAGTTACGCAACGAAACGTTTGGCTACCTACCTTCCTTATCGAATCACTCCAGTAATACACATTTCTATGTAGTTAAAGAAAGCTGCCAGGTAACTTGTTTTAATTTTGATTGTTTCTATGAAAATTTCGCATAAAATGATAACGAAAAATCAGAAGCTTTAGTTAACCATCTTTTCCAACCGAAAAACTTTAGCAACGTTATGTTGCATCGATTAATGTTGGGCAGATACAGAACGAAAAGTTTGTATAACAAATTAAACAAAACGCATACAATATCGATAATATATATATAGAGAAGACCATTTCACTTACCCATCTCCTCTTGCTTATGTACTGCACTAGCACATCTTCTATTGACTTCACGCGATTTCGAGTCTAGAACATACGAGTAAACAAATCATTAGTTTTAAAAACTGGTACTCCAATAAGCACATGATTACTTTGATTGAATCTGCGACCTCAACCTTAAGTGGCAAATAACTACGAACAACAGAAATGCTCCTCATAGTACCATCAATATACCAATTAAACAATAAACTGTGTTAATTTTATTTTTAATATATACATAACTAGCGTTGTGAAAATTACTGAGTGGATAGTTGCAATGACACTTATTTTATAGTTTAATGTTCCACTACTGTGGCCCAGATTAAAAGGAGACTATGATAATACGATGGATGATAATGGTGAAACGGAGAAAGTAAAAGGAAACGGAAGTACTTTGGGGAAACCTAAATGCAATGTTTGTCTACCATAAAATCTACTTCGCGCGGGCTGGGTTCGAACTAGGAACCTCATGCACCAGAGGTGAGCGCTCTATCTCAGAACCACCGTGGCCCCCTTTATGATACTTTAAGCACTACAACTAATAGCATATTAAAATTTGCATAAAACAACTCTCGGAAAGTTATATATATGTTTCCCACTGTTTTTCGAAATTGAAATGAAGTCTTTAAGTTTTACGTCCTACGGTTATGCCGGTTAGGCTAAAAGAGACGGTGATAATGAGAGATGAGTGAAATGGTGGAATGAAGAAAGTGGGAGGAAACGGGAGAACCCCGAGAAAACCCACGAGCACGATGTTTGTCCACCACAAAGTCCACATGGCGCGAGCTGGGATCGAACCAAGGACCCCAAGCACCGGAGGTGAACGCTCTACCACTGAGCCACCGCGCCCCCCTTTTCGAAATTGAGTTAGGACTAGATTTATGTTCAGGAGCTCTAGACGTGACTTCATGTGAACAATGAATATATTTAATGAATCTAGCTACTAGGGAAAGAGCTATAACGCTTACGGTAAGTGCAAGCACAAGACAACTCAATAAGACTAGACTGCAGTCTCATGACTACAATTATTTTAAAATGTAAATATTTTGGATTTATCCTACCCCTTTTTCAACTTCACGAACCGCCACTGATAACCAGTTTTCCTTGTTTCTATTTCATTTTTATTAACACACATTTTACTTTTATTAACCCGGTTTACTGTACACACAGTGGTACGAAATGCTAAAAACGTGACCAAAACTCAAAATCTCTTTCAAAGTGCACAAAAATGGGCATGCTGTGGTTTTTCACCTCACTGATCACAAACTTGATATCCAAATTGAAAATTTCAAAATGGCGGATTCAATATGGAGGATCAAATTTTTAGAAAAAGTAGAATAAGGTAACAAAAATTATATACTAGGGGTTTTCACATCACAGAATACAAAATTGATATCAACATGGAAAATTTTTATATATCGTGGATCCAATATGGCGAATCCAATTAATACATTGACATATATGGGTACAATTTAGAACCTTTTGGCAGTGCCCTCTTTTCCAACGTTAAGTATTTTCTTCTTGATATTCCCATATCAAGAAAAAGAGCAAGCACTTCATCGTTGGTATACACGTCCGTATGTGAAGACATTAATGTCACAGCTTTTATATACTTCTCTGCTCTCGATAGACCTGAAGATAAAACGTCTTTGACAACTTTTGAAGCACTTAATTTTCCGTAAGAGCGAATACTCATTAGCTTACCGTAAGCAAATGTCTTAACGTCATTGTTACTGCGAATTGCTTCAGTTCTTCTTCGCTTTGAGCATTCGCTCAACGATAAAAATTCCGAGGAAGGTGGTCGATCTTTTTGTTTCCTTGACGTCTTAGCAGTATTACAATGTACACAGAGCGATAACATAACACTTAGCCATTCATTATTCTTGTAAAAAAATCTCGGTCATCTTTTCAATTGGGCTCTTGGTATTTGTCCCTCATTCTATAAAATAAAGATGCGATGCCTGTCTTTATATTGTCACATTTTTAATACAACGACGACTCCTCGAAGAGAAGTAATGTTCCAAATTTTCAATTATGATTTGTAGATCGCTTTTCAAATGGTCTTTCATCAAAACAAATATTTATATATATATGTGTGTGTGTGTGTATATATATATTTTTCGATAATTGGACGATTTCATCTTTTGGACCTAAAATTAGTATAATTAATATTGTCAAATAATCACTTTTTGTATTACTAAATTATTTAACTTTATTCAATTCAATTTATTGTATGTATTTCATATGAATTATAAAATAATGAAAACTAAAATATGCATACATCGACTATCCTTTTCTATTTTATACTGAAGTATTTTTTCTCTTTTTTTATTTGTTGCCTTTCACTATCTTATTTGCATGTGCCTTGTAAACATAATTTTTTTCACTTATTTTATAATAATTTTAGCTTTATTTTATACTTTTTGTTTAATTAACAAAATACTTAAATATTCATTAACTGCAACTTTTCAATTGCAATCTACAAAAAAAGGCGCAGCTGTTTTTATCACATTCTTGTAGTAAATCGATCATAGATTATGCGCCAATAAAAATTTAGTGGAATGGGACGTCATATATAACTTTTGAGTTCAGGTTATAATTCATTTTGAAATAATTTCAAAGAATTTTTGATATAAACATTAATGAGAATAAATGTATAATAACTTTCGTATTATAAATAATATATGGTCTTAAAATCCTTTACATACCTTCCGGAACAACGTCCATTTTGATTTAAATAGATCGGAAAAATATACAATGAACTATTTCATATGAAACTCGAGCTATATTTCTCGCGCGCATTAGGTATTACGAGATACACAAAAGTAGGTTCACTTTGACTTCCAATACTAGCTCTGGTATAAACGGCTGGCCGTTTCCATGGGTGAAGTTTAGGAGACCAATTGTTACTGTAGCGAACCTGATACTTAAAAATAACAAGATAGCAACTTTCCATTTTCATTTTTTGCCACGTTTCAGGCATTTCGTACCACTGTGTAGCATCAAGATTCTCTGGTCATTACAATCTCTAATAACCTTGCACACTTTTATATTGTCAGTGTACATCACGGCACGAACATAACTGCTTAACTCTGGTAAACCATTCATAAAAATTGATAACAGCGGAGGCTACACGAAAGATCCTTTGAATTATTCCAAGAAAGGTATACCTCTTTGAATTGTTCCAGTACGAGAAAATTGTACTTTTTTCTCTTAAATATTGTCAAAAAGAGTCCTGAAACTATTTAATGACACCTTGGAGATAACCACACGGAACTTGTCAAAATGAAAAAAAATGAAATGAAATCTTTGAGTTTTACGTTCCACGGTTATGCCGGCTAGGCTAAAGGAGTCGGTAATTATGAGAAATGAATGAAATGGTGGAATAAAGTGGGAGGAAACGGAAGAACCCTCAGGAAACTCACGCACACGGTGAGAACTTGTCAAGTATGCCATATAAGGTCAAAAGCTTTTGCAAAATCTGTATATAACATATCAAATTGCCTTATATAGCTTTTGAAATTTGTTGGGTTATTTGGAGGATGGTAATTGCAGGTTTTTATTAAAGTCAACTAGGATACGACTCGTTTAACCAACATTTTTTGTTAATAATAGATTTCCGATACACGATTTAACCGACACACACAATAAATTTCTAGATAGCATATTCAAGTATTTCATTGAAAGCATTATTAAGATAAGATTTCTGTAACATTTTAGATTCTATCTATCTCCTACTTGACAAACTGGTACGATGTAAACTCTTTCCAGTCACTCGGAAATACACCAAATTGTACTCAAACTATAAATCATAACTAGTACTGGTACTGAACCATCTTTATATCCTTTTACTTTATAATTAGGTGCATTGTTAAATCTTACATCACTTTCGAAGTTCAATTTTTCCTATTGCTTTAATTACGTTACCTTCTGTTACATGCTGTGTGTCTATTACAGATTGTAAATACTCACTACTCATAAATCATGTATTTACAACACAATCCTAACTACTTATATCCTTAGAAAGATTTCCAAACATTTCTTTAAAAACACTCACTTGCGTACTTATGTCATTAATTAGAGATGTACCGATACCACTTTCTCACCGATACCGATACTGAAGAGACCGATATTGCCGATACCAATACTTTTGGACACATTTCTTATATATTATCAGGAATTTTCAGAATAATGAAATGATCAACTTGTAATAGGGTATATTAGATATAAGGCCAAAATTTGACATACAAAGACAAAAAGCAGAATTTATATTAGGTTCCACACAAAAGATATATTTCCTCTAAATTTAATTCAGCTCACATAAAAAGAACTAAAAAGCAACAAATACTTATATAGTGTAAACTTAATTCTAAGAGGCAGTGATTGGATAATGTACTTTGATAGTTACATTGCATTTACTAGTCTCTATTACATACATACAGTGGCGGCGATTGAAAGTGTGTGTGTGGGGGGGGGGGGGAAGGAGCAAGACATGATCTGAATATTTGTATATTAATGTTATTGTACCTGATTGTTTCTGACTTCGTTTGACAAAAGGTTGTATAATTAATAGGATACTATTTTTCAGTTAAAATACCGTAGGTCAGAATAATACCTTCTAGAAGGCCAGGGCCAGTTCCTTCCCAAATCCTAGACCCATCTAAAAGTCCGATGTGATTCCGGAGTTGGAGGGCCGAACCCTTACTTGAACCATTCCCTTGCATAAATACATACATAAAGACTAGTTAAACCAATGTCACTGTGCCGATGTACCTCCACCGAATTAAGTCCGTGTTCACCTCTGAGCGATCAAAATGATGATCACATTTATTTGGGATTTAGGATTTAGATTTCTGGGCTTTCGGCATCTATGGCCATTTAGCCAGTTACGTTTTTGAGGGATAATGTCCCTCGGCAAGCACAGTATTTGAGGAAAGGAAGGAAGAAAGAATTGGTGAAGAAAGGAAGCGGCCTGAGGAACCTATAAGTTGGGTGCCACCCGGCATTTGCCTGGTGTGAGTGAAAAAAATCCAGGAAAACCTTATTCAGGGTGGATGACCTGAAAAAGCGTTTACACTTTTTCGACCGAGTGACCCCACCGGGAATCGAACCCGGAACCGCTAGCATCGAAGGTGAGAGGTTAGCGACTATGATACGCGGGGCCACCACATTTATTTGGAATCAGAGCGAGATTCTATGAAATCTCAGGGTGTGACATGCCGAAAAATGTGTCTGCCTCCTGGAAAATAATGTCCCCGTACACTGCTCGAATGTTGGCCAGACAGATGAGTGACTCTGGGTATGAAATCCGTCATAGTTCGAGTTTTCTCTTGACCCCACACTATCTCCATTCCACCTCTTTCCAACCATGCACTCGTTTCCTAGGGGCAAGCACTTCTGCGATGTTGCCACGCTGTTTTCTGAGGTGCAGTAATGGGTTTTGGACCATTACACCTTACTTCACGTTCGGATCTATAACACAGCAACGGTGCATAGTTACAAGCTGTACATTATCACATGACCTACATAGGTACGCAGGATTACACATGTAATATTTCATCGCTCTACGATATGTGGAAGTGGGTCAGGTTAAAATTTTCTCGCGCACTTCTCGTTAGCCGGCAAATTTCAAAGAAATTACACATGTGCAAATTACTCAGAAACAATTGATTTACGACCTCCAGTTCATATAGGTGAAAATGTTTCCAAGTACTTGTAGAATATCCCCTTGCAAGGAATGCATCGAATTACCAGTCACCCTGTATATGCGGTGATAAAAAGTGACAGCTTAATATAGCTAATTCAACAGATTTCCTAATACGCAGGTTCCAAATACGTAAATGTATTTTGAATTTAATCAAATACATTTAATATACAATTTCATATTAATTCTTTTCAAAAATAATTCTTTTTAAGTTCGTTCTGGCAATGCTCTTCGAGCATTCTCAACTGTTTCTTTGTTGTTTTCTGTTCAAAGAAAAAGGCCAACGAAAAGGGCATTGCTGCGTCTGCGAAAAGGGCATTGCTGTGTCTGCTAGTAAGAAAATAAACTTCATCTTCTTTGACCACCATATCATAAATGCTGTACCAAAACAATGAAAAAGGTAAAAGTTGATTCTTATTACTCTCTTTTTAATCATTATTCCTCACTATTAGAAAGAAGAAAAGACATTTTAGGAATTGACGATTTTTGTGTAATTAAAGAATAACTTGTTAAAGACTTTTCTTATTTTGCGAAATGTTCTCTCAATTAGTTTCAAAGCGGCTGAATAACATATGGAACCCTTGTAAGAAGAAATAAAAGTAGCTGGAATTATTGCGCTACAAAATGTTAATTTTTGGGCCAGTTTTCGTGGCAATTAAAACGCAATTCATGTAGCTTTCTTAACTCCACAGGAAGATAAATAACCAATACGTACTCACGCCACGGCAAATATTATATGGCACCATTTTTTTTTATGAACCAGTAATACTTACAAAACTTTACATCTCCAAGTGAAAATATATACACTAAGGGGTCACTTCAAAAAGTGGGGGGCAACTGCCCCCTCCTGCCCCCATGATCGCCGCTCCTGCATACATATAATAGAAACGGATACTACCGTTACAAATGTTTATTGTTTAAAAAAATATGCGTGGTGAACCAGGTGTTGCTGTGTACGCCATAAAAAAAATAAGAGGGTTATTGAAGCGAAGTCGAAAATCGATAAAACTATTTATGAACTTTAGAATTAATTGTTTTTAACAAGTAAGTAGGAGAAAATAATGACACGGTGAACGTCTTGTAGGTTTCTTCTGAGTCGAAACCTATGTCTCGTTTGAGAGTCAAATGACGGGTCTGCTATTCCGACCATGGGCGCCCGAAGGGGTAGAGCAGAGTGGGGCCCAGCCCCCCTGACTCACGAAAATGTATGCGTAATACAGCAAACCACGTATATTAAATACCAGACGTAATATAACAATCATGGAATGGGCCCTACCTAGAAAATTTTCTTCAGGCGCCCATGATTCTGACTGAGTACCTAGTGCTTTTCTTCAGCAGTATTTTGGCATGGAGGGACTAAAAATATCAGTTGAGCACGAGTAATGCAAATCAAAGGCGTACACATGCATAAAGAAATCGATTGTACAATTGATAATAAATTAGAACAACTTTAAGTTTAAAAGAAATCGATGAAATACAAGTGTCACTGTTAATACAAAACAAATTGAAAATAGTTCGGAAAATGTATCGGTAAATATCGGTGACCAAATCGCCGATACCGATACTCCCAAAAGTGGCCGATATCACTGATACTGATACCGATATATTGGTACATGCCTATCATCAATAAAATCTTTAGATATAGGAATAACATTTAGAATTTTCCGAAAACTTCGTTTGAAATCATGCCAGAAAAGATAGTGTTACTTATTTAAAACATTTCTAAAATATTGCAGTACTCTCTTCTTTACTCGAAGTATTTTCTTTTGATCAATTTTCTACATCCTGAGAGCTTAAAATACTATTTCAGCTTTCGAATTTCGTTCTATTTCATATTAAACTTCCAACGTTTGCTTGTATTCCACGGCAGATTTTTATTTCTACTATTATTCTGATATTTAATTTTTACATTTTTTTCATACATAATTTTGTTCATTTTTGGCACGGCTTTATCTATCTTTATATATATATATATATATAAATGTATGTACGTTTTATTATAACTCTGGAGTGACTGGAGCAATTTAGCCATCTTGGTACATATATTACAGTCTGGAAAAGCGTACTGTGGTAGTAAGATTCCCCTAGCGAGTCAACGGGGAGATTGGGAGGGGTGACATATAAAAATGATCGAAAACGACCGATATTAGTGTCGAATCCATAGTTTTTGGGGTTGCTGAGATGAACAGTGGTATTCCTGATGCTGTTTAAGTCCAAGTTCAGCCCCCATTAGCACTCCTGCGAAGAACGAATGGTGAAAGATAAAAATAATAAAAAACAGGAACATCAGTGTCGAATCTATAGTTTTCGCGGTCTCTAAATTGATTAATGACAGTTTTAATGTCACTTAAGTCCAACTTCAGCCCCCAGTAGGAGTAAGACAATCTAGCATATCTAGGCGGTGTGGGAAAGGGGAAAGTGTAAATATAATTAAAAAAAAACGATAAGCATTAGTGTCGAATCCATTGTTTTCAGGGTCACTGAAATGATTAGCTGCACCCCAGATATCGTTTATGTCCACGTTCGGAACCAATTAGCACCTCTAGGGGGTGCAAAGAGATTATGTAAAAATAATCGAAAACGATAATTAGTAGCATCGAATCTATAGTTTTCGGCATTACTGAGATCGACAGTCACACTCCCAATACCGATAAAGTCCAAATTCAGCCCCCATCGACATAGGTGAGGGGTGAGAAAAGGTGAACAATAAAATGTTTACGATGATCGAGATTAGTATCGAATCCTTAGTTCCCCAGAAATCTAAGCTGTTAGATGCCAATACCGATGACATTTAAGCCCAACTTTAGGCAAGAAGAGGCATGTCAGCTGGTTTGAGAATTCTGAGTCTTGCTCATATATATATATATATATATATATATATATATATATATATATATATATATATATATATATATATATATATATATATATATATGGATGGATAGATGTGCATGAATGTATGTTTCAGCATAACCTTGGAACACCTCGAGCGATTTCAACCAAACTTCGTACACATATGACTTACAATATGGAAAAAAAATGTGGGAAGAAGTCATCCATTGGTGACATGTAATAATAACCCTAAACAACTTATTCATAGTTAGTGTACAATCCATACGGTAGTTTCTTGGGACGCTTAAACGAATAGTGACGCTCCCAATACCGTTCAGCCTCACTGATACAGTAGGTGAAAAAAAGGTGAAAATGAAATTCCAAAATGACTTAGCTTGGTGTCGAATTCATAGTTTTCGGGGTCGAAAAAACGGCTGACCTGTATTAAATGACGTTTGGAACACAGTACCTACTCATCGATTTTTTAACCATATCAATTTGACTAAAGGGCGTATTCTAGGAGGGGTAGGATGTTCCAATATTTATCCCGAAAGTAATGTCTTATGAATTTTTACCATTATACTTTCATTAAAGTACGTATCCTAAGAGGGAAGGAGATTCAAATATTTTCCATAAATAGAGGTCTGCGCGGATACAAAATATCGCATCCGCATCCGCAGATAATGAGGTAGCAAATATATACAACTTACATATTCTATAATACACGTAGTTTTCTGAATCAAACGAAACAATATATTATATCAGTTTCCTCGTGATCAAATACCAACTACGATAAATAAAATGCAATATAAACCGTGGAGATACAAATTAGAAATTAATGAACCATTTATGTACTTACCCAAGATCTTCAAATGCAGATATTGGACCAAAATAATACCACGTAGGTAATATCCCCTCAATCGACTAATTTTATAGCACGTCACTAAGTTTTTAAACTTCATCATTACTCATAAAAAATGGCATTTGTTCTAAACACAAAGGCGAAATAGATATAATCGTTATTAAGAAATAAAAATTAATCAAAGGACTGCAAACACATCCACATATCCCGAACTGACACTAGCACCAGTAATTGCACTAAAAAATAAGTGGCGAAACTAACAACGCAATACAATGAATGCTTTCACGACCAAGCTCCTTCGTGGCTAAAGCGTAGGCGCCTTTGGCGTGGGAGACCCGTTTCAATTCCCGGCGGGAGCTCATGTAGTTTGGATTTCACGTTAATCAGTAGGTCAACGTCTCATATAGCCTCGCTGCTGAACGGGACGTTAAACTCAAAATCAACTCAAGCTTTCACGACCACGCTTTTACTGAAACTAGAAGTAAAAATAACTTTGAATATAAATAGAAAGTCTATACCGTTAATTTCAGGAAGGGGCAATAGAGGAAGTTTAGAATTTACTGCTTTTCTTTGCAGACCCCACTCACTGTTGGACACATTTAGGGTAGGAGAAACAACGCATTGGTTGTTCTTTCTTTCTTTACCAGAGGCCCAGAACATACATACATATACACATACAAGAAGAAAGAGAGAGAGAGAAACAATTGGTGTTATAAAACTCCAATCCCTCGGAATGTTCATTGAGGTCCGTGGCACCTCTCCGAAGAGAGAAATCTGTGGGGTCGTAAATGTGCATTCAGTATCTGCTGTACTTCAAAGGAAACTGTGAAGAAGATATTTTCTTTTTTTTAAGAGAGAGGGAGAGAGAAAGATGAGCGTATGATGTGATTTGTTTACTATTTCGGTTACCTACGCCCTTCTCCAATTTGTCACAAAAGGCAAAGATAATTCTGCTGACCAGTTTTCAGTTTATGGAAGGTGATGCGGTGTTTTAAATTAGGGTTTAGGTTCCTGACCTCTCAGGCTAGAGAAACTTTATTTGAAGACATTGCTTCCTCTTCAAGGCGAACGGTCTGAAAATTTTCAGCTTTATCAGAGGGGCTTTGGCGGCAATTATTTTTCTTTTTTACAGCAAATAGCGTTATTTGAGAAATAACGATGGGGCCTGTCGTTTCTTTCTGTTTAGGTCAGAGATGTCATTCACTTACAAAACGGCTGCTAAAAATACTGAAAACAGCAATAAAAGGACAACTCTCTCGTGTCATTTTTTGTCCTTTTGCTGTCACTGAGTCACAAGCTTCAAACACACTTGTATTTTGATTTTAGTATTTTTCAACTGGTTTTAAAACTTTTAATTCAAAATGAACGTTTCTAATGCTCTTTCCACGATTATCAGAAAATTCACAGCATTTTTTTTGTAGAAAAAATGTAGGAAACATTATCCGCAACTTTATCCGCTATCCGCACAGAAAAGATATATATATCCGCATCCGCGCAGACCTCTATCCATAAACCTATTCTAAGATAGCTAGGCTCACTGAAAATTTGACCCTTGATTCACTGATCCACTACCTTCCTCGATTCACGACTTCCGTGATTCACCACCACTGTGACCCACTCTGACTCACTACTCACGTAAACCCACCGTCTGCCACTGCGACCTACGATTCACGCCCTCCTCCTCACACTGACTTGCAATTTTTTACTTATGATACAAAAAGAAAAAAACTGAATTTATCACTGCATCAAATTTTACGTTGTGAAATAAAGGTAACAAGAATATCTAACACTTGTTTATCGGAGTATGAATTTCTATGGCCAATCACTAAAACACCCCTCTGCTGCAATACTAGTAGATTTGATACTTTTACGATACAAACACAGCATGACCTAAAAATGTGGACGTAAGATATCTTGTTTGAACTAAGTTTCCCTCTCAAAATCTAATAACTACATCCATTTGACATTTCTGAGCGACAGAATTTAAACTTTTATCAAAAGAAATACAGAAGAAAGGACACTCTTTAATCAGATTTGTCAATTCTTTTTGGTACTATGGACCCAGTCCATATGTAACTAAGTATCCAAGTTTATCCTTGTGCATCTTGAACTTCTTCGTAGTTTCGCTGTCGGAAAACATCACTTTAAAAAGATCACTACAAATGCCAAAACTTCTAGCAGAAGAATGGGTCATAACTTGATTAATAGCCCACTAGGAATGCAATGGATATACCCGATTGCAATGAAATGAGCTGAGCGAGCTTAAACTACGTAATCAGGAAGCGTTTTTCGGTGATTATTCCTCGATGGTACATCGGATTTTTGATTTCGACCTATGTTGTCACTCAGCACAACATACTCTATCAGCGTGCTAAATTTGGTTGAGATCGGCCAAACGGTCTAGGAGGAAGCGTTTTTCGGTGATTATTCCTCGATGGTACATCGGATTTTTGATTTCGACCTATGTTGTCACTCAGCACGACATACTCTATCAGCGTGCTAAGTTTGGTTGAGATCGGCCAAACGGTCTAGGAGGAAGCGTTTTTCGGTGATTATTCCTCGATGGTACATCGGATTTTTGATTTCGACCTATGTTGTCACTCAGCACGACATACTCTATCAGCGTGCTAAGTTTGGTTGAGATCGGCCAAACGGTCTAGGAGGAAGCGTTTTTCGGTGATTATTCCTCGATGATACATCGGATTTTTGATTTCGACCTATGTTGTCACACAGCACGACATACTCTATCAGCGTGCTAAGTTTGGTTGAGATCGGCCAAACGGTCTAGGAGGAGTTCGCGGACAACCAAACGGCTAACCCGAGTATAAGAGCTTCGCTTCGCTCAGCTCAACAATTTTTCTACAGTAATAACTTCATCCTTGATGATCAAATTGTTAAGAGTACCTCTAGGCACAACGCAAGTATTGAATGTTGTGACTCTGCTATCAATAACGCAAGTAGGTTCTTTATTAACAATTGAAATTCGCACTTTACAAAGTTCAGCTTTCACTGGAACAGAGTTTGTACTTGATGGAGCAGCATTTACATGCACAGAATCTGTAGTTGCTTCCTTGGCAGGTACCATGTAAAACAGTTTTTGCTCGAACTTGAAGAATTTATTCTTTCAATATGCTTTTTGCCTTTGACATGAGATAGAATTGGAGACATTCCCATGTTGCTAATATCAAAACTGGTCATACACAAACAGCAATACGCTTTATACTTATCATTTTCCAACCTCTGAAGCCAACTCTAACTTGAATTTATTGTTCTGTCCAACCACTCACCTTTGAAAGAAGTCTTTCCTCTTATTTTACTTACTGTCTCTAAAGAGATAAGTGGAACACTAATGTAAGTAAATAAATAACAACGGATGCAGTATATTATATACATAATATACTCAGAGTTGCAAATTAGCTGTAGGCTAAAATTTACTGACTAAAAATGTGGAAATACTGACTAAATATCCTGGTATTAAAATCTGACATCAATTCTCATTTAAAATATGAAGTAGGCTAGGCTACAATAACAAATCAAATAATTAATTGTTTTTAAAATTTGCCACTTTCTCCCCACTGAGATGTGAAAATTGAAATTCGAACAAAGAAACACGATAAATAGGTATGCTGTGCAATCACGAAACACAGACAAAGTCACAGATGCTTAGGCCAAATCCCTGCCTACTTTTTAATATACAATATAAAAACAAAGAAGTACGTACACAAAAATTTGTACTGCATTTTGTACGATAAAAAAAGAAACTTTCAATAAACATTTTGTGGACTTAGCAAAATATTTCTTCAAAAATCAGTAATTAATGTGATCTGCAACAAAAAACAATTTAAAATAAAATAAAATTAAAGACGAGTGGTGATGTTAGGTATATGTAGCTGCCCATGAAAGCGCTGAAATCTTTCCACAAGCAAGGTACCACATCCATACCAAGCATTAAAACTTGCCCTCAGTTTTCCATCATTGGACATATTTTTACTGACTTTACTGACTACTTTGCAGTCCCGTATACTGTACTTGAAGCATTGGATATAATATAATGCATCCATTGTTGTTATAAGTGAGATATTGAAAAAAAGAAGAAGAAGAAGAAGAAAAGAAAGAAAGAAAGAAAGAAAAAAAGAACTAACTAACTTACTCTATGGTCTATGAAACCCGGAAGTTCAATGCCGCGTTCACAAAAGCTCTCCACTGACTTCTATCTTTAGCCAATTGGATCCAGTTTCTACTTTGTATTCCAATCTCTCCGAGATCCATCTTAATATTGTCCTCCCATCTGCACCTAGGTCTTCCTAATGGTCGTTTTCCAATGGATCTTCCAGTCAAGACTTTGAAAGCGTTTCTATTTTCTTCCATTCTAGCTACATGACCTGCCCACCTAAGCCTCCTAGATTTGACGACCCTAACAATGTGGGGTAAACCGTACAAATTATGCAGTTCCTCGTTATGAAGTTTCCGCCATTCCGCATTCCCGTTCCTCTTGGGTCCGAATATTCTTCTCAGGATCTTGTTCTCAAATACTTTCAGTCTATGTTCTTCCCTCAGAGTAAGCGATCATGTTTCGCAACCATACAGAACAATAGGCATGATTATCGTTTTATATATTTTAAGCTTCAAATTCTTCGACAGAATTCGCGACAACAAGAGATTTTGAACCGAATAGTAACACGAATTCCCTGCTTTTAGTCGACATTTAATTTCTTCGTCAATATGATTTTCGTCTGTTAATATCGATCCTAAATATTTGCGAGTATCCACTTTATCAAACGTATTATTCAATATTTTAACGCATCCACAATTTGCCGTATTACGGTCTCGACGCACTTCCATGTATTTAGTTTTCTCTGCATTTACTTCTAAACCCATGTCCCTGCAAGTGTTTAATAAGATCTCTGCATTTCTTTCTATTGTTCTCTTATCATCCCCTATTAAATTTACATAATCAAAATTTACTCATTGACATAATAAAAAAACAGCTCATTGACATAAAATCAAGTTAAATAAAAAAAAAGAACGGAAACTGAAAAAAGTATTAGTAGAAAAGGGGAAGTTAGTGACTACCTGCAACCCAAAGAGAGATGGCGTCATGTCTTAACACCGAACATTGGGGAAAATCACATTTTTTTTTTTTTTTTTAATTTCAGTAACTGTATTGTATTACGTAAGTATTGTTTTTTAAAATCACTTTTTTCATGATCTGAAACTCGATTTCACTACTTCATGATCCTTTGACCGAGAACCCCAATTCATGACTTTCATAGCCAATGACACCCTGCTCGGAGGCCTGATACAGTTAGCCAAGAACATTATTTGTATTATCTAAATGTATTTTGAAGTTATATTATAACGTGTATAAATAATTGTATATTATTCTATTCTAGTTATAATGCAAGATTGTTACTACCCTTGAATTTTGGAGTTCAAAAATCCAGGGTAGATTATAAAGAATAATATTTGTATATTTCATATTTTAGCCAGTATGTGGATGAAAATTCCAGCATATTCCAGTATTTCCAGTATGAAAATTAAATTCCAATATAATTCAAGTATTTCCAGTATTTCCAGTATTAGTAGACATTGATATTGTTTCATCTTCTATTCTTCGAATATTATCCACGTTAGAATTCTTAAACACGTACCAAAGAAATCAAAACACCTTAACCTGTATGTTACAGAATAACTATGGTTATTGAAATACTTACACATTTATTCTCCAAGATTGCTTCAACTTTTCCTAAAAGAGAGGTTCCTTCAACCTGAACCTCTGCAATTTCATCTTCATTGCAGATATATATGACTGAATCTTCGCACGCACTCTCGCACATTACGCCAAGAAGAGCAGCTACCTTGTCAAGCTGAAAAAAAAAAAAAAAAAAAAAAAAAAAGGAAGTGACATAATGTAAATTACGTTCAACGCAAACAAAGAAAGTTAAATTATTAAGTTCTAGCTACAAAGCTTTTTGTGTTCGTTTTGTCTAGCAAATTATGAATAACTGTACAGGTTTCCATGTTACAGGCAGAGATTTGAGATTACTCAAACGTTTTCTTTGTTACTAGAAAAAACTTCACACAACTGATGTACTGATGTAACACACTTAACTTGAATGAATTAATTGGCAATTCTTAGTACCTATCCTAAAATCTGACACAAGTAGAGAAGTGATTCGATTCATGTTGTTCCGGATTCAATTCCCACAAAACTCAATAATGAGAGTCTAGGAGATGTAACAGTGAAATCACTGTGCATAAAAGTATTTGAATATTCCAAGGACGTTTTCGTCCTGCTCATTCCTTGCTAATAATAATACATGTATTATTTAGATCCGCGTTTAAACCCGATTCCAGCTTTTCCTGTAGGTTCGTAAACCACTACGGTGCCACGTCTTACTCAAAATTTCATAATTTCAAAGCACTTCTTCTATAAGCAAAATTAAAGGTATAAGTAAAAACACGACATTTCCTTGCGACTATTGTATGTGACATGGCAAATCGTACAAAATAACGAAACATATAAGCACCAGTAAAACATAATAAGCAAAACAACGAACTGGAGGAAAATGTTTATCATAAAAGGCGAATTTTGTTTGGGCTTAATAAGAGATATTATCATCCTGAACTGCTAAAGAGGTTCTACAACAGCGATCTACAGTCAAAATGAACTTATACATGAGACCAGTGGACATCGAACTCCCACTCTGTGAAGAGCTACTTTTAAGCTCCTTTAGGTCTCTGAGATGATGTGACATTCTGTTATCCACCTGCCTAAGGCACTCCCAAATGTTTGATTGGTTTTAGGTAAGAAGATCTAAATCCAACAATTCCATCTGAACAATACCATCAAATCCAAAAATTCATCGATGAGAGCAACTCTATGTGGATAGGCCCTATTGTCCATGAAAATAATTTCGAAAAATAATTTGAGAAATAAACAGAAAAGAATTTGAGAAATAAACAATCATAAAACTGGATACACTTATCAACAATCGGAAATGACTAGACCTATCAGATCAGTAAGACAAACGTGTATTTCTATCATCCTGAAAACATGTTGTTAGCGATGATAATGGCAATGGCTGAGAGAGAACACGTACGAGAGTTAAGTTACAGAGAAATACTGAAAGCTAAAAAATCAACAAACGAAAGGGAAATCTTTAAAACTTGTGTGCCTCCTTTAATACACTTCGCTGCCTGACACTCAAAGAGTGTGAAGATATGTTAAACTTGTTATTGAGTCCACCGGAAAAATGAGCGGAGAAGGTAACAGAGATGGTCATGTTTAAAGTAACATTGCAATTTTGATGCCTAAATTCGACTGGAAATCCGATTTCAAGATGATTATGTCATGGCCGATTATGGTGAAACAACATAATTTAACATGTTCTGAATGGTTGATGGTTGGGTAGGATGTGGTCGGAGCTCGATTTGCAGCTGCTCCATGTCCTAAGATCTCGATCATTTTAACAAAAATAATTTTGCGAAATCGGCGATATTTTCATTTTCAATCTGAATATCTAAATCCACTCTCTGGAACAAATGAGTTCTAAAAAAATGTCCATGGCCATATTATATATATATTGTTTAAATAGTGAGGTACTTAGGGTTTTAGGGTATTTATTCTCGGTAGCCAAGTATCTCTGCCTGTCATATATTAAATTAATTGAAGGGTAACGTCGAATCAATAGATTAATATTTCCTTTCTTCTCCAAAAAGCAAGGCTTTATTTTCATGAACTAAAAAGATTAAGGATACAAAATAAATTTCTACTATTACTCGGGAAACCAATTCGTTTAGCTTGGAGCTAAACAAATGACAGCATTTGATATACTAAAGTGAAAAATACATCTTACGGTAACAATAGCAAATTTCCACCCATGTTCAAGTCCAGCTATCGTTGGATTAAGATCTGAATGAATACTCAATGATTTTCTGGTTCATTTCTGGATGATGCCTGTCCTCTCCCTTCCCTTTTTATATGTAATCACATTCATCATTCAGACCCTGAGGTTCTCCATAACAGCTTTGTTTTTCTCCTAATTACTCTCCACGTTACGAGAACCTCATTAGTCTACGATTGTTTGTCAAAATTTCAGAAGGGACACACATAGCCTGGAAAACAGATGTATTATTTCACTTTGAGTGCGAACTGGAACTGTTCCATCTTGTGAATAGAGCCTTGGTCTTCTTTAAGTGGAAAGGGCACATATGTCTGCCCTCAAGACTGCTTAGAAATAGGGCAGAATAGAGAAACGAGGGTGGCTGTGGAGAGAGACTGCTCAATTGAAGAGTTGAAGTCTGCTTGTTACCTTAGTTGCCCCCGATGACAAGTAAAGAACTTCGGACAATGTTCGATTCTTAACGGTGTTTTCAAGAGGAAAAACAAAGAGTCTCCATGATGACAGAAGTTCCTAATTTCAAATATTACTTACAATTTTATTAGAATGTGTATTAGATTCCACCATATCTCAGCAAGGAATTGACTAGGTTGGAGGAAGGTTCAGAAAAGTTTTAACGTTTAACAAAGCACTTCTTAGATAGGATTTGTTCAAATTCGCAAAGCTATGAGCGAGGCTTGCAATTATATTATTTGCGGACAGAGTCATCAGATAAGACTTGTCCAAGTTTTACCACAGGGTGGCCCAAAAGTAGGTATATAGACCAGCATCAATCAAGTATGACATTTTAATTTATTAATATAATGAATTTATTTGCTTTGGTTTGTTCTGAGTTTAAGGTATAAGTGAAAATAAATTAAGAACAAATAAGGAAGAAACTAAATCAATACCTGCATAGATAACAATAAGTAAATGATATAAAACGTCACGACCGATCAGTACGAGATGGTATACCTACTTTTGGGCCACCCTGTATTGTCAATATCAAGTTTGTTTAAATAGAAATAAACGATAGAGAAAACTAGCCAGTCTTCCAAATGATGTTTTTGTCCCACAAACAATCAATACTACTTACGAAATCAATTTTGTAAATAGCTATTTTTTATTTCGTTTTAAATATATATTCTATTTCACTGAGTTGGCCAAAATTCTCCGTCACCTAATAAAGTTCTTCACTTCACGTTAAGACTTTTTCCGAGTGTACACACTGTAATTGATATGGCGAAACTACGTAAATTATTTGTAACTAACTTAGGCCAGTATTCAACGAATCAAAGTTTGTGTTAATTTGACTAGTTATTTTTATTTATGTACATAAATCAGACGGATTCTTTATGAACACTGCATAACATTAGGAACTGCGTAAGGAATTATTTATACGTACTTCATCTAGGGTCTCATTAGTTCTATTCACTCCATCTTAACAGAAAGTTGAGTAAATTGATTATGTAATACCAATTCTCCAAGCATACTAGCAATGATGGATTCTGTGTTCCTTTCAAGAGTCCCGACTGCCTTGCACAATGCAATTTTAACTTATACAATTTTCGTATTCTCTTTCATGCATTTTTGCCAGCGTTGTTCTCCCGATACTTACTTCACAATGTATGTCACATTTTTCTTAACATGCTTCATTCTAATAACTTAATTATTCACAAGAATAGAAAATAGTTCATTAGCTCGCACACACACATAAACAAACGAACAAACTCGAATGTTACAACATGATATTTGGTTTGCTCTCCATTGACGGATTTTACATATCACGACAATAAACTAAGAAAATTTACATGCCTTACACGGTTCATTTAATTAAATATTCAGTACAATTCTACATGCAATATAAAAAATATACCACTATTATTAATTGACGAGTTGAGTACAAAGGAGGGTAAACGAAACACACACACACAAAAAAAAAAAAATGATGTATTTCCTGCACAAAATTTCAGTTTATTTACACATGAAATGTTAAAGATCTGACTACTAGGAACATTAAGTTATGTAAGCTTGTTATTGACGTATTTTAATGTTCTGAGTAATTCTCATAAATATTGCTATGCAAAACCTTCAGTGCAACCATCTCGGTTCCTTTCTGATTGTACATCCTTCTTCTGGACGATTTCTCAACTATATTTCAATAAATTATTTCTTTAAAACTTTACATACCTTCCACGATTTTCCTAAAGTATTAACAGGCCGATTTGCATTTTCATTCATGCAGTAACACAAAATCAAAGTTGATCCTTGAACTGGAGGAATATTATGTCTGACAGTCAACTTTACAGCCTCATCCAAGGCATTCTTGTACTTCTCTATTGTATCTGCAACAAGTACTTTCCTGTAAATAAATAAATATAAGCATTTTATTATAGAAAAGATATATATATGGAACTCTTATCACAATAGTGTCCCAGAAACTCGACTCAATGAATAAAAAAAGATTTGTTTTTTAATTGACTCATGATACAGATGCGCCAACGTTACGTCAGCAATTACTTAGGTAATATAATCATGGTACTCAAGAAATTTCTGTACATTTAAGAACACTGGTATTTACAATTTAATAATTAAACTAATTACAGGAAGTGCCGAAGAACAATCAGTAAAGGTTAATTCGGAGTAGTACACTTAAATTTCATGAAATCTTGAAATGAAAACTTTCAGTTTAACGTCCCACGATTATACCCTTTAAGCTAAGGGAGATGGAACTTAAATTTTCATAATCAATATTCAATTCAGTATTTATAAGCGTGATTTTGAAGCAAACATTAAGGATAGTTTAAGTTTTACGTCCCACTGTTATGCCGGCTAGGTTACGGGAGATCGTGATGATGAGAAATGAATGAAATGGTGGAATGATGAAAGTGGGAGAAAACGGGAGAACCCCGAGAAAACCCACGCACACGGTGTTTGTGCAACTATAATGAATTCATATGGGCAATTCTTTTAAAAATAAAAAAATACTTTATTCTACAACCTATTACTCTATATTTCCGAGTCCTTCCCCCTAGTAGTTAGTGCGTGTGCTTTTGATATACACGGCCCTAGGTTCAATCCCGATGGGAGAGCACAAAAACTAACTTTCACAATCATGTACTTCCATTAATCATCCGTCTCGTTTAGCCTAAAGGGAATAACTGTGGGACGTCAAACTAGAAATTTCATTTAATTTCCTATATTTCTGGCCAATCGCTAAGTTTGTGCACGAATACATGAGGTGATGACGTCATATTCACAAATATGGCGGCTCACTCACAATGCAGTTGTAATGAAAGATTTTAATTATAACTATACTGCATGAAAGTGCGGAATGATTTTAAAAGTATGACGATGTCGAAGACAGTGTTAAGATGTTCATATATCACGATGATTTCCTTTCAAATCACAGCAGTCGCTGACGCAGACATCTCTATGCAATAAAAGTCACGGAAGTAAAGCAGCAACAGGTCTATCCGTACTTATTGAAGAAGATTCAAATACATTTGAACTACTGATCACTAACTGATAGATCAAATATTCATGTTAATGCCTTGTACGATTGCGAAAGAAGATATTACATATAAGTAACACTCGAAAGATATAGAGCCATTGACACATAAAAGTGTATATGTCTTTCCGACATGTATCCACCGGATGTATTTCTACTTCTGCTTCTTTCAGAAAAGGAAAATAGTTCTACAAAGTATTTTTAACAGATAGTGAGTTTCGTCATCAAATGAATGCCCTCAATTCTCCTTCACCTTCACCCGTTGCTACTGATGCTGCGGATAAAATAAAATCTTCCCAGTTATGAATGGAGTGAAAGAAGGAGCAAACTTTGAGACATCATTATACCATATGTATTTTAGGCCCGTCACCAAAAAGGGAATAGGTGCAATCTTCAACTTCGCAGTATTTCTTCCAACCGAAGGTACAGCACATCAGCATGCCGAAGGTACAGCATTGCGTGTGTATTTACAATGCAACACTGGAGACATGTTGAACTACCACTATAAAATCGTGTTGGAAACTACGCAACAACAAACTTGTACCAGTTACAACACTGGAAGCAACTGTTCCTGAAGATTGTGATGTGCAATCGTAAAAGTGCCTGAGATGATTCAGGTTGTGACAATTGAGTAAGTCTGAGCAAAGAAAGTAGAATAGGTTGCTAGTTTCCAACTCAAGGTAGTACGAAAGCCATTAGTAATAAGAGGTACATTTCATTCATCATATTATTGACGAATGGGGCCGCGGTGGCTCAGGGTGGTAGAGTTCACTTCCGGTACATGGAGTCCTTGGTTCAATCCCAGCTCACGCCAAGTGAGCTAGTGGTGGACAAACACCGGTGATAATGACGAGAGGAACATACTTATATATTCTAATACTCTCAAAAAGAAAACAAATATCCATGAAAATTAAAAACAATATCACACCTGTGTTTAAGCTTCTGCCTGGCATTTTTGTGCACCAACCGTATTTGCCATTTATCCTTTTCGTTTATTTCTTTCTTTGGACCTTTACCCAACTTCTTTCGTAGTTCAGACAGTTTCTTCCGTTTTTCTTCTTCAATTTCATCTTCACTTGACATAGCCAGTTTCATTAGATCTTCTAACACTTCATAAGCCACGAAGAATCTATAAAATAACCGCACAATAAAATCAATCACTACAATATAAAAACACATTAAGGAATTTAATGTTCTTAACTCTTGCTTCCTGAACAGATTTTTGTTCCAAGTATTCGTGAGCAGTGGTATACACAGTATTTCATTAAGTCTGAGGGATTTCAAACTCCCAAGTTCATACATTTTCAGAATTTCTGATTCTGTTGGAGTAGTTCAAACTCGGACAACCCACTGTTCGTAAGAGATGGTCCAATTCTTTAGTAAATATTAAATTTCGGTTAAAAGCTGTCATGTAAACAAATTACTCTTTATCCACGTAATTCTCCTTTACTCCTCTTTCTATTGTAAAAACCTCTTTTTTACAAATGGTATGTGTGTCACTGTTAAATATATGTGTCAACATTACAACTGTATGTGTTACCGTTATGAGTATTTGTATCACCGTTAGAAAAAGACAAACAACAATAGATACAATCCACTACTTAACAGTGCAGAACTTTTATATATAAAATACACTGTAAAATACTTTTATATATAAAGTACCTAACTATTATAAAGAAACAGTCGGATCCAGCAGAATAAATATTATCAATTTTGCAACGGAAGGCTAACTTTTAGCGCTATAAAAACTAGTTTTTTTTTTTTTCTCGAAAACTACGCACGAGAATTTAATCTCTAGCATCTCACTTTGATCAGCTTGTGATCTATCGACTGAACTGAACTGGTTGACAGTTATATATACATACGAAACTAGCATGGGCAACCGAAGGGGGCAGGCCCTTCCCCTGGCTCACGAAAATGAATACGTAATATAGAAAATAGTATATTAAATAAAACACGTAATACAGCAACCATGGAGATGCCTCCCCTGAAAATTTTCTTCGGGAGCCCCTGGAAACTAAACGTTTCTTATAGTTTTCAAGCTCCTGGAAAACGAATCGAGCTAGTTTTGGCCCTATATGCTTCAATTTAGATACAATAATAGTATTAACTCTTTGAAAAACACGTTTGTTTTTAACGAATATTTTAGACTTGGGATGTTTCTTCTTCTACCCTAATTTTAATTATCTTAGATTCATGGTGAGTGCATCACTGCCTTTTGTAACGATTCGTATTTTCGAATGATACCACACAATGATACCTCATCCATCCACAATTTTGGAGAGATCTCTCGAATTTTCCCCAGTTCCCCAAAATTATGAACTGTGAAGTATCACTTGAAAGCACGGATCACTACAAAGACAAAGATGTACTAACCATGAATCTAAGTCAATTAGGATGAAAGTCTACATTTCCCTCTTTTGTACGTGAAAGTCTACATTTCCTTTTTTTTCTGTGATTTTCGAAGGATTACTACTATTACCTGGCACGACAAAAACTAAGTTCAGATTAATTTTCGGGAGCTCAAAAATTATAAGAAACACTTAGTTTCATGAAAAAAAAAAAAAAAAAAAGGTCGAATTTTGTTGACCTGTGTGATATGTTGTTTAAAAAAGATTAAGAGTTATGTGAGTTTTCCATAGTGTATGCTGTCATCTTGCTAGTGTCATAATAAAAATCTTGGTATGGATATATCTCAGTACCGGTTTCATCTTAATAGGTGGCGTGATTATACAGTTAATTTTTAAGTTTTAAAAAAAATTAGTTTCTTTTGATTTTTTGGATACTACGCATCAGGATTCACCAGTCATATCGTTTTGTTCAATTCCATAAGATATATCGATTCATATCTCTCATCTTTGGACTTTTTTTTTAACGTTAAAAGTTAATAACGTTGTTTTACAAATTTATATGTAACAGAGGTATAAACAGCTATTTCTGGACAATTTTAGGGTGCTAAAAACGAAAATGATAATGAAAAAGCGAGATTTGTTCTTGTGTTGAAATTATAAGGAGAAAACTGAAAAAAACCCGTGAGTAACAGGAAATTTACGTACTTTTGTGGTATTCATGAAGAGGTTCGCAAATTCTACGTTTCTCATAGTCAAATATACAAGAACAGTCGTATAATTTTATGCACAAAGTTTGTTCCACTTTATTCGAACGGAAACGGAAAATTTTACGAAAATAGGAACAAAAGGGAAAGACAACGAAATCTGGCAATTTTAATTATTTCAATGCTGGAACGTCCATTATTCACAAATTCCATACATCTATTATAGCCACATACACTAGGACAGACACGCTGTTTTCATGTATGTCATTTTATTGGAAGAAAACTGGAAAAATTGCGTAAACTGCCAGATTTCGTATAAGTTTAGAAACACTTTGTAAAATTCCCTGTTTTTGTAAAATTTCCCATCTTCCTTCGAATAAAATGGTATAAAATTTGTGCATAAGAATAGTGCAAAGATCCTAGGATACATGGACAAGAAAATTTATAGCACTTCTGAACATACTGGGAGTTTCCTCATGAAAATCGCAAAATTGCATTTATTTCTCATTATTTTCGAATGTTTTCTCTGTAACTTCAGAAACAAGAACCAAGCTCGTTTTTGCATTATTATTTTCGTGTTTAGCATCGTAAAATTATTCGAAAATGGCTGCTTATGTCTTTATTTATACAGCATATGTTGAACAGTGTAACGAGAAAAATCAATATACAGTATTTTGGCGAGTTTCGTGACAGAACTCCCTAATATGTTCACATATTCCATTAACTTTTATACCCACGTATACCAGGATCTTCGTACTGTTTATACGCAGAAAGTTGATGCCATTTTATTTGAAGCGAAGTGGGGAATTTTTACGAAAACTAACCACTGGCGTGACAGCCCTTTCTGGCTCCGAGCCGCTCCAACGCTATTTGTTAGCGACTGGTTGACTACGTCCAGACTACCAACGAACACATGATCAGTGTGCTGCGTCACTATCTCTAACAGGAGTGTCAGGAGATCTCTGAATCTAGCGGCCGTCACGTCTTTTATTCACGTGACTCCCCAATTTGCCTCACGAAGATGAGTACACGAAAATTGGGATGCACCTGTCGGGAATCGAACCAAGAACCACGCCGACATAAGCAACGCTCTAACCACTACAGGCCCTCTTTTCACGAAAACAGAAACGTAAAAATAAAAGTGTTTTTGAATTTAAACAAGCGTATGATTACTTCAATTTTTCTTTAGTTACAATATTATCCAAATAGAGGATATATATCAATCGAGAGATCACACTAGACTTAGGCTGAATTCTCATGCTCAGTTTTTACGAAAAAAATTGTGGAAAACTAATTTTTTGGCGTTAAAAAGTACGTCGATTGTTGCCAATCTGATGAAGTTGCTACATTTTTTTATTGCTGAAATACATTTTTAATTATTTATGTTCTGAATATGAAAAATATACACTATTAAATAGCAGAATGTATGAACTGTTATTTAATTTCTCTTAACAGTGACGCTCATACTGATGACCATGACACACACACACACGCTTTAAACAGTGACGTAAATAATCCTAACACTAACGCACACACAGTGTGTCCGTAACTTTGTGCAACCCAAAGTTTGATTGCATATACTTTTTCAACCAATCACGATAAAGACCTGAGACTTGATACAAATGTAAGTGTGTTCTATGTAGATATTTTCGAGATCATGACCAATGTTGGAATTTGTAACGTTTTTGTGTAGTAACGAAAAAAAGAAATTACTGTACCGGATGTATTTTAGGCCAATTAATGATAAGCAATGAGAATTTGCACATAATTGATAACCTGAGTTTTTATGCACAAATTTGCGATAAAAAAAATTACTCATCTACAGCTGGCAGCCCTGGAATCTTCGTGAAAAGAGATTAGAAATGATAGGAGAATATTTTGGTGACCACATCATCTCCAAAATTTTGTGGCCCTCCCGTTCTCCGGACTTAACCTGACTTTTTCTTATGTGGTTACCCGAAAAAATGTGGTGTACAATCAGAAACAATATTAAGTATAGGTTGGAGGTATAAGAAACGATAGCTCTAACTTATACTTAATATTGTTTCTGACTGTACAAGAATAATCCCAGGATTACTGAGGAACTGAAAACGAACACTGAAACAGGAATTCAACCAATTACCAGGAACATGATTAAAAAGGTGTCAAGAAATATGGTGAAGAGTGTAAATTTGTGTTTACAAAAGCGCGGCAGGCACTTCGATCATTTGCTGTAAAGCGCCTTTCTCTTTTCACGAGGATTCCAGGGCTGCCTGCTGTAGGTGAGTATTTTTTCTATAGCAATTTTTTGCATAAGAACTCAGGTTATCAATTATATGCAAATTCTCATTGCTTATCATTAATTAACCTAAAACACACCAGTTGCAGTAATTTTACGACAACAGTGTTGACAGAGGCTACATTTCTGTTAAAAAACACCCATTTTACGGACTTGCATTAAATAGCCCTTTTACACGGCAACACTACATGAACTTTGTCACATTTTCGCACAAATGGATAAATGTTGGCACATTGCACGTAAAACGGATTCACCAGCAGGAAATCAGTGTTCTGCAACTAAATATCGATTTCCTTCATTTTGTATTTTACACTTTCGGTATTTTCTTTCGTTACTACACAAAAACGTTACAAATTCCAATATTGGTCATGATCTCGAAAACATCTACCTAGAACACACTTACTTTTGTTTCAAGTCTCGGGTCTTTACCGTTCTTAGTTCAAAAGATATTCGCAATCAAACTTTGGGTTGCGCAACTTTACGGACACACTGTATTATTTGTAAAATATGACGTAACATAATATACACATTTATTAAAAGTGTCCCTTGATGACTGTGTATCTAAAGTGGAAACCTTTCGTGCATGTGGTCCCGTGTTCGATTTCCGATCCTCGGATACAAACCGTGAATTAATTTAGATCCCACTTTAATCAGTAGGTCCCGCCTCATAAACCTTGGTGCAGAAAAGGCACACTCAGCCCCAGTCAATCAATCAAAACTTACTCAAAATACCAAAACACATTATACGAAATCATATTTTTTTAATCTGTTTGTTATGAATAGTACTACTCTCCACTAGGAAGGAGTACATTAATAGTTTATGAAAGCATAATTGCAGGGCATGTAAACTTCTGTACTACATGAAAGTCTTGAAAATAATTATTAGCTTATTTCAAAGTATGTTGTAAGTATTGAAATGCTTACTTTAAAAAATTCTCATGTTTGATTTGATTTGATTTTAGCGTCCCTTTCAGTAGCGCGGTTATATGAGACGTGAACTTACAGTTTAAAGTAGGATCCTAATCACATGAGCTCCCACCGGGAATTTAATTCGAATTTCCAACCCCACCAGCACATATCCTACCCGCTTAGCCACAAAAGGCTCAAATTCTCATTTGTATTATGTTATTGAGCAGGTATTTACGAAAGTATGAAAGATCATTAAGAATGCCATTTATAATTTTGTTCATACTTCGAAAATAAATGTTTCAGTAGTAACTGTAAAATGATCTGACTTAATTTAGGAAATGTGAGTGAGAAAGCTTATTGAGGTGGCACATACCATTTATTACTTTTCATAGGCCTATATCAATGTAAAATAAAATTAATATTTACCTGAATGAAAATTGGTTGCTACCTATAACTGCCTTTTCATTTGTGAATGTCTTGTAAACCATCTCATGGTGCTTCTTACTGATTCCCGCCAACAATAAATTTCTTAGATTCCTCAACATTGCAAGGAACGGTAGTTTCTTGTTATCTGTAGAATAAATTTCAGGCTGTATTTTCACATTAAGTCTATATTCAAATTTTAATTAGTCCATATTATTATATAAATGGCTGTAATGAAGACTAACAATTATATTAGCTTCGCCAGATTTGTTTAACTGGTGACATAGACATACAGTAGCCACAAAATAATATACTCACTCCACGATCGCTACTTTGTCAAAACAAATAAACTAAATTCAGTAACTTTCATTGATGTTTAGTAATTTCAATTTCCTATAATTTACTTAAAATCGTATTCGAATTGATTCATTAATAGTGAAAAATTTGGTATACTTCAACACACCATAACCAATCAAAACTTCTAAAATAATATAAATCGAAAAAATTACAGTATATATATAAGTAAAAAAAATCCGTATTTTTCAGTCAATATAATTTTAACCTGAATCGTTTGCAACATTAGTACTTAATATTGGATCTTACATTTTCCCTATTAAATTTTAAATACCCTTGTTTTATATGAGTATTTCACCATTATTTTCAACTTGAATTCATTCATAGGATCTACTCTTCGTGCTCCGATTTTTGCATTTGAAATCCCGTTCTGTTATTATATAATATAAAATTATATATATATATATATCTGTTATTTCAGTTAAATCTATTAAAAATATAAGCACTACAGGATCGTGAAACTAGCTTACAATTTGTATAACCAAGCCCATTTAAGATAAACTGGAGAGTGTTGGCATATTCCCAGACCTCTTGCTGTTTGGAAAATAATGAATATTCTGTAAGCATTCATTGGTTCGTATAAGGCAGTGGTTATCAATGTGGGCGATATCGCCCCCCAGTGGGCGTTTTCGCTCTCGAAGGGAGCGGTGGAACAAAAAGGGGCAATCGGGGGCGATAGTCTATGTAGAGGGGTTGAGATTTTATGATCGATTAGACTTTTTCTTAGTATTATTGAATAAGGGCATTCTGCATCCATATGCATTTTACAAATTTTTGCAACGGACTGGCAACGCTCCACAAGAACGATGAGTGACCGATTTCACAACCATTAAGCTGACAGGGATGGAGCACCTGCCAATCAACTCTGAATTCCTCAACCTCTCATGTCTCATTCCAGTCAGCAACTAGCAGTATTCTGTTCTGTTTTGTTCGATTCGGTTGTTATGCAGAGGGCTCTTTACTCATACGAAGAAATAATACATTACAAAAGAAATAATATTTCCTTCCGAACAATCGCAAAGTGGTTAGGTAGAGGAGCAGAGTACTGTGAAGTAAACAAAGAAATAGTATTATTGAGTGAAATTGCTTGTGCTTTAGCATTGAATTCCGTGGAATTTTATTAATTTAATAATGTAAGTAATTTATAGTTGATTCAGAATCGATTAGTTTTAGTGTGTTCTCTGGAGTTTGTACATTTTGAAGAACACTCGTCAACATGCATGAAAAGAAGTGGCGTCAATACTCGTCTGAATACTAGAAATTTGGATTCACTTGGTCTCCTACAAACGTACAACTTTCCTTCTATCTTCTTTGTGAAAAGACCTTTTCAAATGAAGCAATAAAGCAATGAAGCCTTCGCGACTGAGAGATCACCTGCTAATAATCCACCGATAAAACTTTTTCGTTCTTCCAAAATCAGAAGTTAAAATTTGAAAGCCGAAACACTGTAGGGAAGCTGTTTGGAAAATCTGTACAGAATGCCGGAAAAGGACTCCTTTCTTATTATAAAGTGTCTATTAATAGCAAAATATGGATAACCTCACACTATCGGAGAAACATTAATAATGCCCGCCGCTAAGAAATAGTTACGGCCCGGCTCAAATACGTCTATCCAATCCATCCCCTTGAGTAATGATAGTGTTTCCAGAAGAATTGATGAAATGGATGCTGATGTTGAGGAGACACTTATCAACATGTACAAAATACAGAATTTGTAATGTAGATTGATGAATCAACAGTTCGTGATTGCGAAGCATTGCTGATAGGTTACGTCTGTTTCATTATTCAAAATGGCGAGATTATGGAGGAACTGTTGTTCACAAAAACTTAACCACCAACACGAAGGGTTCTTCAATATGTAAGAAGGTGGAAGATTTTTTTTTTTTTTTACGAGGAAAATATCTCTAGCAAAATTGTAGCTTGTGCAAGCGATGGAGCCGCATCCATGATTGGACGAAATCGTAGGTTTACAGCTTATTTGAAAAGAGCTATACATCGTGGTATGACTGTTCACTATGTCATTCATCGACATCATCTTGTTGCTAAAAATTTGAGTGACAGGTTGCACGAGTCTTTGAATTATATTATAAGTGCTGTTAACAAAATGAAGTCCCGTTCTTTGAACGACCGTCTTTTTCGTAAACTCTATAAAGAAAATGACGAAGAATTTGAACGTCTTTCTGTGCACATGGAAGTGAGATGGTTATCAAAAGGAAAGTGTTTATGAACTTTTTAACACAGTAATTGAGTTTCTGCAGACAACTGATCCAAGTCGAAGTGACACTCTTAAAGTTCGACGTCTTGATGTGACCTATTTATCGTATGCGTTCGATAACACTGCACTCACTGATATAAAATGTTTATTTAGTCCATAATTATATGATATATGAATAAATGTATGTATATTTGTTCGTTATAGTCATAGTAATAATAATTCAAATGCAAATTCTGGGGCCGCGGTGGCTCAGTGGTAGAACGTTCACCTCTGGTGCTTGGGGTCCCGGGTTCGATCCCAGCCCCCGCCAAGTGAACTTTGTGGTGGACAAACACCGTGTGCGTGGGTTTTCTCGGGGTTCTCCCGTTTCCTCCCACTTTCTTCATTCCATTTCATTCATTTCTCATAATCACCGCCTCCTTTAGCCTAACCGGCATAACCGTGGGACGTAAAACTCAAAGATTTCATTTCATTTTCAAATGCAAATTCACTCAACTAATAATTGTAGAAATGAATATTTAACACATACACTAAAATATTGCAACATAATATGAATAAAATGAGAAAACACTTCAAATAATGAATAAACTTCGAATTATAAAACACTTATCACTTTCATTGTAATTAATTGAAAAATAAAAGATAAATATTAAAATGAATATATATATCAGTTTGAAGAATAACACTTCACTGTCCACACAGAACACAATACTTATACAGTATACTGCCTGCACACACAATACTGTCCACATTGTCCACCATTCCAATGGAATATCCTCTTCGTTCATTCTCTTTCCATTGAATGAACACTCGATGACTGAATCTTCTGCTCCTATCCTCTTCCCATTGGATAGGGCCAGGTCCAACGATGGAAGTTCTCGACGTTTTCTGCATTCCTCTCTGTCCTATTTTAATTTAGGACTCTCCATTTTTTTAAAAAAAAAATTCGAATGCAGGACGCCAACGTTTATATTTCATCTTTACTATACTGTACTATATTGCGCTGAGACTGATCAAACATGTGATTTACGTCTCTTTTTTCTTTGTTTGTTTGTTTGTTTGTTTGTTGTTAAATCTGCTGCTGCTGCTCCTGCATTCGTGTTATATGGAATGTGAATAAAATATGTGTTCTTCTTATTGGTTGGATCTACGTGTGTTTTTCCTTGTGTTATATTCTTCGTGTGTATAGCAAATGTATATCCTTTACGTGTTATATGTGATTATTATGATAACGTAACCATCGTTAAAAGGAAGTTGACTTGGGATGGGTTAACAAAAGAAATGTAAGTATTTCTTCATTTACTACACTCCTTTCATGTGTATCACACGCGACAGACATGACCCAATTCTCGCCACCTACATGCAACTACACCACATAAACACATGGCACATAATATATTGATACTTGATACTTAAATATACGTATATACAGGATATGATGCTGAATAAGAATATATAGAATATATAGGTAACATAATAGACCTACAAGTATAATCTTAATGATGACTATTATGTGGATATTAACATGAAGAGGGAAATAAACCAATATAAACTCGAATGATGGAGTATTATATTGAGGCAACGTCAGATGTCTACATATGCCAACCTGTATCTATCTTAGGGATGGTCTGACGACTATATGAGGAAGAGCCAACCCACAAAAACCAAATAAACTTACCCACTATAAATACGACCACGAAGACACAAGAGATGTGGTTAACAAAAAGAAGTTATGCTAAGGAAACCCCAAAGACCAAAAAAAAAAAAAAGTAAATAAATAAATAAATAAATAAAAATAATTGCACATGAAGTTAAAGGCGAAGCGTGGTCGTAGGTTTTCAAGGTAAAACTTCAATGTTATTCCTCTAACAACAAAATGAAAACTCTAGTAAAATGTGTACATACTCTAATAACTTCTAATATTTCTATACATTCAATCTTACTTCTTGAAAGCACTACTGGTAGTATTTCTCTAATAGATTAAACCATTTTCGCTCGTCTAAATAACCGTGTCGCACATACCACAAAACACTTGATTGACGAAAGTGTTAAGTATTTTCGTTATTTGTCGTCTTCACTTTCTTCTTTCGCTTGAACCATGCAATCTTCGTTTGCTTTCTTCCTGTTTTCCTCGAAAATGTTATTCAACTAATCTTCATTCGTCGGGATTCAGCAGTGATTAACTTTCTTCCTTTTTCCAGCACTACATGCAACGGTAACAGATGACACGATGAACTAGGTCGAATCACACCCCATATTAACAATTTTCGAATCTCTTCTCGCACTCCTTCCTTTTATTTGTGCGGAATATCGTAAGGTCGAGCAACAATAGGTTCACTTGTATCTACTTCTAGAAGGTACTGAAATTTATTACACAGGCCAGGAAAACGAGCGAACTCCCTTGTGTTTCAATAGCAACTGAAATAATTCTTCTTTCTCGTTTTCGTTAAACAGCGTAGAGCGCGTAACTGCATTCCTTATTTCCTCTACAGTAAAATATAAATCTGGCGGGAAGTCCTCCATTTGCCCACTAGCTTCGTTTTCTATTACAGTTTCTGTGCACCCACTGCAAAACACATTCACTGTTTTCGCGTAGAACTCAGTAAGGTCCTTTATTTCAAACAACACAACAATATTAATTTTATCTTATTTCGCACTTTTGCAATCTACTTTTGCGGAAGTTGTCCAGACTTTCTACCAAGCGCAGTCTCTTCTCATAATCGCTCACTTTATTATGACATTCATTTAATTGCCGTTGTTGATCATTCACTTGGCGCGTGTTTTCTTCAACTGTTCCCCGTACATCTTGCATCGCTTCGGCTAATTCTCGGACACTTTTACGCACTTCTTCACTTGTATTGAAACATTTCAACTCTACTGCTTTGATTTGTTCCGTTAATTCCTGACGCACTACTGAAATACACTCACTCAAATTCTTAATTTCGCTTTGCATTACATTATTCACCTTGTTAATTTCATCAGTTAGGCCTTCTTTGCATAGGGAAATATTTTCTCGGCACTCAGTATGTAATTCCTTAAGATCATCTTTAAGATCACTATTTATTTTCTCTAATTTCGTTGATGCGGTCAACTCTCGCTGCACAGCGAGGATGACCGTCCTAAGATCACCTTCTGCCATGACGACGTGAATACAAGAAATTTGCTAACACAACAATTTGCCTAATTCTTCAAAGAATCTAAGGTTGCTAATGATAAATAATAATAATAATAATAATACTCAAAATTTAGAAAGGACTTTTAGGTTATTCAAAGGACTTGGGATGAATGTGATTGAGTTTAATTTCGCCACGAAATTTTCATGCACCTTATAACACGTCAAGATGGCGGTAAGTATTACGCAGCAAATTTCGATCAACAGGAATGCCTAGGCCTACACCAATTAACACAAAAACTGATAATTTACGAAAAAGAAAAAGGTTACTGATTCGACACATGTCCCGGCACCATTTTTGTGATGTTTGCCGATTTTTGTGATCCAAGTAGAGTAAGCATTACATAAGTAGTTACTGATAGAATATTTCGCCCGAGCGTTAACGACGAAATAAGTTATCACAAAAGTAACAGCTTCTTTCATCGCTAACCACACATAGGCAAAAATTCAAAACAACAACCTTAAACTTATGGATAGAATAAACTTCAGCATCATTTGAACTGGAAAAGAACATACAACAATAATTTGCTAGCATTAATATATATCCTACACCATGCAGAACACAATGGAAAAACACGAGGTGACAACGTTCGGGTCAGAATAACGCCAATGATACGCATAAATTAGAGATTATATTTGATACTAAGTACGATACTAACATGTCCTTAAATGACATGGACAAATTATAACAAGAGAAAATGCGGATGTCTTCTGATTACAAAAGTATAAATGGATGTGCAAAATTTTACATTTGTTATATGAACTGTTTGTCGCAGTGAGTATGAAATGCTTCTTCTCGTAGAATGTGTTGGCGCCGAATGCCAGCTACGTCACGCAGCTTCTCCTTTGTCCCCGCTGCTCACATGAGTCCCACCTACCAAAGTGACATAAGCACAAGTAGGACTGTGATTGGCTGCTGCTGATTGCCAAAGCCGTCGACTGCTTCGTCTGCCTCGTTGCTGATATATTCGTTGCGAGAACGTACAACGATTAGTTACATTATTTGTTTAAAGGTAGCAGCCTTTTAAAATAAAGGGATTAAATTGTCTGAGCTAGGCACATCAAAAATAATGCACAAACAAGTTTATTACACCGCGTATATATTAAAGAGAGACGACGGAACAATTCTTACTGATACAGATAGCATCTTGAATAGATGGAAAGATATCTTTGATGATTTGCTTTTGCTTAACACGCAGCCGAAAATTAAAGTTCGTGGGAAAAGATAAATGAACAGCAGAACCATAAATTTCAGAGCCTAGCCGAACAGAAGTAGAAATTTCTATAAAGAAATTAAAGAAACACAAATCTCCGGGCGTAGACCAAATTCTTGCTGAATTAATTTTAGCTAGAGGGGAAAATTGTGGAACAAGATACATAAACTTATTCTCCTTATCTGGAACAAGGAGGAATTACCACAAGAGTGGAAAGAATGAATCATTGTTCCAGTTCATAAGAAAGACGACAAAGCGGACTGTAATAATTATCGAGGCTTTTTTGTTGTGTCAACATCCTATAAAATCCTCTCAAACATTTTATTAGCAAGATTGATCAGATACGCGGATGAAACTATTGGAGATTATCAGTGCGGATTTAAACGAAAACAATCAACTATGGACCAGATATTTACCATTTGACAAATACTCGAGAAGAAATTGGAGTACAATACGCCGGTACTATTTATTGACTTTAGGAAGGCTTACGATTCTATTAGGAGATAAACAACATTCTTGCAGAATCTGAAATACCGAAAAAGCTAGTTAGATTAATTAACATGTGTTTAAACGAATCCTAAAGACAATTCTTGTCCACGAGCTTCCTCGTCGAGAATGGACTGAAACAAGGAGATGCGTTGTCGACAATATTATTCTACTTTATTCTGGAGTACACTATCAGGAAAATTAAAGATAGCAACCAGGGCCAGAGCTGAATGGTATTCACCAGGTTATGGCGTATGCTGATGATGTAAATCTGGTAGGAGATGATAATAGAAGAACAATAGAAAGAAATGCAGAGACATTATTAAATGCTTGCAGGTTTAGAAGTAAATGCAGAAAAAACTAAATACATGAAATTTCACTGAGATCGTAATTATGGATGCGCCAAACTATCAAATAATATTTTCGTTCAAGTGGGTATTTTCAAGTATCTACGACCAATATTAATAGACCAAAATCATATCTACGAAGAAATCCAATCGGAAAACGTCCATTAAGAAGACCTAGACGCAGATGGAAGGACAATATTAAGATGAATCTCGCAGAAATAGAAATACAAAGCAGAAACTGGATTCAGTTGGATAAGGACAGAAGTCATTCGAGAGATCTTACGAATGCGGCATTGACCTTCCGGGTTCTATAGGCCATAGAGTTAGTTCTTTTTAGGAAAAAAAATATTTTATGAAATATAACGGAAATTCAGAAGATTTATATTTTGTCCGTATGTAGATAGATAAAACAAAGCACAACTAATACGTATGCATAGTAAACATATACTGGCAATACAACTAGTTGATGGAGAAATGATCCCAATAAATTCCTTTGAACTGGAAGCATTTTATATGTCAATGAGATAAATATTTAAAAAAACAATGGTAGTGATTAAGACAAAACTCGTTGGATTGAGTTCTGACCCTTTTAGCCCCTACTCTACGATTTCGAACATGCTATTATTTCCATTTTTACCTTCATTTTTAATATTTCAGTGCAATCAGCAGCTTGCGTGTATCTTTTCACTTCTCTTATTTTAATACCTTCATTCTCACCATCGTACTTAATCCGATTGGGTAGAGAAGCGTGATTAACTAAGCAAACTCATCACCATCACAACGCTGAACACGTAATTCAGATTTTGACCGTTTCCGATTTTGAAAACGCTCCTGCGTACACTGTAAGTCATTACTCGACACCTTGTATATCACATCGTCATTAACAAATCGATATAATAACTTACTTTAAGTAACAAGTAAAAACTTTTGACTGTTATTGAAAATTTTGAGTTGCAAGCGGAGCGAGCAAGAGAAATTTTAACAAATGTATTTCTTTGCAAAGTGACAACAATATTGACTTAATAAGGCAATAATTCTTTTACGGAACGACGCGTCGTTTACTCTTTTCCGACACCTTTTCTTTCTTCTTGCACGTTCGGCGCCTTCTTGCTATCATCGTCTGGGGCGACAACTCCACTCGCCCTCCCCCCTGGCTACGGCTCTGATTAGAAGAGAGGTAAATTGTTCCAGCTATTATTTTACAGTGTACTTTCTATTCCTGTGGGTTTTTAAAAAGAGATTTGTGACCTTCTGCTTGCTTTTATGTGATAAGGGGACTAAACATTTTTGCTTTTCTCGTAGAAAAATATAATACTTTGCTTCGTCCAAGTCTTAAATTCGACCGTGTTCCTTGGTAGATTGGGTTAAGATGGCGGGGGATGCTCAGAACAATCACATTCACCCAAGGGGGCGCTAGGCTCGAAAAACGGTTGAGAACCACTGGTATAAGGGAATGAAGAGGAGGAATCAGATATTGAACTACAAAGAAACCATTTATCTCCATTTTAGGTAAGAAAGACTTTCTAACCAGCTGTGATACATAGAATTTGTACTTTTTCCTGAACACTGTACATTTACATTTGTATCCTTCATCAGCATTCTAAACCAATACAAAAAGCATTGCAAATGAATGTAAATATGTCATACCCAGCAATTGTTCCCAAGTACTGGCATTATTTCCTTTCATTGAAACTTGTGTTTCCCATGTCTCTGGAATTGGTAGCTTCATTCTCTTGCCTGCGAGCTGTGGATCAAATGTTCCCACTAAACCCAAAGCGCGGAACGATTCTTCATCATTTGGATACCTGCAATACATTTATTTTATGAACAACAAATAATAATAGTATCTGAAACGCATTACTTAAACAAAAAATGTATTAATAACAGTCCTGTATTAATCGAAAGAATCGCGACACATAAAGACCTCGGAGTATTATTCGATGAGAAACTCAACATTTGCTGATCACATCACTTTTACTGTTAAGAGTGCTATGATAATACTGAGTATTCTTTACAGATTTACGAGCGGTCCCGGGTTCGATTCCTTGTGGGGGTACTCGGTCGAAATGTGTAAAAGCTTTTTCAGACCAGCCACCCTGAATGAGGTTTTCCTGAGTTTTCCTCATTCACACCAGGCAAATGTCGAGGTGGTACCTAGCTTATAGGTCCCAGGCCGTTTCCTTCCTTTCCCAATCCTTTCTTCCTTCCCTTTCCCCGGATTGTGTGCTCGCCGAGGGACGTCATCCCTCAAAACGTGAAGGGCAAAATGGCCTTAGATGCCGAAAGCCCAGAACACTAAATCCTACATCATAAATCTTTACAGATTTACTGAAGTTCGCGATTCTCAAATCACTCAGTATTTTCTTCAAAGCTTTTATATCTCCCAAAATTGAATATTTCTCACCGATATGGAATAAGACCAGTACTTCAAACTTATCCCGTTAAGATTCTGTCAATAGCTTTTTTCTTGCCATTGTCAAACAAAGAGCTCCTTCAGTGCATAGTCTTAATAAAACAGAGCTCCTAAACAAACTCAATATTCAGACTCCACTTACTCGACATATGGTGGTATATTTGCTGTTTCTCCATAAAATTATCAATGGGAGAATTTACTCCGAATTGTAAGTCTTCGCTCTCAATCTTCGCGTAACTTCTCGCCTTACTCGCAGTCATACGTTACTTACACATGTAAAGTCTCTGTAAATATGTTATATATTCTATGTATATATATTTTTGTTATTTTTTATATTTTAAATTTGTCTTCTTTCTTTTTTGTTATATCTTATATACGTTGTTACATTGTTTCAGTGTAAAATAGACATTGATCTGTATCTGAAACATTTATAAATAAATAAATAAGTATAAAGATAAAAGAAAACTTTACTCCCTACTTTTTCTCCTCCGTATGTGATAAAGCTCGTATATCAAAACCGCCTATTGTGTTTTGTAAGTGTTACTATTTCGATATGCTAACAGGGACAACATTTAATAAATACCATAACCTCTTAGAAATCTGTTCTTCAAAATAAACAATTATCCTTCTTCCTATAATTACTCTTTTAAAGTTCTAATTCTGTTAATTCTAACTTTCACTTCAAAATTCACATATATCTGGTTCTATCTTTATTATGAACCATTAACTTCGTTTGCTGTAATGTTGTTTCCGGTTTAGACCCTATCCTCGTCAATCTTTAAAAACTGGCACGAAAACTTAGGAACTGAAAAAAAAAAAATGCAACTAAATTTCACGATAACTATATGTAAGTTATCGGTGGGCATATACGGAATAGTTACCGTCTGTTATGCAAACTCTTTTACTTCGAAAAATAAGGAAAAGTGCGGAAAAGCACGAGCTATAACAACTAACTATACGAATTAAGAGAAAGAAAACGAAAACCCACGTTTTTCTAGGTCGTCGTCTTACAGTGTTACCAACTACAACCCTCTATATCCAATACATATCACCTATGCTAGCGACTAGAGACGTGTTCCGCCCATATTAGGCGTCTTGATCTAACTACTCGTGTATCTGATGTCATATATCCGCACTGTACTTTCTCCATGAACACAACTGAAGCATAAAATTATACGGTAACTTCAGAATGTTCTCAGTTAAAATGACCACAATACTGTATATTATTCTATGATCAACAAAAAACATATTAATACAAACATTTGGTGAGCATTATGCCTCTATTAATAAATTATTAATTCTTATTTCAAATTATGTATCAACAATAAATACAGGACGAATCATTGGTTTCCAGAAGTTAGATACTGGTCAAAAATATCATTATTAAATTGTAAATGAGTCAATGGTGGTTCAGATATCAGAACTATCATGTATTCTTTATAATCCGGACTCCTGCATTCAAATATCACCATATCACCATGAAAATTCTGTATCACTGTTTTCTTTAGATATCTTATGTATTCACTACCAGATATGTGTACCAAAAGTACGTACGTTTTCCCATAACTCTCGCAGTTTTTAATTTTCGAGTTATATATTTTTGTAACTCTTCAGCACACTTCCCGTTGATATCTACATATCACAATTCCAATCTTCGTATCCTACAATCAAAAGTCTTTTTAGGGGAGGGGGGGGTTATGTTTTAGACACTGGAAAATTACACTTCCAACGGCACTTCTGGATTCAAAACAGCTGCCTTGCAACCAATCCTTCACTTTTTGAAAACAGACATAGGTCACTGAGGCTTTCTTCTTATCCAGCTGACGAGGGATCTAATATGAAATGGCCGTGCACAACTTCAAGTGGTCTGTCAAAATTCTTTCCACGATGCAATGATAGAATCCTGGAAGGTTACAAATATCCTTAAAAGTTAGCTTTCTGTCTTCCGTGACCAGGGCCTGAAGACGAACAATGTTTCCTACGATACTTACACAAACTGAGCTTCCAGGACTTCCAGATAATCAGTTAATCTCAGTCCTCCATAAATTCACGCACACATTTCCACATAGTATACTCAGAATGGGTAGTTCCCCCACAAACATCTACCAACTGGCGATGAATATCAAGTTTTTTCACATGTAGATAAAAAAATTATTAGGCATCTCTATGGTGAAATAAGTACTTTCAAATCACTATCAAAAAATGCTTTCCTTCACAGATGAATTGATTAAAAACATAGTTAGAAGCTTGAAATTTTGCATAGTTAAGTCTCGAAGTCTAAAGTTAATTCATGTGAAATTATATTAATCTACCCTTACTAGTCTTTGAACTATAACAAAATGATAGGTAATTTTGGCACGCACAACATATGTACTGATCTTCATATGCTTTAGGACAGTCTGATGTTTGTTTCTGGTATGTTTAGTTAGTCGAGATCTGAAAGACGTAAAGAGTAATTTTCGTGAAAATATTGAATTGGTTATTCCTGCAATCTCCGGTTTACTTAAGTCTGCAAAAATTCAGATTTAGAAGGTGCCGACAAACAGTCTTAGTACAATACTTTCATCAAACCATTTACTTATTTATTAAAGAAGTTTCAGACACAGCCTGCAAGGCAAATTTATACTAGAAGCTTTAAAATTTAACAATGCTACTAACAACAATATCGATAACGGGAAAAGAAATGGAACGAACTAGGTCAAGGCCTAAATCTAATGCTGGATTCCGGCATTCTCTGAAGAACTGAAGAAAATCTGTAAAAACCTTAATCAAGATAGTGGCCATCAGATTCAAACTCAGGGTCTCACAACTGCAAAGTAAGAACGCTATGACTTATTTACGCCCATTCGGTTAACAGAACTTCAACTACTCTTCGTGAGCTGCGTGGTAGAGAAAAACTAGTTGATTTTTGACAGTAGCATGTTCTGATTCAGCTAAACACTATCGAAATTCTAAAGCTCATAAAGCTGAATTTCGCACCTCAGTGTAGTTAAAACTTTTTAAACACTGCACACTGATTTACCTCTCTTTCAAGATAATCCTTTAGTAAATTTACATCTTATGCATTCCATTTAACAGGCTCTTTTGACTTTTACATACTCTTTTTAACTGTCAGCAGACAATAATAAGCTATTCATATTATTAGTTATTATCTGTTATACTCCAATGCTTCGCTATATTCAGCTGCAAAAATATAAACTTTTACTTCTATAATTACAGCTAAATTTTAGTAGTAGGAATTTCGGTGTTACTATTCCAAATTTCTTGTATCAGAGAAAAAAATTAACTGCTTTTAATAAGATAGACATTCAATATTATAATTTTACTTAAGATTGTTATGTTTGCCTGAAAGTGTATTTAATAAAAAAGGAAAGCTTTTAGACACCTGAAGTACTGCAAACTAACGTTCAACTTACTTTTTTCCTAAAAGGCATAGAACATGATCGACTGGGCTGGATATATGAAGCATTCTGACAAGTAACTTCAAATTAAAACTTCTTTTCTTTAATTCCTCTTCTGGTGTCCAGTCTAAATCATCATCATCATCGTTCACATCTATCTCACCAAATGGACACAACTCAGAAGCATTAGATTCATCATCAGTCTTTCCACTAATGTCTATTTCTCCTTGTTCAGAATTATTCTCTTCGTCTGATAAAACCATATCTTGATGGACCGAAGACTCTTCCGTTTCCTGTAAACAAGCAGCATATCGAAAATTAAAAAGACAATACTCATTTTCTTTTATAGAGAAGGTGCAATCTAATTTTCAGTTATTAGCTACGACCTTTAACTAGTTAGATTTCATAGAAAGGGTTAAAAAGTGGTATATGGGTTGCAAATTAGAAACTGTGAGATGACTAAACTTCCAAACTAAGCTATGCGTAAGTATTAAAAATCTTATGGAACGCCTATCTGGTTGTCAACAGATATCAGAGCAGAAATGTTGAAAGACACCCAAAAGTGTTTTCTCGGAATCGATTCAGTCTTCATCTCTTTCCTTAACACTCCATTTAAACGGGTTAAGCACAATCATCAAGCAATTTCAGGACCATCTAAACACCTTAAGAATCTAAGCACTCCATAAAGCAAACGAACATTTTGCACAAAACTTCTTCGCTTATGTAAAGGAAAGCATACAAATATTTCATCATCAAGACCAAAGATTCCAAAGTAAATCTAGATAAAGGCACTTAGACAAGCAATAGGACTACAACATAGATTACAGCAAAGAATAAAATATTTTATGCACTGTTACTCCACCAAAATTTCCAGACTTCTGTTAGGAAACTTCACAAAACATCCATCGAGTTCAGAGTTATTGGACATGGAAACACTATTGTTTCAAAATGAGAAGATGGAGGACAATATATGCTAACCAAAAGTTATTTTCTAAGCAGTTACTCGTATCAATTGTACGAAAAGGAAAAAAGGCTCACAAAGCTACTAAATTTCGACCTCAGGTGGAGAAGTTATCCTTTTTCCCACCATCAGAGGAAAATATGAATTAAAATGTAGTTCAAGAAGAAACGCGGATATTACAACTTCAATAAGAAAACAGTGAGGTTTGCAAAATACTGTGGAAAAATGATACCCTAAGATGTACTACACAGGTAACAATATTTCCTCTCTTTTATACAAATCAGTGTGTTAAAATACATACATTAAAGAATACTTTTTAACTCTGATATCTGTTGACGTCTACATATCACATCATTCTGTATATAGGTGTTGGTATGGAAATTGGTTATTTGTAGTTGTGCGGAAAGTGTGTTGGAAATTGGGCACATCGTCGGCGGCAATTCAAAACCTGCTATGTGCATTTTGCAGGAGAAGCGAAAAACAGTATCCTGGTTAGCTTTTTGGCTTTATAAAAGTGATGTTATAAGTAATATTTGATGCTGCACGTAACTTGATACCTTTTCAAGTAACTTGAGAAGGTACCAGTTACGTGCAGCATCAAATATTACTTATAACATCACTTTTATAAAGCGAAAAATCTAACCAGGATACTGTTTTTCGCTTCTCCTGCAAAATGCACATAGCAGGTTTTGAATTGCCGCCGACGACATGCTCTGTCGGTTGATATTGGCCTAAGTTGATATTCTGTGGTAACAACTGAACGTGTAATTTACCTTAGATTGTAATTCTATAGTACGGTATACAATTTTAAAACAATAGTACTTAGTGGTCTTAAAAGCGAATACAATTCAAGAGAAGTGTAAAGTATCAAAAGTTTTGGCCACTTTATTCCAGTCTGTACGAAACTATTGCTCAGACGTCACAAACGAACATTTTTGCGCTGTTATCAATGAAGCCCAAAAATATTCAATCGGACGAAGCTATTTGCAATTTGGAAGATTTATCGCTTTCTCAACAAATTTTACTTTGTTTTTTTCATACCTTGCACAACCATAGATCCATAGTGTGAAGCCTCTAAGTCGAGCCAAAATAATGTCTCACTACTGTGCTTTTCGATCGTTGGTGAAAGTCGATTCTTGAGGCATTCCTTCACACATAAGTTAGTTATCATCGACGAGGTCGTAGAAATGGACGTCACTTCGACCTTTCGATCGTTGGTGAAAATCGATTGTTAAGGCATTCCTAGACTATTCGGTTAACATTGACTAGGTTGGAGACATGACAATGTGACACAATGTTTTTTTGGAGAGAATCGAGACATATAATATTCTGACGCGCATTTCCGCAGTATATTCATTCTGTTTTGTATTCAAGACTCACTGGACTTTGTTCCCGAACTGCTTGCGTTAGATTATTGAAAGAATACTCCGTACCATATTTTTAATTGGTTTACACTGCACCAACACTAATTCCTTCCAGCTCCGAATAATGGCACGCACGGAAATAGTGGAAGTATTTTGTGGATTCCACTTTCCACAATGTGTCTCGTTTTATATAGCCTCGGTGCTAAAGACGGATGTCAAACCTTAATCAATCCAAATACAGAACACTTTTTCCTACTCACGGTTCAGTCGCATATTCTTTACTATGATTTTCATTGAAATCCATTTACAGAGAATATGGTGTGAGAAAAAATATTATTTCATCCATTTTTCATATCAAGTTAGAAACTAAATTTGTTACTACTTTACTTACAGACTCAGGTTTTGCTCCCTTTTTCTTCTTCTTTCGTTTGTTGTATTTGGCCAGCTGATGGGCATCAAACTCACTAAATTTTTTTACCATTACCTTTCTTAACGCAGATGGCAACGAACCATATCGAATCGAACTGTCTCCAAAATGCTAAGAGGAAAAAAAGAAGAAAAAAATGTTAATTTTTAAACAAAGTGTGAATAACAAAATAGTTTCACTGTCCACTTATCACTGCGAACTGATCACTTGTATTAGCATTTAATTTATAACAGGTATCCCACTCGAAGGTAGTCCCGGTAATATTCATTTGCTTGCTATGTTAATATTCCAAAACTTTCGTGTATATTTTTGAAGAATTTTAATTCGTCCACAAGAAAGTATAGGCGGCAACACGGAAAAAGACTGTTGCACAAACTTGCTTCTTGCTTGAGCACAGCTGAAGTCAAACCACTTTTTCCGGTCAGATTATCACGAAAACAATGGCCTCCCAAGATCACCAGATTTGTACCACCTAGCTTAGCTTTTTCCTATGGGGTCATCTAAAAGGGAGTGTCTACACAACAAACCACACACACTGGATGAGTTGAGGGAGAACATTCTGCATGAGATCTAGACTGTGATACTACAGGTTATGGTACCCAACTTCAAAAACTGCAACGTCGTGTTCAGTTCTGTTTGGAAGCTCAGGAACAACATGTCCAGCATCTCCTATGACAACCTAATTTCACTTAATTTCTTATGTAAGAAGCATGGCATGTAAATGTCTTATTTCCTCTTTTACTTTTTTGCTTTTTAAACCAATGTTTTCCCGGATTACCTTCGAGTCAGGCTACTAGGTCGAAATTAAATATGACAATAAATGTTACTGATTACAGCTAGTAGGTTAAAATAAATGATGATGAATAAATCATGAAATATGATGAATAATAAAGTCATGGGAGAAATATTGGGGAAACCAACGAGATGCTATTTTTTTGCCACTGGAAGTAGGATTCGAACAAAAATGAAATTAAATGGAAGTTTTACGTCCCACGATTATGCCGGCTGGGCTAAAGGAGACGGTGATTATGAGAAACGAAGGAAATGGTGGAATGAAGAAAGTGAAAGGAAACGGGAAAACCCCGAGAAAAACCCACGCACACAGTGTTTGTTCACCACAAAGTTCACTTGGCGCGAGCTGGGATCAAACCAAGAACCCCATGCATAGAAGTAGGATTCGAATCCATGAGTTTATGCTTCAGAATCAAGTGCTCTATAATACGCTTTCAAGATTCCTATTTAATTCAAATTTGTAATCGACCATATTTTGTCCCTTAGATAATTTAATATAAAATATTCATGAACAGCCTTGGTTTCTGGAAAAATAAGTTAATTTGGAGCAAAATAATTCGGGATATTCGTTATCGTAATTTTAATAAACACTTCCGTTTAAAGTTTACCTGCAATCTACTTCTTGATTCTATTTCAATACTTTTTTCCCCTTTTGTTTGTTTGTTCATTAAAAATTAAATAAACACAGTGATCATATTTTCTATATTTGTAAACTCTCAGCAGTGAAGTTACTTGGGCAGCCTATTAAAATTTTCGATTTCATTGTACGTAAATAGTTAGCGTTTCCCACCTTTGGTGCATACCTGATGTCAATTCCCGATGTGAGCTCATGATGTTCGTATTCTGTGTTCAAAGGAGGTTAAAGTCTCATTTATTCGTCGGAATTTTCAACACAACTAACGATTTTACAGAGTTCATATTATATATACTTTCTGTTAGAAGTTAATGAGTTGATAACCTGGAGGGTTTCACTGTACTACTAACTCCCTTTCTTATTTAAATTCTAGTTTTTTCCACTTAAATAAATATTATATGCGCTTACACGGTAATCACTTCTCCAAGAGGAAGAGGAGGACGAGGACGAGAAGAAGAAGAAGAAGAAGAAGAAGGAAGAGGAGGATTGAGGATTTATATTTCTGGGCTTTCGGCATCTATGGCCATGTTGGCCTTAACGTATGAGGGATGACGTCCCTAGCCGAGCACACTATCCGGGGAAAGGGAAGGAGGAAAGGAAGAAAGCGGCCTGGGACCTATATGTTAGGTACCACCCTGACATTTGCCTGGTGTGAATGAGGAAAATCTCATTCAGGATGACTGGCCTGAAAAAGCTTTTTACACTTTTTCGACCGAGTGTTCCCACTGGGAATTGCAGAGGAGAAGGTGGTGGTGGTGGTGGTGGTGGTACATACAAAACTAATATACAATTGAACCTAAGCATTTACAGCAAGTATTTTCCCTCTGGTAATTAACTCCTACAAAATATTATATCGAAAAATGGAGGAAACAACCGATTTTTATCACACCAAATTCTCTATAGGTGCGAATTCGATTATGCACAAAGAATGAAAATAATTCACTTCAGTGTACCGTGCCGATGCGTTAACTACTATGCTACTCAGTACATTCCGTCTATGAGTAACGGAATACAGACTTCCAAGACTGGGTAGCTTCGTGGTTAGCGCATCGGCATGGTACACCAAAGATTCTGGGTTCGAGTGCCGGTCCTGTCGTGCATCACTGAAATCGCATCTATAGAGGAACTGGTGTGTTAAAAATCGGATGTTTCCTCCATTTATCACTATAATATATAATACAACTGTCAGAGGTGTTCTGAATGTAGATACTGGATTCTCTAAGCACAACAGGAGTTGTGGTACAAACTATGTGGTCTTGAGTGAATCAACTTCAACACCAACCTCAAGAGTAAGGAAATGTATGGCTATTCAGAGAGCGGACTGAGTAGCATAATGGTTAACGCATCGGAACGATACGGCGAAGATTCCAGGTCCGAATCTCGGTCCAGTCGTGTATTTTTTCACTCTTTGCATAACCTACCAAATACTTTTGTTTCAATCTTCTAAAATTTCTCCCTCTCTCTCTTCATTCAATTCTACGCTATTCAATACGGTCAAACTACAATACAGTGACCATCATATCTTTAAAAAAAAAGTAAAAGAAGAAAAAAAAGCAACTTCCTTTCACTTACCTCACAGAGCCGATTAACTTATCTTTAGGTTATTTTCATCGTCTCCGATGTCTCATAGTCTCTTTTATTATATTAAATTGAACTCCAAAAGTTTGAAATTACCTGGTAAAAATCTGCAACATCAATCCAGTCAGAAGGCAGTCTTACAGATCCTTGAAAATATTTCTTCAGGAAATATCTGCATTGTTTATTATAAGCCGCAAAGGCTAAGAGATAATTCGTTACAGTTCTCATATTAAGATTATTTCTAGAGTAGTACGCAACCTGCAAAAAGAAAGGAATTACTGCAATGTTTTTCAGACATTATCTCGACCAAAAGTTGATATTACATATAGTTTCCGTAGCACCATAGATATAATTTTGACGAAAGTAACACTTAAAAAAATCATTATCGAAGTAACAGGATAAGAAACAAATATAATGATTAATTCTTACTTTAAAAGTTTTAATACCATGGCGCTTGTATACAACGCAAACGCGGTACACAGGGTGTTCAAAACACATAGCATTTAACTTACAAACATGTAATCAACCTGATGTTCTATTTATACACACAAGCAGTAGTTCGAGCACGTAGACGATCGTACTGATGCAGTATATCTGTTTCGAGCATGACACTCACGCTTGCTGTATGTCTTGGCATAGCTTAAAGATGATCTTGACAGAGCCCAGCTGGCATTCAGGTGCTTGTCCCAGCTTGACCCATACTGCTCGATACGGCTTAGCACATCAAGCAGGTCTGACTACTTATATACAAATAGAGCATCCTATCGGTATGAGAACGCGCGATATCTTGCTAGATGAGATTCTTCAAAATGTGCAGACAAAGTCAGAGAACGGGAATGACGATTGTACAATGTAATAGTCATATTCCCCTAAATGAATGCCAGAGAACAGCGTATTGTTAACTTATCCTGCTTCTCGAACACCAAAATGTCAGCTGTGGTTTCCGTATGATGGCTGCGAAAACCTGAATTTACCTGCTCACTTACATGTCTACGGCCGTTACTGTATTCGTGGTAGAAATGACTCTCATTACCGAGTATCATCACTCTCTATTTGGCTTGCGATCACAGTTTCAGGACATCACCGAAGACGTTCAAGCGATAAGAACGTGTCAGAGCTACGTAAGAGAGAAGAGCACAAACATAGACTTGCCTCCTACAACCGATTTTTAGTGTGCGTGGCCTCACATGGACAACCGGCAGCTCTGATTGAACTAGTGATACCCACTTAGGGGTTTCTCACTTAGGGGCGGCCCGAACAACCCTTCTGTCCCAGTAACCCCGGTACGTTGCGGGGACACGTTTGCTATGGGAACCCTCTCTCTCGTATCGTGTACTCCACCAAAAGACCGCTAACATGACATGACCTATGCGAATGGCAGTGCTGTGCAACATCCCCCTACCTCTTGCAATCAACTATACGATCACGTTCTAAACCACTCAATTGTCCAATAAGCACTCGCTGTTTCTGGAACTGTAGATACAGACTGTGATCCAAATTCAGTTGATTCACACATACCACTACACTCGCTGTGTTATCTAACAACCTTCAAACTATCAGAAGCATATCCTCTACAAACACTAGGATCAGGTTGCCCTTTCCGCTTGCTGTGTACTTGGACCTTCAGACCAAGATTCGAATGCCCTCAATAGGCATATTATGTAGTGTCAATTTCGTCCAAATTGGACGATGCATATAAGGTGTTCTTAAATACGTGAAATAAAAGCAAGGATAGGAATGGCGAAAGAAGCCTTTAAAAGAAAGAAGTTTGTTTTGTGGGACCTTGAACAAAGAGTTGAGAAAATGACTCATAAAATGCTTCGTGTGGAGTGTTGTGCTGTATGGGGCGGAAACGTGGACATTGCGTAAGGGTGACGAAAATCGACTGGAAGCCTTCGAAATGTGGGTGTGGAGAAGAATGGAAAGAGTTAGTTGGGTCGAGCGGAAAACGAATGAGAGAGTGTTAGAAATGGTGGGTGAGAAAAGAACACTTTTAGATATTATTAGGAAGAGGAAGAGAAACTGGTTGGGACATTGCCTAAGAAGAGATTGTATCATGAGGGACGTCCTAGAGGGTATGGTGGCGGGAAAGAGAGGGAGGGGGCGAAGGAGACTACAATTAATGGATGATATTAAAACAGAAAGATCATACGCGAAGACGAAAAGGTTAGCGGAGGATCGTGGAGCATGGAAGCTTCTCAGCTGCGGCAAGTGACCTGCCAATAAAGGCAGAATACCTATGATGATGATAAATACGTTTCCATCAATATATAAATATATATATATAAATCACAATACAAGGGTACTCATTACAGAAATGAAACACCCAGCCAAGTGAAAACACGTATAATAGATTAACTTCAAACTTTCAAAACATCTTGACTCCTAAAAGTGTAAGAGATGAGGACAACAGGTTTTTCACAAAGAAAAACGTACAAAGGTCCTCCGATTCTGTGTTATTTGACTGAATATGGCTGACCAGCAAATATGACCAGAAGCTTTGACCTTTCTTTTTTATTTTTTTTTCAAAATATTTTCTTATCTTACCTATGTTGAAAAGATATCTTAGATAATTTTAACAAAAGAGACACTGACCAAAGCTTAAAACTTTACTTTATTTTAAATTATAATTTGTAACTGTTTCGGATATCTAGCATATCCTTCTTCAGACACTATCGAAATTAATGAAAATACAGAAATACAGAAATAATTATGAACACATGGGAGAAAAAGGTGAAAGAAGAAGGGTGTAAGAACTTGATCATATTTTGTAGGTATGTGGATGACTGTCTAGGCTTGTGGAAAGGGACTAGGAGACAATTAGAGAACTTCAAAGATAGTGTGGAAGATAAAGAAAAAGGCATAAGCTTGGAAATGGAGTTGGAACAGGGTGTCTACTGAATACCAGAAAGTAAATTCATGACTTTTTCATGACTTTTCATGACCTTTTTGTTCAAATTTTCATGACCATGGCGATAAAAATTTACCATTAGTAATAATAAACCCCTACCATCAGTGGTGCATCGGTTAAGATGAAGATCACATTATGTTCTTATTTGTCTAATGTACATAATGTCGATTAGCTGACAACTAATTTTAAAATCCAAGAGCAGGCAGTAAACAAAATTTTTAATTGCGGTTCAAGTATGGGTTTAAGGCTTACCAGGTTCTATAGATTTAAAAAAATCTTGTGAACAGTCCCGTTACATTCAGCTAGGTTTTTTATCTGCATTTTACGTACTCTGAATTCTACATTTATAATTTTCGTTTACAAGAAGACTGATTACGTAAATATAAAATTCTTTTTCATCGTGTCATATTTGAAATTAGCGTACATAAACATACTGATAAGACCTACTGAATTTGTTCATAATGGAACCTTCATCCTGGATGGGGTCTGATGCCTTCTTTCTTCTCTTTTTTCAAAGGTACTTTTACAAATATTTTTTTCTCACAGTCTGCATACTAGTATCACAACAAAACTTAAAAAAAAGTGAACACAAAAATGGACATCTTATTGAATATCACAAGTGCAACTCCTTTTTCAATGAGTTAATTTGAACATCAATTCCATCAAGTTCTGAAGTTACTGAGAGCTTTACGTTTCAGTTCCAAACATACACAATTTACATTTCTTAGAAGTAAAGAAATAGCAGATCAGAAAGTTGGACAGTAAAAAGTTGTTACTATATTACAGAGACTAGAAGATGAAATGGGGACCAGCTAGGAAGACAGTAAAGTACCAGTTAGCCAGCACTAACTGGTGGGGGAAATTCTCACAATTACTGACCTGATACAACTGTTTCAGTACATACAGTATGAGGTATAAAAGTATGAAGTATAAAAATATACTCTGAGATTTCAGATTTTCATGACCAGTTGGGTAAATAAAGGACTTTTTCATGGCTTTCATGACCACTAAGCAAAATATATGACTTTTTCATGACTTTCATGACCTGTAGACATCCTGTGGAAGAAAATGGAAGAATAAACTTTTTACACATGACCATAATAAAACAAGGAGAAGGCCTGGTTACGAGGTGGTACCAGAAAGAGTGCTCAGCTGGAGTGTACTGCCATGAGAGGAGCGACGTGGATAGGAGTACAAAGAGAAATTTCATAACAAATATGATAAGAAGAATAGAAATGATGGAGGACGAAGAGGAAGGAAGGAAGGAGAGCATACAGAAATTCTACAGACAGTTAGAGAAGAACGGTTACAGCAAGAAAGAGTTAGAGAAGGAAGAAGAACGCAGGAAGAGGAAGAGAGGGAGAAAGAAGAATGAAGAGGATGAGAGTGGAAAATGGCATGGCATAGAAAGTATGGGAGAAGAAACGGAGAAACTGAAGGATTTATTGAAGAAAGGAGGGGTCAGAACTTATAGAAAGAGTGGAGAAACTTTATTAAGATCAATAAAGAAGAAGAATAGAAAAGGAACTAAAAAGATTAATGAAGAGGAAGAAGGGGTCATCTACAGGGTATGGTGTGAGGACTGCGATATGTCATATATAGGAGAGACAGGAAAGAGAATGAAAGAAAGGATAAAACAACATGAAGATGATGTTAGGAGGAAAAAAGATACCAATGCCATATACAAACATGTTAAGGAGACGAATCACGGAATTAATTGGGATGAGACGGAAGTATTGGAGATGGAGAAAAGAATGATAATAAGGAAGTGGAAAGAAGCGGATTGGATAAAGAAGGTAGGAAGAGATAAACTGATGAACTGGACAGGGGGCTTACCAATTAATGAATTATGGCAAGGAAGTTTGAATAGCATAGAGAAAAAGAAAAAGAATAATAATAATAAAAAAAGGCCCTTATAAGAACCAAAAATGAAGGAACGTGATTAATTGGAAAGTGAACACGAAGACTTATAGGATTGGCTGAAGGCCTCAGTAAATAAGAAAAATAAATAAATAAATAAATAAATAAATAAAAATAAAAAAAGTACAACAATGACTATATATATGTCTGTTAAAAGAATTAAATTTTTTTTATAACAATGACTATATATATGACGGTTAAAGAATTTAAACTTTGTTATAACAACATTTATATATATGTGTCTGCATTTTCATTAATTTCGATAGTGTCTGAAGAAGGATATGCTAGATATCCGAAACAGTTACAAATTATAATTTAAAATAAAGTAAAGTTTTAAGCTTTGGTCAGTGTCTCTTTTGTTAAAACAATTAATCCAAAGCCATGAATAGTCTTACTATCTTAGATAATGTAGTTGGAATAAAGGAATCCGTTTTCAAGAAAACAAATTACTATAAAACAGCAAAAAACACTATCACATAATATAAAGAAAGTAAATTATAACCTTTCGCAAAAAAGTTTTATCAGATAAGGACAGGACGAAAAGTTTGAAAAAATATCAGTCGCTGCGCATCCTGCTAAGCAACGCCATGACGGCATTTATTCACGTGACAGTGCCGCCAAATAAAAAATACAAAAACTCAGTGGAGAAAGAAAAACTCAGATTTGGCTGGTAACAGTGCACCAGGAGAAAGACGTAATGAATAATAACTATTAATATGTACTGAAAGAAGAACAAGAACAACTAATAATAATAATAATAATAATAATAATAATAATAATAATAATAATAATAATAATAATAATAATAATAATAATAATAATAATAATAATAATCATAATCATCATCATCATCATCATCACCATCATGATGATGATGATGATGATGATGCTACTGATTAAGACAATTTCGAAGAGAAAGTTTAGGGGAGAGATATTTAGTTCTCTTTAGTAGTAGTAGACTTTAGTTTTCGGTGGAGCTTCCAGAATGGTTGATTTTTTAGCACATCAGGAGTGTTGATAAGATTTTGAGATAGGTGTTAAGAGACAATCTGGTAAAACATATAGGTTCCTCGAATGCTCAAAGCATAGGGAAAAAATGAAATGAAATCTCTTAAGTCCCACAGTTATGCTGGCTAGGCTAAAGGAGATGGTGATGATGAGAAATGAAGGAAAACGGAAGAACACCAAGAACACCTACACACACGGTATTTGTCCACTAAAGCATAGGGTACAGAGCATTTGATAAGGGTAAAGTGGGAGCTTTTGAAGTAAAAATATTGCATCTTGTTCGTGGATTTGATACGTACGTCAGTCTCTTGACGCCTGTTCTCAAGTCTGAGGTGTACATCAAGAAAGGTAATGAAGGTTGGAGAAAGACTAGGTGACTGACTGGGTACTTCTTACTTAAGGGCTGTTGAAATTATTTCAGTGCTGGTTGGCCATGGGGTCCATATTAAATGTTGCAATCGTGAATTCTTAATTAGGTAGTGCATACTCTTTGGAGATTTGATGAGTATGTCCATATCAAGGAAGGAATTCGTTTGGTTACAGAAGGACCAGATGAATTCGAGACGCTATTTGCTGATTAGAGACTGTTGAACTATTTCCGTGCTTATATTAAATGCCGTTGGCTCATATTAAATGCCTTAATCACAAACACTATCAAGTAGCTCTGTATTCCATTCAACTGCTACTTTTCTTTGTTTTTAATTTTTCTGTTTTTCCTACCCTTTTTCTTCCCTATTTGATGGAGCATTTAACAAACGAGATATAGTCTACATTTTTAGTGTTGTGTGACATTGTTTTCCCTTCTGATAGAAATTTTGTTATCCAGGTCAGATTCGAGATATTTTCATTCTAACCTTCTTGTATTACATACACATAAGAAAGATAAAATTTCCCCCGACAAACTTTGCACGAATCATCCCTACGTCAAAATAAACCAGAAGTATGTCTTCCACTTTATTGGAGACGTGAAGTTATAGAGCAATGAAGATGTGCAAGTTATGTCGACTAAACACATTATCTCAAAAACAGCAGTAGGAAGGCAGTTGACGAACTTTACATCAAACATGAAAAAAGTTACAGAGCTATAGACGCGCGGAAACTGTATCGCCAAGTTCTGGAAATGGTATGCCTTTAGCCGACACAAATTACAGCCATAGCCCCGTAACTACGAGTTATCTCTTCAAAGCGACAAAACAACTCTCTTCTTGCTTTAATGTGAGGCATGTGTGCAAAGTTGTCAGTTTTCCCTCGTAACATCTTGTAACATCCGTACCTCGGAAAACATTTTTTTTTTTTAAAGGCATCCAACGACAATTAAATAACAAAAATATGCTTCTGATGCTGAAGCATACATATTTTAAAACTACAAAATTAATATACGATCATTTTAGAAGACATGAAAAATGAATATCAAATTATTATTTTTTTTATTCACTGTACTCTATAAACCTCAGCATATCTATTTCTGAATTACCTTTAGTACGAATTCTGGATCATACTCAGCAACAGCACCTGCTAACGTACGTAGGGATCGTGCAAACTCCCCTTTCGGATCCTTGAGAGATGAGGCGTCAACCAATGACGAGGAAACAACATTGATGAACTGCATCTTTAAATAAATAAATGAATATAAATAGTAAGTATCATGTGACTGAAATATATATATATTTATACCGACAAGTGGTTAAAATACCAAACAAACATCAGCTAATAATATGAACAAGATATCGTTACGGAAAACCCACAGTCATGTTTATCTCTGCAAGTTATTTAGCATATGGTAATATGGACAAATTGTGGTAAAGAAATTTTTATTGATAAAAATAAAAACCGAAGAACATTTCTAGGATATATTACATTAGAGACTAATATTAAACATATCTACCGAATGTTAAGATAGTGATTCATTATTTTACACTAATTTCTTCAAATTAACAAGAAAATAGGTTCAAATCCCATAATAATTTGCACAAAAGATTTCTAAAATTTAATAAAATAAGAAACAAAAAAAAAAAAAAAGAAAAGAAAAGAAAAAGAAACTCATAAATTATGTCGTCATCTGACAGACAACTAGAATATATGAACACATAAGGGTTATAGATGTTGAAATTCGTATTACTATAATATTTGAAATTGACAATGTCAAGTTGTTTGAAACAGGAATACTGGTATGGAACCGAAACGATCGATAATAATAATAATAATAATAATAATAATAATAATAATAATAATAATAATAATAATAATAATAATAATAATAATAACAAGTGCAACAAAAAGCAAAGATTAAAATGATTTTCTGATTGCTGTCTGAATCAGGGTTATTGAAATTTTCCCCAGCCTAAAACTTCTTTCCTTAACCTCCCACAAAAAAAATATCTGGATTAAAATAATAACTTGGAGTGGACAACATCGTGTCCGTGGGTTTTCTCAGGATACTCCCGTTTCCTCCCACATTCTCATTCCATCAATTCTTCCATTATCATTCACTTGCCTTAATCATCTGTCGCCCTTAACCTAGCATAATCATGGTTTGTTAAACTGAAAGATTTCATTTCACTTCATATTTAATAGCAACTGTTTACTTCCGGAAAGCAGAAAATTCTCGCTGAAACATCTGCGTGTAGAATTGCTTTTTCCAATGATGTGGTTAAATATTTAATTTGTGCTATTATTGAGGCGCATCCTATTCTACCAATTCATTAAGTAATAACTCAGGAAAGCCGAACGAAAGGAAAAGTCTGTAAACAAATGGTATATCATTAACATAGTTATTACTAATGAGAAAACTTCAAATTACAAGTCTTACCTTCAAATCTATCATCATCTTCGCTTTCTCCCTGCTGTACTTATCTCGGGAGAATGGCGAAAATCGAACAGGTACTGCCTGAAACTGTAACTTATCCTCAGAAGTTTTTAGATTTTCATACGATGGCATTGAAGATGTTACTTCTTTATCTGTGAGTATTCTTGTGCCAAGTACTGCAGGCTTCTGCTCCTCTATTTTTTCAGCTTGAGCTTTCACAGTCGGAGACTTAATACTTAGGGATTGAAAACTGTACTCGCATGCAGAATACCATACATCTCTTTTAGAAGTGAGACTGTCTTGTCCTGTTAAAAATGGATTCTTGAGAAAGGGGTTAGCGAGAGGAATTACCGAAGATCTGGTCAGCGATGTGTTTTTCACATCGAGTAACGAGCTTTGAAGAAGAGGATTAACCAACGAAATAGTCCGTTTCTCCAGAAGAGGATTGTCCAGCTTGTGTCGTTTTGCTAGACGATCATCTGAATCTCCGCTTCTCTTGAGCTCCATGATGTTTGACGCGTCTTTTTCCTTCATGTTGAATATATTCATCGACCACCAATAATCTTAGGAACTTTATTCTACATCTTTATCTACAGAGAAATCAAAGAAAAAGGAACATAAGCAACATTCATTGAATTTCTTAAATACATTCTTACAACAGTATTCACATCATAGGAAAAGAAATCCATAAAGTCTCATCAATACTCTTATTAATTGGAATGTTTCACTTACGAGTACACACAACTTTTTCAAACGCTTTAAAGCACAATAACCTCGATTATGAGCCAATAATAAATTGTCCAGAAATATAAAAATATATTAACTAATGACTAACAACCTTGAAAGAATAACCAAACCTCAGATTAGCATTCTAGTAACAGGTTTCGGTTAAAATCTCTTATTACTCAAATATGAACAGTTTTACCTTCTATCAACCTTGTAGTTGAACTTTAATCAAACAGTTTTAGTGTGTGCTGACATCTTTGATATGGCTGATTTGGTGTTTAGTGTCCCGTTCATCACCGAAGCTATATGATACGTGAACTTACAGGTTAATGTGGGTTCCGAACTACATTAGCTCCACCGGGATTGAATCTAAATCTTCCACGTCGAAATGCTGACACTTTTGTCGGTTACTTATAAATGTCATTAAACTGGGTACATCTGGAAAGGTTTCTGCTTATCTGTGGAACCTTTCTAAGAGAAAAAAATAAACAACCTCACTTCTCAAAACTGTAACAAAGTCGATTTCTTACAAAAAAAAGTACGATTCACATGATTAATCTATCATGATTAAAATTGGAATGATATTCCTGATAAAAGCATTTCACTTTTATACTCGTTGTAGAATCTAAACCCAAAACTTTGTGGAGAGTAGAATCCTGACTTTGAAATGTGCTGGTAAACGAAAGATAAGCGGCCTCCGCAATGTGTTAATCTCTGCAGTTATGTATACTTGAACTTATAAAAATGTTACGTTGTCGAAAAATTTTTGTGAAGGAAAATGTAATAACTTTATAAATATTTGCTTAACTTACGTTTCCCTTCATTGAAAGTAATATTACCCCATATGTGTTCCAAATTTCTTTTGTCCAAATTTAGGACAGAGCCTTCAGTTCTAATGAAAAAACATACTCCCGTCGGTGATGTTGGTCACCCCTGTTCCACAGATAGGCAGAAACCTTCCCAGATGTATTTAAGTTTAGCAATATTTAGAAGCCATCGACAAAAGCACCACAGCACAATAAAATTATTTCATTTAAGTTCAAATATTTTCTGATACGAAATAAGAATTCGTATTTGATTCTTCAAGCATTATTATCCTACAGTATCTACCAGCAATTAATTTTCCTTATATTTGTCAGAATATTAATCTCACTTTCTAACATACTTCAGTTCAAGCAAGTTTGAACATAAATTTTCGACAAATATTGTCAAAACATTTTAATAACGCTACGCTGAGATCGAGAAAAACATGTATCTTACGAATAACCTGCCTTTCTTCTATTACGGAAGCACTGGTAATAAAGCCATACTATAAACAACCCCGCATTAGTAATCAGTCAAAGTGCTTCCCATTGTATTTTGAAGATCCTCCAATAAAATATATTCATTATACCCCAAACTATAACGAAAACATCGTTTTCGTTGCATACTTTCTACTATTTTCATCCCGCTACACCAAAAGGAAATGCTTCTAGTGTTATTTCATGCTTTCTCACAATTCGACTGTAGAAGCAATGGCGTATTTTGTAAATATCACTGGCAGCCCTAGAACATTACAAAAGTATTTTGTAAATATCACTGGCAGCTCTAGAACATTACAAAAGAAAGTTATTATAATATTATAAAGAAAGATTACTAGAAGACAGCTTGCCTCAAAACATTTCGGTTTTCGTTCGGAAGAAATCGGGTGCACATCGTATGACATCATCCATAGACCCAACGCTAGAGGGCGTGAAGAATATCAATTTTTCAATAAGTCTGAATGTTTCGCAAATCCTTTTTTGTGAGTTAGAATAAAAATAAATAAATAAATAAATAAATAAAACTGTATACCAGTGATTCTGTATCATAAACTAGCAGGATTTCTGAATTGTTCATGTTAATGAAAACTTGTGCCATTTTGTTGTTTATTCCAATTTTTTAGACTTCCAAACTATGCTTTGCGTAAGTATGGGGAATTTTGTAGGACGGCTCTGTCCGCCTGCCTGTGTGTCGATGACTATTAGCACACAAACGGTAAGAAATATCGAGAAACAGTTTTCCTGGAATCGATTCAGCATCCAGGAAATCCAGCAATCTCCCCTATTAAACCAGAAGTGGTAGAAATTAACCGTCTCTAGTATCAACTTTGATCGCCATAGAACAAAAACGATAACAGATAGGAGCAATCGGTTTTTGAACCTGATTCAGCGCCTCAGGTAAAGATATTACCTTTACTGCCACTTTTCTACTGAAACCGGACGTGGTAGAAATTTACCAGTTTCCGGTTCAAATATTGATCTCCATAGAGGAAAAACGGTAAGTTATAGCAACAGGCAGATTCTTGGAAGCGATTCACTGAGTTATTGGGACATCCCATGTCAAATCAACAAGTCATCAGACTTGACCATCTCATATTTTTGTATAAATAGGTGTACAGCTTTATTACAGTGGGAGATGAAAAAATCCCAAATATTGCCCCTCTCCCCGTGAAAGTGTCTCCATAGAGGGCGTTCAAAAATGTCAAAAAATTGCATTTTTTTTTCAGTTACAGTGATTATTAAAAATTGTTATACAATGGTTAATATGTGCACTAGAGACGTGAAACAAACACTATTGGAAAGCTTAAAGATTGCTCTACAAGTTGTACTATATTGAAAAAACCTGTAAATAAAAAATTACACTTCAAAAATTCAAATTAAGATTTGAATTTTGAATTTCGCATAAAAATGTCCCTCTGAATTTGTTCAAAATTGTTCAGATTGTGGTCTCATATGTGTACTGAAACACCACAAAGTTGCATTTTGGACACTCAATGGGATCCGATTCAAAATTCAACATAAACCAAGCATTGCACGATATCGACCATGCGAATATCTGGGTTCAGATCGATAACCATTTGCCTGGAGTTATTTACCTGCAGCATCACAGGAATTTATATTCAATTCCATTTGTTTCTTAATGTATTCATTTGATTTTACACAATTATCCACCTTTCGAGTTATTTAGACAGATATTACTTTTCCGAACAGTACTCAATACAAGTCATTATTCTTGTTAGTCAGTATGGCTGTTTCTAAATTTATATTGGCTACATTGATACATGTTATTTTCATTCCTTTGTTTCAGGATTGCTGTCACAGATATGTGGAAGTGGATAATTGAAATAGGAAAAGGAATTTATTGACTAATTGTTTGTGCTGAAAGTGTGTGAGGTGATTGTGAACAGTGTCACTATGTTTCATAACACATTTTATGCAAATATTGTGAAAGGGAGGAAAATATATCCCTCCCTTTCATAATATGTTCTGTAATAGCAATCCTGAAACAAAGGAATGAAAATAACATATAGCAATGTTAACATAAATTTAGAAACATCCATACTGACTAACCAGAATAATGACCTGTATTAAGTACTGTTTGGAAACGTAATACCCCTCTAAATAACTCAAAAGGTGGATAATTGTGTAAATTCAAATGAATACATCAAGAAACAAATGAAATTGAATATAAATTCCTTTGATGCTGCAGGTAAATAACTCAAGGCAAATGGTTATCGATCTGAACCCAGATATTCGCATGGTCAATATCGTGCAATGCTTGGTTTATGTTGAATTTTGAATCGGATCCCATTGAGTGCCCAAAATGCAACTTTGCGGTGTTTCAGTACACACATGAGACTACAATCTGGACAATTTTGAAAAAATTCAGAGGGGCATTTCTATTCAAAATTCAAATCTTAATTTGAATTTTTGAAGTGTAATTTTTTTTTTATTTTACAGGTTTTTTCAATATAGCACAACTTGTAGAGCAATCTTTAAGCTTTCCAATAGTGTTTGTTCCACGTCTCTAGTGCACATATTAACCATTTTAAGGCAATTTTTAATAATTACTGTATAGTGTGTCCGCTATCCTCTTATACAGTTTCTGTCCGATGCCGACACACAGTAGGTGGTGGAAGATGTCACCAGACTCAGTATGGGGGCTTATTTATGGCTGGTCAAAGGGAAGTCATTGAGGGTGACAGTTCACTTGTTGCCACATTTTACTTTTCGTGTTCTTTCTAGAATTCTTTTAAAAGAACAGGCGGTTGCAGAACTTCTAATATGTATAGAAAAGCGTTTTATAGATTTGGCTTTTTGCGTAACAAGCTGCGAAACATTTAAATTTGCACACCAATTCATACTTTTGTATAGCACTTATAGATATAATAATAATAATAATAATAATAATAATAATAATAATAATAATAATAATAATAATAATAATAATAATAATAATAATAGTAATAATAAATGCTTTAATTCTACGTCCCTCCAGATGGTTAATTAAGCGTAATTTATTGTTATGATGTACACATTGCATTAATGTTGCCCACGCTACGGGATGCATCTTTTTAAATTCGTGACAAGATAAATAAACTTGACAATTCATGTTTCGTATTCGAGAGTAGAATCGAGACGACACGAGAAATTTTATGTGTTTCGTGAGTAACATTAGTTAAGTCTTAGTTCTCAAATACTTTTTGTGATACAAGACACAAGATAGTTTAAAAACTAAATTGATAAAGTGATTGTACGAACACAATAAAGAACAATATTTAAAGAAATGTAGGCCATTAAGCAATAAATATATTCTAATGTTAAATATGGTGAATGTTGTTATGCCATTATCTTCGTGGACCTTTCGTTACGCTCAAGGATTCTGATAACTTCAAGGTGAAATTAAGAAAATTATCAGACAATAAATTTTAAAACGAGATCAGAAAATTTTTGAGACGAGGAAAGCTTTTTCTATAATAGAAACGGAAGAAACTTTATATCTCGTCCTCTTCTTGTCGCGTGAACAGCACTATAGAAACCCCGCTACCCGCGTGGACTAGTGGTGCCCTCCCCGCTGGTCTAGTGGCTAGCACGCGCGCCTCTGGTGTACGCGGTCCCGGGTTCGATTCCCTGTGGGAGAGCCTTTGGAATTTTAACTGTCCTTGATGTTTCTATGTTCATGTCCCTGTCGTTCTAGGTTAATAGAAAAACGAGTTAGTAAGTAAAAAAGTAAAAATCTAAAGTAAGAAGTAAAACGAGTTAAGTAAAAACCTAGTAATAACTAGTTAAGCAAGTAAATCAGCCACGTCCGGTGAATCAGTTAACTTCTTTTAAGAAAAAAGTTGCTAGCACGCTTGACTTCGATTCGCATCATCCCTGGTTCGATTCCCGGTGGAGGTACAGTTGAACGACCAAAGTCTGATTCCACTATAATTAGTAAGTCTACGTCTTCTTTAGCCTAGCAGACATAATGGTGGGACGTTAAACGAAACCGTGGACAGTACTATATTAGACGCATTTATTATTATTATGTTCCTTCTGTATTGCATGCTAGAATTCAGCGTTTACCAAAATTTGAGACAATCAGTAGTTACCATTAATATAACTCTTAATATTCTATTGCTATAGTATTCAATCAGTGTTCAAAGGTGATTTTTATGCTTGTAGTGTAATATTGCTCTGCTTTCGCTGCAAAAAATGTTTACTATATGTGAATTACGATCCCTGTTGAAACAGTGTGCATTTTAAATTAATTGCTTAAATTTTCTTGCATACACTATCGAAAGAAAAGAAAGGGAGAAAGCTATTTCTTAGTGTAATGATGAGTTGTGCTATTGTAAGCACCTAAAAAGCACCTATAAAAAGACCTAAAAATATCTTTAAAAAGTGCCTAAAATGAGACGGCACCTTATGTTTAAAAGGGATCTGAACCATTACTCGATCTGAATTCGAGTCAAGAAGTACACAAAAAAGTTAAATGAAAATAAAAACTAGTGAATGGGTTTGCTGGGTCTGTTTCATGTACAAGCAGGCACATAGCCAGGATTTCGTAATAGGGGGAGGGGCTTCGAAGGAAGGGGTCCGGACCCCCCGGACCCAACCCTTAGCTACGAGCCTGTGCACAAGTGATTCATGGAACTAGGTTCACGTTTGAGTTTCGATGCTATAAGGGACACTAAACTCCAATCAAACAAAAGTGATTCGTTAGTACCTGTCAAGTTGTGTTAGAAACTACAGGAAAGCAAATGTTAGCAAGTCCGAGTTTGGCGTTCTTTTTCGAGGCTGAGGCAATATGGGACGTGGAATCCGAACTGCGGTAATGCATTCAAGTTGTAAGGCACGCACTGGCAATGAAGCCGGGACCCGCGTGCTCCAAAGGTGCTAGCGCAAGCCACTAGACCACAGAAGAAAGCTGGAAAGAAAATTCTGTATATATATATATAAGGGCGGATCCAGCAAGGGAGGCTAAGGGGCTATAGCCCCCCCTTGACGCTCAGGTTTACACTGCATAAAATGAGCTTCAATTCTGCTTTACACTGGATAAAACGGCAAATTATTGTTTAGCCCCTCCCTTGATCATATCCTGGATCCGCCACTGTATATATATATATATATATATATATATATATATATATATATATATATAAACCTCTATAAACACAACTTTTAAATAGTGCTCTAATAAATCAATATCCTATTAGATAATATGTTACTACCCAAAAAGAAAATCGAACATATGTTACTAGAAACTAAAATATCAATTTGAATAAGACTTACTTCATGTCACGTCATCGTCTTCACTGCTTGATTCTCTAACACAAATAATAAATTGTTCTGAATTCTGATCATGACTAAAATAACTTTCTTCTATTTTCTGAATATGACGAACACAGTTCTCCCATAAGTTGCTGTCTATCTTTTGAACACATTCTCGTAATAACTGACACACACTTGCACTAAGGGAAGGGGAAGTATTGTTTTTTCTCACATCTGTCTTCAACCGTGCCCAAACCAACTCTATCGGATTGAGGCAACAATGGTAGGGTGGCAAACGAAGAACTTCGTGACCATGCTCGTGTGCTATACTATCAATAACAAACTCTTTCTCTATATTAGAGTTTTTGATTGCCTCTATTAATACAGCTTTAATAGGGAGGGGTTGTGGAATAGGAATATTGTGCCTATTCATGAAATCTACTATGTCCGAAATTTTCGTTGACATTGTGGGTATACGGCGTTTAAGTCGTGAATGATAGCTTGCATTGTCCAATACTATCACGCATTTCATATCAGTTGGTAAGTTCTTTATGAGGCAGTTCTCGAACCAATTCTCAAACACCTGAGCATTCATATCATCATGAGAATCTGCCTTTGAATCGCCGATGTTTTTTGCAGAAAGAAACAAACAATTCGGAACCCATCCTTCTGTACTCCCTGCGTGTAAAATCATGATGCGCTTCCCTCTGGATACAGGAGCTTTGGGAGCGCAAGAGCAAGAACCATCATCCCAACCTCTTTTCACCACATCGTGTGTGTCGAACCAAGTTTCATCTACATAAACAATTTTGCAACCACTGTTCCTAAGCTGATAGAGTCGCGACAAAAATCTAAACCTCCAGGCAACTATTCTAGCCGACTCCATAATAATTCGCCTCTTGTTCAAAGTACGGAACTTAAAACCCAATTTCTGCAATAACACACTTAAAGTAGTTCTTCGATATGGGAAGTGACCATCCTTTCGAAGTTCGGATAAAATTTCATTCAAAGTGGGGCTTCTACCTTCACTGTAAAAATAATAAATTTTGCGCCTAACCATGTCACAAATGAAATTGTCGATTTTTGACAGTTTTCTTCTTTTATTACTCGATTTCTGTGGAGTTTTGGGACCTCGATGCACTATTGTTCGAACTGTATGTCGATGAAGGTCTAGAATTTTTGCGGTTTCAGTGATTGCTCCCCTCCCTAATTTATTTTTTGTGACATAATTGAAAGTATTGCACACAAGTTTTTGCGACTGTTTGCAAAGAGTTCCTGTTTGCTTTTTCACTTTCCTCGGAGTATCTTCGGCACGACTTGGTCCCGGATTGATTTCGAGGCTGTTAACACTACCGTCGTCTTCACTGTCACTAGAATTAGAACCAACACAAGCGCTACGATTCGAATCACAGTCATCAGTTACATCGACATCAACGTTATTCAAAACAGCACCATCTTCAGCATTATTGTCGCCATTGGAATCTTGGCTCTGTTCCCACGGCCTCCACATGCTGAAGATCACAGGAAAGTTTGATCGAAGAAAATCAGCGATAGTTTTAAAAACCTTGATAAAAATTAGCAGTCTGATCTCGCACTACGCTTTACTAAAACTGAACGACTAGCCCAAAATTTACTTCGGATATTGGCAGATAAAAGTTTCTTCCGGCTATGCCTGGGAATGTGTAAATATGTTACGGTCGTGTTTTTCTATTCATTCATCTTTTTAGTAAGCAATTTAAAAAAAAAATCTAAAAGTGAAAAAAAGGAAGAAAAGAAAGATCTTAATTTTATGAGCCGTGAAAAGTTAGCAAGTTTAATAGAGGACCCTTTTTTCCCTCGAAGTTAGGTCAAATGAGTTTTCAAAATTGTTTCTTCTATGTATAAAACGGGGTGCAACGTTTTTATCTAAAGGGTGTCTTACTTGCAGTAAAGTTATATATATATACATCGTTATAACCGAGGATTGCCTAGGGAAGATTTTTGACGCGAATCCAAGAAAGAAAAAAAGGGTGTTTTGAAACGGATTAAAAATATTGACAAAAAAAAAAAAAAAAAAAGGAGGGAAGGAAAATAGCCACTGACCATCAGATGCAGTACACCCTGCCTGACAATTTGGAAAGACATACGGCAACATCGTAGAACACATTGACGAATGGGTTTTGCCAGCGGGAGCGTTGTCTGTTGGTGTTATTTGACTGCTGTTTTGTGGTTTCGGTGGGAAAGGGACAGAGCCTTTGAGATTCTGAAACTGTACATGAGGAAAGCGGACAGACTTTAACTGAAAAAATGCCGTTCTTTTGACATTTTTGAACACCCTGTATGGGGACACTTTCAGGAGGAGAGAGGTAATATTTGGGATTTTTTCATCTCCGACTGTAATCAAGATGTGCACCAATTCTCACAAAAATCTAAGATCGTCAAGTCAGAGTTTGCCATTTCACTGGTTGATTTCACATGGAATGTCCCTATTACTACTGTGTAGGTTCCTCAGCTCAAGAACGTGCTGAGATATGAGGCACCAGTTGAATAACGCGAGTAATACTTACCGTGGGGAATCTTTCAATAATTTGCCGATACACAGTACCACATACCATGTTACACCCTCCTCCTAACGTTGGATTTACGTTGCTGTATTACTCAAAACAGAATTTACACGCATTTGGTATCATACCCCGCTCAGGAGCTACGTTTGTGTGTGCAGCTGGATACACATTAATCCCAGAATTCCAGTTGTTTCCCAGACTCCAGGGCTGCATTGCTCCTATGGCGTGTACTAAATGAACAGAAGTGGTAACATGACTGATCCCTCTTGCCTCAGTATGATTTTACAGTGGCCCCGAGAATCCCTTTTTGTGCTCCTATTGAGGGCTCTAGTAAGTACACTGTCGCTGTTTACAAATCTTACCGAGTTTTATCGTTCTTCCTCTGAATTTTGGCCAATACCTGTTGAATTCACATTGCGTATCGACTGCTCCACCTCCACCTATATGTCATTGTATTTGTTCGGTGCGACTTTCAATGTAATCCTTTGGAACGACATTGATATATTTCCGGATTCGTGAAATATTCAGGTCACATTATATCAGGTTTCTCGTTACTTTTTCAAGGCTTCTCACGTGGAGATGATGGCGCTTTCAACATGTTCATTAGACATTTACAAAATTTAATGTCTCCACTTACTCCATTTTGTCTGTACATTATCGTACCATCCTGTATGTCGACTTGTGGCTACATATACATATATGAAATGAAATTAAATCTTTAAGCTTTACGTCCCACAGTTATGCCGGCTAGGCTAAAGGAGATGGTGATGATGAGAAATGAATGAAATAGTGAAATGCAAAAAGGGGGAGAAAACAACAAAACCCGAGAAAACCCACGCACGCGGTTTGTCCACCACAAAGCTCACGGCGCGAGCTGGGATCGAACCAAGGACCCCCTGCACAAGATGTGAACGCTCTACCACTGAGCCACCACGGCCCCCTATCTATAAATATATTTACATATTGGGTTTTTAAATACATCTTTTCATGTTTCGTCTTCTGCCTAAAATACAACACACATTATGTTTTTATATCGATCTTACACACTACCTTCCTACACAGTCTTGCGAAATTATCTTCGCGTGATAATACTATTTAACCTGTTTTGAAGATTTTGTACACTGTGTAAGTATATTCAACGTGTGTAATTAAAAGGTTCAATGGATTCTACGGTTGGTCGGAAGAATACACGCGATGTTATGCTTCTTCGCCACCTTCACTTCAATTTGACTTCGATCTACCATTGACACCAATCCTTAAAAATGATATTTCGCTTCCAAATATCATCCCTTTGATAATTAGTTAATTTTCGCTTTGCCTACCTCTCTATCTCCGTGACTGACTTACAAATCATCACCTACTTCGGGTGTTGGAGAAGATTTTTCATGTGGAAGCTGCGAAAAATTGCTTTTCAACAATTCTTCGTTAATTCCCTCGCAGTGCGGTTCTCGCGTTAACTTCTCTCGTGGCTAAGCTGTTAGTGTACGCTCCTTTCTCATGGGTTCGATTCCCGGCGGGAGATCATATGGTTCGAATCCCACATTAAGAAGTAGGTTCACACCTCATATAGCCACGCTGTTGAAAGGGACGCTAAACTGAAAATCAAAATTGCGTTAAGGTCAAGTGGGATCCAGTCAACGTCTCTTATAGCCTCGATGCTGAAAGGGACGCTAAACTCCAATTCAACCAATCAACAATACCTCGACTCCGAACTCAGGAATTTTATCGACTGGAATTTATCTCCTCTCGGCAAGACGACAACCCTTCGTTGATTGCGATAACGCTTTTCCACAGTTTTATGTGAGTTACAATCATAGTATTTGCACTTCCATCTTTACACCAAAGAAGTTGTAAGTCCTCAATGAAATAAATTAAAAAAAAAAAGACTCCAATAAACAAACAAATGCTACGTACCAGAGAAGCAAGGAATTCAACCATTAAAGCAGAAAGTTTTGCAGTTTTTATCTACAAGTGAACAGAAAGTTGTTGCAAATTATGAAAATGGAGTTATCTTTATACATAAATCACATTTTAACATTTTTGCCACCAAAATAACTTAAGAAAATTCGAAAACATCCACATGGACTCAAATCTTTTTCTCCTCAGACAAACTCCCTCAAATCTTCTCCAGAACAGGAGAACAGTACTTCATCCATTTAAGTTAATGATTACAAGAATGAATTCATTATCAGTGCCGTAAGGTTGCATTACTGTATCGAAGAATGAGTTAAACCGGTCCTGGGTCATTATTATTCCGAAAATTTTCAAAGATTCGTACGTAATTTGAGGCAAGGAATCGATTAGTGCAGGTCCGGACTTCTGAACTGAGCACATCAAACCCCATGGTCTAAGAGCTCTACTATAACATTACGCTTCGGTAGGCCATTGCGTGCGTATCCTTGTTTTCAGTTTATCTTGATCTGTAATGAATTCTCAGCTGAAATTAAATATGATAGCATTCTTTGTTCCAGGAATTGCGTCACACCAAACCAAAATATCTCAACAAATATAGATATTTTTATAAAAAAGCCTTGTGTCCATCTTAAACACAAATTAAACATAAGTTTCTTACAAGGCTGTCTATATTCTTTATTATAAATGAACGAGAAATGTTACAGTTTCGGAAGTATATCACTTCCTTCTTCAGACTACTATTCCAACTGAAATCATAGATAACGTAATATAATTTGTTATCTAAATATCTAAATATTGAAATTTTCTACCTAATATTGACACCTATAATAATAATTTCTACCTAAAAAAGGGAGACAACTAGTTAGGAAATGGAAAGAAGCGAAGAGGATAAAAGAAGTGTACGTTAAAGCTATGAACTTGAATAGTGGTTTGAGTATTAATGAAGAATGGGAGGACATTTTGAAAAGGGAAGAAAGAAGAAAAGTAGAATATAAGGACAATATAGGGTTAAAAATGTTATTTATATGTTTTTCAATATTCACGTAGTTAATTAGTAATCAATATTCAGGTAGAAAATTTAGTATTCAATATTAGGTAGAAAATTTCAATATTTAGATAGTTAATTAGTATTTAGCCTGTGTGAAGTTGGCCCCCCAAAGTTTGGGCTACACGAGATATTTATTGGGCCAGAAAGTACTTCATTTGGGCTGTTTGGGCTAGCAACTTTTAGCGTTTGGGCTACTCTGGAAAAAAAGTTACAGCCTCACAAAGTTTGAGGGGCCAACTTCACGTTAGCCCCCCAGGTGTTTGGGCCAGATGAGATTTTTATTGGGCTGGGTAGTACTTCGTTTGGGCTGTTTGGGTCAGCAACTTTTAACGTTTGGGCTAATATAGTTTCCGAAATATGGGCTATTAAACTTCTTCAAAAGTGATTTTCCTGCTTCCTTTGTCGGGGCCAACTTCACTAATATGATATTTCTGACAAACATGTTTATGGGAATTTACAGTACTTTGTGTCGACTAGCAATTTAGGAAGTTTCAAGATTTGGGCTGTTTTCGAAAAAGAATTAGAGCTTCACAAAGTTTGGGGGGCCAACTTCACGTTAGCCCCCCAAGTGTTTGGGCCAGACGAGATTTTTATTGGGCTGGATAGTACTTCGTTTGGGCTGATTGGGTCAGCAACTTTTAGCGTTTGGGCTATTATAGTTTCCGAAATATGGGCTATTAAACTTTTTGAAAAGTGATTTTCCTGCTTCTTTTGTCGGGGCCAACTTCACTAATATGATATTTCTGACAAACATGTTTATTGGAATTTACAGTACTTTGTGTCGACTAGCAATTCAGGAAGTCTCAAGATTTGGGCTATTTTCGAAACAGAATTAGAGCTTCACAAAATTTGGGGGGCCAACTTCACATTAGCCCCCAAGTGATGGGGCCAGACGTGATTTTTATTGGGCTGGATAGTACTTCGTTTGGGATGATTGGGTCAGCAACTTTTAGCGTTTTTGCTATTATAGTTTCCGAAATATGGGCTATTAAACTTTTTGAAAAGTGATTTTCCTGCTTTTTTGTCGGGGCCAACTTCACTAATATGATATTTCTGACAAACATGTTTATTGGAATTTACAGTACTTTGTGTCGACTAGCAATTTAGGAAGTTTCAAGATTTGGGCTGTTTTCGAAACAGAATTAGAGCTTCACAAAATTTGGGGGGCCAACTTCACATTAGCCCCCAAGTGATTGGGCCAGACGAGATTTTTATTGGGCTGGATAGTACTTCGTTCGGGCTGATTGGGTCAGCAACTTTTAGCGTTTGGGCTATTATAGTTTCCGAAATATGGCCTATTAAACTTTTTGAAAAGTGATTTTCCTGCTTTTTTGTCGGGGCCAACTTCACTAATATATTTCTGACAAACATGTTTATTGGAATTTACAGTACTTTGTGTCGACTAGGAATTCAGAAAGTTTCAAGATTTGGGCTATTTTCGAAACAGAATTAGAGCTTCACAAAATTTGGGGGGCCAACTTCACATTAGCCCCCAAGTGATGGGGCCAGACGTGATTTTTATTGGGCTGGATAGTACTTCGTTTGGGCTGATTGGGTCAGCAACTTTTAGCGTTTGGGCTATTATAGTTTCCGAAATATGGGCTATTAAACTTTTTGAAAAGTGATTTTCCTGCTTCTTTTGTCGGGGCCAACTTCACTAATATGATATTTCTGACAAACATGTTTATTGGAATTTACAGTACTTTGTGTCGACTAGCAATTCAGGAAGTCTCAAGATTTGGGCTATTTTCGAAACAGAATTAGAGCTTCACAAAATTTGGGGGGCCAACTTCACATTAGCCCCCAAGTGATGGGGCCAGACGTGATTTTTATTGGGCTGGATAGTACTTCGTTTGGGATGATTGGGTCAGCAACTTTTAGCGTTTTTGCTATTATAGTTTCCGAAATATGGGCTATTAAACTTTTTGAAAAGTGATTTTCCTGCTTTTTTGTCGGGGCCAACTTCACTAATATGATATTTCTGACAAACATGTTTATTGGAATTTACAGTACTTTGTGTCGACTAGCAATTTAGGAAGTTTCAAGATTTGGGCTGTTTTCGAAACAGAATTAGAGCTTCACAAAATTTGGGGGGCCAACTTCACATTAGCCCCCAAGTGATTGGGCCAGACGAGATTTTTATTGGGCTGGATAGTACTTCGTTCGGGCTGATTGGGTCAGCAACTTTTAGCGTTTGGGCTATTATAGTTTCCGAAATATGGCCTATTAAACTTTTTGAAAAGTGATTTTCCTGCTTTTTTGTCGGGGCCAACTTCACTAATATATTTCTGACAAACATGTTTATTGGAATTTACAGTACTTTGTGTCGACTAGGAATTCAGAAAGTTTCAAGATTTGGGCTATTTTCGACTCAGAATTAGAGCTTCACAAAATTTGGGGGACCGACTTCACATTAGCCCCCAAGTGATTGGGCCAGACGAGATTTTTATTGGGCTGGATAGTATTTCGTTTGGGCTGATTGGGTCAGCAACTTTTAGCGTTTGGGCTATTATAGTTTGCGAAATATGGGCTATTAAACTTTTTGAAAAGTGATTTTCCTGCTTCTTTTGTCGGGGCCAACTTCACTAATATGATATTTCTGACAAACATGTTTATTGGAATTTACAGTACTTTGTGTCGACTAGCAATTCAGAAAGTTTCAAGATTTGGGCTATTTTCGAAACAGAATTAGAGCTTCACAAAGTTTGGGGGGCCAACTTCACATTAGCCCCCAAGTGATTGGGCCAGATGAGATTTTTATTGGGCTGGATAGTACTTCGTTTGGGCTGATTGGGTCAGCAACTTTTAGCGTTTGGGCTATTATAGTTTAGGAAATATGGCCTATTAAACTTTTTGAAAAGTGATTTTCCTGCTTCTTTTGTCGGGGCCAACTTCATTAATATGATATTTCTGACAAACATGTTTATTGGAATTTACAGTACTTTGTGTCGACTAGCAATTCAGGAAGTTTCAAGATTTGGGCTGTTTTCGAAACAGAATTAGAGCTTCACAAAATTTGGGGGGCCAACTTCACATTAGCCCCCAAGTGATTGGGCCAGACGAGATTTTTATTGGGCTGGATAGTACTTCGTTTGGGCTGATTGGGTCAGCAACTTCTAGCGTTTGGGCTATTATAGTTTAGGAAATATGACCTATTAAACGTTTTGAAAAGTGATTTTCCTGCTTTTTTGTCGGGGCCAACTTCATTAATATGATATTTCTGACAAACATGTTCATTGGAATTTACAGTACTTTGTGTCGACTAACAATTCAGGAAGTTTCAAGATTTGGGCTATTTTCGAAACAGAATTAGAGCTTCACAAAATTTGGGGGGCCAACTTCACATTAGCCCCCAAGTGATTGGGCCAGATGAGATTTTTATTGGGCTGGATAGTACTTCGTTTGGGCTGATTGGGTCAGCAACTTTTAGCGTTTGGGCTATTATAGTTTAGGAAATATGGCCTATTAAACTTTTTGAAAAGTGATTTTCCTGCTTCTTTTGTCGGGGCCAACTTCATTAATATGATATTTCTGACAAACATGTTTATTGGAATTTACAGTACTTTGTGTCGACTAGCAATTCAGGAAGTTTCAAGATTTGGGCTGTTTTCGAAACAGAATTAGAGCTTCACAAAATTTGGGGGGCCAACTTCACATTAGCCCCCAAGTGATTGGGCCAGACGAGATTTTTATTGGGCTGGATAGTATTTCGTTTGGGCTGATTGGGTCAGCAACTTCTAGCGTTTGGGCTATTATAGTTTAGGAAATATGGCCTATTAAACTTTTTGAAAAGTGATTTTCCTGCTTCTTTTGTCGGGGCCAACTTCATTAATATGATATTTCTGACAAACATGTTCATTGGAATTTACAGTACTTTGTGTCGACTAGCAATTTAGGAAGTTTCAAGATTTGGGCTATTTTCGAAACAGAATTAGAGCTTCACAAAATTTGGGGGGCCAACTTCACATTAGCCCCCAAGTGATTGGGCCAGACGAGATTTTTATTGGGCTGGATAGTACTTCGTTTGGGCTGATTGGGTCAGCAACTTTTAGCGTTTGGGCTATTATAGTTTCCGAAATATGGGCTATTAAACTTTTTGAAAAGTGATTTTTCTGCTTTTTTGTCGGGGCCAACTTCACTAATATGATATTTCTGACAAACATGTTCATTGGAATTTACAGTACTTTGTGTCGACTAGCAATTTAGGAAGTTTCAAGATTTGGGCTATTTTCGAAACAGAATTAGAGCTTCACAAAATTTGGGGGGCCAACTTCACATTAGCCCCCAAGTGATTGGGCCAGACGAGATTTTTATTGGGCTGGATAGTACTTCGTTTGGGCTGATTGGGTCAGCAACTTTTAGCGTTTGGGCTATTATAGTTTCCGAAATATGGGCTATTAAACTTTTTGAAAAGTGATTTTCCTGCTTCTTTTCTCAATGTTATATTCACTAATGTGATATTTGTGACAAATACTTTTACTAATTAGTGCAATTTCTCTCTCTCTCTCTCTCTCTCTTTTTTTTTTTTTTAGTTTTTTAAATGTTATTTATAGTGGAGATTATACTTGTGCCAACTAATTTGAGATAGATTAAGATACCAGTTACTATATACTCAAATATACGATGTTTTCTTCGTCTTTATGTAATACAATTTGGAATTGTTTTTCGTAAGATTTTGTCTAATGCTGCCCAACGTGCATATATCCAGATTTTTTAGTATTTCATTATACGAAATCCGGATTTCGGCTTTCGTCATTTCATTATCCGAATTCCGTTTTCGGTTCTTGACATTTCATTATCCGAAATTCTAATTTCGGTTTCTGACATTTTATTATGGGACATTCGGATTTCGATTTCAGTTGAAATTCTAAATCCGGATTTTGTGAATCTGAATTTTTGACAGCGCTAATTTTGTATAAGTAGTTATCGGCTTTAATCTCCTAAATTTAGACTGGAAAACAATTACTGTCTTAATAAAGTGTAAAAGCAATAACTTTTGTTTGGTTATATGCGGTAATCTGACCTATGAATAAGACACTGGTGAAAATTATTTATACTACATACATAATTGAATTACGTCAAACCTTGAAGAATTATGTCTACATAATTTTTATATTCATTCATTCTTTCCTTTTTACGTAAGCCTTTCGTGAATATTATATATACCTGTGTTTGATGCAAAAGCTCCAGGTTTGATTCCCAATGGAGTCTCAAGGAGCATACAGTATTGTAAATAGTCTCCTTTATATTATTATTATTATTATTATTATTATTATTATTATTATTATTATTATTATTATTATTATTAACAATTCTTTGTAATTTTTAAGCCGAATATTCATCCACATTATATTATATATAGGGAAAGCAATAAGAAAGCACTCTTTTTTTTCTCACTTCGTTTATTTTAAAAGATTACGTTAAGCACTTCATGTTTCTAGGGAAGTACTTGAATCCTTCTGCTCCACCTTGCTGAAAACGAAATACAAAATTATGAATTTGAAGTATAAAGCTTTACTATATTTTTCGCCTATTTATAAAAGTATCAACGCAGGTGGGTCAAGTTTTTGCTGGAGTCTTGGCAGTCTTGGTATTCTTACACATTTAGTCTTGGTTTTGGTCTTGCATATGCATCCTCGGTCCAGGAGCGTAACAAGGCTGGGGCAACCGGGGCGATGCCCCCGTCCAAAGGCGATCACGATGCTCGCAGGTACAGTCGTAAATAAATGGGAGTCGTAATTAAAAGACCTACATTTTAATGGTGACGTTCAGTTTCTCACGGTGCAATTTCACACGGTCCACCTGTCAATCATTTGATTCATCTTGAAAACGCTTTCACTATAGGAGGAGGGAGGACACAGAACGACTGTCAACTAACTGAGAACAGAAACAGAGCAAACACAAGTTAAATATGAACAATTGCAAATTAATACTACAGGAGGACAGCTTAGGAAATGTTTCACTTTCACAAAAAGAATAATCAAAATAACCAGGAGGTTAAAATAACTTACGAACAAGACAGAAGAAAAGATAAGCAAACCTAAGTTATAGTAAGGAAGGAGAGACAATAATAACATAAACAATATGAAATTGAAATAAATAGGAAAAATTATCGCAAATTGAAATAAATGAAAACAAAAAGAATAGCAAATGAAAATAAATAACAAGAACAGGAAAGGAACATAAAAATTGTAATCATCAGAAATAGGAGATAGAACAATCACAAATTAAAATAAATAAATAATAAAATAAGCAGCACATCAGAGAATTGTCAGGAAGTTTAAAAAGCGAAAAAAATGTGCCCGCCCCAAAGCATAGAAAAACGTTGTTATTTGTGAAACACAACACATTAGCTATATACTCCAAGGCAGTTTGAAGACGAACCTTGTCGTCTTGATATTTTCCGAGCGAACAGAACATTCATACTTCTGTACATCGTCAATCCATTTTGTACAAATCATAGTTCATTATTCCAGCTTTTGAAGATGGGTAGGAGCAAGTTCGAGTGAGTTCTTTTGAAACTCGACTCGACACGAAACAGACATCTTTAAGCTTGAGTCGAGAACTCGGCTCGAACAATTTCCTCCAACAAATTGAGGTTAAGTTTCGAGTCGAGTTGAGCTAAATCGAGCCAAATCCTGTGTGTCATTTCAAGTAATTTCTTCAAGTATCCTACATAGTCAATATAATTATTATCAATGATATTACTACTGCTAGAACTTATTATTATTATTATTATTATTATTATTATTATTATTATTATTATTATTATTATTATTATTATTATTAACAACAACAACAACAACAACAACAACACAGCATATAAAGAGGAAAGACAGGCGGTTTATATCTGAATACCAAAATCCAAGGCGAGTCTAAGAGGCAATGACACCGTTTACGAGCTTTCCGATTTGAGTTCTGGAGAAGCAAGTATTCGAGCTCGACCCAAAAATCATTAAAAGTTATAGGGCATCGGGCAAACATGTTCAAAAATGCTCGGCCCGGATTTAGGGCTGTCAACGGCTCGAGCTGCTCAGGTCACAGCTCATTCACTATCGAGCTGAACCGAGAAGTTGGCCGAGCTTACAACTCATCCAACCGAGCCGGCTCGAGCCATGGGCTCAGTTGAGCCTAGTCAAACCGAGCCGATGCACTCATTTCAACCCAGCCTGCTCAAGCCATCAGCTCAATTGAGATAGTATTAATTCAATTGTTCATATTTATTTTAAATTGTGTTTGCTCAGTTTCTGTTCTTATTTAGTTGACATTTTTCTGTCCTGCCTGCCCCTATAGTGAAAGCGGTTTCAGGATGAATCACATGATTGACAGGTGGACCGTGTGAGAATGCACCACACCTGCAGAATGATTCATCCGATAAAGAAGACGGTGCGAAATTGCTCGATAATGAGCACTGTGTGAAACTGTACAGTGCGAAATCGCACGGAATCATTTTAATGGTTTTGGGCAGGGGTGCCCACAAGGGTGGGGCTATGACGCAAACTGCGTCATTGAAATATTTGAGGGGGTTAAAAATCTATATAAATATGTTTGAGGGGGTGTAAAAATTAATCGAAAAGTTTTTTTTTTCATGGAAGAACACCTACGGATAGACAAATGAGGGGGGGTGCGTCATGGACATGAGGGGGGCTAGGCACCACTGGTTTTGGGTGACCACTTCCAACCTCTGCCAAATGTAAATTTAGTACTATCGTAGATATTAATAATGACGAAATTCTGTGTTAAAACCTCTTGCGTAATGTGTGGAACATTGCATCTTTCTTCACCATTTGGTGTTCCACCGATGTATAGTCCAAACAGTTTATAAGATTAAAAATCCCTACCTATTACATTGAAACCTATAGTTTCCGGCAGCAAAATATCTGAAAATATTTGAAACACAGACCAAACATTAATAGCCCAAAACACTAAAACTTGATGACCCAATCACCCCAAACGAAATACTATCCAGCCCAATAAAATTTTCGTCAGGTCCAGCCACTTGGAAGGGCTTGAACGTAGCCCCCCCCCAAACTTCGTGAAGGTCCAACTATTTCAACTACAGCCCAAATCTTGAAATTTGCTACACTACTAGTCGACACGAAGTATTGCCAATTCTAGTAAACGTATTCGTCACAAATGCCATATTAGAGAACTTGGGCCCCGACAAAAAAAAGCAGGAAAATAACTTTCAAAGAGTTTAATAGCCCATATTTCGGAAACTATAATAGCCCAAACGTTAAAAGTTGCTGACCCAATCAGCCCAAACGAAGTACTATCCAGCCCAATAAAAATCTCGTCTGGCCCAATCACTTGGGGGCTAATGTGAAGTTGGCCCCCCAAACTTTGTGAAGCTCTAATTCTGTTTCGAAAATAGCCCAAATCTTGAAACTTCCTAAATTGCTAGTCGACACAAAGTACTGTAAATTCCAATGAACATGTTTGTCAGAAATATCATATTAGTGAAGTTGGCCCCGACAAAAGAAGCAGGAAAATCACTTTTCAAAAAGTTTAATAGCCCATATTTCGGAAACTATAATAGCCCAAACGCTAAAAGTTGCTGACCCAATCAGCCCAAACGAAAGTACTATCAGCCCAATAAAAATCTTGTCTGGCCCAATCACTTGGGGGCTAATGTGAAGTTGGCCCCCCAAATTTTGTGAAGCTCTAATTCTGTTTCGAAAATAGCCCAAAACTTGAGACTTTCTGAATTGCTAGTCGACACAAAGTACTGTAAATTCCAATGAACATGTTTGTCAGAAATATCATATTAGTGAAGTTGGCCCCGACAAAAGAAGCAGGAAAATCACTTTTCAAAAAGTTTAATAGCCCATATTTCGGAAACTATAATAGCCCAAACGCTAGAAGTTGCTGACCCAATCAGCCCAAACGAAGTACTATCCAGCCCAATAAAAATCTCGTCTGGCCCAATCACTTGGGGGCTAATGTGAAGTTGGCCCCCCAAATTTTGTGAAGCTCTAACTCTGTTTCGAAAATAGCCCAAATCTTGAAACTTTCTGAATTGCTAGTCGACACAAAGTACTGTAAATTCCAATAAACATGTTTGTCAGAAATATCATATTAGTGAAGTTGGCCCCGACAAAAGAAGCAGGAAAATCACTTTTCAAAAAGTTTAATAGGCCATATTTCCTAAACTATAATAGCCCAAACGCTAAAAGTTGCTGACCCAATCAGCCCAAACGAAGTACTATCCAGCCCAATAAAAATCTCGTCTGGCCCAATCACTTGGGGGCTAATGTGAAGTTGGCCCCCCAAATTTTGTGAAGCTCTAATTCTGTTTCGAAAATAGCCCAAATCTTGAAACTTCCTAAATTGCTAGTCGACATAAAGTACTGTAAATTCCCATAAACATGTTTGTAAGAAATCTCATATTAGTGAAGTTGGCCCCGACAAAAAAGCAGGAAAATCACTTTTCAAAAAGTTTAAAGCCCATATTTCGGAAACTATAATAGCCCAAACGCTAAAAGTTGCTGACCCAATCAGCCCAAACGAAGTACTATCCAGCCCAATAAAAATCTCGTCTGGCCCAATCACTTGGGGGCTAATGTGAAGTTGGCCCCCCAAATTTTGTGAAGCTCTAATTCTGTTTCGAAAATAGCCCAAATCTTGAAACTTCCTGAATTGCTAGTCGACACAAAGTACTGTAAATTCCAATAAACATGTTTGTCAGAAATATCATATTAGTGAAGTTGGCCCCGAGAAAAGAAGCAGGAAAATCACTTTTCAAAAAGTTTAATAGCCCATATTTCGGAAACTATAATAGCCCAAACACTAAAATTTGCTGACCCAATCAGCCCAAACGAAGTACTATCCAGCCCAATAAAAATCTCGTCTGGCCCAATCACTTGGGGGCTAATGTGAAGTTGGCCCCCCAAATTTTGTGAAACTCTAATTCTGTTTCGAAAATAGCCCAAACCTTGAAACTTCCTGAATTGCTAGTCGTCACAAAGTACTGTAAATTCCCATAAACATGTTTGTCAGAAATATCATATTAGTGAAGTTGGCCCCGACAAAAAAGCAGGAAAATCACTTTTCAAAAAGTTTAATAGCCCATATTTCGGAAACTATAATAGCCCAAACGCTAGAAGTTGCTGACCCAATCAGCCCAAACGAAGTACTATCCAGCCCAATAAAAATCTCGTCTGGCCCAATCACTTGGGGGCTAATGTGAAGTTGCCGCCCCAAACTTTGTGAAGCTCTAATTCTTTTTCGAAAACAGCCCAAATCTTGAAACTTCCTAAATTGCTAGTCGATACAAAGTACTGTAAATTCCAATAAACATGTTTGTCAGAAATATCATATTAGTGAAGTTGGCCCCGACAAAAGAACCAGGAAAATCACTTTTCAAAAAGTTTAATGGCCCATATTTCGGAAACTATAATAGCCCAAACGCTAAAAGTTGCTGACCCAATCAGCCCAAACAAAGTACTATCCAGCCCAATAAAAATCTCGTCTGGCCCAATCACTTGGGGGCTAATGTGAAGTTGGCCCCCCAAATTTTGTGAAGCTCTAATTCTGTTTCGAAAACAGCCCAAATCTTGAAACTTCCTAAATTGCTAGTCGACACAAAGTACTGTAAATTCCCATAAACATGTTTGTCAGAAATATCATATTAGTGAAGTTGGCCCCGACAAAAGAAGCAGGAAAATCACTTTTCAAAAAGTTTAATAGCCCATATTTCGGAAACTATAATAGCCCAAACGCTAAAAGTTGCTGACCCAATCAGCCCAAACGAAGTACTATCCAGCCCAATAAAAATCTCGTCTGGCCCAAACACTTGGGGGGCTAACGTGAAGTTGGCCCCCCAAACTTTGTGAAGCTCTAATTCTGTTTCGAAAACAGCCCAAATCTTGAAACTTCCTAAATTGCTAGTCGACACAAAGTACTGTAAATTCCCATAAACATGTTTGTCAGAAATATCATATTAGTGAAGTTGGCCCCGACAAAAGAAGCAGGAAAATCACTTTTCAAGAAGTTTAATAGCCTATATTTCGGAAACTATAATAGCCCAAACGTTAAAAGTTGCTGACCCAAACAGCCCAAACGAAGTACTACCCAGCCCAATAAAAATCTCATCTGGCCCAAACACTTGGGGGGCTAACGTGAAGTTGGCCCTTCAAATTTTGTGAGGCTGTAACTTTGTTTCCAGAGTAGCCCAAACGCTAAAAGTTGCTAGCCCAAACAGCCCAAATGAAGTACTTTCTGGCCCAATAAATATCTCGTGTAGCCCAAACTTTTGGGGGGCCAACTTCACACAGGCTAGTATTTAATTTAGTTAATATATGTTAAAAGAAATATAAAGATTAATTAACAATGTATTATTTCTGTTAAGAGTTTAAAATTGTCACAACAATGGGCATATATTTTGAATTTTAATGAAAAATGAAAAAAAAAATGATTCTTGATTGGTAGAGATAACAAATTATGTTACGTTATCTATGATTTCAGTTGGAATAGTAGTCTGAAGAAGGAAGTGATATACTTCCGAAACTGTAACATTTCTCGTTAATTTATAATAAAGAATATAGACAGCCTTGTAAGAAAGTTATGTTTAATTTGTGCTCAACAAATAGTGGCATCTTCAAATCTCAATTCCAATTTATAAAGTTATGAGGTAACATTATTACAAAATAACTGAATAGTCCCTTCCTGTTAACCACGGAGGTCTCGGCATTCGTCGCGCCATGGATCTGGCTATTTCATCCTTTCTGTCTTCATTCTATGGCGCTAAGCCATTGATCGAGACCATTCTCCAACAAGATCTTAGCCTAGTATCGGATTCGGATGTCAACGATAGCATTGCTAAGTGGTCATCTATAGTAGGATCAGATCCCCCTGACCTTGATAAGAGAGGACTACAATCCTCTTGGGACGATCCTCTTATAAATCATCACTTTTCAGCTCTGCTTCAGTCATCCGATAACCCAGAAGATAAGGCCAGACTTCTAGCTACATCATCTCCAGAAGCAGGCGCTTGGCTCCATGCTATCCCGTCACCTTCTTTAGGATTACATCTTCCCAATGACAGTTTTCGAATTGCCAGTGCACTGCGTTTGGGAGCAGATGTTTGCGAGCAACACAGATGTCCTGCCTGTAGAAGTGTCGTAGACAAGAAGGGCCTTCATGGACTCTCCTGTGCCAATAGTGCGGGCAGACATTCACGCCACTCCAGCGTCAACGACATTATCATGAGAGCACTAATTTCAGCAGGAGTTCCTTCTGTATGTGAACCGTTGGGATGCAGTCGTGCAGACGGCAAGAGGCCAGATGGTATGACTCTAATACCGTGGAAGAAAGGAAAAGCACTTCTATGGGATTTTACTTGTTCCGACACCTTCGCCCCTTCAAATATACATTCTTCCTCAGCACAAGCTGGCAACGTGGCTGCTCGCCGGGAAACAGAAAAGCGCAGGAAATATAGCAATTTACTCGACAAATATCATTTTGTCGCTATAGCTGTCGAATCGGGTGGTTCATGGGGTCCCGAAGGCCTTAACTTTATAAAGGAAGTTGGTCATCGCATTCGTTTATCGTCAGGAGATGCTAGAGCAACCTCGTTTCTACTGCAACGCATCAGCATGGCAGTACAAAGAGGGAACGTTGCATCAGTTTTGGGAACGCTACCCTCTGGTAAGGAACTGGAGGAGATCTTTTGTTTGTAATCTCGGCGAAGGTTTGAGGATGCTGTTGTGAGGCTTATCACAATAACGTGTATTAGTGAATAATTATATTTTAATAATCTGTAAAATGTAAATTGTGCACTGTTCAAGGAATGTAATATTTTGTAGTTTTGCCAGCGGACTTAATGCAAAGTGGGATCTTATTGTTGTCTAATTTCTAATTTTAATTAACTTTGAATGTTACAAATTTGAATGAGGCCGTCGGTTTTAACAATATTTCATTGTTAAATTTTAATGTAAATAATTAGGCAAAAATTGCTTTGTTGTTACAATACATATATATAATTTGATAGTGTTGATTAAGATAATATTTACAAACTTAATTTCAAATCTTCCTCTTTGTTTAATGTGCTACCACGTAATTTTATTTCCATTTCTTCTCTTAATAACGTTTTATATCCATGAGTAGACCTGCATATAACCGATGCATTTTCAAACATAATTTTATGCTGTTCTTCCAGAGCGTGTTGAACTAATGCTGACTTCTCTGGTTGATTTAATCGTTTACATCTTGTGTGCTCATTACATCTGTTTTTATTGTACGTCCTGTTTTGTTCAATGCATGTTAGGCCATATTCACATGGAATTGAATAAATAAATAAATAAATTCATAATGGCATGAAAGGAAATTGAATTATGACGTTGTTGTTCGTTTGCGGAGGTTAAATTAAAATAAATGAATTCAAAATTACTGTACAATGTGTTCACAACAACAGTACCTCTTCAAACAACAAAACAAGTGCGATCGTTACTATCGTATTAGCGTCATTTTTCCGAGTATACATTATTTGAATAAAGAAATCGATAATCGCCTAAAAAAAAAATAAAAAAAAAACTGAATAGTGAATTTGACCACATTAAAAAAAAAATCTTTCTTCCTTTTCGCTATAAAATTTGTGCTGTCTATGCCAATAATGTTGTCTGGAGAGATTCAATATACTCTTTATTGTTCACTTTCTAACCTACGCTAATTGTAAATGAGAGTATTCCCGTCCCAATCTCTGTCACAGAATCGGTGTTGCAACAAACGCAGAGAGCGCAAGTTCATCCGGGAATGTATACGAAAGCTTAAAACTATTATTAAGAGCGTTTAACTATTTGGTCCTCGATTCGACATAGATGTGGTCGTCTACAAAAATCGGAACATGCATCAATTGATTTCTCTAATGAAATAAGAAGAAATCTGAAACAAAAAATACAGATAAATAAAAATACGTTAGTTTTGTTTAACTTATTGTCGATGCTGAAAACGTTCTCTAAAATATATATGTATGATAAAAATTTGTTTCGTTCTCAACAGTGCTTCATATATATCATGCATGAATAAACGATAATTATTAATACAAATGGAAAGCATTTCACGCAACCAGCACTTCGAATACTGTCATTACAAAAGTGTTGTGCAATACAGTACGCACAATTTGCTTCATTTTGTTGCATTCATTTTGTTCATTTTTGATTTTTTTTTCTCAGAACAATAAAGCATGTAAAGCTAAGTGCTGGCTGTAGAGAAATCAGAATAAAATGTTTAAAAAAAAGGTATGAGTTTCAAGAAATCTACGCCTTTTTCGGCAACATATCAAATTATGACTCTTTTCTAATGTAAATGACAATAACCTCTGCTTGGTACGTCCTCCACCAATGCCTCATCAACTATTTGCTATTCTCATCTTCTTAACCTTGGGTGTTGTTTGCCTGTCCTCGCTTACTCAGGCTTCTATACTTCCCGATAGGTTACGAAAAAAAAAAAAGTCTTTCTGTGCAAACACAACTAGGTGAAATCCGATTACCGCAATTAAGAGTGAAAGGCATTAGTATTAAATTTGTACTCCTTATTTTGTTGCCCACAAACACATGATCTGCACAACTACACTTCAAAGTTGTTATAAAGAATCTGGGTACTACTTTATCAAATGCTTTTACATCATTTAACTTTGTGTAAGTAGCTTTCTAATGAATTACAGATTTATTCTTTAGGCACAAGACCACTAACGGCGTAGGGCTACAGATTTATATTATGTCTTTGAACTGATATATCATTAAAGTAAGTATTCGTGAAAAAAAAAAAAAATGCACCAGGGTGTGGCAGGTAGTCTCTGCAAACAACCTTTAGATCCAATCTGATTCAGTGCACGGCGAAGCAGATGGGGCAGCGCTGAGGTCCGTCAGTATGGAGTTCCCACGTTAATAATGATGGGAATAACACGTAAAAAATATCTCAATTGGTGATGATAAGATATAATTTTATACAATAAAAAAATTATTACTTTTTTCTTTCACTAAATATCAGTACAACTGAATGTTTATGGCGCACAATTTTTAATGCCGTATATATGTTGATTCATTAATTGCATGTTAATCTGTTTGTAAATCTAGGTTCTACACCGACTATGCATTTCTAACTTACTTGTTTCATTCTTATTGGAGAATAATAGCACGCTTATTGAGAGAACTTTTCAGCTACATATCTATGTTGATACAAAAGTTAAATGTTTGCCGCCTATATAAACAAGGGGCATTTCACAAAAAGGATCCACATATTAATGGCATAAAATGTAAGTTAATTAGGTTAGTTTAGGGTAAGTAACATTGGAGTGTGGAACTTCTGTGGAATTTAATCCGGGTTAAACGCCGGAGAATAGTTTAAAAATATGAAAAATAAGTAAAATTTAGACGAAACAAGCGATAAATTAGTTATTTTTCATGAAATTCGGGCTAACTAAAGAAACTGAATTTGCTATTTTCCACGAAATTCATGCTAACTAAACAAGTCTAACGTGATATTTTGAAGTGTGGAAGGCTGTCTGGCCCTGATACTATTTTGAGTGGACGCATGTTGACAGCAGACACTAGGGTGTAATGAGGAAATTAGTTCCCCGTATTCAAACGTGGCAGTTGCATGTGACGAATGTGACATTTCTATTTTGACTTTTATAAAAGCGTATATTGGGATGAAGAAGAGTTATTACTTTTATATAGTGGCAGGGATTACTGAAATTGAATAGAAAGGTTGGCATAAGTAGGAAGGACTCAAACAGGGTTGCTGCGCATCTCAAGATACGAAATTCCCTGACTTTTCCATGTTTCCAGGTCCAATGCGTAAATTTTCCAGGTATCACTATTAAGTGAGATAAAATTTTATTTAAAATTCTGCAGCAGTCTAATTATACATTTTAATGATACAGAAAAGGCATAATTTTACACCAAGTGCCTAAAATGATATTTTGAGTTACCCTTAGATGTGAAAATGTTCATGTAATGAAATAAGCAATTTTCATTTTCCTTTCTTGCAACGGTTCTCTCGGCGATCCATATAATTATTTAACACAGAATACTTTTTTTTTTCCCACTGTATATCTGATATTTGTGAATTACTTCATTTTTATCTTGTAGCTATTTTGGGCAACGGTGCTTAAAAGTGCACAATCTGTTGTGAAGAAGAAATGTAGTATATATATATATATATATATATACGATATATACACAGAGGGTTGATTAATTCGTGTGTCAATTTCATTTCTTCGCTGTGCAAAAGTGGTATGAGGTAAAGCCCTGCAATTTGGTGTAACTTTAGACGATGGACATAAGCTTTGTTTCGCCATAGAAGCATGTTACTTGTACTAAAGATTGAAGAGATATAGGGTCAAAGGTCAAATTTCGATTTTTTCCTTATGGGATTCCAATGGTAAATTCTGGAAGAGCCTGAAAAAACGTAAATCGAAGTGATAACAAAGAAAAAGCTGTATGGTATGATTCTATGTCGCAAGCAGGCTAAATATGCGTCAATCAAGTGTTAAGGTTAGAGGGCACGGTCACATCAAGGTCACAGGTCATCTTGAGAACCTATTTGAATATAGTGAAAACAACGCAATGTCCGTACATCATCATGTCAAATTGGTTCTCAAGATGATCTGTGACCTTGATCTGACCGTGATCTCAGGACCATGACACTTGATTGACGCATATTTGGTCGGCTTGCGACATAGAATCATACCATACAGCGTTTTCTTTGTTATCATTTCGATTTACGTTTTTTCAGGCTTTTCCAGAATTTACCATTGCAATCCCATAAGAAAAAAATCGAAATTTGACCTTTGACCCTATATCTCTTCACTCTTTAGCACAAGTGACATGTTTCTATGGCGAAACGAAACTTATGTCCTTCGTCTAAAGTTACACCAAATATCATGGCTTTACCTCATATCACTTTTGCACAGTGAACAAATGAAATTGACACACGAATTAATCAACCCTCTGTGTATATATATATATTAGTTACAGTTTCGTGTTCCTATGACAACAGAAAGTTTTTCATGGAGGTTTGAGAATAAAAGTAAGTTGTGCTGTGTATAATTTTAATGTGTGATAATAGATGGTTCTTGCAAAATATATATAAAACTAAATGTGCTAATGGTGGTGTGTTGTTTATTTTAATCTTCGAACTGGGTAATATAAAATATAACGAAAATCTCGTTATATAATAAATGGTGTTTCCGCCCGGGAGATACCTTGAGATTTGGTTGAAGCAGAGTAAGCTATCTCATAAATAACCGTCAACACGGAGTATACTTTATTAAAAAGTAAAAGAAAAATTTATTGTAACATTAAAATGGATATACACAGAGTTGAAAGTCTAGTGATGAAGTTGGTGATGTTAAAACACCAGGATAGGATACATCAACGAATGTGGCTGACCTTATAAAACAGCTAGGTCAGCAACAAGCACAGCAAATGGATATTAGATTCGAACAAAAGTTAGCACAAATTACACAGTCTATGACACACCAAATGGATAATAAATTAGAGCAAATAAACTCTAAACTAGAACGAACAGACTGTAGGATGGAACAAATTTTGCACAGATTTACCATTGTACAAAGTTCGGTAGAAGCGGTTGAAACTCAAGTTAACGAGCATTGCAATCAGATTAGAGAATTACATGAAGAAATAAATACTATCAAGGAAAAGATTATCACCGTAAATGGTAATTCTGATCCGATCATCAACAGAGACCACATGCTGATTGAATCCAGACTAGCTATAGAAGAAAGTGATATACCTGAAAGCTATTCTGAGAGGGGTGATAGTGCCTCTAGTGTCGGGAAAGAAGAGAGAAGATTCGCATTGCAGGGAAACCAAATATGTAAAGTCTAAACATTTGAAACAGTCTAATAATAATCATCATTTCCGAATTAGCGAAATTACAATTACATTTACCATTTGAATTACAATTCAGTATGGTTGTAGGTTTTTGAAGTGCGAAGCCGTAGGCCGAGCATACACGGAATCTGGGGACGAAGCCCCCAGCTAGCCGAATGCTAATACAATACACAAAAGCAAACGTATGTAATCTTATTTTTTTCCAGAAAATTTTAAGAATTCCCTGACTATTCCAGGAGATTTGAAATTCCGACTTTTCCCGGTTATTCAGGTTTTCCAGGCGCGACAACCCTGTGAAAAGAAAGAAATGCAAGAACAGTTACATATTCAAATGTAAACATCGTATTTATGGTGTAGTAAAATAAGTTCGCACATGGAAGGTATAATTATCGGAATAACTTGCTCTACCACAACATAAAGGTAAATTGTACTGAACGTGTTCAGAAAGCAACTAAAGAATGTAACTTAGTATTTTTAGCGACAACATAGTTCAGTGCATACCTACAATTTCTGACGCGTCTGCTTTCTACGGACGCATCACTCCGCTAGCGTTTACGCCCCCTGTTGCGCTTCTGCCCTGATTCGACTAGATAGTATTCGTGCTTTTTAGTGCCCATCTCGCACAGGTTAGTTTGTAGTTTTTACACTGTAATTTTCATGGCATATTTCCGGACGCAGTATTTACACGCAAAACAGTGATTTTTTTTTTTTTAAAGTGAATGTACACCGAGGAATTCCTGAGAAACATTTTCTAAGATAGTGACAGTAAATTTCCTGATAAATTACAAAATTTTCAAGTTTTTAAGCTGAAAATACTGGACCTACTCTGCGGCACAATTTCAGTAATCCTAACTACGTTCCTTATCAATTATTCTTCCTTTATCAATTAAGTTTTACATATGAAGTTGAAAAAAAAAAGAAAGAAAGAAAGAAAAGAAAATCCGGCTAACCCTCCCCAGCTTATAAAACACACGTTCCGTTAGCTTATCTTAAAGAGTAAACTTTACATTACACGCTCCACATGCGCATTGGTACCGGTAAGTAGGATTGCTTTAAAAGAGTACAGTACAGTAAGGCATGCGTTAAGTTCCAAAGTTAGTCATCTATTTCTAGCAAAATTTTGAAAATTACCGGGAAGAAATGAACAATTTTCTCATTTCTGTGCCTGAAAATACGTAACCAGAGGCTCATTCCACGTCAAATCACCCAGGCCATGTCACCCACCAATTCAGATTTTAATGAAACTTTGTGTACTTGCTAACACTACTATGGTATGAAGACCTGTAAAAATTTTCTACCGAAATCCTAATAGTTTGTGAAAAATACGAGACCAAAGTTTCAGAATTTCAGGCATCCCGGTCGTTCTCGAGGCCACCTATTTCTATTTCGTAGAGCTTAATACAAAAATTCATATCTCAGTATCTAAGCAATGTATCACTTGAAAATTTCTACCCGAGGTTTACGTAAGTCTGTAGAGCTATTAAAAAAAAAAAATTAAAAAAAAAATTGCTGTACATTAAGGGTAAAAAATGTACCCTTGCACTTCAAAATAGTTAATTTTTTTGTGTAAATTTCTAATTTTACATAATGCGCATTATCGCTGTGAGGCGGACCAATTACATTTCCGCTCTTTTTTTAAAATTGAACCTTAAGGTATGTTCTAAGAAACTAAAATATATATATATATATATATATATATATATATATATATATATATATATATATTTTTTTTTTTTTTTTTTTTTTTTAATGCTTCTGTTAGTAATTCTCGTTTAACCCTTCAAGGCCAACGCACCAGCTTTTCGTGTCATCTGTAAAGTGTTATTGCCATTGATGCAAGCGAGGTATTGGCACACTATTGCTCGATTCACTCACACAGGTCTCAAGTAATTAATAAGTATACGTGTTGTTTGTGTTGAAGCGTGTGTGGGTTCAGAAGAGAAGTGGGATAACCAGGCTAGAAACATTCATTCTCGAAATTTTATAGTTTTTTTTTTTTTTTTTTTTTTTTTGTGTGTGTGTGTGTGTGTGTTTGCCGAACTATTAATATAATCAAAGTGAATTTAATGTTAAAATTGAATTAATTATCCAAATCTACAGTCCATTATTTTCCAAATAAAGTAGAAATAAAGGTTATATAACAGTCAAGGGGAAGCCAGTGCCAGATAAAAGTCCTGCCAACCAAACTTAACCTAACCGCACAAACTAAAGTACAAGCTTTTAGTCATAATGCAAAGTTTTGAATGACTTGAAGAGTATACATTTATTTAATATATTTGTTGATATATGTATCTATAGTGTCAAAGATCATATGTTCGTAGTTGTTAAACATACAGGGTGTCTCAAAAATCCCCTGACATAGAGTAACTGTTATTATCATAGTTACAACAAAATGTAAGAGGAAAAACAGTTTCCAAATGTGATATTTTCAATCTAAAGTGAAGGTTTTTTTTTTTTTTTTTTTTTTTTTTTTTTAATCGGACTAGCCGTTTGGGCTGTGCACTCTTTATGCGCCCAACGTTAAACGAAAATGCAACGTTGTAATTAATAGAGGGGCTGGGAGAGGTGGATCAATTTTGTAAAAGTATGGTGAATAGGGATCATTTTTTAAATGGTAGCTGGCCATCGACACGTTAGCGTAAAAGACAGTAACTTCATTCACTTATGTTGTGGGTCCAGATAAATGGCAATGTTGCATTTTCATTTAACATTGGGTACATAAAGAATGTAGAGCCCAGACGGCTAGTTCGATTTAAAAAAATTCCTTCACTTTAAATTGAAAACATCATCTTTGGAGACGATTTTCCCCTCTTATATTTTGTTGTAACTTTGATAATAACCGAGTTACCTCCTGTCAGAGGATTTTTGAGACATCCTGTACACAAGGACAAATGTTCGTTTCATGAGCACCCGAATAAAATACTTTCTCCATCTGAAGTTCTAAACTCACTGTTATTTTTAGAGTTATTATGTAGCTTTCAGTATTTGAAACGAATTGAGATTGATCGAATTTGCAACTATGGGAGGGGAGTAAATTTCATTTCTTCATCTCAGAACTTTTAGCTGTGAATGTACACGATGCATAATAAACTATCAAATCTAATGCAGGACTAGTTACGGATTGAAAATCGTTTAGTTAACGCGAACATGCAAGTTGTGTCTTGAACTACCAAGCTGACGTGAAAAATCTTGCCTGAGAAATGCGAGTAGGAACATGTCTAATCTTGCCTGATTCTGCATTGTGGCCGTACAGTAACTTGTTCATTTCGGTTTCAGCTGTGTTTCTGTGCAGATGTTTATGTCGTGTTGAGGCTTAAGACTGAATACTTATTGGGGTTGCTGCAAGATAGTGTTGTTCATCCTGTCAAATGATAATTTGACCTACAATGATGTCGCGAAGTGAATTAAAACAGTGCAGTGTAGGAAAGGAAACTAAAAGTGAATGCCACAAAAACAGCTATACATGGGTGGTCAAATTGCATTGTATTATCAGTGCATCCGAGAAAGAATTGTTATCCCAAAGGAGTGGAATCAGTTCTGATTTGTTAATTAGTGTTTGTGAACATAATAAAACATATTACTTGAAGAAGTATGAACATTATTAAACAAGTTGTTTTGATCCATTTAATTGCCACAAAAAAACAATCACTAAGGCTTTGCGCAAAGTATGTGTTGATTTTGCTAATGAAATTAATAAAAACATTGACTCTGTAAAGGCTATTCCTGGACAAAAGATATGCGGTAATTGCAGAATCAAACTTGGGATTTCCCTTGAATGCAAAGACGTGGGCGGATTTAGTGAACACGATGTATCTGTTTTAGAAGAATCTGTCGCAAAAAACGAAATTGTAGAGTATCTTAATGTTTCACTTACAGCATTAGGGGAGTCACCTCTAAAATTCCATGCTATTCCGTCACACAGCAAGCCTGCATATGCTAAAAGAAAGCTTGACTCAGCAAGTTCTGCTCTGAAAAATAAAATAAGCAAAGTTGTGGGAAAAGAGCTTGCCTCTAAACAAGATTCTTGTAAAATTTCAAAAGATGTGAAACAAAAGGCTCATGATATGGATAAACTTCTTGATTTAATAAAGGCCAAACTCCAAGGTAAAATCACTACAAGAAGAAAAGTACAAGTGTTAACTTTAGTGCCCTCATCTTGAAGCAGGAAACAGATTGTCGATGAATTTAATGTGAAAGAATATTCCATCCGGCAAGCAAGGGAAGTTCTGAAGAATAAAGGAATTTTAGCTATTCCTGAATTGAGAAAGGGAAAACAGCTGAGTGAAGATACAATTCAAATAGTAAAGAATTTCTACGTTGATAATGGAGAATTTCTACGAGAATTCTACCTGGAAAAACAGTGAGTATTTCAAAAAATGTACACATGGAGAAACGATTATTACTTGGGAATTTAGAAGAATTATAGTCCTCATTTAAACATCAACATCCCAACATTAAAATTGGATATTCTAAATTTTGCACACTGCGTCCTAAATGGTGTGTATTAGTAGGTTCTGCTGGGACACATTCCGTGTGCGTGTGTACAATACATCAAAACGTTATTCTCCTACTGCATGCATGTCATATAGAAGAGACATATCAAGACTTGATCCATCATCTGGTTTGTTCTGTGTACAGTCGGGATTGTATGCTGAAGCAGTGTTCCGAGTGTCCCTCCAGTGAAAATTTGGGGCAGTTTCTGATTGCAAAATTCGAGGATTTTGATCCTGGGGAGGAAGTAACATATTACCAGTGGGTATCAACGGACAGAACAGAATTGGTGAAAAATACTGTCACACTGGACGAGTATGTGACAATTTTGATATGAAAGCTTGAAAAGCTTGTGCCACATTCATTTATTCCCAAAGCACAGTCACATTTCTTAAAGGACAGAAAGAAAAATCTTGAGCCAGAAACAGCCGTCGTTCTGATGGACTTCAGTGAAATTATTCCTACATAATTCAAGATGAAGTTCAAGGGTATCACTGGTCTACTGATTCCTGTACCCTACACCCAGCAGTACTATATACACGGCTTCCTGGATCTGCAGACCTGACTGTTTCTAGTTTGTGATATCATATGACTTTGTGTGTGATCTCAGATGACTTGGAACACGATGTCGCATTTGTTTATGAGATTCAGAAACAAATAACTTCTTTTCTGAAAGAGCAATTTCCATATGTAAAAAAATGTAAATTACTTTAGTGATAGATGCGCTGCGCAGTACAAGAATTGTAAAAAATTCGTAAACTTGTCTTACCGTTATGAGGATTTCTCCTTAAGTGCATCATGGTCATTTTTTGCTACAAGCCATGGTAAATCCCCATGTGATGGTTTTGGTGGGACAATTAAACGTCTGTTTACTAAAGAAAGCCTTCAAAGATGTTCTGACTTTTTAAATACGCCAGAAAATGTTTTTACCTTCTGTAGATCTCGCATTGAACATATAAATTTCAGCTTGCTGAAAAAAGAAACTCTCATAGATACACGCAAAAAACTACAAAATTGTTTTTCTGGTGCAAAAACAATTGCTGGAACACGATCATATCATCAGTTCTCTCCTCTAAGCCAAACCTCGATTGGGACAAAGCGAATCGGTGCTGATCCAGATTTCACTTTACTGAAGAAAAGACATCTTCTCGAATGAACAATGCGGACATCATCACTAATTCGTATCTTGCATGTGTTTACGATAACCATTGGTTTTTTGGGTTAGCGTTAGGTAAAGATGAAGAGGAAAATGATGTTGAAGTCAAGTTTATGCACCCTTTTGGAACGGCTCCATCCTTTTACTGGCCTTCTGCAGGAAAAGACGACGTATGCCATGTTCCGATATCCAAAATTATTTGTTCTGTCTGTGCCTCCTTTACTTATGTTACTGGAAGAGTATATTATCTCTCAGATAAGGAGGTTCAGTTTGTGGAGGAACAATACAGGCTGCGTTTCGCTTAAACGAGGTAGCAACTTCCTTCAGTCTCAAATAGTGAAATCCAATCACTGTGATTGGCATATGCTGAGGTAAGAAATTGATTTCGTGCACAAGGAGTTTTGCATATTTCTTTGGTTACAAATTTTCAATTTAATGTAGTGGAAAAGTTCAATCATTATTTTTGTTTCGTTTTGAAGACTAAAATGTAACTGTCGTAAATATTGATAAAAAGAAGTAAGAAATTGAGTTTTGATCTGTAGTTTGTATTGGTCCTGTTGTTCCTATTTGTAAATTACGTTTATGAAAGTACGTCTTCCCAATCGAAAAATAATCCGGTACTGCTCCCCCCCTCCCCCCCCCCAGACTGTCATATAGCCTTCATTTCTACGTTATTAGAAAGATAATGGGCTGTAGATTTGGAAAATTAATTCAATTTTAACATTAAATTCACTTTGATTATATTAATAGTTCGGCAAACAGATTTTTAAAAAAATAACATTTCGAAAGTGAATGTTTCTAGCCTGGTTATCCCGCTTCTCTGAACCCCCACACACTTCAACACAAACAACACGTATACTTATTAATTACTTGAGACCTGTGTGAGTGAATCGAGCAATAATGTGCCAATACCTTGCATGCATCAATGGCAATAGCACTTTACAGATAACACGAAAAGCTGGCGCGTTGGCCTTGAAGGGTTAAACGAGAATTGCTAACCGAAGCATTCAAAAACAAAAAACACTAATTTTATTTTACAGTCTCTTAGAACATACCTTAAGGTTCAATTAAAAAAAAAAAAAAAAAAAAAAAGCGGAAAGGTAGATGGTCCGCCTCACAGCGATAATGCGCATTATGTAAAATTAGAAATTTACACAAAAAAATAACTATTTTGAAGTGCAAGGGTGCGTTTTTCACCCTTAATGTACAGCAATCTTGATGGTGTTCCCTTAAAATCTGAATCGGTGGGTGAAATTTCGGATTTTTTCTGGGTGATTTGACGTGGAATGAGCCGAGAGCGAAAGTTACGTTGTTTCTTTTTATAGGCGGTTATAATCATGGAACTATCAATCAAGCGGAGGAAACTATTTCGCGCAAAATTACAACAAGGTTGGATTGTAGGGAAATATAAAGAGCATTTGTATTCTGGGGGTAATTTTGGTACTGGGGGGCCAAAATCAGGTACCGGTAAAATCATCATATTTACAGGAGAAATGAGTTGATGTTATACAAGTATAAGTACTAAGTACTAACATAACATAACCTAATCTAATCTAACCTAACATAGTTTAAACCATCAAAAAAACAGAAAATATAGGAAGAAAGTATGGAATTTAAGCAAAGAATTCTGCCCCTCCCCCCTTCTCCAAATCCAAATGTCCTAACCTAAGTAAACCATCAAAAAATACAGAAAGAAAGCACGAAATTTAAGCAAAATATTCTCTCCTCCCAGTTCCAAAAATATGCCCTATTGATCTTAACCAAATGGATCCAAACTTCCCTAAACCTAAGCTAATCAGATCTTACCCTACCCTACTTATTCCTACGGTAATAGTTAAGAACAGCTACTTCTCATTTCCCGTGCACGAGGATACATCTTACTGTTGCACTACCTACAGAAATGATTCTATATCATGTATAAGTGGTAACAGAACACACAACAAACCCAGATCATGTTGTATTCACACTCCAACATGGAGTGAGAATACAGTGGGATCTCCGTTTCTTCTGTGTTCTATTACTACTTGTACACCAAATACAATCATTTTTCTACGTAGTGCAACAGTAAGAAGTATCCACGTGCACGGGACATGCGATGTGTGTTTTCAAATCCCCCCACATAGTCATACACTAAGTACAAGGGCACATTATTATTCCCATACGATATAAAAAAACAGATATTCCTAGAAAAACACCCTAAGTACAAGGGCAAGAACTCAGTGTATTACCTAGTTTTTAACATCCTAGTTAGTCAATGAATAATTCCTGAAAGTATGGCGTTTCTCGTCCTTCCCTAAATGGGAAGTATGTCTCCTTAACTATAACCAATTTTCGTAGCTGTTATTACGGTTTTTTTTTTTTTTTTTCGAAAATCAAGCGGATGACCAACTTCGGAATAAGTGCCTAAGACGGAGATGGCATATATTCCGAAGTTGGGCGTCCGCTTTCGTCAAGTTTTTTCACTGTTATCTCCTTTCCACACTTTCTGCAATTTGTTATTAGGTTCATTAATCCGTGCTCTTAACAAACTTTTAAAAGATTTTGCTCGTTATCAATGTATTCCTTCACAAATGTTAAAACTGCTAGTTCATTGCCCTTGTACATTCGCCATGTTGGTAACATAAATGCTCGTTTCTTTCCCACAATGGAAGTGTTCAGTTACCTTGCGCCAAGTAGTTCCCTCCGCTCGCCATATAGTCCCATGTTTATAACCGCTTATATATAACAAATAAACAGATTTTTCGAGACTCTTATATATTATCAAGCACACAAACGATCAAATTATCCATATATTTCCTGTAAATTTTAAAAATTTCGCTGGAAACGGACGCCCAACTTTGGAATTCAACCCACGGAGATAAGTAGATTCAGGTTAGCTTATGGCTAGGAAAGTTTGGACCCATTTTATAAAAATTTTCGAGTGTAATTTTTCGTGCCGATGTCAGAATACAAATTGGAGTAAGGTGGCAACTCTCGAAAATGAAACTGACGGTACTTCTATACAAATTGCCCATGAAATGTGCTTGCCTTAAACTAACACCAACATCTCTGTTCTCACCTTTAAAATACCCGCCAGTTCGCAACCTTAAACTACAGCGGGCATTGTAATGTAAAGTTCCCATTATCCTAAAATATCCATTATCATGTGCTCTGGTATTTTACGTCTGTAGAGAAGTGGACGTAAAAAACTTCAGGTGAAAGTGAAGAGCACTTATTTTTAATGTTCTTGCCGACTGTTTTCAATCTGTACAAAAATGTTTTCTAGTAACTAAAAAGTTTAATGATAAATGCATATATAAATACAAAATTAAAGTTAAAAGTAACGCAATGAATTACCTACCCGCACATGTACACTTGTCTCCCACCAAAATCGCTAATCTAATAATTCCCAACACCTGAATAAATATAGGATAAGGACTGGTGTCAATATATGCCGCAAGAAACACGTCGTGTAATACGCTTTGCACTTGTTCGTCTTTGGGTGGGAATCCCCGCAGAATTGCACAAATGTCAGCAATAGCAGACGAGCAATAGAACGGGTTTAGGAAGTGTCGACAGTAATACGGTATACTAACGACGTACTTTAGAACATTACAGGTGTGACCTGTACTATAATTAAAAAAAAAGTAAATAAAAACTATTTCATTACCTAGACTTATGGGATTAACACCCATATGCTTAATGTAGTGGCATTGTAATGTTTGGCTGTATTAGACGTTTGCTACTGCATTCAATTACGTTATTACTTCGTCACTTTGGTAACCTCCACAATGCACTCTCTTACAACTGAAATAGCAGTTTTATTTCATTTTATTTAGTCAAAAACTATCCTGCTATTTTCAATTACAAAATGAGGAAGTTTAGCTCATATAAAGACGTCTATTAGCATCATTACGTTTATGAACAAACAGGTTCAGGTTCAGGTTCAAGGTATTTTCCTTCCTTCCAGTGATACCAATTCCTTCAGAGCCGTTTTCCCTTCACAAACTTCAGAATTTCCCTTTTCCGGACAAAATTTCCCTTCATCCAAACCGTTCAAGTACTGTATTTAGTAAAGTATTTTTAATCGTTTTCGCTTCCACCCCCTCGGCCCAATCTTTTAACAACATACAAGCAGATACCTGACAGCCTTCCTTTGAGCTTACGCAGAATTTGAACTTGATTTGTTGTTTAGGTATCTAAGGCGTCGCGATAGAGGAGGATGAAGAATATGGAAAGGTGTAGGCTAGGACCTATGTTAGAGGTGCAATCTCTGCATTTGCCTGGTGTGACTGAGGAAAACCCTATAAATACCTCGGTCAGGACGGACAACCTAAATAAATCATGAAGAATATAAAATAAATATTATGTAAATTTAATTTTTATCCTAGATATCATGATAGATTTTAATATTAATGTAACCTAAGGTACAAAGAAAATATTAAGTATACATTTGGTATGTACTTACTTAAGAACAGCACTCCCATATTTACTGAAACGAATACGAACAGTTACAAATAAACTCTAGCTGCTACTGTCTTTGGCTGTTCAAGAGGAATGTTCGTAAGCACAATACAAACTAAATCAAAGTTTAGAGATGCGTAATTCTTAAGAATTTATAATTCTGTGCGCACAGTTACCAGAAAATTTGTAAACTTACACACAAACACACACACTAATGACCCAGAATTCGCCCATATATACATATTTACATTCACGACACGCAGATTTTCTTCCCTTACATCGATTAATCCTCTTCACAATCAATTTTCTGGTTGGGAAAAAACATCTTCTGATTGGGAAAACCAAACTGTTATAATAGTTGGAGCGATAATTTAATTGAGAAATATTTCATCTTATTGCATTGCATTTAATTCAACAATGGGAAGATTAATTTTGATAAAAGATTTTAAATAAGCATTGTTGTAATGTTCCGAATTTAACTGAATATGTTGATCGATGTATAATTTTGATAAATATTAACGAATGCAAAGCAAGATAACTTGTGAGAATTTATATGAAATATGTGCAACGGATTATGTTTGGAATAAATACGACGTTGAATTTATACTGAATTTTAATTAGATTAATCAGATACGTAAATACATTCAATCTATAAATGATTGAACAGAGGTTCAAATTTCCCTGCAATATTGAGAGATTACAAGCAATTTCCCTTTTTCCCTTTTCTCCAAAATTTACTCAAAATTTCCCTGCGCCAAGGGAAATTTCCCTTCAATTGGCATCACTGCTTTCTTCTCTTCGGAAGGAACACAATATCCAGTAACAGTGTTGCCAGATTAGAAGATTAAAAAGTAGGGAAGTTGTGCTGTAGCACAAACATAAAAGTGTCAGGCGTCGGTTAGAAATGGTCAGGCGGCGACCACAGTTTCGGGTTGTTGGCGCAGATGTGTTATGGCACACTTCATACTACATCAGCTACAATAAAACTGTAGCGTGCAATGGATGGGCAGGTGTTGATGGTATAAAATGGGTGGCTTTTCTTATTTTCAAGGTGTGTAACCATATGGTCCAGCACATCAAACATTAATGAAAAAAATTTTAACTTTTTAAGTGAACCTCGTATAAAAGCACACATGAATTTTTCTTTCAGCAAACACGAATATGCATATGTGTGTGTGCGTCGCGTCTGCGACGGAAGTCTTGATAAACCCTCTCGTCTCTCCAAATACGGTGCTAAAATTCGGCACAGGGAGCAAACTTCGTCTCCAAAAATTTCTGCCTATAGGTTGTCACAGTTATTTTTAGCTCTGACATCAACAGGTTGTATTGCGAGCCTCTCCGCTGGGTAAAAGCACGGAGAGGAGGGGAGAAAAGCAAAGTCAGTCTGACAATTGTTTCTGGTGTGATAACAGCATATAAAGCAACGCAGTCCAAAACCTTCGGACAACTCTCAAAAGTTAAATCCAAAACAGCCAAAAAAGAAGACACAAATTGAAAAGATGTGAGAAAAGTAATTTTTTGTCTTCAAGTTCACTCCCATGGAACCATCTGAAAATTCCTTCTCTTAAACACCAAAGTGAGAAACCAATGACAGTGCAAAACAACGGAAACTAACGATGTAGTGAAGTTCAACCGGCAACCCACGAGTACCCCGTCTTCCGCGATTGTAATAAGATAATTGGGCCAAGTGTTAAAATCTATTATTTATCCAATTATTTAAATCAAAGTGCTAAAGTGGAATTTATTCTGTATAGTGAAGTACCAGTGTTATTGATTAAAATCAAGAAAATATAATTACACGTATCCTTTCATCATAATTTATAAAAAAAATTATCACCATGATTTAAATTTGTATGTTAGGGCGGTATTCAGAGACAATTCGTTAATCGATCGTTAGTCACCTCTAGTTAGTGGCATACTAGCTCTTTACTAAGGAAGTTGCACTTTTTGGTATTCAGAGTCTACTTTTAGTACAATTAAATTGATGATTTGGGTATGATTAACTTATAGAACCGCAATGCATCGGTGAGTAAAATAAATGTGGCAACTACGGAAAAATAATGAGCGCATGCGTAGTCTGTAAAAATGAAAATACATGAATTACGAAATACGAAATGTTGTGTCGCACGCTAAATCGTGCGTAAAAGATTAGACTCTGCTCTAGATGAATTAGTCGCATGTGATTAATTTCGTCCACCACTACCTCCTAATCGACTGAATACAATTTTGATAACCATCCTTTAGTCAACCACGTAGTAAGGTGTTAATGAGACGTCATTTGACTCTGCATAAGGCCCTTAGGGTGGTATTCAGAGAGAATTCGTTAATTAATAGTTAGTCACCGACTAGTTAGTGTCATACTAGCACTTCAGTAAGGAAGGTGTACTTTTTCGTATTCAGAGTCTACTTTGAGTACAACTAAAAAATTGATTTGGGTATGATTAACTAATATAATTCAATGCATCAGGTGAGAAAAATAAATGTGGCAACTACGGAAAAGAGATGTGCGCATGCATAGTCTGTAAAAATTGAAATACATGACATACGAAATCCGAAATGTGTCGCACAAGCTAAACCGTGGCTAAAAGGGTACCCTCTGCTCTAGATTAGTCACATGTAATGAACTCCGTCGATTACTACGTCCAGGGGTGGACTGGCTATGTAAAAAGGGCGCGGTCACATATACTGGGAGGGCGCCGTCCATCTGAGGCTTTCGCTTGTATGGAATACCCCCTCCTAATAAAAGAAAGTTCCGGGGGCTTCTTCCGGAAAATTAGTACACAAAAAACAACAAAAGATTAAGTAGCTGTTGCAGTTAATCACGATAGAATTATACAAATTCAATATTTTCATAAACGAAGAAAGAGACTTTGAGTACTAAATACGAGGCGTGTTTTTTAAGTAAGGTCCGTTTTGTTGTAGACACTAGTAGTTCGCGCGCATACCGCAACTAGCGTGTGCGTCGTGTACCGGCATGCCTCGGGAACAACTGTGCTCAGTTTCAACTCTGTAGCTGACCTGTACGGTTGTGTGCTGTGCTTTCACAATGTTTAAGACTATCAAGTCGTCCGCTGCATGTGAGGTTCGCTCAGTGATACGGTTTTTGTCAGCAAGTAACCTGTCTGCTGCAGAAATTCATCGACAGATTTGCGAAGTGTATGGTGATACTGTTATGAGTGCAAGCAAAGTGCGTAAGTGGATACGAGAATTCAAAAATGGCCGAGGCAACGTCCATGATGAGGACCGCTCCGGTCGCCCTTCTTCGATTACAGACGATTTGGTGGCTTCAGTTGAAGCGAGAGTTCGTGAGAACAGGCGCTTCACAATAACAGATCTCTCAAACGAATTTCCTGACGTGTAGAGATCAGTGCTTTACAAAATTGTTTTTGAACACCTAAAGTTTAGGAAACTGTGCTCCCGTTGGGTCCCGAAACTCCTAAAGAGGACCACAGAAACCAAAGATTTGAGTGTGCCATGAAGTTCTTGATTCGTTATCACGAAGAAGGTGACGGCTTCTTAAGTCAGATCGTAACTGGAGACGAAACATGGGTTTCGCATATCACGCCCGAATCGAAGCAACAGAGCATGGAATGGAGACACACACACTCGCCTGTAAAGGTGAAGGCCAAACAGACTCTATCCCAGCGCAAAATCATGGCGTCGGTGTTTTGGGATAGGCATGGTGTTTTGTTGGTCGACTTCATGCAACGAGGAACCACTATCAATGCAGAAGCATACTGCCAAACACAGTGAAAGCTACGCAGAGCGATTCAAAACAAACGACACGGCATGCTGACAAAGGGCATTGTTCTTCTTCATGACAATGCAAGACCTCACACTGCAGGTCAAACCCGCGATTTGTTGAACAGTTTTGGCTGGGAAGTTTTAGACCACCCACCCTACAGTCCTGATCTTGCGTCGAGCGATTACCATCTGTTATTCCACCTCAAACAACACCTCAGTGGCAACCGTTACAATGATGACGGCGATGTGAAAACGGCAGTGAACTCTTGGTTATCGAAGCAGGCGGCAAGTTTTTATGAAGAGGGTATTTTGAAATTGGTTGAGAGGTATGATAAGTGTTTGAACAAACTTGGCAACTATGTCGAAAAATAGAGTAAAGTATGTACTTTCCGAAAATACATTTACTTTTTTGAAATAACCTTTCGTTGTGTACTTATGTTCTAACGGCCTTACTTAAAAAACACGCCTCGTATATTAGGCCTATATAAATCTGCACATTTTAACTGGGACTACAAAAATCAAACCAGTTGTTTAAATTCTTCGGCTACATTTGTTAACAGCCTAATTATAACTGAAGATTTGAGGCTTATGCTATTTTTCATAATTCTGTCCTTTTAAAGCTATGTTCATCATAACATTAACTTATTTTTCATCTATTCTTAAAGCCGTTAATAAAAAGTATACATGAAACATTTACTACAAATTAACAAAAGTAAATTTAGAATTATATAGCTACCTAGCGAGAAAACAAATTCAGAAACAAAACTGGAAAATGAAAGTAAAGTCACTGCTTTATGCTTGAAGGAGCCTTCACATCTCCTTGCTTTTCTCAAACATTTTGTCAATAATAAGATTGTTGTCGATTTTGGTCAGAATGTCTCTTTCTGAGTTCATCAAGAACAATGATTCCAGATGTTTATATGTAAGTCTTGAACGGAGTCTTGTTTTTATGTAACGCCACTAGCGCCTCTAACGGCGGGAGTGGGAGGGACAGACGTAAAAATGATCCAAAATGACCGAGATTAGAGTCAAATCAATATATTTCGAAGTCGCTGAGATCATTAATGGTATCACCAAAGCCTAAAACAGAAAGGGCAAGGCCGTAGGCCGAGTAAAGACGGGATCTGTGGGCGGAGCAGTGGGGATGGGAGGGTTGATATATAAAAATCATCCAAAATGACCGATATTAGAGTCAAATCTATAAATTTCAGGGTCCCTAAGATCATTATAATGACATTCCCAAAGCCAAAAACAGAAAGAGCGAGGCCACAGGCCGAGCAAATACTGGGATTTGGGACGGAGCGTGGGGTTGGTAAGGGTGATATGTAAAAATCGTCCAAAATGACCGATATTAGAGTCAAATCTATATATTTAGCGGTAAATCTAACGTCATTAATAGCATTCCCATGCCGAAAACAGAAAGAGCGAGGACGCAGGCCAAGCAAATACCGGGGTCTGGGGTGGAGCCCTAGCTGGCCAAAGGCTAGCGAATTTATAAAATAATTATGTAGCTTTGTTTTTTTTTTTGTTTTTTTTTTAAAGAATGTGTTCAGAGAGGAAATTGTGCGCCTTCCCGAGGCTAAGAGGGTCTTAGCCCCTCCCGAGGAGGGCGCAAAGGCACTGATGTGAGGAGGGCGCAGCGGCCATCGGGCCGGTACTTGATTATGGCCAGTCCACCCATGACTACGTCCTAATCAGAGACTCTAAATACACTTTTGATAATCATCTGTTTGTCAACCCCGTAGTATAGCTTTAATCAGACGTCAAAACGACTCTGCATAAGCCCCTTAGAGTTTGAGATAACCTAATTTATTTTTCTTTCCAGCATAAATAATTGATACCCATACAACGTAATAATTTTCGCATTATTAAGTTGTATCGGCTTTAAGAATACATTTAAAATCAGTACTTATGTCAATTACCCAAAATGTTCCAACCCGAACAATGAACCGTACTGTCCAGTGGTTATATAATAGCCTTTGGTAAAATCTCCAAACCGCTATTAAAGCCTAAAGGAGACGTTTTTAGGATATAGAGGATCGAATCCCAGACTATCATAAACACCTAAGCCCTCATAGGGAACCGCAGGACTCAACCCTGATATAGTTATAGGTGACATGTTTCTTAAGTCAGTTTAGTGGGCTCTAAAATACACTTTACAACGTTTACAGTATATTCACTTCTTAACTACTATTAGTTAAGTATTAGTAGTGTTATAAAGAGGAGCACCAGGCATCAGCCGAAGTATACGAAAAGTGTAGAAAAGGAATACTTAAACTAATAGCAAGTATTATATAGCAATAAATGAATATAGATCAATGGAAGTAATATGATTCCAAGAGGCTGTAAAACATTCTTGAGTTAATAATCCAAAATACAGCTAGTCCTTCGGGTAAATTTCAATTGAATTAATAATTAACCTGTAAGTTTAATTGTTAGTAACAATTAACAATTGAAAAAGTAATAGTAATTGTTACTTGTAGCTGGACATTAATCAATGACAATCAAATACAACTAATCAACCCATTGAAAGTAAGTGCTGTAGAAACTAATTGCAATTAAATTCAATCATTCAATTGCAATTGAATGTAATTGACAATTAGTTCAATTGCAATTAATTTCCACCGCAGTTACTTTCAATTGATTGATTAATTGCAATTGATTTTCATTGCTTAATTGATCTTCATTGTAGTTGTGTACAGTGCTACCAAACACTGCCTCCCTTTTCCCGAGGCCGCAAATATCGCTTGTTTACATGGTAGAAGACGATGTTTTTACTGGGTTACCAAGAGGTTACAGTGTTAGGAATCTAAATGTTCTAAAGACAAAACTAGAAAGTAATCGAGAGGGAGAATCAGTATCGATAGCAAATAATACATGTTGTTAGTGCTCAATATCCTATCTTTCTTTAACGACCAGTATACGAATAACAGAAAGAATGATTATTTCAGAAATAATAAAAACTTGTGCTTTCTTCTAATATTAAACAACACGGCAGGACCATTTGAAAATAATAATAATAATAATAATAATAATAATAATAATAATAATTATTATTATTATTATTATTATTATTATTATTATTATTATTATTATTATTATTATTATTATTATTATTATTATTATTATTATTATTTAATAGTTATGATTCATTTGTTGTCACTGGCGTCGCAAGCGGTAGGCGATCACCCGGGGCCTCGCGCTTTCAGAAGCCTCACAAAGTCCAACGAGCGTAAATGTAATTTAACATTAGAGCCATCGATTCAATAATTAATCATGTAAATACAAACAATTATGAATTCGGATTTATTTACATAAAACCTTACATAACAGTGACTTGAAACAAACTTATCATCTATTCTTGTAATATTAGGCTAATAACATAGGGGACAGGCAGTGAGCTTTACTTTAACGTTGCAATAATGAAAGCAAACAAATCTTTCATTTGCTTAGTACTAAAAACATCGTTGAGATTAATTGATTTCGATAATTTATTATTATTATTATTAGCTATGTGAATACACATTTTTCTTGCCCAGGGATCCGCGAACATTTCTTGCCGAGGGCATCGTAAGATTTTACAACCCCGCTAGCTGTATGTTGCCGTAATGAATTGGAATTAATTTCTTTATAATAAACAGTGTTAGAAAAATGTTTCTGTCCAACGCACGTGTAATGTTATACTACAGTGTATCACTTTTGTAAACCTCTCAAATTTCACTGTGGTTTTCAACATTGAAGCGAATGAGAATGCCTACTGATTTTGTTTTTTCTTTCTGGTTTTTCCCCGAAACAAAGGATATATCTGCGGTAAATAAGGCATGGAGCAGAGGTTAAAAGGAATGTTCAGGTCGTGAGGTAAATGCATGTACCCCACAGATACCGATAAACTAGAAATACTTGACAACTCTTTGTCACACTTTTCGTAGAAACATTCGAAATTCCAGTATGATCAATCGGTTCGCACAATTGTCATACTAGTGACAGAGCGTGAAACTACACAACGAGTGGTTAAACGGAGCGAGTAGTGTGGTCTTAGTGGACTCTGCGTAGATATCTCATTCCATGCGCGCCGACTACGTGGGTGCCCCGGGGCTCCAGCACCCACGAGACTATTAGTTTGATAGAAACAAAATAAAATAAATATTTCACATTTGCCTTTATCAAAAATAATAAGCAATTAAAACATTCAGATGGAAGTTAAAATATCTAACCTCTAAATTTCTAAACCTCTGAAACAATATTTTAAATGTGTTTGTGCAAAGGCAGCCAAGCACCACTTCGTAGTTTATGTTCACAACAAAATCCTTGCAAGTTCTTTCTGCAATACTATTATTTGCTTTTATGATTTTTTTAATTTTAATTTGCATGAATGTGGTATTTACTTTTCGTAACGTGTTCATAATATCATTGCCTCTTGCAATCATTGTGCATCATGTAAGTTGTTCAAACTATACACTTAATGTTACGATTACATATATTGAGAACATTAATTACAGTAACTTATTCTTAACCTTGGACCCGAGTTTGAACTCGTTTCTCTTACGTTTAAGTAGCCGTGTTACCGACTGAGCTAGGGAAGCCCCAACTTGTCCTTATAGTACCGATATATTTTACTTTATTACAGAACAGCCCTTTATGATAGTGTTCATAGAAGATTTTAACTAAAAGGAAATCAATCAAAAAATATCGAGACTCCCCTGAAAATATAGGATGTGAAAATATATAACACATCTCGCCATTGATATGCACCCACATAAATTTTGGAAAGTCGGCGCCGTTGTCTCATTCTCATTAGTGTCCGTAATAGGCATCGAGTTGTAAGTGGTTTGTGTACTCGGTATGTAGAATTGAACTCCTCTGCAAGTATACACCTAATCTATCAGTGTTTGGTGTGTTGGCGTATGGGCGTGTCAGTGTTTTTAATACTATTGTTTCATTGTTTTTCGTCTATTGTTCAAATGAATAAGACTGAATAATATTTCAAAATTCTCATACATTTTACACGATATTCGATCAAACAAAACTGCACGGATGGTATTTTACTTAGAATGCAGATTATTGCAACATATTGTTTAGTTGGTAACCCTGCTGCCAAGGAATGTTTTAATGTTAGTTTCACTTGTGGCCACGACCCGCTCACCACTCTGTCAATCTCTCTATATATTACAGCTGTTTTCATATATATATATATATATATATATATATATATATATATATATATATATATATATATATATATATGTGTGTGTGTGTGTGTGTGTGTGTGTGTGTGTGTGTGTGTAGAGAGAGAGAGAGAGAGAGAGAGGAAAACAGGGGCTTATGGAATACCATTTACATATGTGAAAAAACTGTCCGAGGATACATGTTAAATAAATAGTTAATATATAGGCTTGAAGGATATTTAATTAAGACTGTAATATAACAGCTAGAAGTTCCTAGAAGACATAGGAAGAACATAAAAGTAAAAGTACTAAATGTGGAAAAAAGGTAGGGGTTATGGAATAGGGGTGGGTATATGCATGGGCGTCTGTGGCATGTTGAAATTGGGGGCGGATGAGAATGACTAGAATGCTACTAGACCCCAACTAAAGTTACTTCAAAATTATGAGTAAATTGGAATCTACTTTACTAACGGGATCCCCTCGTCCTACCATTAACAACAAAATACATCATAATTATCTTTCATCACTGGTAGGCTACTTCCAAAATTTTAAATTTATATGCAATATGATTCTTAGATAATTACTTCGCCTTGAAATAGGAATTATACTTTCAATACTATATATTTAAGATATATCTCCCTTCTTCGGTTTCCTTCCATCACATCTTCTACACGTCATTCGGAATATAATTTATTCTCCAACACTGTCTTAATATTTTTTAATTGCTTCCAATTATATTTTTATATCCATTTTTCCAATGCCTCTCATTAATTCTTTGTTCCGAGCTTTACGTTCATCTCAAAGTACAAACATCGAGATCTCCATTTTTTTTTTTTTTTTTGCCTTCTTGTAATGCCACGTTTCTTCTGCTTATTCCCGTACTATGGAATATTTTTCATCTGAGTCCTTTCTATATCTCTTCATTCAGTATCTCACATGATATGCTTCTCATCATAATCATCACAAAAATGTTTCACTATTTTTTCCGTTGCCCTATTTAAAGTTCACATTTCATATCTTCGTTAATAATACTAACTAGATATTGGAAATAGACACCTATTCTACTTCCTTGCCTAAACATTTATTATAGTCCTAATAATCTAACCACCATTGATTTAATCTTTTCCATATTCACTATTGTCTCACATTATTTTCAGAGCCTGTTAATCATGTTAATTTTAGATTCTGCACTAAGAACCATTTCATCTGAAAGTAATTTTATTACTCCTTCAATCTTCTACAATCAACGTGTTCTCCGTACTATTAAAGCGAGTGCTGTACGTTCTTGACCACTTTTTAACATGTTCAGGATGTCTCATGGATGCTATATCGGGAACAATACTATGTGCAATCACTTTCTTCTTGTGTACAACTTTGGGCCAAACCCATGAATTCCTACTTAATGTTCGTAAACGCATTTTCAGCAGTGTACGCATTTCTTCGTATATTTCGATTTTTTAGCTCTCTGAAATCTTAACACTCTGAAACAAATAGAATGACACTCTTGATTTGATTGCGAATTTCGAATATTTGTTTTTTTTATTCTTCTTCTGTATTCTTAATAAACTCAAAAGGTGTATATCTACCTTTTTGTTCTTCATTTCGCTGTACGTTTATGAACTTGTTCGATCATCCATCCTCGTTTACTTCGTTTTCCGTTATAATGTCTAAAATGTAGTTTATTCTTGCTGTCATCCGTCTCCTCAATGGATTCTTTTCATCTTCCTCAAACTGCAATTCGCTCAAAGACTCATTTCCATCATTACCTTCTATACTGTCATAGTAGTTCTCCATATTTCTCCCATGCTACTCTTGTACAGGATTCCTCAGAAATTTAATCTCATATATAATATTCAAATTTCTCTATTTTTTTTAAAAAAAAACTCTTATCTTTACTTCTATGGTATATTTCCCCTCTTAAATCTCAGAGCAACTTTCTATACATTCTGCCCTTCGCTTCTGTACTCTTTCTACTTTATGGAATCCAATTGTAGGTTGTTAATCATTGAGAAAAGTGTGTGCCTGTAGCCGAGACTACTTCGACTAACCAAGAAGTGTAGCTTTAAAAAATCTTTCTTTGAAAGTGGCACATGTCAGGCGAATATTTTAATTATCCCAACCTCATGCTTAACAAGAGATAACATACATTTCTTATATCTATGTTTTTACTTCTTCCATATATATCTAAATACTTTTAGTATTAATCCATTTTATCTAGCATTAAAAATATTGGGGGGACGCGTCCCCCTGTCCCCCGCCAGAGAGGCCCGTGGGTATATGAAATAGTAGCGAAGTCTATCAGAAATTGATGTCTTTCTAGAAAAAGTACATATGCATTGTGCAGGTTTTCGCAACTAGCGTTGTTATTTGTAGGGATCGCATATATAAATGTCTTTATCGGACCCAGAACACACTTCATGAGCCCACATTGTGCAAATTACACATTTAACCCACACCTCTCCACGTCCGAAAACTTACTGTCACAAAAGATGCACTTCACATTTCCATCTTCTGCTTAGATGCACGGCCTTTTCATCACTGGAATCTTGGAAAGACAGTTAATCAGATTCACTACTAGAATCAGTACGTGAAGATGGTTCCATGAGCCTCTTCGTCTTCTGCGGAGGAGCACGCCTTTTAGAAAGACATTTAGCGTCACGCCTGAATTCTCGTCTCTCACGCGAACGTGCTACGTGTTCTTTGTATGGCGTCGAAGTCAGAACATGAGCTGAGACCCTTGAACGTCCGCGTGTAGATAGTTTGCGTTTCTGCAATGGTGATGGTGAAATGTCATAGGGAGTGATAGATGAGGATGGTTTTATCTCGCGTAATAAAATACAGAGATTGAACCACAGCAAAGGTTTACATCACAACCCAAATGCTTGGAATCGAATCTGATTTTTGACATCACCGTAATGCTCAAGGGACCAAGACATCTCCAATGATTAAAGCAAGTAAATGATGATAGAAGAATTGGTTGAATGAAATGTGGGAGGAAGCGGGAGTACCCTGAAAAAAAACGATAACGCCCTTGTCCACAACAAACATACTGGGCCGGGAATCGAAACAGTAAGGTCCCCATGCTGAAGAGAAAGAGCTCTACCACTGAGCTACCGCGCCCAATGATTAAACCGTCAATGATAATATAGAAATTGGTGAAATGAAAAGAGGGAAGAAGCGGGAGAAGCCTGAGAAAACCCACGGATACGATCTTGTCCACCACAAACTTACTTGACCGGTGATCGAAACAATAAGGACCCCACGCACCAGAGGAAGGGTTCCGCCAGTGAGCCACCGCTCCCAATGATTAAAGCAAGTAAATGATAAGAGAAGAATTGGTGGAATGAAAAGTGCAAAGAAGCGGGAGTACCCTGAGAAAACCCACTGATATGATCTTATCCACCACAAACTTACTTGGCCCACCAGAGGAATTGCTCTACCACTCAGCCACCGCTCCCAATGATTAAAGTAAGTCAATGATAATAGAGGAACTGGTGGAATGAAATGTGAAATGAAGCGAAAGTACCCTGAAAAAACGGATACGATCTTGTCCACCACAAACGTACCTTGCCATCAAGGGGAAGCGCTCTCCCACTGAACCATTAGGCCTAATGATTAAAGTAAGTCAATAATAATAGAGGAATTGGTGCAATGAAATGTAAAAGGAAGCGGGAGTACCCTGACAAAACCAACGGATACGATCTTGTCCACCACAAACTTACTTAGTCCACCAGAGCAAGCGCTCTACCACTCAGCCACTGCACCGAATGATTAAATTAAGTCAATGATAATACAGGGATTGGTGGAATGAAAAGTGAGAAGAAGTGGGAGTACCCTGAGAAAACCCACGGATACGATCTTGTCCACCACAAATTTACTTGGCCCACCAGAGGAAGCGCTCTACCACTGAGCCACCGCCCTCAATGATTAAAGCAAGTAAATGATAAGAGAAGAATTGGTGGAATGAAAGTGGAAAGAAGCGGGAGTACCCTGGGAAAACCCACGGACACGATCTTATCCACCACAAACTTACTTGGCCCACCAGAGGAAGCCCTCTACCACTGAGCCACCGATCCCCATGATTAAAGTAAATCGATGATAATAGAGGAACTGGTGGAATGAAATTTGGGATGAAGCAAAAGTACCCTCAAAAAACCCACGGATACAATCTTGTCCACCACAAACGTACTTTGCCAACCAGAGTAAGCACTCACCCACTGAACCATTCCGCCTAATGATTAAAGTAAGTCAATGATAATAGAAGAATTGGTGGAATGAAATGTGCGTAGAATCGGGAGTACCCTGAGGAAACCCACGCATACAATCTTGTCCACTTCAAACTTACTTGGCCCACAAGAGGAAGTGCTCTACTACTTAGCCACTGCACCCAATGATTAAAGTAAGAGAGGAATTGGTGGAATGAAAAGTGGGAAGAAGTGGCAGTACCCTGACAAAACCCACGGATACGATCTTGTCCACCACAAACTTACTTGGCCCACCAGATGAGGCGCTCTACCACTGAGCCGCTTCGCCCAATGATTGAACCAAATTAATAATAACGGAAGAATTGGTGGAATGAAATGTTTGAGGAAGCGGGAGTACCCTGACAAAACCAACGGATACGATCTTGACCACTTCAAATTTACTTAGTCCACCAGAGAAAGCTCTCTACCACTGAGCCACTGCGCTCAATGATTGAAGCAAGTCAATGATAATAGAAGAATTGGTGAAATGAAATGTGAGAGGAAGCGGGAGTACCCTGACAAAACCAACGGATACGATCTTGACCACTTCAAATTTACTTAGTCCACCAGAGAAAGCTCTCTACCACTGAGCCACTGCGCTCAATGATTGAAGCAAGTCAATGATAATAGAAGAATTGGTGAAATGAAATGTGAGAGGAAGCGGGATTAACCTGACCCAACCCACGGATGCAATCTTGTCTACCACAAACGTACTTGGCCCACCAGTGGAAGCGCTGTACCACTGAGCCATTGCGCCCAATGATTGAAGCAAATCAATAATAATAAAAGAACTGGTGGAATGAAATGTTTGAGGAAGCGGGAGTACCCTGACAAAACCTATGTATACGATCTTGTGCACTTCAAACTTACTTAGTCCTCCAGAGGAAGCGCTCTACCACTGAGCCCTGCGCCCAAGGGTAGAACCTAGTGAATGATAATACAAAAATTGGTGGAATGAAATGTGGGTAGAATCGGGAGTACCCTGACGAAACCCACGAATACGATTTTGTCCACCACAAACTTACTTGGCCCACCAGAGGAAGCGCTGTACCACTTAGCCACTTCACCCAATGATTAAAGCATATCAACAATAATAGAAGAATTGGCGGAATGAAATGTTTGAGGAAGCGGGAGTACCCTGACAAAACCAACGGATTCGATCCTGTCCACTTCAAATTTACTTAGTCCACCAGAGGAAGCGCTCTACCACTGAGCCACTGCGCTCAATGATTGAAGCAAGTCAATGATAATAGAACAATTGGTGAAATGAAATGTGGAAGGAAGCGGGATTAACCTGACCAAACCCACGGATGCAATCTTGCCCACCACAAACGTACTTGGCCCACCAGAGGAAGCGCTGTACCACTGAGCCACTGCGCCCAATGATTGAAGCAAATCAATAATAATAAAAGAACTGGTGGAATGAAATGTTTGAGGAAGCGGGAGTACCCTGACAAAACCCACGGATACGATCTTGTCCACTACAAACGTACTTGGCCCACCAGAGGTAGCGCTCTACCATTGAGCCACTGCGCACAATGATTGAAGCAAGTCAATGATAATAGAAGAATTGGTGAAATAAAATGTGGAAGGAAGCGGGATTAACCTGACCAAACTAATCGATTGCGTTTGGGATGCAATCTTGCCCACCACAAACGTACTTGGCCCACCAGAGGAAGCGCTCTTTCACTGAACCACTGCGCCCAATGATTGAAGCAAATCAATAATAATAAAAGAACTGGTGGAATGAAATGTTTGAGGAAGCGGGAGTACCCTGACAAAACCCACGGATACGATCTTCTCCACTACAAACGTACTTGGCCCATCAGAGGAAGCGCTCTACCACTGAGCCAGCGCGCCAAGTGATTAAGGTAGGTCAATGATAATACAGCAATTGGTGGAATGAATTGTGGGAGGAAGCGGGAGTGCCGTGACAAAACCCACGGATACGATCTTGTCCACAACCAACTTACTTGGCCCACCAGAGCAAGTGCTCTACCAGTGAGCCACCGCGCCAAAATGATTGAAACAAGTCAGTGATAATAGGGGAATTTGTGGAATGAATGAAATGTGGAAGGAAGCGAAATTGTCCTGTCAAAACCCATGGATGCAATCTTGTCCACCACACGCGTACTTGGCCCACCAGAGGAAGCGCTCTACCAGTGAGCCACCGCGCCCAATGATTGAAGCAAGTCAGTGATAATAGAGGAATTGGTGGCATGAAATGTGGGAGGAAGCGGGAGTACCCTGACAAAACCAACGGATACGATATTGTAGACCACAGACTTACTGGACCCACTAGAGGAAACGCTGTACCACTGAGCCACTGCGCCCAATGATTGAAGAGAGCCAATGATAATAGAAGAATTGGTGGAATGAAATGTGCAAGGAAGCGGGATTACCCTGTCAAATCCCACGGATACGATCTTGTCCACCACAAACGTACTTGGCTCACCACAGGAAGCGTTGTACCAGTGAGCCACTGCGCCCAATGATTGAAGCAAGTCAATGATAATAGAAGAATTGGTGGAATGAAATGTGGGAGGAAGCGGAAGTACCCTGACAAAACCCGCGGATACGATCTTGTCCACCACAAACTTAGTTGGCCGGGGATGGAAACAATAAGGACCCCCAAGCAACTGAGGAAGCGCTCTACCACTGAGCCACCGCGCCCAATGATTAAACTAAGTCAATGATAAAAGAGAAATTGTTAGAGTGAAGAGTGTGAAAAGCGGGAGTATCCTGAGAAAACCCATGGATACTATCTTGTCCACCACAAGCTTACTTGGCCCACCAGATGAAGCGCTTTACCACTGAGCCACCGCGCCTAATGATTAACCCAAGTCAATGATAATAAAGAAATTGGTGGAATGAATCGTGGGAAGAAACGGGAGTACCCTGGGAAAAACCACGGATACGATCTTGTCCACTACAGATTTACTTGAGTGGGGATCGAAACAATAAGGACCTCGCGCACCAGAGGAGGCGGTCTACCACTGAGCCGTCGCGCCCAATAAATAAAGCAAGTCAATGGTAATAGAGGAATTGGTGTAGTGAAATGTGGGAACAAGCGGGAATACCCGGAGAAAACCCACGGATACGATCCTGTTTACCACACAACTTAATTGGCTGGGGAACGAAACAATAAGAACCTCAAGAACTAGAGGAATTGCTCTACCACTGAGCCACCGCGACCAATGATTAAAGCAAGTCAATGATAATAGAGGAATTAGTTGAATGAAAAGTTGGAAGAAGGGGGTGTACCCTGAGAAAGCCCACGGATACGATTTTGTCCACCACAGACTTACTTGACCAGGGATCGAAAGAATAAGGACCCCACGCAGCAGAGGAACCGTTCTACCACTGAGCCACCGCTCCCAATGATTTAAGCAAGTAAATGATAAGAGAAGAATTGGTGGAATGAAAAGTGGAAAAAAGCGGGAGTACCCTGAGAAAACCGTTGGTTACGATCTTATCCACCACAAAATTACTTGGCCCACCAAAGGAATTGCTCTACCACCTAGCCACCGCTCCCAATGATTAAAGTAGTCAATGATAATAGAGGAACTGGTGGAATAAAATGTGGGATGAAGCGAAAGTACCCTGAAAAAACGGATACGATTTTGTCCACTACAAACTTAATATTATACTTTATTCGTCATCCGGATGTAATCAGTTATCCGAATGTTGTATTACCCAGACATTATCCGTTCTCTTAATTTTATAAATTATCCGGATAATTCCATTATCCGGATATTATCCGACATTCAGATCCGTTATCCGGATCTTATCTGTCATCCGTTATCTGGATATTATCCGTGAGCCCCATATTATCCGTCATCCGTTATCCGGATAGTATCCGTTATCCGTCAAGCGGATATTGCAAATCCGGATAAGTTTCTATCCGATATCAGTATACAAAATTATCCAGTTGTGGCCATCCCTAATCAGTATCGTTAGAAGCAAACACGAACCAAATGTCTTCAAATCTGTTAGACAAGAGCAGGGGCGGATCCACGGGGCGATCATGGCGATTGCCACCAGAGAAGGAATCTTTCTTATTTTATATACACACAACATGAACTGTGAAATATGTTCTCACAAACTGTTGAGGCTTGAGAGTCGACAAACTTTACTTTTTCGTTTACCGATTACCTCGAAACCGCGGTAGCCAGAATTAGCCCAGGATAGGAGATTTATATTAAGAAAACGATAATCTCTGGAAAATGCAGAAGTCTTTTAGTCTGAGAGAAAAAAGGAATGAAATCTTTAATTTCTAGTTCTGTTAGTCTTGTAGTTCTTAGTCCGTACCAAAGTACTGATAGAAATATGGCCAATGAATTATGACTATTTTGTAGATCATTCCACTTTAATATCACAGGAGATTCATCTTCGGCTTGCTTGGTTGTCAAAAGTTATAGAGTGTATTGGTATACTATGTAAAGTATCTGTACTGTCTCTGATTTGTGATAACAATCAGAAACAAAAGTAAAAGTTAAATTACAGTAATAGTTTTCTGTTAATTTTGTATTCAAGGGGAGACGGAAATCCTACTTTTATCTTAACACTTGTTTTTCTTAAAATTTCTATTCGGGTTCACACCCTTCCCCCTCAACGTTGTATATGGAAATGGAGAACTTATTTAGAATTTGATTGTTGATTCCAGTATATTTCAAGCATCACTTCTCGGACCTGGGCCTGTGATATGTCGATACATCGCTATCGTCGATATCTTTATTATCATATATCAACATTCGATATCGCGAATATATGGACATGAATATATCATTCTAAATTTTCGATATCAATATTCGGTGGGCGGCGAGGTATTAGGGACCCCTAAGACTTGTGATGGATGAAGAAATTAAACTTACTTTTTACAATATTGTTTTCTAATCATAATATCTTTATTACCGCATATTGCAATGCAAATACATCCACTTGCAAATTTGCAATATTATATGGTATAATTTCTTAGGCGCCAGAACTTTTCGGTTCCCTGAAAAAAGAAACAAAAAGTCACGTGCAAAAGGAAGTGCTTCGAACTTTGAACTAGAATTTACCATAAGAAAGTTTTTTATTTCTCTCTCTCGGAGATTTCCACCCCTTTTGGGTTTTGGGACCGCCCATTGACAAAACGTGAACACATGATCGCTATACGCATTCATGCTCTTAGGCAAAGTCAGAGATTTTGAAAAGGAAACAACTTTTTAAAAATATTATTATTATTATTTTTATTATTATTATTATTATTATTATTATTATTATTATTATTATTATTATTATTATTATAACAATGGGGTTTACAACTAGGGTCCTATTTCTTTATCTTGCATGGGAGGGCCGCAAGTCTTGTACGCCAGTGGTGTCCCCTATTCTGTTTTGTCTCTTTTTCGTTTCGTTTAGCTTTTTGTTTTTGTGCTGTTAGACTTTTATATGAAACCTTTATATTATATAACTTTTTCTTTTTATGAGTTTCTTTTTTTGGGTGGGGAGGGGGGAAAGAGAGAAATGCTTTCTTCTTATATCTGTTTCTTACCATTTATCTTGTTTGAACTGCTTAAGTAAGTCATTTTGTAACTTTTGATGTCATCCAACTCCGTCACAATAATAAAATTGTCATTCTTAACAATTTGTTTTATTCTCTTATTTGCAGTTTGCCACACTGATATATTTGTGACAAAATTGAGGTTTAGTCCAACGCCTTTCGAATTTGCAACCAATCCAACCGCCGAGCTTTTTGGGTTGCCTGCTATTGCAGGAAAAGGAGAATTGCAGGTGGTAATGCACTTTTGGAGTCGTGTATACAAAGTTTTTTCTAGAACTCTGGCCTGTAGGTGGGACGGATTTTGCGAAGAAGTGAAAAGGAGACTTGAAACTTTTCTCTCAGCTTCTCAGATCTTCGAAAATCTGCATTTTGTGAAATTCGATTTCTAAGGTGGGGAAGGTGTAATCTTTTCCACTCTTCAACAAGTTTGCGAGGCTGTTAGATGTAGTGATTTGAAAATGTGCACAAATATTATCCTTTAAACCCTAGACCATATATAAGACGAGGTTTTGTGAAATCCGTCACCTGGAAGAGTGGATAGTCGGGTTTAATATTTTCCTGTTCTTCGTCAGGTTTCTGAACTCGTTCGGCCTAGGATCTTTCACTTTTGTATAAATATTCAGCTTATACCCTAAACAGAGGATATAATAGAATATAAGGGAAGAATATATTGATTTGATACTTTATATCTCTAGTCCTTTTATTCACAGTGGTCAAATCGTCGAGTGTACGTGTGTCTCGAGGACAGGTTCCAGTCTTTTTGCTAGCAAAGCAAGACGTATTCACCAACCTAGCGCTCGTTCATCGTTCAGTGAAACATAAGATTAGTAAGAAATATTTGCAACACATGACATAACAACGAAATGAATTCTGACTTAGGGGAGTCGGTAACAGAGATGGAGTGGGTCAGTGGGTCAAGTGGGTCAAGTTTTCTTGAGTGGGTCAGTGGGTCAGTGGGTCGTGGGTCAACAGCATGTGACCCACTGTGACCCACCACCCACCGTGACCCACTGCGACCCACCGACTCTACCGACCCTCTCTGCTCACTGCATTGTAGACAGTATCTTCTGAAGACTGGTAAATTTGTCTCCGTTTTACTTTCAAGCCTTCATTTCCCTTTCTTTTCCACTTGATTCTGTCTACTTACCTGAGGTGAGTATATCTAACTAAGTGAAAACAGAACTTCGGGCACTTCTGGATATTGATATTTTTAATAGTAATAATAGCAATAGGACTTACACTACAATTTGGCTTTTGAGACCTGTGAGTTTTTAGAGCTAACTACTGGAAAAAATACATTTTTGAATCACTGTAATATATAAATTATTTATAAAAAAAATTGAATGTAACTATGTGTGCTTAATCATCACGGTCAAATTATAAAAAAAAATTGAATGTAACTATGTGTGCTTAATCATCACGGTCAAACTGCAAAGTCAAATGAAATTACTTTTGGTATATAGTTAGGCCTTAATCCAAATTGGGATGTTATATTGCTTTTATTATAATGCATAATATCCTAAGGAGGTAGAGAGGATCCGAATTTTTGCGAAAAAATAATGAGTATATCGCAAGCCGTTAAACTTACGGAGCTGAAATTCAGTGTATACAGTATAAACAGAATATGTCCTAGCATTTTTTTAAATTCTCCGTTATGTGGGGGGGGGGGGGCTTTCTTTATATGGAAAATTGGTAGTGAGTTGGTTTGTAAAAATGATCGAAAACGATCGATGTTATTTCAGAAAAAAATCAGAAACAAAAAATATAGTGCTTGGCTTCATATATCCTTTGCTTTCTGTTATAATAATTGTTGAAGCTTATGTTTATTATATGGAGCGCTCACAGCACAGGGCAATCAACCCATAAAGTTGTGAGAAAAATAGGCATAAAATTTGTACTGTAAGCTTAATTACACGGAAATTTAAAGTTTGGATTGTACGCATAATGGTATGGAAAATTGTACACTTTTTTCCCTTTACGTTGGTCTACTTACTTTGATTTGGAACTTTGAAATTTCATCCTTTTTTCCACTGAAAAGTATTGATAATTCAACAAGGAAATAATTATACTATGATAATTTAATTGAAATTCATCGTAATTTGTCACATGGCAAACAGCAGTGTGGTAATTGAAGTTGAAGAGGGAGGGAAATTCCCATTCACCTCTGAATCGTGTCGCCACGTTTGGCCTAATCCTCGTTTCGCCTAACCAATTATCTGACACTTTTATGACAGATAAATGATAAGATTTGTGTCCGCCATTTTAGGCGAAAAAAGGATCCTCGTTTGGCCTAATCCTCGTTACGCCTAAAATGGCGGACAACAAGAAAAAATCGTGGAAATTCAACTAGAGGGAAATTATATAACAGAAAATTCCCTAGTATATAAAGAGTCAAGAAATGCAAAATATATAGATTAATATTATAACTATTTTCGAGGAGTTAGGATTACCAAAACTCCTTTATGTATTTACTAGGACTATGGATATATACGAATATATATGAGTAGGCGAATAGCAAAACCCGTTAAATTCACATTTTAAAATTTGTGACAAATCGAGAAAAACTGTTTAAACACGTCATAATTGTAAAATAACATTCGAAACTAGAGAACATTAAAAAATTAAGAATAATGTGAGTGTTGGTCTGTCGAAAGCTGTATAATCACACTAGTCTGTGAATTGCGTTATTGAAGAAAATAGTTTGGATTTAACAGGTTTTGCGTATGTAAATGGAAATAACAGCTTTTGTATCTGGGCGAGCGGCCATTTTTGTTGAGGCTCAAGATACAAAACCTATCAAAAGAAAGGGAGTCAAAGTCAGAAATCAGTATTATGCCTACTAAAATATTGGGGGGGGGGGGAATGTATTATCAACTACACATTGCACAAGATTGGCACAAATTAATATGGATACATAAATGCTACATTAATTTTGTTCTAAATTGAAAACAATAGATCCAAATGTGCAAAAAATTGAATTATGTAACCTCCTCTCCATTATCATCTACTAAATGGAAATCCATATCGTCGTCGTCCTCTGGTGCATCACCATTTTCTCGGTTTTCTATTCCTCAAAAACCTCTTTGTAAAACGTGAGCTTTGAGCTGCTTTCAATCGTCAAACCCTTCGTGACTACAAGCGGAGTTAATTATACCTATCCGTATACATTTCTAAACTGAATGACTATATTTTGGAAGAGTTTGTAACCTTTTATGGACTAACATAAGGTGAATATTAATTTGCCAATCATCCCAATATATGAATTTGAAATATAGCAAAACATAATGTGCAAATGTTGAGTTTGAGCAAAACAGTGGCAGAAAGAGAATCAGAAATGGTAAATAAGTGGCAATTTTTTTAATATGTTGTACCAAAAGCATGTTATAATTTTGAATGATAATTGACACGAGACATTTTAAGAAAGAGGTTCTGCTGAAGCTGAAGAGACCGTTTCGAGAAGAACGTAATCCAAAAATATTCTGTTCAAAGTAAAGAGTTACCCTGAAATACAAAACAAACGACTTTTAACCATAGATAGTCCACTCACCTTGTCTTTTTGGCTACACTTCGTTTCCAGTTTTTCATGTGTCTTGTACGTTTTCTAGACAATTTTGGTGTTGTCTGATACCAAAATTATGATCATCGCTGCTTAGAGTATCGTTTTCTTTCGATTTTGTGTGCATTTGTCTAGTAATTATTAAAGAAAAGCAAATAAGCACAGAAAAGTTTCACGAACAGTTAGGTTAAGACGTATAGTGTCTCCATTTTCAGTCCAGGGTGCGTGGTGGCTCAGTAGTAGAGCGTTTACCTACGGTGCTTGGGGTCCCTGGTTCGATCCCAGCTCGCGCCATGTGGACTTTGTGGTAGACAAACACCGTGAACGTGGGGTTTTCTCGGGGTTCTCTCGTTTCCTCTTACTTTCTTCATTCCATCATTTCATTCATTTGTCATCATCACCGTTTCCTTTAGCGTAACTGGCATAACCGTGGGACGTAAAACTAAAGATTTTATTTTGTTTTTTCACTCCAAAAATAAAAAATAATGAAAGCACACACTTCAAATTCTGAAAAATAAAATTTCGAATGATTTACGAAGTGTTGCAATAAATATTCAGATTACTAAATTAATCCTATACAGTACGAAACCTCAAATTGTTTGAAATATGGAATTAACCGGGTTTGATTCTACTTTTCTCATGAGGTTATTTGCAGGTTTGGGATTTAACAGTTCATGAAACTGAATATGGAAGAGGGGTTTAACTGGTTTTGCATCTTTTGCCATGATGGATTTAACAAGTTTTGGTAATTGGCACATATTTCAATCTCAATTTTTAACTAGTTAAAATGGCTTTTTCTACTGAACACTATTTGGAAATAATAGCTTTCCAACTAAGGTTTCCAGAGCAACCACTATCTCATTTTTTTTTTTTTGTTGTTGTTCATGTGTCGGAGACCATGTTGATTTATAGTGTTTTTCTGTAAGCAATGTTTTGGACCTTTGGTACCTACTATTCACCCGTATTTTTTCGAAGTACGAAGATCACCAAAGTCAACTATATCTTTATTACTGTCATACGAGTGGAAATGGAGTGTACCAGCAGGACAACCACCCTCGTAACAGATCCCGGTTGGCCACCATCTGTTTGGAGGAGCATTCAACTTCTTCCTGCTGAAACAACCACCGAAAAGCCCGGATTTCAATCTCATTGTGCATCTCAGAGACTTATGCTATGGACATTCCCGGTAGTATGTGAAACGAGTGGAAATTCAACTCAAAAGTTGTAATTTCAAAAGTAATAATAAGAAATGAAATATATTTTTCTTCTTTCTTTTTCAGTAACACATTGAGATGTTTGAATTGTGGAATTATCCAAAGAGCAATTTGTCAGCGGAGCGATTTGTCACAAATCACTCATTGTGATCACAATTGTCCATTGTTAGGTTATGAGCAAATTTAGGGATCTTTTGTCAGATCTAGCTCGAAATAGTTACAAATTTCATACGAATTATAATTACAATAGAATCACAATTGGATCTCTTATAATGCATTAACAGTTTCAAAAAAGCGTTGAAACTGGAATGAAATCGTCTGAAAGATAAGCAAAATCTACAATAAAATAACTTTTGCACCTACATAAGAAGAAACACACAAACTATATTTCCTTTAACGTACGCCGCAATATCAGATATTTGGAAACAAACTGCAAACTAAAAGTTACTTTTGAACAGCACTCACCTTACAAAATTAACTGGTGTAACTTTTTGTGTTTCTCTCATCTCAAATATAGTCACTATACAACCTGTGGGTGCAATAATATTCTCAAAATGGAACTGAAAAGTAACTGTATAATTGTCAAAACATTTTTCCGAAAGCAAATAGTCCTATTACAAATTAGTTATGGGAAAACTAATTTGTATTTCTCAGTTCTTCACATAGTAGGGATTTTTTTTCGGAAAATTTCCCTCTAGTTTTATCTCGACGATTTTTTTATAGTCCACCATTTTAGGCAAAACGAGGATTAGGCCAAACGAGTATCCTTATTTCGCCTAAAATGGCGGACATAAAGCTTATCTTTTATCTGTCATAAAAGTGTCAGATAATTGGTTAGGCGAAACGAGGATTAGGCCAAACGATGCAAGATCCCTCTGAATACTTTCCAGAAACCTCGTTCCCTTTCGCTTTCTAGACGGGGGAGGGAACTTGGTAATGGTATCAAATCTTCATGTGTAATTACAAAAATTAAATTTACAAACAAATAAGAAATCATCAGTTTATCAGGCTTTAATTGATAATTTATTCACAAGATTCCCTATCAAAGGCGTGGTAGATGAAGTTTCTGTTCTACATGGGTCGACATTGCCAACTGACATGGTCGATATGGAAAAGATGTATGGTGATAGAGAGATGATACTTCTTGCTGAGTATTTCAAAACTGACCGAGAAAAATCGTTATCAGACTTAAGTCTAACAAGTAGATTATCGATGAGAAGTTGCAGAAATCGGGTAGAAGTATTATCAATTTCCACAACAGAGTGCGAACGGGGATTTCCCCTTATGAATTTACAGATGACTGATATTAGAAATAGATTAAGTGCTCAAAAATTGTCTAACTTGTTGCTCATCAATGTTAATGGCCCACCGCTAGACAAGCTCAAAGTAGACGAGCTAGTTATTTCTTGGCTGAAGGAGGGACATCATTCCACGGTGTTTGTTGCGGATGATTTACCGCCAAAAAGTTACCAACAGGAAATAAATCCGATTTCAGATTTGTTTTAAGGTGGAAAGTTACGAGTTACGGAAAATGCATACTTGTATTACTAATGGCTTATTTGTGTTATTCAACTTTGTACCTACTTTTTAGTAACTCTCTTCTTTGCTTTAGCTAAACTACTTTTGAATAAATATTCATAATAATTGCAATTATGCATATTTGTAACTTAAATTTAACGTGGTATTTTAGTGATTACACAAATTACAATTATGAGCATACTTTATGGAGATGCTCTCACATAGGGTACCCGAGCACCTTTATACACTATGAAAAACTGATTTTTCAAGTCTTTTGTGAGAAAAATACTGTGAACTGAGAAACCATAACCTTTTCCATATTGTACAGGGGTATTTTCCTGCGAATAGAAGTTTTTTTGTGGAATGCGTTCAGAAATTAACACTTGCAAGAATACTCTCTTAGTACAAGTATATTTTAGGCACACACTAATTCCCCCCCCCACCTCGAACTGTTTCAATTTCCTCACAGACAAACACTTTACCATTTTATATCGTAAAGGTCAGATCCACCGTTATTGTAACAGAGTGGTGCTTGAGCGATTGACTAGAAATTCAAACTCTGGTTAGTGACAATTTCTCAGTCTTGTTTTATTACAATTGTAAACTCTTTAGTCAGTTCAGAAGAGGCCGTGGATCGTGTTCAGAGTTGATGACGATGGATTTTGGTGAGTCAGAGTAGGTCAAAGTGGATGAGAGTGGTTCATGGTGGGTGGTGGGTCAGAGTGGGTCACCCTGGGTGGTGGGTCACGGTGGGTGGTGGGTCAGAGTGGGTCATGGTGGGTTACAGTGGGTCACGGTGGGTGGTGGGTCGTGGGTCATGGTGGGTCGTGGATCAGTGGGTCGTGGGTCAAGTTTTCATTGACCCACGCCAACTCTGGTCGGTAAACCCACTTGAATCATAGACCACCACCGAAATGAATTTTCTGAAGTATTAAACGTAGTTAAATTGTTCATTCACATCCGAAAACTATAGATTCACTTCCAACAGCTGTATTCAATACCATTTACATAGTCCTCCCTGGAAAATAAGTTTCTCTCAGTGAATTCCCCCAAAGTTTCAACCTAAACTAAATCTCTCTCTTATTTATGTAAGACAGACTCGCCTCATTTTCATAAATGGAAAAGAATAAAACAAGATAGTACGAGGGTATTTCCAAAAGTTCCCGGATTATCATTGAAATATCGCCCCCTGGTAAGAAACCATTCTCTGCATAAAACGCCATCTATACAAGAAATAATGCATTAATTTCTACTATCCAGCTGCGTCAGTTTGTTGGAGTCAGTTTTTTAAATCAATCAGTAAGCTATGCGTTCAGCTGGCACACTGCATGACAATCTTTTAGTTGTCAAAGCCGCAATGAAAGATTGTGGGTTCAAGTAGATTCCGCACTCACCCTACACATCAGATTTAGCATTGTATCGTTGGTAGCAACAGCCATGTGGACTGGAAGATTGTCATGCAGTGTGTAGGCTCAACGCACCCTGTCTGATTCAAATGACTGCCTCTGACGAACTAACTAATGCTGCTAGACATTTGAAACGGATACAATATTTCTTCCACCTTATGCCATGACTGGCTTATTATCAGGGGACACTTTTCCAGTGTAAATCCGATAACTTTTAGACATACCCTCGTATTTTAAAACTGTTTCCTTATAATAAGTATTTTCTAATTCTTAATTTGAAAGTATTGTCTCAATTTTGGTAGTTTATTTTCATAATTAAAACTTAAAGACGTGATTAAAATAACTTTATTAATTTTCATTTGTTCCAATATACAATAAGAGATTTGTTTGTAATATAAAATGAATCTTAACCTAAACCTACATGAGAATAACATACATAACTTTTAAATTTCTCTTACTACTGTTAATATTCTACTAAGAAAACAAATATTGATAAAGATAAAAATGACCTTGTATAACAGCAATATTAATCTAAATTTTTAAAATTATTGTTACTGGTTTCAAATTAATAACGTTTATTGTTGATACTGACGTCTTGTTTTACGGAAATTCAGGATAAACGAACCAAATTAAGAAGAATAAGAAGAAATAGAAAAAAATATACATCCCTTCATTAAAAGCAAGGTGGAACTGGGGCTGCTCACAGAGAGGGATATTGAATAGCACTGTGTATATTCTTAGCTACATAGCTATGTACTCCCACCACAAGACCAGTGCTTCGATATTCCACGCAGCAAATTCTTGTGGTGAGGATCTAGACATCAGTCATTTATTCTCCTTTATGTGTTTGCATTAAGTCTCAGTTTGTACGTAGATCTCACCTAAGTGCAATAGGCTTACAACTCACTTGGAAAAACACAAATAGTTGCCGGTGCTGAAAGATTATAGCTTACGTGCATCGTTTTGTATGAAAGGATGCTGAAAGAGGTATCTTTCTCCTAGTAAACAGTCAACATCTTCACGAGGCAGATCATTGCACAATGTTACATTTAACAATGACATCTGATGCGACGAGGAAAGAGTCTTCGACATCTTTTCCCAATCCATCTTCTGCATCGAAGAAACCAACTTCGATGTGAAGGGAATTGTCTCTGGTGATAAATCGCAGTGGGGTCAGAGATGTTTCTCGAAGCTTCAGAGTTTTCTTCCGATGTCTCAAGCATGTTCACAGGCAAAATCCTCTTCCAGTTTCTGAACAACTTCTCTTTCCTTGCCATACCACATTTCACCAGTTTCCTTGTCCTCAAGTCCAGAACAACAATTAGTGCTGCATAATGACAGATATCGTTGTCTTCTCTTGTTATTGGGTGTATTTTTATTGCCAACAAATAATTCAATAATGACCACGCAACAAAGGTAAACAGTTTCACTGGCCCATAGTTAATAATGGCACAACTGACAGTCATTCCATTGTCTAAAGCAATAGGAAGAGCTACTGTTCCACTCCAGCAATAGTGATATCATTGCAAGATGAGTCGAACAAAACACAAATTCGATCGGCGAATACAAAAGGCAGTCCTTGGTCTTCAAACTGACTCTTAGAGAAAGATGCTAAGACAGATAGCTCCCCCATTGCGTTTAACAACGTATTTCCTTCAATGGTCATTAAGTGAGATATGGAAAATATGCTTCTATATGACAAGGACCATCTCATGCATTCTAAAATTCTTCGAAGTAATTTTCTCCTTTTTTTCGTGGATATATGCAACGCATAGGCTTCCACTGATCTGTTGTTTCTTCCATTATGCCTCGTTCGGGAAGAACAAAGTCTTCGAAACTTCTTCCTAATCCACCTACCACAACGAGGAAGAAGACGTCGTACAAAGAAACGACTTGGTTGTTTAGACTTAGTCGTGCAAAGAGAATGTTCAGGCATATTTTCTTCTAATATCTGTAATTGCTTAATATGAAGCATACGTCTCCAGCCTCTGAACAGTTTCTTCTTTTTTGCCAAACGACATCTGAGCAGCCGTCTTGTTTCCAAGTCAACAACAACGATTAGAGCTGCATAGTGGCAAATGTAGTGACCGTCTCTTGTAATTGGATGGAGCTTTATTCCCAGAAAATGATCCACTACCGTCCACTCAATAAAAGTGAACAATTGAACTGGTCCGTAGTTGACAATAGCGCATCCAACCATCAACTCATAATCCTGAGCAGTCGGGAGGGTGGCTGTACCACGCCAGTCTTTTCCACATACTGCAATGTTGTTTGAAGCAAAATCACGATAAATGTCCAACTGACTACAGAAGACGTATGGTAATCCTTGGTCGTCAAACTGGTCTGGCGAGAACGTTGGCAAAACAGACAGATTTCCCAATGCCTTCAGCATTGTCTCTCCATGGATGCTCATGAGGCAACAGGTACAAGACAAATTTCTATATACGAATGACCACTTCAAAAATTCAATTATTCGCTTCCATAGTCTCCTACGTTTTCTGGCTATCAGGATCTTATCTGGTAAAGAGCAACGCTGTGACGTATCTGACACTGTATTTACTTGCAAATTCATATGACCATCAAGATTTGCTACTTCCATTGGTCTCTCAATTAGTGCTCTTTTTCTTTCAGCTGATCTAGAAAAGGCCCTTTGAAATCGCATTCGGACCCAACTGGTACAAGCGATATTCCAGCGACGGCGAAAGATGTATTGAAATCTGCGCTCCGTTCTGTTGATGTTTCGCATGTGAGTGGTAGTTATAAAGTCATCCGACTTGAGCAGTGGCTGAGACGGAGGTAAATGCAAACACGTAGAAACTGATGTAGGACGGACCAACACGGTGTTAGCAGGTCGCATCTCTGGTTGATGTAATTTAAAAGATGTGCATAGAGTCATTATCAGTTTCCGCTTTGTAAAAACACGTCTACTTTCAAAGACTCTCGTAGCTCATCTGTTGCTTAGAGATTTTTATGCCCAAAACGACAGTCATTCTTTATTGTTTTAATTATTGTTGGAATGTACAGTAAAGAAAAATGATAATACTTTAATCACGTTTTTTTTAAGAGAAATTCCATTGTTATATTGAATTTTATTATATTCAGACTGTATTATAAATTATACGAGATCGCTGTGGAATTTCACGGAATTGATGTCCACTTCAATCGGTTCATGACATCACTAGCATCATTCAGTGGCGGCAATAATGACCCTACAAATTCCAAGGTGCGCTGGACATATGGACCCCAGAAGACGATCTAGATCTATCATACTATAAATAAAAAACCTGAAATCTGACCAATTAGGAAATATGTTCTGAAAAAGGACGCTAAATTCCAACCAACAGAAGTTATTACATAATATAAGGTTGCTGTGTTTGGTCAGGTTATGGAGATTAGCGCCCCTTTTTAACACCGTCGTTATATTAGACGTGCACCTACGGTTTAAGATGGGATCCGTAGTACAGTAAGGAGTTCAAATTTCAAGCATTTTCCACAGGGAATCGAACCAGAGATCCTATACACCAAAGGCGCTCCAACTAGACACTATACCAGCGGGGAGAGTTGGTCAGATTTTGAATTTTTATTCACAATTATAAATTAGATCTAAAGCTAAAATAAGTGGTATATCTATTACTGTATATCTAAATTCAAGTATGTCTGTTGACTTTCGGCATACCAAAACTATCGTACTCGAGATCATTTTTGATGTGAGGGCTGGTTATTGCTTCCGACATGCTACCAGGTATAGATAATGAGTAGTACTGTTCACGTTTCATGACAATTTCGATCTTTTGGAAAACCAAATATCTGAAAATCTATTTTCGATTTCAGTTTTGAAAACTGAAACTCGATTTTCGGTTTCAAAAACTAAACCGATATTCGCTTTTGAAAACCGAAAGCTGGGCGCACGTTGGGCGAAAACTTAATGAGGAAGACAAAAAAATTACAGAAGTTGTATAATAATAATAATAATAATAATAATAATAATAATAATAATAATAATAATAATAATAATAATAATAATAATAATAATAATAATAATAATAACATGGTTGAAGTATGAGTGAAGTAATAATAATCCATCCAAGTAATGATTTCTTTAATGAGTTCATTGGTAATTAAAATTGAGTGAAATTTTAACGTTGTACTTGTAGTAGACAGTTATGTTAAGGCGGGCACGTAACGATGATGTGTTGGTGTGCGGTGTGTCCCCACGCAACACTCCATGCGCATGTTTGCATCACATCATCCTATCACTATAAAAAAATACTTTAAAATTTTTAGAAGAATTTTGAAACACAGGTGTGCATAAAATAAGTTTATTTTGCTTTGAAAAAAAATCCTGTTATGTTAAAAGTTCGTATGTCGGGGGTGATGGTGGCAAACACCTTTTGGCCAAAGGGCGGCAAAACAAAATCCGGCCTTGTTTATGTATTTTGATAAACATTATCTGGTGTTATACGGACACTACATAGTCCAGAAAATCTGCACCACAAAACGGGTTTTCTAGAATTGCAGTTGTCCTGCTGTGATAGGAACAGCGCCAGAGAAGCCGCCTGTAGCCCGAATCTATGGATTTTCCTACTAATTTCAATTGATTTTTCTCTCCATGTAGAACGCAGAAATCTCATATGGTTTCTAGGCAGTATATAAGACTGAATTTTGCGAAAATTTATCCCTAATGTAGAGGGGAATTTGATATTTTCTTTATTTACTACATCTTAAGACCTATTAAACGTATAGCATTGAAATTGAGTTCAAAATACTACTAGACTGTAGTTGAGACGGCATTTTGTGAAATCCAGTACCTAATGAGAAAAAGAGGGTACTTTAGTGTATAAGATGTGCCCAATGGAAAGTGGAATTGGTTGATATTTTTCAAAATTTTATTACATTCAATGCACAGACACATCACAATTAGGAAGAGTGGTCTATATTTTACACATAATATCTACACATGATCATCATACCTATTGAGGCAGTTGTCCCATTGTTACACTAGCCGATGTGTACCGCAATGCATTGTGCACACATTTTGCTGTACTGCACGTGATGATAATGAATAGTTTGAATAGCCCTCTTCCTGACCCACAGGTTCTCTGTAATCCTCCGAATTATTATTCGTCGATTTTCGATCACAAGGTTATTTACTGCTGCAATTTATTCCTCAATGGCAGCTACTTGTGAGTAAGGGACCTTGGTTTGGCATGGCTGCTGTACAGGCGAAATGTACTACCATCGAAAGACAGTAGTGGGTGACAAACACTCATTGCCATAAACGTCGTTCATTCAAGGTTAAATTTTGGTACCACTAACATCTTCCGCCGACAAAAAAATGAATTACTACACGTTGTGCTTGTTTGGAGGAATCCGCTCCACCACCACTAACAAATTATCATACTTTTATGTTAGCCAAATACTTACTGACGGCCCAACTGTATGCCAAATTGCTCTCAACACACACTGCCATCTACCGTGAAAACTTGAAATTTCTACCTTTTAATGTATTTTGAGCATTTTCAAGATATCCGAACAGGGACTTTAATGTTGTGATATTGTTTACCAGATCTCTTAAATTGTTGAGCCTGAACCTTGAAATTATGTAATCATTGCATCCTAGGCGGTAGACAAGAAAGAATTTTGCGAAATGCGATCCTAAAGCTGGAAAAGAGGATTGATATTTTCTACATTCCTACGATTGAAGACTGAAATTATGTATGAAAGTTCCTCATGTAACCTGGTTGATAATAAGACTGAGATTTACAAAATCGATTCCTGGATGGAGAAAGAATGGTCTTAATGTTCCTAGCCATTCACCAAATCTTCGAAACTATTACGGGCTCTGCACTCACACACCGATAAAACTGTCGGTCGTAAAATATTAAATTTCACCCTGTTTCTATAGACTAAGACGTGATTCTCATGGGCTAAATCAGGGTTGCCAGGCAATCTTTTCTTAAATGGTTACAGGCGTTTTTTCTCTTGCGAGAGTGAGCGTCCCCCCTTAATCATTTGAACATCATTTTAAGAGGGGTGTCATTTGGGGAGACGGGAAAATTGCCCTTCCTGAGTTTGAGAAACACATACTTTCTAAAACTTTCATGTTAATATAGTAATAAATAAGTGAAATTCTGTATCGGTGGACAATCTTTCCAATCCCTCCCGACAAAATCTGAAACAACGCTACTGAATTTAAGGCACCATAATAATCGGGATACAAATTTATACATGATGCAAGATGATACAAGGGGCAAGATGATATTTGCCCTCTAGTGGCTATATTTGTAAACAATAAGCAATCGTAGAAGTTGAGGAATAAGAAGATATCAAGGCGGAGGTACTGCACGAATACCGGCGAGTTTGCTTTAAAAACAGGTATGTTCAACTAATGTAAAAAGAAAATAGTAGTGTGACTGTAAATTCCAGTTGATGAGTATTAAAGTATTTTATAAATGTAGTGTGTGTGTGTGTGTGTACAAAAATTCTAAGTATTAGGCCGAGAACCAGTGAGTGTTGTGAACAAAGACATATAGCTGCAAACAGTGTTGGAAAATAACGAAAAATATTTGCAAGTGTACTTCGGGGCAAGTTAATACAGAAAGACGTGGGGCAAAATGGAACATGTATCATCTTTACCCATTATTATGTATATGAAGGGTACACGGAAGAAGTACGTTACGTCATACTTTGTAAATTGTTCAGGAGATCGTATCTAAATTTCGGAAACCTATGCTTTTCTCCTTCAGGGCATGTCACCCTGTACACGATTCATTTAATACTTAGTAAAAATGATAGAGAAACAACTTGGGTCAAAGGATAAAAAGAGGAAATGTATTCTGGGGAAAAGTGTCCAGAAATCATCAGCACCCAAACATGAATATTACTGCCCAATATGTTAAGAAAAAGTATGTCGATCGGCCATCCACTGTTTGGATTGAGTGTTGTGACTGCAAGCAGTGGTTTCATGAGAACTGTACAAATTATAAAGGTATTTGTCCTTTTATCGGCAGTGATGAGTGATATCTGTAAGTGGTGAATAATTTGTGATAGGAATTCAGTACACTTCCAATTTTACATCCCATATCTTTATTTTAGTTTTATTGTTATCATTTACATTCTATATTACTTCAGAATTAGTTAATTCGCTTTTCATTAAAATTATTATTAGGGAACGAAGAATATGTAATAACAGTTTTATTTTAAAGTTATGTGATTAGAAGAATAATCTGAATATAGACTATGAGTAGACTAGTCCTTTACAGGTTTCTGTTTTCAAATTACAAATGCAGTATTGATCTTTTTTTTTTTTTTTTTATCTGCATCATTGAGATATCTCAGTTGCAACATTTATGTTTATCACTAATAAAGATTTAAAATGTTCGATACAGGTTTCTTTGTACTTTAGATTACAAAATTATATATTATTTATATGTAAGGATAGCATCAATATTGTATCAACTTGCCCCAGTATTAATATCATCTTGCCCCGTTATGTGGGGTAAGATATTTTAAACGTAGTCATTAAAAAGAAATGTTCCTCGGCAACCACTGAGGAAATCAATATAATTTTGTTCGTTTTTACTAGAAATACGAACCTTTCTCTTGGTATAAAAAGCTGCGACTTGCGATGAATAGTACTTTTACCACGTGATGAAAAAGAACAACAGTATTATCTTGCCCCATCTTCCCCTACACTATTCACAAGGTCACATGTTTCTTTATGATTAACATTGCAATAAGGTAAAATTAGGAGCGTCATTTCAGGTTTTGCCAGGGAGAGGGGCAAGATGCTCCACAGACACAAGAGTTGATTTTGAGTTTAACATTCCTTTCAGCAGCGAGGCTATATGAGACGGGACCTACTGATTAACATGAAATCCAAACCACATGAGCTCCCGCTGGGAATCGATCCAGATTCTCCTACGCCAAAGGTGCGTACGCTAACCGCCCTTTCTTCCCGATTCTCCTACGCCCTTTCCAAATGAGCCCCCTGGGTCAAATACAATCTATTAGATAAAAATAGGATTTTCAGATAGTAAAATGTACATTTCATAACCACATAGAAACTAGTTGGTGGGCAGGAAACATTTTAGAATAATATTTAATTATCTGGAGTAATTATCATTATTATCATCATAATTATTAAGCATGAAAATTTGTAATTTGAAGTAGGGATTCTCAATCAGTACGGTCGGCCATGAGATTGGAGTCAGTGATGCCAATCTGAAACACTACAAAATCTCATTTTGAGAGGCTTGATCTTTGTATATACATTACGTTGCGTAGTATCAAAATAACCGAGAGTGTCTCAGTGCAGTCCCCTCCCACCCTCTGCGGGAAAATATTCTTGAAGATAGCCTAATTTAGGCGACAATGTGTAAAAATTACTTATATGCTGTAATATAATAATGTAGTTTGTGAGTTTAAATATTAAACTGTCACTATCTGAAAACTATTTCATGACCGTTTTATTTCTTTCATTTTTAGTTTAATGTTCCATTGTTATGCTTCAAGGCTAAGGAAGACATAGTGTTGACATTGAATGAAATGGTGAGATTAAGAAAGCAGGAAGAAAAAAATGGGAACGATGTTTGTCCACCACAAAGCTCACTTGGCGCAAATTGGAATTGAACCAAGGACTCCACGCACCAGAGATGAGGACCTCACCATTGAGCCACCACGTCCCCGAATATGAAAGCTCTTTACCTTATAGATTAAAAATCGGTGTACTATGAATCTCATATATGTGTTTGTTCCTTGATATACAAGTATTTAAAAAAAAGTATAGTCTATTTATGACGATAATGTTACCTGGAGTCCTAATTCTTGTCCCATTTGTTTCCAAATTGTATGATTTAGGGGCTTATTATAGTAATCTCAATGCAAAATATTAATAAGAGCTTTTTAATGTGTACCAAGTTTATCAGTTTCTCTTTAGTGGTCACTCAACAGAAAGTTACGAACTGAGAGTGACTATTGGCGTAGAAACTGAGCAAAGCAGCAAAGTTCGATCAATCTTCGTCAGTATGGACACAAGTATGTGGCGCAGTTTCTAGTGCCACCACGTCATGGAGTGTAGTAACAGAACAGAGGAATGTTTTGTCTTTTGTTCCAGTACCACACAGGGCTTCCAATGAAGCAAGACAAAAGTAATGCTAAAATGAAATGTTTAACGTTCATACAAAATTAATTTATTACGTGCCTTTAAGATTAGTACTATTGTAGGGGCGTCATTTTAGGTCGCAACTGCCACTCTCTGGAGTTTGAGGTGTATATATACACTTTTAATCAATAGTATGCTTTTATACATCTGCTTTCAATCCCGAAGTTAAAACCCTTTTAGCTGCCTCACAACGTTGAATAGAAACCATAAATGGGCCTCCATCGACATTCGGACTGGAAACCATGTGCTTCGAAGGTACGCATGTTAGCTATGGTAAAATATAACATTTTTTCCAGATAGATAAACTCAATGAATAAATAACTATTAGATTTTTTTAAAATCTTAACAGTTATATACTACTTTGTCGCTTCCAAACCTGGAAAACAATTTTTAACACATCAAATAATCCCTTCCGAATGATTCATTTAACTAAGATCCTGTTTAATAAAAATAAATGTTACATATGCAGATACTATATATATTATACTTTTGACTAAAATTTCAGAACACTTGTTATAGCATAATAAGTGAGTTTGGTTAAATAAAATAATATTTTTTCAGTAAAAATTAGTTTGGTTAAATTAAATACAATTTTTTTCCGTAAAAGTACATTATCAATCATACTAGGGCCAAATATATATAAAAATCCAACTTATCTTATTATGTATGGAAATGGCAGATCCGGCAACATTGATTTCTTACCTTCTTAGCACGTATTCACTCACTCGCGAAAATAACTCGCAAATTTTCTTCTTACACAATGGTAAACGTGACTGTTGATCACTGTTCGCAGCCGACAGAATTGCAGGTGTCTATATGTGCATGAACTTATTCAAAATATGTTGAAGATAATTTTGCTGGCATTAAAATGTTGGAGGTGATAGTCTATGTGAATAGCTCCTTAGGTGCAGAATCTTGAAATTCCGAGAATCTTTTCCACGCACCATAGACTGACAGTAAAACAGAGTTTTACGAAATGTGATGCCTATGGGGAAAAATAAATCTTGAAAATATTATTTGCTGTTCATCACATCTTTGAAACATCAATTGGAAATAGAAAATTGAAATTTTATAGATGCCTTTCCATTAAACAGAATTTTAGGAAATGCGTCTCAATAGGGGAGGGGTGTTGAATAATTTTCGTCGTTCCTAAACTTGTCTAAATTTTTAAAAGTAGGAATTCGAAGCTCTGTAGAAATGTCCTCTTAAATGCTTATAGTCAAACTGGTGGGCATTAAGTGATTAAATAAAAGGCACAAGCATTTGTGTAATTTCATGGACAATTAAGAGATACATTGGGAGTTCGCGACAAAATGGCCTCAGGCTTGGGAGGACTGTCTCGAACTCCCATTTAATACAATATTTTGCTTAGAACAAATACTGTTTATTGATTTAGTTTATTTTGAATTCACTCTTTAAAGTGTGTGCAAAGTATTCCTGGCGCCACGATTATTATTATTTCCAATAAATTTACTATATAATAATATCATTTAGTACAGGAGAATTCGGGTTTATGCCCGTGCCATTTTGGTTATGACTAATGCCGTAAGTGTTATTTAGAACAAACAATTTAATTATTTTCTACAAATAATCTAAGACAGTGCAATAGTCGACTTGTCTAAGGCTACGACTTTCCTATAAAATTTACAAACCTGGTTCGCTCCCAGCTCGCCCCGTGTGGACTTTGTGGTGGACAAAAACCGTGCTCGTGGGTTTTCTCGGAGTTATCCCGTTTCCTCCCACTTTCTTCATTCTATCATTGCTTTCATTTCTCTTCATCACCGTCTCCTTTAGCCTAACCAGTATAACTGTGGGATGTAAAACTCAAAGATTTCATTTTCATTTTAAAACTACATGTGGTTACCGAATTAATGAAATGACTCACCGGCGGGTAGAATCAGAAAGGAAACGAAAAGGAAAACAATTTAGTGCAAATGACGAGACAGACTAAGGTTTTTGCTAGAATAAAGTGTTTTCTTTTCTGGAAAGGAATGGAATTAAGAGACCTAAGGCAAAATCACATAATTAATAGTAAATAGTATACATTGATGACAGATAATAAAATACACAAGTTTTACGTAATACCATTCTTACGGGGAAGAAGAGGGACTAGAGTATGTTTTGGCGTTTATAGGACCTCCGATACTGTTAGATGTAGGATTTTTTTAAACTCTAGGCTGTGAATAACACAAAATTTACCAAATTAAACTTTTACATGGTTGGAGTGAGAAAGAGATTGAAAACCTTTCCGGATCGCTGTTCACCAGATCCCCTAAACTACTGCACATAGAGACTTAACAATTATATACAGATAGGCGTTATCAATGAATCTAATGATAAGTCTGAGGTTTACGAAATGCGTCTCGTTTTGGAGAAAGGGAGGATTAAACTTTTTCTTCGAATTTTACCGGAGTTGTTGAACTCTTGGATGTAGAAATTTCGAAATTTTGAACAAATGTTACGAGGGTCACTACGAAAGTTTTGAGATGTGAAATAACTTACATACTTAAAATCAATTTAACACTTACATTTTCTCAAAGTATTCACCATTACACTGTACACACTTTTGCATCCTCGAAAATCACTTTTGGAAGCAGTGTTGCCAGTCTTTTTCTTCAAGTGTTGAAAGTTCATTTTCGTAAGCCACTACAGCTTCTTCAGGGCTGCAAAATCTCTTCCCACGCATGCGATCTTTGATCCTGGGGAACAGAAAAAAATCACACGGAGCCAGGTTAGGGCTATACGGCGGATGAGTCATAAGTCTAACCTCCGTAGATTCTAAAAACTGAATTGTGATGTTGGCCGTGCGTGCGGACGCGTTGTCATAATGAAGCAGGATCCCATGCAATCCAGTTCTTGGACGCCATTCCCGAAGCTTCTGGAACACTTTTGTTAGGCAAACAGTGGTGTACCACTGAGCAGTAACAGTCCTTTGTTCTTCAAGTGGAACAGTTGCAACATGGCCAGATTTGGAGAAAAAAGTTGCGACCATCTTCTTCCCCACACTTCGCGGTCGCTTCACTTTCGTGGGTGGATTTTCGTCTGGAAAGATCCAAACTGTAGACTGGCGTTTATTTTCAGGGTCAAATTGATAGATCCAAGTCCCATCACCAGTAACAATGTCAGAGACGCGTCGAGAATTGCCTCCATCAAATCTTGCAAGCATTTTTTTCACACCATTCCACACGCATGCGCTTGTGCTGTTCAGTCAAAGTGTGAGGCATCCAACGAGATGAAACTTTCCTGAGCCGAAGATGATCATGAAGAATTTTTGTTACTGCTGGCGATCCAATGTTCACTGTAGATTCAATGTCCTTGAAAGTTGTTCAGGATTTTCTCGAATCATTTGTTCCACAGCGGCAATGTTTTCATCTGACACAGCTGTTGCCGGACGTCCAGCTCTTTCTTCGTCTTTAAGCGATGTCCGGCCTCTTCTGAATTCACCAAACCACCGAAAAATTGTAGCACGGGAAGGAGCAAGGTCCCCAAATGCCCCCTGCAAACGGTCAAGGCTTTGTGTCTCGTTCAAACCACTTTTGAAATCGTAAAGGATCATTGCCCGAAAATGTTCCCTTCGAGCTCTATTCTAGAAGGCCGAATACTGCTCACATCAACAAACAAGTGAAGGCGATACGGCCTCGCCGATAAGCGAAGCGAGTTGAAACTTGCTTCGCTTCTTCGCTCTGGATACCACTACCGAACGCAATTGTTGGAATTCAAATACTGTGCCACAACAATGCGTATCTCAAAACTTTCGTAGTGACCCTCAGGAAAGCCACTGCTAAGACAGGAAAGAAGTCTTGAAGGATTTAGCATCAATTAAAATATTTCCAAAACAGTTGGGGTTAGAAACTTGACATTTTGTACAAGTTTTCTCTTTGAACCCTAGACTGAGGACAACGAAAAGTGATTCCTCAGGAAAAAGTGACTTGAAAGTCTCTCTGCGATCCACCAGATATTCGAAACAATTTGGCGTAGGTAAATGAAATGTTGCCCTAATGTTCTCCTTAGACACTTGACTGTGGATATGACAGGATTTTCTTCAACTCAACTTGTAGGATCAAATTTTCTTGCTCTTGCAAGTTGAAATTTTGTTCAAATATTTTCTATATAGTCCAAACTGTGGGTAACACGGAATTTATATTATTTGTACTCCGAGGAATATGTGGGTTGATTAGCGGTCAGCATACAGGTATTAACTTTGTATACTATGTATTTGGCGTACAGAATATGAATATCTTGTACAACAAGTCGATTTAGCTAAGTTTCGAAATTTTGCAAAGACGTTAAAGAAAAGTTATGTGAAAGCAATTGTGTGAGAGCTTACATAATTCCACTAAGACCAATTTGCGTTAAGAAGTATTTTTGCAACTAGAAAAAAGAATTATGTACATCTTTCAAATATCTTTCTCAAACCTTATTATTTACGTTCGAAGAATAAGCATTCTGCTAGTAATAAAGTATTCAAGATGAGGTTAAAATCAAAATATTTAGATGTGCTGTGGTTTAGTATCAAGATCTCTTCTGGAACAGATGTAATTTTCATCCGCTTCGGCGATCTTCTAGAGCTGAAATTATCAAACTTGATCAAGGAGAAACTAGTATAACATTTCTTTATAGCCCTCAATTGAACATGTTTTGCAAAATCGAATTTCTAAAATATCCTATATTATAAATGTAGTTTTTGAAATTAAATTTTCAGTTTTATTAAACAATTTCTTTCATATTAAAGTTATCTGTTGAAAATGCAGAACATTTCCTCTTTCAAGAATAATTCATCCTAGGGCCGCAGTGGCTCAGTGGTAGAGAGTTCACCTCTGGTGCATGGAATCCTTGGTTCGATCCCAGCTCGCGTCAAGTGAGCTTTATGGTGGACAAAGACCGTGTGCTTGGATTTCTCGGGGTTCTTCCGTTTCCTCTCACTTTCCTCATTCCACCATTTCATTTATTTCTCATCACTTTCTCCTTTACCCTAGCCGGCAGGCCCGCAACTAGGGTTTCTGTCACCCGGGGCAAACACACAATTCGCCCCCCCCCCCCTTCCAAGGTTTAGTCGAAAAGTATCACTTATGGATTGCAACTGTAAATAACATTCTTAATGAAACTAGTTATATCGATTTTTAAGTACTTTAACCCTCCAATACGCGCGCGGGCTACCATTGTAGCCCAGCGTTTTTATTTTCCTTGCCGCAAAGTAATTCGAGATGATAACTCAAAGGGTGTCTGTGTACCTTTCTATCAACTATCATTCTGCGTGTTTAGGGTGTGGTCAAACGTAAAATCGAAAGGGTCTCATTGTTATTCTGCTTGAAAGTTTCATGGGCTACATCTCTGCCGTGTCATGACAAAACGCTGTAACTTTGGCGGAGCAGTTTTGAGAAAAAGAGCCGTAAAGTTTTCATCAGAAAATGTGATCTGTATCGTGTAGAACCAGTGTATCTTGACTTTGGAAACACGTGGTTACATGTAATGGTACGTAAATACATGTTGTGTGATTAAATTTGGTGAAAATTGATTGGTTGACCATTATTGCCTAGTTACACTGGTTCTCCACGATACAGATCACATTTTCGGATGAAAACTTTACGGCTCATTTTCGCAAAACTTCTCCGCCAAAGTTACAGCGTTTTGTCACGACACGGCTGATCTGTAGCCCGCGCGACTATTGATGTCACGGGTGTTCCAAAGCGTCAAAGTTTTTTCATTATAGTTTGAATGTTGATCAGATGGTCAATGAGTTTGCAAAATGCCAATTCTGATGAGAAATGTTTTTAAAACCAATATTTACGATCCAAAATCATTGAGAACATAACAATGCAACAATGAAAAGCTTATTTTTATTTCTGTAAATTTTTCGGTGTAATCCTTTGATGTGGAGAAAAGAAGAAAACTTTCCATCAACAATGAAGCACACAAGAACTCCACACTATATTGTTATGTGTACCTCTCGAACTTGAGCACTTTCTGTACCTTTTGGGCACCTTTCTGTATACTTTCTGTTTCTGTATATATGCCCCTCTAAGGTGCACACAAGTGATAGAAAAAACTGATTCGAGCAAAGCATCTCTCTTTACAGTGCATTAACTAGAAAGTTCATTAAATATGAAAGAAATTGCTTCATAAAATATTAATAAACAGATCAAGATATTTAGATTATTTAATGTATAGTAAATATTATACATTATACACGATTAATGTAAAAAAATGATTGAAATTAACAATAAAGCATAATAAAGCATAAGTTGGACTGATAGATAACAATTCAAAATGCCTCGAAAAGCTCTCAAGCAAAACTAATAGATAAAGCTTCATACAGCCTTCACTCGCAAAATCTCTTGGTAGGCGTACAAGAAACAATTAAAGAAACAAGTAAATTATCTTTTCCGCCACAAAACTGCCCTCTAGTTTAAAAACATTACAGCAATTGCGTAACATTACAGGGGGCGCGTCTGAACTAAACTCTTCAACCACCAGCAAGCAACAAAAATCGGGAACTTTTCGCCCCCGCCCCTATTGATAACAGCGTTTTAAACTTCAGAGCTGTTCTCAATGGAATTATACAAACAAACAGCTCCTTGTGGTAGGAAAAGGAAAGGGGGGCGGATTCTCTGTGGTCGCCCAAGGGAACAAATGCATGCAATATTAGGTTTTTAATGTATGACATTACACCTATTTAGATGAGACTCTCTCTCTCTCTCCCCCCCTCTCTCTCTCTCTCTCTCTCTCTCTCTATATATATATATATATATATATATATATATATATATATATATATATATATATATACCAGGTGTGTTAGTAGAAGTTTGCCGGTTTTACCGTTAGATGTGTCTAGCAATATGTATACATTACTATGATGCGGCATGTACGTCATTTGTTTGTGTAAACATTAACCTTCAAAAATATACAAGTCACATTTGGCCAACAGAATAGCGTCAGAGTTGTTTACCTCAGTGAATATGGCGAGTTTCGTTCCAAGTAAATCGCATTTGCGGCATGCATTGCTGTTCTTATTTCATCAAAAGAAAAAAGCAGCTGAAGCTCATCGGTTGCTGGTAGAAACCTACGGTGAACATGCTCCAGTGATTAGAACATGCGAGACATGGTTTCGTTAATTTAAAAGTGGAGATTTCGATTTGACAGACAAGGAACATCCCGGTGCAGCGAAAAAGTTCAAAGACGAGGAATTGCAGGCGTTATTAGATGAAAACCCAACCCAATCGCAAGCAACATTAGCACAAACACTAAATGTGACTCGAGGAGCAATTTCCCAACGTTTAAAAACAATGGGAAAGACTCAGAAGTATGGAAAATGGGTGCCACACCAACTGACGGATAGACAAATGGAAAAGCGAAAACCCGTGTGTGAAATCCTGCTTCAACGGTTCGAAAGGAAATCATTTTTGCATCGAATTGTCACGGGGGACGAAAAATGGATTTATTTTGAGAACCCGATGTGAAAAAAATCATGGCTTGCACCTGGTGAAGACGGCAAGGCCAAATCGCTTTGGCTGTAAGACAATGCTCTGTGTTTGGTGGGACCAGTGTGGTGTGGTGTACTACGAGTTATTAAGACCTGGTGAAACAGTGAATACTGATCGCTACAGACAACAAATTATTAATTTGAATCATGCGTTGATCGAAAAACGGTCGGAATGCGCCCGAAGACATGGCAAAGTTATCATGCAACATGACAACGCGCCGTCTCATACCACTAAACTGGTGCAGGACACATTAGAAACACTTAATTGGGAAATATTACCGCACCCGCCGTACTCTCCAGACCTCGCTCCGTCGGACTAACACTTTTTCGCCTCGATGGGACACTCACTTGCAGAGCAGCGCTTTGCTAATTTTGATGAAGTCGAAAATTGGCTCTTCGAATGGTTTGGCTCGAAAGAGAAAAAGTTTTTTTGGGGATGGTATCCGTGATTTGACTAAAAGATGGGCAAAGTGTGTAGAATCCAATGGTCATTATTTTGAATAAAGAAATTGTGAGATTCCCTGAATATTAAGTGCTTTCTTTCTCGAAAAAACCGGCAAATTTCAACTAACACACCTGGTGTATATATATATAATCAACGAAAAGAGGTCCCATGGAAAAGGCCAAGTGAACTTTTGATTTCTTTTAACCTCTAGAATAAGTTCCTCAAGGGAAAGGGTGCGATTTTTAAAACAATTGATATATCTTCTTTCCGGCGCCCCCTCCAACCACGCGCCCGGGGCACGTGCCCCCTCTGCCCCCCCCCTAGTTGCGGCCCTGCTAGCCGGTATAAGTGTGGGACGTAAAACTTAAAGATTTCATTTCATTTTATAATTCATCCTCCAAATTACCACCTGAATCATTTCATGTACAATAGACCGAGCCATGCCAAACATGGTTGTAAATATTATTGGGACTATAATTTATACTTTAATAAAAGTAATGAAAGTTAGATACGATTTTTTCCTCAAAAAATTCTTGACTGATTTCAAAATTACTTTGATTAGTTTTGTTGCAAAATTCTGATTCAATTTTGATTCATTCTGGACATCAACACACTGAGTTACAGTGCTGATACTAACAACTTAGAAAACAAATGGAGAAATTTCATCTAACCCAATAGTAGTGATATTGACACACAGCGGTCACATGTAAAAATGTTGGTCTCTAGAATGTTACTCGTAAAGCGCGCTGCCAAAATCGAAGGCCTAAAGAGCTTCTCAAACAGATTGTACAGAATGCAATTGAGAAAGTGATCCCTAGTTTGAGAATCGTCTCTAAATAGTGCTAACTATTGCTGGTTTGATTCTCCATGAGAAATTGACCACCTAATATATCGGAACATTGTCGGCCAACGATTGGGCCTCAACCAAAAATTCGGCCCAAAATCGGACAGGAGGCGCCATGCTCATGAAGTTGGCTACTGTGAAAGATGGTTTAACAAATAAAACCAATTCTTTCGAACTTAAATGCATCCATTAGTCAGAGTGATTTTGCTCTATTAAACGTTGAGAGAGAAATCGAAAAATGAAGTTTGAGAACATTATTCCTTTTCACTCTCATTATTTTTGTCCTTTCTACCTTATCCTCTCTACCGCATGTGTTAATTTTTCTGTCACAAATAGTAACTAAACATATTGTTTTAGATTCTGTTTTATATATAAAAAATAAATACTAACATAGATAAAAATTAACACATTGATATGATTGTTCATCTTATAGATGACTGACATACCAGTGCAAATTAATATTTAGGCTGTCGAGTCTGCTGCGACAGTCGAGAGAAAAGTTGCAGCAGTTAAGCCAAGGAAAATAACATTGCAATTTGTGTATGGAAAAATACGACAATTATGGTCAAAAGTGAGATAGTGTTAAAGTTTCTTCATAATTTTCAATACTCATTTTTCAATCATTTTCTTCAAAATGCTTAGATCTTGTGAAAAGAGTGCGGTAAACTGAATAACATGTTTTGAATAATGAAGTTTCCTTTTCTTTTCACACAATAATGTTTAACGAAGTGGGAAAGGAAAAGATATTATTTAAATAATGTCAATGATGTAGTGGTGGAGATAGAGATAGGAAGCTAGAGGCCGTGTACACTTGTAAGCCGTATGTATGACAAATATTCACTCTCATGTGTAGGGATGGTACCGACATCGACACTAGTCTCAATCTTGTCTCTGTCTCGTCTCTAATTCGATATCGAGATGTGCATTTCCAAATCGAGACGAGATCGAGATGGAGTCAAGCAGGCACGTAGCCAGGATTTCGTGAAGGGGGGGGGTCCGTGACATGAAGTACTGTGGTCATCACAAAAGGGGCTCGATCACTCTAAACTATTTTACTGGAACATATATTGGTACGTTTAGCCAGGATTTCGTAAGGGGGGGGGGGAGTGACATGAAATTCTGAAGGCCCAAGAGCTTGATCAATCTAAACTACTTTACTATCAACATATATTGGTTTGTTAGGACAATAAAATGAGGATATGTTGGCAAGTATTTTAATAAACTATGAAGAAATTTCAAGCAAAATATAAAAAAAAGTATTGAAAAAGATTTTGCAATATTTACGCCCTTCCTCCTGTTTATTCAAATATAACAATTTTCCTTTCGTTATGACCTCAATTATTATAAAAAGTACTTACTGAATACTGTCTTATAAACTATCTTCTAATATAAATAAAATAAAGAGTTTGTGTGTTTGTCTGACTGTTTGTCTGTGTGCGGCCTGGGGACCAGACGAGTGGACCGAGAGTTACCAAATTTTGGTCAGGACCCCAGATCAAGACGAAGCGTTTTTTTTTTTTTTTTTTTAATTTCGAAACAGTGGGGTCTCAGGGAGGCATTTACCGGAACCGGCTTGGGAACCAGACAAATTGACCGAGAGTTACCAAATTTTAGTCACGAATACCTTGGTCTAGGCTCCAGACCAGAGTTAAAAGTTTTTGTCGAAATTCGAACTAGGGGGGTCTAGGGGGGCGTTTACCGGGACATGTAAAAGTAGTACAAAATGACCGATATTTATTTATTTATTTATTTAACAATCACCAGATACAGCTCAGAGGCCATTTTATATTGAATATCCAACAACATTAACAATGGAAAGGGTTTGGGAAGGTATCAGCCAGGGCCTGTTTAGTAGGTGCCATCCCGGCATTTGCCTGGTAGGACTGAGGGAAATCCTGGAAAACCTCAGTCAGAATGGTAGGCAGCGGGATTCGAAGCCACGAGCTCCCGAATGCGTAGCCAACGCTCTACCACTTGAGCTATTAGTGTCGAATTCATATTTTCGCGGTCGCTGAAATCAAAGGTGAAACTCCAGTCGCATTAACTTTCAAATTCACGCTATTCGGCTCCGGGCCAGGGGTCACCGGAGGGGGGTGATATATCAAAACATATAAAAGTAATCCAAAATGACCGATATTAGTGTCAAATCCATAGTTTTCGCGGTCGCTGAAATCAATGGTGACATTTCCATTAGCGATGACTTGCAAGCATGCGGGCCGGGAGTCAGCGGAGGGTGGATACCGAGACATGTAAAAAATAGCCCAAAATGACCGATATTAGTATCAAATCCATAGTTTTCGAGGTCGCTGAGATCAATGGTGATACTCCTACAGGCGTTGACTTCCAAATACAGCCCTTGTGCGAAGTATGTGTATATTCAACTAGTTTTACAATATATGCGTTCCTTTCTCTGTTGAATTAAATGCTAACAGAACTTTCTTTCAACATAATTTTTTGTTTTTATTATTCAGTCAACTGATGTCGGTTCCAAATGACAGGTTAAAGGAGCAACAGAAAATTGTCCTTGAAATAACATGTTTGATACTGCAAGGATGCGATGACGAAAAGTTATGATTAAAAATGTCCACGCTGTTTCACAACGGCACTTATGCTTTCGAAAGCTTGAAATCTCCCTGACTAGTAGCAGGAATTCTGAGAATTCCATAACTTTTCTTCAAATTTCAAATTCCCTGACTCTTTCAGAATACCTCGCTTACCTCGCCACCATATTGCAAGTAATACAAATCTCCTCAAAAGAAAGAGTAAGCAAAAGCTTCCTGTAGTTTTCTTTTTAATTTTTAACGCTGATCCTTCTTTGTGTCATTTCATTTTGTTTTATCCTTCCTTAAGTTTTTCATTTGTGGTCTCGAAGGGGGGGGGGGGTCCGGACCCCCCCTTGGCTACGTGCCTGAGTCCAGGCTCGTTTCAATACACATTCTGTACTGTTGCACTTTTTGCCCGCTATATTGGACCGTCATATTGCATTTTGCACTTTTAGCATTGGATTCGTACTCCGCGACCATGAAAACTTCTACCTACCCCTTTCAGTTCCATAGCAATGTTTTGCATAATGTCCGCCATATTGGATACGTCATTTTGAATTTTACACTTTTGGAATCTGATTCATACATAGCAACACTGAATATCTCTATATACCCAATTTCAGATCCATGGCTTGTTTTTTTGTAATTTGTGTCCGCCATGTTGGATCCGCCATTTTCATTTGTAAACATTTGATGTCAGATTCATGTTTAGCTACATTTTAAACCTATATATACAATGTAGGAAAACAATTACATCATAACTTCGTATTTTCTGGTATTACCAAGCGTGCCTTATTCTAATCTTCAAATGTTCGCCACGCTCCCTACAGGCCTCATTCAAGCGAGATATTTCATATGTAAGGTGTACTCGGTGTGACCTTTCCACATGCAGATCCCTGCGTACCACTTCTAGTACTTCCCTAGTTAGAGAGAGATTTTATTGTGACTTTGTATGATAATTACATACAACGTTTCATAATGAAAAGGTGAAGGGCTAAACTTCTGCCTACGTTATTGACTCTACCTACAGAATATTATGCCATTATAAGCACCCCTCAGAATTCTTAACCTACATTAGAAACAAATGGGTTGCTTACATTCTAGTAAATTCGATATTTAATCGTACCTTCTAAGTCACCAATACTGAGTCATTCAATAATAAAAAAAAAAATGCTTTGTGGCCAGTGCGCAAACCCTTGATGTACGAGACTCAGTTTGAATCCTGGTGGGAGATAATTGATCCCATTACTGTGGTTTGGGTTTCACCTTAAACTGTAGATTCACATCGGATGTTAAACTCCAACAAATAATAATAATAATAATAATAATAATAATAATAATAATAATAATAATAATAATAATAATAATAATTTCATTAGTCATATAATCTGGAGACTCACAAACACTATAGAAGAGGGTTAATGCTACAAACCCTTCCATTAATCTGGGTAAATAGTTTAACATCATGCAACGCTGTTGCTAATTAAATGACGTTTATATGTATATACAATGAGATTGAAACCCGGAGTTCTCGGTGGTTGTTTCAGCAGGAAGAAATGGAATGCTCCTCCAAACAGATGGTGACCAACCGGGATATGTTACGAGGTTGGTTGTCCTATTGGTACACTCCATTTCCACTCGTATGACAGAAATAAAGATATAGTTGACTCTGAAGATCTTCGTACTTCGATACAATACGAGTAAATAGTAGGTACCAAAGGTCCAAAACATTGCTTACAGAAAAACTCTAAATCAACATAAAAATCTCCATTATCTCGTGCAGTTCCAACCTGACATGATTTCGTTGGGCTGGCACCAAATTATTGATCACTATCGGTGTGATGAGATTGAAATCGAGACAAATCGCACCATGCTACTCGTTTTTATGGTCCAGTCACGGCATTCTGTTGCCAGTGTAAGACATTAACCGCAGTGACGTATAATGACAAGTGGTAACCTCGTGGGTTATCGGCTACTGAAGTCCATACGATGAAGCGAACGTTGTCTACTAACTATTTGGCTAAGCCCCTTATTCAGTTGGGTGACCGTCTGGGCTAAGGTTTACTGGTATTCGGTGCAGTAAGCAAAGTTATGAAAACATTTATACCTTGTTCTCTTACAGGTGAGTTTCTTTTTACATTGTTACATTACTATAGATTTCCAAATTATGCAGATTCAATATTGAAACCGGAAACATATCTATAACTTCCGGCAGCAATAGAGTGATAATGTGAAACATGCAACCTGTTTATCGGAAGCTGAATTCTCATTAAAAACGATTTCTCGTTATCTCTTACGATTTTTAATATTTAGGAATCAATATATACGATATATATATATATATATATATATATATATATATATATATATATATATATATATATATATATATATATATATATATATATATATATATATTCGTGTATATACATGGTCATAGTAAATACATAAAGGAGCTTTAGTAATCCTAACTCCTCGAAAATAGTTAATATAGTATCAATCTATATATTTTACATTTCTTAATTCTTCATATACTAAGGAATTTCCTGTTATAATTTCCCTCTAGTTGAATTTCCAGGACTTTTTCTTATTGTCCGCCATTTTAGGTGTAACGAGGATTAGGCCAAACAAGGATCCTTTTTCGCCTAAAATGGCGCGCACAAATCTTATCATTTATCTGTCATAAAAGTGTCAGATAATTGGTTAGGCGAAACGAGGATTAGGCCAAACGTGGCGACACGGAACACACACATGTGGGCAAACTTTGGGAGGTTATCCATGAGGTCAAAACAAGAGAAAAATTCGTCGTTGTTCTTTTTTACACACTAGTTTTTGGAGTCGATGTTGGATTCCAAGTTGGCAACCCTGTATCTCGAAAACGAAACTGAATTCGAAAACTGCAAGAGGACCATTTGTCTCCTTTTGATGTCACGAATCACCTCCCGAAGTTTGTGGACATCTTTCAGATTCACTCTTAATGAAGCTTCTTTTCGAAAAGTTAACTATTAGATTTAGGCATTGTTTATCTTTTTTAAATATCAAATGCCGTTATTAATGTTAAGGCATAGAGCTACTTCTGAGAGAACAGATCTTGAAAAATAATTTTAAAACTTAATTTTCGTTTTCGAGACACTCCAGACAAGACGAGAAACTATCTCGTGTCAAAAGCATTTGTCTCGTCTTATCTTCGATGCCACAAAGCGCATCTCGTCTCTTCTTCGAGACATGTCTCATCTCGTGCGCATTCGTTAACACTTGGGACAGAATTATCTTTCTACTCAAAGCATTTTTTAATAATGGTTCCATGTTTATGATAATTACCGTCAACATAAATTACAGTCCTTTCAGTTGAATTGTTTATTATTATTATTGAAATTAAAATTAAATGGAATTTCTAGTTTAACGTTGCACGATTATGCACCTACGCTAAGGGAGAATGATTATGAATGAAATCAAGAAAGTGGGAGGAAAATGGAAAATCCCAAGAAAACCCATGCACACGCTATTTGTCCACCTCAAATTTCACTTGGCGCGAAGTGGAATCGAGCTACGAACCTCATGCACCAAAGGTGAATGGTCTACCACTTCTTTTTAATTCGTCTCAACGGGGATACTCAACTCTATTGCCAATCTTTTTATTCGATTCTTTGGTCATCTATATACAGCAGGGACATAAACACAGAAATATTATGAAACAGTTTCATGTTAACCAGCAACAAAATGTAAACTATTCTGTAAATATATTGGCATCACGAGTTATATTATGGTTACCACAGTCGTGTAAAACATGTTCTTGACGCTTCCTGTCTATATCTATGGACAGTGTACGAATTACAAGGGGGATGAGAGGGAAATCCCATTTGGTAACACTGGATGTATACTATAACCAGAAGCGTCATTGCAGACTTCCCTTGGGGAAGAGGGGTAGTGCAAGACCACCACCAACGAAAGATATTCACGTTTTTTTTACTAGTATACAGTATTAGTAAACAATCGATTAAAGTATCTGTATTTGTCAAACTCTTGGTGCTTGGCCAACTGCCCCCATAAATAATGCCCCTGGCTATAACTCATAGCATAGCGCTTTGAAGAGAAAGTGTAAACACTCAGTTAGTTGGAGTGGTTCACCACACAGAGGCGCTGTCGTAGTTTTACGATCCCACTTCGTATGAAACGCTACGGAAATAAATGTAAATCTCAGGTACTTTTCTTATTTTTTTAAGTTCGTTAATTCACCTACAGAAACGTAGTGTGTACTTAATTGATTTCAGTATTAAATTGTATACTTAATACATGTGTAGCAGCAGTCTTGGGAAGTAACGTAACGCAAGTAACGCGTTACTTGTAACGCGTTACTTTTTAAGTAACGTTTCCTAGTAACGCGTTACATTTTTTCCAAAGTAACTGTAACGGTAACGCGTTACAAATTGTTAAGTAACGTACCTAGTTTGCGTTACTTTTTCGCGTTACATTTCGGATGAGTAACTACAATATATGTGTATTTTTTTCGGAAACAAATATTTCTTTCCTCTAAGTGAATTTCTCAAAGTGGAACAATGGAGCATGAACGATGTCAATGACCGACAATTCCTGCACTGTTCGCCTTTTCCCGTTTCGCCTTATGACCTCTAGCAATGAAATTAGCATGTAAAACCTGTTATCACTTTTCATCTTAATGCAAGGCAGAACGGGAAATCTCGATGTGCATTTTCCCGTTTCGCCTTACGAACTTTACGTTGGTAGGCTTGCAAATACATTCATAGATACAATTTGATTTGTTTATTTACATAACAAAATATAGTGCCACTTGCTGCTTTTGGAAGATGATGACAGCCTCGAGGAAATCACGTGTACTGATTGCAAGCACCTGGAAGATTTTGTCTTAGATTTTGACAGCTCCAAATCAATACATTTAGTGAGTCAACTACGAGTGCAATGGTACTGTACTTTGAATGGTGTTGTTTTTATAAAGATGGAGAACGAAAATATTTTATTGTTCGAACATTTGAAAGAATACTTTTTCTTAAAAGCTGAAGATGATGGTGAACAGCAGTGGCGTATTTAGGGGTGGGGCTTCCGGGCTTAAGCCCCCCCCTCCGAAATCTTACTATAGTAAAGTATATAAAATATCTTGCAGAATTTTCACATTTTCAGGCAAAGCCCCACAGAAACAAAATGGTAAGTACGCCACTGCTTAACAGAATTTAAAAGTAAAGTGGTGCCCCGGCGGAAAATATTTATCAACAATTAAGGTGCCATAATGAACGACATTCAGTAAGGGTTTAATATGAATAACCGGTGTTCTGTTGAGCAGGCCTACTTTATTGATGTAATGTTGATGGTATGTAATATTAGGGTTCTTTTAGATCAGTTTGCATATCCTAAAGTCCCGTTGATTATAGAGTTTGGAACAACTAGCTTTAAAAAGCATGTATCGATTTTACAGTTATTGGCAATTTTGATTCACCCCCAGTTCATGTGTTCTCATTTCGTCAGTTGTAGTGTAATGTTTCTCTATATTCTGTATTTTTAATTTCACATAGCAACATTGTTATTATTATATAATTAGTTTAGCAGAATAATAATCAGCAACCATTTTTTCTAACGCATAGGGATGGGCACGAGTCAAGATAAAACTCGACTCGAATCCAAGTCGAGTTTCGAGTCGAGTCAAATGTAATATTCTCGAGTCGAGTTCCGAACCGATTCACTGTTTTTGGCGTCGAGTTTCGAGTCGAGTCGAGTTTGATAAGTGGCTTGCTCGTTTTAACTCGTTTTGAAATCATGGGCTGATTACACTGGAAAGCGAAAGCCATGACAAATGTAAGCTAAGCAGTAATATGGAATACTTTTAGTGTTGCTCACGAGAGGGAACACTGCTCGCATCTCGTCTCGTCTCGATAGCGAGACTACAAGAGATCTTTTATAACAAGCTTAGCTCGGCTCGGCTTAACTAAGCCGATGGCTTGAGCCGGCTCACTTGGGATGAACCATCGGCTCGAGCTGGTTTGGTTGGGATAAGCCATCTGCTCGGTTCGACTCAACTGAGCGAAGGGCTCTAGCCGACTCGGTTGGGTGAGTTGTTGGCTCAGCTCACTTCTCGGTTTGAGTCGATAGTGAATGAGCTGTAAGACGATCTGCTCGAGTCGTTGACAATTCTAAACCTGGGCCGAGCAGTTTTGAAGATATTTGGCCAGTGCCCTATAACTTTTAACAACGTTTGGCTCGAGCCCGAATACTCAACCTAGACCCTCAACCCAAACTCAGAAGCTCGTGAACAATGTCCTTTACTCCTAGACTTCACGACTACAGAGGTTGGCAATCAGCTACTTTTTTAGTATTCATATATAAACCGCCTATCTTTCATGTTTATACACAGTGTTGTTATAATAATAATAATAATAATAATAATAATAATAGAAGAAGTAGTAGTAGTAGTAGTAACATTGATAATAATTATATTGTCTATGTAACATACTTGAAGAGAGTACTCTAAACTATACACCAGATTTGACTCGACTCGACTCGAAACTCGACCCGAATTGGAGTCGAGTTGGAGGAAATTTTTCAAGCCGAGTTCTCGGGTCGAGCTCAAAGATGTCTGTTTCTAGTCGAATCGAGTTTCAAAGAAAACTTGCTCGAATTCACTCGTGTCCATCCCTACGAGTAACGCAGTATGGCATTTTAGTCAATGTTACATTACATTAAAATGTTCATATAGTTGTCAAGTAAAAATTTGTCCTTGCATTTACATAAATCGATTCAGAACGTGCAATAATAATAATAATAATAATAATAGCGGTAGTAATAGCAGTACGGAAAACTGAAGTAATAAGTTTTTCCACATATTCAAAGTTTCGGATCTAAAAGTAACGCGTTACTTTCGAAGTAAAGTAACAGTTACTTTTTTGAGGCAAGTAACGCGTTACATTTTAAGAGAAAGTAAAGTAACTTGTAACGAGTTACATTTTTACAAGTAACTTACCCAACACTGTGTAGCAGTAATTTGTAGATGGACATAAAATTTATAAAATAACTGAAAAAGAACTTCTGCACCGACAAATTTCCAAACTCTCAAATTTGATATAATATTTTTCCATCTATTAATAAAGTCTTTGTATATTTTATACATGACATTGAGACAAACCCAAGTTACATTTTAAAATATAATGAAACTTGTATAAACAGGAACTTCAATAAAGTGGAAATCTGTCATTAACGGAAACTTCTCAAAGTCCCGGTGTATCTTTATATTGTTCTTCAAATTTTTATAAAACGGAAATCTGTCCAAAACGGACGAAAATGACGGACCCATTGCTTTCCGTGCTTTATGCAAGTTTCATTATAAAAATAAATTGATAACATAGATAATATTTTATTATAAATAGGAAATATAGGCCTACCTATAACTATACTGCAAGATTTCTTCGTTGAGCCCTGGATCAGTAATTAGACACTAGCAATTTTTAAAAACTTGAGTGATGATTTTGCGATTTTTGACGACGCTAACTCCTTCCGAATTTCCTTTGAGTGAAAAGAGAGACGGCATTTGATGTAATGTAAAATCAATTTGGAAATTAGTTCCATGGAATGAATGTTCCTTCCTACATCTCAGCACTATGACCTCAACTTTGATTTCATTCAAACTGTCCAAAGTATCATAAAAATATGTCACTTTACATGCTTTTATTAGATGCAATGTTAGCGGCCACTACTTTTCTGCCTGTAATAACACGCTAAACACTTCCTGAGTTGAGTACATTAGAAATGAATTTCCAGTCTTTTAATTTAGTGAAGACAGCGCCGTTATTTTCTTTTGAAGATATTCTTCGTAATTTGCTTACAGCATGTACATTTAGTGAAGTTTAACTCTTTAGTATGTAACCTGACAAATGATAAACGAGACCTTCTTTTGCACTACTGCATTTTGGAAGTGGTGGAGAATTACTTATCCAGTCACATGCATCTGTACCCTTTTCAACCAAAATCAACTTGAAAATGATATTTTGTAACGCCTTTTTCTTTAGTTATCTTTTTTCTTCAGTGATTTTTTGCCAATTTTCTCATTTGATTAACCAAAGTCGTGACAGAAATATTATTTGAGGTTCGCAGATTGAACTTGATGAAAGCACGTTTTTTACAGGAACATAGTAGAGGTACAAATATTGCAACATATGCAAATGAAGAAAGTCAAGGGTAGAAGAATAACCATCACATGACAATGATCTTATAATTCCGAAATGTCATTCCAGAAGATCCTGATTAAATGTTGATGTTAATATGTAGGAAAACTATTATTCCACAAATATTCGGTTATTACCAATGCAGTGGCGGCTAATGTTAGTGTTGCAGCGTTGCGCAACGACCAAAGTATTTCAAGAAAAAAAAAATAATATTATTGCCGATAGTAGTAAAGAACAGAAAAATAATTTTTAATACTTGCATATATACACTTTAAATAACATATTTTTTTACTTCTGTAACTGTCCGTTCCGTTAATCCGTTTTAAAAAGCGAGAAATAATCCGTCACAGAGTCTCTCATTTATATTGTGTTGCAGCGAGCATACAACGACCAGATTCCTTGAGCGCGGGAATTGGAGCGAATGTTAAGTCTCCTTTCTCCTATCTCAGAAGTTAAAGGGACTGGTCGTTGCAGTGCTTCTGCAACACAGCACGGTTTCCAGTGAGCGAGAAGGATTTTCGCGCTAAATAAGGTTTCTGAATTTTATTTCACTAGCAATTAAAAATGGAATTTTATTTTTATGCATTCATATTTTTAAATTACAGGACCATATTGTAGCAAATCAATATAATGGCAATTTAAAAAAGTGATTGAAGAATTACAAAATAAGAAAGAAAATATCTAGTACAGCAGAAAACAAATGAAAGTACTCACATTTACAAGTTATTTTTTAGCTTATATTGATAATGAAGGCTTCTTCCACAGTAATTTGTGATTCAAATATTAATAAGTCAGTATGTAGAATCGCCCCTTCCCTCTGTAGATAGCCTAGTATTTTAGTATATATATATTTCTTTTATAAAATAAGTATATTTTATACTCTTGATAATTTCCACATAAAACTGTATGATGGGGAACGCCACATTGAATTTGGGACTAGTTAGCAATGCTCAGGGGCGTAGCCACGAGGAGGGTCCACCGGGTCCGGACCTCCCAAAAATTTCAAACCTTGACTAGTGTTGCCACGAGACGAGACGAGACGAGACTTCAGGCTGTCTCGTCTCGTGCAAAGTATGTCTCGTCTCGTGTCTCGTCTCGAAAAAATGTGCTTGTCCCGTCTCGTGTCTCGTCTCGAGAGGTTGTCCCGTCTCGTCTCGTAAAAATATAGCAGCATACCATGGGAACGAAAGTAAAATGTAGCAGGCTGCACCATGCTAATCAAGATACAACTAACAAGGGAAGAGAGGGAGATTATATATCGAAGTGGAAGATGGTTTATATACCAATCGTAAGCACTAATGACGCCTATTACAAAACTGTAATAAAAATTTTCCGAATGCATATACTGTGCGAGTTATATGAATATACAGGGTGTCCAGAAAAACCATTTCCACCCCTTGAAATCGCAAACGATGAGACAGATGCCAAAACTGGAAAACACGTTTTTGATCATTATAAAAGTACAATGTATCAAAGCAAACATTGTTGTTCCAGGGCCACCCGCAGAGTCCCAGGCGGGATCCAACTCAAAAATTACAAAAGGTAAGGGGGTCAAGTAGTATATCGTTCGAAACTTCTTGGGAAATGAAAGAAGACGAACAAGGCCCAACTCTCTAAAATTACCCTGTGCAAAATGGCGGCCGGTCAAACTGTCAGCGAAAACGTCATTGTAGAGTCTATGGCCACCCTCCAAGGAAAGAAAAAAAAACTGAAACGGTAAGACAGATGTCAAAAAAGAAAAAGATGTGTGTCATCTTTTCAAAATTACAATGATTGAAAGTAAAAATGTTTGTCCCAGGGTCCTCCACAAGGTTCCAGACGGGGTCCTACTAAAAATTTTCAAATGGCAAATATGGTCAAATAAAGCTGTTGAGAAATAAAAGAACACGGAACAAGTCTCGATCGTTTAAAATTATCCTGTGTAAAATGGCGGCCGGTCAAAATGTACATCTTCATTTCGAGGTGCAAGGAATTCTTTCGTTTGAATCATTTTATAATTGATAAACCAGATAACGAGCATAAGTACCACTGTTGTGCAGTCATAAACATAAATAAGTAGAGGTAAGAGTCTTTACTTCTGATGGCTCCAATCTCTACTTATTTATGTTCGTGGAAGTACATTATATGTTAACTAGTCAGTTCTATACTCAAAGATGCCAAATGTTGTCGTTTCTTTTCTTTATGTCTTAATTTGCTTTTATTTTATTTTTTTTTCTTTATTTAGATATTATTGGGCTCAAAGAGCAGAATCTCACAGTAGGGGCATTTCCTTTCTTTCCGTTGAGTACAAGAATTAAAGTGAAAATAAACTAAAACCCGGTTACAGAAAGAACAACTAAAATGAAAGATGTTTGCACAGTATTATCGTAGAGCGTCCATACTTGTTCTATCTGCTTTCATTTAATAACAGCTTTAAACGATGTGCTACTTGACCTCCCTTGCCATTTGAACAATTTGAACATGACCCCGCCTGGGACATTGTGGAGGACCCTGAGACAAATATTTTTACTTCCAATCATTGTACTTTTGAAATGATGACATACATGTTTTCCTGTTTTGACATCTGCCTCACCAATTCAGGATTTTTTGGGGGGGGTGGCCATCGACTTTACAATGATGTTTTTGCTGACAGTTTGACCGGCCGCCATTTTGCACAAGGTAATTTTAGAGTATTGACACTTGTTCCGTCTTCTTTCATTTCCCAAGAAGTTTCGAACGATATGCTACTTGACCCCCTTACCTTTTGTAATTTTTGAGTTGGACCCCGCCCAGTACACTGCGGGTGATCTTGTGACAAGAATTTTTGCTTTGATACGTTGTACTTTTAAAATGATCAAACACATGTTTTCCAGTTTTGGCATCTGTCTTATCGTTTGCGATTTCAAGGGGTGGTAACGGATTATCTGGACACTCTATATATCCATATAACTCGCATAGTATATGCATTCGGAAAATTTTTATTACAGTTTTGTAATAGGCGTCATTAGTGCTTTCGATTGGTATATAAATCATCTTCCACTTCGATATAAAATATAATCTCCCTCTCTTCCCTTGTAAGTTACAAGTATTACCCAGAACACACAAGACAAGAAATGTCACGGTAGCTACACCGTGAAGCCTTCACCTCTGGTGTATGTGGTAGTCGGTTCGATCCCGGTTAGTGCCATGTGAGCTTTGTGGTGAACAAACATTGAATGTGTGTGGGGACCGCGGTGACTCAGTGGTAGAGCGTTCACCTCTGGTGCTTGGGGTCTCGGGTTCGATCCCAGCCCCGCCAAGTGAACTTTGTGGTGGACAAACACCGTGTGCGTGGGTTTTATCGGAGTACTCCCGTTTCCTCCCACTTTCTTCATTCCACCATTTCATTCATTACTCATCATCACTGTCTCCTTTAGCCTAACCGGTATAATCGTGGGACGTAAAATTCAAAGATTTCATTTCATTTTTCGAATGTGTGTGTTTTCTCGAAGTTGTCTAGTATCCTACCACTTTCTTCATTCCACTAATTTTACCATCATCATCTATTCGGCCAAAGTTGCCTAAAGGTCCTAAAAATAAATTCAAATAAGCTCACAAGGCAAGGACAAATAGTTTACAAGATAATATATCTCTGCTGTTAGTTGTCTGAGGCTTCTCGACCCTGTTTTTTTTTTTTTTTTTTTTTTTTTTTTTTTTTTTTTTTTTTTACATTCTAAAACATTGAAATTTGTTTCACCAGTTTCAATACACGAATATACAGTAAATTGCTCATAGGTACGTCGAAGATGAAGACACTAATGTTAAATAATGTTTACACGACAAGCAAAGTTCGATGTAAAGGTGTCATCATCCCCGACACTATCGTATACTAACTATCAGCTCACTTGCTTTATAGTGTTTGTATATATATAAATACAGAAAGAGAGAGAGAGAGAGATAGATATGTGTGTACACTTTGATTTCACATATTCCAGCCTTTAGGTTTCACAGTGTTAACCCATAACAATCCAAAAACTACTTTCCATTTTAGCATATTTAGACTTGTTGCAATTATTTTTTTTTTTAAATAAGCTCGGAACCAAATAATTTCATTGAGTAATGGAAAGTATTTGATTGAAATTTTATATGTTACTGCACACTAAGCTCTACTTAAAGTGCCATAGTAATGGGAGCTGAACGACACATCGGACGAAAGAATGCTTGGAGCCAGTCTTCACCTCCATGGTTCAAATCTGTTCCCATAACCGCGGGGTGTGTGCTACTATGTGGTGCTTGCCCCGTTTGTGTAACAAACTCATGACAGTACACCCAGATTAGCTAATGGCTAAAAAAAAAGTTGATTTTTGGGTGGCCATTTTGGATTAAAGTTCCTTATATTGTCGTGATCTATTCGCAATCATACAACGTACATCTTCATACCAAGCCGAGCGGTCTGCGGCGATAGACAATCGGCTTGAAGGCCCCGGGTTGAGTCCCGGAAGGGTCATGTGTATGGATTTTAACAACATTTGTTTTTTCGTACTGTGTCAGGGGGGGGGGAATCGTACGGGATAAAAGGATTTCAGTCTGAAAAAAATGGAGAGAATATCCTCCCCAGGATACTTTCATGGGAGTAAGGAATTAGTAAAAATATAGGATATACATTTTATAGCAGGTTTAAAAATATGGTTTGGGTATCCTATTTCTTTTCTGTTAATTATGTTTTTCAATGTTCGAATTTTGATCATTCTCATGATATTTTCTGCTTTCAACGGAGTTCCATGAATATTATATCATATGTTCTTTACACTTATCAAGTTCGAGAGGTTTTATGCGTCTGTAAGAAACAATTTCTGAAGATAATTCAGGTCCTAATGAATATTATTCACTAGGAAAGGGAAGTATTCCCCTCATCTCAACATGGAAGCAGAGGGCAATTTCGCACTCTGGTCAGATCAAACATTTCCGCGTAACAAAACGAAGGTCCCCCTGTAAAACTTCTTTACCTAAAGTGTTATTATTAGTATCATAAATTTGCTGAAAGCAAACAATTTGAAGGGTTCGTCGATAATATCTTTGCTTCCTTTGTCGTCCGCCCGCCTTCGAAACGAAGAGGTGGATTTTACAACATGACTGCTGTATAATAAGCGAGCGATTGGTAAAATGGTAAAAGTGTGCTTTTATGTGTGTGTGTGTATGTGTGTGTGGTGTGTGTGAGAGAGAGAGAGAGAGACAGGGAGAGAGAGAAAGAGAATACAAAATTTTAGTTGCAAGATGACATACTTCAATTGCCATTTTCGGTTCATATAGCAAAAAGAATACCACCACCAGAGAATAAAGACAAGTGTAGACCTTACCCAGTTTTCAAATTGAATAGATGGTGGTAGTAGTTCGGTTTCTTGACCTTGTAAAAATCTTCCCTGTCTTTGATTTTGTTTGTCATCATTCCAGCCAGAAATAAAAAAAATGAGAATTCCTCAGTTTACAGCAAGGGGAATTGGGGACAAGATATTAAGGATGATATTCCTGGATGCTCATGTATCACGATTGTTCCATTCAATAGACAGAGGACACTTTTCTATGAAGGCTTTTCAACATGTTTTCTCACAAATGGGATTTTCCTTTTGCAACCTATATGACCACTGGCAATTTCAATCTTGGCAATTTCCGCCAGCGTTTTCATTTTCGAGACGAGACATTTCACGAGACGTCCCGTCTCGTCTCGTTTTCGAGACGGGACAAGTAGTCTGTCTCGTCTAAGAGGGTTCTGTCCCGTCTCGTGTCTCGTCTCGTGGCAACACTAACCTTGACTAACATTTGTAGACTTTCCTAACGAACTATACTTGTTTAACAGAGAAACGATTGATGTAGGCTAAATATTTTATGTTACGCCTCATCATGTACTCTCTCTTTTCTTAAAAACAATTCTTCTATTTTTTTTTTTGCTAAGAATATAGGTGACAGTGATTACTTATCATCTTTTCGGATGCAGAATAAGAAAGGTATACATTGCATAGACGTATCGAACCCCTCCTAACACACATTTCTGGTTGTAGAACTGGCAGTGCTGTTTGTTTTGATGTTCTTCGACTTTTACCTTTTATTAGGTATACATGCTGATCCTACATCTGGCGGGTTTCGAGGTTTCCTTTCCAGAACATATGACATTGATAAGCATTGTTTCGCCTCATGTGGAAGTATATTGTGTTCATCGTGCATTGCGTAACAACCAAGACGGATGATTTGAATGTAGTTTTTTTCCTTTTACGCACATGTGTGTGTGTGTGTGTGTGTGTTGATGTATGAATATGTGACATTCGGAATTCATATACCAGTACCTCTTTTGTATCACTGTTTTGTTTTTTATTTATTAGATTTAATTTTATTGTGTGTGATTTAATTCTGTAAATAACCTACAAATTCTAAATGAATTGTATACCGTGACTTCTGTAAATAACTTACAAAAAACATTGACCAGCTTTCAACTGAGGAAAAATTTGCAATTAAGGCTTAGACAAAACAAGCAAAGGACAATTCAGGAGAGTGTTCGAAAAAAAAAATCCAGTTTAAATTTACAGGATGTTTTATGGCAGTAATGTTGTTTGCACTAGATACATTTCCTCAATTTATTTTAAATTTTCCTGGATAAATTGTGAATAAAGTGTGTTCAATGGACATTTTTTTATAAGACTAATCTCTGTTACGAACTCTCTTCAGTCAACGCTGAAGAGGAATTCGGATCACTTCAGGGACTGAGTTTGCTAGAATGAATCGTTCGCAATAATCTAGAAAAAATATTTAGTGAATCTACAAAGCTTCTGAAATTAATATTAACTGTAGATGTGGCGTCAGCAAAAGACGAAAAATATTTTTCTACATGAAAAAGAATTGACACTTTCAAGGAATTGAATGTCCCAAGAAAGGTTATCACCATTGGTTATGCTTTCCATAGAAAAAGACTTGACAATAAGAATACCAGAGTTCAACCAGCATGTATTAGACAGATTTGCTCCAATCAAAGAGAGGAGAATGAACTTAATTAAGGTGATTAATCGGATAAAATGTTCTGCATTTTTTTATTTTTTAAAAACAGAATTTTATTTAATTTCACATGTCACATAGCATTTGCATCTAAAGTTATGCTGATTAGTCAATGAGTCCACTTTATATCTTCTGTCTCCTATCGTCCGTACTGCAACATCCGAAACCACAATCTACCGGCCGCCACTGTACCAGGTACTTTGAATGGTGACACGAAGACATTCAAGTGTTCTTTCAGATGCGAAAGTGTTCTTTGTGTTGTTGATTAAATACATGTTCTGCAGAGTTTTATGGTGTGAGCAATTTTTAAAAAGCCCAGAGGAAGGGATGTTAGTGTTCAAATCATCGGCAAAGTCATTCATGTGAGGGATGAAACTACGCTCTGGTGAAATCTGAAAACGATCGCAGCGCCACCCTAGCCTTGTGGACAACAGAGGGTTGACAGTTTATATGGACTAGAGCGGGAGAATCCACACTTTCTCTTCAAAGCGCTATACTCATAGTTTCTCATACTATTGTTGTCTAAAGCACAATCCACCCCCTTTTTGCAAAGGTCCGGTTAGTTCGTATAGTGTCCACAGATATAGACACGAAGCGTCAAGAACATTTTTTACACAACGACAGTGGTAACCATAATATAATTTTGATACCAATATTTTATGGAATAGTTTATATTTTGTTGCTAGTTAACACGGAACATTGAATGGTTTTACAACTGATTTAAACCTTTCTATTACTTTATGCATTATAAACATATAGCGAAATATTTTACTTGTAGCTACAAATGGTTGGCTACTTTATTGGTAAAATAAAAAAACGAAAATAAAAGCTTACCCGAGCGGGAATCGAACCCGGGACACTTTTCACGTAAGTCATAAATGCTCTTCACTCTGCCATACCGTAATTTGCTAACTTCACGCGTCCTATCATATATGCAGCGAGTCGAAAACTTTCAGACGCCTTTTCTCCGCTATTTCTGGCTATTTCGCTCTATCAGTTTGTAATTTTAACACTAAATGTACATTACTACCTCGTGAAAGGTGACACCGAAGATCATTTGCCAAAGTATGCTTTCTCCTTGTTAGCTCAATTCAGTATAAGATTTTCGAATGTATAACCCTTAGTAAAGCAAGTTGCAGTTCTGGATAATTAAGCGCAAAAGTTCCTCTCGAAAAACTTAGAGGGCTTACTCAGGAAATACTACTAGTACGAGACAAAAACAACCACTATCAATTATTATTATTAATAATTGAAGCGAGCTTAACGAGTTTCAACCGTCTGACTCAACCAACGTTTGGGTGCCTGTTCGTTCGTCTGCTCCATGACAACTTCTCATAAAACACTTCATTTTAATTAAACTAGTAAGTGCATTCTTTTAGCTTTGCGAAGTAACTATTGCTTGAAATTTCAATCTGCAAAATATAAGAGATAAAATTAACCAAATGCTGCAAGTTTCCACTCATGTATACAAAACAATTTTGCAATATCAACTACGTGAATCTTGCCCCATAAAGAAGCCGAAACCCCTCCACTGAAGTGCCCCCGAGATTTGATCACTGTCCACTTGGACTGAAATTGTCATTTGGAACCAACACTTTAATACAAAGCCAAAACTTAAACTTTTACATCAATTGAAACTGACTGGTTCCGGTTCACCCCACGTTTAGTTAAGTGGTAACTTGTGACAGCTTCACATTATCAAAAGAATCTTTTATTTCACCGTCCCTCCCCCCCCCCCCCCAGTAGTCCGTACTGGATCCGCCACTGGAATCAATAGACACTTTTCCTATTCTTTTTATCACCCTTGGTTGTGTAGGGGCTCCCTCGAACAAATAAAGAAGCGGTAATATTACAATCAAGTGGCGCTATATATTAGGTATTTCTTTAGTTACCTACCCCTAACCACACAGGCCTATCTTCGGTAGAATAAAAAATGTTATGTAATATTCCAATCATGAAGGGAAAGAGGATGCTGTAAATATATTTTTTATTCATTTTGTCTGCCCTGCTTATCAGAAATTACTTTGCACGGAGGGTACTGAAATGAGAGGGGCAAAATAAAGCGTCGTGCACCCTCCTACATGGTTGCTCAAATTATTCTAGAAAGCATTTTAAACTAACAAGGAGAAGGCAGAATTTGGTAAGTGAACTTCGGGGACATTTTTTGCGCGGTGGTAGTGCACATTTAGAGATTTAATATTACAAACTGGAAGAGAGCAATGGGCAAAAATAACGGAGAAAAACCGTCTGCAAAAAGTTTTCTACTCGCCACATACAGATGGTGATCAGAAAAATGGAAACACCTGAACGAAATTGCAACTTACCAGATTAATATGGTGTCGGGCCACCTTTCGCCTTCAGAACAGCCTTAATGCGACGTGGGATGGAGGCATAGAGGTCGTGAATTGTAGCAAATAGAATTTTACACCATTCCTCGTGCAGGCCATCGGCCAGTTCTGTGAGAGAGGATGGAGGTGGAAATCGTCGCCGGAGTCGTGTTTCCAAGACGGACCACAGATGTTCAATTATGTTGAGATCTGGGGATTGGGCGGGCCAGGGGAGGTGTTGAACTTCATCCCGATGTTCCTCAAATCACGCTGCAACAACGCCAGCTGTGTGAATGGGTGCCTTATCATACTGGAGGATGGCGTCATTGTCCGGGAACAACATCCGGACCATAGGATGCAAGTGGTCTCCTAAAATTGCGACATAATCGTTGGCAGTGATTCGTCCGCTAAGTGTGACCACAGGACCCAATGAAAACCATGATATGGCGGCCCACAGCATCACCTAGCCGCCGCCATGTTTCACAGTTGGGCGGAGACACTGGAGATCATTAGCTTCTTTGGGCGTTCTCCACACACAAACACGACCCGTGGTTGGGAATAGGGTGAAGGATGACTCATCCGACCATATCACGTGTTCCCAGTCCTCAACGGTCCAAGTTGCATGGTCGCGGCACCATTTGCGGCGTGCGAAAGCATTATGGTCCCTGATGAGCGGTTTGGTCCGTGCAACACGACTCCGTAAGTTTATGTCATGTAATTTGCGGCAGACTGTGATTGTCGAAATAGGGTGGGGGAGGTGCTGATTGAGTTCCTCCGTCACTTGCTCCGCAGTGGCACGACGGTTCTGCGTGACAATGCGCTTTAATACCTGGCGTGACCTGTTACTCATGATTTTCTTCCGCCCACTGTTCCGCTTCCACGATGTGGTTTTACCGTGTGTTGTGTAGGCCGTCATCACCTTCGACACTGTCCCACGCAACACACCTAACACAGTAGCCATTGCCGTCACACTCACTCCACATAACCGCGCACCAACAATTTGCCCTCTTTTAAAATCTGAGGTATCCCATTTTACACTACCTCCGTCCGCTGCAGCCACTGGACACTGCTGTTCCACTGCGCCTGACGTAGTATGGAGACCGACCTAACACACCACCATCAGCGGTCCGGCGCTGCGGGCGCCACGACACCACTGCCAACCCCGATGACGTGTTGCCAACTATAGGTGTTTCCATTTTTGTAATCACCCATCTGTATATCGTACGACGCGCAAATTTATCAAGTGGCGGCGTGGCAGAGAGTGGGAAATCTGCGACTCATATGCAAAGGGTCGCGGGTTTAATTCCCGTTTGAGTCAAACTTCGTTTTGTTTTTTACTTCAATAATGTAACCATTTGTAACTATAAATAGAATATTAATTCATCATATGTTAATAATGAATAAAACAATAGTAATTTTCAAATCACTTGTAAAATCTTTCAATGTTCTATGTTAACTAGCAAGAAAACAACCTATTCCGTAAATATACATATATCTCGAGTTATATTGTGGTTACGACAGTTATTGTGTAATAAGAGTTCTTGACGCTTCGTGTCCATCTGTTGACAGTGTGCGAATTACAATGGAGTTGAGCGGGAAATCTCCTTTGTAATACTGAATGTTGCTATAACCAAAGGAGATTTCCTCCTCATTCCCCTTGTAATTCGCACACTATGAACACATGTAGACACAAAGCGTTAAGAACATTTTTTACACAGCGACTGTGGTAACAATAATATTTACGAAATAGATTAAATTTTGTTCCCAGTTAACATGAAACGTTGAAAGATTTTACAAGTGACTGAAAATTTATATTGTTTTAATTCATTATAAACATATGGGGAATTAATATTTTACTTATAGTTACAAGTGGCTACTTTATTGGTTGAGTTCAAACCCTGCTCCCGCCAAGTGAACTTTATGGTGGACAAACACCGTGTGCGTGGGTTTTCTCGGGGTTCTCCCATTTCCTCCCACTTTCATTCATTACTCATCACCGTCTCCTTTAGCCTAACCGGCATAACCGTGGGACGTAAAACTCAAAAATTTCATTTCATTTCATTGGTTGAAGCAAAAAACAAAAAAAGAAGTTTGACTCCAACGGGAATCAAACCTGGAACCCTTTGCACTTGATTCGCAGATCCCTCTCTACCACGCAGTCACTTGATAAATTTGCGCGTAGTACGATATATGCGGCGAGTAGAAAACTTTCAAGATTGTTTTTCTTTTATTTTAGGCCATTGCGCTCTTCCGGTTTGTAATATTAACTCTTTAAATGTGCATTACCACCTCGCAAAAAATGACCCCGAAGTTCATTTACCAAATTCTGCCTTCTCCTTGTAAGATGTAAGGTTACTATATTATGTAAGGATAGCATATTCAGGAATGTTATTATTATATGAATGTCTTTGGAGCACCGAAATTGTGTGAGACGAACCATGGTATGTAGAGGTTTAAGATGGGTTTTTCATAGAAGAGGAAAAACCAGGATATTTCTCTGACTCTCTAACGTACATATTATGTGCTGAAGGTAAGAAGCATCATCATTCTACAATAGGTTGCTTTTACGTAGAATATCAGTTACTTCAGTTCTCCTCCTTCGGGTTACTTACCTCATGTGGTAAATTCAAAACAATTTCAAGACAAATACATTGTAAAACTTTTCCGTAATTAAAAATCTAGTTAAAATTAAACATTTAATAGGGAAATCTGTTATCAAAATGTCCAAACAAGTAGATAGATGACTGTTTAATGATAAACCTTAAGAAACTTTATAAAATTCTCCAAATTAGAATTAACATTTACTGGAAAACATTCGTTATGCACCAGCGAGCATATAGTGAGCAGTGAGTACAGGGGAAGTAATTACGAAACTGTTTCCAAACAAAAATTAGGGACACTAATGCAAGTGCGACAACTTTTTCTTTTTTTGGTATCGTCATGAGTTTTACACATATGTTACAATTGGATTCTTTCCCACATAAAAAAATAAATAAAATAACCATAGTAATAAAAATGACAATTGCACTTCTATGGGGCTCGAACCAACTACCTCCGGCACAAACTCATTGCCGTAACTAACTGAGCTATTTGTTTTCTTACGTGAGCTGAACCTGTTCTACAGTAAAGACGATTTTTCATTACGATCGTGCTACCAATTCGTCGTTTTCCATAGGTAATTTGCACTATTTGCTTTATCTATACGTTAATACTTGGCATAGATTTATTATTTGGGGTTTGCAGATTTAATCAACATTTTTCTCAATAACATAGTTGTCGCTGCTTGTTGAACTGCTGAATTCTCTCACGTTCTTGAAAATTTCCCACTTCAGCAGAGTTGGTAATTCTCGTAATTTCGGTCGATTTAATGTTTATTGTTTTTAATTTATTTTAAGCTAATATCTAACACAAATATTAAAAACGGGTTTGTTATTAACTTTTCCTGCTGGGGAAACCTTCCGAAATTTCGAACATATAAAGAAAAAGATATTTTCAAAATAAAGAGACGCGTCATTTATTTTGCTCATAGTGGTACAGTCACTTCTTTATACAATGGAGAACCTTTTGATGGTTCAGAATTATTGTTAGTATCGACTAGCATAGTTGCTACTACCGAAACTGGGAAAGATCTGCTAAATGCCAAAGAGAAGAGGACAATTGCTTTTAACAATTTTAAGCAAGTCAGAATGAAACTCAATGAGGTATCCACCAAATTCCATGACCATCTCCAGCAATTAAGGATATACAAACATCCAAGAAGTTGAGAATTTCGAATAAGAAAGTTGTTTTGAGAGCTGATATAAAGCTATTAGGCTATGATCTTAGTAGCTGGAAAGAGAAAACTGGACATGAGATTAGTTCTACAACATCCATTACGACCACTACCCTGGGCTTTGGCTGATTATGATGGAACCGGGGGTAAAAGTGGGGCAAAGAGCATATTTGCAGCAGCCTTGCTAGCTGGAGCATTCAGCGATAAGATTAACGTTGTATTCGATGTATACGACGATAAATCCATAAATAATGCAGAGAGGATTAATCGATGGTCCATCTTTGATTTGTTGTACAAAAACATCATGTCCAATCAAAACAAATAGTGGAAAAGGTTATTTGCTTGTTCTGCAAGTAAAACAGCACTCTGAGTTTCTAGTTAAAAACTGGAAATCACCCACCTACATCCAGAAACTTGATGATAATTTTTTTTTTTTTTTTTTTTTTTTTTTTTTTTTTTTAAACATTGAAAGACGAATGCATACGACTAACTTGTAAAGAAAGTATGACTTGTGAAGATCTTCAAACATCTCAGGAAGCTGAAATCCGAATGCTCCTTCACGCAAAACCTGCAGTGTTGATCATCCATCTGTAATCATTGTGTCAGATGACACCAATGTTCTTGCTCACAGCCTTTTCTTCATATTGGTGATGTATTCCTAAAGTGCAGCACTAAAAACAGAGAAAAGTACATTGATGTGAAACGGGTTGTCTCCTCATTGGAAAAAGATGCATGCAGAAGTTTTGTTTGTTTCCATTCATTCACTCACTGGCTGTGATTCAGTCAGTGCATTTACTGTAGTGGCCGTGGGAAGATTGGAGGCCTTAAATTTATAAATAATGATGATTAACTTCCAAAAGCAATGGTAGCTCTTGGGGAAAAAATGGCACCTTACACCAACAATTTTAGAAGCTATAGGAATTTACATGTAGAATCTATGCATTGAATTCACCTATCACCAACGTCAATGAGCTCCGGTAATAACTGTTCAGGCTAAAGATAGGTGACATCGACTTGAGTTGATTTTAGTTTAGCGTCCCGTTCAGCAGCGAGGCTATATGAGACGTGGACCTACTGATTAACGTGGAATCCGAACCACATGAGCTCCCGCCGGGAATCGAACCCGGGTCTCCCACGCCAAAGGCGCGTACGCTAACCGCTTAGCCACGAAGGAGCTCATAGGTTACATCGAATCTGAGCAGTTGTCACTATGTGCAGATACACTGTACCTTTACGCTAAAGGAGCTAATTATCAGACAGCTTTCTGGAAGAGAAGCCTCGAAAAGCATCCCAACATTCCCAGTCCAGATGGCCATGGATGGCTATTCCAAGATGACCAGCTACAAATTGAATGCATGAAAGGTCCTCCAGCTTCAGATGCAATTTTGGAGTTTCTGGCGTACAAATGTACCAAAAAATGTAGGTCTTCTAGTTGTCAGTGTATTAGTAACAACCTGAAATGCACACTTGCTGTAAATTTCAGCTATGTAGTAACATGTTAGAAGAGGATAATCTTTACATTCAGGATTTAATTTCATTTTGAGTTTAACGTCTCTTTTAGCAGCGAGGCTATATGAGACGGGACCTACTGATTAACATGAAATCCAAACAACATGAGCCTAGATTCAGGGGAACACAGATGATGAGAAGGATGAAGACATGTAACATGAGAGAGTGGTCCATAAAAGTGAATACACGGTTCATTTAGAAGCAATATTATTATTATTATTATTTGTATAAATATAGCTGTTTCATAGTTATTTGCTATTAAAAGTTGCGATTGAATGTGTGACCATGACATTTCTCCACTTTCAGGCACTATATTTCAAAATGGCGGCAACGATTAGGAAAGTTTTGGTTAAAATGTATTCCTCGTGTATATTCTCGATAATAAAGCAAGAATTAAGTTTCTATCTCGAACGATAGTGTAATTATAATAGTTTAAAGTTGCTATGGTGAAATCAGTAGCCGGCCATATTGATGACGTCATATTTGGCATAAAGCTGTGCCGGACGGAAGTCCACCAAGCAGTCTTGACATACTGGACTACGTATCTGTTCAAAAAGTATTAAGCCCCCCCCCGAATGGTACCGTTGATCGGATTTTAAGGGTCTGGCTCAAGGACTAAAACACGCCTTAATATTTTTTTAACAAGCTTTCCCAATCCAGGAAGAATTAAGTGTAACCCATCATTTATTTACGCAGTAGAAAACAAATTTAGTTATCGTTGTCTTCCAAATGAAACGTACGTATCAGTATTGTCTCATAAGCCCCGGAATAAAACAGTAGAAGTACAGGGTGTTTGAAAAAGAACTCCCTAATTTTAAGTATAAATTTAATTGGGAAATGGATGAAAACTTACATCAATGAGTACATATCATGAAAGAGAATTCCTTCAACTTTTGTTTAATGTTGGTAGACTTCAACGTGGGATCCATTTGTGGCCCTGCACACGTCGAGACGATATTCCACTTCTCGCCACGTATTCACTAACATTTCAGGTATAACTGTCCAACCGCCGCGACGATTCTTTCCCGTAAATGATTTGATATCTCTCCTAATTGTAGACTACGTCTGGCCAATGACTTCTTCGAGCTCCAAACACAAGAAACACGGATCTGTTCAACATCTTCAGAAGTTCTCGGTCTACCTGGTGATTATGCTTTTAAAACACTACCGGTTTCCTTGAAAGACTTTAGCCAATGACGGATAGTTTTTGCTGTAGGTGGTTCACCACCATACTGACGTCTAAAATTACGTTGCACTGTTATAACTGATTCAGTTTTTAGAAACCAAATAACACACTGCGCTTTCTGTTGCGGAATACACAATGTTGCTGAGTTGCTCTGCACTGCACGCCTGCCTGGACTGAATTGAACTGCAGAAACAGAGGTAAAAAACAGCACTGGTGCCGACTCAAAGTCAAGCACATCTGCCAACTGCAGGGGAGCCAAACTTGGAGAATTGATAAATCAAACACCACAAACTAGAATAGTGTATGTCACTTTGTACAGATTCTAGGACACATTAAAACTTAGGGGATTGTTTTTCAAACACACTGTATTTCACATATAGTTCGTATATGAAGGAATTCTAAACGCCTGACAACATTTCATGTATCATCGATTCATCTTAAGGTGCGCACACGAAGGAATGAATAGTGCTTGTAAACAGCACGCAGAAATATATTTCACCAGATGCCTGGAGTATTTTTATTTTTTATTATTTTTTTTTTCTCCATGGTTAAATCCATACCCAGAACACATTTTGCATTGCGATATATAGCTAGAAGTAGGTGTAACTACAAAACGAAAGAAATGTTTGTGAGATTACCGTATGAATTTTCTGTTGCATAGTATTGATATGTTTATATTATACTATGTAAATAATTTTGCTTTGTTAAAAAATACAGCTACACATTTTGGAGATTATATATACATCCCAAGTATAATATTAAAGGGAAATGGAGTGAAAAGTAACAATATTGACTGGAAGGTTTATTAATACCTTACATACAATGTTTGTAGAACATGTGAATGAATAAAATCAAACACTACTGGTGAGTAGGTTACATGTATTGTGATTATGTGAGTAAATAAAAATGATCCAATGATTATGAATTACACAGCTAGGTTTTTTTCGCAACTTTTACAAAAAATGGGAGGACAGTCTTCCCCTATAAAAAATTAAGAACTCAAAAAGGAGCAAAAATAAACATGCTTTCTTGTTTTGCCTGAGAAAACTCCCCTCCCTTTTCAATTTGATGTGGTATTAAGCATATTGTACAACTTTGTGGACATTACTGGTATAGCAAAAGAAAACTTTTAATTATTTTTAATGAACTCTGCAACATTAGAGTAATCAAAAATAACATCGTCAAAGAATACAAGGTAGGTGAAATGGCAAATAATTATATTTTCTTCCGAATAACCAAGATAAAGTTATGAAAAACTATGCAAACACAGAACCCTCATGGAACAAATTAATCAAATACTCCTTTTGAACAGCCAGCAACCCCTAAAATCTAACATGCAATGTTCCTAAGAAAAAACTTCCCAACCATAAATTTGTAAAGTCCATTAAAGGCAGCACACGCACCGCACATAACCACTTACATGTATCATACCATTTTGCATATATGCATTCATGCAGTCCACATCCACACATGTAAACACACGCACACACACAGGCACACAAATACAACATATCTGTAGCACAATACACTACTTTAGAATTATTGGTTTATACTATTTATATTTATATATATAATATTTATATACTTTTATCCTTTTTTGCATCACTAGCACACCTAACACACGAATTTATTTCCTTATACATCTTAAAAATCCCAACTCAAAGAACTCGTTATGTTTCTTAAATGGCGAGCCACACAACAACATCCCCTAATAAATTGTCCTAATACAATAGAAAAAAAGTCAAATATAGGACTAAAACTTCTATTTGTAATTCTTCGACTGAACAGATTATTATTCAAGTTAACGCTTGCACACCTAATAGCAAGATTCAAAGACAGTCTGAGCCACCTGCAGTTTTGAAAAAGTAAGAATCTACCTACAAGATGGTAGCTGGATAATATAAGAGTAATAGGAGCAAGAGGAAATGTCAATGGTTAGCCTTCTGTTTTGCATTCATTTTTTTTTCCTTTTCTTTTTTTTAAATTTTCTTATCAAACACGAGGATAATGAGCATAACACAGAACAATTTATACATCTTCATGCGTCAGTAATAAGTCTTTCATAAAGGCTTAATTATTATTCTTGAAGCAACTGGAAATATGGTCCTTCAATTGCAACATGCACCTGTTCCTAGTGCTACAAAGAGCATTAACGCGAAATGTCGTACTGTGCATGTCACCTAGACAGGGAAGAAATGGGCTCTATGCAACCCTACGAAAATAACTCATGCACTCAAATTCAAATATTTTGTTTTATTGACATTAGACCTATCTATTAATAAGCCATAGTCTTTGATGTGCAGGTGCCATTACACTATCACTGTCTTTTGGGTGCCATTATTTTTACTGCGGTTCGCTCATCTCAAAGTTTGTTAAAACACCACTACACTCCGGTTGTCTTTAACAACAATGTCTTGGAGCAAAATCAATGATGCTTTAAAACAATGGCACTAAGTTCAGTCAGCTGCCAGTGAAATTTTGACCATTTACCAATCGATTCACTGCTAGGCACGAAATGTTTCAAATCTTTTGAATCTTCTCGCCCACCACTACTGGATTGTTGCGACGTATTTCCTGCGCTCCCATTTCCCTGTAGTCAAATGTGCACTCATGCTTGTCACTGTATCGATGTACTGCACAGAACAATCCACCACATCGGCAGAGAAAGCCTGAAAAAGAAACACGTCCTGCAATTAATTATTAATGTTAAAAATATTTTAAAAATTAATCACAATATGAGGTCTTACAAGATCTGAAAAATTAATACCATTTTTTTCTTTTTATTTTAGTTTAATCTCATACTTTTATTAAGTTATTAATACAGTAGTACTTATTAAAATAAAGCAAAGAAAAACGAATAAATAGAAATTTCCTGTAGTAATCATCTCAGCACCGGCTTTTGTGTATGTTTCACATACAAGCTACTTATAAAACTAATTTATTGCAATACAGGAATTCTGCAATGTTTAAGGGCGTCTCGTGCGTACTTTCAAATTGATTTCAAGGTACTGGTTTATTATAAATAAAATACCACTGCTGGCTACAGAAAATAACGTTCAACGAAACTGCTAATAAAGCCGAGATTTCTTTTGCCTTTCTTCAGACACACCATATTACTGATCTAGCCGTAGACTTAACAAGGAGAGAACATGCCCTTCGATATTTTATTGTATCTGGAAATAAAACGCCTCAATGAACTTACGAAATGCAATCCAAGCTTACTTTTTCAAAACAAGGTTACAGAACAAAGGGATTTTCGTACACCTTTCCTGGCTTTGTGTCTTGTAATAGATGTTTGAAGCTCTGATAAGGGATTCATAAATGACACAGAGCGATTTCACATTTTGTTATCTTTCTTGCTTTTCAGAGATGAAAGACAAGTAGCATTAGGTTTGGAATGTCTACAAAATGCAAAGACGAAACTGACTCGAACAGAATTTAAACACACATAAATTAGGAAATGATCATTTGTGTACAATTAAATTATTCTACAAAATGAAAGTTCAATTCATGGAATAAGTAATTCCAGTTCCTTGTTTCTTGGCATCATTACGAATTCAGCATTTAATAAAATAAAAATAAAAAATAAAAATAAAAAAAAGTTAAACATGGACAATTCAAAACTATCTGCGAGGATAAGATAATGTGTAAAATGACCAATTGCATTTTTTTCTTTTAAAAAAAAACAATTGTCATTATGTTTTTCTCATCTACTGTACTTCGGTTTTCATTAATGAAATTAGTCTTATTCTACTTGTAATGAGCGTATGTAATCCTTACATCGATTATTTTCACGCCAACAGCTAAGGTATGAACTAGCACAGAAAAACTTTCGCAACAAATAAGATGGGTAAAGACTGGTCTTTTTTCGTCTAAGCATTAAGCGTCACATCAGTTTTTGCTTCTTATATTTCCTTAACGGAAAATTCTCATTCTAAAGTTGAATTTCTATGACATATTTATGTGCAACTTTACAATATCTGCATTTCTACTTCATTATTTGGTAAAATCATGTGGAGCCAAAATTAATTTTTGTATATTTAATTCACTATGTACGACTTTATATTATTAGTGTTTCTACTTCATTATTTGCTAAAATCACGTGGAGCCAGAATTAATCCGTTTATTTTTGTATATCTAATTCGCTTTATGTAAAATTTTTCTTTCGCACTAACATTGAATCATCAGTCTTGTTGGTTCGCCTTTTCAGCATCGGAAGGTGAGACAACCCAAACAAGTTGTTTATGTTGATGTTTTTTCATGGTTTCTCCCTGTGAACAAGCACTAGATAAATAGTGAAAAGTTAGCGCCTTTGTGAAAAGGTAAAATTTAACGCATTGGTTGCAACTTGAGAACCAAATTCTAGATATAAGTATGATCAGTCTTCTTTGCGAAACCCAATATTTCCTTACCACTGAATTTGTCAAATTTCTTAATGGTAACCTCGATAAATATCCAGGGTTCTATTACCTGATGTTTGTTAATAGAAATCTTTTTCTTCTCTCTCACATTATGATGACCTCTCGTTTTATTACTTCTAACAAAGTGATGTTTTACTATTATGAAAGACGACTGACAGATTCAGTCAAAAGCCTCACACTCTTTAGTTAGCACAAAATAATAAAATATCCAAAGAGATCATCATTGAATCCTGTAACTAATCACGTTTCTCTCCATACTTTTTCAATTTCAGACATTACAATAATTCCTCACTTTGCTACTTTAGCATGTTCTGTTCACCAAATGCGGTAATAGTTATTTTAGAAAATTAAAGAAAGCTTTTTGATGAGGTTTAAATACATTATCCGACTTCTGGAAGCAGTCAATTTCCGACCGGTTTCATTTACTCCTGTCCTGAAAGCACTAAAAGAAAACTGTATGATCCAAACTGAAGAAGCTGCGTACTATCTCACACATAGGAGTTAATTCCCTTACTTTCTACAACCAGTGTTAAAAGTGATCAGTTTACGTTTGGCCCATCAATTAAACTTTGCAGATGGATTGATGAACACTACAACCTATCCTTAATCCGATGTAGGTTTATAACTATACAAGTGCAATACTAACACATAACTTATGATTACTTTCTACAACCCATTATCTGTAATGATCATTTTTAGCATTACCAACAGACTCTTCAATCGGCTCTATATTATTTTATCGTCTAGCCTCACCACAAAGATCTGACCCAACTTACAATGCCATTAACAATTTCCGCAATGAAGCATATACGTATAATCCAAAATGGCCCCTATTTCTTCCCTGGACATCGCCAGAATGAAACTTAAATCAGATTGCTACGTCATGTGAGAAGTTAATGTACTTGGACGTAACTAACTATATCAGGTATTACACTTTTGTTTGTTTGTTCAAGAGTTCAATGCAGGTTTGAATAAATGTATCAAGTTAAAGGTAAAGTGACGTAACTGACTATATATTTCAAGTACTAGACTGATCAAGGTTACAACCTATCCTTAATCCCACGTAGACCTTTTAACAGTTTCAAACAATCAACAGCATAATTACGTTAGTGCAAAACAAACAACTAGTAACTTGGGATATCCTTCTACAGATCATTATTGCAGTCTATTTTTAGCGTAACAACCATTGGTCTTCTCGTTATTAATTTATTTTGTCACCTGTAGCAAATGTAGAAAATACCAGTCTTGAGTGTCAATCTGGCAATAATTTCTTTGAGTAAATGAGCTGTTTACACAATTTACAAAGTAAAATTGAAAATGTATGTTTACAAGTGAGTCTGCAACCTGGCAGAACCTGAATTTGTTTTATAATGTCTGAATGGCAGAAAAGCAAGAGCTATGGGATCCTATAAACTACTTTTAGTGCTGTTAACTAGAAATACAGCTTTTGAGATTGCTAGTTTTAACTGACAGAACCGTAGTAGGAACAAAAAATTTTAAAACTTCCCGACTTTATTTCTCTCATGTTTATGAAGAAAACACTGTAATACTTGTAAGTATGTAGTATCTAAAATCAATTAGATAATGAAAACCATTTACGCTAATTTTCGTATTTGAATTTATACGGGAATTTCTGGTTTAAGTAGGTGAGGTGCAAAGACTTTTGACCTCATTCGAAACACATTGAATAATTACCTGTTCTATAACACTCCAACTTTAACTTTTTCCCATAGTTGCACTGTAGTTAATAAAGGAAATAATCATGTATGCTACTACAATCTTTCACTACACCGGATCCAGGTAGCATTTTTCATTGCTGAGTTTCGAGCAATGTCTCAAGAATGCATCTATTGCAGTTTGCAAATTTAACTATTGTCCTTGTTTCAGTGAACTAAGTTATTTACATACTTTAACAAGTAGCCTGTTGTATTCTCGGGACCGATGCATTCTCCACATGATCAGAAAGCACGGCTACCAAGTCAGGAATTACTATTACTATTACTTTACTATTACTATTACTTTAAAGATACCTAAATATTATATAACCAAATTAATTTTTACAAGCTTACCCAAAAATTGCAACTTAGGCATCAGATTACAGTAGTTGCCATTTATCGGTAAATCTTACTTATACACGATTCTCTCACACAAAAATAATTATAGGGTACCTCAGAAGTTTTTAACTATCCAATATAATTCGGATTTCAATATTCAAATCTATTGTCTAATCGTACTGCCATTTAAGTTAACTCTAGTCAATTCTGTGACAAACATGTTTCACAGTATCTGTCAGAAGTCATGTGTTGAAGTTCTGACAAACCCCCGCTGATGTACAAAAGCATTATCGAAGCAATACAGAACTGACACTGCAATGTCGACTGAAGGTTGTTATTAGAGTCAAATTGCAGAAAATTTATATCATCTATACCCTCATACGCCAATCACTCTTATAACCAGATTCATTTCAGATGCTGTAAATATACACTGAAGAGGGAAGGGGGGGCCGCCAAATCACTGCGGCAATCATTCTGCGAACGTATACATAGAAGCATACATCGCCTTTTCCAGTGAAAGATTATTACAATTAAAGATTCAATTCATAGTAAGTTGCAGGAGGGCACGTTTTGCCCCCACATATGCATCTACTTTATCTCTTAAACACGATGACCCTGAACGTCAACTATCGCTATTGATATGCAACAAATCACAGTTATACTGATACATCAACGTTGCAAATTGAAGCCAAACCCACGGTATTGAGTGAAATGGAATTGGGGACGGGGGTACTTGCATCATCGTACTTATCATTATTAGAGCATATATAGACTTCGATATAATTTAAGCATGCCATAAGGAAGTATGTCCCTTAGGTTAAATGAAAATAATGAATTTCCAGTGTACAGATTCTTATCAATTTAACAGGAACACCTGAAAAAAAAAAAAGTACAACGCAAATTAAAACTGTATTGGACTATCTTTCGCCCTCAGAACAGTTCTAGTGTGACGTGGAACGGAGTCAAGAGGTCGTCAATTGTAGGAGTGGAGTATTACTTCATTCTATGATAGTACATCATTCAGTTCCATAAGAGAATTGAGGTGGGGATATGTGCTGGATTTGTGTAAAACGGACAAAGTAACCTCATCCCGATCTCCTCAAACCACACAGCAGCCGCTCCAGTTGTATGAATGGGCGGATTATCATCCTGGAATATGGAGTCATTGCCGGAAACATCTGGCGACTGGTAAGCGCCAGCACAGGGTCCACTGAAAACCAGGATACTGCTGCCCACATCACAGAATCGCCGCCATGTTCCACGGTTGGGTGCAAACATTGAGGATCACATACTTCTTTGGATATCAGCCGCAAACATGATTTGTGGTTTGAAGAAAGACGAAGGATGACTCATCCGACCACATCATACATTATTCCTGTCATCATTGGTCCATGTTGCGGTACGATTGGCATCATGCTAAATCGTTATGGTCCCTCATCAGTTGTATCAGACGTTCAACTAGATCACGTACGTCCACATCATGTAATTTATTGCGGACTATCTTTGTCGATACAGGCTGTGGGAGGTACTGCTTGAGTTCCTTCATTACTTTCGGTACAGCCGCACGGCGGTTCTGAGTGACACTTGCTTTAATGCTCGGTGGAATCAGTCACTGAGGGTTTCCTGCTGACCACTGTTCCTCTTCCCTGATGTGGGTTTTATAGGACATCATCACCTCGGACACCATCCCGCGGTGGACACCACCCCGCGGCACACCCAACAAATGCCACTTGTCACGTTTGCATTACATAAACGAACGGAAACAATTTGCCCTCTTTGAAAGAGATCGCCCATTTTACACTATCACTGCCTGCTTAGTTCACAGAACACTGCCGTTCTTCTGCTTCTCACGTGGTAAAGAGTTTGGCGCTGCAGTCATTGCTTGTTGTCAATCTAGATATTTGATGTGTTTGACAACTCCAGGTACTTCCATTAAACTGATAAGCATCTGCACCTTTTACATGATGATACCTTCCCGCTCTATGTGTAATAAAAGTACTGTTAATGAAAAAATTCTAAATCACTAAATTGAATCTTGAATTGGGAGGCTCACTATTTTAAATCTTTGATGTTTATAAGGTTGACTGAAAATTTGTTAACAGAACTGACAATACTCATCAGTATGAGATAAATGCGTACTACATTAACAAGTCACGCATTTTATGGTGGGTTCAGTATGAATTTGCGTAAAGTATTGCTATGCCTTCGAGAAGTAGATTGTATGTGACGGTCACGTAATTTAACAATCATAATACTGAAAAACGTTCAGAACAACTACCTTATCATCATCTTTAACACAAATGCACGTATAAAAATAGTTTTGTTTCAGATTTATCTCAAAGTTTGGTACCCGTTAGGTGCCACACAACATACTTAGTTTTAAAATATTAACTAATTCAACTCAGAAAATATTATAATCAAAGTATCAGTAAATGCAATTTGCTACCAGATAGCCTTAACAGTGAGGTGACAGACTTGGATATTATAATACATGTTACTTTCAGTAATTGGAGATTCATGGGACACCCTATATAATATTAAAGATTTACAAAATTCAGAATTCCTTTTGAAATATACTATACCTGATGAAACACTCTTGAAACGTAAAGCGTTTCTAAACGCTGCTAACTCACCTGTAAGACCAACCTTCTTACGACAAACGGCACACCTATTCTTTTTCTTCTTTCCATCTTTGTCAGGCAAGTCCTTTCCCTCATTGTCTTCTGTTTCACCAGTTGGGGAAGCGGAACTTTCAGCAGTGGATGCTATTGCTCCTTCAGTCTCGTTACTCTTCTGCGGAAAGATGGTTAAATTACATTTAAAAATAAACTGAATATTGTTAGGAATTATTTTCAAAAGCATATCTCAAAAGATGCATAATTTCCAAAGAAGAATTAAAAAGTATAAAGTAATAATACCTTTACAACAAAAATGCCTCCTTTGAAAAGCATATAGCTGTATGTAAGAACAAAAATCAATCAATGTAAGCTCTGTACTTGTAGACTGTTTAAGACGTAAATATTCTAGCGTTATTAGCATGTCATCCACCTATGTATTTTGGATGCTTTCCATGTAAATAGTCTTTATATATATAGCTGAATTGTAACGGTCAAGATAATGACATTCACGTGGTAAGCAACCAACTCATGGGTGAATGACATTTTATAGCAATGGCACAAATGGTACGCACTTTCTTCTTGTTCACTCCATGTTAAGTGAAAGTTTTTAAACAACGAAAGAAGAAAATAGTCTTATGATGCCTGCTAAGTAATCTGATGAAAATTTACACTCAAATTTGAAACTTATCCATAATAAGGGGGTTTTACTTCTTGTAGCTGTCATAATAAATTCCGTATAATTAAAGAAATCGTGTTTTAGATGTGAGTTTCTTGCTCTACATAGCATTTAAAATTGTGAAGTCTTGTATGTAAATATTCGGAAGTGTCGTAACAATTATAAATAAAGTTCCTGAAATAAATATACAGTGTATAAAATTCTATACTTATTTACATTTGTTACATCAGGAGTTTTAAATGATTCTGCATTGTATTTTTGATTTGAGGTTTCAGTGGATTCTGCTTCATTCCTTTGGTCTGAAGTCTCAGGAGAGGTTGTGTTATTTTGCTCTGAAGTCTCTGATTCTGTGTCATTTTCATCCGAGGACATTTCCCTAAAAATTTAAATAAACCAATCCATGACTGCGATTATTTTTTTTTTCTCTTCGTTACCATGAGACGTTCTTGTAAGATCAACAATTAAATAAAATAATAATACGCAACGCAATTTGGCACACATTCTAAAAATATATCAAATGTTAATTCTCAAAAAATTAGTTTCTATCACACTGCTCTTCCTATGTATTTTAAAGTATTTCTTAAAATTCAAACCCGAACTTTATTGAATCATCTTACTAAACTATGAGGTTACATACCATTAAGGGATGTGGGCGACGAAATAATTTTGTTGGATGATGTGTGGTCTGCATTTCGGCACCCACTTATGGTTTTCTATACTTTTACAGTACAGTGTGAAAACAAGGGGCGCTAAGTATTCAGCTATACAAGAGTATATCTATACATTAGTAAAGTGTAAAATAGCTTAAACTTTTGTGTGGACATCAAATTAACTGCATGTATATAACTGGGGATTACTGATTACTTGCAGTTACAAATAACATATTTCAAACCATATTTCTCCCAGAACCACAAATTGGCGAACAACTCTGCTTGAGTTATTTCTTAACGTAAATAAGGAAACAAAGTTTTACATTAAAATCTTACCATCACATAGAAATTACAAAGCCTATCATTTATATTATAGTGAATTTAGCTTTGTACAGGGTGTGATTGAAAAGTACCGGAACTTTTTCCGCCGCGCGGCTCCCTGGCGTTCGAAAAATGTGAGGGGTGGGGGAAAATGTGCGCAGGACCTTCCTCTTTCAAGTGGAACTTGGCCCAGTGCGCTGCGAGCAGCGGTTGAGAAAGCATCGTTGTCCGCGCGAACGTCGTTTTGGTCGTCGGTCACGTTTTTTGAGCGCCGAAAATGGAGTCAACGATTGACCAACGCTACGCCATCAAGTTTTGTGTCAAACTAAAAAAGACGTTCACCGAGACCCAGGACCTGCTCAAGGAAGCCTTTGGGGAAGATGTGATGTCCCGTACCCGGATCTTGAGCGGCACAAGGCCTTCAGGGAAGGCCGGGAGGACGCCGATGACGAACCACGCTCTGGGAGGCCGTCGACGTCGAAAACCGACCGAGTTCGTGAATACCTGAACCTGGACCGTCGGACAACCCTCCGGGAGATCAGCGAAGAACTTAATTTGACATACTATGCAGTGCAAAAAATTGTGACTGAAGAATTGAACATGCGGAAGGTGTGCGCCAAACTGGTCCCCAAGGTGTTGACCGAGGAGCAAAAAGAACTGAGAGTGAAAATGAGTCGTGAAGTGCTGGATTGTGTGGAAGCCGACGAAGAGTTATTAGACAGTGTGATCAGTGGTGATGAAACATGGTGCTATGAGTACGACCCTTCGGTGAACGTCTTTTGGCGTAGCGTTGGTCAATCTTTGACTCCATTTTCGGCGCTCCAAAACGTGACCGACGACCAAAACGACGTTCGCGCGGACAGCGATGCTTTCTCAACCGCTGCTCGCAGCGCACTGGGCCAAGTTCCGTTTGAAAGAGGAAGGTTCCGCGCACATTTTCCCCCACCCCTCACATTTTTTCGAACGCCAGGGAGCCGCGCGGCGGGAAAAGTTCCGGTACTTTTCAATCACACCCTGTACGTACTCTTGAGTGATGTTCACTTATCACCCTGTTAACCCGAATGAACACATCCTTGTAATTATTACTAATATCCGAGTATTTTATCTATCATTAGCAGTAAGAGAAATACATGGTTATGTATTCTACAAATAGCAACAATATTCTCTAATGTATCAGCTCTTCTTACCTCCTTATTTTGCTCTCCATTGTTGACTGGGCTGATGACCGGAACTGTGGGCTGGGCAGTGTCAATGCTGGAAGGAATAGCAGAACCAGGACTAGGACTGCCACTATTTGAAATAAAATTTGTGGAAGTGCGTTCGGTTGCAGAAGGTACACTTCCCGACGTTGCTGGCGGCTGCTGTTTCTTTTTTAGAGCTTCTTTGTAGCAAATAGAACATAATCCGTCAGTTGCTGGGCTCCCATAAAAGCCACATCCAGAACGGCAAAGGGCTGGAGGAGCCTGCATTTGGTTTGACTCGCGCTCCATTCTGGAAGTCCTTTGGGAGCCTATGCAATGTCCGCCCACAAAGTGGGAATTATCCCAATTAAAACTACCAAGTTTAGTGTCAGGAAATTACCACCTGAAAAGAGAGAAAAAAAAACTGAGCCATTCCTTGAATTTACATTACAATTTAGTAATTAGATTATTACAATTTAAATATTGTTGCACTGCCTGTTCCAAGCTAATTATAAAAACGAACTAAAGTAAATCTTCATGAACTCCCTGGAAAAGAGTATGTATGAACTGGCCGATAAATCTGAAAAAGGTAAGACTACCGCAAATGTCTCAAGGAATTACAAAAAGCATAAAAATAAATACTGAACACTGTAAAAAGGACCAGCAATCCTTTGCAGATCTTTTCACATTTAGATTACACGACCTTTCACTAGAGTAGTTTCCAAAATATTGAATTTCCACACGTAACCGAACTCTCATCCTTGTGAATCAAACATGTGTTAATTTACTTAACATTGCATATCATGGCACATCAATATTTATTAGGTTTCTTATATTCAAGAACCTTGCAATGAGTATACCCTAAAAATTTGTTTTATAACCTTTTTTGGTCTGAGATTCTTATACAGTAAAAAGTTAAGAGTACTTTTCCCTTCTGTAGTTCTTTTACCAGAATCTTAAATTTGTTGACATAACATGAACTTTTTGGTTTAATGGACATAGGGATGTAATAATATCAATCTATGAAAAAGTGTAAACGTCACGAATTTGAAATAGTCTTATTTAAAAATAAATACATAAAAGGTGCCTTAGGTAAAAATGAACATGGTATTTTTCAAACTGATTACAGTAGAGTCTCGTTAATTCGAACTTGGATAATTCGAACAGAAGTCCATTCCCCTTGAAAACTGTATTGAAAACAATAGTAAAAAATCGTGGATAAATCGAACTTTTGAACCTATGTTTTGGATAATTCGAAGTAAATAGAGTTGAATTTTTTTAATATTGGACAGATGTAAAGAGAAATTGTTTTAACATGTTTTCAGTTATCCAGATGCAGCCATAGGGAAGAGTAATACAAAAAATAAATAGAAAATCTATGTAATGATAAAGATGAAGATGAGAAGTAAAGATAGAGAACGTGTGCCAATCTCATCTTGTTTCAGAATTGGTTGAAAATTTAAGATGAATTATTGAAAAAGTCAACCAAATGTTATTAATATCGTATTCCACGCAATACATGAAGTTCAAGATTTATTGACCGTACAAAATCAAACAAATTTAAGCAAATGATATTTACGACTTCTTAAAAGTGAGAACAGAATATTCAAATTGTTACTGGTGTTTAATTGTTTGGGCTATTCAATGTATGTTGTAGTGTTGTACGTTAATATATTTTCCATTGTACACGTAGTTTTAATTATGTGGAGTCAATGTCGTTTGTTAGTTTGCGGTATTTAATCACGCAAATAATAAGCTGCTTTAAAGGTAAAGTCTACACCATATAAATATGTTTTTGATGCACAGTGCTTTGGTTTGTTTGTTGTTACATATTGAAAATGAATGTTGTTGGATAATTCGAATTTTGGATAATTCGAAGTTTTTTCGTGTCCCCTTGGACTTCGAATTAAAAAGTCCACTGTAGTTGGTCAGTTGAACTGAATTTAGCACGTCTTTCAGCACCGAAGTATTATGTGACGTGAGCCAACAGCTTAACGTAGATCCATTCTACATGATGTGCTGAAGAAATATACGTTAACCATACAGCCATGAGAGGAAGCTCCCGCTGATATGTCTGTTCGCTTTCTTATATCATCATATTCATCAATTATGAGAATTTATCATCATTAAGTCGAAGACAGGATATCTTTGTGATTTAAATAATGATCTGACACACACACACACACACAAACACACGCTCACATAATACGAATGAGCCTAATTTATCCTAAAAGGTAAATCTTGATTGAAAATTTTATCTTCCTTGAGTGAAAATATAATCTTCAGAAACTTTACAGGTCTACCTAATTCGGAAATTCGTAATTACAGTTTGCGCGATTTACCTGTCATATGAAGATTTTAAAAAAAATGAAATTGAATTGATCTGATCTAAGGGACTTACGAAGCACCCGGAACAAGCTGCTAACGATATTAATGAATAGCATAGATTAATACAGCACAATTAGTATAACTGAAGATGTCTCATGATACGCTACAGGAGTTCACGTATCATATCCCATAGTGCTGTAATTTTGGTAAATGAGTTGAGACATAACGAACAGAAATATAGGAACACCTCATGTGACTTGGATTTTCCACTAACACGGTTTCTATTACACATCTTTTGAATTTGGTAAATAGATTCTGATATTGCGGTTGAAGGTTTTGCATAATGCCTAACTAATTAACCAAATTATGCGAAGTATTTATGTACATCAATATGGTGATGGGACAGGGTGTAAAACCACTCTAAGAATACGGCGAGTTCCTTAGTTAATCTATCTATATCTATATATATAAAATAATGAACTAGACCGTCGAACGTTAAGAAATGATTCCTCACATCAAAATAAGAGAAAAAGTTCATATGCACCTATGGCGAAAAGTGCATAGTTTCAGAGCTAGGGCTGTCCAAAATCGCGAAAACGCCAAATTTCACGAGGCCCTATTTCGAACTCGAGAGACTGTGGATGGTGGTCCTTGTTGGTTTGTTGGTATAGTTCATTAACACACTAATATATATATATATATATATATATATATATATATATATATATATATATATATATATATAAAATGGATCAGTCAATATAAAGTATATATGATGAGTAAACAGAACGCACGTTAACCGCTTCCCGGTTTAACCCGAGTTATTTCGTTGTACTAAATAGGTCACTTCTGGTCGATTTTCTTCCCAAACGTGTCTATGTTGTACACGAAATACCTCGCAATAAATCATGAATGAAGGTCGACGAAACAAAATGCAATTTACTCGTGTTGATCTATATTGAAACAAGTGCAGAAAAAATAACAGCTCGGATTGGCCATAATGACTTGGTTAATTTGGATAAAATTGACCGGGAAGTGGTTAAGGATTACAACATTTACAGGTGTTTCCGGAGAAAAGACTTACGTATCAACAACAGTGCACATCAAACATTTGAATGATACATTTACGACTGTCAACGTAACTGCTAATGATACGATAATTAAGCTGGGTAATCATTTTAACAAGACAAGATTCTATAATCTGCACTATAACAACTAATGCAAGTATAAGAAGGTAATGGAGGTAAACAGTTACTTCAGCATATGAAAACCTAAATTATCAGTTGCAAAAACGGATAACCAGTAACATTGGCGTTTCAATCATCTTATAGCACTATTTCCAGGAATTAATGCATATTAATCTGTGCCAAATCTTTGGGCTTCGGAATTACAATCGTCGGAGTTCTTTATCTCCAGTTTCATAATTTCAAGCTCCAAAGATTTCAACCCATTTATGGTTCGTTCGTATACGGTATAGATACGATTCTCAACTACTGACATAATGACGTTCCTTATAATATGTTAGTAGCTGCAGTTAATACTATTGTAGAACCTACGCTCAATTTTAATACTAACGAATGTTACATACGTTAACCTGCCAGTCGGCGAAAGCTGTACATTCTTTCATTGCAAATTAGGAGGAAAAAAAATACATGTACAGGTTTTGAAGATCTTTCCAATTCTTGAAAAATTCACAGTAGCACAGCCCATTTACGTGCAACCCCAGCAAAGCACATTTAACAAAGCCAGGTTTAAAAAGTCTTTACAAGAAGATCCAAAACAAGAATAAACGTTAACCTGTAATTTCTAGGTACGACTACTCAACATGTGCGTTAGTCTATACTGCAGATACGAGGAATGGTAGAAAAAAAAAAAAAAAGTTTACGAAACATGTTACTGTAACTTAATGAAAACTGATTTGTAGATTAACATATCTATCTTGGTGTACGTTTGAGGACTTCGGATTCTGACATCCCAAAAAGTGGATATTTAAAATGGTGACTCGTCTGGAAAACTGGTCAAAGGTAGAAATGAGGTCAGTGGTGCGATCCCTGTGGGTTAATAGCACTACACTTGCTGATATTCATAGGTAGATTATGGAAGTATAGGGGAGGGCTCAATTTCAAGAGAACTGATTGCGAAGCTGTACAGTGTTTTCAAAGGACGGACGGACCAGTGTTAATAATCCTAGAAATAAGGTAGACCCAGAGAATATTAACCATTGACGTGAATTGTGCTTGTGTAGGTGAGTGAATATTCACATGAACAGAGCAACAATACCTTCAATACGTGCTAAGCTGGGACTACCGTATGATGTGCAGAACACAATGGTAAATGTCCTTAAGTATACGAAAGTGTGCGCAAAATGGGTGTAACGGGCGCTATCTCAGAACAGTAAGACACCGAAATGGCAACGACGCTAAATATTTTGCAGTGTTAGACAGCCCCGGAACAATTTTCTTCATTGGGTAGTGACTGGTGATAAAACAATACTGCATCTGTTCACTTCATCAAGAAAGCAGACATCCATAGATTGAAAACATGTATTTTCTTCACAGAAGAAATTTAAAGTGGTTTCTTCGTTCAGGAAAATTGTGTGTACTGTATTCTGGAACGTATCTGGTGTGCTACTGATCGATTATTTGGAACAGGAAGAAACCGTGAATGCTGAAAGGTATCACAGGACACTTCTGCACGTTGCAGGATGCATCAGACGAAAACGTCCTGTTCTCCTCAACCGTGGTTTCATTGTTCTGAATGATAATACAAGACTCCATTCAGCACAAAAAAAAAAAAAAAAAAAATCCATTGACCATACCAGCGTTTACGTTGGAACAACTCCCCTCCTACAGCCCTGATCTAGTCGCCTGTAACACCTTTGTTCTGAAGCAGAATATGGCTGGTCACAATTATAGGACATATTGATGTCAAAATCACTGCCTCATGGTGGCTACGAGGACTTGACGCGGATTTCTGTGCAACAGCAAAGCAAAGTAGTTACACAGACAACTAGCACTGAGTTTCTTCTATCATCAGGTGTGTTGATCTTCCATCTCTCTCACAAATAAGCCATAATAGGCTTTGTAAACAGTTTTTCGATCATCCATTGTAGTTCATACGGTACGCAGTCGAAGATTCAACTATCAGTAAGAGTTACAACGTTAATAGCACCCCACCCATGATGATATCCATCTGATAGAATACAAAGAAATACACAGTTTTATTAAATGTCTGCAGGAAAATGGGTTTAAAAGTAAATGAGAGAAAACTAAATACATGGCAATTCGCCGTGACTAATACTATATATTATGTAATAATACTTTCGAGAAATTGGATATTTTCAAAAATCTAGGATCAATATTAACAATGATTGACAAATCACATTTGGACGCTTGAATACCCTATCTATTTCTGATTTTAGAGTGTACTAAGAGTGTTGGGCTATGAATAGATACAATTAACGCAGTCTGGGAAATGTGGAAGCGTCATCACAAACTTCACATTTTTTTTTTATTTTTTTTCTTTTTGTTTAAACACACACACACAAGGTTTAAACCAGCTAGCCCTAGTAACATTAAAATCACACCCAAAGTAGGAAATTCGCATTATTATTCAGTCTAAATTCTTTAGTCCCCGCGAATTCTGTTGAAGCTTAAAGCATATACAACGATAATTATTGGTTGTATTGTATGCCTGCGAAACATGGTCGCATACTTTGAGGGAAGAACGCACACTGAAAGAATTTGAAAAAATCCTGAAGTGAATATTCAGACCAAAGAGGAATAGGAGTGAGGAATGGCGAAAACTTCATAACGAGGAACTGCATAATTTATACATTTACCTAAAATTTTTAGGTTCATTAAGTTGGGTTACATGCGTAGGATCGAAACTGCGTAGCATCGAAACTGCGTACGATCGAAACTAAAACCGGCGTAGGATCGAAAACAGATAAGGTCTTATGATCGAACAATAAAAAAACAATTATTTTATAATCACAGAATATTAAGTAATAGTATTTTTTTGAAGTTATATAGGGAAAAATCGGAGTAGGATCAAAACTGTATACGACCGAAACTGCGTAGGATCGAAACTGCGTAGGATCGAAACTGCGTAGGATCGAAACAGGTTTTGAGCTGAATTTTTCGATCGTACGCAGTTTCGATGCTACGCAGTTTCGATCCTACGCCGCATTCCCCATTAAGTTTAGGAGGCATAGTGGGCAGGTCATGTAGCCACAATGAAAGACCCAATCAGGGATATTCCGTAACCGTTCGCGTCAACGCAACGCAAAATTTGCGATAATAAACATAGCAGTCTGCAATATGACTGCTTTTTGCGTTGCTTTGCTATACGCAGAAAAATAGGCGCAGGTGGGAAGACAATCTTACGATGGATGTCGCAGTAAATAGATGGGAGGACAGTATTACGATGGATCTCGCATAAATAGGAGTACATAGAAACTGGATCCAGTAAGTTAAGTCAATGGAACTTTTGTGTATGCGCCATTGACCCTTCGGGATCCTTGGGTCAGAGTGAGTTAGTACCGTAGCTATTTGTTTACAACTGTCTCTTATACAATACATTACCGTACTCTGAGTAATTTACAATTAGTCTGAGTTATTGAAACATATATATATATATATATATATATATATATATATATATATATATATATATATATATATATATATATATATATATATATATATATATATATATATATATATATATATATATATATATATATATATTATACCGCTAGGGAATATTATGGTCTACTGTACATTACAGACTCGATAGATCTCTCAATCCATTCGCTATTACACGCATTTACCTCTACACAAATTTTAGCTATTAGGTAATTCGCAGTCGCTCATGTCAAATACAATAATCGGGATTTATTTGCATGTTAATTTAGTTTAGAAACAAAGAAAAGTACGGTTTAAAAAAATAATCCAGTATCTATTCCATGAAACAACTTTCAGTGCAGTTTACTATGCGGATCCATGGCTTGTAAAATGTATAGAAAAATAAGGTGAGTCTTTAATTTGCCCATTTTATGTCAAAAACAGAACCCATCTCTACGGGGCTTCTAACCCGTTCCCACTACTACTAATACCATGGTTCCGTATAGCAAAACTGCATGCAACTTTGTATTTGTGCAATTTAAGATTAAGATTTATAAAATAAATATTATATATAAAGAACAGCACTTGCTTCTAGAAATACTAAAATCTTGGTTAAAGATGACAACTCGTGACAACTTACTGATCCGCATATTTCGTTCTCTACAATTCGTCCTTGAGGCATCTTAATCTTGGAAGACTACACCGCTTTGCTCAACTGTCCTTGCTTGTGTTTACCAATCACGTCACGAGCATGCACACGTGCCGTGCTCAAACAAAGGTCAGTGCGCAGTTAGTCTGCTTGAAAGATTAAGCTTTTGTTTTTTAAACAATGTGATTTTTTTTAATATTAAAATTACACTACTCTCACAAAGCACCGAAAATGTATTATCCACACACAAAGAACAAGAACAGCACGAACTAACTTCTCCACGGTAATTTATCGTATGTACGAAATATTTATAATGTGAAAATTTAATTGGCAATCTGTTTTAAGTGTGCAAATGAGAATTTATTCCTTATATACAAAAATTGAGTTGAAGTGTTAAAACGTAAAGGATCATGGTGGTGTCTTCTATTCCTAGGGAAAGGGAGTACCTAAGAATTTTCAGACTTTCAAACCAAGCAAAGCTAAGCAAAATCTTAAGACTATAAATTTTAACTAGTTAATATAAAATGAACCACGAAAAATTATTCTTGAACATACAGAATACCTCATCATTCTTTAACCACCAGTAGAACGTATATTTCCTTTCCCTGTCCCCTCCCCCCGCAACACAAAATTCAAATGAAAAGACGAAGGAACAAGATAACACTCATCTCTCGCATCAGCAAAAATGCAGAACAGTATACTTAATGCGTACAATCAAAATACATCAGCTGTGTCAATCTCTAAGTTAAATACTAACTAATGGAAGCGCATTTACAAAAAAAACGCCCAATGTCGATAAGACAATTCTACGCCTACAATTGCTTAATAAACTTCACTTGTGAAAATTACTTACCATTTGTTTTAAAAATATGGCTAGTTTTGCACTATTCATGTATAGTGTTTGCTCATCTAAACCATACACAAATATATTAACACTCAAAAATTAAGAAATGTGACGAAACACTTTTACAGCACGGCAGCCATTTTCCACTCTCCCAGCGTAGCCAGCTGGTGCAACTACGGAAGGAAGGTGGTGGTCTCTGGTATCGTCACGAATATGACGACACAAACAGCAGCGCCTCTATCACAGTGATCCCAACTACAAACACTCAACATAAATAGAATAGTCAGTGCTGCCACACTTCTGTAGTTACGGAAGGTTCATAAGAATATACAAAAACAAATTCCACGAATTAAACTACTTTGAATGTTGAAAAAGTCTAGTCATTTAAACCTTAGCTTTCACAATTATCTGTTAGTCGTTTCGCTTTGCAAGTTTCTTTCATTCTTCAAGGTTTGTCCTTGTTTACAGCCTTATGCTTTGTCGTAGTTGGCATTGATTCTCATACATTAATTATGTTTTTGTCTTGTTTCCCCACCTTTTCCTGTTATTAAAAAGCTCCCCTCCCACTCTTAACAAACACTAACAAACAGGTTGCTCTTGCAAGTATCAATTCTATTTACCTATAATCTTTTAACTTCATCTGCATTGTATATTGTAGCAGTTTTCAGAAGTTTCCTTACACTTATGATGCACGAAGACTACATTGCGGTTTATTTTTTTTTTTTAATCTGCAGTTACAGGTTTTCGAACTTGAGCCAAAATTAGTGAAATGAACGCCACATATACATATATTATATATATATATATATATATATATATATATATATATATATATATATATATATATATATATATATATAATATAATGTACTCAGGATTAATTATATCAAGAAAGTTACTGAAAACGTTTTCCACCCTTCACTCAATGTACTGAGTCATTCAAGCTTTCCCAAATAATTTGACGCTCTTTGAACTATAAGCTAATTTCCAATAAATTAAATCCCTTGCCCTGCAACGAGAATGGTTTGCTTGTAAATACGCAGAATCAAAGAGAAATATTAATGTATAACTGTCTATACTGAAATTAGTTGAATGATTTGAAAAATAAAACGTTTTGATACCTTATCCCTTTCTTTGAAACAATTCTACATACGGAGAACAGATTCTGAGTGACTGAACATATTTTCCCCGTCATTAGTGTATTACAGTATCCATAAGACACAAAACGCTTTAAACGCGCACTTTTTTTTTTCTTCCTTTCTTCAGATGCGTACGAGTGTCCTCTGTCTTATGCTTTCAAATAGTGTTGTTGTTCTGCTTGTTCTATTGAAATCGGCAAAAGAATACCGAAGCATGTTAGTATTAATGACGGTAAGCATGTTACTTAGTATTAATGACGATAACTTCGATATGACTATTTGACTCAAAAATATGTATGCCAAAACCTAATACTAATATGAGAAATTAGGAAAATGTACAGACATATTCTTGTTCCTTTTCCAGTAATCCTTTCAGACTATCCTTAAATCAAGCATACACTTCATTTAAGACACCAAAGCCTCAACTACTGAAAGCATATCTAAGAAAAAAAAAAAAAGTTCCCTGCCGACCTAAGATGGATAAATCACTGGAAACATTTGCCAAGTAGCATCTGCAATATTCCGAGAAAGAGGGGCATGCTCCCAAAACAGCTGAACAAATTTTCCTGTATGCGTGTAGTGTTTCCAATGGAGACGAAACCAATTAATTGTAACTTTTTATTTATTTTAGAAATTCTTAAACAAAAACAACAAATATTGGGTACGCACACAGTATGATGAAAGAACCAATTTCTGATAAGACAAAGGAAGTAATTTCAATGCCACTCCAGAATTGTTTTATTCTGATAAACGAAAAATTATACATAAGGAAACCGACAAAGAAAAGAGAAAGCTGAACAAAGAATAGCAAATAGGTACATATTGGAAAGCTTCAAGGGGAGAATAGCTAAGAAAAATTTCAAGTTAAAACAATCAGCGAAAGAAAGAGAAATATACACTAAAATAATCTTTATATTGTAATATACTGATTAATTTCCCGAAATGTCTTTTTACTTCAAATTCTATAAAAATAGTTTTGCCATAGGAGAGAATAGATATAAGTAACGACTGAGGAGACTGACAATCAATGAAGCCATGATAGGAAACAGCAAGCTCCGAAAATTACCACATAGTCATTCTTTTCTTTTGATGAAAAATTACAATTTTATATACAAGGTAATTCACATTCCAACACCTACACATTTCAATTCTCTCATTACTTTTAGATCAAAATACACCTCATAACATACTACGTATTTCATAATGATACTAATAATAATAATAAACCGTCTAGTTTCTGAAACTTTACTGAATAATATTTTCCAAGATTTCTCGTAAATTCCTGACTTCAAATCACTAGGATTAGCTTTATTCTGTAATACAATACCGGTACAAAGTAAAACAAGGAATGAAAAGAGTATACTAATAATTGGTGGGTAGACAGCATTATTCTTCGAATACTACTGTGAAAAGTGAAAGAATAATGTTCTTTGGGAAATCGTTAAATCTTCTGTAAAAGATAACTAACTTCGCAATGTATTTCAAAACTCGACGAAAACAGTTTTGTCAAACAAGGATATAAATAAAGGTAGATATAAGTAACACTATAAGAAAATATTACAAGTGTATGGTGATACTAAGTGAACCCGGAGACTACGATATCACGTTTAATTTAGTTCTTACCACGCAGGAAGGTTGACTGAATAGTTTTCCTCAAAAAGGCTTTGTTCTGAACGAGTCATGTACGTTTACTTTATATGTGTTTAGCTAGCAATATTTCATCAGGATTAATGTATCTATTTACACCACAGTTTCTTTGTTGTGTCTGCATTTAATTGCATAAAAATCTGAACTTGGAAAATATATAATTTGAACATTAAATGTGTATAAACACACTTATTTCAACATATGTTATAACTTAAAAATAATCAAACAGTTTCGAGTTATTTCAATCATTTTTTTTTTTTTAACGCCAGTTTACATACTACTGACCAAACTATCAGGAAAGTTCTCACAATGTAAAAATACAATGACCCAGTGTTACTTTACCTATAGCTATCAAAATGGATATCCTTGTAGCTATTTGTCAGCTGCACTGCAAATCTTACATGCTAAAATACCTTCCGCGCTTCAAATTCTGACAGAGATGTTTAAAAAAATCATATGTAAAGCAAAAGTACGACCGTCTGGCTATCTTATACTTTAAGTTGGGCGTGTTTACTTTTTGATATGTCGTCGCGGACACTAATATCTGTTTACAATTACAATACGCTAATTCGCTGTTCCGACTTCAAAAGAAATTATTTTCAAGTTACAAACTACTGAAAATATCGCCCATTTTTACTATTCAAGTGTTCTAATATTTCGCACATTTTCATCCGTTCAGAAGAATTCTAAGCATTTTTAAATCTATATACTGCAGAAAATAACACTAATGGACATCGGGCACTGCAACATTCAGTACATATGAAGCCACTACATGACACTTCTCAAAAAGAACTGGTGTGTATGGTCTTCCTAAACATTTTCCTGTGCCAAGAATTTTGCAATCAGCAACTGACCTAACAAAAGATAGAAGTGCTGGAGCCACAAAGAACAACGGAAATAGAAGCAAAAGCATGCTACCTACTAAAAAACCAATGTCTTTGTCTTTTGACATTTTTGTAGTCGAACTATAAGTTCAGTGGAATCAAAACTAAGGGGCATCGACCTCAAAATCTATTCCTCGCGTCATGTGCGTTGAATATAAATATCTTCTGAACTCCACTGCCTTCGCACTTGTCTCTGTTCCAAGCATAGCAACAAAACGCTGCCTTGTCACAGTCACCCGTCACGTTGTTGCAGAGAAAACAAGTATCATCATCATCATTATTATTATTAACGTTTTAGTAAATTTGAATCAATACGATGCTATAATTTATGAAAGACTAAAACCACTATATACCTAAAGTATATCAATAAGTGGGATATACAAAATAATATATCAAATTATGCTGAAGCTAGCATTTCATCCTTTATGTGGTAATACAAGCTGCGTAGCAGTTAACATCCCGTATGCTGCTAGTTTCACCTCTGAACCGTAAATTTCTATAGCAGTATGCAATATTGGTGATAGCAAAAAACTTCTATGAAAACACTTTTGTCTTCTACACTCAATAGATCAACTCGATACATGCGTAATTATACAAGATTTAGCATCCCATCCCAATATATTATTTTATGCCAATGCATCCTTTAGAAGAAGAGTACCTCTCATGGAAGTAATTCTTATATACTACCAGAATTTATGTAAACAAGGCATAGCAACAAGAATCTGTCACACACTTACGAATGCAATCACAAACAATGAATAAATATTCCTTTCACCCTACGCACCACGGATAGATCCGGATCAACTTGAACGGTTACCGAGAATTATTATTGAGCTTCCTGTTTTGAAAAGTGCACTGTTTAAGCATGTAAATTGATCAGATTACGCACTGTTGGAAGTTTCTAAAAATAGGACTTCATAAAATTTAGTTTTCAATGAAATTTACAGCTCTTCAAGTAGAAATGAATCTTCCGCAGATCGAAGTATAACGTCAATTTTGATCAGCCACATTGTGCATCATTTATAACTTTATTATAGAATTAAACTTCACATCACATTCGAGTGTAACCGTAAAAATCCTATGGAAAGGTAAGAATGATTTCTTTCCCTTGACACATGATATTTCATGTAATCATCTCTACGAAAAAACTCACACGGGTAATAGAACGATGCAATAGAACTTCCTTCTTCTCTGCTCTGAGAACTACTGAACGCTGTACAATACCTGCTTGATATCGCCGAGTTTGATCTTATTGGAAAATAACTTCAACTGCAACACACAAACACATACGTACGTGTATAACAAACCGTAAACTTACAGGGATACCTTGCCCAATTTAGAGAGCATTAGTAACATGCTTTGAAACAAAAATTCTTCACTTTATGCAGTTAACGCGTCCAAGTTGGTGGTCACAAAAATTGCGGTTTTATATATCTATTTCACTTCTCACAAAGTTATATTTTACTTCTTCATTTACGCATGAATCAAATTTCTAAATCCATACAAAACTTTCCACAAAACTTCCACTCCATTCAGACGTTTTCCAACTTTCGCACCAAAGTTGAAAATAACATTGAAATCATGTACAGGAAACTATGAATTTATAAAAATCGATAAAACAACCAAGATCGATGTAATAATGTGCAACGTTGCCCAAGAGCATATTTCATAGCACACACTAACATACAAAACTGTACCGACCCCCCTCCCCTTCGCTCCTCTTGTACAGCATTCATTCTGCAACCAGTGAATATTAAGTTGGCTGTAGGGCAGATAATACCAGTTGAGTGTTTGGATGGACTTCAGGGGACTCCGTAGAAGTAAGCTATTAATGCATGCCATATTTGGTGCTTGATGGATGTATCCGAACTTCCGTTGTGAACAGTGGACTAGGTATATACAGTAAAACCTGCCTTCAACGGACCCTTTATTAAACGGAAAACTGTCAAAGGAAAATATTTCATGGTCCCATGGATTTTGGAGTAAAAGACATGTAAAAGTCCCTTCATTAAGCGGAAACGGTGTTATGCGGACAACGGAAAGCAAAATACACCTTTAACGGAAAATTCTGAGTTTCAGACTACATCGTTTAGAAAATTTTTAAACATCCTGTGAGAGGGTAAACATATACTGTCTGCGATAAATACTTTGTTCTTTTGTTAAATCTTTATGGGCAGTGTTGACCTTCGTCAATCACTACTCATATTCAGCTCCCACAATTTTTCGCTAGTCCTACGTAGCATGTCAGCTGTCTGTCTTCTTTGTAGGCGTACTTCTGTTCCGCTCGTGTAGCAACTAGCGACAGCCAACAAAAATGAGAAGAAAACTGACAAAACAAAGTTCTGGAAAAAAGGAAGTGAGGTAAAGCAGAAGTTATATATCTCCATCACGTGTCGTGAAAACAAGGAGGAAAGAGTTCAGGGGACTTTCAAAATTCCAGAGAAAGCTTTTCTGTGTCCTGAAGTATACCGCAGCCAAGTAGTAGCAATGTATGCAAAAAAAATCCTGCTTGACTATTGGGAAAAATAAAGGAAAGTGTGCACAGCATATTTTGTGTTTATTTTAAGTTTTTTTTTTTTGGGGGGGGGGGTATTAATCCGTAGAAGGAAAAAGTACTGTAATTGAACAAGTTGCGTACATCAATATATTTTCTCATTATGTCCGTAGAAGCATACATATTTTTTTAACGGAAAGGTCTATCTCCATTAAGCGGAAACCTGTCTTTAACGGAAATTTTTGCGAGTCCCGCTCGATTCCGCTGAAGACAGGTTTCACTGTATCTACAGTTCTTACTACTTACGATGTTACTGACAGTGTTAACTACCCAACTTCTCTGATACCTGTAGTTCTGTAACGAGGGTACTTTGACAGTATTAATATTACTATATGATATTTATTCCAATGATAAAAGTGATAGTGACTAGGATTAAGTCATATGGTACATTTATATTGATGTTTTGTCTACTGAGTTTCGAAAATATTACTAGAGAATTAATTTTTTCCTAAGTACTCGATTTAAAGGTGAAGATACTTTTAACAACCGATTTCGGGACCTGAGAAATTTTAACAACTGGTTCGGGTGAACCGGCTGAATGACACCACTGCTTACAACACAAACCTCCCGCTCAGTTGAGCATTTTTCATTTGCATTTGTTTCATACCCAGCACGAAAGCAAACACATATCTACCGAGGATCACGCAATGTTTTCAATTATGATTCGCTCGTTAATTTCTTGCAACGCACAAGTAGTTACAAAAGAAATGCTCCACACTTTGCTGTTAGCAACAATACTACTGTCGGGAAATTAGTCGAAGAATTCACTGACCTACTTCACGCGTATATGCCAAGCATACACCACTCTTTATAAATTCTGTCTTTTTAACATGCTAAATACATTCAGAACAAACTATACATAGGGAAACATAACTCTTCAATTAATGGGGCGCACCTTGTAACAATACCTTAAAAATTTGAAGCTGCCAGAATATTTCATGACCAATACAATTACAATGAACGATCAAAAGTACATTACAACTATGCGGCACAGAATAAATTTCACCTATCAAACTGTAGGGACGCCGTCCCTCGTGTAACGGAGAAGAGAGAAATTGGAATATTGATGAGATATGACAATGTTAAAATCTCAAAGCTGTACATATGAATAAACGTGAAAGTGCCAAGTGTGCGAATGTGTATACAAGGTTAAGTTTCTGTCTGAGACGTACAATTCTTGTGTATTGCAGGAAAAATTCGGTACTCAATTTCCTCTTAAATTTTAATGTATCTCTCCCACATTTCAGCCTGAATAGTTTTCAAACACATGAATAACATTGGGTCATTTCATATCAACACCATTTTGGACTGACTCTTTAGATGGTTTTTACGTAAGATGAAGATATATCAAATTTCAACCTTCTACGTCCAATCAGTTTTCGAAATTTCCAATTTGTCAAAACATTCCATATATTAATGCGTTTAGTATACCTCGGCTCCTAATTGGCGTTCGAAACTGACACTTGCGTCACTGCAAGCTCTTGTAAATTTCATTTTTTTTTTCCCTAACAAAGGTGTACTAAATTTTCGAAAAATCAAATTTGAATAATTCGAATTCAACACGACCAGTAATTGTGTTCACTGTGCATCGAATGGCTTGTGATTGAACCCACAACATGTCTAACTTATTTGAATTTTTTAAAAAATTAAGATGATCCAGAAGTGTGTAAAAATGTTACCTTCACCTGGTCATTTTGATTGGTAGTGACATGTTCAAGCCTCCAATTCCCTTGGTAAACTTTAGCCATATATCAATTTCATTTTAATCGAAACGTAGTGGATATCACTAACTGATGTTAAAGGGAAGGGTTTACTCCAAACGTTCTATCACGAGGAAGAAAGCATGAGATTTCGTGTTCCTGGAATTCCATGAGTATGTTTGAAACCTTTTTCTTCTAAAGACATTCATCTGTCTCCGCATATTTTGCATAAGTAAAAAATACGAACTCAATCCGAACTCTTCTCTGCCGCTTAAGGTTCCAAGGTTTGATCTGAGAAGGGCGTGGGAGATGCTTTTCTTGCCAGTCTCTTCACAGTATCAATTTCATCACATGGACCTTTAACATGGGCTGTGGCGTGACGAAAGTGGCGCTCAGCCCGTATTTTCAACGTAAGTTCTGAATAATCCATTTTCGTGTAAGCTTAAGTTCAGAAAGTTCTCAGGCTGTTATATTGTGAAGCTGGACCATCCGAAAGTGGAAATCTTTTTCTTTTTTCTTTTTTTTTTTTTGTTTTGTTTTGTTTTATAAATAATGATGAAGTGGACTATAACTTGGCTGGTATTTCAATGAAATAACTGTGCTCCATTCTGTAAAACAAAGTCGTAGTTCAATTTCTGAATTTTTTCTTTTAATATGGTTGAAAAAATAAACGTTGTTACTTTCCTATAAAGCCATGATAGGAAAGGTAATTAAATTTGACAAAACAGCTCAAATTCTGATGATAGCTTCAGAAGAGTTTCTAGTCTATCAGACAATTATTGGCGGATAGTTATGGTTTCGATTAAGTTTTACTCTGGGGCATTTTCCAGCACCGTTCTGATGACACCAGTTCCTGGGCAAGAAGAGCACTCAGACACTGGCAACCTTTGTAAGTTAATGGAGCCATTTAGGTCCATAGCCAGAACATTAAGATAGGAAGAGGGGCAGTGGAGACCATATTTTAGGGGCTAACGTGAATTCTTACGTTTACACATACATACCAAGAAAGATCTGAAAGTTTCCGTCCCTCTAGCTACGAGGTTGAAACCATTGCTAAGAGTTCGTAATTTAGCATTTTCTACCATTAACTTGACGTTTTGGTATCACGTACAAACGCAGACGGTGTGCGTTTTATTCGATCCGTTAAGAAAACATTTCTTTGGACGACATTCTGCAAATTTAAAAATCCCTTTCCCAATATGGGAACTATTCTTTAAATAAATGGCATACTTCTTACAAAATAGACAAAAACAAAAGTTTAGAAATTTTGACTCTTCCCATTACTGGCTTTTACTGAAAGTCTCATGCGTGGCAATAGCACTAGGTAATATAACTAGTTGGGTTGAAATCTAAATGTTACAGTGCAAAGAAATTCCAGTGAACGCATATCTAAATTATTTAAGCCATTATAAAATAGTCTAGGCTACTAAACATGCGCATACTAACACAGTATTTTTTTCTTTATTCACACAGTTTCCTTAGTAGCCTGTGTCTCTGATCCCACCACGGTCCCAAAATTACATTTTATCTTTATAAAGCCCTAACCTACATATAGAATAGTTTGAAAAATTTGACAATTCCTCCTTTTGAGAAATTCCAATTTGAAACTAAGTACATTTCTCGGAAAAAAAAAAAAAACATTTTGGTACACACTATTGAGCTGTATTTCTTACAAAAGCTTTGCAATGACAAGTTCCAGTTCCGTACGGCAATTAGGAGTCGAAATATATCAAATACACAAGCTAACATGCACTTTTACAAAAACTGGAAATTTCGACCCGTTAAATTTTGAAAACTAATGATAGCAGAAGGCTAAATTTTGGTATTTTTGAATCTTGTTATATCTTTATCATCAAAATCTCAGAATGTGAGAAAAAACTTACTTTATTGTGTGTGTGTTTTTTTTTTCTTTCTTTCATACGGAGTGACCCTTCTTCAGTAATTTAAATGCATCTGATACATTGAATGCTATAACACTTTAAAAGGGCAAATGCATTTATTCTAAATAGTAAAGTTTAATACTATTTTTTAAAAAAAAGTTTATATGCCACTCAGAATGGACGAATACTGACTGCTGAATGGAAAAGTTTAAACGAGAATGGAATAGAAAAGACTTAAGGATTTAATATCTGGACGAAATAACGAAAGAACTAGTGGAATAACCTGCACTACGTAGACTATATTTAATTCTCCTATATCGCCAATAAATCCTTGATTTTGGAGACTACACTGAATGAAAAACGACATGGTTAACTAATGCTTATAATTACATTCCTCTCCTCCATCCTAAGGCATTAATCGAACGGTATCGATGTTTGCCACACAAATCAAAGAAAATTGCAGTACACTACGAGCTAATAATAATCGTAGCTTAAAGTTTATTGTATGAAAGGAAATGCCACCAGAAATTTATTTACGCCAATAAGTGAACAGGGAACAGTTTGAATGGCGACCTTGGGCAACGAACAGTCCTTGAAATCAGTCGTAACTAACTGCTCAGTAAGGTAAAGTATAATATTATATATATATATATATATATATATACATACACAAAAAAAAAAAAAACTGGCTCATATAGAGCGGGGTTTTCACAATCTCATTTTTCCTTTCTTTGTTAAAGCTGAGCAATTAGTACATTGCGATGGTAAAGAAAGCATTCCATGTATGAGTTTCCATAAAGCATTAAACAATCAAAATATAGGCAAAACATTAAATTAAGGTGAACTGAGTATATTCTAAATGTCATGTTTTTGAGAGATTTTCATAACAGAAGGTAAAAGAATTAAATATCAGCGTAACTGTCAGTAACGAAACAGGATTTCACTTCACGGTTTAAAATTAGCATCTATATTGTCTCCCAGCTTCTGTAATTAAAATTTCGTGTGCAACTATAGAAAGCTTAAATACAAAAATCATCCTCTCGAGACTGGAAGCGACGGGTTAGGGCTACATCTAAATGTATAATAATATACAAAGAAGTGTGTATCATAAGACCCACAGTGGGTAGGCAAGCAGAGCAACAGTGTACGAAAGCATGAGACATTTTCACCTCTAAAAACTCGAGAAAGGTAAAACATTAAGTTTTACTATTCTCGTAGGACACTGGGAACAGGAATCTTCATATTTCCTGGTATTTCAAATTGAAACTGAGTGTTTTAAATTTTCGTATTTGATACTTTGACAAAATTCTCATATTTAATGATCTTAATATTTCTTCATATCCTGTATGTGTTGTATGCCTAAACTAGATATCTAACTCCGATGAACCCGTTAACTTCCCATCACTTTCAAGATTAAGCGCACATTTCCCTTCCCCATACAGAAGGGAAAGTTCTTTTCCGATCAGATCAACAGTGATGGATTGAAACCCATCTCTGTTATACTTACTGGCAGAGGGAACTCCCCTAGGAATATCTCCAGTGATAGCGACAGAGCGTTTTAAGGCAAACTCATATTCTCTTTTATATGCCAGGAAGCGTCCCGACACAAAAAAGTACAGAATCTCACAGTATAACAATTTAGTCGAGTTGAACCCAACGCCTGCTTCAGCGGTACGCAAACAACGGGAACAGATAGATTCCCTTTACCAGTGAAAAACCGTTCATCAGAGTGCTTTCAATCGTCAAAATAAGGTGTATGCCTCGTCATCTCGAGAAGCCAGGGACAAAGTTCCGAAAATCCAGACCATTATCCTGCCCGCATCAATCATGCTGACAGTGCTGACATCGTAAGTCTTCAATTCTGTCAAAGGTGAAGAAAAAGAAACTGGGGGTGTACCAAAACATTATGCTGTAGTCTATAGTCAAGGCCCTGACCACCATCCCGTTCAGAACACTCCAATGAACTTTCCAGCACGATTCTGCTCCTACCCACAAGAGGAGCATTTAAGATCAACATTTAAGAGTGGCTGGAGCACAATTTGCCAGAGTTTCATATCCACTGACGATTGGCCCTCTAGTAGTCATGATCTTAATTCCCTGGATTACGAACTGTGGGATGCGCTTGAAGACTATCTGCAAGAGTCAGCCCATAGTTGACAGTTTGAAGCGCTCTTTAATGGCTGTCATATTTCTTCGAGACTGTGCGCGCTAACGACGGACATTTTGAAATAAGATTAATGCAAACTGCTGTCAGACCATGTATGCTTCAGATCCTTTATGTATATTAAATTTCCTTTCACAATATTGTTGGACTTCTTTGTAATAGCATTTATAACCTGACTTTGTATCATGGTCTCAGTACACAGTGTAGTAGTCAGAAGGAATGAGAATGAAATGAAAGCAGTACTGTGAAGCTTAAACATCCTACAGATGTGCAAAATACATTTATTTGGTTTTGTAGGAAGTATTTTAATTCAGAAATACGATTCTACGGAAGTTATATAGGAGTATTATACATAATTTAATTTTTCAATTTTGCTTTTTGTATAGCAATTTGCGTGAAACATTTAAATCTGTAGAAGCAGATTCGCAATTCATGATTTTTAAATAGCATTTTCAGCATAATCGGAAACAATTTATTTTACTGCTTTACGTGGAAATTACATATTTTTGTCTATAACAAACGCGTATGATAATGAAAAGCAAAACAGATGAAGGTAATGACTTTTTAAAATAAATATTAACTTTGTCCTACAAATTGCCTAACATGGTATCTAGATCTGAATGTGTCAATATCATATTTTTTAATAAGGGCTGAATTCGTAGTACTGGAAAGAAACGGGAATTGGCATTACGCAGCCCACGAAATGAACCTGTATTTTTATGCTAAAAACAGAATAACTTAATTTCACAAGTTTCTATTTTCTAACTCTCACTGTAATTCTATGATGTCTGGATCAAGTTTGTTTCTCCATTTTTTTAAAGTTATAAACAGAACACAATTTTTATTTCGCCATTTCAGTGAGAAACAAGAGGACATAGTAAAATAATATTTTCGGGGCACTGCCATAAAATAACTGTAGATGTGTCACTTACCCCAGAACTTAAAACAATGAAAGTACCGAAAGGGAAGTACTGCTGGTCTTGTTTTTAAAAGTTATCTAATTTTCGAAAAGTACGCTGAGATCTTGCGCTTTGAAAGACCATTGAGGCGTTTTATCTCCACATGCTCCCTTTGTTGTCAAATCTACGGCCAGTCCCCATCAATAATATGTTTGTTTCTAATTCATACTGGATTGTTATGTATTACTGTGAACCAAAGAGGCACCTGAAGGGAAGCATCAGATTTTCGACAAGAGATTTATTACTACTGTATGATCAAAAGAGAACCTTCCATCATGAACAAAAACCTACTTTTTACTGTTTTGTTGTATAAGGAGCTCACTTAGACAATGAATTACGACCACACTCGCATCGAATTTTGTGACAAATTTCTCATTTGCATCACCAGCGGTGAGATACGGCTTAGGAAATTTTTTACATCTATACAGTAAAACTTATTTAAAGCGAAATCACAAGGGATTAAACTATTTTTTCAAACTGGAAAAGTTTACGCATTATGGAAAATTGAATACTAAGATTACTATAAATCTGAATAATAGGCATATCTCTACAGTGTAAATTCTGACATTACATTCTTACATTGATACATACTGTAAAATTCCATAGTACATTTACTAATCACGTAATTATTGAACTCGTGCATTCGATATCATACTGTATTTCACTACAGTACACTGCATTAAACTATATTGCACAACATTTAGGAGCTTCATTTTATAGGACTGGTCCAGATGTGTTCATATTACTTGACTGTATTAGTGGGCCATCCCCAAACGACTTCGTTAATTTTGTCGATTTTCGTTTGTCTACTCTCGATTTTAACATCGTTTCCCGTATACAGATATTGTTTTGATCTTTAGCTTTGATAACTACCATTAAAAGACAATGAAACATGTTGTTCACTGTTATAAACTTGGGAACAAATATTTGCTAGGATGTAAAATGATCAGTGGATTGTGTTGTAGATCAGTAAGCCTAATAGGAACATTCAAAAATTTTAATGTTTCCATTCTCGGCCACCCTCTAAGCGTATGGCTAATCGAGAATGAGTTTCCTATGCGTTACCCCCCGCACCGAACGCGACCTAGGTGGCTATCCGATAATTTTACTTTCGCCAGAGTTATAAATCATACTGCGAGCCAATCGGGGTTTCCAGATCTTTTTTTGCCAGGTCCAAGTATACAATAGCAGTTACAATACTTTGCACAAAATATCTTCCAAGCAGTTGTTTCTTGCTAAAATCTCCTTGCCTGGCAACACGTCTTTCCTTTTTTCCTTCCTTTATACATCTTTTAAACAGCAGGAGGTCTACTGTTCTGAAACGCACCAAATACGCTCGAGGTGAAGTTTTCTGCGCGCTTCCATTGCTTTCGCGTTCGTAGTGCATTGTGATTAGCCATCCAAATTTGAATACATGGTTAGCCTATTCCAAGCGCACGCATAAGCAATAGAAAACGCGTTCGAATAGCCGCTCACTAACTCTTGGTTTGGAGTATTACGCACAAAGGCACTCGGCATTGACAAAAATGGAATACTGTTTGGACATTCTCAGTTGAGTCACCGTTATTCGTATCGGGAAGTGTGCACTAAATTACCCGTGAACAGCATTTAGAAGGCGAACAAAAGTTTGGAAATACAAGGAGCGTTCAGTAAGTTTCGCACAGGTGGTTATAAAATTGTTATTGTTTACAATATTATGAAATTTTAGGTGATCGTATAGACCATATTCATGTCATATATAATCTTAATGGAAGAAAATTGGCTTAATGAATACATTAATTATGCTACTAATAAACAGATCACGAAGGCGAACGTCACAGCTGCTCCGACGGATTTCGAAAATTAAGGAAATTTTTAGTTTTACGTCCTATAGCTAAAGGAAACGGATGAAAGTGTATGGTTATGAAATGATTAGAGGAAGGAGAATGAAGGGGAAAACGGAAGAAATCGAGAAAACACACGGACACGTTGTTAAACTTGCGTGCCCGGGGACCAAACCAGGGAACTTTCCATCAAAGGTGAGTGCTCTATAACTGAGCCACCATGGCATTCTGCAAAAGATTCCAAGTCAGTGACATAAGCTACACAGCTCATACCCCAAGTATTTTTAAACACCATCAACTTTCTTGGTAGTTATTACAATCTTCCCCTTCCCATTTTCTTTTCTTATGTGGAATGAATTTTACAATACACAGAGTGTTTCAAATCAACACCGTTTGGGAGGTGATTTCTGACATCAAGATAAGACGAAAAGTATAGACTAACCTGGGTGCACAAATGTTTCCTTTCGGAGTTATAGGCTGCTGAAAACACGAAAAAATGAAGTTTAAAGGTCAATAGCTCCAATACTATGGGACCTACCGCAGTCGAGTCAAGACTATTTAAGAACTAGTATGTGTCCTATTCAAAAATCCATGTTTCAAAATCCTATGGTAAATCAGCAACAATTTTTATGAATATTTGGTAGTTGGTGAATATTTCAAAGTATATACCCGTAGCCAAAGAGCCTCTATAAAAAGTTAGGATTCTGAAACGTGTATTTTTGGATTGTGCACATACTTGTTCTTAAGTGAATTCTTGACCCGACTACGGCAAGTACCATAGTTTTGGAGTTATGAACCTTTACACTTCATTTCTTCATGAGTGAGAAAACCAACGCACACGGTGTTTGTCCACCATAGAAGTTATTTGACACGCTCTGTCAAGCTAGGATCGAACCAGAGCCACCGCGGCCCCAATCTGGGTATGTTCAACAATGTGGCCTCTACTTGAGTGTACAGCTAAACAATATTAAGTATTGGTTGGAGGGATCATTTCTTGTATCTCCAACCTACACTTGTTTCTGACTGTACATTACTGGGACGAATAGACTGACAAATAGAATAACATACAACCAACCAGAAGTTTTCGCGCAATGACACGTGTAAATCTAATGAAATCTCCAGATCCATTTTTCCACGGTCAACATAGCCTTTGTCGTCACTAGAGAATGTAAACAAACCAAAAAACGAGTAATCAAATAACCGCATGACGCAACATTCATCCATATTGAGAAACTCGAAATATTTTATGAAGACAAGGAAAATAAAATATGCGCAAGTGCAAATCAGTCATACGTCCTAACTATTCCTTTCACAACCTAGTACCAGGCGTAGTTCAGAGAAAATATAAAAGCAAAACCAATGACGCGCAGTCGCTTCATGGCCATTTTTATATGACGCACTTCGCGAGGCAAGCCAAGTTCCCGAGACACCAGCAACTGATTCAACCTGATCATGTGTATTTCAAGGAAATTAATTTAAAATAAAAAAAACTGTACTTTTCCTGTTTATATTTCTTTAGTTTTATATTAAACCATTCTTGTTATATAGAATCGTAACAAACAGTACAATTATACCTACAATACGCGCTGTTCCCGTGGGTTTATTCAGTGGCCACATTAAACTGCAGATTCAAGTCCTATTTAGCCTCGGTGGACGCAAAATTAACTACAATACGCACTATTTTGTAAGATTCTTGTATTGCACCTTTATCATGTTAAATAATAACCAAATAACACTTCAGGGTCACTATATTATAAACATTAGTAGATCACAACTGTGTAAAATGTTGTGCTTAAATATGGCACTTAGGAACTGAATATTTTGTGACGTAGAATTTCAACGAGTACCTGTGAGTACAAAATATTTACATTCCATACAAAACTACCCACCAAGAATTAAAAGCGCAGCACTGCCTTACAATTTAGCCTCCTAATAATCAAAATTACAATTTCTTCGGCATTATATACCTTTCATCTATGGCGGATCTAGGCCAGGGCCAGTAAATGCCCACAATTTATTAATTGCTAATCTGCACTTCAAGTCTAACTGATGAAAGGAATTATTCATTTTTATTCCTAGTTAACGATGTGCATAAACGGATTTCAAATTAAAATCATTTGCGTAAACTCATGACATACCTATCATAGTCTGGGGTTTTGCTCTCCTCCCCCGGTTTTTACCTTCGGTGCCTTTCATTATTACACCGTGATAGGCCACTGGTGCGCCACTACAAACGCTTAACTCGAAGTATATATCATCCCAAAACAAGCTGATTTAATTCACGTACTTTATAGTATAACAAAGTTGTTAAATGATAAACGGAAAACTCCTGAATACATTTTGAACCTAACACTGTATTGCTTACTCAACTAATTATAAATAGTAAAGAACTGTGTAGGCTGCATTATTCACATCTGCAATATAAATTATTGTACTGGTTCACTTTATATCTTATGTTAGAATTATGGACAGAACATAGATGAATACAGCAGGTTAACCAAACTTCATTCTGCAATCTATTACAAGATCATACTCCTTAATGAAAGCGAAAATTATCACGTGACATTTCTTTGTTACCTGGGAAATATATATTTCTCGTTGCCTCTACATACACAATATAGTACGGTACAAAATCCAATTTCCAGTCAACTAAGCAGATACCAATACAATGGCTGTTACTCAATCGATTCTCATATGTAAAACATGAGAACTATAAACATGCTACTATTTTCACGTCCGTAAGTCACGGTAACAATGCAACAAGCGGTTATGAATGAGATGCCTCGGCCACGCACGAAAAAAATAGGTCGAGTGTTCTGGAAATGAGCACGAGCGTGATACAATAGTGATAATTACCTGGTACCAACACCACTTTCTTGCTTTCTCCCACCAAGACCGCACACAACACTTTCTTTGTTCTACATCAAAGTCGTTGATTATATCACTTAATACATTAAATTAAAAATCACGATTAATTCTGTAACACTAATACCAGATGATAGTAGTCTACGACGTTTAAAACGCACACAGTACAACGAAGTTTCCACACATGTAAAAGACAGACACACACAGAAGAAAAAAAGAAGTCAGCTGTGCTCAGCTTCTGGCTCTTTTCTGTTAACCTCTGTTACTAAAATTACGAAGTCTTGCAGTTGCGACGGTTTGTTCGCCCTGGAACTACGCATATATAGCACCAAGCAACCTGGCTTCTCATCTGGGGCTCACGTACTTCCTACAAGACTGTCGCTTGCGAAACTTCAAGTTTTGCTTCAACCACGTGCAAACAATATCCTTGGTGGTAGATCTCGGCTTGTTTCGCACATCAGCAACGAATGAAAGGTTAATGCTTTCACATATAACGATCTATATTTAAACTGTATATAAAACAAAGGGGACGTGAAGGCCGAAAATGTCGTCGCTAAACAGATAATTCCGACCCTCGCCTATTACAAGGTTATAAACTACCTAGCTTTAGTATTAATCATTAATGACTAACGTTCCCTTTTCTTTAAGTCTTAGTTTTTTCCACATATAACAAAAGCCACGAACAATTATCTAACATCTTACACGGGAACTAGAAACTGATAGATTTATTTAATTAATTAATTTCCAGATAGAGATTAACGTCGAACAAACGAAGAATTAGTACAGCAACAATGGCAAAGGAAGTGGAAGGAAATTGGCTACAGTATGTTTAAAGGGATAATCCTAGCATTGGCCTAGTGAAACTGCGTATTAAAAACCTAGCCTATGCTTACTTCGTGATCTAATGTTGCAGGTTAGTTCAAGACAATTTTATTAGCATCAGTTTTAATAGCCCATCCACAATTCAGTACATGTGCACTGACTTCTTGTATGATCACGCTGCAGGTCATATACTCTCGTAGCCTGATAAGTCAGTCAGGATTTAATTATATGGATTCTTCTTGATTTCACGGCTGAAACTGGTGAGTGGGGGGGGGGGGTGGGGTGGAATTAAAACTATCGTAATTAATATTGATACTACAATGTACACACAATTTTACTATTTTTGTACTAAACTCTACTCTATACGTCTAGATATTTGGTTACTTAAAAACAGTCTTGAATTTAATATCGAAAAAATGCAAAAGTATATCACGATTTGAACTTCAATTTGTTGACATTTCGAGGTAGAAAGGTGAAACAAATGAATTTGCCAGCAGTCACCATATCAACGTTAACAAATTTCTTGGTCTGCCAGAAGCACTTAATGCTGCAAGAAGGAACGTTTAACGTCTACACGCCTTATTTAAATCTCAACTTATAAGACAGAGAACTCAACCTACCTTTCCTGCCTGGAAATTAAACTTATGTATCAACATTCTCTGGATCTTTCGTATCGCTTTTTAAATGAATGTATATTATATTGGATCTAGAACTGTACATGAAAAATGTAAGAAATATTCAAGAAAGAAACAGCAAGCAAGCAGAGTTTAGTTGATTTTGAGTTTTAACGTCCCTTTCTGCAGCCAGGCTATATGAGACGGGACCTAGTGATTAACGCGAAATCCGAACCACATGAGAAAAGTGTATAATATTATATATAAGATAGATACAGTGTATCACATTTTTGTTCGTACAGGTGAAAATTTTCAAATGTCAGCAAGAAATTTAACGTTAAATTTAATTATTTGTTCAAAACGACCTGTATTTTGAAAAAACAAGCACATAATCGATATTAACTAATAGTAAACAAAAAACAAAATAGGTTTTCCTTCGTGCTAATATTGTGCACTAAAATACTTCGTCCATTTTATGTCACATTTTTGTTCGTACACTTGAGAATATAGTATCAAAAGGTATAAAACTAAACCCCAACAACTGAAAATTTAATATTTTGTGGCATATCCTCGTGCTTTGATGACCATTTGACATTTTGCACGCATAGAGTTAACAATGTCTTTACATGTTTGAGCACTGATTGCCTCCCATTCTTGCATCACTACCCTCTTAAGCTCGTCTTTCGAAGAAACCCTGTGTTTAAACACATTACGCTTTAAAGTAACCCGTAAGTGTTCGATGGGGTTTAAGTCGGGGGACTGAGGAAGTGTTTTCGGCAACTTTGGTACATTCCATACTAACCACATTCTATTAATTTCAGCTGCATGTTTGCTGTAATTATCTTGCTGAAATATATAGTTTGCTCCCATCTGCATTTTTTTGTGCACTTTGCTTTACATTTCGCTTCAAAACATTAAGGTACACGTGCTTGTCCATTATACCATCTATGAACTCTAATGTCCCTACTCTCTTGGATGACATGTACTCCCATATCATGACAGAACCACCCCCATACTTTACTGTAGGTGTTGTATTCTCAACCCTATCAGCTGTGTTCACTTTTCTCCACACCCTGTTTGCCCCATCTGACCCACATACGTTCACTTTTGTTTCATCGGACCAAATTACTCTGTCCCAGAACTCTTGGTGCTCTTTAGCGAACTTCCTTCTCGCAGCATGGTTCTTTCTGCTAACGAACGGTTTCTTAGGACACATTCTACCATGAAATCCATACTTGTGCAATACTCTTCGTACAGTTTCATTACACATACGTTTGTTACACACACTTTCAACCATTGGGCGGAGCTTTGGGACACTTAATTTCGGATTACCTCTAATCTTATTCACCACAAAGCGTTCCTCGCGTTCACTTAGTTTCCTTTCTTTCTTCCTTCTCGGCACATTCTTTGTAGACCCATTATGTTTAAACTTATTAATTATATACTGAACTGTGGAATGTGATTTCTTTACCAACGTACCAATCTTTCTCATCGAACATCCCTTTAATGTCAAATTGATGATTACGTCCTTCAACTCACAACTAAGCTCTCTTCTCTTACCAATTATGACGACAATAGATAGACGATATGGGTGGTAGTACGACCTTGATCACACTATCACAGCACAAGTGAGCTGCTAACATTCCTATCTACTGCCTTCTTCGCATCGACGCGATTTGTATAATCAGTGTTGGGGGTGGAGGTATAGTGTACGAACAAAAAAGTGGCGTAAATAACGGGAGGTTCTGGAAGAATAATTATTTTATTTCTTACATACATAAAATTTGCAATCCTGCCATTAGCTTGCTTTTATATACATTTTATAAACAGCATAATATTTTAATCATTTTACAAAAATAGATAGATAGGTTAATGTTTTGAACACATAAATGTCATCCGTACGAACAAAATTGTGACTAGCTATAGATGTATATATAGCTGGCGGATGAAATTCTTGAAATCGAAGCAGCTCAGCAAATCGTGTGGCAGAGATAGTGAGCATTTCTCGGAAATGCGTCGATAGCATTATTCACGACGACTTAGACATAGGCAAGCTCTCGGCAAAATGAGTTTCCAAAAATCTATCAGCGGATCGAAAGTGTGAAAGAGTGTATGAAGCTAGTCATCTCAGATTTTGACTATAATGCTGACCAATTTCTGTCACGAGTAGTAATCATGGACGAAACATGGTTGTATCACTACGATCCTGAAACGGAAACAACAGTCAACGGAGTGGTGGCACTCAAATCCCCTTCACCCAAGAGGTTCAAGACAAGTCGGCTGGGAAACTGCAATATTCTTGTCATAAGGATGCAATCGTACTTAAGATTCTGTCCGATATCCATACATTTAATGCAAAGTACTATTCTGCATTACGCTCAAAACAAACAACGAACCAAGTGCAACGCCAAGGAAAACTGGAAAAAGTAATTCTGTTCCTTCACGATAGTACTCCTGTCCATCCACACTGCAAACGAAACACATTCCATCTAGGGTTTCAATGTCTAGATCATCGTCGTTATTCCATAAATCTACCTCCGTCAGACCATTATTCATTCCACGAAAACACCACTTGAAAGGACGCCATATTGGATCTAATAAAGTAGGTGATGAGTGCTACGGAACAGTCTGAAGTATTTTATTTAACTGGTCTGCAAAAATTGGAGCACCGTGCAAGGATGTGCAGAACTTCGTGGACGTAGAATAAAATTCCATTATTCCACGTGCACTCCTGAGTTGGGCTACGAACTTTCCAGCAGCTCGTGTGTATGCAAGAGGCACATGATGAAACAAAACAAACAAGAGGGGCCGATATTAAAAAAGACTGACATACATGTACATAGATCAGCTATTTTTCGACAGTCTGTATGAACCTCTAGACACTTCTGCTAGCATGGCACAAGCCTCCCGTATACCCTCTGTGTGAAATCTGCCACCTGAGAGTACAGCCAGTCTAGAACTGTCGTCTTGAGCACTTCACCGTCGTTGAAATGCTTCGATGCAAGTCACTTTTTCAGGTGAAGAAAAAGACGGAAATTGTTGGGGTCAAGGTGGAAGAGAAAGACTGTGTCTCAGCAGTACAAGCAGTTCTGTGTGGGCGGGCGTTATTATGGATCAAAAGAATGTCACAGAGTAGTTTCATCTGCCCCGATTTTGGATGGTACATCGCAGATTATTCAGTGTTAACAATACACATTTCCTGTCATTGTTCGTCCTTGTTCCACGAATTCTACCAGAATCACACCCTTTTGGCCCCAAAAGTGAAAAATAAATAAATAAGTTTGAATTTCTTCGCTTTAGGAGAACCAGAGTGCAGCAATTGCATTGACTGGTGATTCGACTTCCTAGTGGTGATACGATATGCAGGATTCATCCCCTGTCACTACGTGACAAAAGAAGTCATTCCCACCCAACAGGCCAAAAGATCACGTGCAGCTGTCATTCTTTGATGTTTGTGAGCGTCTGTCAGCATTTTTGGCACTCACCTCGCACAAGGTTTGTGATAACCCAGCTTGTCAGTCAATTCGATCCACGGTTTCTTGGACACTTCTGGAAACTGACGAGTTCAGCTATTGTGAACCGGCGACTGGATCGCACTTTGCCGCTAACACATTCCACCAGTTCGTCCGTCTGAGCACTTACGCCTTCCGCTACGTTCATCGTCATAAACATCTGAACGCCCTTTCCGGTACACAATGCATCACTGCCTGGCCTTCCCTTCACTAATTACTGTTCGTAAATACTTTCTGCTCTTTGCACGTACGCAACTCCTCTCGGATGATTCTATTCCTGCTGCAAACACAGAACACTAGGAATGCTCAACTTCAGTGATGTCAACCACGCATAAAAAAATATCGACCCTCTTCTCGACATCCATCTGGAATGTAATACTCAAATATTTTAATTTGGAAGTTAGCAACACTACATATGCTTCAGTTAGATTTTTAGTGTGCGTTGTTTAGAAAATAAATTGGCGATCACTATTGCAACTAGAATGATGTAACGTTATACTTCATTGCTTTATCGACCATTATACTAGAGATGAAAGCACTCACATTTTGGTCCGCGGAACTGCTGTTCACAAACTAAGCACATACCAAAACCGAACTAAATCTTTTAAGAGCTGAAGACAATTTATATGAACATATGGTTCGTAGGTCGAATTAGGGGTGTTCGATATGGCTGAAGACCTATCGAACTTTGGGAGTGAAAATTTATCGAGTTGTCATCGGTAACTCGAAACCGTTCGAATATTTGAAATTATCGAAGTTTCGGGTATTATCGGAATTTCGAGTATTATCGAAGTTTCGGGTATTATCAAAAGTAGTGATGAACAGTTCGGTCCCTTCACCTCTCCAGTGATTTCTTCTTGCAGCCAAACTACTTTTTCCATCTGATAAGTCATTGCAAAGCTGTATTTGTCGAAATCATATGTAAAATTATTTTTCTGCCTGCCCCATTATTGGCGCAATCGGCAAAGTGACTGTTAGTAGACTAATGTTGTCCTGGATTCCAATTCTATTTGGGTGATGCATGTTTTCTCTTCCTCTTTCTCTCTTCTGACAAGACTGCTTAAACCTTGTACAGATCTGTGGGGAAAAAACTTTTCCTTCACTACATTGCTAAGGAGAGAAGTTTTAAAATGAACACTGCATATATGTAATACATATTATAACCTCGAATACATCATTACTTTCGAATACTCCGATAAATATTAAAGCGACTCGACAAATGCGATCATATTGATATATTTCTGTATTTTCTGCTTTCAAACAATTTGAGAGTCTCGAAAGTTCGATAAAATTAAAATTCTTTATCGATGAAACGTTTTTGAAATTTTGTCGAATTGTTATCGATTACTCGATTACCGGAACAGCCGTAGGTCGAATAGCATTTAGAGGGAGACTACTATTCTGACGCTATTCACTAGGTTTCTATTCCGAACTTATGGACAGATACAACAGTGAAGAGATAAGGATCTGTGAATAAATAAAGAACTTTCACTACTGTGCTAAGTTAAACAGGTGTACTTAAAATAGCAGTATACTCCTTCAGCAAACAACTCGCATTAGGGTTAAGAAACAGAATATTATTGAAGGATACGGAAAACAAAAGAAAATCTCTAAGTGCTATATGCAATAAAGCAAGAAGTGCGTCTGAACAAATGTCTTTGTTCGTAATAGTATCGTTCTTTTGCCTGGAATCTGAATTTCGGCAACGCAATTTAAATCTTGAAGGTAAGCGAGGCAATGCAAGTTTGAAATGCAATAAAATATTCAGCTTTGGATAGGGTAGCCAACTGGCCGGTTTTTCACCGGCCTGGCCGGAAATATTGCTGTTATTTTGATTAAAGCCGGTGACCAGTGCAAACTTCTTACCAGCCCATTTATGACCGGTATTTTCAAACTTGTATTTAGTTCGAAGTATAGATTTAAAAAGTAACTTTCATTCTGTAAATCCAAAACTGTCAGCTTTCACCATCTATCAACGATTAATATATTTTGTTCATGTGTTTACATAACTTTAAAGAGATGACAGGGTCTGTATCACGAAAAATTTGAAATTTACTGTCAAGGAATTTTACACATTTATTGACAGTAAAAAAGAACTTCTTAAAGCAATTTCCTGCAGTTGAAGTACACGTTTGAAGAATAAATTTCATTTTCCAAATCCAAAATTGTCACGTAAAGATTAATTTCTTCATTGGTTTCGATAATTTTAAAGAAGTGGTGATAAATACAATAAAATGATCAATGCCGATTTCAGTTTCTTATTTATGGTAGGGATGCCAATTCTGGAATTCGGACAATTTTTCCGAATTCCGGAATTTTCTGAAATCCGGAGTGAAATTTCCAGAATCCGGAAAATTTTGGTCATTCCTAAATTATAGCACAATGCATCTATTCAACATATTAGTGAATGTAGTAAATATATGCAGAATACAGGTGCTAATGCACTTTTGTTCACGATAGTATTTTCCTTCCTATCGGGGAAGAGGTCCAAACAGAGATATTTCACACTTAGACCTGTATCATAGGGAATTTTGAGGGGGTGCCGGTTTTTCTATTTCCCATAGTCGGCAACCTTAGCTTCGGATCGAATCTATGACTCACAAGCATTCTTTCATCAGTTCATCTTTACGATCTACACCAAGGAAGTCAAGGTAGCTGCTAATTTTTATTTATTTTTTTAAGAAAATTGCATTTTGTACCCCTATTTGTCACTACCTAAAGCAAAATCGTATGTTTTATTCCTTTATCAAAAATAGCACTTTCCTGGAAGAAAGAAAAAAAAAAGATAATAGTCGTAATCAGGCTTGTTTTGAACAGAAACCTATCCGATTTGCGCAAAAAAAAAAAAAAAAAAAAAAAAAAAAAAATCAAAATACCTGTTAAACAAAGCAATTTCGAAGGCATAAAACCGCGTCTGGCCAATATATTTAGCGGTGGCTCGTCATCATAACGAACACAAAGGCTGCTGTTACGAAAAGGCCTTTCACACGAAACTACAAAGACGACCTTGGAAAACTTCGCTCACGCGGACGCTGGTGCAGTTCCACGGAAATTCAATGCCAACACAAAAGACCTGCTCTGCATCGCTCAAAACAAATACTGAGAATATAACTCGTTTCGTTAGTAATACACTGAACATTTGTTGCTAATTTCATTACAAAGAAAAAAAAAAAAGCTTAAGATGATCGTTACGAGTCTTCACTCACATTTCTAACCCAATGGCACACACGTTTTCTGAAAATTAAAATGTTTGTCAGGCAATTTTTTAGTGATTTTTCGAACAACTGACACTGCAAATTATAATCGTTTACCGAAAACGTAAAGAATATTCTTGTAATGTCTGTATGAACAAATAAATGACAGAGTATTTCTTATACAGGGTGGCCCAAAAGAAGGTATACACCCCTGCATTGATTTAGTTTATGGGTTTATTTGCTTCGGCTCTTCCGAGCTTAAGATGTACGTAAAAACACATTAACAACAAATAATAAAGGAAGTAAGCCTACCTGATAGATAACAATAAGAAATGAGCTAATCAGTACTGTACTCTATACTTACTTTTGGGCCACCGTATATATAAGCAAGCCCTATGGAACATACTAATACGTTAGTAGGGAAAAACAAGACGAAAGGAGGGGAAACTGAAATTTTCCGTACGCCAGTGTCAATGGGAATTCAATTAATGAATACTGAACAGATTTACACATCTTAACGAGCTCTTCGTTCAAGCAATTATCAAAAATGGCAATTTGGACGTAGAAATAACATAGAATGCAAGGAGGATGACGAAACTGGAAGACAGTACGTGTCTTTGAGTTGATTTTAAGTTAGTACTTTCAGCAGCGCGACTATACGAGACGGAACCTACTGATTAACGTCATCCGAACCACTTGAGTTTCCGCCAGGAATCGAACCCGGATCTTCCTAGCCAAAGCCAATTATGCTAACCGCTTAGCAACGAAGGACCTTAGTATGTGTCATTGTGTGACCGTAGAAATCACAGTAAAGAATAAAAGGATGATTTGCGAAACCGTGGTAGGTCAATAGTGACTTACGGAGCAAAAAATGGTCAATCAAAAAAGCACATGAAAAAAGACAATGTTACCGAAATGAGAATGATAACGCTGGATGTGTTGGATAACAACAAGACATGAGGAATGAGAACGTAAGGGAAACAACTACGGTTTTAGAAATATCTAAGACGGCCCAAGAAAACCGGCATTAGTATGACCATCTAATGAGAACAATAAAAGACTGTCCGGTCAGAAGAATGATTGGGAAGAGGTAGAGGGAAACCAAGAAAGAAGTGGATGGACATTGGTAAGAATGACTTCAGGGACAAAAGTCTAACAAGGGAAGAATCCTGGGACACAGCTGTATGGAGAAGACTCAGAAACGTCAACCCTACGCAAGTGGGAAAAGACTGAGAAAGATTTTACAGGTTAATGTGGAATCCGATCTACATGAGATTGCACTGGGAACCTGCGTGGAATGAGGCACTGTTATCCCTTTAGCTATAAGAGGATTCCACATTGCATCTATATACAGCAACCATATTGAGAAAATTCTGTTAGAACCTGTGGTTTAAATCTTTCCAGGGAAGATGTGAGTAGAATGGAAACCCAGTCTTCTAACACATGCCCTCATTTGCTTCTTCTATACAATGACAAACTTCACCAATCATTTCTGCACTAGGAACAACTGTAATTTAGGCCTGTATCAGAAATTGGTCTGAAACAGCCTTCTATTATCAGTTTGGGTAGTTCTCTCTTTACGGGCCGTATGAAGAAAAAAAAATAGTTTTGAAGTAAAAGGGGAGCATACAAAACTTCTCATATAAAAGGATTTACATTTAGGAGAAAATGTTAGCATATTTCTCTTACGATGCACTTGCTAGCATTCACGGAGTCTAGCAGGTATCAGTAACACTGCACAAACTGAATAACTTCTAGTGTAAACGTCACTGATAGTATGATGCAATATAGGATGCATTCTTTTACAAAATAAGGGGGCTTCACATCAGCAGCTCCTGCAATCAAACGCTTAGAATGATTACTTCCGGCAGACGTGTTCGCAACTTTCGGGAAATTAATTACTGCTAACAGAATGTAAGGATCATTTGTTATTAAACAATCTTGCAAAGTATACACGAATCTCATTCGGTCAGCCGTATCTCATGAACTGCAGCTTATTAATTGCACTATATTTTATATGAAACTACGTATCTAATTTTAACCTAGCAACTGGGTAAGTTTACAGAAAAGTGCTACCTATAAAACCGCTACGTTTGCTCCACATCTGAATGTACGAGGAGGATTGAAAAACATTGCCACCTACCTCCAAAAAGCCATGCACTTATCTATTGATATAAGCACGCAAATTTAAATCTTGGTCAACAGACCTATCTACAGTCCAAAGCAAGTGGTTTCGTACGTACAACTGAGAATATGGCGTCTAAAGGAAATAGGTGACCTGTTTCGAACAAGACTATAAGAAAGTAGTACACTACAGTTTGCACTTAAACCCGTCAGCCAGAATCGCAAGAGGGGCTTGCACTGGGGTATTGTTTGCTGAAGGACACATTCTGCAGAGGAGTAACTTGCAGTCACAACTTAGATTTCGCTTAGCTTCAGGGAAGAGGTAATAGAAGTATGTATGCCTGGAGGAAATAATGCTGACTCGTGTCACTAAAGGAGCGAAACTCTGCAAAGCATACCTTCATTAGTTACAAATCAAAACAATGTATAGTGTTTACCGGATCCCTACTCTGTTGTATAAATGCACAAATATTTTATTCAACATTACATTCTACATCTCCCTCAAAACACATTGTATGGACAAAGGTTATTAATGTATGCAATTTGGATGAACAAAAAAACACAAAAGGATTTCATTACTTCCTCATATCGTAACAAGGCTGACAGAATCAAGTCATTGGGCAGACTAAGGAGCTGGTCATGCTTAAATCACCACTTAATCAGAAATGGTACCAATATTGTTTGACAATGGGCATAACAGCACGAAAACAACGTTATCAAAAAACAGTTTAACTTTCGGGACAAAGGAGGGGGGAGGTAAGTCGAATAGCGTTAACAATTATTTATATAGGCCTATTTACACCCTGCGACTCCGAGTTAGAGTGGGAGCGTTATACTGCAAAGATGTTTTTGAACCCGTCGAAGTCTGAAATTCAGTAACAAGCCTCACACAAATGACAATACAAGGAAGAAAACATTCAACCAGTGACAAAAGCACAAGGGTAAAGAAATGCCAAAATTAGTATGAAAAGTAAGTCAGATACACAAATACATATCGGGATTCACTTAAATAAGCAAACAAAATGCAAAAACTTCTAGTACATGATTCTTTCAGTATTAAAAGTAGTCTTGTTTTTCATTTATCTTTTCTCAAGTTAAGCATTCCTAGAAATCCAATTAGCATGGTTGTACTTTTCTGGTCATGGAAAGTTCAAGGTAGGTATCCAAACATTACAAATAACAGACACAGAAAATACCACTTACAGTTGAGCAAAGGAATCCCAATAGAACTGGTGCAATCTAACACTCACATGCTGAATACTATTAATTCGTAATTGTAGAATTTGCTGCTGCAAGGCGAATTCAGTAGGTGAATAAACAAATCGAAGAAATCCACATTTCCAATACCGCCTTCGACTCGAAACGTAACTATTATTAGGAAAACTAATAAACAGCTTCACGTACCCTACATCGTACAAAAAGGTAACATTTCCCGTTTTAGTCGTTTATAAATAATCCGTATCGTGCCAATTAATAATCAGTAATTGTTCATATAGCTATACATCTGAAAGTTTCTAGCAAAACATAAAAATAGCTTCTACTTCTAAATGAACACCTTCTCAATGAATTCAACTTGCTACTGAAAATGTGTGTGTTCACGGAATTCAAAACCAAGTCGCCACAGGATGAAACGCATACGAAGTTACTGTGGGCACGAGTGAATATCATTTGAAAGTATTAAAAACTGCGACTTAGAAAGTAAAACACACATATAACCCTTTCCCTGATCACAGTATGTACATATCTTAAGGAATAATGCACTACTTGTTCATTAAAATTTCGTTTTAAACGCAGTTTACATAATAATACTAATTAGTAAATGGTATCGACAAATTCGAAACACATACTGACTAGCAAACATCAATATACAGCCAAAAAAAGGTGCGTTAACATTTCAGAAAGATACTGCCAGCTAACATTATACCCCCCATACCGCATACTAATATATATGCGCTAGCATATATATTGCACAGAACTGAAATAACGTTAGATACTCAACAAGAGGAAGAGGGAAATTTGCATTAATATTGAAATTTAAAAAAACTGACTGCTATAAATTTAAGTGAAAAATTCTCAACTTGCAGATACATCGTCACCCAATATTTTCGACTAATTTACGTAGACATGATTAAATGAAAATATCTTAAATATTTCTGTGAAAATTTCACTACTTAATCTTGATTAATTATGTATACACATAATTTATCTTAAAGAACAATGAGTAGGTGATCATTATTTGAAGTATTTTATAACAAATGCTTTCACTTGCATATTTTACAGAAAGAGAAAATTGCTTCTTTGGTAGTTACACCTGGGAAAATACCTTTACGCAATAATGAAGTACTGACGTAAAGGCAGGTATTTTTAGAAATCACACTATCGGTTCCTCACATGTTGAAATCGTATTCCTATATGCGACAGAGCTAGGAAGATATTTAAAAAATATATATTTCTAGCTACTTACTTATGAATATCTCCTGCTGATTTCAAGAACTTTATAACCACGAACTGCTCATCCAAAGGACACACCAACAGCTGTTTACTTGGCTCTCTTCAAGGTTATACCTCCCAATACTCCCTTCACGTCTCTGAACAATAATTAACCAGGACTTGATGCGCCTTGTTTTTTGTTGTTTTTTTTTCTTTTTTGGCACAAAATAGTACTCTTTAGGTAACGATGCAGATATTGTGAACTTCGAAACCTTAACCAACACTAACACATATCTACACGCACTGTTATGGAAGCTGCGAAATGGATACCATTGTCTCCTGCAATCTTAGAGCATCAACAAATTCGCTGTGAAAACTTACAAATGATGAAAGCGACTAGCAGGAAAGTATGCCCTATGTCACCTACACTTCGTCACCATATGACGCGACTCTTGTAATATGTGAACAAACGGCTGTATCATGCCTGTTTGCTTTTTGGATTGCATCAAAGTACGCGTCCTACCTCTCACACCGTCAAGACCCCCGTCTTCAATAGAATGGTGCTAAAAAGCCTCAATTTCAGTTCGGGTTGCAGGAATACACAACGGAAATAGCCGAAACGAAACGATCAAAACCGAGCACTGTCTGCGTGTAGTACGTTATTGATCAGCACACCAGAGGTCACTAGTTTCCTTCCAGTTCGTCACCGGAACTTCTTTGGAGTCATAGCTGCCGAAACTACGTCACCTGAAGGTCACTGATCTTAGTCATAACACCTACATACGCTAGTCAAATTACCGGGAACAAATAAATAACCTAGCTTCCAGATAACAATGCACACTTTCCTTTGTCGAATCTTCACTGAATTTCCGCTTTAATTTTTTAAAAGATCAAACAAGTTTCGCTGAAATCAAATGTTCCTTGAGTGGTTGGGGTGAATTAAAAGAATCAACTAGCGGACTCCTCTCAGTACTCGAATGAATTTCATTATAAATACAGTTTTGTATACAATGATTCATCAAAATTTCCACATATTATTATAGCAACAACGTGAATAAATTTAAGCACTGTACTGAAAACGCATATCTTAAAGCACGTTTTGTATACATTGATTTATTTAGAATATTTCATGCAGTTTTATTATACGGATCCATAGTATAAATAGTACTAGGAACAGGTTGGAAGCCCCGCAGGGGTTGGTTCTGTTCAACATGAAATGGGCAAATTAAAGACTTGCCCAAATTTTTCTGTACATTTTACAATCTATGGATCCGTATATAAAACTGCACCGGATATTTATAGTATGTTAGTATCTCAAACTAAGGTTAGAACAGCAGACATTTTTATGGAACGTGGGTTATTTTCTAATGAGCATTTGGGATCCCTGGAAAATATAGTAATTTTCCAACATAGCTTTCTTGTATTAAAATTATAAAATTTAAACTAAGATAAGTTACTGTTTAAGATATTTCCTGAGATATTTTGTCACAGATCTTATCTATAACCAAATTTTTCATCTAAGTTCAGTCTTGGTTAAACTATTTATTTTAGTTTATAATACATAATAAATATGAATTTCGAACTTGGATCACGTCGTTATAGAATTTTTTATGTGAAAAATACGCAGTGAGACCGATAAGGGTTTTTACCAATTTCTCCATTTATAGTGACAACATTTCCTCGTTTTACAAATAATCTATATTACACAAAAAAAAGTGACTTCTCTCAATATTGTGCGCGAGAGTCTTTTCAGAGTTATTTCTTTTCACATTCTCATTCCACCATCACTCACTTTATCATCCATCTCCTTTAGTCTAAAGGACAATAACTGTGGACGTGAAATTACTCACTTCATTGCGTTTTATCAATTTCTTTGTATTCACAAAATGTTTTCTAAGGAGTTTATGATGAATAAGTAACTTATTATCTGTGTATTATGGCGTCATAATTGATTCCTACTATTTCCTTGATATTTTCACAATCATGCATCATTTTATGATAAACTCTCGTAAAAGGAGGAAGGACCAAGTTTTAAGAGATACACATGCAAGAGATGTGTCTTGGAAGCACGTGGGGACAGGTGGTGGAACGATACGGGAGAAGGCTGCGCGAATGAGAGGTAGATGACACCAGGAAAAACAAATTTAAACAATCCTACCATTTTCTCAGAATAATTTTCAAATTTTCATGTCCCACCATAACTAATCTTCGTATTCCATATACAGCACAGTTAACACAATAAGCATCTTCAAAACTTAGTTTCAACTGATATAAAAGTCTTATTTTTGTATTCGAGTTAAAACATTCTTCAAACACCTATTTTTCTCTCTCTTTTAGGATAAAACTATTTCTTACGTATCTTATTCTATTACACATGTTTATATAGTTTTTTTTTTTTTAATGATCTGTTTTCTTTGTGTACTTTTAATGTATGGTAAGTAAATTCTCTTGCCCGTTTAACAAATGCACAAAAAACTGAAATTTTGCACAATGCAAATATCGGTAAAAGGATATTGTTAGGCATAGCCTTTGATACCAAATGGTTAACACTGTTGCCAACCCAAGGTAAGTATATTTTTTCAAATGACACTACGTAAGCTTATTACGTATTTCAAATTTACATATAAAACAAAAACACAGTACCACACCTTCATGCAGTGCCGAAAAACCTCATACTTCGAAAAACAAGCAAATTTTGTAAGATCTTAAACAGATATAACGCAAGCGAGCTGGATGGGGTAATGCACTTCCCAAGTACCTTATAATGTCGAATAGTACGGTCATCACATGGCGTTCTTCGAACAACTAGAAACAAAGTTACAAGGAAACGAAAATTTGACTTCTTTTCAAAGGACTACTTCGAGAAAGTCTCACATTCAATCACGTACGTGGTTTACAACAGACGTAAAGATTATAATGCCGTTTACAGCAATTTAGTATTTCGAACTATTCAGAAAGATAAGATATGAAAGAGGTAGAATTTGAAATATTGCTTAACCTTATGACGCCAACCTGGGGTCCGTGCGGACCCCGGGCTTTATTATATTCATACATTTTCTCTGTTTCATATTCTTATCTACGACTCAGGACATCTCTTTTTAAGGTGTTTTTAATTCACTCATAACAATTTACTTTTTGTACGATTTTGTATTTAGAAATTTAAGAACCAAAACGTATTTAGCACACCTGGGGTCCGTACGGACCCCATGGTTTTCCATGCTCCCATATGCGCAGACAGATAAATAAAACTTGCTAATTGGTAGTTTCTAACATTGACAACCTCAACAAAAGTAAATATTTACTCCTCTGACAAGTGAGTTGTGTTGTTTTAAAAATTGTCAGAAGATAGCAGCACGATTTTTGTATTATTCTATTACAATTTGGATACCTTACTGAATGTTACTATACACACATTTTTGAAACAAACAAATTCTCTTTAACAAAAATTGTATACTTCCTGTATAATATCTGTGAGAAAATGGTTTAATTTTGTTTGTATTTCAAAGTTGCCGGAATATATTTTTACTCAAATATACAGAAAGCGATGCGTTTCAGGTCAAAATTACATTGAGAAAGATCTGTTATTTAGTTGCAGTGCCTCGTCTAGGACTGCCTAAAGAATGCGTTCTGCGGATGTCAGAAGTAAAGGTAACTGATAGCGAGAGAACTGAGGTTGAATTGGACGACAGCCATTACGAGTACGAACGTGAATTGTCTGCAGAAGGGAAAGGAGACTAAACAACCGGTAGCTCCAATGAATGTGATGTGGACCTGTTTTCTTATTATGACCCTCCGCAGTGTTCTAGACAAATTTTAGACATGTCAACAGAGCACGGAACAAATACTACAGAATGTACAGTTCCACGTGGAAGAAAATCAAAAGCACAGGGCCCGCCAGACACCAGAAGTTGGCAACTAATGTCATCAAGGGGCTTCAAACCAGCGGAATTAAGTATTCAGAATGAACGACGTGCCTTCCAAGTTTTCAAACTTCAGAATTAGCAAATCTAATTATGCAGGAAACAGAAGCTCGAATCTATGTTCAAAAAGTAAAGGAGTAAAACTCAGAAAGCGATGAAACTGAAATATATGCGTTCATAGATTTAATTATTTTGGCTCTAGTGCCAAAATCAGCAAAAGGCTTGAATGAACTGCGGCCAAGTGAAAATTGAAAATTGACATCCAATATTCCAAGCAACGAGGTATGGTATGTAGTTGAGGAAGTAAAAGAATGTCACTTAACACGAAAGACATTAACCAAAAAGGTCAAACTCTCCTTCCAAAAATATTGATAAGATAATATGGAGAACCAGTTTACAGAATTAGAAAACGTTTCTTTCCTCGCGTGTATCATTTTGTTTTCGCTAGTTGTCTGCTTATTCACTGGGGCTACAGAAGTATAATGCAAAACTTTCTCTTTTTTCTAATGCATTCCTTTATTACCCTCTGTTGCCACATATCACTTCTCCATTGTACATTCAGCACACGTAGCTCCAACAGTGTGCAACACTGAACCACTACATTTCACTCGTTATGTTTAGTGATAATAGTGCATTTTAAACATGTGCACACTTGTATATGGTGCTATTTCAAACATAATATTTTATGCTAAGTTGGCAACACTGCTTTACCTATGGCAACAGTTTTTGATAGGACATTTTGTTCTTATTATATTGTGCAACTTTTGTTTTGATTGCTTTAACGGTTTTCAAGACATTTACTTTAAACATTCATAATTCCATATTTTATATATATATATATATATATATATATATATATATATATATATATATATATTCAAATTTTGAAGTCCCGTAGGTCACCTTCTGGTCCATAGCACATTAAATTTTGCTCATTTTTATTTCTCATGATGCTCTATCAGATGTGCTATGTGGCAATTAGACTTTAGCGACAACTTGTGGGACCTTCCCGTGTAAGTGTTGTTAAGCAAGAACACGAAAATGAAAAATATAATAAATGAAAAACATTGGGTAGTATCCTACATTTCCAAAATTCAGGACATTCAGTTTTGGAATATGAGAGGACAATTAGTTCGTATAAAATACTTCGATGCTGATCTAACTTAATAATACACGTATAAAAAGATAAATACAAACTGCGGAGAAAGTCAATCATATTCTGAAACTTTTGCAAACATTTGCTACAACACTTTTAAGTAAAGTGCATATAAGGCATATTGATTACTGGAATACAGGTAACTAAAATACAATTTTAAGCTCAGAATGAATCTTACTAATTCTGAGAACGAAGTTAATTGTTCATAAAGTGAGAATACCTTGAAAAGAATTATGGAACTTTTAGAGGCAATTTCTAGTTAATTTTAAAGTATTCTCGTGCTTCATTTATCCTGTTAATTAAGATCTTACTACAAAGAGGTACGGCTAATACATCGTAGCAAACAAGTTATCTTCTTGCAATGAAGTATATTAAGCGTATAAACACGCACTATTAATACTAGCAAACACTATCAAATCTTATATATAAAAGAGAACGCACAAATCCTTTGTTCCCTCATCACGCTAATACGGCTGAACCAATTTCTTTCATTTTTGGGGGGTTATTAGGATTTGGACCCTAGATGGTTTTTTATCATATCACTTTAATTTTTAATTACCAGTGTCTTGAGATAATTGACCATTCAAGTGTCCATAACGTACAAATCCTTTGTTAGTTCATCATAGGTAAAAATAAACGTATTTATATGCAACCCGCATGACCGTGTCACTCGGCGGGTTAACATAAATGACAGGCGATATAATGTTAACATTTACTGCAATCTACTATGGTTTTTATCATATCACTTGAAAGCGAAAAAGTAAAAATTATCTAAGTAACAACGTTTATTGCGTTCCGGGGTGACCGCAGCGAAGCGGGGCGGGTTAACATAAATGACAGGCGATATAATGTTAACATTTACTGCAATCTTCTATGGTTTTTATCATATCACTTGAAAGCGAAAAAGTAAAAATTATCTAAGTAACAAAGTTTATTGCGTTCCGGGGTGACCGCAGCGAAGCGGGGTGAACGCTGCTAGTTTATCTTATATAGTAAAAGTCGACCTCCCTTGCGGGATAGGCTAAGAGCACCCATGCTTCTTGATTTCGACACTTTTCTGAGGTTTTGTAGTCTGCACCATTTTCCGACACTTTTACTTTCCCAGATATTTACTTTAAAGAGGCTTGATGAACCTCACAGTCGCATTGAAACGAAGGTAGAACCAATAAAATTTCCTGTCCCCGCCGGAGATCGAACCCAGGCAGCCGAGATAGCAAGATACATCGCTTACCGACTACGCTACCATGACTTAAAATATGATGAACGATAACGTTCTTTCGATGTTTGCATGAAATTTACAACTTCCATTCTCGGATAGTTCTTCTCAGGTTTCGAGACTCATGTACAAAGATCAAGTTCATACAATTTCCAGTTTAGTATAATTGCTTCTGTTATACTCATTCAAAACTGAGGAAATTGAATGTTTTTGTTGATGAAGTGAGCTTTACACGACCACTTTCCATGAAGATTTCATGAATTTGAAAGTAAATAACCCGTTCCAATATCTCACCTTTATGTGTGTGTCAAGCATGTAAACATTAGCTTTGTTGAGTAATTCTAACTACGTGACTGCAGTGTTTCTCATTACCCATTTACTGCATTGAAACGAACAAACAATTACGCCACGGGCAAGCCTGATGAGGATCCACATAATATCACTTTACACACATTTGGTGGCGACAGAAGGTTAAGTATCCGTGTCACAACAGAACTTTGAATTTATTTACCTAAATAACGTTAATGGATTATGTAATGCTGAACGTGAAATGGCACTACAGCCACTAAGGTTTCTGGCAGCCAACTCGCCGCCTCTTGACTCAAACACACTCCAATCGCTCCAGAACACATCAGTACCAAAAGCTGATCAAGGAATAAAAAACCTCACACTAAAGCAGACATACTAACTTTCCGACGGGCGCGTCCACGGCAGTTAGCTGCATAGTTTGGTCTTGTATCACAAGAAGTGTAAACTGTTTTGTGTCCAATGAATAGTTATTCATTGCAGACTACAATGTTATGTTTTGCTATTATTACCCAATCACTGTTTCTAGCTGTTTAGTGTATATTCGATTCAAATGGTGACACACATTTGTGGTGTGGTTGCGAGGAAACTAAGAGAATTGTTACAAGATAATGTAAGAAATAAGAAAAACAGCATGTATTCGAACAACCAGTATGAGATGATGCTGTTATTCAAATCAGCAACAAAGAGAAGCGTCAACAAGATTAGTGAATCAACCTTCCTCCCCCATCCATAACTAAAGAAAAAAATTCCAGGTGTCAAAAATTAAAGTGAATTAGATGCATTTTGACCTATTTATTAGTGATAAAATCATTGTTCATATTGTAACAAGTACACTGCTACGAAAATAATTGACGTGTATGAGATTAGAGGCAGAAAAACTGCAGATGAACATGAATAATATAAATGAAAGCTCTCTTTGATGCGCTGTACTTAATAGATTTTAAAAAAATGGTGTAAACACGAACTGCTAGGAGCTTTGAGAATCAAAATGACTATTTTACGACATTATTTAGTTATAAGTATTTTGCTTCGAGCCCTTAGATTCGGCCAATTTGCGCCTATTCGAAATTTCAATCAGGATGTCGTAACAACTGCTCATTACAATGTAAATTAATGTTACATAAGATCATAAGATCACCCAACGAACACGTAACATGAATTACCTTAAACGTTGAAGTTTACTGAGGAAATTAGGTGTAGAGTTTATCTAAAATTAAACACGCCGGATGATATTGCAAAGAGAATAATGAATCCGATAGAAAATATAACGAAATTTTACAACTAACAATTTCTATAGTCGCTTCTTTGAAAAGCTACTAACTTCTCTAGAAACAATTTAAATTATTATTATCATCATAGTTAATAATAATGAAATACCTACAATTTTTTTAGTAAACAAAATTAGAGAAACATAAATGGAGGAGCAAACAGAAGCAAATTAGTTTTTTTTTTTTTTTTTTTTTTTTATCACTACCATATCGAAATATTTGTGCACGAGAAAATATCCCACCTAAAGTGTAAAATATAGACAATGTGCAAAAACAAGTATTACATGTTAGGTTCAATTTCTTACAATCAGCCTTACCTTCATTATTTGTATTGCCATTTACTCTATGCAACTTTATTGACTTATTCTCAGACTTACTTTATTTTTCGTAGCTTCGCAGATTAAAATGTTTCAAAAGCTGGCCGCAATACGGCGTAAAATACAATTGTGGAGTAAAAGCCAAAACGTACCCACCATAACACTAAATACACTTACATTTAGAATATATATCACCGGACAAAACAAACAACTATTTAAATTACCTACTTATCACCCGATATAATCAGAAAAAGCACGAAAAACTATGATCAGTAATTATCAACTGTTCAATGGCGCTCGTTCGCGCTTTCAGTGGAGATGGACCCCGATTCGATTACTGGTAGCAGCTACGTTTTGGTGTTTGGTTGTCGAAGGAACCGGGGAAACTACCCGACAGTGTTCGAAGTGGAGAAAAGCAGAGGCGGTATGTTTCATTACGATTTTGACTCGACATACCAGCTATCTAAATGTTGAAATGCAGTGAAGGTATGTTGCCAAAAAGATTGCATTTCTATTTATATAATGACTGAAAAGCATTGGAGAGCTTCTCTGTAGTAACGGGGAGGGGAATATGGAGAGATTCTGATCCCCCGTCATTATCATTAACTTCCTGGAAAAAAAATCCCCTTATGTTGTATTATAGAGAATTATAGACTAAAATGCTCAAAAATCGAATGAGGATATCAGCAATTTCCTGCGGAAAAACTACAGATCCCCCACTCGACTGTGGGGTATTCCAAACTCTCAGAAGACCCGTCCCCCACAGCTGACAACCCCTAAGTCCGCCCATGCTCAAAACACGGCATTTATATGCATGAAGGCAAGAAAACACACACACACATATTTTATATATATATATATATATATATATATATATATATATATATATATATATATATATATAACGAAACAATTCAACATAGCACATCAAAATATAAACTAGGTGAACTACTTTGAAGACATTTTAAAAACACAAGGTAGGAAAAGATAACAAAAATGTTGTCAACTTAGAAATTATTTGTACATAAGAAATAAAATCTTTTTACATGTGAAACTATTCGTCAATTACTGTATATAAAAATGCATTTATTAAAGGTATTTAGCATCTACTTTCCAGTGACTATGTTTTCTTAATTGAAAAATCAGAGACGGTATGCCTTCATCATTGAAAAACAAGAAGCGGCATGGCATACAGTCTCACTTCGACCACTGCTACCCGAACTAAAACTACAAACAACGGTGAGTGGACTCGTGATGTGCTGACCACACATCCCTTAAGACACAGTCTGATCTGCTTTAGCCCTTCGGATCTTTGTGGTGGAGTGTTGAAGTAGAGCTCTAAAATAATAATCCGAGTTTCTAACCACAAAATTAAAAGTTTAATTATTGCATTATTTCATTTTATACTCCAGTAAGAAATCTACATGCATGTTAAGCACGTAAATTCCATACCAATAAATTAATCAAGTTAACAATTTTAATCTTTCACAGTAATTACCCCTTGTAGTTCGAAACTTTCGTTTTCGTAGATTGAAATACGCTTATCTTCTTAACGTCAAGTCATGTACTGTATCTTATAACCTCTTTCTAATCTTGAGAAGTTCAACTATATACATGCACTACGTGTTTAGATATAAATGTTTGAATATCCAGATTTAAATTTCTGTTTTAGATATACATACTGATATAACAGCGTAATTTTCCGGAGGATCAAAATAAATTGACATTACCCAGCAGTCAGCTTCCTATTTTCCCCTTTTTACTGGGAATGAATTTTGAATCAATCTAAATTGAGACCGTGCAAAGTAGTGATTCGTAAGTACCGAAAATAACTGAACCCAATCCATTTCTGTACTTGGTAACACTGAAGTAACACGGACTGGTTTGCACTGGAGAAACTATACTGTATAACTACTAAGTGTTCCTAATGAACCGATGCTGCTTACTGCCGATGTCTAACGATGTTCGACTGTGTAATTTACACATACACTTTAAAAAAAAAAAAAAAAAAAATCCCGCATAGGTACACTACAGCTATATTACGCAATTGTAACTTTTTAACATAAGAATGCTACATTTGCTATTTTCATAATGGAGTAGAATTGTGTTAGATACACTTATTCCTCCTTAAGACTGAAAAAATCTATACTGGGAAGAGTTTAATACTGGTTTTATAAATCACATTGCCAGGCCAAGGAAGACTAAGGCCGTGTCCAAAAGATACAAGTGTGCATTCGAAGTACGCTTATTTCCGGAACTGACGTCACCTAGTGTGCGTCAAAAGGTCCAAGTTCACAAGTCTGCGAGTGCATAGTACGTAGTGTGCGAGGATGTACACTACGTTAGCACACTTGCGTACTTAAGATGGGAGTTCTTCGTCGTAGGAAGAACAATAATGTCAAAGTGACTTAATAAAATTTTAAAAGACATATATTTAATATTTTTGTTGATGTGAATATATTTGTGGGTGATCTAATAATAGTTTACTTGATAAATATACAAATGAGTGATTTTACAAGTGGAATATAAAAATGTTACGCAAATAACAAACGTATTTACGTTGTGTTCTTTGAGTATGCAATAGACTTTAAAATAGTATAGGGAAAGCAACCAAATAGTTTCTTTAATAATGCTATAAATTCATTTGTGTTTAAATATTACATGGTTTATGTAGCTTAATTGAAATAATTATACTATCGGTAATGGAGCTATTTGCACGTAAATGACAAATTTTAATGGCGTATGAATTAAAATGTTAAGCTCTATCATAGAATAATGAATACCTAGCTTATTCGTTTCTCTATACCTACAGCTGCAAATATTAATTCGTAGGTAGATAGGCCTAATTTCTAGTTTTGATTCTAAACAAATTCCTTTCAAAGCTACCAAATATACCAATTACCATACATTCTGCATTTTTGACAGCTGCCAAAAAGTGAAATACAGATCAAAAATGTATTTCTCCACATTTATCAAAGATTTCACAAATTCCTCTTGGTAAGTCTTTACTTTGGCTTTTTTTTTTTTTTTTTTTTTTTTTAATCGATTCAGCGATTTGATCTTTCGGTTCCGGTTTTGTGAACTTGCCTGTTAGCTCATATATATATATATATAAATATAAATAAAGTTAGTAACTAGGCTCCTTTCTATACCAAAGTTTAATATTTAATACGCATATTATGCCGAGCGAGCGTTAGCGAGTGAAGGCAGGTTAGAGGCTCGCAGGGGATGTTCTTTTCAGTCTTGGTTACGAATCGGTTCATTGAACGATTCATTGAATGAAATGGTCAAAGTAAAGACTTGCCTTCCTTTTATTTTATATAATCCCATTACGGTGCCCATTATGAATTGATTATGAACAAATAATTCCTTCCGTATAGTTGAACAATGAGAGCCACTACATTGCATACCGTATTTTTTCATAAAATCGTCTCTTAATTTTCATAAAATTCTTATTAGATTAATAGTAGCTTTTTAGGATTATATTTCGACGAGGCGATTTGTTTCGTTACTGAGTAACCATTTTCGTAGTGGGAAGCATGTAGGAGAGACAGCGGGTATATTTCAAGAAAGATGTAGGGCGCCAAAAGCATATTGAAGTGCACACAATGTACAGAACTCATTCAAGCGGGCTTATAAGATAGTAATGTTTTATTTTTTTAACATATTATTTTAATTAGGGTTATCTACCTTGAGTACACGTGATCCTTATAAATTGGTATTTCATAGTGACATAATAGCTTTTTCCTGTAAATTTTGGTCCTCATGTTGTTCAACTCCACCATTTCTTTCCTTGTCATCCTTATAAGTGTTAACTTTTGGTGTAGATTAAGAATATGGAGACACTGTTTTGAAGATTTACGGGTAAAATCTATATATTCACAAAGAAAGAGTAACATATAAGGAATTTCAACATTAGCACAATATGGTAGAAATAGTCTAATCAGTATGCCTTTAACTGAAGCAATACAGTAGGCCTATAACGACGACAATTATAGTGTCATTGTTGTGTATTTACCGTACATAAAGGAATTATACTCAATATGAACTCTCTCCCAAAGTAGTTATGAGCCACATTATTGTAAATAGCGCTCCTTTCGGTGTCCTAACGCTCTTGCAAATTGCCTACTTTCACCTGCAATAAAATTCCTAAGCTACTTTGCATCAGTGTCATCAGCGCCCTAACCACCAGTGCTACTTTTCTTCCGGGCGATTAATAAATATTTCCTCGCGCAAGCATGCCTAATAAAATAGAACATTGCCATAGTTTAGTGGTTTTCATGCTGATAAATATTTGCAGATAGGGCAAAGCTGAAGCTCTTGGCATACATGAAAGAAACCCTTAATTCATTTTATTGTTACCCCATATTGTCAATCTGTACGATATTTTATCTTTAATATAACTGGAAAGTCATTCATCTAAAAAAAAAAAAAAAAAAAAAAAGCATGTTAATTTTTTCTAGTACTCGAAATTCTCCCTTCTTTTGTTATCAATGTTCAACATTCCACCAGGATGAGGCGCTGTAAACAAGTGTGGATCAAAAGCTAATTTGACAAAGTGTACACTATTTAGTGTGCACTCCATTTGTAGACTTCGAGTGTGCATCCTCGAAGTGTGCACTATGCGCTTTTGGACACGGCCTGAATTCAGCTTGAACCAAATTCATTAGAATGTATTTTGGATGCAAATTCATTATCGGATCTCGTATATTGTAATTCGAAAACAGTGTCGATTTTTTGTTCTCTACACAAAAGCTTCTTTTTTCTATCTGAAGATAACACCTGCTGTGAAAAGACCATAGGTAAGCAGGGAATATCTTTGGTCCGCTACCTTTTTTTTTTTTTCTTCTTCTTTCTTCTCATTGACCAACTTGGGACAGACGTTTTAGTTTGTCATCAGGTATTTCTTAGAAGCAAGTAGAAAATAATCATGGAATGTCGACGTTTTATCAGGCACACTGGAGTATTTGGCCTCGAAATCCCATCAAGAATATTCATCATTTAGTATTATAAAATAACCGATTAAATTAAACTTTTGTATTTACCTACATTTTTTAAAGATACATTACCGCCAAAAATGGTTTGAATATTTTCCTTTGTCCCTCTAACTATAGTGATTTCGCTTGCCATTGTTTAATAGGAATTTTGTAGGCTAAGTCGGTGTTTTATTTACAAATTTTCTAAAGGGGAAGGGAATCTTCCGTTAGCAGTTAACCACGTATGAATTGCAGCCCTCTCACGCTCTCGGCCAAGGGAGCCCATCTCTCCAACTACTTGGGCGCAATTTCCCCCCGAATATACTATTCGTCCCAGGGGCGTCATTTAGGGGGGCAGGGAGGGGCATTTGCCCCCTGAGTTTGAGATTTATATAGATTTTATCAATAGAGTAGTAGTAAATGAGTGAAAAACGCGAAATTTTACTTATATCGAGGGGTTTTGCCCCCCTCCCCCCCAAGCAAAATCTGAAATGACGCTCCTGATTCGTCCCCAAAACAGAGTGCTTAAATTCTTAGCGAGATTAGCCCTCTCCAATGAGTTTCCACACTGGTTTGCATGTCGTATACATTGCAGGCTTACATCGCTTAGTAGCCCTTGTCCATTCTTTCTAAACAGGATCAGTCTATACAGTATTTTCTTCCACCTTCCGTCATAAATTTATCCTTTCAAGCCACAGAATACATTCATTCACCCTCACAGTTGCCGTTCTTAAAAGGAAAATTATAGTATAATTAAAAGTGCGATTCTGTCATTTTGAAAGAAAATATGCCCCCCCCCAAAAAAAAAACGGGTGCAACCAACGCCCTAAAACCAGCCTGTGGACATCCCTGCCTACTTCAAATAGAAAATAAATTTACATTTTCTGGGCGAGCATTTGAGAGAGAGAGAGAGGGCGAGTATTATTACATCTTGATAAGTATATAGAATTTCATATACACCGACTATTTACTTGGAAATAAAATTCATATAGTTAGCAAGTAATTGTTTTTGTATAAATATAACTACGCAGAGCTGCCATAAATAAATGTTTTGTATTACTCGGGTAAAGGTGCCAGACCTCGACCACTTAACTCATTTTCGCATAATCCTTTAATCGTTGTTCAGACAGCGGAACAACTTAGGATAATACAACTAGCTCACGTGTGTTTCTAAAGTTATATTTCATCTATATTTTACCCAAAACGGAGATAACTTATACCATTTACGTAATATTAGTCGGATAAACACTAATGATTGATTTATTTTTAGTGTTCGACCAGGATCGGATTTAATGTTTCGCCGCCCCTAGGCCCAAAAGAGTTTGGCGATCATCACCCCCCCCCCCCTTCCGTCGAGGAACACAATTTTAACAATACAAAATAATCATATAGAAAAACTTATTTTATAATCGGTTTTGTACAAATTTTAATGCATTTTCACGTTGTGTCCGGTAAAGAAAGATTTGAATTGTTACAAATTCATTTTTTTTTTTTTTAAGTAAATTTACAGAGAATTATTAATTTCAGTTTTACAATAAGAGCTAGCTTAATAATACAAGCAATTCGTTTCGAATTTTCGACTGTACGTAATAGTTTTAATATTGAAACTACCGAAAGTGTCTATAAAATGATCAGAATAACTGTTTGGACTGTTGAAATTTATCTAGAAAGAGATTGGTAAGGTGGTAGATGTCGAGGGTCACATGCGAAAGAGAACTTAGGGAAGGGGGAGAAGCGCATCATATGGACCGGCCTCTATGCAAATATCTACTCCAAGTATAAGGTTAAAATTTCACTCAACTTCGACCAATGATTCAAGCCATATATTTGCAAAATCAATTATTTCTTGGAGAGCTTCATTTTTATTGTTATTATTATGATTATTGAACTTTGACTTTTATGGAGGGCCGCGGTGGCTTAGTGGTAGAGCGTTCACCTCTGGTGCGTAGGGACCCGGGTTCGATCCCAGTCCCCGCCAAGTGGACTTTGTGGTGGACAAACATTGTGTGCGTGGGTTTTCTCGGGGTTCTCCCGTTCCCTCCCACTATTTCATTATCACCGTATCCTTTGGCCTAACCGGCGTAACTGTGGTACGTTAAACTCCAAGATTTCATTTAGAATGAAGGGTTACGAGAGATGACAACTATTCTTAGATGCCTAACAAGATTCCAAAACCTACTTCTCGCTAGTTCTTACCTTTTTTTGTAATATGCATTGAATCCGCAAGTTGTAATGTACTTCTATCATTTCCGATTTCGGTGGAAAGATAAGGATTTGAAAAAAAAAAACGCTTATCTCTATTACAGTTTTCACTTTATAGTCATCAACGTTAGAACCGACGTGGTTGATTTCTGCCATTTTCAGTTTGAATAGAAGGTTAAGGGTGAATGTGAAAACTTTTCTTAGAAAACTAAATCGATTCTTTATTTATTTTATTTTATTTATTTTTTTTTAATTCTATGTAGTTTTTGATCTATGTAGATCAATACTGAGACTGAAAGTTGTAGTAAATTTATATCACTTCCGATTTTAGTACATTGTTAAAGATAGAGATGAAAAGTCTTCTTGGGACGCTGGATCAATTGCAAGAAACCATGTCTCGCTATATGTTACTGTCTTTGCTCTATAGCAGCGTTTCCCAACCTTTTTCAACTTGCGGCACACTACGGGTGTTACTTGGATTCTCGCGGCACACTTATAGATATATTATTTGTAAATATGAAACACAGTGGCATTTTTTATGTGATTATTGATCTTACAGAGAAGAAAGCTCTACCACTGGTTTTTCCCTGTGGTAAATAATTATGCTTATTTTTAATTCTAATTTAAAAATAGAAAACAATTGCAATGAAATATTGGACTCATGTTTTTAAAAATACGCTTTCTTTTTAAAAAACTGTATCCAGCCTTTTACTAAAAAGGAAGACCACTAAATAACGAACGAACAAACAAATCTCTTACTTTTAAAACACAAATGTAGGTAATTTGTCGAAAGGATTGAATATTATTTTAAATTTTCAAGTTACGAAATAGTCTGCAAAAATTAAAAAAACAATAATGGTCATAACAATGATAGCAAATACTTTTTTCAAAATTAGAAATGTACAGAATAGTAACCCGGAATGAAACTTAAAATTGTAGGTTCATAGTAGAGTTTCACAGTAATGTGAAATACAAGTATACATTTTCCCCTACGTTTTACAATTTAATTGCTATAAAATTAATAATTTTGTTTCGATTCCTCGCGGCACACCAGCGGCCCATTCACGGCACACCGGTTGGGAAACGCTGCTCTATAGTAATCCATGTTAAACCGAAAATGGCTAATTTCTACCTCTATCCATGGGTAAATCACCTTCATTAACGACTTTTCGAAATTATTATTTTAGGTATCGATCCCAGGAGACGGAATTCAATAATACTACGCATTTAGTAGTTTGCGTGTGAAGCATAAGTCTTATAGGCGTACGAACTAATACTACAATATTGTAAATCCCACTTGGGTGATCCTGATAAATCGACGTGTGTTTGTCATATTTGGTTGTATTAGGTAGTAATCCTGTGGAACAGAGAACGTTGAAGTATTGAAAGTCTAGGTCGTGTTATATGAATAGTTTTCGTTATGTTGAGAAAGTGATATTGGTATACCTTGATATTGTTAACAAGAAAACTATCCAAATACTGAAAACTATCGAAAAATCGACATCGAAAAATCCCGACATTTCAAACTATCGATTGATACATCGAAATATCGCAAGTCCTACCTACGACCCGTGCACCAAAGGTGCGCGTGCTAGCGGGAACAACTGTGCCCAAACTCACGAAATTGGAGCTCACGAGTTCGGAACTGACGCTCATTCGACCTCAACCTCACGAAGTGAGCGTGAGGTTGAGTGAGTGTGAGGTCAGACTAGTGAGGTGAGCGTGAGGTTAGGTCAAAGTGGTCACCTCTGCACATGAGCTACCACCCGAAATCCAACCCGGTCTCCCGCACCGAAGACGAGTACACTAACTATATAACCACAACGAAGCTCTTTCAACTAACAAGGTATCTGCACTGAAATTATACATACCGCACGCATCTTACAAAAATAGTGTGCTATTACGTCAAACATGTTAAGTCATACAGGATGTCCTAGTTTACCATCATGTTTCCTTTCGTCAGTTTTGTTAATCGACTACTCAAAAATTGATAGGCCAGATGATCGTATCTGATTGTCCTGTAAAATGTCACAGTGACTCATTTAGCCTGATCACGCTACAGTGATATAGTTCTTTAAAAAAAAAAAAAAAGCGTGAACTGCACATTTCAATCGTACTAATGATGTAATATTTACATTCCTCATAATGCTACTAACAGTGCATTCGGAAATGTTAGTCTTTCTTAAATAGCTTAACATCAATCAGTAAAAAAAAATGTTCATCAGAAATTTAAATAGTTTTCGAAACAGTAATTTTCACTTCAATTACAAGAATTACGTACGAAACTATTAAAGAGCATACGCTTTCTCGGATTTCGAGAACATTATCAGGATTAACATTAACGATCTTATACAGAATGAGTGCAAATAATCTTCGGCGCTTTTAACATATGTTCTAAAGTCGCTTACTTCGTAGGTAAAGCTGCAACTGACTGTCGAAAAGCTTTTAAATACATTAAAAGACTACATGAACTTTATCAATGATTACTTTCGTAAATTAACTTATGATAATCATGTAATTAAAATTAACATTACTGATTATAACATGCAACCAATTACTTATTTTATGGAACTAACTTCTGAAATTAGATACAATAAGCTGCCCTAAGAATGGCAAATTGAGAATGGGAAGTAACTACAGGTACGTATGCGTCGTACAATTGATTAAAGTTTAGCATTCCCTTCAGCATCAGGTCTTTGTGAGGCCTGAATCTACAGTTTAAGGTAGGATCTGAACCCCTGCAATGGATTAAAATTTCAAGGCTCTCCCACGTGATTAGAATCGAGAACCCGTGCACCAAAGACAGGTGCGCTTGTCATTAGACCAGCGGGAAGGATTATGCACAAAAAAGTACTGTAATTAATGATATTTCCTTTCTTCATGTTTATATTCATTATTACAAGAGGAGGTTTACACATTTTTCATTATATATGACTAATTATCTCCGAGAGTTGCGAGATGTTATTCATTTTAGAATGAACGTATTTACTGCAGGCCCTAATCAAATGTTTTGAGTGATTATAAGTGGGTCTTCAAAATACTCTTTTCACGCCACTTTTAAAATATACATCATAACCTTTCCATAGCATCTCTTCTTTTAAATGGTATTTCGGATTAGCAATGAAGAAAAATATCTAGAAAAATTATCTGTATATTAAAAAGAACAAATCCTGCTAAATGTTACAGTTAATAAATTTGAAACTATCACGTATTGACATCCCTTACATCCAAATTGCATTGCCAAGATCAATTACCTTGCAGTATTTTAAAACTAAAAAAGAAAAAGACTTGTATTGACTAAAACCTGGATAAATTGAAGAGTTAATTACTGAACAACAGGACTCTTACAGATTCTGATAGTGAAAAAATCCCTGACTACATGAAATCCTTCTTGTAAAGTCTGCTTCTCTCCTACAGCCGACCTACCTCACCAATCTGACAATTTCAGCATTTTATTTATTTATTTACTTTTTTTGTACTGACTAATTTTATTTTCAAATACTTGTATTTCACTATTTTTCTCGTTTTCGGAAGACTCCACAACTGTGTATGAACAGACCTTCGCTCCAGTGTGTTACTGGAATTTACGTCAAGGAAGCCCTTGCTTCTCGATCTCTTTCAGTTCGGTATCAATGGCTAGCTATTTTCCATCTCTTTCCACTTTCAGACGTATCCTCCACTGCTCAAGCCTCTCAGTTGTGTGCCTAACATTCTCTTTTCAGTTTTCTTTCTGTTGTGACCACTCGTCTCTTCCTTCCGATGGTGGAAGTATTCTTCGTAGCGTCTCTGAAGCCTTTTACGTAAAGCAGCATCTTCTGGTGATTTGCACGTGTTCAATACTTCTAGTCTCTTCTATCTGTTGATGAATATATGCTTATCTGTTACAACAGTCTTTTCATGCATATTTTCCCTTAAGAGTAATTTATTGACTGAAAGCCCTCGTTCGACCGTTGCATTTCCATTCGAGAATGACAGCTCAATTTTTATTATTCTCTGTGAATTCTTTGTATTCTTCTGTGCCAACAACAAACTTGCTGTAAGAAGTCCTAATCGTTACAAACCTGGAAGACTTCTTGAAATTCTGCCAGATTCAGTTTGGAGAAAGAGACATTCTTTCCCCGAGTTTTCAGCAAGCACATCATTTGTCAGACATATGAACATACTGTAGAGTGAATGTTGAACCACCTCAGGTCTACACGAGATCTACACATCTTTTCTTGACCTATATGGGGTGAATATTAAACTATCTTGAATCTAACGAAGACAGATTTTTAACTGCTTTATAGTCTGAAGGACTGCTTTGTTCAAGTTTGGTCATCATAGAAGTTCAGATCCAGCAACAGTCGTAAGAACTGCAGTTTCTGTTGTTCCCGGTTTCTGTTCATATTCGTGCGAGAAAATGTCACCAATGTCTTCATATTTGCTCACAATAAGATTTTCTGCTTGTCACATCAACATTTACTATCCCTGTATCTGTACATTTCAGCAGTTCTGGATTCACAAGCGAATCATGAGATATTTTTATAAAAAGGCCTTGTGTCCATCTTAAACATAAATTGAACATAACTTTCTTACAAGGCTGTCTATATTATAAATGAACGAGAAATGTTACAGTTTCGGAAGTGTATCACTTCCTTCTTCAGACTACTATTCCAACTGAAATCATAGATAACGTAACATAATTTGTTATCTATGATTTCAGTTGGAATAGTAGTTTGAAGAAGGAAGTGATACACTTCCGAAACTGTAACATTTCTCGTTAATTTATAATATAGAATATAGACAGCCTTGTAAGAAAGTTATGTTTAATTTACGAATCATGAGATCTTGAAAAGGTTTCCCTACAACATCAGATGAATACGGTTATTTGTGTTGAAGTCTGAAACCTACGCAAGAAGAGCTGATATTCAATGGCTACCATCTTGCAGAAAGCCACTTTGCATTTAATAAATGGATCGCTTACTGCCTTCCTCAGGATTTTATAGGTCTCTTGTTTGGCAGCTTTGCTTGTAGACATTCAATTACACAGTCCCAAATTTACACTGTAAACAAATAACATTTTCCGACTAGTGGACATTACACAACTTCGCTGGAAATGTTGTGCGTCCTCTGATCCCAGAAAGCTTTCCTCGATGTACTGGTGAGTTTCTGAATAAGCACTGCAAGAAGTAGTAGGGTACATTATTTCCAGCCCACCGATACATCGCATAGTCAATGATTCATTATGGCTTTACGTTAACCCATTATTAAATATGATACGGAAGATTACATGTGTTTTTACTTTTAACTTCATTATAACTACACATTCACAACTTTTACACATAAAATATTGTTTCGCGCTTCTAACTATATGTAACAGTCCTGAGAGGAGGATATTATTGTCGAAAAGCTGGCAACTGAGTTCAAAGGGCAAATGTCTCACAGAATACCATTGTTACTGAATGTACAATACAGTTTCAAATACATGGCTTTTGCAGAAATGTCAATTTGTAGTCTAGTCCACAGCTACAAATGTTAAAGTTACCAAGTTTTGTATGAAGAAAAAAGTATTTTTATTGTAAAAATATGTTACTCAAAATGTTTCCTGTCCATGTCATCCGATTTTTCGGATGGTGCCTTCCACCCACTACCATCAAAATTTTATGTCAAATCCGTTACAAACCTTTAAATTGTACACAATTACGGTATTTCTAGGAAACTTCATACACTAATGGGTTAACTGAAAAGCCTCATGAATATGAAAGTCACAAAAGAGAGAGCCCGAAAATGTATGTATGGTGTACCGTACCAATGGACCACCTCATAGGCGTTTTTCTTCGACGAAAACAGACAGGGGAGACATACCTTGAAATGCTTACAAATTTCCTGATGCCCGAACTGGTTAGGTTGGGAATCAAGGATCGCATTCACTACCAGCAAGACGGACTCCCTCCTCCTCCCATTTTGCACAAGTCGTCAGGGACTACCTTGACCGTGAACTACCTGGCAGGTGGATTTGACATAGAGGCCCCACCCCTTGGCCGCCCGATTTCACAACCTGTGATTTTTGGTTATGGGGTCAGGTTAAAACACAGATGTATGTGGAAAAAACAAAGGACTTGCAGGATCTGAAAACTAAGATTAGTGAAGTGATCAATGGCATTTCTGATGACGCCAGACGGAACAGCAATCACGGATTTCGCCGGAGGTTGCAGAAATTTGTGGATGTCAACGGAGCCCTGCTGAAGGTTTGGCGATGTATCTATGTACGATGATACAAAATGTAAGTGTCAATAAACAGACTAACATTTATTTCATTATCATTATTTAGAAAAAGTTATAAGCATTTGTTTTACAGCAAGGACTTTGTAACAGCACTGTATACATCTTCCATGTGAACAAAGACACTTGAATAACAAATTTACCTAGCTGTAACAAAGGCGACCGAAAATCTTGCCCGGTCTTCCTTTATTGTGGTCCTTAAGCTTGATGCTAGAACATTCACTACTTGTGCGCTGCGATTCATTATCTCTTGCTTTCCATTCCACCATTTTTTCAATCGTTCACTAGTATTTATCTTTCTTCCTTCACAGTGCATTTCAACTTTTTATTTATTCATTTTATACCCAACTGTGGCGAAGCTAGAACGAGGCTGGCCATATATTGACCAGAGGGCAGGGAAACCGAGCCGACGATCAGCACTGAGCAAGGCAACAAAGCCTTGCACCGCATATTCACTCGAGCACATGCTAGACAAAGACCTCTCCAACGATGTTGAGGCAGCCAACGCATTTAGAGGTCTCTCTTCGAACCACCTCATGCTTCCACTTCGCTAGCCTATGTCAATATGCGCTAATCTGAGGGCATATTTTTCCCCACGAGTAAAGTGTATATTGTTTGTTTTTAAGTAGAACCTAAGCAGTTTGATATGAACAACTCAGGAGGTACCCAGTTTGATCTGTATTTCCTGTAGTTAAGCTTAAGCACATACGTTAGGTACCGAATTTCTGCAACGACTGTCTGTATGAGAATTACTTATATATGAAACGAACTGAAATTATTTACCTACTAATTAATTGAAACTATTTGGAGCCATACAGTACACATCTAAAACTTTTGTGAGTGGTGACAATGATATTACTCCAACTTATCTCCCAAGTACCAATATAGGGTAACAAGAACATACATCCGTTAATTGAAATACATATACATTGTTTCAGAGGCGCTATGCCTCCCTCATGGGTATCAAGAAACAAAAAAAATGTAAGCTGCCACACGAAGAATTTACCTTGTTCTCCGAAATATAAAAATAGTGGAAAAGAAGTGATTCCTTAGCTTTTCGTACAACTTAGCCATACAAACATATTTAAAAACTACATGAACTTGGCCCAAGTCCAATTTCACCTGACTGTAGATCATTAAGGCTGGGGTAGTAACTCAATAGCTTTGAGTGATGGATTTTTTAATTATAGCTACATTTGTACCTCAAAATGTCAATTATTTGATAAAATTCCATCTGGTATAACTGTGTAAAAAAAGTTTAAAACGATTGAACAAATACATTAATGCTAATGATCATCTAAGGGACTTTTCTTTTTTTAATATGTGTATCTCATTCATTTTGATACTACAGGCAGAAATGTTTATTTCATTTCAGTGATCGATAGAAAGTCTAAGCTCTACACAATGAATAGAAAAGCTAGAGGTAAAGAGCCACTTCCCTCTTGCATTCAGTCTTTCGTGTTTCGAAGAATATGATAACTCTTCAGAAAGGAATTTATGTACAAGCATACTACTTCTACGCACAATATTTTGTTTAATGGATGTTATGATTTTTTCATCTGAGTGCATCCCTCCATGCAAATATCGGGATTTAATTTAGATTACTCCATTTGAGTAGTCTCGTATGACACACACATATTATCTATATGAATTAAGATTTATTATTAGTTCCACTTTATCGATGTTGTGCACTGTATCTTTCAAGGTGTTTTGAGAGGCAAGAGATAGGGGCAGCGTGTTTAGCGTCTCTGCTTAAACTTAATAGAAACTGCAAAAGAGTGAAGTGAGTACAGTCTGAGTTTATTTTTTCTTCAAGTGGCCTAAATCATAATGGTTTGATACAGAATTTGATGACTGAGCTACCGACAGATTCGTCTAAGCTCTGACAGATAGAGTTAATCGAAACCAACATGGTGAACCTACTATTAATGTAGGTTTCGGGACCACAGCCGAGGTTCGAATCTCGTACAGTCTACGGGTGTGTACAAACCATCATGCAATATCAACCCTAAAATTTGACATTGTATAATCATACGAGTATGTCTTATATAGAAAACAATTAAACTTGACTTTATATACTTTACAGCATAAAAAATTCAAGCTATTCAAAAGATGCAAAACAATTTATGTTGTCAACATTACTCAACCTACTGCAACTGAATTTACTCAATCGATTCTGTAATTTCTAGTTATGTTCCATGGTACTGTCCTTTAGGCTAAAGGAGACGAATTAACCCTCCATAGCACGCGTGGTCAATTGTAACATCAAGGCACGCTCACTCGGCAATATTAATTTATAGGCCTAAATCTTAATTTTAATGTGTATTTTGTTTTGAAGTGATATTAAACCATTTCATATTTTCTTTACAACGTTTCTCACAATTGCGCATGTATATTTTACAGCACAAACTCTTTTAACAGTTCTAAGAAAACTAAAATTTCTCTATCTGCGGAGTGTGACTCCGCGGTGCGTGCGACGGCGGGTTAATGATATGATTGGTGGCATGAGAATACACGAGGATGAACCCCGAGAAAAGCCACGGACATGATGTCCACCGCAAATTCATGTGCGCGGAGATCAAACCAGGAATCAGTCGCACCAGAAGTGAGTCAGTCATCATTCTTCCCTCTCAATCGATTCTGGAAAAGTTATTTGGTTACATACATATTAACGTACATACATAGGGGTGTAATTTGAAATTAAAACAAAAACTGAAAGTATTGGAGAGGCTTGAGGCATGCTTTCAGGTCTTATCCTAAACCAATGGAAAATCTCAACCTTTACCTTATCACAGGAAAATGAGGGCAACGTCTTAGGCGCAGGGTTGGCTGGTTTAAACCAAGGTGGTTTAAACCAAGGTTTAAACCAGCTGGTTTTTTCAAAAAAACCAACTGGTTTAAACCAAAAAACAAAAAAATGTTCGTAATAGTGTAAGTGTTTGAAAAATCTTGATGAACACACATTTGTGGGTTATCACGTTTCACTCCCGTATATTATTCGTATTATATTCAGACCTAAATTCCCCATTCATTACTCAAAAAGATTATACTACAAAAGCAACTTTTTTTTTTTTACAAGTTTATAAATGTTTATTTTGTGATTTTTTTTGTAGTTGTTATTATTATGTAATTGCAATCGAAGAAAAATTCTAAATATTGTTTCGTTTCAATGTTCACTATTGATAAAATACATCGAAAATGCCGTACTTTTGTGTGTGTGTGTGGGGGGGGGGGTCATACAGACCCCACGAGAGGCATTTAGTGAAATAAGTATCTTTGGTATCTATTTATGTATAAATGAGTCTGAGCCAAAGTGGACTCAAATAATTCGTATCTTTATTCACTTTTCTTATTGATATGTAGATTAAGTCGTCGTATTTCTTTAATTTGGACCAATAAAAGTCGTTGTTAACTAACTTGAACTAAAGTAGTTCTTCTGTACTCCGTAGTACTTTGAAATTGTTCATATGTAATTCTGTGTAATGGTTTCACTTGTGCAACTGTTTATCTTTTTGTCCTTCTGAAATGACTCTTGACAGTTATATTAAGAGGCATGTAAAGATCAGTACAACGTATTTTTTTTATCAGGACTCCTTCGTGAGTGAGTCGGCAGACGTATCGCATTTGTGGCCAATTAGTCCTGGTTCCGAGTTCAAATGGAGGACAATTTCTCTCGGATGTAACTCGAGAAGCGGTTTTTATTCCGCTTTAAGCTTATGTGGCCCCTTCCAGCATAACCCGGTTGTTGCATAATAACATCTAGGCGAAACAAACTTATTTCTGTCCATATATGATATGAATATATAAAGCAAATCATTTAAACCATAAAAACCTGGTTTAAACCAAAAAAACCGGTTTTTTGGGTTTTTTAAATAAAAACCATGGTTTTTGCCAACCCTGCTTAGGCGGCTAACGTAGGTGTGAACGACAGACTCCCGTGATAAGTCAACTTCTACCAGGTGACAACGGCCTCCACGGAGGGCGGATGAGTGGGTACAGGTCAGGGCACGTTCCTGTCCTCAGGAGGGAAAATTGTCTTAAAAGGCGGATGAACCACAAGGTAGTTAGCGAAATGTAGATGTGGAAAGGAAACTGGCATAATACCACTATCTTTTTCTCAAAAGGAGGAACGGAGGAGGAGAATAAATATAATGATGGTTCTTCCTGGGTGTTTTTTTTTTTAAGTCCCCCGTTCAGATCTGCGGGTGGGGACCAGGGTTTGCCCAAGTGGGCCCAGCCCGAAAAAACCCGGTGGGTTTTTTCGGGTTGGACCCACCTGAAGAAACCCACTTTAAAACCCACCTGGGTTTTTGACCTATTTGTTAGTATATTATTGGTACAACTAAGGTGATCACATTGTAAGTGATTTTCATCAGATTTTAGACTTTCCTTGGGCGAATTAGACGCTTTCACGTTAAGGTACACAACAACATTCAACATACGACCTTCAAGTTCTGAATGCATTGAATGAATTAGAAAAAAAAAAAAAAAAAACTTAGCTTGAGATAGTTATAGAACAAATTAATGTATGGATTATGCTGAAAGCCTATTTGAAGTACAATAAGCAATTTTGTACTTTAGAAAATATTTTCCGTGAATAGTGTGCTCGTCGACTCGGCGACACCGAGGGACGTTATCACTTATACGTTTGACGGATTTAAGGTCATGGGTGCCGGTACTAATAGTACATATGTAAATACATTCGTAAAACTATTAGTATTATTTCTTACCTTTGATGTAAAACACAAGTTTCTTCAACTAAAATTTGGTTTTCCAATAATAACAGTTCAGTTCAGTCATTTGTTGCTACTTTTCAAATAATTATTCTGTAGAATCAATACTAGCAATAACGTAAATATTCTTGTCAAATTTACGAAGCTTAATGCTCGGAGTTCCGAAGACTAGGTAACGCTTACTATTTCAAGTGCTGAGTTCAAATTTCCGTACTAGTGGAAGTTTTGATGTACACGCCGTGAAAAAAGTGCTCGGGAAATTAAACGCAGAAGGATCGGAAATGAATACTTCAACAATAAAACTATTTATTTTACGCTTAAGCCTGCCATACGTCCCGTTTTTGGGCCCGAGTGTCCCGCATCCCCGTAAATTTAGTCGGGACAGGGAAATGTCCCGTTTTTAACTCCGTTCCATTTCTGCTATCAATATCAGCTTATTCGAAAAGTGAAAAACAAAAAAAATTCTGACATTGGCTGGAAATCCTGTAATTAGTGAATGAACAGTACGTGTTGCATGTAACAGTTTCGAGGAAGTTATTACATAACCCTGTTCGACTTGATAGGGAGCGAAATTTGCAATGCTACTTTTTCCATAGCACTTTATGGGAACTCGGATACTCTCCGGAACATTAAAAAAAATAATAAATAAATAATAATAACAATAATAATAATAATAAATAAGAAAATAAAAAATAAATAAATAAATGGCGTTGAGTGTTTCTACATTTACAAACACAGGGAAGATGACTGACCTTTTCTCCAGCAACACATTAGATAAGTTAACAAGAATTATAATCTTTTTCAGAGGCTAGGGGCACAGAATTGTGCTTTGGTCCAGGTCTTAGAAAAATGTAAATCTGGTCCTGACAATTACACACGACACAAGGAGAAAAATCAGCTTTTCATCAGATTAAACTGACGAACGTAATTTTGGCAAATACAGCCATGTAAATAAATATTGCTAAACGCGCGAAGAATATTGAAGGTAGATTGTACCGCTCATTTAAATAATCTGCATATTGTTTTCCCGTAAAGCATTTTTATAGCACATCTTAAGTTTTTAGGCATTTTCAGTCCGTACAATTAATTGCAGGGTACGAAGAGAAAAGCAGCTGCTGCTTAGTGAACTTTCACCTATTATATTCTTGAAAAAAAAAAAAAAAAATTAAATGAAATGAAATGAAATCTTTTAGTTTTAGTCTCACGGTTATGTCTGCTATGCTCAAGGTGACGGTGATGATGAGAAATGAATGAAATGACAGAATGAAGAAAGTGGGAGGTAATATAAGAATCTCGAGAAAACCCACGCACAAGGTGTTTGTTTACCACAAAGCTCACTTGGCGCGAGCTGGGATCGAACTAGGGACCCCATGCATCAGAGGTGAACGCTCTACCACTCACCACCGCGGCCTATTATACTTTTGTTCACAACCAGACTACAGTTCATTGCATTGTGTTGGAAAGTTAAGGGGAAGATCTGAGGTGTCCCGTATTCTCATGGAGAAAATATGGGAGGTTTGTTTACGCTGGAAGATGTCAATTTCATACAAGACATTTTGAAACATTTATTTATTTCATATAACATGAATTGTATCTTTGTTTTAAATTAATAGACCCCTTTTGGCATTCATATTTGGCGAACATCAGTCAGGCTTCTGGATGACTTGATCTACATTTGTTCGTTTGTCTGCCGAGCTCCTTCATGGCTAAGCGGTTAGTGTACGCGTCTTCGGCGTGGGAGACTCGGGTTTGCTTCCCGGAGGAAGCTCATGTGGTTCGGCTTCCATGTTAATTAGGAGGTCCCGTCTCGTATAGCCTCGCTGCTGAAAGGGACGTTAACACAAAATCAACTCAACTCGTTTGTCTGCCTCTACCACACACACTACAGGGTATAACTTTCGGCCTTTTAGGTTAAAATTTTCAAAGTACAAGTACGAGATACTCTAAATTTCCTGTATAGATTTTGGCGGCATACCAACGTAAAATATCATAATGGCGGCCATTTTTTTCAAAACAGCGAGTATCCACGCTACAAAGCGCAATTTTCAGTCTTTTAAGTTGAAATTTCGACGACGGTGGAAGCACGAGATATTCTAAATTTGCTGTATAGATTTTCTCCGAAATCGAATGTAAAAATTTCAAAATGGCGGCTATTTTTTCAAAACAGCAGTGAGTAGAAAATTGTTGCAAGTTGTGACAATGACAATCTTGAAATATAAATCACATTTTAACACTTTTACCCCAAAGACATTGAAATATTTCGAAAAAATCCGATTAAACCCGAAAAAACCCAATTAAACCCGAAAAAACCCATATGGGTCCAGGTGGGTTGGGCTTTTTCAAAAATCCCGGGTTTTTTCAAACCCTGGTGGGGACTATTCCGGGAAGAATCATCAGAGGAGAAAATAACTTTCATTTCAATGTAGGAACCTAGAACGTACAAACTTTACAACGTGCGTGTAAACTTGAAAATTCAGAAGTGGAAATGGATAAATGTAAAGTGAACATAGTGGGCTTCAGTGAGGTACGATCGACAGGAAGAGGTGAGATAGTATCGGGGAAATTACACAATATTCTATTAGGGTGGCGTTAAGGCCAAGAATCGTCTAACCAAAGTGCTGTAGAGCCCGTTTGATGTTTATAAAAGTTAAGTGTAAAACTAGTGAATATTCTGACAATACATGTGTATATGCTTACAACCGACCATGGTGATAATGTACTAGAAGCCATATATATATATATATATATATATATATATATATATATATATATATATATATATGAGATTAAGTACCCTATTGCATCAGGAGGAAAAAGGTACGGTCAACGCACTAGTAGTGGGAAACTCCAACAGCATAGTACGAAAAGGAGCTGCAAGTAAGGTGATGAGCCCATTTGGACTAGGTACAAGAAACGCAGGGACCAGATGCTGATCGACTTCTATAGGCAACATGGTATGATTGTGACGAATGCGTGGCTTAAGAAACGATACCGTGCTGTACATGTGGAAAGTCAAGTAGATACACAATATCAAATCTATTACATTTTTGTCAAGCAACGTTTCAGGAACAGTGTACGAGCCGTGAAGACACTACCGGGAGTGGACACTTGATTCGGATCACAATCTCCTATGCCGGAAGTGCAAATCTGGTTGAAATCAAGAAAAATGAGACGAGAAATCGAAAATGGAACTCAAGAGCGACAAAAAAGTGTGAACAATGATGCAAAAGAAGAGATTGAAAAATGAAATGAAATATTTCAGTTTAACGTCCCCACGAGTACGGCCTTTAGGCTAAGGGAAACTGAATAAGGCAAGTGAATGAGAGAACTGGTGGAATGAGAATGTGAGGAAACGGGAGTACCTCAAGAAAAATAACGGACAGTGTCCACCACAAACTTACTTAGCTGGGAATCGAACCAGGGACCCATGCACCAGAGATAAGCAATCTAAAACTGAGCTACCATGTCCCCCCCCCCCAAGAGATTGAAAAAAAATCTGTGCAATGGGCGATATGGTAGGCAATGTAGAAAGTAGTTGGGGAAAGTTAAACAGATTCTACTACACACATTCGACAATAACTAGCACGATGGAGAGAGAGAAAAAAAAACGGATCACTGAAGTCATGCTTAAGATGAAAGAAAGCAAAAGAGCGGACACTACAGACATCAAAGAATACAGAAGGCTGAATAGTGAATTGAGAAGATGAACAAAACCAAAGTAAAGTATGTGGAACAGATATGTGAGGAAATAACGGAACTTCAATGGCGCGGCAGTTATGAGGTGATCTATCAGAAAGCACAATTAGCTTCTATCGGAAAGCTAACAAAAGTATACGCACGTTTGGATTCAAAAATCAACAAGGACATACTGGTCAAAGAACCCTCTTAATTAAGAGAAATACATAAAAGATCTGTACGAGCCGAAGAACCGCCGCAAAGATATTGGGATCGAAGTAACGGAAGATGTGGATGATGAAAAACTACTCAGTATATTGAAAAGTAGTATAAACCATCAAAGACGTGCAAAGGAAGAAGAGCACTGGAAACTATGACATACCAGTAGATTTACTCAAGAGATTAGGAGACAATGCAACGAAAGTACTGACTTCACTTATTAACAAAATCGCCTGAATAGAGAATGGTCGAGGATTTCCTTTGTGTTACAATGGGTCTTATGAATAAAGTGGAGCAAGGTGAGCATGCTCCAGTATTTGTGGAGTTTACTCCTTTTGGTATGAATAAAGAGGAGCAAAGAGAGCATGCTCAGGGAGAGGTTACTCAGTGCTGGAGCATGGTCTGAAAACTATCGAGCATGCTCACATTTCATATGAATAAAAAACTAGTTCGTGCTCGCAGTTCGGAGTACTGTCTCCAAAAATTTGGAGTCACCTCATTAGCTGACTCAAGCCGTGCAGTGAAGGTGTGTTGTGAAAATGGCTTCATTCATGAATTTACAACGACGCAAAATATACAAGGAGCGCAGAAACACGTAGGAAGTGGACTATAAAACTCTGTATCGCTTTGATCAAGAAAACGTGAAGTGGTTAAGTGATTATTTCCTAGGTACAACAAATGAAACTACAGGCGGGGCACTTACTAACGAACAGAGAATGCGAATTTTTTTTAGATATTTGAGTGATCCAGGGTTTCAAAGTGGGGTAGGGGAGGATATAGGTGTGGATCAGAGTACGGTGTCCGTGACATTTGCAAATGTTCTAGACAAAATAATCGAAAAGGCTCCCCTGTGGATAAAGTTCCCAACAACTGTTGCTGAACAGCAGGCAGAAATGAATAAGTGGCGCCAAAAATACAATTTTCTCTTTGCCATCGGGGTCATCGATTGCACACATGTGGAAATTAAACGACCTCATGTACACATGGAGGAGTACATAAATCGTAAAGGACGTTTCACCTTGAATGTTCAAGCCACTTGTAATTGTAACGAGGAATTCACGAGCGTTGATGCTTCCTGGCCAGGTTCGGTGCACGACTCCCGAATATGGATGAATTCAGCTGTTCGTGTGGTCATGACAGAAAACAGGTCAGGAGCCTTGCTTCTGGGCGATTCTGGATACACCATTGCTCCTTGGCTTATGACTCCTTTCCAAAATCCAGCTACAGAAGGAGAAAGAGAATTCAACAACTGCTTCAAAGGAGAACGAGTTATAATAGAAAGATGCTTCGTCAAGTCAAGCAGCAATTCCCTATACTGGAAAATAAAATACGATTGGCGACCAACAAAAGTGCCTTCGGTGATTCTAGCCTGTTTTGTCCTTCATAATGTGGCTAAATATCTGAAAGACGGCGAGTTTTACATTGTTGAGAGAGCGTTTGAAGACTATGACGACATGGAAGAGGATAACGAGGGCATCCCGCGCGTGAGACATGGGCAACAAAGGAGAAATGAAATTGCCAGGATGATAGTTGGTCATTAAAGTGTAAGAACTTTCATGAAAAGTACAGTTTATTTACAAAGTACAGTTTGTCAAATACTTGATATAAAATATTCATGTTATACTACAGACCTAGTAATCCTTATAAATCTTATAGCATCTATTGGTTTTATAGAAAAGTTCAACACAAATTTCTTGAAATAAATGTCTTTTTTTTTTTTTATTTATGTCTGTTGACACTTCTTAAAATAAATGACGATACATACTATTCTTTTAAAAATAATATAGCAGAAATAAGTGCAGTTGCAGACTGCTTGCTTCGTCGTCCCAGCGCGGAGTGGAGCAACCTCTATGAGCATGCTCGGCTTCTGCAAGAGTAAGCTCTCAAAACTATTGATAGTTTTTATTTATACGAAATTTTTAGAGTTTGCTCACGAATAGAGCATGCTCATTTCAAGTGAGCAGAGTCTAGGCTCCATTTTATTCATACCACCCAATGACTGCGTTACCCAAGCAAGCAAAGAAGTGCAGCGATCACAGAACCATTAGCTTTATTTTCCACACTGAAAAGATTATTGCGTGCATACTGAAAAGGTGGCTGGAAAGTAAGGTAGAAATGTTGGAGGAAGATAAATCTGGATTTCGAAAAGGAACAGATACTACTGAGTTGATGAAAATTATATCAGAACGAGTTCTTGACGTAGAGAGAGAGAGAATTGTGTTTTATGCTTCATCAACTGGTAAAACGGTTTCGACCGGGTCAATCGGATCATACTTCTAAAAATACTTAAAAGAAATTGGGGTCAATTGGAGAGACCGACGACTTATTCGCAAGCTGCATATAAGATGAGTCAAGGTGCACTTGAATCAAGGAGAAACCAATAGTGTGGAGATTAAAAGACAAATCAGACAAGGGTGTAGCGTGTCGCCCCAATTATTCAACATTTACAGTGAATATTTAACGAAGGAAGTATTAAGAGTAATCGGGTATTTCAAGATTGGAGGGTAGATCACTAACAAGATCAGGTATGCAGATGACACGGCTATTATAAAACATAACCAAAAAAAAGTTATTGCCGTTTTTGTTGTTCTATTAATCACTAACTCACAGAGAGGAAACGAAATGACGCACGTGTCTGCGAAGTGATTGAGAATTAGTTTGATCATCGACATTCAGTGATACAGGCACGTTGCGCACATACAACAGTCATAGTTCGTCCAGTGTCGAAGAGAAATGGAGGTATCGAAGTAGCTTATTCGTGTGTGTGTGTTGTATGATTTTAAAGTAGCCCTGTCTGCTGCCGCATATGCCAGGTATTTGGGGAGAATGCCATGAATGAACACACGGCCACAAAATTGGTTCCAGAAATTCTGCTCGGGAGATGTGAGCCTTTCGGATGAATTCTGCAGTGAACGACCACATATGCTGGATGACAAGCCCCTGAAAGCAGCCATCGAGAACACTGGTGTAACGTGTGATGAACTTGTAGAATGGTTCCATGTTTTCGCTCAGTGAGACCGCACCTGCATGGGACAGGGAAGTTATACAAGTTAAGCAAGTGGATACCCCATACATTGTCGGAAGCCAACAAAGAACGAGTGACAGCCTGTGTGTCCTTGCTCACTCGCACCTGAACACACCCATTTTTGATCGCTTGCTCACTTGTGACGAAAAGTGGGCCCTCTATGATATTCCCATGCGTATACGTGACCCTGTTCCTCACATCTCAACATCACCTCTGCAGCCACGAAAGGTTATGCCCTTTGTATGGTGGAAGTGTCGGCAAGTGGTGCATTAAGAGCTCTTCCACCTGGTCACACCATCACTGCATACTTCTACCCTCAGCAGCTGCAAAGGGTGCACCGTGCATTGCGGTAGAAAGAACCGGCATTGGTGAATCGCAGAACGCACTCAGACTTCTCTGCATCCACGACAGCCGTTTTATCATCAGGGTATTGTGCAGCTGCAGGAACTTTGGCAAAAGGTGTTAAGATGCCGATAGAGATTACTTCGAAACCTGAAAGTATGTACCGCCCACTGTATTGCTCTTTGTTTAAATCCTGCTCTGGAACGGCAAGAATTCTTTTAGTTACCTTGTAGCTAGAAGCGAAGAATAAATGACTGGCAAAACAGTTAACATCAGGAAACTATATAAAATAGAAATCAACATCAAAAACTCGAAAGTCATGAGAATACCCCATGGGAACGCCTGTCTTTTACGCTAACGTGTCGATGGCCAACCCCATTTCAAACAGTAACTTCATTCACTTACGTTGTGGGACCAGGTAAATGGCAACGTTGCATTTTCATTTAACATTGGGCGCATAAAGAGTGTACAGCCCAAACAGCTCGTCCGATTTAAAAAATTCCTTTTCTTTAGATTGAAAATATATTTAGAGACGATTTCCTATCTTACACTTTGTTGTACTTCCTATAATAAAAGAGTTACCCTATGTTAGGGGACTTTTGAGACACCCTGTATATGTATATTCCCCTTTCCCTTCCTTAAGTCGCACCGTCAAAGAGAAATAAAAACCATCTCAGACCCGAACCTCATCTATGTTGAAAATTTGATCGAGATCGGTCGGGTGATTCAAGAGTTATTATGTCACAAACATAGTCCCTTTCCTTTTGTTTATACAGATAGATTGTATAGTTCAGAGACTTGGACATTACGGAACGTCAAAGAAGAAATTTTAGAAAGCTTCGAAATGTGGTGTTTGGGCAATGTTTTAAAACAGATAGGAGAAAAGAGGACACTTTTAAAAAGCATCCTTAGTAGGAAAGACAATCGGAGTGACACATATTGCCAATACATTGTGATCTGGTAGAAGGGAAGATGGAAGGAACGCAAGAAATAGGAAGAACACAACTGATCCGGATTGAAAAATAGAAGAAAATATTGGTAGTTACAAGAGGAAGATGAAGATCGAGAACCGTGAGAAACATTTCCCGGCCCAAATCTAAAAAACACCCAGGACCTGCCAAAAGGCAGAATACTTATTATAAACGAGCTTAGTTTCCCGTATATTTATAGTATTCATTAACTTCTAATATAGAAAAAGTATTTTCATGATACACTGAAACAAATATGCATTCAATTTCCACTGTTTCTAAAGCAAACTAGTAACACATTCGGTCATTCATTTTCAGCACAAAGACTTAGACAGATTATTAAAAGTAGACAATCATCAAGTTTATATCAAGAATCCAACTATGACATTCCGTGCCGAAGACGTGTTTGCAAATCATATATCCACAAGAAAGTTTCAAAATATGCATGATATTTCTAAAGTATCAGGAACCGAATTTACTGAAACCCCGTTACTGTTGTCCGCTTTAAATCTACCCTACATGTCTTGACAATTCTGTACTTATTATTTTATAATTGAGTTACAAGTGTATTGCTATGGCTTTGCATGTTTTCACATTAATAAAGTGTTAATTTTTACTTTTACAATAATTTGAATATGAGCATCGCAAACAGTGATTCGATATTCCTGATGCTGTGGACTCTGTTCTTGAAGAATATGCCATATTTGTGTATGGGGGCGAGAAGCAGAACAAATCCGTCCCACTTCCCTCGTGTTGAGTTCGTGAGCCAGCACAGAGCTTCGGTCCACCTTATTTCCTTTTCCCCTGCAACGACGCGTGCCAACTGTAAATTCATTTTCAGTCACGTAAAATGTGTGATTACATTGTATATAAGGCCAGATGTTTAACGGGCTGTTCTGTGAGGCAGGCGACCGCTAGAAAAAGCCAAGCCAGAACACGAAAAAGGAGTAACATCCAACACTAGGTATTAATAGATTTGCAAACTCCATATTAAAATAACTTCTTTTGTTCGGTCGTTCCTCATTCGTATATAGGAATAAATGTGACTGACTACATTACATCGCGCCTGTACTAGAAGAGAATCGCAAATGATACGTCACGCCATGAAAGATTTCAAACACAACGTGGTTTTCAAAATAGCGAACGACTTACCCGCAAAATAGCGAAAATGAAACTGTTCGTAACAAAGATAAATTTATTGACACCTTCAAACATAGTTACGCTGGTACTGCAGAAACTGGATATTCTTATGACAACAGAACTACGGTAAAGGAAAGTTTCAACAATTGCATGATATACTCAATCCATTCTACAAAACGACTCAACGTCAGAATTATTAAAATGACTGAAAAATGTAAGGGGGATTAAGAGAATTCCACCGGAAGAGCTTCCCTAAAAGACATTACGAAAGGATTGAAAGCAAAAAGCATGCTAACATTGTGGAAAATCTGTGTACACTTGAAACTGTACACAAACAGTTTCATTATTATCCTATTCAAGCAATATTACTACGGCTCGGATTTTCGGTACACCACCAATCTCATAGTATTTGCCGAAACTACGTTTTCAAGTTAGCCCGTGACTGGGGAACCAAATTCCAAATTTTTGTCCACCTAATTCCACCAAAAACAACCTTCTCCATCCAATCAAATTCTCACCAAATTTTAAATTATCGTACGCTATTCGTACACACTGTACGGATGTAGGTCTCAGTTCTTTCTCGTTCCCCGTCAGTATTTTTGTCGATTTATGGAGTCCTTACATTACCTTTCACAACAAATGGAATTTTATCTAAATTTTGTCACAATATAGTGGAAAAATTATCAACACGTTAAGGAACGCATGAGGTATAAAAATGAAAAAGTTCCGCGACCTCTCTTAGACTGAAGAATATTTAACGTGTATTCTTTTTTATTAACTTTTTAAATAAAATTAGACTTCCTTGAAAAACTTCATCCGTCAAAGGCAGAATTTAAATGATCCTCAAACGAATGGCATTTAGTATCTCCTCCAAACCCATCAACCGCTCCAGAGACTGTACTGTGACTTATGGTGAGCCGTTGTAAATACCTCGTTATGCGTATACCATAGTCACTGACACGCCTTCTCCCTACAGACGCACTCCCTCGTCATTGATTGCTTCCCCTTCTGCTGCGCTCCTACGCTGACTCGGTTAGATTTCATTTGAACTTTCTAGTGGCCACCTAGCAAAAGTTGGTTTGGCGTTTTATGCACTATAGTTTTTTCTGCCATATATATTTAAACCCGTGACTACATGAGAGTTACAAATGACAAACAATAATCACTACAGAGTGAGCCAGTGTCTACCAAGTGATTTGGGGGCAATCTGAATACCCTCCTCAAACTTACTGCTGAAGAAGGCACCGTCAAGGAACTGACTGAAGTTCATAGTTAAAAAAAAAGGTCGAAGGCATAACAAAGTTTAGAGACTATTTCCAAGCAGGAACAATGAACATACTTCAAGCTAAAAAGGATAGTCTGCAGGCATCAGCACAACTCAGACGTATAGTTTGGAGAAAACTTCGAATCTTGGAAATTACGAAACCGTGAAAACAAAGTATGCTCCGTTGGTGTATGTAGACGTTAAGAGTTTTTTCTCGTAGTACAAAGTACTCCTGGCAAAACTAGGAAATCTAACACTTTCAACATTGAGAATATGAGGTTGCTTTTTTCTTTCTTTTCTTTCCTTTCACGCCTTCAAATCACCAGTCAAACTGTGATATTCATTTACATTTTTCGATGGTCAATTAAAAACATTTTTCAACTGACGAAATAATTGAACATACAGAATTTCGTACAAAAATATTAAAATTGTATTTGTGAGTAGCATACATATTAAATATGAGTGTTTTCTTCAAGCTTTCCACCCACCAAAAACCTTAGCTCTAATTATTATGTCTCAAAAAGATTTTCCTCGGAATATAATAGTATGATGAAAGTGAGAAGGAAAAATCTCAAAAAGTGAAAAAACCAACAACTTTGTTTCTCAAGCGAGGACAGGATGAAAACTGCATGTTCAGAATGAAGTGAAGCACACGAAAATCTAACCATTTGAAGAAAGTAACTGTACCCTATTTGGAGGGAGGAGAGAGTTTTAACTTGTGCTTGCGGATATTTTTTCGCAGAGCTGTAAGTGACGGAATGAATCGTAGACACTGGTCCGATTCCTGCACTGACGCTTGATTTAAATACCGGTAACGGAAAGTAATTTCTCACAAGGCAGGGGCGGATCCAGGACTGACTTCTGGGGAAGGGGCGGTGAAAGATTGTTTTCTCTCACCGGGATTTTGCAGTACTGGATCCTGTGCCGCTGGAAGGAGGGTTAGAGTTGCCTTGAATCATGTACTTTACTTCTAAGTAACTACTGGCCACATCTGAACCAAATTTGGTTGTCAAGTAGCCCATCGTCTGAGGGATAAAGATCGATATATTTGGTGGCCGAGCTCGGCCAGAGACAGGTTCGGCTCGGCAACAGAGGCTGGGGCATGAGTGTTCGGTTGGCAAAAGTGCACCTCGAGCAGAACATTCATAGCAACCGATACATAACCTAACCTATTACGTACAAATAACAGTGTTTCTATTCCTCAAATGCCAAATTCCGTGACAAAAATCACTTGTTATGCTCAAAGTGCACTCTTACCGTTCGGTTCACTTCAGCTTGCTACTTCATTCTAATTTCGTTTATTGATCTAATTATTAACAAAATATACTCAAGCATTCAACCCAACTAATTCTTAAGTTTTAAGAACTCAGACATATATAATATTAAAGTTCTCGCACATCATTCAATGGTACTTGGTCGTTGAGAATATCTTATTAAAAGTACACGTAAATCATGTTGCACATTACATCGAAACCTCCCAGTACGCCTCTACTTGTAGACTTAGAAAAAAAAAATCCAAATTCAAAAATAAAAAAAATCCAAGAATAACGTTAAAAGGCAAAGTGTTTGAATGTTACGCAAAGTCTTCTAGCAGCGATATGAACAAGTGAGCTTCTCGTATACCGCTCATGAACGTTCAACGTAATTCATAAACGAACTTTACGCTTTTTACGCCCAAGGCTTATATATCATAAATGATTATAGTAAACCTGTAATAACTTCAGTTCCACACATATGACCAATTTACGGACTAGACCCAATTGCAAATAGTTGTTCAAAATAATACTAAACTGCCATTCACTGTTACTTGTCAGTAACTCTTACTATTCAGCCAGTTTTCCCTTGTATCAACATCTAATGAAAAAGTAACTTCGAAAAAAAGTACAAAGGCAACGTTAAAGACTTGAATCTACAAGTACAAAAAAAAAAAAAAAAAGAAAAAAAAATGTGATACAGTTTTACTATACGAATCCACATAGATTGCAAAATGTACAGAAAAATTTCAGCAAGTTCTTAATTTGTCCATTTCATGTCGAGAACATAACCCAACCAACCTCTGCGGGCCTTCTACCCCGTTTTTATTACTACTACTTATACTATGGATCCGTATTGTAAAATTGCACGAAAACTGCCATATCACTATAGAATCACTGAGTAAAACCACCAGTCAAGGTTAATTAAAAAAAAAAAAAAAAACAGAAAATGCTAATTGATTGAAGAAATGCTACTAAAAGTTTTCGACACTTAACAAAAAAAAAAAAAATGTTTACGAAATGCACAAATTGACTCGAAAGTCAGTAGAAACTGCCCACAATTACTCTGCACAATTCTTTTCAAAATAAAACTTAAAAAAAAAGCACCTGCTGGAACAGACCTAACATTCACCATCAGCAAAATATTACACATTACCCAATTCTTCAAATACACCTTTAAGTACTCAATTATACTGACTCTTCTTCAAATAATACACTCAGACAACATAAATGCATACAACATTTGATGCTAATATAGATTAACATACCACATTTAGTCTTGATTTTAGTTCGTGAGAAAAATTATGGTTTCAGTACTCCTGCTAGGCACTAATGTTGTAGTAAATATTTTCTTAGGACATGTCTAGCAATGAACATGCACTGTATTTAGTAAATAACTTCTTATATACTTCTAGGGTTGTATATCTACTTAATTTCACACGCACTGTTAAGAACGAATACGAAAATGGCGACTTCCCATTTCACTCCTCTTGGATTCTCAAGATCACAAGATGGATTCTTCGTAAATATTAGTATTAAAGCTTTCTTAGACATTACCAATATATACAATATATTCCATATTAACGAAAGGCGATTATATTAATACATACCCTTCGTTTAAAATCATAAATAAACTCAGTTTCTTGTTTCTTTTCACTGATGACAAGGCATTCCTCCACACTACACCGAAAGAACGTTTTCATGTGACTGTATTCTGCGTCGTGATTGGACGATGCGTACAGCTGTTTTGTAAGGAATGGCTATGTAGATAGTCCTTATAATTTTAGAAAATTGTAAATACAGACATAAATAACCATAAAATATCCAAAGTCGAAGCTATTTACGTGAAGTTGAGAATCTCATTTAATGATTACTACTTTTAAAAAATAGTTTCAAGTGTAACTATCCTTTTATGACGTCACGTCATTAGGTACCACGCAGGATAAGGTAGGCCGTAGAGTGATTATAATACTCACTCTACGAGGTAGGCCTTGCATTCACTAATGCGTTTCTCAGAAACGTTCTGTAAATGATATCATTGTACAGTACGTACGAGGAAAAGACGTAGTGCTTAATACTTATACATGTTTGCGATAAAATCAAAATATACAATAAAATTGTTTACTCTCTTTAATGCGTTATGATTACACAACATAAACGAAGACATTCAAGAATTAGCTGTCGAAGATTTATCAACCAAGTGCAAATAGTGACCTTCAGCGTGGTTTTGAATGCTGAAACAAGTAGGAAGAGCCCGTACAATTTTATTCAGAAGAATTTAAATAACCATATTTATGAGGGCTAAAGCACTATTTTGGCAGGGACAACTTAAAGAGCTTAAGACACCTGAACAAGTTATCTTTCTGCAACCTCTCCACATCCATGTAATAGTTAATTCGCTCGAGATTTAACAATATCTCTAGTAGATATGTTATCCGAGTCATATATTAAAGGATACATCATCACTCAGCAGTAAATATTTCTCTTGAATTTATTCAATTAGGCAGAGCACACCAAACCTTCCTGTTACCTTGAGGTTAGTTTATAATTAACAAAATATTGAAATAGCATTAATTCGCAACTAGACACGTACCTAGTCCGATTTCCCAGAGGGTGTAGAAATGAGTACTGAGATTTAATGTCAAAGACATCCTGATACACCACCAAACTTCTAATTTATTTATTGCTAGCTCAAAGTTCAAATGCCCGTTCTTCGCACGGGATGAATAGTTCAGGTCCGCAACTAGAGTTTGTGTCAACTGGGGCAAACGCGAAGTTCGGCGCATCTCAATGTTAGACTTAACAAACTATGCTGTGCATCAGTGTCAGCCGCGTCGAAAGTTGTAACTAGCTTTGTCCGTCTGTCTCTCGACAGGTACCAGAATAAGACCGATAAAGAGGTATCGAGTTTTTTTTTTTTTTTTTTTTTTTTATCGATTCAGAGTCCCAAGAATAGGTTCTGTTTCCTCCGTTAATGTTTTATTCAAACTGGAAGTCGTTCAAACTAACCATTTTCGGTTTCAACATTTATCGCCATAGAACAAAAACGGCAATAGATTACCAGAAGTGGTTCTTTGCAAACGATTCAGCGTCCCAAAGCAACGTACCATAAACATATCAACACTCCACCAAAACCGGAAGTGGTTCAAATTTACTACGACTTCCGATTTCAATACTAATCTCCAGAGCAAAACCTGTAAGAGATGCTGAGATTCAGTTCACTGCAATCAATTCAATATCCCTAGAATAAGATCTATCTTCTCCACCAACCCTCTGTTCAAACTGGAAATATTTAAGATTAGAAATTTCCAGTTCCAGTACTTATCGCCATAAACAAAAATGGTAATAAATAGTGACGAGCAGTTTCCTCCAATCGATTCCAGATCTTAAGAGAACAGATTATTACAATTTGCAACATTCTACCAAAACCGGAAGTGGTTCAAATTTACTACTTCCGGTTTGAATAGTGATTTCCATAGAGCAAAAACGGTAAGAGATATCGAGGTGCATTTTTTCAATTGATTCAGGCTCAAAGCAATAGATTCCATAGTCTCTGTTAACCTTCTATTCAAATTGGAAGTAGTTCAAACTAACCATTTCCGGTTTCAATGTTTATCGCCATAGAACAAAAACGGGAACATATAGCGAAAAGTGATTCTTTGCAAACTATTCAGCGTCTCAAAGCAACATACCATGAAAATTCACAACACTCTACCAAAACTGGAAGCGGTAGAAATTTACTACAGTGAAACCTATGTTGGCCACCATCGGTCCTATTGAAAAGTAGCCAACTTGGACAGGTGGCCAACTTACAGAAAATAAATGTGATTGGTGTATTTTTAGAATAGGGCTTATGGTGGTTTATTCTAGACGTATTCTTTTTGACACATATGCGGAATCTAATTTTGTAGTTCTTGTATAGTATCACCTACCCCTTGTTAATGAGCTACAAGTGTCTCCTTCGGAGCAAAAGATGTTTTGAGAAAATCTTAAGGTAATGCATATCTCAAAACCTCTTCTACTTCTCGACAAACCGTCAGTTGACTTGGTATGCGCACGAGTCGAGACATGTGTCGAATCTCGACTCGAATTCGAGTGGAGAGACACACTGTAAAATTCGAGACGAGCCGAGACAAACGTATTTCTCGACTCGAATTTTCGAGTCGAGTCGAGACTGCTCGTAAAAATCTTGACTCGACTCGAATGTCTCGAAAATCTTTCTTTAATTTTTAATATTATTTTGAAGAAACTATGAACTCAGAAACAATCTTGAAACCAATTCCAGCATTTATTACTTCAGAAAGGTACAGAACACACAAACTTAATAGTTAATCTTTCTAGATCAAGATTTAATTTTCAGCTCAATTCAGTAAATTAGTGAAGTGCTGGGCGTAGGCGCGCGATCTATCTGAATTTGATCGAGGGTAGGTTGTAATAGCCTGGAGACTCGGCACGAGAATTTCGGAAACTGCTGGACTTGTAGGGTGTTCGAAGAGTGCTGTGGTGAATGTCTTCAACAAGTGGCGAAACCAAGGGAAAACGACTTCCAAAGTCGAGTTGGGCCCCCTACCTCATTAGGGCCTACAGATGTCGGACGGATTCCATCTCATCTCGCCTAACGATTTATCAGCTACTGATATCTAGACGAGATGGAAATTCCCATCTTGCCTAATCCCATCTCGCTTAAAATGGCGGTACGATGCAAGGAGGGAATTTCTGCACTAAAAAGGAAATTCCTCTACTAGCATTCTAACCAGATATTTCCATCAATATTGGCGATCTCTGTCAACTACAATTTAAATATGTATATATAATAAGTAATATTTAACAAGAAAGCACAGCAGAGAAGGCAATTTAGTGAATTTAGTTCACTTTTGGCTTGTTTTGGAAATACTGGAAGGTGAGTGGCCGACAGGAGTTAATCAGAAACAGGATAGAAATATACAGAATGTTTCAAAACAATACCTACAGTGTTTGGGACCTGATTCCTGACACTACGATAAGGCAAAAAGTAGACCAACCTATTTGTACAAATGCTTCTTTTTGGCGCTATGTTCGGCCGAAAATCTGTCGGGTAAATGCAGAAACAGCCATAACTCGAGAACAGAATGTCGGATCGAAGTCGAGGGAAAGGGAATGCATATTACTTTTAGCCGAAGCTCTAATTAATCCACAACTCGATGTGGTACAGGGGCGGCACAAGGGTGATTTTCAAAGAAATTGAAGAATTCTGGGATATTTTATCAAACGTTGACTGAGACAAATTAACTACAATTAAATACAATATTTCAACTAACAAGAGTCTTAGAACGTGATCCAACTTACAATAATATCGTTAGATTTCGAAAAACTAGGTTTTGTCTCAGTACAGAATTGGTTATCGAGGAAGAACTGAAATTATATGAAGTACATAACGTTTAAGTGATATGCCTTCTAAGCTAATGAAGACAGAGAGATCACTCATGACTATGTGCGTAGCGTAGGCCTACGCGATTTTGGCATAGGAGACCCGGCTCCGATTCCCGGCTGGAGTGCAAACACAAGTACAAACAAGAAGTACAAATGGTCAGAATATATAATCCGTAGAGTTTCCTTCGTTCGTTTATTTACGTGTTCTTCTTAACTGATCGCCCGCGTCTCTCAGGGATTGTGGGACAGCACGGTGACTCAGTGATAAACAGCTTGCCTCTGATATCTAGGGTCCCTAGTTCGAACCCCAAAAAAGTAACTTTGTAGTGGACACCAGCGTATCGTGCCATTTTCCCTGGATACTCAAATTTCCTTCCACATTCTCATTCCACCATATCTTCCATCATCATTCACTTGCCTTAATCATGGTCTCCCTTTGCCTAAAATGCAAAACCGTGGATCGTTAAACTGAAATATTTCATTTCATTCTTCAGGGGCTGCTTACACTTTCTCGATGGGTCACCGTTAAGATGGTTTTTAATACATTGTATTATTGTTGCTAATTTTTGTAAGGAAGAAGGAGTCTATTGTGACTCGAAAAATAGTACAGGCTACTTCAATTCATATTTGATAAGGTCTAGACATTAACGTGTATTGAACTCTTCATTTTACGATATTTCACATCAGGGGTGCCCACAAGGAAGGGGGGCTATGACGCAAAGTGCGTCATTGAAATATTTGGGGAGGGGTAAAAATCTGTATAAATATGTTTGAGGGGGTGTAAAAATTAATCGAAAAGAAGATTTTTTTCATGGAAGAAACCTACGGATAGACAATTGGGGGGTGCGTCATTGACATAAGGGGGGTGGACACCACTGTTTCACATTACGATTAAATAGGCGTTTCAAGGTCATTTAAACAGGACCTACGTAGTCAAAAATAGTGAACTAAATTGCATCGATTGCTTCATTGAGTCAGTAACTATTTCTTAAACTAAATTATAAAATATTCACTGAAAAGTATTTTAAATTCGGATGAAATTGATACAGAAACGCACCATAGGCGCCGCCACAGTGGGTGCAGTTGCACCCACATTAACTTCGATTTTCAGATTTTTTACAATTATGAAATCCTTTCTATTTTGTATATTTATTTTTTCTAATGTTTGCATATATTTGAGTGGCTTCTTAAGTCTCTCATAAGTTATTTGCTATCGTACAAGGTTTTCTAGTGATTTGTGTGTGTGTGTGTGTGTGTGTGTGTGTGTGTGTGTGTGTGTGTGTGTGTGTGTGTGTGTGTGTGTGTGTGTGTGTGTGTGTGTGTGTAAAACTTAGGGATTATTTTTGAGATCTTAAGGCTCAATAGTGCATTCTTGCAACAATGTTAGGATGTGTTGTCCTTTCCCATCCTGCACCCACATTACCAAATCCTGGCACCGCCTATGAAACTCACTGAAAGATTTTTAACAGTAACGACGCAAGTTAATTATTTATGTCGGGGCAAGCGGAGGGACAGAAAACAATTGAGAGACAGCAAATTTTTGTATACGAAAAGGGTAATTTTATATTACTTTCAGTGGCGCAAATCTCTCTTCAACATTGGGGGGACGGGTAAGACTGTTCCCATATATAGGGTCTCTCTCTCTCTCTCTCTATATATATATATATATATATATATATATATATATATATATATATATATATATATATATATATATCGATGTTCAAAATATTTATGAAATTGAAAAACAATGCTGCGGAGGATCAGGGGATCAGAGTTGTCTTTAACATTGGGAGGCGGGCAGATATGAGGCTTATTCTGGGGTTCATCAATTTCATCTCACTTTCCTTTGTGGCAATCGGACATAAATCATCACATTTCTCCCAGTCCCCCCAGTTCCAAGATTGAAGGGGACATGTCCCCCTCATTCCCCCGGAATTTGCACCAGTGATTACTTTACCTATATCATAATATAATTTGACTGCAGGGATAAGGCGTCCGTGGGGACGAATGCTTGTTCTTCTATTTCCCCTTTGTTGTTGTTACTGATACTTATATTTTACGTAATTCGGGACATAGCAAACGTATGAGGATATGAAAAGTGGAAGGGTACCGCGAACGAAACTTGTGAATGAAATTTCTACTAGGAGAACTTATAAGAGTAAAACGGAAAAGACAGTCCGGTAACACGTATAATAAAGTTAGAAGTTTGTGTGGTAGTAAGTTCAATAGTGAATTAGTTCAGAAATGTAAACACACTAAGGATATATTCTGAAATTAAAAATAAATAAATAAATAAATAAATAAAAGGAAAAGGAGAAAGAATGAAAGAAAGATAATAGGGAGATTAAAGTAATGGATTGGTTATAAAATACAACGCATTCTTAATAATTACACTTACAAAAGCTGTGCCGTCCCATGGAATATACATACTTCAATATTTTCCAAAAACAGTAAGTCATACACTCAGAGAAAATGTCTGTCGGAAGTGCAGTTCCCCCTTGGAAAATGTATTATGCTCTGAGGCAAACTAGATTTATCAAACATGTGTATCTCTTCTTTATATGAATTCTAACAGCGTTCTTCTAACTTGGACAATGTAGCAAGATTTTTGTTCGTTATTGCACCACATCGAATTGTGCATTAATGAAATCTGCGACCAAAAACTTTTCCTTTCACTCGACTTCTATCCGTCATTTTGTTCTCGAGTTATGGCTGTTTTTGCATTTTCTCAACAGATTTTCGGCTAGTCATTGTGCCAAAACAAACATTTGTGCACCCAGGTTGGAGTAAACTTTTTGTCTTATCTTAGGGTCAGGAATCAAGTACCAAACATTGTCGGTATTGTTTTGAAGTACCCTCTATACTTTTAATGAACATTCTTGGGAAGTAACGTAACGCAAGTAACACGTTACTTGTAACGAGTTACTTTTTAAGTAACGTTTCCTAGTAACGCGTTACATTTTTTCCAAAGTAACTGTAACGGTAACGCGTTACAAATTTTAATGAACATTCTTGGGAAGTAACGTAACGCAAGTAACGCGTTACTTGTAACGAGTTACTTTTTAAGTAACGTTTCCTAGTAACGCGTTACATTTTTTCCAAAGTAACTGTAACGGTAACGCGTTACAAATTTTTAAATAACGTTCCTAGTTTGCGTTACTTTTCTCGCGTTACATTTCGGATGAGTAACTACAATATATGTATATTTTTTCGGAAACAAATGTTTCTTTCCTATAAGTGAATTTCTCAGAATGAAACAATCGATCATGAACTACGTATGTCAGTGACCGACAGTCACAAACACAAAGAGAAACAGATAAGTTCGTAGTGCTGTTTTTTGAAGATGAGGACAGAGTTAGGGAAATCACGTGTACTGATTGCAAGCACCTGGAAGATTTTGTCGTAGATTTTAACAGCTCCAAATCAATACATTCAGTGAGTGAACTAGGAGTGCAATGATACCGGTAGTCTATTTTACTTTGATTGGTGTTGTTTTTATAAAGATGGAGAACGAAAATATTTTACAGTTCGGACATTTGAAAGAATTTTTTTCTTAAGAGCTGAGGATGATGGTGGACGGAATTTAAAAGTAAAGTGTCTGATGTGCCCCGGCGGAAAATATTTATCAACAATAGGGTGTCATAATTAACAATTTACAGTAAGGAGTTAATATGAGTAAATTGTGTTCTGATGAGGAGGCCTACTTTATTACTAGAAAATAGTTTGCTGATGGTATGTAATATTGGAGTTCTTTCAGATCAGTTTGCTTATCTTAGAGTCCCGTTGATTATAGAATTTGAAACTAGCTTTAGAGAGCATGTATCGATTTTATTGTTACTAGCAAGTTTTGATTCCCTCCCAGTTCATGTGTTCTCATTTTATTAGTTGTGGTGTAATGACTCTCTATATTCTGTACTTTTAATTTTACATAACAACATTATTATTATTATTATATAAATAGTTTAGCAGAATAATAATTAGCAACCATTTTTTCTAACGCATAGGGATGAGCACGAGTCAAGCTAAAACTCGACTCGACTCGAATTCAAGTCGAGTTTCGAGTCAAGTCAAAGGTAATATTCTCGACTCGAGTTCCGAGCCGATTCAATTTTTCGCGTCGTTTCGAGTCGACTCGAGATTTATAAATGGCTCGTTTGTTTTAACTCGTCTTGAAATCATGGCCTGATTACATTGGAAAACGGAAGCCATGAGAAATGTAAGCTAAACAATAATATGGAATACTTTTAGTGTTGCTCACGAGAGGGGACACTGCTCGCATCTCGTCTCGTCTCGATAGCGAGACCACAAGAGATTTTTATAACAAACTCAGCTCGGCTCGGCTCAACTCAGAAGATGGCTCGAGTCGGCTCACTTGGGGTGAACATCGGCTCGAGCTGGCTTGGTAGGGATGAGCCATTTGCTCGGTTTTGCTCAACTGAGCCGAGGGCTCTAGCCGAGTCGATTGGGTGAGTTGTTGGCTCGGCCCACTTTTCGTTTCGGGTCGATAGTGAATGAGCTGTGAGCCGAGCTGCTCGAGTCGTTGACAATTCTAAACCCGGGCCGAGCAGTTTTGTAGATATTTGGCCAGTGCCTTATAACTTTTAACAGTGTTTGCTCGAGCCCGAAAATTCAACCTAGATCCTCAACCCAAATTCAGGAGCTCGTGAACAATGTCCTTGACTCCTAGACTTCACGACTACCGAGGTTGGCAATCAACTAGTTTTTTAGTATTCAAATACAAACCGCCTATCTTTCATTTTTATATACAGTGTTGTTATAATAAATAATAATAATAATAATAATAATAATAATAATAATAATAATAATAATAATAATAATAATAATAATGATAATAATAATAATAATAATAATAATAATAATAATAGCGATAGTAATAGGCTAGTAGTACGGAAAATTGAAGTCTTTTTTTTCACATTTTTAAAGTTTCGGACCTAAAAGTAACGCGTTAGTAACGCGTTACTTTCGAAGTAAAGTAACAGTTCCTTTTTGGGGGGCCAGGAACGCGTTACTAACGCGTTACATTTTAAAAGAAAGTAAAGTAACTTGTAACGCGTTACATTTTTACAAGTAACTTACCCAACACTGTTAATGAATTGTGCTGCTGATAAATGATGGTAGCAGATACTCTTTATGGGATTAGTCAGTGGCGGCTAATGTAAGTGTTGTAGCGTTGCGCAACGACCAAAGTATTTCAAGAAAAAAATATTATTATCAATAGTAGTAAAGAACAGAAAAAGATACTTTTTAATACTTGCATATATACACTTTAAATAACTTATTTTTTACTTCTGTAACTGTCAGTTCCGTTAATCCATTTTAAAAAGCGAAAAATAATCCGTCACAGAGTCTCTAATTTACATTGTGTTGCAGCGAGCATGCAACGATCAGATTCCTTCAGCGCGGGAATTGGAGCAAATGTTAAGTCTCCTTTTCCCTATCTCAGAAGTTAAAGGGACTGGTCGTTTCAGTGCTTCTGCAACACAACATGATTTCCAGTGAACAAGAAGGTTTTTTTACGCTCAGTAAGATTTCTGAATTTTCTTTCACTAGCAATTAACAAATGGAATTTGTTTTTATGCATTCAGATTTTTAAATTACGAGACCATACTGAAGCAAATCAATATAATGACAATTTAAAAAAGTGATTGTAAAATTACAAAATAAGAAAGAAAATATCTAGTAGAGGAGAAAACAAATGAAAGTAGATTCACATTTACAAGTTAATTCTTAGCTTATATTGATAATGAAGGCTTCTTCTACAGTAATTTGTGAATCAAATATTAATAAGTCAGTATGTAGAATCGCTCCCCCCCTCCTCTGTGGATAGTCCCACCCAACCAGGTACATTCTAGGAACGTGCCATTTAAGTTCCATATGTACCGTTTACGTACCTGGTACTTGAAAAATGTACATTTCATATGCATAGCACGTGTCGCTAGGTACGTGCCTTTCGAGGAATTTCTGACACTTGAAAGGTACTTTTACATGCTTCACTGGAATGTGAGGAATGTGAATGGTACATACCCCATGTACCATGGCATGGTTGTGCGTAAGTTGCTTCGTATTGCGACTAGGGTTGCCAATTTAGCCACTTTGTGACGAGATCTGGCCATTTTGAGAACGTCGTTAGTCACATAATTTCCAAAGAGCCAATAGTGGCTTTTTAGCCATATGCTTTTCACTTCTATAGCCACTTTCTGAGTTTAGCCACATTGTAATATATTGTGTGTGTCATTTTGCAATTTTCTGACGTTTGATGCGTTCTCTAGGTTGTAACATTCTAAACCCCACTGGCAGAATTGTCCTCATAAAATTAGCATTGATGGTTATATTGTGACGTTACACAGCAGAGAATTAGTTCAAAACCTGTACGTTAAAACTAGACGTTAAATAAAATTTTCGGGAAGACGTAAGTTTAAGTATAAACTAACTCCTTAAAGAAATTCAGCCTGATAATATAGACATCCTTCAGGAAATGGTTATCCTTCCTTTTCCATTATTATTTGGCTATGAAACAAATGCCGGAGACATATACAACCGCTATATACAACAGTGTGGTGTTGGAATGTGTAATGATTAGGATGTGATGTTTTATTTTATTTTTTTGAAAGTTCAACACTTCCAATGTACCCGTAAAAATGTACTAAAGAAATAGTGCCCATGTTTTTTAAATATTCAATTAGAACTGGACAATCTACATGAAATTTGCAATCGATCAGTGAAAACGTCATCTTTCTAGAGCCTGTAGTTTCTGAGATCTCATTGTCGAGAAACATATATGTGTATTTTAAAAGAGCTCCAAAGATGGCAGCACAATTCATTTGCATGTATTTCGGAGAAGGCTTACTAAAGGCAAAGGCCTTTGAACAATAATTTAAAAGGATAAACTTTGTGAAAAATATTTATTTCAGTAATTTATTTAAACTACACTCTTTTAAAAATATTTGTCTTTGTTATAAACGTGAAATCACAAATAACCGCAAATCAAAGGTTTGAATGCTAAGATTATAGGTTAGAGCTCGGTCGCTCGTAAATGTTACTGTAGTATTTTAATAGATAGTTAAATTGCCACACAGATAGCTTGGCTTTGTTTGCTTGGCTTGGCGGTTAGTAGCTTGGCTTTGTTTAAAAGTACAAGCTTCTAAATTCGAACGTAAAAATGAAGCGTTAAGGTTTTAGTATTTAAGTACTCGCACCCCCAGTTGCATAGCACTGCCCTAAGGAACATTACTGACATGCCTAGTACATTCCTGGCACATGCCAATGCCAAGTAAATGTGTCAAGTACATACACGGTACGTGATATACACATAATAGATACATTCCTCGGTATGTGTCATGCACGTACTTTTGGGCGGAAGTAACCTTATTCCTTACATGTGTATTTCACATGATTGCTCTATTCACGTACCTATCATGTACATTCCAATGTACCTCGAGGAACATTCTTTACACATGATCAGTATGTACTTGTGTTGGGTGGGGTATTTTAGTATAAACATATTTCTTTTATAAAATAAGTATATTTTATACTCTTGGTAATTTCCACATAAAACTGTTAGATGGGGAACGCCACATTGAATTTGGGACTAATTAGCAATGCTCAGGGGCGTAGCCACGAGGTGGTCCACCGGATCCGGACCTCCCAAAAATTTCGAAACTTGACTAACATTTGTAGACTTTCTTAATAAACTATACTTTTCTAACACAGAAACGATTGATGTAGGCTAAATATTTTATTTTACGCTTCATCATGTACTCTTCTTTTCTTATAAAAATAATCGTTCTATCATTTTTTTCTAAAAATATAGGTGACAGTAAGTAAGAATTACTTATCGTCTTTTCGGATGCAGTATAAGACAGGTTCCATATTATGTAGACGTATTGGACCTCCCTCAAATACTTTGGACCCCTCCCACTTAACATTTCTAGGTGTAGAACTGGCAGTTCTGTTTGTTTTGATGTTCTTTGATTTATGGCTTCTGTTACATGCTGATCCTTCATCTGGCGAGTTTCGAGGTTTCCTTTCCATAACATATCACATTGGTAGGCATTGTTTCGCCTCATGTGGAAGTATATTGTGTTCATCGTGCATTGCGTAACAACCAAGATGGATGATTTGAAATGTAGTTTCTTTTCTTTTACGCACATGTGTGTGTGTTGATGTATGAATATGTGAAATTTGGAATTCATATACCAGTACCTCTTTTGTATCAGCTGTTTTGGTTTTTAACTATTAGGTTTAATTTTTTGTGTGTGCTTTAATTCTGTAAATAACCTACAAATTCTGAATGAATTCTATACCATGACTTCTGTAAATAACTTACAAAAAACATTCACCAGCTTTCAACTGAGGAAAAATTTGCAACTAAGGCTTAGACAAAACAAGCAAAGGCAATTCAGGAGAGTGTTCGAAAAAAAAAATCCAGTTTAAATGTACAGGATATCTTATGCAGTAGTGTTGTTTGCACCAGATACATTTCCTCAACTTATTTTAAATTTTCCTGGATAAACTGTGAATAAATTGTGTTCAATGTACAATTTTTCATAACACTAATCTCTGCTACGAACTCTCTTCAGTCAACGCTGAAGAGGAATTCGGATCACTGTCAAGGACTGAGTTTGCTAGAATGAATCATTCGCAATAATCTAGAAAAAATATTTAGTGAATCTACAAAGCTTTGAAATTAATATTAACAGTACCTATGGCGTCAGCAAAAGACGAAAAGTTTTTTTCCACATGAGAAAGAATTGACACTTTCAAGGAATTGAATGTCCCAAGAAAGGTTATCACCATTGGTTATGCTTTCCATCGAAAAAGACCTGACAATAAGAATACCAGAGTTCAACCAGCATGTATTAGACAGATTTGCTCCAATCAAAGAGAGGAGAATGAACTTACTAATTAATTAAGGTGATTAATCGGATAAAATGTTCTGCATTTTTTATTTTTTTAAAAACAGAATTTTATTTAATTTAACATGTCACATAGCATTTGCATATAAAGTTATGCTGATTAGTCAGTGAGTCAACTATATATCTTCTGTCTCTTATCGCTCGTACTGCAACACCCGAAACCACAATCCAGCGGCCGCCATTGGGATTAGTAAAGTAACTTGGATGTGACTTACTTGCAGAGTATACGCGGTGGGAAGTTAACAGAACAGAATACAGAGATTTCCAATATTGATTGAAATATACTGAAACTAGATTATTGATTTTCTTATGTACGAGAGATTAATATATAAAGTTTTTCTTCTCTGAAATGTGCGTATGATTTCACAATTTCTTAGTGTTGGTGGTTTAATAGTGCAGAAATTCCCTCCTTGCATCTTACCGCCATTTTAGGCGAAATGGGGTTAGGCATGATGGGAATTCCCATTTTGCGTAAAATGGCGGAAATTCTTATCTTGGAGACATCAGTGACTGATAAATCGCTAGGCGAGATAGTATTAGGCGAAATGAGAGGACACCGTCGGACATCGTACGCTGGGCAGACTAGTAAAACAGGACAGGCAGCGAACTGTGGCGGAACTAACATCAGACTTTAATGCTGGGCAAAGTACAAGTGTGTCTGAACACACAGTGCACCGAACACTTTTAACGATGGGACTCCGCAGCCGACGACCCATCCATGTGCGAATGCTAACACCATGACATCGGCAACTACGACTGAAATGAACACGTGACCATCACCATTGAATCTTGACGCAGTGGCAGAGCGTTGCATTATCTGATGAATCCCGTCGCGGGACGGAGACAAGCTGGCGGCGGCTTAATTCTGCTCTGGGGAACATTCACGTGATCATCCATGTGTCTAGTGGAGCTAAAGCAAGGCACCATGACGGCCGAGGCGTATCGCACATTGCTTGCAGACTACGCACATCCCTTCATGACAATCATGTTTCCCAACGGTAGTGGCATTTTTCGACAAGATAATGCACCATGTTACAAGGCCAGGAGTGTGATGGAGTGATTCGAGAAACACAGGGGCAAGTTTCAAGTGATGTGCTGGCCCCCAAATCACCGGATTTGAACCCAATCGAACACACGTGGGATGGGATTGAACGTGACGTCAGAGCGCATCGCCCTCTCCCTGGAATTTACGGGAATTAGGTGACCTTTGGCTGCCAACTCTCTCCAGCGACTACCAAGGATCATTGCGCCCATGCCAAGACGCATCGACGTTGTTATCCGTGCCAAAGGTGGACACACTGACAATTAGGTAGGTAGTCATAATGTTCTGGCCGATGTGTGTATATATTTTAACTTGTGTATTTTATTTCAACTCGAATTTCGAGACGTGTCGCCTTGAATTCGAGTCGAGTCGAGACATAAACATATTTTCGAGTCGAGACAACATTTTCTCGAGACGAGTCGAGACTGGCTTAAATCTCGACTTGTGCGCATCCCTATAGTTGACAATAGTTGATAATTCAGATTGTTAGCTTTAACCTTAAGAATTTACCGGAATTACTAAAGCTCCCCACTGATGAAAGGAACCGATATAACTAATGGTTTTACCAAAACCGACAGGGTAAACAAATACGTGCAACTATTTTCTGAATTCCTGTACGTGCTTTTACTTATTCATATCTTCCTTCACCACCCCTATATCAGGGTAATGTTCTAGCTATTGATCTAGAACAAATCATGGGATTCCATGTATCTTTGTTGCCAGTCACCAATACATTGTATCTCTCTCTCATATTGGAATACAAGAGTTAAGAAAAATAACAAACAGTATTTTGCGTGGCTGAGAACGCAGGTAAATTTATCATTATCATCATAGAGTAAACATTGCTTCAATGCGGCCTTCCAAATTAGACAGGAAGCCAACTTACAGAGTAATAAGTAACGAATGTCTTATGGGAAAATGCAGGTTCAAGACGAACCAGGCCAAGATGAGTAGGTGGCCAAGTTGATAGGTTCTTACTGTGCTACTTCCGGTTTCAATAATCAGTTTTAGAGCAAAAACGATAAGAGATATCGAGATGCAGGTTTTTTGGATCGATTTAGGTTTCCAAGTGTAGGTACTATCTCCTTCCTTAATCTTCCATAAAATTCCGAAGTGGTTGAAATTAACGAACCTTTATTGCCATAGAACAGAAATAGTAAGGGATAGCGAGTAGTAGTTTGCGCATTTTAATCATATTGACATGATAAAAACCCAATTTGAGGTAGAGTCTAAGTATGTTATGTCCCAAAATCCATTTCAAACGGATCAGCTTTTTTCCGGTGATTCCATCTTCAACAAGATTAGTTTCGTTCTTATATATTAGATTTCTGAACATGTAACAGAGATTTAGCTCCTTCTACAAAGAATGTACTATACTGACAAATATTGCGGTACAGAAATCCAAGATTACAAAGGCTCATCATTAAATAATAATAATAATAATAATAATAATAATAATAATAATAATAATAATAATAATAATAATAATAATAATAATAACTGTGGTACATAATTCAATTACATATTTTCATATGTAATGGGAGATATTTAATACGCCTAGCAAGAAATATGTTATTTTACAAAGAAATGAGTGAAATGTGGCAAATTACATTTCATTTTGTAGGTAAAATTACAAGAAATTCACATTAAATTTTGAGTTAGTTTAAAAATTATCTACGAAGATCTGTTTTAGAAAGAGAAAAGATAATTTATTGCGGGCACTGCCCGCTCTAAGTACTATGGGCCTATCGGCAACATATAAGTAGTTATGAGACCATGATGTTCATATGTAAAAAGTCTGAAAATCATAGCTTTGGATCTTAACATTTTTGCATCGTAAATTGCAATAAAATACAATTAATTCCATTCACTTAAATAAATAGAGGGCACTTTCCGCAGTCCTAAGGTAATTTCTACTACACAGTTTTTTTTTTTTTTTTTTCATTGATGAAATTACAATTGTTATCAAAATAATGGAAATACTTGCGAGATTTGCAACAAAATATATTAAGTTGTAACACTGAGAATGCACGTTGAGTGCCTGACCTTTGTTAGGATAATGCCTCCATATTTTCAGAGTGTGAAATCGGGATTTTTTCTGAAAGCTTTCCAACTGAACGATAGGAAGTTAGGAACACGTGGTAATTATTGGCAATTTATCCACTAAGTTATGTTGTACGTGTTACCAATGAACGCTATAAGTTTAGTCGCATCCCGACACTAGCTGAAAAAAGTCGGGACTAGACCCAAAAGAAAGGATTCCCTTGACTAAATCGAGAACCTTATGTTAAGCGTTCGGGTGGGGTAGTAGAGAGACGTGTGTTGATGCGTACAGTCGCTGCTGATGAAAATGAGAAACCCTCTACGAATTAAACAGGCCAAGTTGTGGATGCGCAGTTAGTCGACTCAAGTGCATCACAGATCAGCAATGTTATAGGGAAGACGAGGAACAATGTCCAAGGTGATGACAGTCTATAGAATTCAAGGTAAAACAGAGTTGGCAAAGAGTAGTAATAGTAAATGGAAGAGCCTCAATGGGATCGCCGAGCACCAAGCAATTGTCAGCAAGGACCGTATAGTTAATGGGCAAAATTTACTGCTGAACTCAATCAGGACTTTAACACCTTATCGATCCGATGCTAATTGCATAACACGAACTCCAGGGTCGGGATGCAGTTTGCAATTCGTTTATCATCACCAACAACGCTTTAGGCAGAAAATGTTGCTAAGAAAAGGCGAAGTAAGCGGCCGATGATTGAAAACGAGTAATGTGTTCGATGTGTCTCCTTTCACTTCATTTCCAACAACAGACTATTTATGCATGGTGGACGCTCAATCATGGTTCCTGTGAGCACATTCACAGAAGCATTACTGTTAGGTTTAAGTGAACATTTTAGATATTCATGTATATCTTATGGTCCATATATTGTTTCTGATCAGTGACAATTTTACAAGACGACAATGTGTCCTGCTGGAGCATTGAGGTGTAGTTTCATGAATATCAAGATGAACTACAGCATCTCCCATGGCCCACTCAGCCCCCAGACCTAAAAATTTGTAGTCAGTTCACATCTCATTCATCTTCCTTCATGCAAACTGAAAGACTGCTGCAATGCATGAGAAACGGCTCAATATTCTTCTGGAAACCGTACCTCACTCATATGCCTCCGTCCCATGGTGAGTTAAGACTATTCTGCTGGTTAAGAGTGGTCCCATGCCCTATTAGTCAGATAAGTGGCATTTCCTTCCGGTGTTTCTATTACATTAATACAAACTGTATGCTACTGTCACTGTGTAGAGGGGCAGAAACGAGGAGTACATTCAGTGATGGTTCTTGGCGGAAATTATGTTGGTCAATATTCAAATTATATCACTACAAACCAAGGGGAACAAAACTTCAGAAAGCTGTATACACGAATTAGCACATTGAGTTCATTTATTTATTTTAGCTTGTAGTGTCAAAATTTGAATTCTTACCGATGTGACTTCCCTGAATAGACACCACTGGGTACATTGTACTCTTCTGTTCAATAAAGAGCTAGAATGTTTTAGTTAAGTCCAGTCCAGAGACTAAATCCTAAAATCATGAACCTGAATCCTTAAGTCCCTCGGATCTGTGCTTACAGGGAAATTAATTTTCCCTCCATTCTTCCACAGTCCATCTCGACACTGCTGCCATTAAATATGTAATTTGCACTTAGAAAACTGTCATAAATAGGTGAAAAAGATAAAAATAAACGTGTCATACTTGATAGAATACGATTCGTAAAGGGGGTGCATTTACGCCGATCCCAAGAGTTTCAGTATTCGCGCGCTACCCTAGCCAGCTGTTTAAAGTTGGTCATGTAAAACGTACAGAAAAATTTGAGCAAGAGAACAGAACCCAACCAACCCCAGCGGGCTACTAACCCATTCATCCTCCTCCTCCTCCTATTATTATTATTATTATTATTATTATTATTATTATTATTATTATTATTATTATTATTATTATTATTACTGCTACCAGGCCCGTATTTAGGTAAGTGCTGTTTTTTTTTTTTTTTTTTTTTTTTTTTTTTTTTTTTTTTTTTTTTAAGATTCACACTAAAGTAATATTTAAAACTAGCAACCCGCAGAGTCCTGCGCAAGCGCGAGAAAATATGTTAATGTGTTTAATTCCCTCTCTGAACCCACGCCAAAATTGACTTTCGTTACTAGTACGTTCCGCTAGTACCCTCGGCTACGAGGGCTGACAGCAATTCACCTTTACTTTCCGCTATATGTAGGTCATGACTCTTGATGTCCTATCTGTGTTTACCAATAAGATCACAGGATATCTGAAATTCTTGGAATCCGCGAAAATATATGATCATCAAGACAGTAATATACAGTTGGAGAAAGATTGAAGTCGTGTCTATATACTTTAGTTGTTAACATAATGAATCTATAAAAAGTGATCATTTTAAAATGGATGCGAATCCTGCTTACCAAAAGTATGTTATTTTTATAAATAAAGAATCGCCATTCTATGACAAAGAATGTAGGTGTAAGATTATAAATAAACCATAGATTTGGAGTACACTATACAATTTCAATCAAGTACAGTAGGAAGTCGAAAATCCGAACTTCGAAAATCCGGGACCACAAGTAGTTCGGATTTTCAAATTGTTCGAATTTTCGAAAATGACCAAGAAAATGCCATTTAGGCTTAAATATATTGTACGGTATGCTCTTTTATCGATACAATGGTTATACAGTACATACAGTAATTACAATACCGTACGTAAGGATACTTACATTTAATGGGCCTTATGCAGAGTCATTCTGATGCGTTATTAGTACATATTAAAGAGTTCGACTAACATATGTTTCCTGCAGTAGTCAGGCTTTTAGAGTGACGCTAATCATACGTCAAAATGACTCTGCATAAGGCGGAATGTTTCTGAAGAACCTGCTCGTACACTAAATTACACTGTTCTTGTAACTCACACTTAAAACTTAACTTGTATAGGCCTAAGGGAAAATAAATATAAAATATATATATGCCAAACAATTACATATGAATGAGCTTTTGTAAAACCACTGACTTCATACAATGCCGACGGACAACCCTATTGGTTGTTTATCGCTAGCGCTAAGACAAAATTTTTAAAAAATAAAATAAAATAAAACTTCGAGAGACCGCGTTTGGATTTTTGACGTTCGGGTTATTGACGTCCTACTGTAAATCCCCACGTTAAGTGGGTTGTATATCAAGTCTACAAACTATGAAAACATTTAAGATTATTTCAATTCTAGTCGTTTCACGGATTTAACCTATTTTACGTAAGTTATTATGAACTAAAGTTAAATGAGACTTGTACGAAAAATACGTTTATACATTCGATAAGCTGTGACTTCCAACTATTTGCCGTAAACACAATCGTATCTGACTGTAAACAAAAGCTAGTTGGAAGTAGAAAACCACTTTATACAAACGTTTAAGAAGATTTCAGATAGCGTAAGAAATATTTATATGGTTAGTGTGAGTAGTTTGTCAATGTGATATTTATGTGTTCAAACGCTTACTTTAAAACTTATTTTTTTGCATGTTCCTAACTTAATCCGGAGACTGACTCTGAATAACACTTTTGTGACTTATTTCCTTCCAATTTCTATTAGGAGAGAATATCATACGAATTGCGAATGTAAAATGCCATAGCTGAAAATAAAATATTAAGTATGTCCAGCTTACTATCCTCTGATTCATAAGATATCATCCAGTGATTTTCCCCCAAAAATAAAATATTTCATGTTTCTTGTTATACATTTTAAACTGGCAAAATCGTAACTATTGTGTAAATGAAAAAAAAATGAAATGAAATCTTTTAAGTTTTACGTCCCACGATTATGCCGGTTAGGCTAAAGGAGACCGTGATGATGAGATATGAGTGAAATGGTGGACTGAATAAAGTGGGAGGAAACGTGAGAACCCCGAAAAACCCACGAGCACGGTGTTTGTCCACCACAAAGTCCACACGGCGCGAGCTGGGATCGAACCAGGGACCCCAAGCACCGGAGGTGAACGTTATTGTGTAAATGAATAAGAAAAATATTGTAAGTGTAATGTAAATATTACAATGTATGCTACCGGTTTCCGGTGAGGATGCTATCTAATATTAAAATTCTAGTACTGTCTCGCATTGTACTTGAAAGTAAATCTCAAGCTCCAAATTATTAATCGGTCGATCAACCCAACACAGTGAGAAATATGACACAGTACGTCATAACGAGAAAAAAAAATAGATGTGATATCGAATTACATAAGTTAGGATTTAATAATATTTTTCTTATTCAATGTTGTGTACATGTGATTTCTAAAATTAAAACCTTGCTAATGGTTATTAGACGATTCCAAACTAGCACATCAGTTATCATTTAGTCTATGTCAGACTCTCTCAACTTATTTCATATCACGACCCCTTAATATCAATCCTCTCGACAGGGACTAGAGGAATATCAATCTTCTCTAAGTAATTTTCGGTTTCTAATAAGCTTTTTGATTGCAACTGTTTATTGCTTATAGCTGTGTGTGTGTGTGGAGGGGGTAGGCTATACAGCTTTTTAAAAAATAACTAAGGATCCAAGTCAAAATCGGTGCCTTTCTAACTGTCGATGAAATTTTGTATTTCAATGTCCAAGTTTTCATCAGTTTTATTCCTTTCTATTACAATTATTTTTTAATCAATCTTTATTTGTTTAAAATTTTATTTAGTATTCTTTGAAGCACATGTCAATAAGTTTGGAAATAAAAATGTGTCTATCGAAATAAGAAATTCAAAATAATCTTTAAAAAATGTATTATTCCGCTACAAGATCCGAATTACATTTATCTTTTTCATATTTCTTCTCGACCCGCACATATAAAACTCTCGGAACCCCCTGTGGTCACGAGCCCAAGGTAGAGAAACCTAGATCTACGTAGATCCCAGTGCGTTTCGAAGACTTGGATTCCTTCCTAATTTAATAAAGCAAATATAATTATAGTCGAATCTATATCCGTTTTGATATGCGAATGGGAAACTTTTCTGGAGTAGATCATAGGGTCATTCTGCACCAACCTCGCTAAATTATGCGTGCAGCAACGTAACACAAAAAATGCAAAAAGTTATTATAACGGCCATGTTGATTTTCGAAAAATAGTAATTAGCAAATTTTATGTTGCGTTGACACAAATCGTTACGTAATGTACCCCATAAAATGTATCAACAAAAGCAAATGCTACTTCTTTTTTATTTCAAAGAATTGAACTAAACGAGACACTGTTTCTTTTATTGTGTCTTTATTTCAAATTTCTATAAAGGTAACCAAGAAAGTTCTATCGCTTTTTCACCCACCACCTTCGAACATCTATATGTCACCTAAGACGTACCTAGAAGATCAAAAATAGTCCCCATCAGCATCGACGACTTTCTGCCAACGTTCTGGAAAGCCATGGATTCCATCACAGTAGAACTTGGTAGGCCGTGAAGCGAAGCGTTTTGCACCTCTACTAGGGATTTGAACTGGCGTCCTCTAAGGTGATTGTCCAAGATATGGAACAGGTGATAATCAGACGGTTTAATGTCTGTGGAGTATGGTGGATGCAATAGTGTTTCCCATCCAAGGCATAGAATGGTGTCCCGAGACACCCTAGCAACATGGGGCTCAGCGTTGTGTTGTAACAGGAGGATCTCTTTGCGATTCAGAAGTGCTGGCTCCAAAGTTTCGAGTTTTTCTTAAACACGGCTCAACTGCTGACAGTACACAGTTGCATTGATGCTCTGACCAGCTGGTGATGCAGCAGCACCTGATGCACGATGCCTCGAGCAGTTCACCAAACACATAGGGGGACTTTCTTCTGGTGCAGTGTTGGTTTCGACTGTTTTGGAACCGGTCCAAGGATGCTAACCAATGATGACGGCGCCGTGGAGCTTCGTACAGGACCCGAAGTTAACACCCTGTCCAGAAATGATTCCTTCCTCAGACGAGATAGCAAAGAAACGCAGATTGCCTTCAGGCCCGGAGTCAAATCGTGTGGGAACCATTGACCCAACTTGTAGTGCTTTCCAAGTTGATGGAGATCCTGCCGAATGGTTTATCCACTCACATTGAATTGTAGTCACATTTCCTCACATGTCTAGCCATTGTTCGCCTCAATTACTACCTGAAGATCTTCATTTTGCACATGCGTTGGTCTTCCGGCATGTGGTGCGTCTTGGAGTGTTTCGTTACCGTCCTTAAACTTGTTAAACCACCGCTACACTGTCCGCGTAGTCACGACACTCTCACATATCTGGCATATCTTCCGCTTTGCTGCAGCGGCGTTTGAACCCAGTTTGAACTCGTAGAGCATACACCCCCTTACGACGCTCTGTAGAGGTCCTGTGTTCACTCTGTACTGACGCAAGTTCACGGTGTCTAAGTGAACTGCCACAATCAGGTAGTATGTTGGATATACCCACACTAACAACTGACCTTAGCCTTATCTCCATTTGCATTCAACTTACAGTGTGAGGGCCAGTTGAACACAGACCTCCACAAAAAGCGTCAGAATTTTCTTGGTTACCTTTATAAATGTGGGATTCCCAGTGCAAGGCATGCATCATTTAATTTACTTTTTACGTTTTGAATCGTCATTGAACTATCAAATTAAGAGTTCCACTTTGTGCGACAAAGTATTGAGGAAAACACATAAACAATTTCGACAGCAAGTTCCAGAGAGCATTACGCTTTGCGAAGACAGAGTGTTGATGTCTATTGTAGTACCCTCCACCTAAAAGCCGGAAACCGTTACTAAACAGCAGGCAGTCTACAGTGCTGCTGCCACATAGGGCTGTATTCAGAGAGAATTCGTTAATCGAGGGTTAGTCTCAGACTATTTAGTAAGCATACTAGCTCTTTACTAAGGAAGGTGCACTGGCAACTTCGGAAAAGTAGATGAGCGCATGCGCAGTCTGTAAAAATGAAAATATATGAAATACGAAATGTTGTGTCGCACGCTAAACCATGGGTAAAAGATTAGCCTCTGCTCTAGATTAATTAGTCACATGTGATTAACTTCGTCAAGTACTACGTCCTAATCAGAGACTCTGAATACAATTTTGATAACCATCCTTTAGTCAACTTCGTAGTATGACGTTAATCAGACTTTAAAACGACTCTGCATGAGGCCCATAATGTCTATATCTTTTAGTTTCTAGTATATTGTGTGCAGGTTCGTAAACTGCATAATATTTTACTGCCAAGATCAGACCTATTTTGTATTTTGCATATTATGCAAAATAACAAAATACACTACAAAATCTATTTCAAATATAAAATACAAAATAGTTTTTGAAAAGGTATTTAAAATATAAAATACAAAATAGTATTTTGTATTTTACATAGGTATCTGAAATACATTTATTTGAAATAGGTCCCAACACTATTGATTATTGTATAAAGTTATAGATTACTTAATTGTGAAAGTTATGAAGGATAGTGATATAGATAATTATAGAGGTAAATATAAAAAAGATATACTCACAACTAATAGATGTGATGGGAGTTTAGAAAGTTAGAAACGGTAAAGAGGTACGAGGAATTAATAATTTTACGGGTAAAAGACAGAAGTATAGTAATAGTAATAAGTATGCAAATATCCAAAATATGATTAAGAAAGATCCTTCAAAACTTGCAAAAAAAAAAAAAAAAAAAAAAAAAAAACTTCATGGATAGAAAAATGAACTACATATCTCCAAGTCGATGTTAAGTGAAGAAGATATTAGTATAGATCTATGAGAAGAGAAAATAAAGACTGAAACTGAATTTCAACATCAAAATTTAAGCAGCGAAAAGATCAATGAATTAACAGCACCAACTACGTTTCAAGAAGTAAGTAAGAGAATTAAGAGAATGTCTTTTAGTCAGTGTCGGGTTCAGGGGGCCGATCGCCCCACCTAGAAGAGGAAACTTTCTTATTTTATATATAAATAAAACCCATCCCAGAGTTTGGAGCTCTTAAAAGTAGCTCTAAGTAGCAGTATTACAACCCAACGTCCCCCCAGAAGTCCGTCCTGGATCCGCCCCTGCTTTTAGTTCATCCGCGGGAATCGATGGCATTATGAAAGCTGATATTAGTACGAAAGAAATTGTGTACTTATTGTGTACGTTATATAATTTAATTTTATATAACAGGTTACAGGTTAAATGTTGGAAGCAAAATAGAACGGTCTTAATTCCCAAACCTGGGAAAGATTGTTACAAAGTTTTGAATTGTCGACCTATTATTATATATCTTCGGTGTGCAGAATTTTTTTTCTGGAATATTAGATACTAGGTTTGGAAAGGTGCTAACAATCCACTAAGCACAAGGACTTTACAACAGGTAATTGTATACTGTTTAATTGTTATGCTTTGAACACCCTGTTGGAAAAAAAAAACGAAAAAAGAATTTACCAATTTATGAATGTTTTATTGATATTATGAAAGCGTTTGATACTCTACCTCACGCAGCAACTGTGAATGCTTTAGAAAAAAGGTCTTTACTGAATAATTACATTGATGTCAGAAGAATTTTTTATAATCAAGACGTAACAACTTTTTCGTGCACTGATGTGCAATTAGCTATAAATAGAGAAGTTAGGCAAGGAGACCCTTTAAGGCCCCTTTTGTTTAATTTAGTTTCAGATATGGTAGCCAAAGAAGTCAAAATGGGACGATACATTGTTTCATTTGTTTGTTTCTAAAGTTTAGCTTCCTTTTTAACATCGAGGCTATATGAGAAGTGGACATACAACTTAAAGTGGAATTCAAACGACCGTAAATTATTCAATGCTCGCCTACCAGGAATTGACACCGGATTTCCATGTACCAAAACCATTGACTAGTGGAGAGGACAGAATGTTTGTTACTAGATACAAGACAAGACAGCTTTTGTAATAGAAACATATATTTTTTTGTAAGACGAAAACGAAATGAAACGAAGTTTCTTGTTTAAAGTCCCACGGTAATGCTCCGAGGCTAAGAGACATCATGATGATGAAAATGAAGATGGAGGAATCGGGAAAACCCCGAAAAAAAACATGCACTCTGTTTGTCCAACAAAAATGTTCATTTGGCACGAGCTGAGATAGAATCAAGGACCCCATGCACCAGAGATGTGTGCTCCACTAAGGAGACAGCGCAGCTAATATTCAGAAAAGTTTGTTTTTCACTATTTTCAATTTTAAAAATAACGAGACAGAGATTTTGTTTTGGATACCAATCAATAAGGGGGAAATACAGATTATTGCTCCTATAAATCGTACTCTGCATTCACATTCGGTCATTTTGATCAAACACTTGTTAAAAAAAAAAAAAAAAAAAAAAAAAAAAAAAAAAAAAAAACCTAGTACTTGACAGACATTGTCAGAAGTGCTTTCGTTTATAAAACATATGGGCTATAAACTTACAAACTGAAAAGTCACTTGGCGACTGGAATTCTGTGCTTGCATTCCAAAGCTGATCGTAACTTCATTGTACTATTTCATATACATAAACATTGCGACCAAAGTTCTCTTCATAAAACTTGCTTGTCAATAGCGTACACTTGAATGTTAACGATTGTTATTGTCGTACTAAATTTTATAAATCTGAACTTCCAAACTCTCATTTTTCAATTATTGTAAGATTTAGCTTACCAAGTATTAATCATTATTCATTTTCCTCTTACTACAGTACAGTGTTTTTGTTACGTTCTTGATTTAACCTGTCATTTTCGGAACCACATTGGATTCTATTTAATTTATTTCTGTATATTTATTTTTCTTCCATATCGTTTTTCAAAATAATATATGCCAAATGTTAAATAAATTTTATTACTTACTCAGTAATTTGCCATCTGATTTATTAATTAATTTAGTTTACCAAAACTCCTTTCTATGTATATTTTTACCCTGTTTATGTGTCCACTCTTATGTTCTTGGAGATCCGGTTTTCAGAACCTGTTCTGGAATCGGTCCAGACCTAGATCCAAAAAACTCATAAAATAAAAACGGTAACAGATAGCTACAAGCTGTTTTCTACAACCAATTACGAGTCCCAGGAATATATTCCATCTCCACTCTAATCTCTCGACTAAAACCGGAAGCGGCACAATGTATTACCATTTCCGGTTTCAACATTTTATAAAATATCACGCCATAGAAAGAAAAATTTCTTCACGTGGTATACAAGTGATACTACTACTCGTTTACTTTATAAAAGCCAAATAAATTATTATTATCTTTTATGTCTTCATACAACATCGTGGCTATGAAGGACATGGACTCCGACGAATTACGACCGGGGCTTGAATACGGTGCAAATGGCTGATACACAGTTCACCTGCGACGGAATCACTGATGAGCAGAGAGAAAAGAAAATGATAACCAAAATGTACGGTTTATAGAAATGTTCATTTAAGTATTTTTCTGTTTGATAGTAAGACAGTTGCAGTTACTGTTTGTTTATGATAAAAAAAAACTACAAAGTATCCATGGTATTATTATTATATTATTATTATTATTATTATTATTATTATTATTATTATTATTATTATTATTATTATTATTATTATTATTATTATTATTATTATTATTATTATATGTGTGCGACAGAACTGTAAATGAAAGTTAGTGTATTAAAAACTGGAAAAAATATTGAAAAACGCTACCTTGCAATGTAGGTAGTATCCTATTATATGTATTATTTCGTCTTCAAGAGATTTGGATTACGAGATCGCGCGAACAGTCCCGGCATAAATGGAAATGTCATTTAAAAAAAAAAGAAATAAATAAAGGAATGTTTATAACATACGAGGGCTATCCACGTTTTGAAATAAAAAGAAGACAAGTGAGAATGGTCTTAATGTATTTAGTGACCTAACTCTTTTTTTAAATCTTTTTCATCATAACGATAGCTTATGAATCGTTCAGAGTACAAGGAAATCAAGTCTAATTAACGAAACTGTGAGAATTAAAATATAAAGTGTGTATGTCATGGTATAGTTCACTTACCTTCTTTTTTGCATTATAGGAGCTATCTCTATATATGAAGGACGTCCTCAGTGAGTGAGTTACTGACTCACTAATCAGTGCCCTGGTCAAATCGCTTAAGCTAGAAACTTTAAATTTGGACAGCGAATAGAATTTGTGACGTAACATAGGACTAAGGAGAGGCATTTTTTAAATTCAACGAGGAAAGGTGGAAATAATGTCAATTACATGACCATATCTCGGAATATTTGAAGATGAGGGACAGGAAACTTGTAATATGAATGTCTCATTTAACATAATTAGATAGGTATTTCCGCGTTTTCTGATAATATTTAACATAGAATGGAAGAAAATGGTGCGTGAAGGAAAGAAGTGGGATTTGCAATTATGACAAAAAGAAAGACAATATCTCGGAATCTCTCAAGGTTAGAGACATGAAATTCAGTGTTTAGACTGCTTACTTAAAGTATTTAGATACATGTTTCAGTGGGTTTTTTTCTATATTTGATCTAGAAAAGAAGAAAAGAAGTGGATAGAAAAGGGGCAAAGATTACAATTATTATTTAAAAAAAAAAATCATAACTCGAAATCTCTTTAAGTTTAGAGACGTAAAATTTGGTCTTCGGATTTCTCGTTTAACATAATGAGACATTTAGAGTTATATATATAACTCTAAATGTCCTGAAAAAACATCTTTCCAAGTAATGCATTGTGCTCGCAGCGGTATGGGATGTGGCATTGTCATGTTGAAACCATTCGCGTTCCAATTCTCAGCTGACAACGTTGTAACAAATTCTCTAACTATTGTGATGTTCCGTTCAGAGGACAATGTCTGTTCAAAGAATGAGCACATGACTGCATAATATGGCACGTCAAACGCCAATCTTCTGTAAATGCAGAGACAATTTCTTGAGAACTTGTGGGTTGCCTCTAGTCCATACCAGAGATTTTTGGGCATTAATGTATCTATTCAGATGGAACTACGCCTCACCAGTCCAGTACTAATAATCGAGTTTCTTCCTTTCTGACATTACAGATTCCATGAACAAACAAACGACAATAGTCTTTTCGGGCATCTATGTCTTCAGGCAGCAGTTGCTAGACTACTCTAACTTTATAGGAGCACAATTTCAAACACTTGCACTGGCTCCAAAGTCGTTGCACTGATTTCTTGGACTCACAATATATGCAGCTCGCATATCGTTCAACTATTCTTCAGTTCTCGATGCGTCCACTACGCTAGCTGTCTCCTGGAACTTATCGTACATTCATTTGATGGAGGATCTATTTAGAGCAACCGTTCTTATTTGTCTGTGTAAGGCCTCTTGGTAAAGTATAACTGCTGGTGCGAATGTAGCACTAATTTGTCACAATGAATATACGTGCTGTAACGTAGGGACATGGCTGCTTAGTTCTTCAGCACTTATAATGAATTTTTTTTAAAAAATCATGTGATTCCCCATAAGGCTGTGTAACTTTTTGAACACACTATATCTGTCCTAGAAGAGAAGTTACAATTATTATAACAAGATGTTCATATTTCGGAATCCTTTAAGGTTAGAGATGAGACTTAGTGTTTGGGCTTTTCATCTAAAATAATTAAACACATGTTTCATCGTTTTTAGATCCTTGACCTAGAATGAAATAGAAGGGGGCTCGGGTACTTCCCTAAGATGCCCATATGAAACATTCGAATTTGTGCGAGACTTCGAGTTTACGCGAACTCTATATCAAAAATGCCGAAGGAAGAAAGCAAAATATCACTCACAGTAATACTGAGACCATTTGGTAGTTTACAATATATGGACACGAATCATTAAAGCTCTGAGAGGAGTTTTAGAGATCTTAAAGATGAAATATGTCCAAAATGACCAGAAGTGAACTTGATTCCCTTATGCATTGAACACACCATACTAATGCAATGAATATATCTCTATAAAAATGGCTTGAACAATATAGTAGTGATTGAGTTTCACATAGTTAATTCACGTAGTTGAATTCACGAGCCATCAAATGACCAGGGTCGAATTAAGTCTAAACATTTATCTACGATACAAAAGCCTAAAAAGCAAACCAAACCATTTGGTGTGACATTCCTTTATGGCCCTAAGGAGCTCCAATGTCATCTGTTAGCGACTGGCTGAACTACATCCAACCTAGAGATTAACACGTGATCAGTGCGCTGCGTCGCCCTGTCTTAAACAGGTGTACCAGGGGCTTTCTAGATCTAGTGGTTGTCACGTCTTTTATTCACGTGACTCCTCCCAGTTTGCCATACGACGCTGGATGGACGTCGAAAATTGGGAAACATCGGTCTGAAAATTAAGTTCAATGAACCTTGCTTTTAAATTTGAAATTTCATATTCATTATATAAACGCTTATATAAATCCGTGAATCAGAGCGCATTCTCATTAGCTGATGTTGCAGAGACCAGAGTAGTGAAGGAATTCAATATTCATTATTGATCCGAAAGTCTATTATTTGAATTCCATATCCAGCGCACTCTTATTTGTTAGTTTTGGTTCTCGTATTTTCGTTTTTATGGAATGTAACGTATTATTACATTATTTGTCTTTGTTTTTCATTAGTGTCCATATAGAGGGAAAGTGGGGTTCTAGTCTTTCTCCTACATCTTGGGTTATGCTCTGGCGGTCTATTATCGTATACATTAGTCTAGGTTGAAATTAATCAATATTCCAACTACTAATTGAGAAACACTTCTTGGTATCTTTGCTTTTACATAAGAAATTTTGCGTTAAAAAATTGAAATATTTACAATGAATCAATGCTTAAAAAAAGTGTATTTTCTCCAAAAGTCTTTTCCCAGTCTCGAAAAAATTGTAATTACACTTTTTATATTCATATCGAAACTTCGTCTTAGGAAGACATTTGTTCAAATTTTCAACTACACAGGACGAACGGTTTCAGAAACCTTTTTTTAAAAAAATTAAAAAGCATTTAATCTCCCTTTCCATCCTTGATGGTTAAGTTCAAAACACTTCGCCTTGTTCGTAGTCTGGTCTAAAGTGTGAGGAAAATATGTAGCCAACATTTCAACTTTCGGAAATATAGTGAACGCGATAAAGTGTTAGATATTTCCTTTGCTCTTCAGGACACATATTTCGCAAAGTCCTTTCATGTCTACTGCCTAGAATTCAAGGAAGAAATATTCATACATAATTTGAAGTTTTTATGGCCAACAGTTTGGTGAGCACGGAGGAAGGGTTCAAGCCTTCGTTTGCTCCTTAGAGTCGAATTTTGCAAAACCCATTCTTATTAGTAGTCTTTGAAAACCATTTAGACATAAATTTTAAGTTTATACTCTCAATAGTCTCGGAGATTCATCAGTAGGTCAGTGGAAAGTTTACTCTTTTATACGTACGGAGATTGCGTGTTAAGTAAACTACACAAGACTATCATTGAAGGATAGTCGACCATAGGATTAGAACCGGGGAGCTATGCTATGCGTAAGTATGGGAAGTCTTAGGACGCTCTGTTTGTCCATCTATCTCTCTACATGTATCAGAATAAAACCGGTAAAAGATAGCAAGGAATGTTTTTTACACATGGATTAGGTATCTATCTATCTATCTATCTATCTATCTATCTATCTATCTATCTATCTATCTATCTATCTATATATATATATATATATATATATATATATGTGTGTGTGTGTGTGTGTGTGTGTGTGTGTGTGTGTGTGTTGAGGGAGAGAGCTAGATTTTAAAAATATGGAATTAATGTCCCAAGAATAGGCACCATTTCCGTCCATGTTTCTCTATTGAAGCTGGAAATGGCACGTCTACCTCTTCCGATTTAAATACTGGACTTAAACAATTTGCAAATCTGTCGTAGTATTGAAAGGAGACCAAGAAAATTCAATTTCCATTGCAAGGAAGTTGCACAATGTAAAATGGAACACATTGTTTCTTATGCAGTACTACGTATAGTTCCTACACTCAATCCGTTGTAAGAACCATGCTTGATGTAAAGAAACAAACAATTGCATCATTTCGTTCCTTCCTACGTCATTGAGCATTTAACGTGTCTCAATGATTGATGTATTAATTATGTTGATTTGGACACTGACGCAAGGGAACAACGTGTATGTGCATCGACATATTTTGAATGATGCTAATTTTCTTTAAAATATATTGTGTTCTCACTTGTTTCATCATTCTTGTTTCTACAAATAATTCTACCCTTCAACACTAAATTGCTTGATTTATTGTTATTTAAATTAACAATTATACTTTTATTTTTGGGCACATTTTTATATTATCAGTGTAATACTATTATCCAATTAATTTCTAGAAGTGTGCATCACAATCAATACTGTCATTTTCATGTTTTGCTTTTGGAAGGGAGTTAGGGTAAGATTTTCCATGTATGTAAGTATAGTTTCGTGTTTTTGTTTAGTATATTATTGATTAAGATATAGGGTATATTAATATATCTCAAACTCAGGGGGCAATTGCCCCCTGATCTCATAAAAATGGCACCCTTGATCACAACAGATGCATCTATTCATATCAGGTAGTAATCTACGAAGGGATAGAATATAGAAAAGCTATTCACATTAGCACAACAACCAGTGCCGTGCCATGGAAAATCAGCGCCCGGGAAGAGAGTATACGACGGCCCCCCCCATACATATGAATAGGTCGACAGACAAGGCGCGAAGCGGCAGCATGGTTGGCGCGAAATAAGAAAATTTTCAAAAAATAAACGCTGCTTTTCTTTGAATTTGAGCACTTTTTATTACTTTTTTCATTCCATTTTATATATGTGCACACTGCACATGCATTTTCCTAACATGAGTAATATTATAGGACCATTTCCTAAAGTAGGGAGAAATGAAATGAAATGAAATCTGTGAGTTTTACGTCCCACGGTTATGCCGGTTAGGCTAAAGGAGACGGGGATGATGAGTAATGATTGAAAATGGTGGAATGAAGAAAGTGGGAGGAAACACGAGAACCCCGAGGAAACCCACGCACACGGTGTTTGTCCACCACAAAGTTCGCTAGGATCGAACCCGGGACCCCAAGCACCAGAGGTGAACGTTCTACCACTGAGCCACCGCGGCCCCCTAAAGTAGGGAGAGTATTTAAGTACATACTAGTAATATTTCAATTAATTTTTCCTCTCTCGTTTTTTCTTTCCTTCTTTTTTCTTTTTCCTCCCTAATTTTGTGCTCCCTTACTTCCGCGCCCAAGACCGTCGCCCCACTCGCTCCCCCCATGGCATGGCACTAAAAACAACAACAACAACAACAACAACAACAACTACTACTACTACTACTACTACTACTACTACTACTACTACTACTACTACTACTACTACTACTAATAATAATAATAATAATAATAATAATAATAATAATAATAATAATAATAATAATAACAATAATAATGAGAAGAAGAAAAAGAAGAAAAGAACAACAACAAGAAGAAACAAAAAACAATGTCCATCCATATCTGTTAATTAACATATATAGTTCACAACGTGATAGCATAAGATTGAATTTGGTTGGTTTCGACTATTTGAAAGAAGATCTGTGCATTTTTTCGTGTTTTTATTTTAAACAACAGAAATGAAGTATTGTAAAAATATATTTATCACAAACAAAAATTGTTAAATATTCTTCGATAATGAGACAATCGTCACGTCCGCTAGATTCGATGATTCTACATCATATAAACTTAGATTAGTATAATTATTTTACACGAACTTGAACAGTTAAAGTTTATATGAAAGAATGAAGCAAGAATTTATTTTCACAACATTATTTTGAAATACAATATAAACTAATTAAAAATACATAAACACGACTCTTGTGTGCACTGTGAAAGTCATGCCTATTCTAGACAGGTTTCTGTTGAGAAATCGAGTACATTCACAGTACATTCCACATAACATAACGAACGCAATAACAGTGACGTCATGTTCTGCTTCATATACTAGCAATTCTTTGTTTTCATTCGAAGCCACTTACTATTGAAGAATCGTTAAATTGCATTTTATGGTGTTACGCTAATTAAAAAGCTTACTCATGATTTGCAAGTAAAATTTTCTCTGAATTAACTTAAATGACAACATGCTGTAAACAAATATCATATATGTATATCTACTGGATAATACATAGATAGTAGCAAAAGTTCTATCGCTTCCTAAGATGATTATAGCCTATGAAGTAGAGATACTGATATTGATCAGCATAGTGGGAAGAGAAGATCTAATTTCTTAATGAAAAACTGTTTTATAACACATTTGCTTATGCTTATATATATATACATACACACACACACATATATATATATATATATATATATATATATATATATATATATATATATATATATATATATATATATATATATATATATATATATATATATATGTATGTATATTGCTTTGGTTAATGCAATTAAATTATTAGTTTAATATCTTACAGTTGTACCTTGTAGCATAAATGATATGGATGATAATTACAATTAATTATGGTGGGAACATTGGTGGAAGAAAAAATGGAGAACAAGCAGCCCGCTGATAAAAGCAGTTTCACGCTTTTCATTAGTATGTTTTACAACGAGTTGTTTTGCATTTAATATAACGTAATCTATATTTAACTATATGTAATAATCATTATATTAATAATAAGTTACCATGAATATGTGATATTAAAAGCTTACACTTCTTTTATTTCAAAAGATGACTACTGGAAACCATTACATCACAAATATATGTCAAATATATTTCTTCGTGACATCAGCTATATATCTTCACGACAACCACCCTTATGAATAATAATCTTCAATCTGTACCTGTTTTATGAATATGATCAGAGGCGCAATAATTGAGCAGAAATATTATATTGAAAAAGAAAATGTTTGTTGATTAGGTTGTCAAGAAAAAAAGATTATTATTCATAAGGGTGGTTGTCATGAAGATATATAGTTGATGTCACGAAGAAGTATATTTGACATATATTTGTGATGTAATGGTTTCCAGTAGTCATCTTTTGAAATAAAAGAAGTGTAAGCTTTTAATATCTCATATATTCATGGTAACTTATTATTAATATAATGATTATTACATATAGTTAAATATAGATTACGTTATATTAAATGCAAAACAACTCGTTGTAGTTTATTGGATTGAATTTGAGTTTAGCATCCCGTTCAACAGCGAGGCTATATGAGACATGGACCTATAGCTTAATGTGGGATCCGAACCACACGAGCTCCCGCTGGGAATCGAATCCGGGTCTCCTACGGCCACATATATGCAACAGGGAGCTCTTCATTAGTATCTTACTATACTATTCATTATATCTAGTATAATAATGATCATATACTATATATATACTGTATACTAGTTGAATATACCCATGCTTCGCACGGAGGCTGTATTTGGAAGTCAACGCCTGTGGGAGTATCACCATTGATCTCAGTGATAGCGAAAACTATGGATTTGATACTAATATCGGTCATTTTGGGCTATTTTTTTACATGTCTCGGATCCCCCCCTCCGCTGACTCCCTGACTGCATACAATTGTAACTAAATTTGCAAGTCATCGCTAATGGAAGTGTCACCATTGATTTCAGCGACCGCGAAAACTATGGAATTGACACTAATATCGGTCATTTTGGATTACTTTTATGTCTCGGTATCTCACCACCACCCCCGGTGGCCCCCGGCCCGGAGCCGAATAGCATGAATTTGGAAGTTAATGAGATCGGAGTTTCACCATTGATTTCAGCGACCGCGATAGCTATGAATTCGACACTAATATCGGTCATTTTCTACTACTTTTACATGTCCCGGTAAACGCCCCCCTGAGATCCCCTGGTTCGAATTTTGACAAAAACGCTTAACTCTGGGCTGGAGCCTGGACCAAGGTATTCGTGACTAAAATTTGGTAACTCTTGGTCCCTCGTCTGTTCCCCAGGCCGCACACGGACAGACAAACACACAAACAAACTCTCTATTTTATATATATATATATATATATATATATATATATATATATATATATATATATATATATATATATATATATATATATATATATATATATATATATATATATATATATATATATATATATATAGAGAGAGAGAGAGAGAGAGAGAGAGAGAGAGAGAGAGAGAGGAGACCTGAAAAAATGTAGCATAAATTTGGTGGAAGTCAGTTGAATCGATTGCCAGGAAGGAGATGTTTTGTTGTTTTTGTCGATTCACTTACAACGATTCAACAATGTGGGCACGTTCTTTGTAAACATACTAGCCTGTGTGCAGTTAACAAGTAGTTTCAACTATAACAATAAAATGGCGTCTCATGGGAAAATGTTAGAATGTTTTCCATTACCGCGAAGTATCGAGATTGCCCTATGGTATGAAATAAATTATCAAAATATAGAATTTAAAAATAATTGAAAAATAAGTAATAAGTTAATGAAATTGGTTTGGGAAATAGATTATGTCTTAACAATAAGTGTTACTAGCTTTATTAATTAGAATAGTTTGTTATATTTATTAGTTATATCAGTAATTAAATTCTTACTAAAGATTTAAATATTAAATTAGGTATATTTTTAATGTATTTTAATGCATTTCGCTTGTTTCGTAAAGGAAAGTTTAAAGTAAACAGTATGTTCGGAGTTACCCCGAACACTGGGGCAATCCCGAACATAAATACATTTTTAAAATATCTCACTGATTTGTTGAAGAGTGTTATTTTTGACTTTGTCTGCACTTGAGTGAACCGAAAAAGCTCCAAGCTTTCTGTACACAAGAAATCTTAATTTTATCTCCAAAAACATAAGAGTTATTTATAATCAAAGCTTAAATGTTCGTGAAAACTCAAGAAAGAAATTGCTCAATGACCATCTCAAAATAGCCCCTGGGCAGAGTCCTTAGTAAATCCACGATCATGATTCACAAATATTCGAAGCTTTTAACTGAATCATGGATCATTTAAATCAGATGTGAACGCTCTATCAGTCAGTCACTCTTCTGGTTTTAGTTTTGTTTTTTGTGTTTTTGTGGCTTAACATTTGTTTTTAAACACCGAGATTGCACGATACATTGATATACAATTTACCATGAGATATGAATACATGCGCCACTGATCGAACACCGACCTATTTTCCTTGCAGTTAGTGTCAACATTCTACTGGCATAATTGCTATCTGGAGTTTTATTTTTATCAATTAGCATTTTTAATTTTTCGTTTTTAGTACGATGTCATATGAGGCTTGGGCTTCAATTAAAATGAATGGGATGTGGAATTTAAACTGTTTTTCTGAGATGAACAAAGTTAAAGGATATGCATAGACATATACTAATGTGTTTAGTTTGCTTTATCTGTTTGAAATTAGTTTATGTACAAACATATAGAATTTAATTGGGATCAGGGGTAAAAGTGGATCTGAAAAGGTAGGGAGACGCATGACGTCACACCATCCCCCATGCCTATCTTTGCACATTGTAATTTTTTTTATGAAGTGGAGGGACGCCATAATTATTTTTTGGAAGTGGTGTAACGGCGTCCCTAACATTCCCCCTCACTTTAACTCCCCTGATTGGGACAATAAATAGGTCAAAATATTCTCAATATAAACTATGCTCTACATACGAATATAATCAAGAAATTATCATTAATGGAAACAATATATGATCAGAAGGTACAAGTAATAGTTAAAGAAAAAAGTATAGATTCAAGAATATACCACGCTTATTGATTAAATAGTAAGGGCGAACGCAACAGAAGTGCTCAAGTAGTAATACCAAACTGCTCTGTGGCCGCCTCTGAATGTAAGGTATAAGGAGTTTCAATATTTACTTACTATGGACAGACGTATATATCTGGCGATGTTTAATCCATATCATTATATTTCTTACCGTATATTTGTCTAAATCATATTTACTCCGTATTAAAATTAGCTTATGTTTAATTTCAATACCAAACAGAGACTAATACAATATCTTGTGGATCAAAATTATAACTGACTAAATAAAATAGGCTGTTTGCCAATTGTATATTCCATTTACTTTTTCCCTAGAAGAGTATTAATCAGTCACTTTTTCACGTATCTAATCTATTTAATAAAACAACCATTGTTCGCAAGGTATTGTTTACTGTTGAATCAGTGTATGACGTTGCTCAAGCGTAGACAATATTTGATATGAAAATGTACTTTTGACAACGAGAAATCACTAAACTATTTAACTCAAAAGTACATTGCCAGTACTATAAAGTTACACAGGTGCCAGTACTATAAAGTTAAGACATATAGACCCAGTTATGTCTATATGTGTGACATATATATATTAGTCACACATGTTTTGTGTAGGCCGACCCATTTTATAGGATGTCCCATCTTTAGTTTAGGTATCTAACTAAACTATCGTGGTAAGGAAAAACGGGAAAAATAAATAAGCTTAAAAGAAGAATAACCGACTTCAAGAACGCATTAAAAAGTAACAAATAAAAACTAAGAAACAACGCTAAAAAGTAGATTATAAAAGAGCTAAAAAAGCAGAAAATAATAAAACAATTAAAAGTAGAAAATAATTCATTGCCATTATCTTAAACAAACAATGCCTCATAAAATTACCATCCAAACTAATTTTACATCAGACATTAATCTGTTTGGTATGCACAAACCACTCTTTTTTTTAATGGATATTATGGAATGAATTGTTTTCTGCTATCTAGCGCTTTTATTATTTTCTACTTTTCAGCGCTTATGTTGAAGTTGGTCAACTTTTTTTTGTTTGTTTGTTTAAATTTTATCTTATATACCAGAGCTCAACTTAAGTTCCTTGGTGCTTGCTTTTGAGAATCATACGTGATTAAATGACTCCACAAATCACTTTCAAATAACAAACAATTTCCTGATAACAAAGAAATGATTTCGAGAGTTTTGACAGTTAATGGTTCCACGCTTATTGATGAGTCACGCCGCCTTATGCAGAGTCGTTTTGACGAATGATTAGCGTCATGCTAAAGGCCTGACTACTGCGCGAAACATATGTTAGTCGAACTCTTTAGTATGATACTAATCACGCGTCAGAATGACTCTGCATAAGGCCAATTATGTCTATTTTCCATCCCTAGAGTACCATGTTGATGTGGATTATTAGATATGTATACATATTAGAAATACCGTAGCCTATATATGTTCCTTTATCCCTTTTCGAAAAATAACTGTTTAAAATATCTCATGAAATGGGATTTTCCCCACGAATTGGCATCACTGCAACTATACAAAAATTTCCCATTTTGTACTTAATTGTGTTTCCTAGTTTATAAATGGTAGTCTTTCTGCATTTGTGATAATATTTAATGTGTACCCATAAAAAAGATATATTTTGTTATTTGATAAAGAAGTGAGTCAAATATATCGGTTTAAAAAATCAGGTAATACTTCCTAATTTCATTCCGTTCACATGCAAGTAACGAATAAAGCATATTCATAAGATTCTTTTGATATCCGTTGCTGCTGGAGACATCTAGACTTCCAAATAAATGCCGCGTTTGGAACGCACTAAAGTTCAGAAATTATTATACGTTTGTGGTTCCTTCACTAATAAAACTTATAAGTATGGACTTTTAATGATTAAATTATTTTAAATAAAAGGTAGGGGCCACCACACTAAACTTTCTCTCTCCAATACCTTAAACTAAATCATGTTATGTTTCATGTTCCACCTATTAATGAAACTTTTTTTTTTTTTTTTTTTTTTTTTTTGCGAAATACAAACAATTTTATATGGTTACCGGAAAACTTCGCCCGAAAATACTCAGCCCTAGAGTAAATTACCTCTTGTGGATATTTTCGTAAGGATTAATATATGCAACATTATAGCGTTATTAGTGAAGTGTATTTACGAAATGAACAAAGTTGCCTGAGTCGTTTCGTGTGCTCCTGTTTCGCAGAAAGGAGTTCAAACTTTTTTTTTTTTTTCACGCTTAGCGTTGCCATATTATGAAGAACAGAAACATAACCCATAGCGTGTGGTCCTGTTTTGCAGAATGAGCGATTTTATTTTTCACATAGTTTTGTGGCAAATACACTGATATTTATATTACATGTTGAGAAACCCTGATATTTGTATTACATGCTGAGAAATTGATTCCATCGTTTGGAAACTGATTCCATTGTAATACTGTAATCACATATACAAATTGCAAGTAACAAACATATTATTTCATAAATTATTGAGAAAGTCAAGGTAAGTGGCGTATTTTGTGGGCTACCGGCGTAGCCCTAGAACATTACAAAATAAAGTTAATATAATATAAACTAATTTATATTTATAATTTTATATTTTAGTATCTTTTTTTAATGTTAAAAGATTCTGCGAAAAGTATGTATTTAGAAACATCCACTAACTTTCTTTACTCATTCTGTCTCGCTTCCGTAAGAGATTTTCAATCTGGCGACGAAGCAGGGAACCTCTAGTTACTTAACTGCAAGAAGAATCGTGTAATTGTCAGCGCATTCCCCTTCGTTCCACCTCCACCCGCAGCGTGCGAATGGGCTAGCAGGTAACACTAGTTGCCTCTAGAGTAATCGGTTTCTTCGGTGTGAACGAAGGTAAAGGGAAGCATACGAAAATGACAGCGCATTTTGGAAGACTCTGGGAATTGTCTCAAACATCTTGAGCCTCATTCCGTATTGGTTTGCGTCACCGCAATGCAAATTTTGTGTTTTACAGTATAATAGTCGTCATAGTTATAATTACTTTTTCATTTATTAGCGTTACGTTGCGAAAGCTCTTACAGACTGAGGCTCCTTTGTTGCTAATCGCCTATTTCATCGTTCTTTATAACTCGCACACAGTGGTGCACCCACTGGGGTCCAACGGGTCCGGACCTGCCTCAAAACATCGTAACTCAACACATATTTGCACACTTTCTCAATAAAACTATACTTGTTTAACAGGGAAATGATTGATGTAGCATGAAAATTTGATCTTACAGTTCATCTGTACTCTTTCTCTTATAAGAGGCCGCGGTGGTTCAGTGGCAGAGCGTTCACTTCTGGTGCATGGGGTTCCTGGTTCGATCTCCTCTCGCCAAGTGGAATTTATGGTAGACAAACACCGTATGCTTGGGGTTCTCCCGTTTCTTCTTACTTTCTTCATTCCACCATTACATTCATTTCCCATCATCACCGTTTCCTTTAGTCTAGTAGGCATAACTGTGGGACATAAAACTTAAATATTTCATTTCATTTCTTTATTATTATTATTATTATTATTTGTTTGCTTGTTTGATAGAAGTGTTCCTTTGCAGCACCGAGGCTACATGAGGCATAGACCGACAGGCTAAGGCAGAATCTAAACCATCATAATGCACCCGAAAATCGTCCCGGGACCATGTCTATTAAAGGCCCGCGCTCTAGCGGTTAGACCAGCAGCAAGGGCATAGGCATTACAAAAGAGGAGCTGGGCCAACTAGAAGTTACTCATTACACCAAAGAGGGAGAGCTATTATTATTATTATTATTATTATTATTATTATTATTATTATTATTATTATTATTATTATTATTATTATTATTATTATTATTATTATTATTAATGTACAGGTGTGAGTGGTAGCCCAAGCCATCAAACCATTATACGCCACTGGTCAAGGTGGTTGGCACACGTTGCACACGTTCTACGGGAAGTATTTGGGACGATTCTTTCCACTCCTGTCCTGCTTATTGGAAAGCAAATGTCAATCGTTGTGCACACACACACACTACGGAATCCTCTTGCTTACTACAGAAATCAGTACGGAGCCTACGTTATCCGTATGCTACATAGGCACTGACCTTAGATGTTACATCATGTCGTTACAGGATGTCTGATATCTAACAGTCTTCCTTATATTACATACATATATATATGTTACCTTCGTCAATTATATAGATGTACGTCCATTTGTATGTGAGATCCTGATCGCCTATATTGTTTCATACGGAAAGTACGTATAGATGGAACCAGGGCCGGATTTCCATGTTTTGCGCCCATGGGCCCTAGCGAAATTGTCGCTCTAACCATACCAATAGCATCGCTTTCCAAAACTTCAATTCTCTTGGATTCACTTCTTAAAATATTACTTTTACGTTTGCTACTAAATTAATATTACTAATTATTACTATTACTAGTGATTACTGTTCTTATTTCTTATTACTTATTTTATGTCATATATTTTAATTCCTATATCTGGCCAACATTTGGAGCAGATTCATTAAAACTTGCCTGGCTTCTGCCAAACCTATTCAAAATTGCATGGTGTAAAACATGGCAAAATATAAAACAATCTTAAATGATATAAAAAGTTATATTATTGTACCTAAAATTTTACAAAATGACGTTTCTGAAACTTTTGTGCATCAAAATTGTTTATGGCTTGTTTTGACATTGGCAAAATCATTAATGACGTCATCAAAATCAAGGTTAAGTGTCAAGTCATTTTCGATGACTAAAACAGCTAGATGAACAAGTCTCAAATAGTTTTTGATTCTTGACAGTGTGGAAAATGATCTTTCCGCCTCACAGTTAGTTGCTGGTGTACATAAAACACATTAAGGCAAATACTTATTTTAGGATATAAGTCCTGAAGAGTTTTCGATATGAGGAATCGGTTAAGCTGCGATAGTGACATTTCTTCAGCACTTTCCAACTTCTCTTGAGCTAAAAGTCTTGCAGAAAAGTCGCTGCTGAGGTGATTTCTTCGGCACTCAAGTTGCATAGATTTGTTAAGAAGGAAAATCTGCTGAGAAATTCATTGTTGACCGCATTTTTCTTGTTCAATTCGGAAAGAAGCTTGTCAATGAGCGCAACAAAGGTTTCTTGAAGACTATAATATGTTTTTTAAATCTCCTTTTCCTCTTCTGATTAAGGTGATTCTGATTCATCAAACAATTTCTTTCTTTTTCTTAATCTTTTGGGCCTGCTTCCTATTCATTCACCATCAATTTCAAGAACAGTCTTTACCAGCCATCTTATAGAACTTAAACATACCTTTTAGTTCATCCACAAATGTAATGAGAGATGTGTATAGACTCACGACTGTAGATACAGTCATATTATCGGATTGTATCTTTTCATTCACAGAATTAAATCTACTGAGAATGTCTCTCCATAAGGTTGCTATAAACGAAGTTTCAGGAGAAAGAATTTTTTTTGAAAGCCGTTTAGCTTTGGTCTTTGTTTTTTCATTTTCATCTTGACTGAGAATCATATATTTCAGAGCCTTTGCAATTGCCTCAAAATCTCTGTTGAAGCTTTTGTATGCATCTTCCCCGGCGGACCATCTCGTTATACTCAGTGATTTGATAGAAATGTTCTTACCGTCAGACTTGAAAAATGATTCTAAAATATTCCATCGATGGGTCGAGGAAGAAAAAAATATAGAGTTCTTGTAACAAGTCAAAAAATGATCCGGAATAAATCAATAAATACACGCCAATTTGTGAAAGTATGAGTGTCGAGCTGCCTACTGCCGCCCTTTTCAAAAGATCAACCGACAACTGATCAAACCACCATAATAACCAACGGACTTATGACAATAGTTGCTACGACTAATCTGCTACAATATTATCGGTCATGGCCATTTAAAAAAATGCCTTTTGCTTATTTCATTGAATCGTTGGTGAAATACGTATTTTCAATAGTTTTATCGTTTTTTAATTTTTTTTTAAATTGCCGCCCTGATCCCGGGTTCATGTGGCCCATGCCTAAATCCGGCCCTGGATGGAACATTTATCAGAAAGTGTTATAAAACATTTATACCTTTACTGTACGTTAAGTCCAAAGTTACAGGATTTACAAATGTAACATACGATTTTACGTACGCCACATACATTTTTTTTCTCAGTGCATACTTCAGCAAATCCAGAAAAAAGCTTAAGATTGTTGCTTCCATTTTCGTGTGCGAGAATGTTTGATAGATTTAGAAAAAGCGGTACCCGTACCTCTTTCTTATGTTAGGTTTATGTTAGTGTTTTCTCCCACTTTCATCAAATATTTCAAATATTAAGATGCTATCAAAACTCTTCATGTGATTCTGTGAAACAAGAGGTAATCGAGTTGAATTACTCGTTGACATTTATCCGCTAGGACACTTCTGCAGAACAGAAAATGGTAAACTTGGCAACGCCTCACATTGATAACGCATTCTGTGAAACAGGCGGTAACCAAAAATAAAACTCCCCCAAAATAAACTATTCCTCGTATAGTTTTTCAGTACAAATGAGTTATGCCATATTGTCAGGTATTTATGAAATATTTATTTATGAAAGATGAACAATATCAACTGAGCCACTTTTGAGAAAATCGTTTTTAAAAAAATACATCCTAAGAATAAACCATCCCTCGTAGAGTTTTCTCAGAGAAGTGACTTAATCACAGAATAGAGCTGTGAATGAAATATTGGTATAATGAAATATAAACAAAATCGTTTTTGATTTTTTTGTTTATTTATTTTTACCCTTTAGTAAATTTCTTTTAATTTGAGGGGCAGGAAGAAAATTCCAAAAACTAGCCAGGAAAATCTTATAGAAACCTTAAGTATAAAATTTGGTTCGGATACGTTAAACGGTGCGGTCTTTTAGGCAAGTGAACACATATACATCGGGATGAACGGACAGAATCCGAAAATCACTTTTTCAGGTTGAAGGGGCCATGAAAGGTGTAAATCCGTTTAAATGTCGAATTCGATTTTTTTTTTTTAATTACAATCACAACACGTCCTTCTCTTTCATCGTTGCTAGAAAATAAAACTGATATTGAAATTCACGGCACAGCTTTCGGCTTCTCTTTGGATTATCACATTTGTGCAACTAATATAATTTTCTTGCTTCCTTCACAAGCGACATTTACAGTTGTGGCTAAAAATCTGTCCACACTAGACGATAAAATCGCTCGGCGTATCACTAGACTTTCGAACAAAACCTCCGCTTCACGGTTTGCAGTGATCCTTCGTTTTCTAACAACACGTCTATTACGCTAGCCCTTGCTGCGGAACAAATCGCTAGTTTCTTATTCTGGGCAGAAGATCAATGTTGAGAGATTTTTCTGTATTAAAAATAAACAAATAAATAAATAAATAAAAAGTAAAGGAAAAGAAAAATTTCTCGACTTCATTTTTATATCCGTAGACTTCGTATTGGACTTGCCGCCAGACACAGTTCGCTCGACTTGTCGCCTAGTGTGGACAAGGTTTTACAGCTTAAGACACGGGGTAGACTGTGTTTGTCATTTGACCTGAGGCAGGTATTGCCATGTAGACAATATCGCCACTGAAAGACATAATTTTAGGTTGAGAAGCTTCCAGCACTGTTGAAGAGCTGTTTCTTTGCGGACCTATTTGTTGGTTCTGCTGACGCGTTTACGGGAAATTCTCTTTCCGCCAGTTCCTCTGACGGTGAGGCCTTGTGAAAGATGACACGCTGTGCGTTTTGAAGTAACATCATCAATTTTCACAGAGGCATTTAGGTAAGTATTGGTGTTCTCTTTGTTTTATAACCTTACACAAAATTCTCCAATATATGTTGTCACCACATAAGAGCATCACATAAGTGCTCATTGTAAGTGATAAGGAAAATGTATTTTCATTCACTAGTATGGAGCACAGTAATGAATAACTAAAATAATGTAGCCTAATGAGACAATACCACCATACACGCTCGTTAACAATATCGCCATCCTCCCATTGCAGCCACTTGTGAGCTGCTTCTAATCTCTCAAATAAGTCTGGAATGAAGCCATAGACACATTTCGACTAATGTATCCTGGGAAATCTTTAAACAAACAACAATTTCCAGGACTTTTTGTTCCCATGTTATTGGCTGCAACTCATCAAAACAACAATATTTCAGAATTTAAGGCAACAGGAATCAGTCTCTATGATACAAACGCATTTGTTCTTGATCTCCGAGAGAGCGGAAGATGTCTACAAGCCTGTAGCTGATAAAGAATTTATAGATTCTACTTTAGAGGAAGATAAACGCCCAGCTCTGACAGTTAGGTCCTCAGCTCAAAATTCTATACATCATGAACATCAGAGATCACTACAAACTTCCGAGAGCAACTTCTTATATCAAAAAAGTGTGCCTGAGATTTTATCAACACCAAAGATTCAGTGTCCAAAGATTTGCAGAAAATCATATAATAGCAAAGCAGGTATTAATAAACGGGAATTGCTGGTAGAATTTGAAGGATCTTCAAGGAAGATTGAATTAAATACAAATGCACCATCCAGACAACATTTGGAACAGGTGTTCGTCAAACGAAGCTGTGTGTAAGTTAAAATCGGTCTATTACAGAGAAGAAGCACCTGAATTACAATTATTAGATTTTGTGGGGATTGTGAGGTGTTTAAGTATGCATACCAGGACCAGCAATAAGATAAAAGATTCTGATTCAATGTGTGGAATGCAAGATGCGGTTTCATGAAAACCGAGAGTCAGGGAAGCATGTGTCAGCAGCTTGACTCTACCAGAAGTGTGAAGATGGCTGTGAATTGTTGGACGATGAGTAGTTTTTCTTAATTGTATTTATCTATTTTTTTACATTGCATCTGCGATATGTGAATCCTCAAAAGAGGTCTATCTATATGTTTTAGTACTTAGGCCTACTGAACACGTTAATTTCTCATTATGTATTATTATTTGCTGCAGACTTCATTGTGTTTCCGATTACGTTTTCTTCTAATATTGGGTTCAAAACCTACTACTGAAATGTATGTTTCTATTTTGCAAATTCTGGGATTTGTAAATAGCAATATTATCTTCAGGTGCTTACAATATCACCGTTTTAGCTATTGTAAGAAAAACTAATAAATTGTAGCTGGTTTGTAATATTGACCATTCAGTTGGTGGTCATTTCAGAATAAGGCCTAAGTTAATTATATGATTTGCTTTTTCTCTGGTGTTGAATGAATTATTTTCAATATTTCGAATTGATGGCGAAATTAAAATCGTTTTCCCTAAATCTGAGTATAATGTAACCTCGGTCCCGAAAGGGCTGCTAAACTCCAATCTAACAACAACAAATTTCGCCAGAGATTGCAGTGGCCTAGTGATAAAGGACTCACCTGTAATGCGTAGGATTCAGGCCGGTATCAAACCCAAAAATGTAGGGGGGCGGTAGAAGTTAGGGGGGCCCGATCCAACCATATTGTAGTTCACCACCACAGTTCATTTGCAAGCCTACTGTGAAAATTTTAGAGGGGAGGCCCCCTAGAGCCCCCCTTGGATATGGGGCTGGTAGGATTGCCAGATCTCCGGGTTCGGACTTACAAATTAAATCTACGGGTTTAAATATTAAATTATCTATGTCCTTTATAAGTTGCTGCTAGTTACTTACGAAGATTACATTTTCATTGTAACAAAAAGTTAATTTAAATTCTTTCGATTGTTGTCCTTATTGCTACGAGTCACTAACATTATTGTTATTTAATGATTTGACAGAGGGATGACACTTAAAATTTGTTTCGATGGAAATGAACCTTAGATGATAGCAAGGACACGGAGGTTGGCAAGATGGCGTAGAAGGTTTTACACAGTAGAGCGTCATGCTCTTCAAATTTAAAACACAATTTCAATTTTAGATACAATTTAGTGTATTGCACTGGTTACAGTATTTTACATATTTTTTGTATGTTCCACATTTTTGCCTTCCTTCTTATTTAACAAAAGAGTTTGGAAACAGAATTACCCAATTCGTCCAATTATAATATTAAAAAAAAGTTTAAAAACAATTGTAGTGAAGCAGTCAACAGGACCATAATGCTGTGCCTTTATATATATGGAGATGAATGGAATACACCAGACACTACGCAGGAATTTATTTCTGGAGGAACCGGACTCCTAATTTGTATTCCTTGCGTATGATACTGGCAAGGATAATAACAATTGTAAATTATTGAGTGCGTTTTTCGAGAAAGTAGATACACCAAATCTGTTCAAAATAATGCAGTGTATTCTGGCTATACCAGTCAGTAACGCGCACTTTAAATTAGTATTTAGTGTAATGAAAGCTTTATGGTCACGATAGAAACTGAATTCCAACAAAATTTGCGATGTCCGTAATTTGTGTTAAATGAACTTGAGAATGACGTTTCAAGATTTCCACGGATTCTGAAAAATATGACTTCTTCAGCAGTAAGTAGCTCCCCAAAATGTGTACAATAAAGGGTGTCTATAATCACGAATTTATTTTCATTTATTTCGGTAAGTATACGTCTGGTTAGTACCGTAGTAATATGACAGGATTAGTTGTTAGTAGTAGAAGGTTATAAGTATTAGAAGTGTTAATACAGTAAACACACAAAAATCTTCACTCTCAAATAATTTATGTACTCAATTATATAAATGCCGCTGGTCTTCGGACTTGTCTTTAGTTCAATCTGGCAACCTAATTGGTAGGTGGGGTCCTGGTTCGATCCTAGCTCACTTCAAATGAGCTTTGTGATGAACAAACACTGTGTGTGGGTTTCTTTCCGGTTCTCCCGTTTCTTCGTACTTTCTTCATTCCACGATTTCATTCATTATCACCGTCTTCCTTAGCCTTGGTGCAAAATAGTGGGACGTTAAACTAAAAAAGTCCATACATTAAGGAAACTTTCCTCAAATTACGAACACTGCACGTAACATGTCATGTCTTCACGTATCTTTAAGATTACGATAACAAAAACAAATAGCATTTTAATATCTTCCGCTACTGGAAATTTATACAAAGACTAAGGACGTTGTAAATCACATTAGAAATACCAGGTTTTCATGTTTTATCTCCTTCCTTATGCCCTTATCAGATTTTTAATAAGAAACAATGAAAAATTCTTTGATGAATCAGTTAACCTTTGAATGCATGACATTTTTATGGCTTCATTTTGCGCATTAAATCAGTTCTATGTTTTGACTCAAGATGAAAAAACTTAAACAAAATACATTATAAAAAGGTAAATGCAGAGATTATGAAAATGAGAATAAATGTTTTGAAAGAGAAGTGAAAGGTTTAGCTGCAAAGCCTTACGGATCAACTTGATTCGTGTTATTTATTCTAGGGTTAAAGGCATCCAATCAGACAAAATACAATGTGAACTTAGGATACAACAGCTATTATTCTTTACTTTTACAATTACGTAAATAGCATGCATCTAAAATTGTAAAATGAAAGTTGATATGCTGATGACAATGAAAGCTGTTTTCAGAGCCATTAACTCTTTAAAATCTATCACGACAGGGAGTAGAGTACCGTACCATGTGCAACCAGCAGTGGTATTTCAGATTTTGCTTTTGGGAGAAAGGCTCCCAATTTCAGTACATTTTCGTGTTTTTTATTCATGTATTATTATCCTATCGATTACACTGTGTATAAATCTGAAAAGTGGAACCGTCGTAAATTCGATGAGGAACGCATTCGAGGACCTTTATGCAGGGGAAAACAGTTCCCCAAGTAAAAATAATTTAATTCTGTACTGAATACAATACTAGGACACACAAATTTAAGATGATAAAATTGTCCATGAGCTTTCTGGAAATATCTAGTATTATCATCGAACAACTTTACACATCAACAACATTATTTCACCATCGTTTTCTTTAGCTAATAGAACTAGTGACGTAGCTATGGGAAACAAATGGGGCTTGTGCCCTGGGCGCCAGATTGGGAGGGTGCAAAATGGGGCAAATATTTGGGGGAGCGTTTTGGCTTGGTTGGTCAGGGGGGCGCTATGAATTCCAGTAGCGTACGCACGAATTTATTTCGGGAGCGTCTCAAACTCAATATGAGGGTATTTTATACTGAAATTACTGAAATTGCCCCTAAAATTAGGCTAGTAGAAATTTCGGGAAGAGGGGGGTCCTGACCCCAGGACCCACCCCCTGCGTACGTCCCTGGTGAGTTCTGACTCCGGGCGACAACTAGCGTAGTTGCGTCGCTAAATGGAACATATTTGTAAATGGTTTTGGTTTATAGTATTAGTCCATGAAATGTATATAACTGATATAATTGGTAGAGTTTGGTAAGTAGTATGTGAAAATTTAGTGATCGATTGAAGTCTTTCGAACACATGAGTTAACATTTAAATAAACACATATGATAGCACAGTAATGATGATAAACTAGACCTAGTTCTAATTGGCTTATTACTGAATGAAACGAAATGAAATTTCTGCTTTCACATCCAACATTTACGCCCTGAGACGGATGATCAATGGAAGTGAATGATAATAAAATAGTCGGTGGAATGGTCATGTGGAAAGAAACGCCAGAACTGTGAGAAAACAAACACGATGTTGTCTACCATTAACCCATATGACCTCCACCACCCCTTCTACTGAACGAGTACGAAGTTTGTGATACGTCATGACGAGTAATATACCCAATATTATGTTCCAATGAATAGAGAAATGTAAGGGAAACCAATCTACATTAAAGAAACTTAAGCAAAGGATTAAATTCTTCAAGCATTTGTTTTTCTGATTTTTTCTCTTCTGGATCTCAGAAAACTTACAAAACGCAATACTTTTCACGATCTAATCTTTACAAATTTGCCACTATATATCAAACATTACTCACACTCAGAGATGACGAATGAAAAAGTTCGTATGTTCAGAACACTATTTCGTATGAGGTTGTTGAAAACAAAAAATTGAAATTTCAAAGTAATAAGACAGGTAGTACATAATGAATTTTTGTTAATATTCCTCTTGTTCAGGCTCGAAAAACCGAGGTGAGCTCCTTCATGGCTAAGCGGTTAGCGTACGCGCCTTTGGCGTGGGAAACCCGGGTTCGATTCCCGTCGGGAGCTCATGTGGTTCGGATTCCACGTTAATCAGTAGTAGGGGTGTTCCAAGAACCGGTTAACCGGTTTCGGTTCGGTTTGTAGTCTAAACCGAATCAATCGGTTTGGACTTCAAACCGATCCGGTTCGGTTCGGTTTGGGAACGGTTCGGTTCGGTACGGTTTGGGAACGGTTCGGTTCGGTTTGGAAACGGCTCGGTTCGGTTTGGAAACGGTTCGGTTCGGTTTTGAAACGGTTCGGTTTGTAAAGTGTTCGGTTCGGTTTGTAGAATGGTTCGGTTCGGTTTAAGAACTGTTGGGCCCTTTCTGAGGACTGTTCTGTTCGGTTTCAGTTCAATATTTGAAATCGACAGAAATGCAGTTTGCATTATTAGCAACCGTCCACCCAGACATTATAATAAGGGTGAATGTTACGTTTTTCGGTATAACTTTATTCAGATTAAAATTATTTCGATATTACTGAAACAATGTAGGGGTCGTACTTGTGTGGGTACTTTTACTGATGCTTTGAATTTTGGAATAAAACTCTTAATATCAGTTGGAAGACAACTTTACGGCTTGGGCGGATTTACGAGATACCGTGGTAGGGGTGGCAGTTACTTGAAGGGTGGATGCTATTCCAGGAGAAGCTACGTTTAGAATGAAACATTAAGTTCGTCTTGAAATGACTTGGGGGGGGGGGGGGCATGATTTACACCTGTATGTGGAATATATCGTGGTGTAATATTATCAGGTAACCAAGAAAATTTATGCTGTTTTTGACGAAAGGCGTGTCGTTTGTGTTATAGGCTGCCGAAAGCGTGGGAAAACAAACTTTAGAGTTAAATATTGCACAAACTACTGATTGTAGACGTGATGCGGCATGATATCGACAAAATATCCTAACCTGCTCTATCCAAATTTGCAGTTTTCAGATTTGTGCAATGGCGGCACAGAGAATTCCTTGATATTTTATGACGTAAATTGAGTGGACAACAACATGTAAAGGACATTTCACTGCCTAGAAATAATATTATGTGGCAGGTCAGTACTCATACACGAAGATAAAAGATGGCGGATGAAGTAAAAATTACTGTGTGTGCTTGCATACCGCCTCAAAAAGTACTAGTAAAGCCATTGCACAAGAACTCACTGGAAACTTTACGTTTCTAGAATGTAAAAATACGTACGGCACAAGCCGATAAGTAACATAAAATAAAGAAATTCCGTTTGCTGATCTGCTCATATTAATATCACAACGCTTTTGAGAACGCATCTACCCTTACAACTAAAGTAACTGAACAAGAACTACAGACAAATAAAGAACGCGTAATAATAATAATAATAATATTGATACACATAACTGTTTTAGCACATTCATTTCGATTAGTACATCACACAAATGCAACTACAGTACGTTTTTTTCAATCAATGATCTAAACTGACGGATGTGAAACAAAATATTCCTTCCACTCAGGATATTTATACGTACGTAACAAGAGCCGATATTTCTGGATCCAAATCGTATAATGGGACTGCATACAGAAGGTAGTTGTAGGAAGCAAGGTACAGAGGGGAGTCTTTGTTTACGTGGAAAGAGGATGGTTGTCAGAACGGACACTGCAAAAGGTGTTCAAAGTTTCAACCCACCACTTCAATGCAAAGGTTACAGCTGCGTCGAAGGGAAAGACGCTGCGAACGCGTTGAAACACTCTTGCCGTTTCCTGAATGCTCCACGCTGCAGCAACAATTCGAGCAACCAAATCCTCCTCTGATTGCACAGGCGTCGCGCAGATTAGTTGTTTCATATGGCCCCAGAAAAAGAAATCTAAGTGGTTAAGGTCGGATGAGCGAGGTGGCCAAGATACCGGTCCTTCTCTGCCATCCATTTGTTCGGAAAGGATGCGTTGCGACAATTTCGCACCTCCACAGCAAATGTGCTGGAGCACCGTTGTGCATAAACCACATGTTTCGATGAACAGCCAGTGGCACAGTCTCTAGTAGTTCAGGTAGAATTTCTTTCAAAAATATCCAATACTCCTACCCGGTTAGGCATTGTGGTAGTAGGTACGGTCTGATGAGAATTATCAACGATTCATGCCAACACATTCACAGAACACCGTTCCTGATGGGCACGAGTTGACATTCCATATGGGTTTGCCTCAGACCACAAATGTTGAGTGTGAGTGTTCATCACTCCATCATGGGAAAACATAGCTTTATTTTTGAAGAGAATACGAGACATGAAGCGGGATATATCTGCATGGTTCGCGTAGCCACTGGACAAACTCCCGCCTACGTGGATGGCGTGTAATGCATGCACCCTTTGGACATGGAAATAGTACATCTGATTTTCGTGAAGCATGTTCCGAATCTGCCGATGATGGGTGTTAATTCCAGCAGTTACTACCCGTGTCCTGGTGGGCGGTTTTCTCTGATCTCAAGCAAGAATTTCCTCCTCAAAAGCCACAGTCCATACGGTTCTGTTTCGTCCAGCATTGGGCCTGTGTGCTTCCAGCAATCCTGTTTCTTGTAATCTTCGATCTACACCTGAAAACGTTGCGTGGTGTGGAATTCTAAGATTAGGAAACTGTTGTCTGTACATCGTTGTGCCACACGGCCCTTACCGTCCGCTTTCCCGTATGCCAGATCAATTTCTGCCAATTTGAATTGAATTGAATTGAATTTCTCTTTATTTCAGCGGGCGAGGTTCAACCTGAGTTGCTCTGCCACCTAACCCTTGTCATCATTACAAAGAAAAGAAAGAAGAAACAATGACACAAACAAGGTACAAGATACAAATAACAGCACAACATGGTACATTCAATAATACTAAGGATAAACAAAACACTCAGTAAATGTAAATGTAAAAAAAAAAGAAAGAAAGAAAGAAAAAAAAACTAATACTGTTAGTCCAATTTCATACTGTAGTAAACTTTTCTTGTGTGCCAATGCTTTGTCTCTGATCTCTAAATAATAATGTTTGGAGTGATAATTTAAATGAATTGTATCGTTTGTCAGTGATTGACTTTGGTAGGAAGTTTCAGATTCTTACTGCCGAAATCGAAAATGCCTTCTCTGTTATTTTTCAAGAATGCCGGGGCATATTCAGTTTATTACTTCCTCGGGTATTGTAACGGTGAATTTCTGATCTACATGTTAATTTATGATGCAAGTAAGGTGGTGGTTTATGTGAATCTATTTTGTATAGTAAACAACAGTATCGGAGATATCGTCTTCGGGACATGGTTAGGATATTGTTTTCATTAAGTACCGGCAGAATATGCTAAGACTTTCTGTAATTGAGAGAGAAGCGTATAGAGTAATTCTGTATTTTCTGAATTGCTCTAGTATTTTGAGTGGAGAGAGAGCTACCATATATTGAATCACAGTAATCGAACAGAGGCAAAATGAGTGTGTTAGCAAAATATAGTCTTGTTTCTTGCGACAAATAGCCTTTTAATTTATAAAGTTGTCGTAAGATGAGCTTAGTTTTAATACACTGTTCAGAAATGTGTTTATTCCAGCTAAGCCCTTGGTCTGTTATTAAGCCTAGATCTTTTACAATTTCTCGTGTGTACTCCTCCATTACCTCTGTAATCACACTCGTTGGCCGTATGGTGATGAAATAAAGAGAAATTAAAGTGGGAAATAGTAGATGTTTCCTCGCCATTGTGTTCACTGTGCAGAATCGAAGATAGTGAGATTGCAACTTAGTGCAACTCTTCTGTCAGAGAATGATATTTATGCGTACGATTAGCAAGTGTACAAAACCTACATCGTGACGGAGAAGATACCACACCCAGATCCGTAGCTACGGGGGAAGGGCGCCGAACAAGCAATAAGAAAAAAGAAGTATTGAAAATGAGTAAACGATGTGGTGCCCTGTAAAATTTGGCGCCCTGTTAAATCAATATTATTGTCGGTTTGCAAAGAAACAGATTTGTTAAAAATTTCCTTGCTCGCTACGCTCGCAATCCAAACGTTTCAGTAAAACTCACAAGAAGTTTTTACTTATTATTTACAGTAATTATATCATGATTTGTTAACGATGTGATATACAAGGTGCCGAGTATTGACTTACATTGTACGTAGGAGCGTTTTCAAAATCAGAAACGGTCAATGGTAATATGTGTTCGGCGTTTTGAGGATGATGAGTCTGGTTAGTTAATCACGCTTTTCTTATAATATTAATCACAACAGTGAGAATGAAAGTATGAAAAATGAGAGAAATGAAGACACACATGCAAGCTGTTATTTGAGCGGGAATATTAAAAGTGAAGGTAAACAAGGAGAATAATAACATTTTCGAATTTGAAGCAGTTGTAGAATGGGGGCTTAACAGGTTAGAACTTAACCCAACGAATTTCATCTTTTTCAAAGACTGATCACTACCAGTGATTTTTTTTTTATTCCGTTGACATATGAAATGATATATATATACTGCAATGAGTACTTTCAGGCTCTTTGCTATTTTATTCTTTTATTATACACAAATCTGCAAACTGGTCGTATGTTACTAGTGAGTTAAAGATTAAATTCAGCTCCATGTGGACACAGCTGAATTTGCTTTGACGGAGTTTGCTTAAGTTTTGGTTAGCCAATAGTAAATGAAACCACGTTTCAAACCCTTTGGACAGTTTAGTTTGTCAAAGTTCTATGGACAGTTCTGAACGGTACGATTCGGTTCGGTTTGAGAACGGTTCGGTTCGGTTTGGGATCACTTCGGTTCGGTTCGGTTTGGGATCGGTTCGGTTCGGTTCGGTTTGGGAACGGTTCGGTTCTGTTTGGGATAGGTTCGGTTCGGTTTCGGTTAACCGTTTCAAACCGGTTTAAGTGGCAAACCGAAACCGCGGTTTACGTTTTCAGGAACCGTCCACCCCTAATCAGTAGGTCCCGTCTCATATAGCCTCGCTGCTGAAAGGGACGTTAAACTCAAAATCAACTGAACTCGAAAAACCGAGGGCGCCAGGTGACCATGGTGACTGGAAATATGAGTTTGGCGCCTAGATAATTTAAATCCAAAATATGTAGATCCATTGTTAAATTATATTTGTATTACTGTGGTACCTAGTTTTGAGAACTGGCGTCTAGGTCAGAAGAAAAAATTTCAAGCACCTTCCTGACGCTCTTTCGGCAGCCTAACCATCTGTACTACTAGTCTGCATCTGTTCGCTTCGCTATGCTTTCTTCAGCTCCAACCACCGCGATGACCGCGAATTACATACTTTCCTTGTAGAAAAATAGTAAAACAATCCAATCAAGACACTATGTAATACTAGTTCTTCAGTTATAACATTAATATAGGAAGAATTGCAGCAATGGTAAAATTAAGAAAGTGGGAGGAAACGGGAGAACTTCGAGGAAACCTATGGACAGAGCGTTTGTCTCACTTGGGGCGAGTTGGGACCGAAGAAGGCACCTTATACACCGGAAATGAGTGCTTTACTACTGAGCCACTGTGCCCTCAGAATAATAGAGCTGAATCTACAACTGAACGTTGGATCCAAGCAAAATATAGTGTTAAAAGATGATCGAACTCAGCTCTATGGTTTACTTTTCTCCTTCCAAATAAGTGCTGAGCACTTATTAATTGTACTAAGGAACCTTTTTTTTAAAATTACTTTTCTCATATTTTTTTCTCGATGGGCTATTATCTAAAATTACAATAGTTACACTCGAGCCTTCGGCCTGCTGTACACTGTTGCTTAAAATTGAGCTTAATCAAAAATTCTATTTTAAAAAAGATTAATAAATTTATATTTGATTTTTTAAATATTTTTTTTTGAGTTTAACGTCCCGTTCAGCAGCGAGGCTATATGAGACGTGGACCTACTGATTAACGTGGAATCCGAACCACATGAGCTCCCGCCGGGAAATTTATATTTGAGTTACCCCACTAAACAACATGCGATTACATGAATATTCATGTCCAAATCAAAATATGGTTGCGGCCATTGTTCTAATAATAAATAAACAAATCACATTCATGCTCAGTATCATCAGATTCATAACTATCCATTTTGAAATTATTAAATTGAAATAATGCAGTTTAAGTTAGGCTTAAAACGTCACAATATATTACTGTAAAAATATACAAATAGGCTATTAATGTTTCAAATCTAAATATGGTTACGACCCTTGTCCTGTTTTGGAATAATTAAATTTACCAGGGGCTAATCTAGAAGGTAAAAACGAAGGGGGGAGCAGCCAGAACCCAGACTATGATAAGTATATCATCACTTTACTATAAACTTTAAAAAAATATATAAATAATAGCTTAAATTATTTTTGCCACCAAAAAAACCTGAGGGGACCTAGACCCCCCATCCTCGGGCTAGATTCGCCACTGAAATTGACACAATAATTTTAAAGTTCCGATTAAATCATCATGATAATTTTAAATCGGCACATTGCCAGCATGCCAGCGACATCTATTAGTGCGACTGTTTAGAAATTAACGTGACACAACGGAGATGTTTGTCTGCAAGTAACGACGAAAATAATAAATACCATTAAGAAAAAAACAGGCATTAGTTCACAGAACTCACAGGAACTTACTCTCCGTACCCACAATATCTACTACGAATTTAATCCGTAATATTTAATTACGATGGTAAAAGAAAAACCAATTTCTTACGTTTTTGGCTTTATCAGGAAGTGTGAATTAATTATCATTCATTTATTACTGTATATCATATTGACTGTACTGTTAAGTTTTAGTAAGAGAATAAAATTAAGTAGTCCTTTGACACTAATTGGTTTTTGTCAACTTCAGTTAACAAACATGATTCACATTTTTGTTTATTTATAGAGTAAGCCAATAATAAATAGTACCTCCCTCATGGAATACCTAATCTTATCAACCAACTGCAGAGGTTAAGAACTTTTTTAAAACCATGAAAATGTAATGGTTAATGAACAATGAAACTTACCCGTAACGTTATAGTTTTATGTTTTCAAGCACAGAAATAATTATTAAGCGGATTAAAAAAAAAAAAAAAAAAGGTAACCCACGCCTGCTATTGCTAAAACTAAATTTACCAACCGGAGATGACGTATGTTGGAGTTAGGTTGTATGACGCAATTCAGATAAAGCTTATCTGTACACGTGCTTTTCTTAAAACGTATTAAACTTTATGCGTATCGTTTCCTCAACGTGAAATCGCATTGCGACAAATGAGCTCTTGAGGACGCGTGAAACTAATTAACATGAACAATAAAAGTTCAAAAGGAATCCTGTTATAATGACGTTGAATTCTAGTTTTGGACGAATAAAAATATTGCATGATTCCTTCTCATTATCGAAAAAGAAATTTCGAGTGACTTTCAGGAAACGAACAAACAGTTGAATGAATCTATATGATAACAAATGAACCAGAACTCTACATGTATAGTCTGTCCGGTTTAGCATCAATAATGGTGTTCTATTTCGGCATATATAATAACCTTATCTGCTCGCCACAGCGCACTTGTCTTACCACGTTAGATTTGATTGATATCCTACCTGCATGGGCGCCCACAGAGGGGGCAAGAGGAGGCAATTGCCCCTCCCAGGATTTTTGAAAAAGGTTAACATTTATAGGCTCTTCTAGTGGCAATAGTATATTTTTAAAATCAACATTCACTAAATGATTAGAGTAACAAAATTTAGTCAAACCCATCCCCAAGATTTTAATCTACTTCTCTCCCCCATGTGACGTTTCATATTTTTTCAGTAATAATTATATTCAACTTGGTGCTGCATGCAATGCTAAGTATTTTGAATGATGGTATCCGTCAGTTGAGTTGAAAAGATAATTTCGCTCTTTGTTGTTTCTTTTGCTGACGTGGTGCTGATAACAATGAAGTTTTGTTTTGTTGGGTTTCAATTCTAGCAACTGTGTGTGTGTGTGTGTCTTGCTCCCCTTGGAAAATATCCCTGGGCACCCATGCCTACGTGTTTCCCAAATACTCGTCCATATGTTCAGAGATGGTGTTGGTTAATGAAAACTTGACCCATGACCCACTGACCTACTCTAATCCACAACTCACTGAACTTACGACTCACCATCCACCGTTACATATTCTGACCCACTGTGACCCATCACCCACAATGACCCACCACCCACCAAAACCCATTGCCATCAACTCTGACCCATGATCCCCACCCTCATCTCCACTGACTAAACAGTTTACATTTGTAATAGAACAAGGCTGTGAAATTATCACTAATCGGAGTTTCAATTTCTACAGTCAATCGCTCAAGCAATGCTTTATTACAGTACCAGTGGATCTGACCTTTACGATATAAAATGGGAAAGTGTTTGTCATGGACCATATTACGATGAATTTGATTTTAATTACACTGGATAACAATTTTAACTTTTTTCATGCTTCGGAAAAGAAAAGCACATTTTCTTATGCAAATGAGGATGCTGAATACGCAAACAAAAATGAAAATGATGAATTGGTTCGAGTTTAAGTGTAATAGATAGAAATGTGTGTTATGTAGTGTTGACACTTAGATTCTTGAATTTTCTGTTTGGTCTTTCATTTAAGTAGCTATTGCTTCAATTCTGTTCATCCGATTATCTTGGTTCATATGTCATTCACTTCAGAATAAACCAAACTTGCAAATGGTGTTATGCGCATGTGTACATTATGTATAAGAAGAGGGAAATTTAAGGTAAAATTGGGAATTTCCCGTCCAAAAATCCCTTTTTTTCAAATGTAGCACCCCCTGGTACGGCCCCGACTAAAGGCACCCAAATATAATATATCTTTAAAACTACTGTAGTTTATAAGAAATACATGTGCCAAGTTTCATTGTAATACCTACAGTAGTTGTGACGGAAAAAATATTTCTCAGTTCTGCTAGACAATACCATATTTCATATAGGAAAAAGTGAGATAACTATATAATCAAATGAATCCGAACAATATTATTTATTTGAGTATCATGACTTATACGTCATTCTCTTCAGAATAAAACAGGCTTTCAAATGGTATCATTATATATATATATATATATATGTGTGTGTGTGTGTGTGTGTGTGTGTGTGTGTGTGTGTTGTACGAGAAAAGGGGAAATTGGGGTAAAATTGGGAATTTTCCGTCCAACAACAATCGGCAAGAGCAGAGTTGCTCCAGTAGCCCTGATATCGTTTCTCCATCATAGATCTTGGTAGAAATGTTTCCCATGTTCATCAATGACTGCTCCGCAATTTTCTGGGAAGAAATCTATGTGGGAGTGCAACATATGTATTTTTAGTGGTACATTACCCCCTATTGCTTGGTAGAAGGTAATAGGTGCACCTCTACTTCCTTATAGTTCTGAGACCGATCGTTTCCCAAAACATTCGTCACCACTTTTCGGAAAGAATCTCATGCAATCCTATCCTCCTTTTCTTATACTGCATCAAATTCAGGATCATTGCGGAGTTAGCGAATTTGAGTGCCAATAACGGTTCTTACCTGATTTTAGTTTCAGCAATTTGTGGAAGTTTACGCAGAATATGTTTAAAGAATGTTTTGATGCGTCTATGAATAGCCGCCATTCATCGACATTATCGTCTATGGGGTATATGTTAAGTTTATTCATAAGACCAGTTAGGCCTACATTGTTACAACGTAATGTGTCACTTTCCACTGAAAATACTGTTTAGGGATTCTGACGTGTTCAAAACACAACACTTTTAGATCTTCAGAATATGCTCCCCACTTCTTGAGTTTGGATGCCAGCAGTTCTGCGTAGGGATGCGCACAAGACGAGTCGAGACAGGATTTTCCTGACAAAATTTAAGTCGAGACACGGCTCTTCCAATAGAGAAATATATATTTTTCGAGTCGAGACATCACTTTTACAGCACATTTTTGAGATGAGACAGCCACAAATCTTGTCTCGTGCGCATCCCTAGTTCTGCGCCACTTTTTGACAACCCCAGGTAATTTAATTCAGGTTGAGTATCATATGGTGATAAGATAATGATATTTTAGTTTTGTGAGGTTAGGATCGGTGGAAGACGATGAATCTGCAGCAGAATTTGACAATGTGGGTCGACATTGTTCGCCTTTTGCTCTTCATCGAGTGAAACACTGGAGTAAGGTAAGGGAAGTTGTGGAACCTTTAGTTCTTTAGAGTGGCACAGTGACGAACATTTCAAGGAATATTTGAATAAGTAGCAGTCCATTTTTTTTCTTTTTTGGATAGACCTTTAATTGGAAGAACTATGCAAAAATAGCAGTTTGAAGTATGATCTGTCGGTTCTCTCCATATCATTGGAACTGCAAATGGCACGTATGGCCTTTTTCCGTGTAGCCAGACCCGCAAATTTGTAGAACAAGTATTACAACATATATGTGGTGCTCACTTCTTGTCCACATCTCCCACTTTACAGCCAAAGTACAAATGATAGGCTTTCTTTATGATAGGAGCGAAATTCCACTTTTCGCTTCGCTTCGTCAAAAACAATTTGCTCTGCATGCAAACACATTTACGCGACATGTTTCTGCTTAGTATAGTCATAGAACGATAAAATAATAATAATAATAATAATAATAATAATAATAATAATAATAATAATAATAATAATAATAATAATAATAATAATAATAATAATAATAATAATAATAATAACAGCACCCACCCACCCATCCAATATCTCACCACCACTACGTCCGAGATGGCAAATTGTAACTACAAAAGAACGTTTTACACAACATGTTTTCTCTGGAAAACTCTTCAATACAAACTAAACCGTGAAGTGGTTGATATTTCTTAGTTAGTGATGAAGTGCGAGCAATATGGATAGCCAGAGACTACGCAGGAATTTATTTCGGGAGCGGCCCTAAGCTTTTCGGGGGTCCAAATACAATTTGAAGCTAAATTATATTAAAATTTGTAAAATTGCACCTAAAATTAGACTAAATTTACAAACAAGTCGGGGTGTCAAGACCAGCAGGACCCACCCCTGCGTATGTCCCTGAGGATAGCAATGAAACTAACCGTTAAACAATGGAAGTTGATTGAAATAAGTAGACAGCTCCTGTTGCCACTAACCCTTAATTTGTCCAGCAGAGCACATTGGGTGATGACGTATTTCTTTGAAACCCGAACCAATCTTCAAAAACTAATTTCATATTCGTTATCAGCACTCTAAAATTAGTAAGAATTGGTTAGTTTTATCTCCGAAGCATTTTCACTGTTGACCAGTGTTATCATACATAGTTATTTCCTTGTTCAATTACACATACTTTTCAGTGGAAAATATGATGACATTTGAAAGTCTTAAATGAAGGAAACGTAAAGAAAGAAAGAGAAAGAAACATAATTAAGCATACCGTACAAACTTAAAAATGTCCATGTAATTAAGCTTACAGTACAAATTGTGTCTATTTTTCTCACAACTGTATGGCTTGATTGCCTTATGCTCTGAACGCTCCATATAATAAACGCAAGCTTCAGCAATTATTATAATAGAAAGCAGCGGATATAAAAATGCAAAACACTGTAGTTTTTGTTTCTCAATTAATTTAATTTCAAATGTGGCTGAGCCGGACTACCTAACCTAATTATCGATTTAATAGGTAGATAATATTTCAGATCAATACACGAAACTGAAGGTTTCGTCAATGAATTCTTAAAATTCTGACCAATCTTTTAAGAGTGATACAAAAATATTCCAGAATTTAATTTAGGATATTTGTTGCAGAACACTAAGGATAACTCAAAATAGAAAAAAAAAAAAAAACTTACCATTAGATAAAAACACTAACTTCCTACCATCTAATACAGCGTTTCCCAACCTGTTTTAAATTGCGGCACACTACGGGGTTACTTGGATTCTCGCGGCACACTTATAGGCATTATTATTTGTAAATATAAAGCACAGTGGTATTTTTTGTGTGGTTATTGATCTCCTCACAGAGAAGAAAGCTCTTTCACTAGTTTTTACCCCTCATTCTAATTAGAAATAGAAAACAATTGCAATGAAATATTGGATTCAGGTTTTTAAAAATACGCTTTCTTTTTAAAAACTGTATCCAACTTTTTACTAAGAAGGAAGATCACTAAATAACGAACGAACAAACAAATCTCTTTTACTTTTAAAACACAAATGCAGATAATTTGTCGAAAGGATTGAATGATATTTTAAATTTTCAAGTTACGAAATAGTTTGCAACAATAAAGAAGCAATAATGGTCATAGCAATTATAACAAATACTTTTTTCAACATTAGAAATGTACAGAACAGTAACCCGGTATCAAACTTAAAATTGTAGATTCACAGTGGAGGTTCATAGTAATGTGAAATACAAATATACATTTTTCCCTACGTTTTGCAATTTGATTGCTATAAAATTAATAATTTTGTTTCGATTCCTCGCGGCACACCAGCGACCCATTCACGGCACACCAGTGTGCCGCGGCACACCGGTTGGGAAACGCTGATCTAATACTAAATAATCTCGAAAAACATTTCTGCATTTCAATAAAATGAATATATAGTGAATCCAGAGTGACGAACTTAATCCGTTCTGTAACGCTGTTCGTAAACCAAAATATTTGTAAACTGAAATTATTTTTCCCATTGAAATTAATGTAAATACAAATAATCCGCTCCAGCAACAACAAAAACATGGTAGTGCATATATTTTTCTTTTGCGTTTTTAAGTATTTTTCTGTAAGATGAAGAGTATAGAATGGAAATACCATGATTCTTTTTAAAGACAAACAAGCAACACTAAATTAAACGGAACGGCATGAGAGCTAAACAAACAAATAAATTCGGGTTTGTTACTATTCATCTCAGCGACTCCAAAAACTATGAATTGGACAATAACATCGGTCAATTTGAATATTTTATTTTTCACATTCCCTCCCCCATGGTGGGGTACTAAACTTGGACTTGAACGGCTTCGGAATTGTCACTATTTATCTCAGCAACCCCGAAATCTATGGATTCGACATTAATCTCGGTAAGTTTGAATATTTTATATTTCATCTCCGGGTTTTTATTTATTTATTTATTATTTTTTTTTTTTTATGTTGGGATATAGGGATGGCCACGAGTCGAGCTAAAGCTTGACTCGACTTGAAACTCGAAGCGAATTCGAGTCGAGTCAAAGGTAATTTTCTCGAATCGAGTTCCGAGCCGAGTCACGGTTTTGAGGTCGAGTTTCGAGTCGAGTCGAGTTTAATAAATGGCTCGCTGGTTCAGCTCGTATTAACTCGTTTTGAAATCATGGCCTGATTAGACGGGAAAGCGAAAGCCATGAGGAATATAAGCAGTAATGTGGAATATTTTTAGTGTTACTCACAAGATGGGACACTGTTCGCATCTCGTCTCGTCTCGATTAACGAAACGACAATAGATTTTTATAACGAGACAGTCTCAAATGTCGTGAGCACCAATATAAGTGTATAGTGTATAGTTCTTATCATCAAGACTGAGACCTGCACGGTCGAAGTTTTGAGCTCAAGCAGAAGCCTAACCCGGGTAGTAGAGACCTGCACGGGCCGGGCCTGGCCCGAGGCCCGAAGCCCGGCCCGGCCCACGGGCTGGGTTTGGGCGGGCCGACTCTGCTATTTCTTTGGGCCGGGCCGGGCTTGGGCGGGCCGACACTGTTATTTCTTTGGGCCGGGCCGGGCTTGGGCTGGCCGACACTGATTTCTCTTCAGGTTGGCCCGGGCTGGGGCCCATCAATTGCAATTCTTTAATAATTATTGACTTTCGTTAAACGATAATTGGAATAAAGCCAAACGTTGAAGAAGTGTGTCCGTGAAAAATGTTACAAAGGATGCAATAGCTATTTACAGTTTGTGTTGCTTAGCAGCTCCACTTTCACTATAGAGGATTGCAGGCATTAAACGGTAAATTGAGATCATACCTTGACCTTCACTGAACTCAAAATATAACAAGAAGGGGTGGGAATGTTTTGCCTGTCGCCATCTTCACTTTATTGCCATCTTCACTTTATGCTAAAAATCAATTATGTTAGATTTTTGTTACAGGGAATGGAGTTTTTGTTCTCTCTATGACAGGCAAAGTTCTAGAAGGCAATGGTACCAGCGTCAGATTCGGGAGGCAAGTGTCAGATTGTGAACCAGAGTTTAGAAAATGTTTCTGAGAGTTAGGTCAAATTTAGTACTAAATTTTGAGAAAGATTGGGGCTCGAGCTATTTTTTAAAAAAATTTATCGGGCCGGGGTCGGGCCCAAAACTTTTAAAATTTATCGGGCCCGGGCCGGGCTTGGGCCAAGAATTTTAAAAAAACTTATCGGGCCGGGCCGGGCTTGGGCCGAAAATCTCCAAAACTTTTCGGGCCCGGGCTGGGCCGGGCCTAGGTATGTTCGGGCCGGATTGGGCTCGGGCCGAAAAAATCGGCCCGTGCAGGTCTCTACCGGGTAGTGATGTCAACCGGATCAGCTCGGTTCAACTGAGCGAACAGCCCAAGCTGGTGCAGTTGGGATGAGCCACCGACTCGGCTTAGGTGATCCATCGGCCCGAGCCGGCTCGGTTGGGTGAGCTCTTGGCTCGGGTCGATAGTGAATGAACTGTGACCCGCGCCACTCGAGCCACTGACAATCCTAAACCCACGCCAAGCAGATTTAAATATATTTGCTAGGCGCCCTATAACTTTTAACAATTTTTGGCTCGAGCTCGAATACTTGGTCTTCTGGAACTCAAACCCAGAACCTCATGAATGGTGTCCTTGCCTCCTAGACTTCACGACTACCGAGGTCAGCAGTTAACTAGTTTTTAGTATTCAATTACAAACCGCGTATCCTTCATGTTTATACACTATGTTATAATAATAATAATAATAATAATAATAATAATAATAATAATAATAATAATAATAATAATAATAATAATAATAATAATAATAATAATAATTTGTCGTAGTATCATTGATAATAATTATATTGTCTATGTAGAATCCTTAAAAAAAGTACTTGAAACTACACACAACATTTGGCTCGACTCGACTTAAATTCGAGCCGAGTTTCGAGTCGAGCTGGAGGAAATTTTTCGAGCCGAGTTCTCGAGTCGAGCTCAAAGATGTCTATTTCTAGTCGAGGCGCGTATGAATGAAAACTCGCTCGCGTGCTCATCCCTATTGGGATACATTCTGCTTCATTTTAATACAAAGTTATACTAAATTTCAGCATCCTAAGTTGAATGGCTCGTGAGATACTCATTTTTTTTAAAAAAAATTCGGATTCGCACTTCCCCCTTCGGATATGTATTATAATGAAAGCGATATGATAATACCCCAGTTGGGATTAAGGCCTGGGGCCTTACTATACATATACCAAAAGTAATTTCATTTGGCTCTGCCATTTGGACGTGATGACCACGCACACATATTCGTTTTTTCACGAAGCTTTGCAGCTCTTGTAAACAACGCAGACGGCAGTGTGTAAATGTTGCCAACTAACAGACTAAAAAGTTTATAGAAAACCTCGAGCTAACAAGAAACAAACCGAAGAGCGGGAGATTGAAAATGAAATGGCATGGACTTCTGATAGATTACCAAGATGCATTTTCTCTCTCCTGAATCTTTGAAGCGGCATATAAATATAGACACAGAACACTAGGAAGCATGGCTGCCCCGCAGCGGGGAAGGGGCCAAGGGGATGTTGCCTCCCTGGGCTTTGAAAGGTTTTTGGAAGTGCATGTCAAGACATACTAATTTGCTTACTTAAATATTATAATACTTAATATATTCATATTAAATAATATATCTGGTATCATAGATTATTTACTGTAGTTAATAAGCATACGCGCGTAAATAACTGTTGTTTTACTTGATGTATTATGTGCCCTCGTGTATCAAAATATTGTGTATTCGCGACTGAGTTTGTGTGTCGGTCTTTTGTCCCTCCCCCCCACAGTGGAATCAGTATTTTACCTCCTTGAAAAAGTCCTGCGGACGTCCATGCCTAGACACCGGGCTGAACAATCTCTTAAATTTTCCCTGTAACTGCAAATCATGGCTAATCGTGGTTGACCATAAATCCTCGTCCTCTGTATATCAGGGAGTTCGCATTAATGGTTCAAAATATTCAATCTATCACTACTAAATTTTATTTAGCCTGCCCATAGCGTCAAGGGATAACATGGAAAATTAGAATCAGAGCTATTGGATCTTACTATGTTCTCTAGTCTTTGTTGTCTTACTATATTTATTAGCTTGACTAGCAGATGTACTAAAACATATGCTCTTTTACCCCCATCCATTTCAAAACTGTGTTTCGGATCACTACGTGACTCTTAAGTAGAGGCAAGAGAACATGTGGATAATTGTTCATTAAAAAAAAAAAAAAAAGCGAGAGTTTATTTATTGAATGGATTACGATTTTAGTATCCCTTGAATATTTTTTCAGATATTTTGTTACTCCTGAGAACGGACAATCATTCTTACGACTCTTAAATGTTCATTTAACCCTTAACGTACCAAGCCTAACTCGTCAACGTTGTTTACCACGCTGGGGTCTTCTGGGGACCCCAAGTATTATTTTAATATCTCAACATAGTATTGCAACTCAAATTATTATTTTTTGGATGTCTAAAAGCATACCTAAGTTAAATGAGCATTGTTGACATCAAATATTATGTTTACTTTAACAATATTCAGTTTTTCGTACAATTTTATACTTTTGTGTTCGTAAATCTGAAATACAAGTTTAACAATGGAGCTTTTACATTTTCAAGTGTGTTTTTATTTTTTTTATTTTTTTTTTTAACGAACGCATCGTTGATCTAATTATGTAATAAATAGTATATCCCAAACGGATGCAGGACACACATACAAATCCAGAATAAATTGATTATTATAGTTGCAGGAGTATCACCAAATATCGCCCTCTGGGGTTCCTAGAGGACCCCGCTTGGTATGTTAAGAGTTAAACCCGATCGTTTCTTTTAATCGATATGGGAATTATACTAGGGGTAAAAGTGGGGGAACGCCGGAGAACGCCATCCCCGACCTCGAAAAAATATGTACGACGTCCCCCAGTTCCTAAGAAATTAAAATGGGCAAGGATACGCCGGGGGACGGCGTGACGTCATGCCGCTTGCTACCGTACCCCTACCTTTTCAGATCCACTTTTACCCCTGATTATAACATACAGAATTAACATCAGATGTTACGCTACTTCGAATCGGTGAAATTGCTTTTATCTTTATTTCTTACTTATCTTTAAAATAATAGGCCTACAACTTTTTATATCCAATGAAAGGCTCTCCAATTATCTGAAGTATAATGCATTTAATATATTAAATAGAAATTTAGTACAAGGGCTCAGTTTTTCTTTTGGGTAACATAATGAACATTTGCATCCCAGTTCTCTGAAACTGACTAAACAATCTGACTACGATTCTTCACCAAAAAAAAAAAAAAAAAAAAAAAAAAAAAAAAAAAAAAAAAAAAAAAAAAAACGAAATATAATCAGAAGTGAGCAACACTTGCAATGAGCCAAATGACCATTATTCTTCCATAAGAAAATAGTCCCCAAGAAATTCCACTTGTTCAACCTAAGTAGCAATTATTGTATTTTTAAATCACACTAAGATCATTTTAGTTTGAATTAAAAGCACATCTCTATATGTGGATTGACATCTTACACAAAAATTTAAATTTAACAGGAAAACAGCTACACCCACTGACAAATACGCAGAGCGCGCGCTATATTTGATGATGGCCATGCAGGCAGGAAGGTTACCAGTGAAGGATTACATGCACGTGCAGAAGCAGAAATATTGCGGGAAACAGACGAAACATTTTATCCTGCACCAATCACTGAATACTCGTGCGCGGAGGGATACAAATTGAGTTACGCGGTTTGTTTTTGAAGAGTGCAAAGGTTTGTGAAAAAGCGAGTAGTTACATTCATGTTTAATATAATAATTCATATATTACAGGTGATTTGTTTGTATAAGGGTGACCGGAGTATTTAGGAACACTTAAGCTTTGAACTCTTTTATTTTTGAAGATGAAACTAAGATTTCTTGGTATAGAAAGCTTGGAGTTTTCCTGTTTACTAAAGTGGAGAGGATAGTAAAAATTAGCGTTTTTCTACAAATCAGTGAGATGTTTTAAAAATGTATCTATGTTCGGGACTGTCCAATGGTCGGGGTAATCCCGAACATACCGTTTACTTTAAATTTCCTTTACGAAAGAAGCGAAATGCATCAAAATACATTAAAATATACCGTAATTTAATATTTAAATCTTTAATAAGAATTATAATTACAAACATAACAAGTTAATGAGAAACATGAACAGACCTCGTCATCTTTGAAACTATTACAAATAAAAGCTAATAGGTAATAGGCTGAATAAAATGTACTCTTATAAAACGAATTCACAAATAATGGTGCATTAAGTAAAATATCCATTAAAATGAAAACATTATTTGTAATTGTAGAAATCACAGATATACGCATTAGTGTTTTGCCTCCAAGGACAGTATTCTTTATTAGTCCAATGTTCAAATGCGGTTAATAGGCTGAACAAAATTGGCTAACTGCTAATGGACGCTACTAAGCTAAATAAATTTGTAAAACACTCTGTGAATCACGCACAGAAAAAAATTGCAACCTATGATGAAGGGTCAGATATCTAAAATAGGGTTACTGACTATAGGATAATGAAGTAGGCTACTAATGGCCTAAACTAATAAATATAGCAAACTATTCTACTTAATAAAGCTAATAACGCTTATTACCAAAACATGATCTATTTTCGAAACCAATTTCGTTAACTTATTACTTACTTTTCAATAAAAAAAAAATAATTTATATCACACCATGGGGCAATCCCGAATATTCCGGGGTAATGGCAAACATTTTGTCTGGCATTTCCCCATGAGAAACTATTTTATTGTCAAAGTTGAAACTAATTGTTGACTGCATACAGGCTAGTAAGATTACAAAGAACTAATGCTCTAATATAGGGGAATAGATAGCCTTATCTGTAACAATCTTGATAAATAAGAGCCAACTTACCTTGTCCAGATTGTTGAATCAACGTTATAAGTGAATCGACAAAACAGCAAAACGTCTTTTTCCTGGCAATCCACTCAACTGACTGTCATCAAATTTATGCTACACTTTTCCAGGTCTCTCCGCTAGAAGAACGAAGCAAAACCGTCTGTTATCTAACAAGCTTCCTTGGGCGTAAACTTGTGTGTTCGACATTACCCCAGTGTTAGTGAAGTTCTTTTCATCTCTGGAGACCTTGAAAGTAAAATGTAGACAAATTCACCAGTGTTCAGAAGATGCTGGATCAGGGTTGATATGTTTAAAACAAAATGTTTAAAACAAGTGTTTAAAACATGTTTAAAACGAGGGCTGTTGTTTTATTCAGTTTGTTTTAAACGTTTTAAACAAATTGTTTTAAACGTGTTTTTTTTTCGATGCTGGTTGGACATGTTTAAAACAACTAAAATATCAGATTGAGTAAGTTGATTTAATTTTCTAACAAACAACCCATCCTCCGCAGGAATTGTGCATGGAGTAAATTACAAGCAGAGTTATATTCTTATTATAACAGCAATTACTGAATGAAATTCTGCACATCAATGTGCGTATAACTAAACCAACAGAAATTCAAAAGAAATATTTCAACATTTCTTAATTTCTAAGAATAACGGAGGTTAAACACACTATACACTATTCTAAGATCCAAATTCACAAAATCAAAACTTGGGTATTTTTTGATCACTATCCTTTTCATAATAATGTAGAGTTCTCACATCATAAGCTAGAAGAAATGCTCTGACAAATACAATACAACTCATAGAAAAGAGCAGTGACTAGCCTACAAGGAGCAAATGACATTTTAACTAAACAGTTTTCAAGATACATCTCTATCTGCAACATGGGTAGCTAATAATGATTAGTGTTTACGGCATAACAACACAATTAACTCTAGACACCTGCCAGGGATTTTAACAAAACGGTAGACTCTCATGTTCGGGGCTCTGGTGACCCCCCTAATTATCACAGAGTCATGAGTTATACACCATTGGAAAGCTTATAGACCACAAATTCCTACGAGGTAAAATTCGTGAAATTCCCGCCGTATTCGTAGACAAAGAACAGACACAAAAATAATTAAAAATATGAAAATATTGACTTTGCGGGGCCCTGGCAACTCTTGCAGTCTTCCTGCGCTGACAAAATGATGCTAATGTGTAGGCCACATGCTTGTGACAATAATATAAGAAATGGTAGCCATTGCTGCCATTGCGTAATGAATTCGTTTTATGTAGGAAATATTAAAAAATATATATACGCAGAAAAACATTCATTGAATTAGACATTCTCTCCCCTCCCCCACTATAGTACCACGTCCATATGCAAATCATTGCTGCACACATCACGTATACGAACAAGAATTATACTTCTAGACCACTTCAGTGAAATATATCTTGTGTTATACGGGATCGTCCCGAAAATAAATGTAAATTAACCAAATTTGACCCCCTCTTCCTCTATAAACAAGTACACATACATGTTACTATAATGTAGGGGAGGGGACTACTTCATTGCTTCATATACCAATTTTTATGGATGTACCACAAAGGGGGGAGAAATACCCGCCAAAGCCTGATGAAAAAAATGTGATGAAAAATTAAAAAAAAAAAAAAACAACTTCATCCTCCCTCTCTTGGCCGTACATACATACCCCCTATATACATAAAATGCAACTGAGGGAAAGCTTTATCCCTCAAAAATACTTTGGTACCAAATCATCTTTCTAGCTTAATTAAGGACTGAGCTATTTATGTTTGTTGTAAAAATAAATGTAATTTACGTAAAAAAAAAAAAAAAAAAAAAAAAAAAACCTCCAAAAATTGGCTAACTTTGCCCCTTTCCTGCTCCCCCATATAAGCAAGAAGTCCAAATACACGATATTACCATGTAGTGGCCTACTTCATTGCTTCACGTAACAACTTTTATGAATCTATCCCCCAAGAGGGGGAATGGCCTCCAAACAACTGTTGAAAAAAAAAAAAAAAAAAAACACGATATTTACCCTCCTTCCACACATAAAATGCACATCAGCAAAGCTGCATCTTTCAGGAATAAATTGGTACCAAAACCATCTTCCAGCCTTAATTTGAGGTTTAAGACAGCCATTGAGGTTTAAAGCCCTGATAGAACGTAACACAAAGAAACTAAACTACATATTCTGTGAACGGAGATCGGGAAATTCCCGATTTCTTTCTCCGGAATTGAACATTTGGGCGGATCGAGATTAGGGAAGTTCCCGAAATTTTATCTAGCGGTTGAATATAGATGACAAGCAATACCTAAGAGTGTAAAAATGTAATATATATGCCTATTTAGATTATTGTTTTAAACAAAATAAACATTTTAAACGTTTTTTTTTTGTTTAAAACAAAGTACTTTGTTTTAAACGTTAAAACGTTTTAAACAAAAAACGTTTTAAACATAAAAACGTTCTTTTTTTAAAAAAAAATCATGTTTTTTTTCAACCCTGTGCTGAATACAATGCATTGAGCAGAATGTGTCCGTGGGTCAGAGTGGATTACGTCCACTTGACACACAATCCACTGACCACTTCATCTCTGATATACTCTCATAGAGACCATACCGTTCGACGTAGTCACATTGATTTTTAAACTTAAAGATATTCTATGATTGTCTAGATTTTCTAAGGTTGTTTTTCAAATTTTCCTCCTACTTCTAAAAATAGGGATAGTTATTGGAGGCTGAAAATCAAAATTTAATGTTCTCTACAACAGTTCTAACAATTTTGTTCACATTCTATAAATCAATATACCGTTAACAATGTTTAATATGTTAAAAGTCACTTTTCTAGAAATGATCCAAAAGGGGGTAAGTTTTTTTGAAGTTGTTCTAAAGGTCAATTCTGTTCATACTTTACAAACAAATTTTTCATTAACAGACACAAGGTGAAAATAAATTCTCCTTAAAACATCCACAACTGTTATTTTACACCTGTTTTTTTTTTTTTTTTTTTGGATAATTTCTTCACAAACAACTGAGATGATTTTGATCGCTTTTCATAAATAACCCTATAATGTGGTGTGAGTTGTTCATCTGAAAATATCCACAAAAGGTTGCTTCTATAATTTTGTTAATATTTCATAAAAGAACGTCCTAGTAATAATTGCAACATAACTTGTTTTAGTATAATAAATGGAAGGGAGAAAATTTAGTGCGGTGCAACGTATCTTTTATTTCATTTCTCTTTAAGCATGAATTTTAAATAAATTTCTAAGATATTATTAATTAAATGGTAAAGAGTATTATGCTTACTTAATCTAATCTAATTTATCTCCATTTTACATTCACTAAATTAGTAAGAGTAGTATTAGGAGCAGAGCAACTCACATTTACGTTGTTCAGATAAAACAGTTTATTATTTGGGGTGAAAGAGATTATGAAAAACAAAAGCTTCAAAGGTTGCTAGAGGAAATTAATTTCTCCATTACGCTATTATTGAATTACTAACAAGAATCCTTCAATAAAAAGACTTTCATTATAGAAAGTCTCTTAGGAAATCTACGCTTAACGGAAGTGCTAGTTTTTGTACAGGTTATTAAACGATTTTGAAATATATTATTATTATTATTATTATTATTATTATTATTATTATTATTATTATTATTATTATTATTATTATTATTATTATTATTATTATTATTAAAACTAGAATTTGGTTCGGTAATATGGAACTGCGTTTCTAAAACTGACAAACAAAATAGAATCTGTTCAAAACTATTTTATTCGACTGCTATGCTTTAAGATGAAAATGAGCTACTTACTATTCACATAGTTATGAATATTGGAATGATTATTGGAGTTTGGAGGGTCTTACCAACAGAAGAAAAAGTTTTGACAAGCATGCAAAAATTGCTAGATAATGTTTATACTGTTTACGAAATGTAAGTTTTAAAGTATCAAATCATAGCGTAAGAAACAGCACGATTTTTCCTCTGGATTGGAAATGTGATTTAAAAAAAAAAAAAAAAAAAAAAAAAAAAAGAAATTGACAGATTCTTTAAGTACATAAATTTAGACTTTCTGTATTAAGCAAATGAAAATTTATGAGATCAAACTGATAATTTTTAAGCAATAACGTTTAGAAACATTGATCTAAAACGCAATTTTTAAACTGCTGTCCTTAGCTTTTCGTTGTTTTACATAGATATTGAGCTTGATAATTTTTAGTGTTGACAAGGAATTATTTCTGCTCAATTGACTTTTACCTACATTGTGTTTTATATTAGTGCTCCTCCTTTTACTGTTTTCTTTTTTTATTATCATCAGTATTATTATTCCATCGTAATGTAGTGCTCTGATACCACAAAATGTGCTGTATTTTTGCCAACAAGGTGTTCGCAACACTAAAATAAAGATAATAATAATAATAATAATAATAATAATAATAATAATAATAATAATAATAATAATAATAATAATAATAATAATAATAATAATAATAATAATTATTATTATTATTATTATTATTATAGGCACCTTAAAAGAAGGCATATAATTAAATTATGGTTATCAGAATCTTAGTAATTTCTGGTGTAGAACAACTAAAAATTTTTTAGTGACTTGTGTCCCCCTAACAAATTTATGGGCTCCACAATCTTCTGTGGCTGGTTGTAGACCTGCTTCATAGCAATAAGAAACAATCTGTATTTACGTTATAACCCAACTGGTCAGCAGCTAAGGCGGGACCTACGGCTTAATATGTAACCTGAACCACTATGTTTAATGCATTCCCCAAGATTTAAATGGGGAAGAACTCCTGAGAAAGGAGAGATCCGTAGACCGATTCAGTTTTCGAATGACCTGAACAATATTCAAATACAAATGTTTCAATTTTTTTAAAAAAAGTTGTAATATTATTTTACTTTTATATCGTTTTTAAAACAATGTTCCTGTGAGTAAAATACAGGAAAGAGAATAATAAATGAACTGGAACCATTTCTGATAATCAGAGCACCCCATTCCTTTAGTTAAAAAAAAAAAAAAAAAAACTATTCATGGGAAAAATTTTACGCAGCCTAGCACTAGATGATGTTGAAGGCATCTATCTAACATTATTGATTAAGGTAAAATTTTCAAACATTTTTTTTTCTAGAAATAAGCACATTCAAGGTTATCATGATGGTCCACCCGTTTCTGACCCTGCACAGCCTTAAATAAAATATCGCATACAAGATGCATTTTTAAAAATATAATAAATAATAGCGTTACAGTTTTTGCAAAGTATCTTTACCTCCATCAGACACATTGTGAAATAGATTGCGTTAATCAGATTTCATAATGTGTCTGATGAAAGCAAAAATGCTTTACCGAAACTGTAATGCTATTATTTATTAGATACCTAGGTAGTCAGAATTTGTCTTTTATTGCATACAAGAAGTTCCAAAGCTAGAATTAGTGATATTCAGCAATAAGAGTGGTTTTTATTCAAAAGGCAGAGAAATGTATGAATTTTGTATTGGCAACCCTCTTTTGTATTTTCACTAAATGATGTATGTAAGAAGCATATATTTTAATCACGCTCGACCCTAGCCATTGGAGATAAATACACGGTTCGTTATGATTGGTTGAAGCTATCCGTTTCTCGCTACGTAGCATACATATAGCACAAATCTAACGCCTGCTACTGTCGGTCCTCGTGGCCGAGTTTGCAACGCCTGGCATAGATAGACTGGGTGGATAATTATATAAAACCTTTTTCCACTTAATGGGGCACATGCTTACTGAATGGGTGAAGTATGTACTGCAAGTAGGCATTTTGGGAGAATCCTCTCGGACTGTTGTCATTATGTTGATTCTGAAGATTCCTCATACTCGTACAGTGGCGGACTATAGACCTATATCTTTACTGACCTGCGATTACAAAATTATTAGTTGATGTATTACTGCCCGATTACAAACTGTTATTGCCCACCTTGTTGGGCCTATGCAACATGGTGGCCTACCACATAAACGTGTTCAAGATATTCTTGCTGGTATACGCGACGTCATCACCTAGCATCAAGATAATGAACAATATGACGCGGCCTTAGTTGCCCAGGACTATTCTAAGGCCAGTTTTAGACGGAAAAATCGTAGAATTTTTCGTAGCAGATGTGCTGCCAAAAATCTCGTATAATATTCTATGGCATCAAAAGTGTATGGTGCTTTTACACGGTAGCATTTTGATAAGCAACTTGTCGTGACGCAGCAAACAAATCACTGGAGAAGAGAGCAATTATGGCTCCGAAACTAAAGCATGAGGTAGCTAAAGCTATAATGGTTGTAACCAGGCCCGTGCTGGCCCACCGGGACACCGGGACGTGTCCCGGTGCGCCCTCCGAAACATCCCAGTATAAATAAAGGTGCAAGATTTAGTAATAAATTCTTACAGTTTTATTGGTAAAGAACCCGTGAGAGATACAGTGCGCCTTCTACATAAGGCGCCCTACGAAACATCACATTATAGATAAGTGGTTTTAGTTATCCTGTGTGAGAGCTTTGTATAATAAATTCGAATAGTGATTGTTAATAAAGAAGCTGTGAAAAATATAAGACGCCCTTTACATGAGATACCCTGCGAAATATCACATTAAAAAAAAATATTCTTCTGTATTTCAGTTTTGTATTATAAATTCATACAGTTGCTATTGGCAGGACAGGTAAAGAGTATAATCAGTTACAAAAATATGATAAAGTTATGTAGCTATAAAACGAAGCAATGTAATGCATTAAGAATAGTTCTGATAGTCAAACGTACGATGCATTCATGAAATACTACAGTGATACTAACTAGTCTCTAATTTACGATTTTTACGGCATCGAAGCTTTCACAGTCTTAATATGCATCCATATATCCGAGCATATTGATTGTTCCTGTGTGTTTTAAATCAGTGTTCGGATAGTCAGTACCTATTGTAATTCTAAAATATAGCTAAATTAATTTCCGTAAAATGTGGTCTTCCTGCCACCACGGGACGGTCCTCAGGTTGTGGATCGAGGAAAGGCCTCTGGGATATACAGGTTAGCTGCGAATATACTGAATAGGCAGTCGCAGACAGACAAGGGGTGATCCTCCATCTTGGGGATTTGGTGTGGGCTAACAACTCATCCTGTAAAAAAAAAAAAAAAAAAAAAAAAAAAATGTTCAGATATATTCGCAGAATCCTCGGATCAAAACTGATAACTTGGTACGAACTCAGCAAAGTAAAATCGACATGACAATTGGAACATGGAAGATAAAAAGTCTCTGTAGGGCAGGCGCGTTAAAATGTGTAACGAATGAGTTAGAAATAGAAATATAAGATGGACCTAGTGGGATATCAGGAAGTTAGATGAGAAGAAAATGGAGGAGTCAAGTCAATAAATTTTACGTTCTTTTACGGAGAAAGAATTAAAAATTACCAACTAGGATCAGGGCTTTTCGTCCACAAACGAATACTAATATCAGCAACTACATGGGTTGAATTTGTTAATGATACATTTTCTTTTACTTCTCTTAAGGGTCGGTAGTGTAATATTATTTTTTTTAAATGTACATACCTCAACAGAAAATAAGGATGACAATAAAAAGGTTTTTACGAAAGAATAGAATTGGTATTTGATCATCTCCTGCAATACCATATGAAAGTTCTATTAGGCGGTTTCAATGCGAAGGTAGGACGATAGGGTATTTTCAAACCGATTATAGGGAATAAATGTCTGCATAAGGAAGGTTGTGACAACGGCGTTACACTCGTGAACTTTGCAAATCCAGAAACCTTATCGTGATTATTACAAAATTCCCACATCGCAACGTTCATAAATATACTTGGACCTCACCAGACGGAAAAACACATAATCAAATCGATCACGTTTTAATATATAAAAGAAAACAGTCTAGCACAACTGATGTTCGGTCGTTCAGAGGATATGATTATGATAATAAGAGAGAGACCTTCTTTGAATAAAGGAAATATTCAATATCTTAAAACGGAGCGGTTTAATTTAAAGAAATTATAGGAGAGTCAGATGAGAAGGGAGCCAGATTGAAGTGTCGAATAGATTCTCCGTTTTAGAAGATTCGAAGCGCACTAGTGTTCAGATACTTGGTTGAAATTAGAGATAGCACTAAGATTTCAGCAAAAGAAATATTGGGACGCGCAAAAATATGTAGGAACAAAGCATGGTTCAACCAGGAATGCACTAAAGTAGCAGAGAAGAGAAAACAGAAGAAACAGCGTTGGCTACAAAATCCGAACGAAATACCTACATAAAATTTCACTATCATCTGGCGGAAAACTTCCAAAACTTTTAGAACAAAGAAACGCGATTTTTGAAAGTTAAAATTAATTAACTTGAAGATAATGGTAAAAATTAAAGGATTCGGGACATGTATAACGGGTTACAACTAAAAATCTGCACAAAATGTGCGGAGTCATAAAATAAAACCTATTGACACAGTCATCGCTATTCTTTGGTATGTTGATTGTACACTCTTTGTCTAATTCACACTATGTTTGCTTTCCTTCAGATGCGAAGTAACTGGGAGAAAATGGCGTCAAAAGAAGAAGCCCTCCGTGCACGCATTGTAAATTTCCACGAAAAACATCACGAATTGGGAAATCATATTTTGTGAAACACTTTGCTACTGAAGGTGTGCCAAAAAGAACAATTTATGCGATACTTAAATCCGGAACAATAGAAAGAAAAGCAGGAAGTGGTCGAAAGGCAGCAATTATGACGAATAAAAATAAACAAAGACTGAAAAAGATGTTTGACAAGAAAGACAACATTAGTCAGAAAGACGCAGCAAAAACATGTAAGTGTTCACAACAATACATATCTAAAACATTAAAATCAATGGGAATCAAAGCATGCAAAAAGGAAAAAGCTCCATCTTACACAGACACGCAAATAAAAACTGTGAAATCAAATTGTCGTTGGATGGTCAGAAATTGCAAAGGAAAATCGTTTGTTTTGGATGAAAGTTACTTTAGCCTTTCTAAACCCCAAATGCCTGGAAATGACATTTATTATTCCTCAGACATGCAACACACTCCTTCTAATATAAAATATAAAGGCAAGCAGAAATTTGAAAGCAAAGTGATGCTTTATTTAGTTGTATCGGACAAAGGTGTTTCGCAGCCTTATTTCAAGCCTAGTGGGTTAGCAATCAATCAAGATGTGTACGTAAAGGAATGTCTTCAAAAGATCTTAGTTCCCTTTATACGAAAATATCATTCTGAGAATAATTTTATTTTCTGTCCTGACAAAGCCAGCTCTCATTATGCGAGAAAGGCTCAGGAGTACCTCATGTCCCAAAACATCCCTTTTGTGTCCAAAACCAAAAATCCAACTTACTTGCCCCAGTGCCGCCCAATCGAAGATTTTTTTGGACGATTGAGTGACAAGGTGTACAAACATAATTGGAAGGCAAAAACTGTTCAGCAGCTTCAAAGAAAAATACGCAAATGTTTAAAAGAAATTGACCCAACTGGCGTCCAAACAGCCTGTGCGTCTATTCCAACACGTTTGCGGACTGTAGCTGATCACGGACCATTTGCAATGTGTCATTAGCATTTTCTTTTCTGCCTATGTATGTACTGTAAATAAACGTTAAAACATAGTTTCCATTTGTCGTTTGGTTGCTTTTATCTTATCTCACATTTTGTGCAGATTTTTAGTTGTAACCCGTTAAGTGCATTAACGCACTTAAGAAAGGCTATCAATTTCGTGCTTATACATTAAATAAAGCTAAAGGAACAGTTCTCACTGATCAGGATTGCATCTTAAATAGATGGAAAGATTTCTTTGACGATTTGCTCAACACATAGTCAAAAACTAATGTGCGTGGAGAAAGTGAAATGCATACAGCATAATCGTATATTCCAGAACCTAACCAGACAAAAATAGAAATCGCTATTAAAAAATTAAAGAAACACACATCTCCGGGTGTAGACGAAATTCTGGTTGACTTAATTTTAGCTGAAGGGGAAAAATTGTAGAGCAAGATGCACAAACTCATTCTCCTTATCTGGAACAAGGAGAAATTACCACAAGAATGGAAAGAATCAATCATTGTTCCAGTTCAGAAGAAAAGCAGCAAAACAGATTTAATAATTATTGAGGCATTTCTCTTCTGTCAAGATCCAGTAAATTCTCTTAAACATTCTATTAGCAAGATTGACTCCATACGCAGATGAAATTATTGGAGGTTATCAGAGCGGATTTAGATAAAATCAATCAACTATCGACCAGATATTTACTATTCAACTAATACTTGAAAATGAAATGGGAATACAATATTCTGGTACATCAGTTATTGACTTTAGACTAGGGTAGGAGTGAAACATTGTACAACATGCTTACAGAATTTGCAATACCGAAAAAGGTAGATTAATTAAGATATGTTTAAATGAATCCCAAAGTAAGGTTCGAGTAGAGAAATCCTTGTCCACGAGATTTCACGTTGGGAATGGCGTGAAAGAAGGAGATGCGTTGTTGCCATTATGATTTAACTTTGTTCTAGAGAACACTATAAGGAAAATCAAAGGCAGGAATCAGGTCCTAGGTTATGGCTTATGCTTATGATGTAAATTTAATAGAGGATGATAGAACAATAGAAAGGAATTCAGAAATCTTACTTAAGCTTGCAGAGATATGGGCTTAAAAGTAAATGCAGAGAAAATTAAATAAATTGAAGTTTGTCGGGATTGTAACACTGCATTTTATGGATGCGTTAAAATACCAAATAATATTTTCTTTCTACAAAGTGGATACTTTCAAATATCTAGAATCATTATTAACAGACCAAAACCATAATCACTAAAAATTTGATGTCAACTGAAAGCAGGGATTTCGTGTTACTATTCAGTTAAAAATCTTTTATTGTCGCGAATTCTGTTGAGGAATTTGTAGCTTAAAATATAAAACGATAATCATGTCTGTTGTGCTGTATGGTTGCGAAACATGGTCACTGACTCTGAGGGAAAATCGGAGACTGAAAGTGTTTGAAAACATGATAATTAAACCAATATTCGGGCTCCAAGAGGAACGGGAATGGGGAATCGCGGAAATTTCATAACGAGGAACTGCATAATTTTATACCGTTTACAAAAACATTGTTAGGGTCATCAAGTCTAGGAGGCTAAAATGGGCAGATTATATAGCCAGAATGGAAGAAATTAGAAACGCTTTCAAAGTTCTAACTGGAAATCCAAATAGGAAAAGGAAAATTAGGAAGACCGAGGCGCAGATAGGAGGACAATATTAAAATGGTTCTCGCAGAGATTGAAATATAAAGTAGAAACTGGGTTCAGTAGGCTAAGAACAGAAATCAATGCAGAGCTTTTGTGAACGCGGCACTGAACCTCCTGTGTCCACACGCCACAGAGCTATATTAAATTGTTGATACATTTAGCTTCTTTTTATTTGACAGAAATGTTATTAGAGGAACTAAAAAGTTTTTTCTCTAGTAAACAGAATTTCGATTCAAGGTTTCCACAAATTAGCTATTTACGTTAATACTAAAACAAATTTGGTGGTGATTTTCATATAGAAAGGCACCCATACTTTCTCTCTCTCCATATATATATATAAATATATATTCACATTTGTATGGGCGCCCTTTTAGTAGACTTGTCCACCGCCCTCATTAGTATCCCAGCACGGCCCTGGTTGTAACAACAGTTCTCGCCGGTTATATGAAAAAAACGAAAACCACAAAGAAATATGTGGGCAAAGAGCATCCCTACTCCAACTCATTTTTCTTTACTACAGTTCAATTTCACACACAAAACAAAGAGCATGGATATTTAGCACAAAATCTTTCGCTTCCTTTTAACACACTACGGCGTTGCAATAGGACCAGAAATGCTGGGGAAAATGCTACGAAAACAAAATAGAGCAGGTTCTATTGACAAGAAATGTCATAGGATATGCCATGGCATGGAAAATACTATACACTATGCTACTTAAATTATAGGATATCGTAGATACGATTTTTGCTACGAGAAATGCTTCCGTCTAAAACTAGCCTAATGTTTTTGATCGAGTGAATCATACATATTTATTTTCTTGTTTTTAAGTTTATGGATTTGGAGATATCTTCTGTAATTGGATTAAGCTGATATATTGGAATTGGATAATTAAATTCAAATTAATGGATATATCAGTTCTGCCTTTTGCATTAGTAATGACATCCAACAGGGCGGTCCATTTAGCAGTCAGCTTTTTATCCTAAGTTTAGGGCCATTTCTATATAATGTCAGACATGCCCTTCATATGGTGTCACTGTATGTATTACTTCTGTACGAGGTTTACTCATTTATGGACGATGTTTTATATGTTTACGACTGGTCACGCCGACATAAACGTTTTAATACAGCACGCAAGGCTCTTCGTGTCAGCATCCGGAGTCAATCTTAATCCTAATAAAACGTACGTAATGCCTCTGTGTAAGTCGATCATTATTACTACTATTACTTCCATTGGTCAGTTACAGCAGTCAGTTAAAATCTTGGAAGTGACTTTCAGTTCTCGTGCGGTTGATATTATTACTAATAATGTTGGTCATTCTGTCAAACCGGCTAACTTATGTTCTTGATCAACATCGATTTCGTAACCTTGCCTCTTATAACGCATAGAATTTGTGTGTTTATAAGGGTTATCTCAATTATATTATATTCCCCAGGTATTGCCTTTTTCTACCTATCATCTTGCAAAAGTTAAGACAATTGTGGGTAATTTTCTATGGAAACCTACGATTTTTCCTGTTTCCTACCAAATCTTGTGCAACGATTTCGAAAATGGTGGATTAAATTTGAAAGATGTCGAATTGCAAACTGAAGTACTATTTTTCCAAGGATGTTTATTCCACGACATCCTGATCATCCTACGACTTAGCTTCTCGTGAACTTATTACACCATGTTCCATAAGCACGCTTCTATCTGGACATCTTCCACCTCAATATCCTTTTCTGAAACCTGTTCTGTATGAGGTTTGTTATCGACTGTTGAATAATAATTTAGACGAAGTGCCCTTTGTCCAAAAACTGTATTCGGTCCTTGGCCAACCTTGTACTCTTACTTTTAATATTGCTACGCATCCCCATCATAATTGGCAACTTATCTGGCGTGTTTTACAGTCTCCTTATTTAACATAACGTGCAAGATCCGTGTGGTTTATTGTGGCGCATCAAATTGTTGACACTGTAGTCCGACGACATTCACTTGGATTTAGTGACTCTGATCTTTGTGTTTCTTGCAATTGTAAAGGACACCGTCTTAAAGAATGTGGTCAAGCATCTGTGATGTGGCCTCAGTTTTGTCGCTATATGACCCACATGTGCCGCACTACTCCCACGGTTAGACTTTACTTTTTTTTCCCTCTCAAGTTGTTAATTGGTTGATTGGCAACACTGTTATATATTTGTAAGGAGAATCTCAGAAACTTGTTAGTACTTCCCATACTATGATTTATATGCATAGCTAACCCAAATTCCTTTTGCAATACGCAATAGGCTATTTGCATTTTTTTTAGAGTGATACAAATATAATGCACCTATTCCTGTACCTGCGAATTTGTATCACCTTCCTTATTTTGTTTATTGACTAGTACTGATCAGGCCGGTAACCAGCCCCAAAATGAAGGGGGACCTGGTAGAAGTTAGGGGGAGCCGATCCAACCATATTATCACCAAATTATAGTTTAGTTTCAAGCCTACCGTGAAAATTTTAGGAAGAGCTGTAAAAATTTAGGCGGGGACGCCCCCACTTAGATCCCCCTTCTATACGGGCCTGATACTGATATTACGTTGCAATAATAATAATAATAATAATAATAATAATAATAATAATAATAATAATAATAATAATAATAATAATAATAATAATAATAATATGCTAGTAATGAAAATCGCTTTGGCGTGGATTCTAAACTGGCCCAAGGAAAGTTTTTTATTTTCTTAAATTTTCATAACATTTTTATCGTTAAATTAGATAAAAATAATACCCATTTGTCCTTTACCTAATATATAATGCATAATGAGTGATTTGCTTACGTTATGAAACATAGCTGAGCGAGCGAAGGGAGTCAGAAGCCCCGCAGGGCTCGTTTTGTTCAACCTTTACTCTTATCATAGCACATGACATTACGGCCCATTCGGCTGGTCCAACTTCGAACCTCACCCGCTACCTTGTGACCAAAATGCATATTTTTTTTAGGGTAGCGTGTGAAAACAATATGCCTTTGTTCTTACGAAATGTAACCCAAATATAATTACTTTTTTATTTTTATCAACATACAAAGTAACAATTTTCTTTTATTGCTATATATGCACCAGAAGGTTTGGACAATCGCAAATTGCAACCAATCAGAAGAGTGTATTTAGTTCCTATGGCTAGGGTCGAGCGGGAAAAAAAACTAATGTAAGAAACGTTGGGCCTTTTTCCACGTCACTTTGCGTCAACCCATCGCTAAATTTGCGTTACACCATTCAGTGAATTTGCAGAATGTCACCGGTGCGCAAATTTTGCGTTTTATAAACATCTATCTTCTATATTTTCCCCACAAATTTAACAACTAAAGTTCTAAGCGCATTTTATGCGTTGAGTTGTGGTCTGTGAGTTTTCCAGGCAAAGTGGAGATTTTTGTAATGTTAGATCAACTGTGAAGGCTCGCCAGTGACAGTGGAGCGATGAACAAAGCGAAATGAATAGACTCGCAGCGAAAACAGATGAATTTCACATTGCGGATCCACAAGTAAACAAGTGAAGTGAAAAAACATAACGTAACATATTGCAATATTTTCCATCTGGATATACTGCAATTAGTAATCTTTCACGATTGTATATCGGTATACATTCTTGAACATTGAGGGTTATCATTAAAAATGGATGAGGAGGGTAAATAATAATGTTTAATATAATGCATTAAATATATTTTTGTGGGAAGTTACTAGGAATGACAGGATGAAATAGTTCGTAAATTAATACTTGAGAAAGTGTGCTTGTAGGTAACGTCTGGTTTATGGATGGAAGCTATATGAGATTGAACCGGTGCCGCAGGTGGCACTTGCCAGAAGTACACTTTGAGTAGAAGATTCATACGAACCGATTCTTTACCTAACCTAACCTATTACGTACAAATAACAGTGCTTCTATTTCTCCAGTGCCACATTCTGTGCCGAAATCACTTGTTCTGTTCAAAGTGCTTTCTTACCGATATATATTTAATTGGATTCACTCGAGCAGACGGTTCTACCAAGTAGAAAATTGATAGGTAAAATACAATGTGAAACATTTTTTTTTTTATGAAGGAATGAGAGTGTGAATAAAGTAATTATTGTCAGTGTACAGCATATTGAAATTAATTTTGAATGACACTGAAAGTATTGTATGTGTAAGGATGCTCTTCCCTATCCTCGTTTATGCGTATACCTCCCATCGCGGCAAGGTTCTAGATTACTGGTCCCCCTCCCCATTGAGCACTAATAAAGACAGAAAACAACGTGCCCTGCGGGGCTCTAACCCGCCTTCACTCGCTAACGCTCGCTCGACAATACTGTAGAAATTAAACGTATAAACTTTAGTACAGAAAGAAACCTACCTCGCTACTAATCTACATGGGGGACCAGTAATCTAGAACCTTCCCTCCCATCGCTAACGCTACTGCTCTCTACGGACGCACCCCCTCGCCACCGCTTGGGTCCCACTGCTGCGCTCTTGCTCTGACTCGGTCAAATAGCATGTTTGCTTTTTATTGGCCACCTAGTACAAGTTTGGTTCGTATTTTATGCACTGTAGTTTTTATGCCATACATCCATACTATATTTATATTGAGCCCTCCTGAAGTCAATATGCAAGTAGTAATGGACTCCTTATTTAGTGCATCGTCTGCTAAAAAAAAAAAATACAAAGCTATAACCTAACCTTAAAATATAAGAAATACCTCATAATTTGGTAGCACCGTCTGCTCGAGTAATGCCATTTAATTTGTGCTGCAGAACAGGTCCAGTATTTTCAGGGTTGAAAACCTTAAAATTTCGTCGTTTATCAGGAATTCCTCGGTGCATGTGTCTGGAAATATGCAATAAAAAAACTACGGATGGCATTTAGTATATCACCCTACTCGTTTCATGGCTCCAAAAGCGAGTTCTTTGTTTTTGTCTAAATTGTGAAAAAGGTACAAATTAACGAGCCCTGTGAGGATTCTAACCCTCTTCGCTCGCTCAGCTATATTTTGTAAAGCAAGTAACACTCGAGATCATATATGTGTAAGATTGAGGGATAAACTAAATATCAGCCAAAACTACAGTGTAAATACCACAAACCAACCTGGTTAGGTGGCTATTGAAAAGCACGAATGCTATCTAATCGAATAGGGAATCTGAACAGAAGCAAGAGAGGTGCGTCCGTAGGGAGCAGGCTTGTCAGTGACGGTGGGTGGGTGTGGAAGCAAAGCTAGTGAAAACACTGTATTTTTGCTGTCACACGAGTTTCTATATAACTTATAACTGTTTCACATTAGTAACGTTACGCTTGTAAACATAAATTACAGCTTTTGCACTCTGTACAGAAAGACTCCGTCGGCAAAAAATAGTATCTAATGTACTCATGATCAGAGCAACCAATTTTATGCTTTATTTTTCGTTACATTATGCTTTTATCTAAATTCTGCCTTAATATGCTGTTCCTGGAACTGTATTACATTTTTATTCATTTCTATTACATTAATATATTCATATGTATTAAAAATGTATATGAAACCATTCATTTTTCCCAGTAAAAATTACATCAATACAACATACTACCTCATTTTCTTAAGCAGTGTTTCGAAGAAGAAACATGTAGCTGCACAGTAGACTTCCCATTTTTAATGAATTCTGAACAAAGAGTACAAAATAACATAGATTACCACCTTCTACTTGGAAATGGTAAGTTGGGAATTCTCTTACTCTTACTCTGAGACTCATACTCTTGATTTTGACATCTTGGTGTATGCAGAATGAAAAGGAATTAGAACTTTCCATTTCTACGCTTAAAGGCAATTAGCAGTTGATTTCCATTGTTTGCGGCATTGATAACAGCATTCGTTGATTTTATTTTATTTTTTTTTTCGTTGGCACAAAATATATTAACAGCTTTTCTTTATTATACACATACACAAGGTTCTGAAATAAAAAGCATTAAGCATTATGCTTTATTTCTGTAAATTATGCTTTATTATGCTTATAAGATTAGCAAATTTGGATATGAAAAGCGGTCAAAGTCACAAATATGGTACCAACCATAGGTGAAAAATTCCATTATGCTTTTACTGCTTTTTATGCTTTATAGTTGCCCTACTCATGGTACGTATACATTCATTTATTTTAACTGTCATAAAGTACTTGTAATGATTTAATACTAGTCACTCCTACACTTCTAAACATAAAATACGCCTGTATTAATTACTGTTTAATTCTGCCACCTGCAGAAATTTGTGGTGCTTCCAAATACGTACATATATTTATAAGATTTGGCATCGGAAAAATTTATTCTTACCTTGTACTGTTTGCCCATTCGGCTGAGACTTCTAGTTAGCTGAGTGCCAAGGAGAGTCTATCTTAATGAAAGGAAAGAAGTGTAAAAAAAAAAAAAAAAAAAAAAAAAGCAAGAAGGCGTTGGTTATTCGCGTCGGCGGTAAAGGTGGCTGTTGTGGCTCTTTGAACAGTATTACCAACCCGTCATAGTAAATCTATACCTGAAAAGATTTTATAAATAATTATATAATAATGAAATCAAAGTGGGCCTACATCACTAAAAGCACGATAATCGGTTATTATTGTCCGTAGAGCATGACTGGGAATCTACGGTGCAAGGTGAACAAACAAAAAGAAAAATGGAATAATCCAAAATTTGGAGGAGGGATAAGCACAATATTTTGCCTAAGATTTACTATCACTGATTGACGGTATTGGCTCCATCATAATATAATATATACAAAACGACACGCGTGCACATACATACACGCGCGCGCGTTCACGAAGGCATAAACACGAAACAGGAAGAGAAAGAACTAGAAAAGCACAGTAGACTGCACAAGCACAAACGTATGTCTACTGTAGAGAAAGACAATAACTTAAGTTCTCCCACGAGTCGTTTGCGCAATCAACCGAATATCGAAGCGCCTAAAACACAATGCTAGGTTGCATTTAAAGTGCGCGCGCTCTGTTCACTGCGTGACATCATTGCTTAACCAGAATGTACTTCTGATTTGGAACCAATTTACGTAGGCTGGCAACTATGTTTAAACTTCCAACCTTCTTTCTCTCGCTCCCAGAGGAGAAAACGAACACTTGTTGTCCGTACATTCATATACCCATTTTTTCTAATGGACTCTTCTACTTCTGTCATGCGCAGAAGTGTCGAGGACCTAATGTCCGAGGGTAAACAGTATCAGACTTGAGTTGAGAATCACAACATATGGTTGCTGGACTTCTCTGGTACCTTTTTCAATGTGTCTACTATCACTACACCTCCCACCAAGCCATTGGTTTTATGCATTCCGAAGAAGCTATGGTTCAATATAAAACCTTTATAAAGAGGAAAATAGCTACCTACTTACAGATGTTATAGGGCACACACTCATTCATAACAAAAGTAACTTTCCTTTCTGGGAACGACATCAGCGCCATTTTTATTACTGTGTCACCAGTTCCTTACTTTTACATCTCCTATTGTAATTTTTTGTTTTCTTTTAAGAAACAATTAGCGCAGAATATTTCGTGACTTAATTTCAGTTTTTGATTATCATTAATAATTATGCTTGTATTTACAGTCAATTCACTGTTTTTACAAAAATGCTTATTCACATTAATAATTTATGCGGAATCCCACAATATGTCTTAAATTTATTGCTGTGTGCGGTTGTCCCTCAATTCATTTTTGGCTGTCTTAAACACTAATTCTACTAGCATGTTAGTTCAGGCAGGAGGTTACCTTGATTCTTAGATGATGCAGGACACAGTAAGACACCCATTTTGTTTCGTTTTGTTTAAAATAAATAAATAAAATAATGATCCTGGTCCAAGATACAAACCTTCGAAGATAGCGCCTTGGGCGCTATTTTTCGGATGGGAATTTCGACAAAATATTAAAATGCTCTATCTCTGGAACGCTTCAGGATGTTTTGTTGATTTTTGTTACATTTGAAAGATAATAATTTACTGATTCAAATGATATCCCCCGGTTGGAAATATGTGTCGTAAGTTCTCGTGCTGTACTTTCTTTTTAAAAATGCTATTCCAAAAATTTTTGATTTTTTTTTTTTTTTTTTTTTTTTTGTTACTGTTGATTAATATCATAAGTACTATATTCTGTGAATAGGAAAACTTCGGGCCTAATGTTATTTTATTTTATTTATTTATTTGTTTATTTGTCCCAGAAACACCAATCCCAAAAAAGCCTGAGAATTGTACAGGAATTGTAGCGTTAAGAGTACTACGTATCTTGAAATGGGGGACACGCTACTTTGGTTGTGGGATTTTTCATAATTGTATTGTAAAAAATCTACTCTGGGACTGCTGTGCTCAATGTGATAGAATAAAAACGATAAATTAAACGAAGTTGAAACTGGTGGAATGTTTTTATGCTTCGAGATTTTTTTTTACATAGAACGTTCCAAATCGTGAAAAGTCCTCTGAACAATGTGGAACCATCCACATGATTCCAGAACCTAAGAGAATATTCTGGAACCATGTGGATAATTTTGTGTGTTTGATCTAGGATATAAAAGAGAAGACACATGAATTCACAGCTCAGTTGTCAACAGGCAGACAAAGACAGCAGCTGAGTCGGTTGGTTGGTTTTGAGTTTAATGTCCCTTTCAGCAGCGAGGCTATATGGGACGGGACCTACTGATTAACGTGGAATCTAAACCACATAAGCTGCCGCCCGAATAGCAGTTGAGTTGTAGGGTGTTCTGTGCAAAGGACTGAGTTTGAAATGTCTTCTAACTGTGGCCACAGGAGACCGAAGTGTGCTGAGTGTTTGCATAACCATTAAGAAGTGATATTTTTATATGACTAGCAGAAAAAACAAACTTTCTTCTAGTTAGGAATAAGAGTGCTCATTTCAAAACTGTTTCAAAATCAAGATGTTTCCAGTCATGACTTTCTGTGTTCTAAATGCTTAGACAGAATATCAACATTGACATTAACTGAACAAGAAGTCTTCCTGATGTAAATGGTGATTTTCTATTTGTAGAAGAAAAACTGCATTTCCTGAATCATGTCATCTATAGAGGCTGATGTTAGTCTTGTTAAACCCTTGGTCAGTGAAGTCAAGTCGTAGTTGTATACAACAGCAAAGTACAGCGAAATTACTCAGCAAATAACTCTTCTGAGGTTAACATATGCAACATTGGAGGAAAATAAGCTAATTAAGAAAACATGCCATTGATATCTTCATTGGCGAACCTGGGAAGTGGATAGTGAAAGAAGTAGCACACCAACATCTGGAGAAATTGCAACAACAGCACATTGCAGAAGTAAAGTATCGTCTAGAGGCTTAACAACTATGGTTTGTTCTTCAGTATGATTTTGCTAACAATTTGTTTGTGATTATGCCACAAGAAGTACAAGAGTATCACTGGAGTAATGACCAAGTTTCAGTTTTTACAAAACTCACTTATTTTCAAAACAAGATCAAAAGTGTTGCAATTATAAATGATGATGGAGGGCATGACTCAGCACGTGCATTATTGGCAATACGTAAAATTCAACAGTTGCAATTACAGACAGTAAAGATAATTATTTCTGATGGTGTTTCTAGCCTACTTAAAATCGTTACCAACAATTTGAATTGAGACGTTGCTTGTGCCAATCGAGTGGCTGCAAGTGGTACTGATTATAAGAAGGGAGTTTACGATGACATAGGGGGCCTGCTGAAGAATCACGCTACAAAACATAATCTCTCCAGCCCAAATACAGCTACAATTCAGAATGCCGATGATTTTACAACAGTTGAAGTCATACACATCAACAGTCCTCATCCTGTTGCCGGAAGAGGAAGTTGAAGAATTCTGCCAGCAGGTCCAACCAAACAACTTTTGTGAAAGGAATTCAGAAGTTACGTGTCTGAACTTACAGTGGTGAGCGAATTTATATTGCATGAACTTTGAAGAGCAACCTACAAAGAGGTATGTTTATAGTCTATATGTATTGACTGTGACAGATGGCTTGCAGAGGTCATAGATCTCAGGTAAATGAAATCGTCGTGAACTTTATTCAACCCATTGGACTGGCTGCTGGATATAGATTCCATGTAAAAGACATCAACACCATCACCTGTGCTCACTTCTAGTTTGCGATGTTTTAAACATTGTGGTTTAAAACCAGTTTCTAATTGCTTTAACAGGAAGGAATCACTCAATATCAAAAGGAGATGATGATGCAATTGAACTAATTTTTCTAATTCATTGAATTGCTAACTTCAGTTCTAAACAGAATGCACAGAAGTAGTATGCTTTGGAACCTGTAATATGTTTTGAAACCTGCACGTATATTGTGGAAGCTTTAATATGTTTAAAAGCTTTGTCCGTTGCTTATCTTTATGCAAATTTAAAGTGCCATGTCAAATAAGACTGGATTTTGATTTTATGAGCCCAATATATGAGAATGTGGTAACGGTAACTGGCTTAATGTATGGCAAAATTTTCAATTGTTTATCAATCCTGTTCAACTAAAAAGTTGAAGTACTCTTTTTCAGGGAGTACTGTACTGATCAACAGTCACAAAATTAATATTTTTGGAATTGGCAATTTTGAAATTTAATATATATATATTTATTTCAGAAGCTACAGCACGAGAACTTAGACATATATTTCCAAACTGAGGATATAATTTTATCAAATTATTATCTTTCAAATGAAACAAAAAGCAACAAAATATCTTGAACCGTTCTAGAGATAAGAGCATTTTAATATTTTGCCAAAATTCATACATGAGGAGTGGCACCGTCATTGGTGGCCTGTATTTCGAGCCAGGATTTTTTTTTTATTAAAAAAAAAAAGTTCTTATTCTGCCCTGAATTTTAAATCTATTAAGTTCAATATCATCTAAGACTTTTTTTTTTTTTGCCTACCTGAATTAGTCTGGATTATGCCACTGGCAGATATGGACTATTCAATTCGTAAGCTTGAATTTTAGAACTTTCGTAGTTAAACACTTACTTGTGTAGTTCGTCAATGAGATTTCTTTTGGAAGCTAGTTCTATATTTTTGTTGGGATCAGGTATGAAGTTGGGAAATAATGTATTTTCAGATTTATTGATTCACTTTTGTTTAAACGATAAGTAAACACACTAATAATTTAAGACGCAAATGAAGGAAATCTAAAGTTATCACTGTTATTGATTATTTTATTTCATGTGTGCATTTTAGATATTGGTAAATACTTCTGTAATATATTGCTAGAGAAACCGGATACTTCTGCTGCTGTAGCTGCCATGCAAACCTTGTTAAAAGTTTTAGAAGAAAATAAAGGTAAGCACTTTTAAGTACACAAGAAATTATCCTATACTTTATATTAATATGGTATGTTTACTTCTTTTTTTATTTTTCAAAAATAAACTTCCCACTTTATCTCTGTACTCCCTGAAGACAGATAAAGTACATAAAAATCTATATTTTAAAAACTACTCTGTTTTTCTTCTTCCAGCAGTGAAGATTGTTACATTTTCCTATATGTTCCTATTTCTTAAGAATGAAATATGTGAAAAATTGAAACATGTGAATATATATATATATATATATATGTGTGTGTGTATAGCAATCTTGACTGCTGGAAGAAAGAAAAATTTAGTTTTAGAAATGTTTCGATTTTTATGCTTTATCTCTCATCAGGTAACATAGAGGTGAATTGAAAAGCTTAAATAAACGTTTCTTAAGTTCTTTAAACAAAAATAAACGTATCGTTTTGTAGGGTACGATGAATTCAAACTTCTACCAAAATGTTAGTAATAACTAGAGACTGAATAGTAGTCAACATGTAAATTCTATAATATTAAATATATGATAGAGAGGAAGGTCGGTACTTTGCTTTAATTTAATCAAAATTTATTTTGCCTGTTTCGATCTACAGCTAGTTATCAATTTAATGGAAACACCTGGCGTTAGAAACACGTCAGATGTTTGGATCAGATAGGCAGGCAGCTATCGTAGCGGTGGGCTGTTAGTTGTAGTGTGTTAGGGTAAACTCTGTAGTATGTAAGGAGCAGTAGGACGGCAGTGTGCAGTGAATTGAACAGACTGTAATGGTATAAAATGGGCGACCTCTCTGATTTCCAGAGGGCAAATCGGTTATATAGTGTGAGCGTGGCAAAAGTAGCAAGTGTGTTGGGTGTATCGCAAAGAACAGTAGTGATGACCTTCAAAACGCAGGGCAAAAGTACATCGGTGAAGAGAAATATTGGTCAGAAGAAAACCATTAGTTACAGCTTCTGCCGAGTATTAAAGCGGATTGTCACTCAGAACCGTCATCGACTGCCGTACAGGCGATGGAGGAACTTCAGTCGCACTTCTCACAACCTGTGTTGACAATCACAATTTGTTTCATAACATGAAGATACGGGGTCAGGTTACACGGGCGAACAGGTCATAACGCTTTAGCACGATTTCAGTGATGCCGCGAACATGCAGCATGCACTGCTAATGACTGGAACTGTTGATATGGTCGGATGAATCATTGTTTACCTTATTTCAAAACATGGGTCGTGTTTATGTGTGATGGACGCCCAAAGAAGCGTATGGTTTGCAGTGCCTCTGCCTAACCGTGAAACATGGTGATGGACCCTGTGCTGACGCTTACAAGTTGCTTCATTGTCCGTGATTATGTTACCATTTTAGGGGAGCATGTGCATCCCATAGTTCAGATGTTGTTTTCGGACAATGACACCCATATTCGAGGATGATAATGTGCCCATTCACATAGATAGAGCTGTTGCTGCGTGGTTTGAGGAACAACGGGATAAGTTTAATACATCCTCGGACTTGAACATATAAATAATTGACCATCTATGGACCATTTTAGGGACAGGTATCCAGTGCAGATTTCCGCCTCCATCCTCACTCACGGAGCTAAATGATGCATTGCACACTAAATGATGTAATATTCCACTTGCTACCACTCACGACCTCTATGACTCCATTTCACATCGCATCACAGCTGTTGTGAGGATGAAAGGTTGTCTAAGCATGTTAATTTTGGAAGTTGCACTTTTGTTCAGGTGTATTCACTAAATTCATAAGTATCTGTATATTGCCTACATTATTACTTAAGTGATGAGTATTGCGTATTATTTGCATTTTCTTCAAAATCAAGATTTCATTGGAAAAATTAATAATTGTGTTAATAGAATGTTTATGTAACAAACATAGGTTTTTACCACAATAAATAATAAAAAAAGTAAAAAAATGAAGTGTTGCCTGTTTTTTAATATTTTTCTGGACTTATGATTTTAATAACATTGTGTTATGGGACTCGTTTTAGGATGTGAGTGAATGTTGAGTCCTTATATATGTTATAATTAGTTTTGGCACTGTTGTATACATAATTTTAAAAATTGGACCTAGAGTTCGTAGCTCTAACAATAAGTAATGAATTTTCAAAACTACCATTGACCAATTCTCTTCTGAAAAACAGTTTAGTTATTGCAACTTACGTTAAACATGGCCTTCCATAGGCATTACTTCACTGAGATGAGTGGAAGTTACTAAAAAATTATGAGGTTCCTTATGTGCCTTCAGAAAGAAAAGTAGTAGAATCGATAACGTCTGGGCAAACACAACTAACTAACTAACTCTATGACCAATGGAATCCAGAGATTTAATGTTACATTCTCAAAAGCTCATATTGGCTTCTGTCCTTAGCCAACTGGATCCAGTTTCTACTTTGCATTTCTATTTTTGCGAGGTTCATCTTAGTATTGTCCTTCCATCTGCGTCTAGGTCGTTCTAGTGGTCTGGCTACATGACCTCCCCACCTAACCTGATAGACATAATGACCCTAACGAAGTTAGACAGCATATACATCATGCAGTTCCTCGTTATGAAGTTTCCGCCATTCTCCATTCCCGCCCATCTTGGATTCGAAAGTTCGTTTCAGGATTTTATTTTCAAATACTTTCAGTCTGCGTTCTTTCCTTAAAGTAAGCGACCATGTTTCGCAACCGTACAATACAACAGGAATAATTATCATTCGTATATTTTAAGCTTCAAATTCTTCAACAGAAATCGCGAAAACAAAAGATTTTGGACTGAATAATAACACGGATTCCCTGCTTCCACTCGACATGTAATTTCTTCTTGGATATGGTTGGTCCTAGATATTTGAAAGTATCCACTTACTCTGAAAGTAATATTTGATATTTTAACGTATCCATAATTTGCAATATTACGGTCACGGTGAACTCCCATGTATTTAGTTTTCTCTGCCTCTGCATTTCTTTATATTGTTCTCCTATCATCCCCTATCAGATTTTTATCATCAGCATACGCCACAACCCGGGAGCAAGCATTCAGCTTTACACCGTAGTTGCTATCTTTGATTTTCTTTCGTATTCTAGAACAAAATTGAATAATAATGGAGAAAACGCGTCTCGTTGTTTAAGCATTCTTGCCGTAAAAGCTCGTGAACAAGTATTTTCCTATTGACTTTTCGTTGGGATACATTTAAACACATCTTAATTAATCTATCTAGCTTTTGCGGTGTTCCAAATTCAATAAGAATGCTATACAATGTTTCCCTCCCAATAGAGTCGTAGGCTTTTCTGAAATGAATAAATGAAAGATTGTACCGGAGTATTGTAGTCCCATTTCTTTTCGAGTATTTGATGAATGGTAAATAGCTGGTCGATAGTTGATCCATTTCACTTAAATGCGCACTGATAATCTTAAATAATTTTATCTGCTTATGCCGTCAATCTTGCTGACAGTAGCAAATATAACGATTAATAAACATAAAGGGAACCATCAGATTTATTGAAAAGGAGTGTGCGTATGTAAACATATGTGGAAAGGATATATACTAGTGATTCTACTTACTCTTACTTTTTGACAAAACATTCCTATTTTTCCTACTTTTTTTTTAATGGTTAAACGTCGTGTAAAGATCTTACTTTGTCATTTCTAGTGTCATTTTTCGCCATTCCTATTCTTGCATATATGTTTTAGTTTACACTTCATATCTTTAGTAATAGTACTGCTTAAGTACTGCACACTAGTTACCTACTCCGTTTTCTTCTCTTCCACCTCTATATTTGACGCAGATTGTATAATTCAATCACCATTACGTTTGTTTTTCGTAATGTCTATTTTCATACCATGTTTTTCGTAGCTTTCCAGGTTTTATTACATCTTACTTTTCTCTTCAGAGTCCGCAGCAAGAACATCACCTTTAAAACCGTATATATCTAAACCTTTCACTTCTTGCCGAAATACCGCTATTCATCTAGACCTTCACTATTTCTTCTAGATGTATATTAAATAACATTGGTTCGAGGCAACATCCCTATTAAACTGCCTATCTAATTACACTCTCCTCTTCATTTCTTCCACTATTATATCTCTTACTTGGTAATTCATATGTAAGTTTCGTATGAGTATTCGGTCTTTTCATTCCAGCAGAATCTTCTTTGGAATTCCCATCAACATATCCCAGTTTGTTCGGTCAGAAGTCTTTTCAAGATCAATATACATTACATACACTTCCTTTCCCTTTTATATAAACATTTACCGAGTACTTTTAATTATCCACTAGCATCCTCTGAATTGTATTTATTAGTTAGTGATTTCATAATTGTCGTCATAAAATCTTTTCTTCACTGGCTTGTTTCACATATTTCAGTCAGAATAATTTTTCTTGCCGGTTTTTCCCATATTCTTAATGGAATCAATTGATATATAGGGTATCTGGAATGGGACCGACGGCTTTTAAAAGTGTATAGTTCTAATATGGTCACAGATACAGAAAAAAAAAAAAAAAAACATTCATATTGAAGGAAAACTCAAAAAGTTTTGTTCAGCAAATTTTCATACTTGAACAACTACCGGTGACGCCTTGAAAAACCATCGCCGATAAACAGAAATGGCGTCGGCAGTCGAAAAGGCGCAATGCGTGTGGTGGTTTGCACAGACAAAAAGTGTTGTTCAAGTTCAACGAAACTTTCGACGTGTTTACCATAAGGATCCTCCATAACGCAACAGTATCCTGGCGTGGAAGGATCAGTTTTTATCAATGGGGAGTGTAGTGAAACAACACAGCGGTGGTAAATCGCATGTGTCAGAAGAAAATATGGAAGCAATAAGAGAGCGTTTCTTACGTAGCCCGAGGAAGTCAATTCGCGCAGCGAGCAGGCAAATGGCAATTCCAAAGTCAACAGTGTACGATGTGGTACACAAACGATTACGTTTTCGTGCGTATAAGGTACAATTGTTACAAGAAATTAAGCCCAACGATAAGCCACAGAGAGCAGCATTTGCTACTGAAATTCTGGAAATGACCATAATTTCCTATTGAACGTTGTTTTCTCTGATGAGGCAACTTTGACTTGTTTGGCTGTGTTAACAGACACAACGTTAAGATATGGGGATCTGAAAATCCGCATGCGTACATAGAACATTCTAGAGACACTCCCAAATTGAATGTTCGGTGTGCTTTAACACACAATGCAGTTCTAGGCTCCTTCTTTTTCATAGAGCAAACCATAACAGGAAATGTGTTCTTAGACACGTTTCAACACTTTACTGTTCTCTAGTTACAATATTTGCAAGCTCAAGTGATATTCCAATTGGATGGTGCCCCGCAACATTGGAGCCTACAAGTGAGGGAGTACCTTGATACTGAATTTCCCGACCGTTGGATAGGCCATGATGGGCCAATTAGGTGGCTTCCACGCTCTCCTGATGATACTCCCTGGACTTCTTCCTGTGGGTGTATGTGAAAGACCTTGTGTATTCTGGTGAAAAGGTGCGTAACCTTGATGAACTGAAGAGCAGTATTAGGAATGCGGTTGCTTCAGTAATATCTCAGATGTTACAGAATACATGAGGAGAGAGATCGAGTTCAGGCTAGATATTGTAAGTGTTACAAATGGAGCTCACGTGGAGTTACACTGAGTTAGAATGACTTATACCTGACTGAATGACTATGAGTTAGAATGACCAAATAAACTTTTTGAGTTCTCCTTTAAAATGCATGTTTTTCTTCTTCTTTCTTCTGTATCTCTGACCATATTAAAACTATTCACTTTCAAAAACCATCAGCCCCATTCCAGACACCCTGTATTATCTATAACAGTTGCCTTTTCGTTCCTTATTTTGGATATCGTTTTCTCAAAACTCATTTCGAAGAATCCCAAATCCGTTATCATTCTCGCTATTTGTGTTGTTATTTAGCACTAGAGTATACGGTCTATCCTTATTTATGTACAAGCTCTCTACATATTCTTCCTTAAACTTCGTTTTCCTTGTTGATTGTTTTTCCTGTTTTATTTTATACTTCGATTATACTGACCTCGAATTTATATTAATTACATTTCCTCCTTTCCTCTGAATTTATATTAATTACATTTTATTGTACATTTCCACATATTTCCCTACTTTTTCTAGTTCTTCTCTGACCTCACATTTGCTTTTAGAGAATTCTTCCTGTACTCTGTTTTCCTTCGTAGTTGGTTATTTAATTTCCCTTTTATGTCCCATTGACTTCCTCTGTATTATCCTGTTTCCAGACCGTCCGTTCTCTCATATTCTCTTCGTAATCCGTAGTTTCTTAACCGTTTTCTGTTCACGATACCCTACTACTTCTGCAGCCTAATGCATGTAAAGTTTAACATCCTTCCATGGCCCGTTAGCTTCTTTCTTTCCTTTCTGAGTTCGAATATTTTTATGTAAATTTTCGTACGAATCAATTTCTTAGGTCTTCATTTTTAAACTTTTCAGTATCCATCCAACTTCTTTCTCACTTCTGACTATATTTTTCAGTTGGATGTCTACTTCAGCCAGCACATAGTTATGATAATAGAATCAAGGAAAATAATAATAGCTTGACTCGGTGACTATCTTAGATCCATTTAGTACAAATTGTAAAATATGGGCGTTAAAGTATCTCCTTTATTAAAATTTGAACGAAAGTGTATCAGCATCTTTTATTTTTTAAAGGCTGACAATAATAGTTATTGTTAAAATTTGTAGATAATTAGAAAGTACTAAAATCTTTTGCACTGTAAACCACTTGAAGAGCAATCTTATCAATAAACTCAAAAAGCACTTATTTTTTTCCTCCAATTTAAAAACTATATTAAACCTCGAAATTTCGCTGATAGCTGTCAGCATTGCCAAGACTTAGGAGCGGCAGTTAGTAGGAATAGGATGTAGGTAAATTAAATCTTACACTTATAAATAAAAATATCTAGTTGTTCCACAGAATACATATCTTAGATTTTCTTTTTGCTCAGAGCTTGGTGAAAACAGTGAAGGTATCAGTGATGTTATTTCAACTTCCTCTCCCTCCCAAAATACCAATGTCGAATTTAATTTTGGTACCCTCTTTCGAATGATAGAAGTCTCGTCTCGTACGCGTGTATTTCTATGAGCGATGAAGACTTTTTGATCCATTTTATTTTATTGATATTTCTCAAATCTTGACAAATTTAATGTTTAATATAAATTTTTAAGTAATATATAACAATTTGCAGGAGTAAAAGTGACTACCCTTTGATTTTATTACTAAAATTTTGTTTGTTCTAAAATGTGAAAGTATATGAAAGCTTCAGCTTAACCTGTAAATAGAAGTGATGTGAGATGGTTGCAGTTTACGACTAGGCTGTTCCTTTCAAATAGTAAAATGGAAAAAAAAAATGTATAAAGAGTACGAGTACTTTCGTCTTGATCGTATCATTTCAGTAAATGTTGTTTCTTAATTGAGAGTACTATTTTTACTGTATTTTTAGCGGAAACAGTGCAAGAACTTCATTCTAATCTGAAAGAAGCAATTAAAGTCATGAAGAAGACAGATAATCCAGTTACAGCCGTAATTTCTGGATGTGAATTGTTCATGAGATTTGTGACACTAACTCAACTAGATACAGAGGTCAGTCTTTTTCTAATACTATCGAAAAGATTTCATTATGATTTTCTCAAGACGAATGTAACTAACTATGTGTATTTTAAGATTTTTAATGGAATTTAAAAAATAACACCCTAAATAGAAGTATCCGTTGTTTGAGTGATTTTACGTTGCGTAAAGTTCTGTAAAGGCAGTTGAACTTTTGTGTGAGTTTTCCTATTATAATACATCAAAAGTTAATGACTAATAAAGAGCGTCTTCTTCTTTTATTATTTTAAATTTCATTATTATATATAAGAGCTGTGTGTCTTATGTCTAAAAATGAAAGTGATCTTTTGTAGGATTGAATCATAGGAAGAAGGCTATACCGTTTGAAATGAATTTTGGAATATAGTTATCACCTATCTCAAACTAAGATTTTATCATGTTACTTCGAAATGCGTATCGTAAGATGGTATCTACACCACTACCATTATCATAATTTGCTATTATTGGCAGTCACTTGTCTCAACTGAGAAGCTTCTATGCTCTTCGTTTTCACGTACGATTTTTCTGTTTTGATACCGTACATCAATTATAGTCTCCTTCGCCCCTCCCTCACTTTCCTACTACTATACCTTATAGCACTCCTTCATGATACAGTTCTTTCTTAGCCTAACTAGTTTCTCTTCATTTTTTCAATAATATCTAAAATTGTTCTTTTCTCCCTCACTTCTTCTAATGCCCTCTCATTCGTTTTCTGCTCGACCCATAATTCTCTTCATGCTTCTCGGAATTCTTACAGAATGTCGGAAGTCTTATAGAATGGCTATGTCCGTCTGTCTGTCGACACACATAAGAACAAAAATAATAAGTATTGAGAAGTTTTTTTTTCAATCGATTCAGCGTCCCAAGAATAGGTTCCGTCTCAGTGTACATTTTTACATTAAAACCAGAAGTGGTAGAAATAAGTGATTTTCTGTTTCAAAGTTAATCACTATAGAACGAAAACGGAATATATAGCGAAAGTGTTTTTTGGAATCGATTCAATGTCTAAGGAACGGGTTAAAGTAATCTTCAAAGTACTCTACTAAAATCCGAAGTGGTAAAAATTTTCTAGCACTACCGCTTTCAACGTTGATTAAAAAAAAAAAAAAAAAAAAAAAAAAGCGACAAGCGGTTTTTTGGAATCAATTTAGCGTGTCAAGAATGATATCATTCACCCTTATTACACTACTAAAACCGGAAGTGATAGAAATTTACTACTACTTCCGTTTTCAATATTGATCTCTATAGAGCAAAAACAGGAAGAAATAGCGAGAAACTTTTTTTTTTTTGACGTGGATTCAGAGTCCCAGAACAAGCTGTGTCTCAATTTTTATCTCTCTGTTCAAACCGAAAGTGGTGGAAACCGCAGATTTCCTGATTCAACACTGATCGCTATAGTGTAAGGATGGAAATAGATAGCGATCAGCAGGTGTTTTTTTTTGATAGGATTCAGTTCCGCAAAATGTGTTTCATCTCTGACTTTATTCCTCTGTTGCAACTGGAAGTACTGGTTTCAATATTAATTTCCATAGAGCAAAAACAGTGAGTAATGGCTTTTTGATATTTATTCAGCGTTCGAGGAACAGGTTCAATGTTTGGCCTTATGCCTTTGTTGAAATCCGAAGTTTTAGATATACTGCTTTCAGTTTGAGTATTGAATTTGCATAGTTTGGAAGTGTACCGTAGTTTCACAGTATGAAACTAAACTCACTTCGTTATTATTATTATTTATTTATGTTTGTTCTTAACTTAGAGACCTGAATGTTACAAGAAAGAATAAAATCTATCTTAATGGGGGGGGGGGGCGGAGGGGATACGGTGGCTCAGTGATAGAGCGCTTACATCTGGTGCGTGGGGTCTCTGGTTCAATCCCCTGCCAAATAAGTTTGTGGTGGATAACATCGTGCTCGTGGGTTTTCTCGGGTACTCCCGTTTCCTCCCGGAGCTCCTTCGTGGCTAAGCGGTTAGCGTACGCGCCTTTGGTGTGGGAGACCCGGGTTCGATTCCCGGTGGGAGCTCATGTGGTTCGGATTCCACGTTAATCAGTAGGTCCACGTCTCATATAGCCTCGCTGCTGAACGGGACGCTAAACTAAAAATCAATCAATCAATCAATCCCGTTTCCTCCCACTTTCCCATTCCACCAATTCTTCCATCATCATTCATTTGCTTTAATCATCGTTTCCCTTAGCCCCAAGGGTATAACGTGGGACGTTAAACTCAAAGATTTCACTTCATTTTTTTCATCTTAATGTGGAATTTAAATATCCTGTATTATTGAAATTATTTTCTTTCTCAGAATATTTTCTTTGAAATATTGTACTCCCTCAGCTGTATAATTTTTTTCGTTAACTAATTCGAATATTCGTACGCATGAAGTTCAATGGGATGTAGTGATCACATTCAATGTTATCAAACAAAACGTAACGTGTTTTTCTTTATTTTAATTCTGTTCTAAATGATAGCTCACCATGTAAACTTTGTATTAGTAACATAGTTGTAAGCATGAATTACATTTTGTAAATTTACGTGATGTTTCGCTATAGTGGAAAAATTTCTATAGTGTGAATTGCTGTAAATGATTTAGTTAGCATTTTTATTATTACAATGCGATTATTTGCTAATTGTGATTTCTTAATGTTACTTCAGTTAAACCTAATTTCACAGTTGTATGAACCTTGGAAAGTTCCTGAGTATAAAGAAACTTTTTACTTGACAGCCCTTTGAGAAATGTAAAGTGATAATGGTTAATCGCGGAGAGCTGTTTCTAAAGAAATTGATGGAAGCTAGAGACAAAATTGCCAAGCTAGGATCTGCTTTCATAACTGATGGCTGCGTAAGTATTAAAACAATCAGTTCTAATCACTACATTTTAGATTAACTTACAGGTAATCAAGTGTCGAATTTCTTGTGTAACTTTGCGAAAGCAATGATAATTTTTATGTAATATAGTTGAAACCGAACAGATATTTTACATAGTTGGTTTCGTCAAGTGTCTGTTTGCTTTAAGTATATTCTTTACTTTAAGTATTCTTTACTTTAAGCTTTAACTTTTTCTTTAAGTATATTTGTGTCCTGAACTGAGTAAGCAAAAGTTTTCGTTTATAAAACCAGCATTTGGTAAATTCGAGACAGTGTTTTAAATTTGCTGCCACATGATTTGTAGAATTCATTATTCCATTTCTCAAACTTGAATGAAAGAGAGAACATGATCTATCGTCCGACTTATGCTTTAGACTTTCAAAGCACGAATAGAAGTTGAGCTTTGATCTTGCCTATTACACGACAGTCTGGGTGAAGAGTATCATTCAGTTTTCCCTACTGATTTAAAACACCCCTAGACCCCTCCTAGATTGTGAAAGATGGGGATGCTTACTATCAAATAATATGTTTATTTATGAAAACCTGTGAAAAGAAAGTGATAGTGTAACACTTCCATTACTTTTCATGATATAGCCAATGTCTTGTGGTGAACGGATTTTTTCTTCTTTTTTATGATTTACCGAAACCTTATTTTTGCAGTTTTTGAGTGGCCTGTAAAAAAAAGTAGGGAAGTAGTTTCTTCTTTCTCCTTACTTCTCTTCCAGTCCAACATCTACTTGATCAGTCTCATGATTACAGAGGACTGTAAATTAAATCTGTTGTTTTGCTAAAGTAAAACACGTGCTCTTACTTAATTTCGTTGTGCTGATTTCAAATCTTATCGACCATTTTTCCATATCACGTAAGGATTTTCTACAATGTACAGCTGGAACGTGGTTTACTGATTTGCATTAAATATTTAGTATAAATCATAATGTCAAATGTGTGTGTAACAGTGCTGGACAAAAGAGGTAAGCAAACCTATTTGAAATACAAAAGACAAAATAGTATCACAAAATGTATTTAAAATACAAAATAGTTTTCAGAAATGTATTTAAAATATAAAATACAAAATACGTATTTCAAATACATTTGCAAAATACAAAATAGGTATAACTTATTTTATGCATAGTCCGCAAAATATTTGTATTGACTATGGTTCATATAATAATTTAGACATCAAACACATCCATTTTCCTTGCACTAACCAACATCAAACATTTCCATTAGGTCTACATCAAACTCGATTCTTTCATTTAAGGAAATGCCTATTCGCTTTCAGCAACAATTGTTTTCCAAACATTTTGTCACTCATGCTCATTCTTTGGGTCTCATAATAAGGCCTCCAAATGAGAAAAGTCACTCAGCACCTGCTGAACTTGGCACACATGTATTGAACTTTTTAAATAATTTGAGAACAAGCTGATACTTCTTCAGTACACACAGTGAAGTATCTGAATCGTCAAGACATTGGTGACACTGGTACTGAGAAGCATTGGTGGACGCACAGATATTCTCCTCGTGATCGAACAAATAATAATGTTCATCATTAAGATCATGTGCTTTTTCATTTGATGGTACAGTCTTGTCAGTTGAGTTTTCATGGTGAATCACTTCCATAAATGCATCTTTCACAGATGATCTGTTTTCGTTGGAAATCCATCTAAGTTTAAAAAACGGATGAGTGACAGAAGCAAGAATAGCATCATTCACTGATGACTCCAAGGTTAAATATTCATGGAATCTTTTGTCCATGCCCTTTAACAATGCCTTCACTAGCGGATTACAGTACTTTAATGAACGGAGTGTCAATTTTTCCAGAACTTTCTTCATCCGAATAAGTTCTGGGATGAGCTCGCTATAAAAGAAAGAGTCAGACGATTGAAGTCGATCACGTCCTTGTGCGATGGGCTCCATACAATTTAAGTATTCGTCGAGAAATTCCAACTCGTTATCTTTAAAAGTGGAAATTTCCAGTGCAAGGCATGCATCTTTTAACTTAATTTTTACGTTTTGAAACTTCATTAAACTATCAAAATAAGAATTCCACATTGTACGACAAGGTATTGTGGGAGGCACACCAACAATATCTTTGAAAACTTCGCATGATTTCGGAGATTTCGACTGCAAGTTCCGCAACAGCAGGCAATCTACAATGGTACCGCGAAGTAATATTTATAACTGTTAGTTTCTAGTATACTGTACAGGTTCGTAAACTGCGTAAAATTTTATTGCCAAGATCAGACCTATTTTGTATTTTGCATATTATGCAAAATAAAAAAATACACTACAAAACCTATTTCAAATATAAAATACAAAAGTTTTTGAAAATGTATTTAAAATATAAAATACAAAATGGTATTTTGTATTTTAAATAAGTATCTGAAATACATTCATTTGAAATAGGTCCCAGCACTGGTGTGTAGCACAGAGGATCAACAACAAAATATAATGAAAACAGGTGTAAAACGTTCAAAGAAGCTTGAAATTATTTGAAAGTCACCAAATACAAATTATCTGCTCAGTTACTTAGTTGGAAACGTGAGCAGTGTCGACTTGTGGGTATGGTCATTACGTGGTTACTCATACTAGGCACCAACAGTCAGGGGCGGATCCAGGATATGATCAAGGGAGGGGCTAAACCATATTTTACTGTTTTATTCAGTGTAAAGCAGGATTGAAGCCCATTTTATCCAGTGCATATCTGAGCGTCAAGGGGGAGGGGCTGTAGCCCGTATAGCCCCCCCCCTTGGATCCGCCACTGCCAACAGTAATCTGCCATTATGGACACGTCCTACCTCTCTGATACGTCGTTTCCTCTTTAATATCATGGTGGAACCTCTCCCCTTTCCTCCACTCAGTGAGTCTAAGTTCAGTGAAAAGTAGTCAAGCTGAGAATGGAAGAAATATAACTTCAGGCTTATGTGATGTCCGTGTGCATGCATATTTTTGGAGCATGGTTTTTACAATCTGTATCAATCATGTTTGATACCACCCAAAAAGTTGTTAACACCCTCGATACATGAGTCCCATGCCTAAAGCTCTGCATCGGCCAAGATATTTCTGTATTTCTGAACGCAGAATCTTTTGAGCTCGCGAATCTGCCCTCCGAAATGCCCTCCTTAATCTTTGCATTGATTAACAAGGGAAATGTTTGATCTAGATATTGGAAACAAGGACCATCTTTTCCCAACGCTTCATTATCCCTAAGATAATACGCAAGGAAGATAACAAAACATTCTGAGGGTCAATTAATGGTGAATGCGCTATATTTTTGATTCTCAGCACTGATCTCCCTCGTCGCTAAGCGGTTTTGGCCTGACAGACCCTGGTTCGGTTCCCGACAGACCTCATGTGATTCGAATTGCACGGTAAGCTGTAGGTCCACTTCTCATACAGCCTCGTTGCTGAAATGAACGCTAAAAAACAAATCAAATCGTTTCCGGCACTAAAGCGTTTTATTTGGTCAGTTCGAAACTGTTCAATATATTTCACATACTCTGCTGTCTCATTTGCACCCTCCCCCTCCCCAAAAATTAGTGTACCCTTCTTACTGGCCCAATACAATCGTACACACCTTCATATCACAATTTTTATATCACTTACATTCATAGTATTTGATTGATTTTTCTTCTAAAATAGATAAAGTATCATAGATTTCTTCTATATATGTCACGGGACTGCGGTGGCTCAGTAGTAGAGTGTTCATCTCTGGTGCAGTGGGTCCTTGGTTCGATTTGAGCTTGCGTCAAGTGAGCTTTGTGGTGGACAAACACCATGTGCGTGGGTCTTCTCGGGGTTCTATCGTTTCGTTCCACTTTTTTCATTCCACTATTTCATTCATTTCTTGTCATCACCGTCTCCTTTAGCCTAGCCAGCATAACCGTGTAACGTAAAACTTGAAGATTTCATTTCATTTTCATTTTTCTAGATATGTTGAATGAGCTACTGGAAGAGATGCTCGTTGCTTGCCACTATGCAGAATTCCCTTTAAACTCCTTTTGCTTGAGTCAATAAATAGATGACAGTCTTTTGTGATTCATAGACAGTTCCTAAGCGGCCAATCAATCCTTCACACCTACGTACTAAAAAAAAAAAAAAAAAAAAAAAAAAAAAAAAAAAAAAAAAAAAAAAAAGTTTTCTGATTCCACTCAACTGATGTCTGTGACTTCTGATTGACATGTTGCTCATGAAGTCACAATAGCTGAATGTAGACTCAAGCAGGCACATGCACCACCTCTTGTCTGAGACACGCTATGTAACAGATGACGTCAGTCTACAAGATCTCGATATGAATTGCCGAAGAGGTAGAAGTGCTGTTATCGCAGAAAAATAAAACAAAGTATCCGGGTGTAGCCTTAAAGGAATAAATTTAACATACATAAAGAAAATATTAAAGAAAAAATGTATAAGCATTTAAAATACCGCTTTACAGACGGCAATAAAACTAGTACTTGTAATACAATACACGCTATGTACTATATGTAAATGCATCGAATGTAAAAAATTTGTACCTGACAGGACGAAACAACTAAAATTTTGTAATTAGAGCCTTAGATTTGACTTCTGTCGTAATATATTTCTTGCCTCAAAATGTCTGCAGGACTATGTTAGTAATAAAATTGATGAAACACAAACATATTGGAGAATTTCATAGGAAGTAAAAATATTTTAATATATAAGCACAGGGTGGATTATTCATCTTGATAGTCCTTATAACTTTTAAACTAATAGATACAAAACGCTGAAATTTTGTTCTGAACATATATCGACAGGGTAACATTATTTGATATACTCTGCAGTACCATAAGATCAACAATGTTGTCAACCCAACTTAAAGTTATATATTTTCAAGTGGCACTACGTCAGATTATTACATATTTCAGATTTACATGTTAAACGAAAACTTATAAACCACATTTATTATTCAACTAGCTGAAATACCTGTTCTTCGAATGGGGGGCTGTATTTGGAAGTAAACGCCTGTGGAAGTATCACTATTCAACTCAGCGACCGCGAAAACTATAAATTTAACACTAATATCAGTCATTTTGGATTATTTTTAATGTCTCGGCAATAAGGATGGCCAAACGGATCCGGATCCTATAAGATCCGGATCCGAAATTTCGGATCTTGGATCCGGATCCGAAGTTTCAAATATTGGATCCGGATTCGGATATCCGGTTCCTGGATCCACACCCGAAATTTCGAAGTTCAGATTCGGACTCCTGTTTTGAATATTTTAGGCCTTAGATTGAGACCCAGAACTAAAATATCCATATGTATAAAATTTACTAGATGAATTTTATCTAACTCAGTGGGAAAACAATTCAGTTTAAATGACAAAATATTACATCAAAATCTCATTTTCACATTTTCGGGGTTAGACCACTGTTGCGCACACCCCATCATTTAGTCTTTAGTATATCTTTAAACTTACTACAAGTATGCCACTTTCATCTCAAGTCAGTAGTTGTATAGATCTGCCTTTTGTTATATATTAATCGAGTTAGGATTAAAATTCGATTGTTTGTGAGACCTATGATAATATTTTCAGAATGAGTTATAACGTTGAAAAACTGCATAGTAATGCTGCATATTTTCTTTGTGCCACATTGGAAATTAATGTAGTCTATCTTATACAGTCGGCTCTTATAATTAATTCAATGATCTGAACTCCTGCAGCATTACGCTAAAATCATGGATGTCTTTGAAATTTCGCCATCATTTCTATTTTTTTTTTATTACGAGCAAAATGAATATCATAAGCGGTATTTTACATAATACATATAGACGCAGATCAGTCAGTTGATTGCTTAAAGTTTATAGCAAAGCTATTACATTTCTAAGACACAGGCGGCCTTAGAACAAAATCCATGGCTTTCCCATAAAATCTTAAATCTCTCTATATAAAAAGGGCAAAGTCCTGAGTGACTGAGTGACAGATCACCGTACAGGCCAAATCGCTTAAGCTACAAACTTGAAATTTGGACAGTTTATAGGCTTTGTGACGTAGGATACCACTAAGGAAGAACTTCGGGAAATTCGACGAGGAAGGGGGTAAATGGGGTGGAAAATATTGATGATTCTTGACGTTAGATACTTCAAATTTGGTATTTGGGTTTCTCATTGAAAATAATTTGATACTTGTTTAAGTGCTTTTTGATATTTAAATTAGAAGGGGCAGGGAAGATGTAGAAAGTAAAAGAAGGGGTGGTAATTGCAATTATTGCAATTAGTATAATAATATGCCTATATCTCGGAAACTTAAAGGGTTAGAAACATGGAATTTGGTATTTGGACTTCTCACTTAAAATAATTAGATACGTATTTCAACGTTTATATATATATATATATATATGTGGCCCAGAAGGGAAGAAAAAGGGCGAGATGAAAATTAAGTGGGGATTACAATTATTGTATTAATATGTTCAATCCTTTCAGGTTAGAGACTTGAAATTTGGTATTTGCATTTCTCATTGAAAATAATTTGACATGTGTTTCAGTGTTTTTTGATGTTTTAGTAAAAAGGGGGAAAAAAAATGGAAAGGAAAGAGGGTGGGGATTGTAATTATTATAATAACATGTCGATATCTGGGAACCTCTGAAGGTTACGAGCATAGAATTTGGTATTTGGACTTTACATTTGAAATAATTAGGTATGTACTTAAGCGTTTTTTGATGTGTGTCTTAGAGGGGAAGAAAAGGGGCGGGGAGAAAAGACTTTTATATCTCGGAATCCTGGAATGTTAGAGAAATGAAACTTGTTATTTGAACAAAAATTCGTTATGAAATGAAATCCTTGAGTTTTACGTCCCACGATTATGCCGGTTAGGCTAAAGGAGACGGTGATTATGAGAAATAAATGGAATGAAGAAAGTGGGAGGAAACGGGAAAACCCCGAGAAAACCCACGAGCATGGTGTTTGTCCACCACAAAGTCCACACTGCGCGAGCTGGGATCGAACCAGGGACCCCAAGCACCGGAGGTGAGCGCTCTATCACTGAGCCACCGCGCCCCCTTAAAAATTCGTTATGTTTGCAGGCGTATGATGTGCGAGGCCGTAGACCGAGCAAATGTGTGGGCTGGGGGGAAAGCCCCCATCTACTCGCACTGAAATTCGGTATATCTCGGGATACCGGAATGTTATTACATACAACTTGATATTTGAACTGAGATTCGGTATGGTTGTAAGTTTACGAGGTACGAGGTCATAGGCCGATCAAATGAGATATCAGAGGGTCTAAGGGCAAATCCTCAGACATTCCCTTTCTAAATTGATTATGATTAGAGGCTTTTGTGGTGCGAGGCCGTAATAACGGGGGTCTAGTGGCGAAGCCCCCAACTAGCCGAGGTCTATTAAGTATATAAATGTATTTGCGTAATGACTGGAAATTGCATGTATGCCTGTGGACAAAATTGCATAAGTAGCCATGAGAAATGACAATCCTTTAAAATAAAAATTTTAAAAAGCCACCAAAATGTACTCTTGAATGAGTTGTATATTATGTTTGCGCAGGGACGAATCCAGAACGGACTCCTGGAGGGGGCGGATGAATTCTTAGGGGGCGGTTGGGGATGCTAGCAGTGAAAAATTACTTAGATGATCTGAAATTGCCACAAATTACTACTAAAGTAACTGTTAATGGTGGCGCTGGGTAGGGGCGAACGACTTTTCGCCCTCTCCCTGGATCCGCCTATGTGTTTACATGAATGATATAGATCCTTATACAACCTATGCAGAGTTAATAGTAGTGGGAGGTACGAGGTCATAGGCCGATCAAATGAGATATCAGAGGGTCTAAGGGCAAATCCTCAGACATTCCCTTTCTAAATTGATTATGATTAGAGGCTTTTGTGGTGCGAGGCCGTAATAACGGGGGTCTAGTGGCGAAGCCCCCAACTAGCCGAGGTCTATTAAGTATATAAATGTATTTGCGTAATGACTGGAAATTGCATGTATGCCTGTGGACAAAATTGCATAAGTAGCCATGAGAAATGACAATCCTTTAAAATAAAAATTTTAAAAAGCCACCAAAATGTACTCTTGAATGAGTTGTATATTATGTTTGCGCAGGGACGAATCCAGAACGGACTCCTGGAGGGGGCGGATGAATTCTTAGGGGGCGGTTGGGGATGCTAGCAGTGAAAAATTACTTAGATGATCTGAAATTGCCACAAATTACTACTAAAGTAACTGTTAATGGTGGCGCTGGGTAGGGGCGAACGACTTTTCGCCCTCTCCCTGGATCCGCCTATGTGTTTACATGAATGATATAGATCCTTATACAACCTATGCAGAGTTAATAGTAGTGGATTACTAGTTACAAAGATACGTGTTACTGCTCGAGGCTCCATATGGTATTTTGTATACACATAGAGTACATTAGTACATTGATTTTGATACATTAATTGCCATTTAGAACTTTAGGCAATCTCTACTACAATTCTTAATTCTAACTGGAGTGGTACGGTCACAGAGAAACGTATTTTTAAAGAAAGAAAAAAAGTTCATCAAGAGCAAGAAAAGGAAGTTGCTCCTTAATTTGATTTGATCTATATTTTATGGGCTGTTCTGTTAGCAATGGCCTAGCCCATCACGACTAGGAAATGGCCTCATTCAGTAACCACAATAACTCAGAAAGAATTAGAAAAGTAAGCAGGCTGAGCCTAATGAAGAAGCGTGGGCTTGAGACTAAGGTTTCATCCCAACATTTGACTAGTGTTACAGAAAACAAAGGACAAATTTCCATCAGGACGACCGCTTTAAAAAAGATTTACTACCTTTTCGGTCAAGTATTTCCACTAGAATCGAATCTGACAATGAGATTGTTCTCACCTAAGTCGACAGTTTTACTCAATCAAATTTGGAGTAATTGTGACATATTAAGGCACGAAAACCAAATATCTACAGAATGAAGAGAACGCAAGGCTGTCACACGATCAGATACCAAAAGTGTCTTAAAATCTTATTTTAAGCATAGGAATGAAAATCACTTTGTCAATAATTTCGAAAATTTTGCTGATTCGGAACACCCGAATTTTCTGATACGGAGTTTCGAATTCGGATCCAAGATCCGAAATTTCGGATCCGATCCAAGATCCGGTTTTTCGGATCCGGATCCAGTGTCCGGATATCCGGACCCAAGTGGATCCGAATCCAAAAATATCCGGATCTGGCCATCCCTACTCGGCAACCCCCGGCCCGCATACGATGGTAGCTGGATTTGAATCATCGTCAATGGAAGTGTCACCATTGATCTTAGCGACCGCGAAAACTATGTATTTGACACTAATATCGGTCATTTTGGATTATTTTTACGTCTCAGTGGGTCATTCCATATCAATTTAACACTGACTTAACCTCATCATCTCAGATTTTAATGAAATTTGGTACATAGATACCCTTTAGATAGATTAAGAAAAATACCAAATTTCAGCTTTATATATCAATCAATATTGAAGATAGGGTTATGTAAAATTTGAAAAAATCTCGAAAATAGGATGTTCAATGAATTTTGAAATTGGAATTGCAACTCTCCTAATTGAGCTAGAAAGTTAGTTGAGGTGTCATTTTACAGCATTTTTCATGTCCTTTTCTGTGGTGTACAACATCATATATGCTAATACAGAATTTTTTTTTTTTTAATAAAAATTTTATTTCAGAATTTTTCGTCAAAACGTCCATTACTAACATACACATAGCATAATCATTTCTTGGATATGAGAATGATGGAGATGGCCCAAGTGGATGAAGAAATTATTGTTACGTCATCAAATTCTTCATTTTTGTGTAAAACACCCGAGCCACCAATTTCCTTCATAGAGAGCGGTGGCATAGCCTGATATGTCTTCTAATTGATGTTTATTTGGAGATTTTGACACTTTCTTTTCCCAACCCTGTAAACCATCTGAAAATTTTAATACAATTTGTCCTTATATTGAATTTGAAGCCCCATGAAAAGCTGTGGATCCCCCGAAATAGATTCCTGCGTACGTTTCTGATAGCCAGTGTGCTAAAATGGCGTTTATACAAACAATGAATGCTGGAATTTTAAAATTAAAAATTTAGTATGAGATATTACTGAAGAAAATTAAAAAGTCCAATTGATAAGATATAGATGTAGTCGATGAACTTTGCCTACTTTTTTATCAATATATTTAAGCAAAGTTAAAAACATCGATAACTATGAAACAGACACTCAGGCAAGCAGATAGATAAGATAGAATTTGTTTCGTTAGCAGGGGTGGCTTCAGGATTTTAATTTTGAGTAGGCCATTTTTTATTTTATTTTTTTTAATATAAAAATGTATAGGATTTGTTCCTTGGCAGTAAATATACATTTATTATCTTTTAGACGTTTATATTTGTCAAAATTTTTGGGTAGGCCCGGGCCTACCCGCTGAAGTTGTTTCAGTTCATTTGGTTTGTTTAGGCTTAACGTTTTTACGTAACAGTGAAATTATGAAGTATTGGACATATTACTTAAAGTGGCATCTGAACCACTACACGATTTCCAGCTGGGAGAAATTTTGTGGTTTATCGGGACCCCTTAATTACAAAGCGAAAATTAGGTTCAACTAACACAGATGATTCGAAATATGTGAAAACGTCACTATGAAATTCACACAATTTGTGGCATCTTTTTGTTTACACCAATTAAATATATATATATATATATATATATATATATATATATATATATATATCTGCTGTTGTACCAGTGCTAGATGTATACTTTCTACAGACCACGTTTATTTACAGTAACATTTTTGTGAAACTTGTATTAATATTATTTTATTAACTTCTTTAAAACTGAAGTTCAAAAGTATCAGCACCTAAACTAGCTTTAAGTTAAAGTTTTTAGAGCATGAGCTAGTAAGTATTGCCAGCAGATTACAAATCTGTATGATATGTTTTAGCCCCATTACTCTACTCTTCACATTTATTCCCACAAGTAAAACAAGAAACATTGCATACTTCGGTAGGGCATACTTGCATACCTAACATTGCATGCTAGGTACAGGGTATTAATGAAAACTCTAGGGGTAGTTTTGAAGTTTTTTTAACAATGAACTCATTACCATCCCAAATTCATATTTTGCCAGGTGCTTTACAACAATACTATCTATTAACGGAATTAATTTCAGATTTTTTATAATGTGTACTTTTTGAAGAATTTTGAAGTAAAATTTTGATTTTGATTTTGAAAAAAAAAAAAAAAAAATTCTGTATTAGCATACATGATGTTGTACATCACAGGAAGGGGCATCAAAAATGCTGTAAAATGCCACCTCGACCAGCTCTCTAGCTCAGTTAGGAGAACCGCAATTCCAATTTCAAAATACATTGAACATACTATTTTGGACGATTTTTTGAAACTTTATATAGCCTTATCTACAATACCGGTTGATATTTAAAGATGAAATTTGATATTTTTCTTAGTACCCCTATATGAATGGTACCCCTGTGCAAAATTTCATGACAATCTGTGATGGTAAAGTAAATTTTGTCTACAAATTGTGTTGATTTGACCTGGAACGGCTCCTGTATTCCCTCCCCGGTGACTACCGGCCTGCAGCCAAATGGGGTGAATTTGGAAGTTAATGCGATCGACTTTCACCATTAATCTCAGCGACCGCAAAAACTATGAATTCGACACGAATATCATTTTTACTACTTTTACATGTACCGGTAAACGCCCCTGGTTCGAATTTTGAAGAAAGAGCTTCGTCTTGGTCTGCGGCCAGGACCAAGGTACCCGTGACCAAAATTTGGTAACTGTCGGTCTACTCGTCTGGTCCCCAGGCCGCACACAGACAAATTCTTTATTTTATTTATATTAGATGTTACAAACTAAGGACGTTACAGTGTCACAAACACATTCAAATGTTGGAGGCATTCATGGTTTCCACCGACCTGGAAAACCTGGAGAAGTCAAGGAATTGAGCTCACTCGTAAAATGTCCTGGAAAAGACAGGGAATTTTAAGTGCGGATTTTTACTTCTTAGAACCTGTTTCTCTTTTTGCCTTACCCGACTATTTGGTAGGGAATACTTTATAAAATAAAGTAGTGTGTTTTGAAAATTTTCTGTACTTATACACATACATTATATACATGTACAGTCAGCGACAGAAGTTCTTTCGTTTGGTAAAATTTGTTTTGGGAATAACGGTAGAATAACTGGAACGTACAGAAAATTACATTCTTTTTAATTTACTGAAAACTGGCCCTTCCATTCTGAAGTTATTTACGAAACTAATTTCATCAAACGGAAATAACTTTTGTCGCTGACTGTACATGCACAGGAGATGAGGAACTCCTTACTAGAGAAAAATATAGTTGCTTTTTTACATTGTATAAACACCTGGATATTTGTAAATGGTGACCTTAAAAACCTGGAAAAGTCATTGAATTAAGTGGGAACCCTGATAAAAGTAATAACGCAAGTGAGGCTGATGGGACAATATCGAATACTATGATCATAGTGTAACATATGTAGAATAAATAGGAACAACGTTACAAGGAATTACAAGGTTGATGTTTTTTATGGCTTTATTTCGAAAAAGTGCTTATATATTACCAATTTAATCACGTAGATGGCTTTCAGTATACGTAAAGATCATAGTTCCGTAGCTTAGTGTCAAATACTGTGACTGTAATATAACGCATATCGAATAAATATGAACAAAGTTACAAAGGATTGTAAATTTGATTTTTTTTTAATGGCTTTGGTTTGGTAAAGAGCTTAGATATAACCACTGCAATTACGTAGATGGTTTTCAATATATAAAGATCATAATCAGTGGTGCCCACCCCACCTCATGTCCATGACGCACCCCCCTCAATTGTCTATCCGTAGGTGTTCTTCCATGAAAAAAAATCTTTTCGATTAATTTTTACACCCTTTCAAACATATTTATATAGATTTTTAACCCCCCAGTATTTCAATGACGCAGTTTTGCGTCATAGCCCCCCCCCCCCTTGTGGGCACCCCTGTCATAATGCAGTTTACAGTAATTTGAGATCTCAAACCGTTCCGGTGATACGATAACTATGTATAAAGATGACTATACTGCTTAAAATGACGTATTAGTGGGAAATTTTTAAAGTGATTATTGCTACCCTCTGCTTCTATAGTACTACAACAATAGTTTTTAGTTGTTGTAATTACAACAGTTTCTCGCAATTATCTAATTTTAATCAACATTGCAAATTTTACCAGTGTTTATCATACGTCAGGAACGGTTTGTTATCAAATTGATGTAAATGGTGTAGTAATCTTTACATCTATCGAAAATAATCTATATAATACTTACCTAAGCTTTTTTCGAAATAAAATCTTTTGAAAAAAAAAGTCAAATTTTCAATCTTTTGTAACTTTGTTCCTGTTTAGTAGAAATACGTCATATCATGATCATAGTATTCAATACTAAGAATTTTTAAAGCTGCATTGCCTTGTCCGTTGCACTTGCGTTATAACTGGTGTAGTAACACTGTTAATCTGATGATACTGCAAGGTATGTCAAACTATGTTCCCTTGTCGATATTTGCACGGTACGACATTTCAGTTTTTTTTTCCCATTAGTTTAAAAGTTACAATGGCATATCAAGACATTGTCCACCCTGTATAGTCAGTTCCTTTTTCTGGCGGTTTACAACAATACGCATCACCGGTATCTTTACTTCTAATTTTTTTTTTTTTTTTTTTTTTTTTTTTTTTTAAATTTTAGTAAAAGCAGTCCGATTTCTGAAGTCATTTTTTAAAATTGCAAAATTGCATATACGTGTTCTACATCCTGCAAATGCCTACATTAACATTTTATTTATTAACGATATCGCATACGAAGTTGGAAATAAGGGGATATTGAAGGAAATGTTAAAAGTACAGAAGTTGGCTGTAGTATACTCATAGTGACTATGGCACCTTTTATCCCCGCCTTTTTTTAATCACTATATATAGTTAAATATCAAATTGAGTCAAGATCAAAACTATAAATGAGGCAGATTTTAAGCAGGGCGTTCCACAGCTTATTCAACGGACTTTGGGATAGATTCTTTACCAAGTAAATAAATGGTTAACTGAGGGACTTCGAATATGGATACATCTTGGTAATGTGATAAAAGCATAGCTACCCGTAGATTTTAGCTCTGAGACTAAGCTTATTTCAGTATTATTTAATTAAGGAAATTTCATATCCAGGAAGTTACGGTCATGAGTCTGTTTTACATTGGAACATCAAAAATAGTAACTGAGAAAGTACTTTCAGAAGAAGATCGCCCAAGTTCCTTATTTAAAAATACCATCTCACGATTCACCTGGTGGATGAAAGAAAATCTTGGAGTTAATTCAGTGCACGGAATTCGAACCCGCAACCCCTGATTATGAAGCAAGAAGCTCTGTGTGTTTGCTTTTTATGATGTAAAGAATGTATTTGCAAAATATATTAACATATTCTACACAAAAAATATTTATTTTGGTGTTTATATTATTTTTTGTAGCTCTCTGCGGAACAAACGAGTCAATTAATTATCGTTGAGAATTTCTTAAAACATCGTAAAACTCATCTTGAAGTGCATCACGAGAAATATAATATATAGGAAATAATTAATTAGCAACATTACATATAATGTATTATGTAGTTGTGTGTATATGAGTTGATATCGTGGTGTATCTAGTTATAATTTCGATCCAATCGTCGAACTACGTGCTTCAAACTTCCTCTTCCTCTGTTGTAGTGGTAATGGAACTCATATATAGACAGCTCCGGAGAAAGAAATTTGAAGTCTGTGGTACTACTTTTAGACTGTAATTTGTAAAAATGCTGTTTGTTTAAAAAGAATAACATACGTACAATGAATGCATGTATGTATCGGTGTACCATATTAAGAAATTCATAGGAATCGATTTCAACTACTGGTCCGCCGTGAAATTATTTTTAGTTAGAGTATGGTGCTTTCAGTAGCATACGCAAGAATTTATTTCGGGGGGAGGTCCAAACTCAATATGGGGGTATTTTATATTAAAATTTACCCTACTTCCCTGGGTGCTTTCAATTTTTGCGGTCTCCAACATATCTATGTCGTATGCTGATCTGCGAGTACCGGAAAGTTGAAAATAACTCATTTATGGTGTGTATTGAATAATTATAGTAATTTGTTTTCTTTGACAGAAAGTCCTGATCCACTCAAGATCTCGTGTTATTCTAAGAACTCTAAAAGCTGCGGTGGATGGGAATAAAAGATTCGAAGTATACGTAACAAAATCATCTCCAGATAACAGTGGGTAAGTGATTCAAATTTAATATAAAATGGGAAACTTCTTGTAAGAACAAGGTATGTAGGACATTGGATCTCAATGCTGCCTAAAATATGCCATAGATTGAGTGAAGTTCAAGATACTCTAATAGCTCTATTTAAAAACTCGAAATATGAATTTGAAAATATTGGAAACATGAGTTACATTGGGGAAATTCTATTCTTTTCCACCTGTATCTGGATTAATGAAGATTCAGTTATTGTAATATTATGAACCTTTTGTTTGAATTTTAAATAATTCAAATATTCCACCGAACTGAATTATAATTACAGTTATTAATATGTAGACCAATACATTGATATAATGATTAATTAATTTCTGCCCATTTTCAAAAGTGTGAATTTTACTTAACATTTTGCAGATTTTTGTAGTATAAAATATTCACAAATCTATATATATAAAAGAGAACGTACAAATCCTTTGTCCGCTCATCACGCTAATACGGCTGAACCAATTTCTTTTATTTTTGGGGGGTTATTAGGATTTGGACCCTAGATGGTTTTTATCATATCACTTTAATTTTCAATTACCAGTGTCTTGAGATAATTGACCATTCAGGTGTCCATTACGTACAAATCCTTTGTTAGTTCATCATAGGTATAAAAATAAACGTATGTATATGCAACCCGCATGACCGTGTCACTCGGCGGGTTAACATAAATGACAGGCGTTATAATGGTTTTTATCATATCACTTGAAAGCGAAAAAGTAAAAATTATCTAAGTAACAAAGTTTATTGCGTTCGGGGGTGACCGCAGCGAAGCGGGGCGGGTTAACATAAATGACAGGCGATATAATGTTAACATTTACTGCAATCTTCTATGGTTTTTATCATATCACTTGAAAGCGAAAAAGTAAAAATTATCTAAGTAACAAAGTTTATTGCGTTCCGGGGTGACCGCAGCGAAGCGGGGTGAACGCTGCTAGTTGTTAATAAATTAAAAAAAATAAAAAAATAAAAAAAATTACAGAAATATTTAATACCGGCAGTTAAGAATCCTAATTATGTTTTGTATATATAAGGGGTATTTAGAAAAGCTCTATAAATGTTTTTAAACAATTTATCTCCATAAAGGGCGAGCTTTGCTTTCTCATAACTCTTTCAATGTGGATGGCGAAACTTCAAAATTATTATTATTATCAATCCAACTCTTCAGAAAGTGAAAGTTTAAAGTTATAATAATAATAATATACAACCACCATAATTTTTAAGCTGGGGAAATAATAGGTGTACTGCATATATTGTTACTTTGTCGGCCATTGGTCTTGTGAGAGGCATGAATAGCGTCGCTGCTCATGCCAACATTAAATATCCAGTAGTCAATCAATCAAATTTACTTCTTTAATATGTAGATCGCTAGCTTATGAAGGAAGTGTTTTTATTCACATTGGACGAGTTGTGAAACAGTTAAGTCGGAAGCATTTACCCTCTTTTATAAACCTTATCGAAGTGAAAATTATCTCAAATTCTGCTTATATTCTAGACAATGTTCTAGACATATATAAATACGATGTTCTAGACATATATAAATATATATAATTACATATTTTTTTTAGAGCAATTGCCATTGCTACCAACAATGAGACATTTTTTGATATAGATTGTATGGAACAAGATATTATTTACCTTGTACTGACTTAAGTATTCAAACAATGACAAAAGATTTCTACATTGGCTTTTCCTTCAATTTTGATTTATTTTTCTGGTTTATCAGAATCGAAAATTATCAGTAAATACAATTAATTCATAGGTGGTTGGCAACTAAACTCCACGAAATTAGTCGGTTGTTTTACAAACGGTGACAATCTATCTACAATAAATCTTGTTTCTTCCAAATTAGTACTTTCACCCGACAAATAATTTGTTAATGCCAAATTATATTGTTACATTTAGTGAGTGTTATTCTTCATAAGTGTTTTGTGTATAAAGAGTTCTTAATTTAAGCCAAATAAGGATCTACTTGTTCTAGAAATTTTGTCAGTTGTAAGGCAGTGTTAATTTTTAAAATCTGTTTTCGTATTTTCCGCTTTGGAGTGATCATTAATTAGTAGCATTTTCAAGTTTCCACTACTTATTACTCTTTTAAAATGGTCATACTGCTTTTCTTCAAACATGCAAGAGGGAAATAGTGGTGTGAATCTGCGTATAACTCTGGGACTTATTGTTTTTGGAAATATCACCAGTGTGAAAACGTTTTTCGTCGTTGGAATATTCAAGTGAGACATTTGGTATAAAAGATTAGCATTTTCTTTGTAGAATTGTGATGTCTAGAACATCGTTCATTTCTGAAAGAAATTAGAAATGTTGAACTACTATTACAAATCATTGTAATTCATTTACTCTACAGAGCATTACAAACATAAATAGGCATGTTTGTATATATATCATTTGTGATTAACTTTATATTACATTTCTTACAATTTCTTCCCATTTTACGCTTTGCATATAGTTTACGCACATATTTGTAATTGTGTGTTCAAAAACCAGTACAGCAAACCAGTCACATAAACAAAGAAATTGTGCATGCGTGAGTTTTATATAACATATAAATCCCTATATACGACCTTTCTTCTAGATCAGTGTTTCTCATTCTTTCAAATAGGGAGCATTTTTATTAGTCAGAACGATCTATCCTCTCAAAAGCATATGTAGCATATGTATCACTTAGTATTTTGAACATATACCAGCATACTTACATTTTAAAAATAATACTAATAATTAAGATTTCCTTAAATTTTATATTGCTATTAAAGAAGTATATATATATATATATATATATATATATATATATATATATATATATATATATATATATATATTTACATCTGCTTATGCTTATGACATCAAATATGATCCGAAGCTTTCTGGCATCCAGTGGAAAGCTTGGAGTATATTAATATTTGTTTGCATATATTGTTATTGTAGACTGTTCCCATAATGACCATCGACTTCGATTTTATAAAATTTGAGAGAGAAATTTAACTTTTTATTTTGTGGTCAATTTGAAGGCATTTTATTACACTGTCATTAAGAAACCCATATACATCATCTTACGAATCAATCACTATGGAAGAATTGCATGTGTTATGTTGCAGCAGTAGTACCAATCTTTGAAAGTTTCATTAACAACTATTCTTTTTTTCTTTTTTTAATTGATGTTCTGAGTAATTGTGCGTTCTGTGTAAAGGTACAATAATATTCTCTCTCTCTCTTTCTGTTTCCAGCTACCGGCATAGGCATATGGGAACTACCAGATATACTTTCGTGTGTACATAAGTTAGTGTGTGTGTGTGGCGGGCTCGGGGGTATGAAGTATTTATTACGATCACTTAGTGGAACTTACCGTGACATTCCGCGCGATAACTTTTGAACGAATGCGATTTTTTTAATTCTGTTTTTTGAAATAGATAAATAGAGTAATTATCTCGAGGAAGTTCGTTAACGGAGTTTATTGAGTCAACAGAAAGTGGTGCAAATGAGCCATTTCCGGTTTCAACGTTCATCACTGTAGAGCACATACTGTAATAGGTAGCGACAAACGGTTTTCGGCAATCGATTAAAAATTTCAAGGACAACTCCCATATTCATTTTTAACACTATAGTAAAACCGGAAGTGGTATAAATGAGTCATATCCGGTTTTATTGTTGATCACTACAGAGCAAAAACGGTAAAAGATAGCAAGAAGCAATTTTCGGCAATCGATGAAGCGTGTAAAGGATAACTTTCATCTTCATCATTAACATCCTTGTAAAACCGGAAGCAGTAGAAATTAACTATAATTTCCGACTTCAAATTAATCTACATAGGGAGATAGGGAGAAGCTGTTTTGGGAAATCAGTTTAGCGTTGTGGGAATAAGTATCGTTTCCTCTCTTAAACTTCTAAATAAACCGGGAGTGGCAAAACCCAACTACTTCCGGTTTTAGTGTTGATCACAATAGATTAGAAACCGTAATAAATAGCGAGAAGCGGTTTTCAGTAATCAATTAAGTGTTCCAAGAATTTTCTAATTCGACTTTAATCTTTCTACTCAAACCGGAAGTGACAGAAATCAATCACTTCCAGTTTAAGCATTGAGTGTTATAGTATATACAGCGAAAAGGGAATAGAATGGAAAATTTATTAAGTGCCCAAGAGTGTATTCCATCTCGACAGTAATCACTCTACTCAACTAGGAAGTGAAAAAAAATATACTACAACTTCTGATTTCCAAATCAATTGAGAAAATATTACGTAAATCTTTACTGTTTTTACTATTAGGATTACGTAGTGAAACTTGTAACATCGTAATGTTTGTACATACGTCCGTCCGTTACTCCGTACGATGACATTTGGACGGATGCGAATTTTTAAATTGTTTTTGCAATAGAAAGATAGAATGATTATCTCGAGAGAGTTCTTTAATAGAGAAGATTCACCAACCGGAAGTGGTATAAATATGTCATTTCCGGTTTTAATGTTGATCATTATAGAACAAAAACGGTAATAGATAGGGAAAAGCGATTCTTGGCAATCGATTACACGTTTCATAGCCAACTCTCATCTTCATTCTTAATAGTCTAATAAAACCGGAAGAGGTACGAATGAGCCATCGAGAATAGACAATCGAAAAAGCGTTTCAAGATTAATCTACGTCTTCACCCTTAGCACTCTAGTAAAACATGAACTGGTACAAATGAACCATTTCCGGTTTTAACGTTGATCACTATAGAGAGAAAAGGGTAATAGATAGTAAGAGGTAGTTTTCGGCAACCGATAAATAGTTTCAAGAATAACCTTCTTCTTCATAATTAACACCTTAGTGAAAAAGATGTGGCAGAAATTACCTATAACTTCCGGTTTCAATTTAATCTATATAGTGCAAAAACTATAAGTTATAGAAACTGTTTTTGGGAACTAATTTAGCGTTGTAGGAACAGGTATCATCTCTATTAAACTTCTAATCGAACCGGAAGTAGCAAAACCCAAAACTAATTAGCGATAAGCTGTTTTCTGTAATCAATTAAGTGTCCTAAGAATATGTTCTATCTCGACTCTAATCTTTCTACTAATACTTGAAGTGGTAGAAATCAATCGCTTCCGGTTATAACATTGAGCGTTATAGAATGGATAGCGAGAAGGCTTTTTTTGGTAATTCATTAAGTGCTCCAAGAGTATATTCCATCTCGGCAGTGATCCCTTTACTCAAATCGGAAGTGAAATAAATATACTAGAGCTTCTGGTTCCCAAACCACTACACAAAATATAACATGATCCTCTTTAAGATTTTATTATTATTAGGATCACGTAGTGGAACTTGTAATATCGTCATGTTAGTACGTACGTACATACATACGTCCGTTACTTCGAAAGATAACATTTGAAAGGATGCGAATTTTCTATTATTATTATTATTATTATTATTATTATTATTATTATTATTATTATTATTATTATTATTATTATTATTATTATTATTGGTTTCAATAAGTAGATAGTGTGATTTTCTCGAGAGAGTTCATTAATAGAGGTGATTCGACAAACAAAATGGTAGAAATGATTTTTTTCAGGTTTTAACGTTGATCAATAAAAAACAAAAACGATAATGGATAGCGAAAAGCGGTTCTGGGCAATCGATTACACGTTTCAAGGGAATCTCTATTCTTATTCTTAACATTCTAGTAGAACTGGAAATGGTAGAAATGAGCTATTTCCGGTTTTAACACTCATTACTATAGAGAAAAAACGATAATAGATAACGAGAAGATGTTTCTGGCAATCAATTAAACTTTTCAAATATAACCTTCTTCACATTTAACAAGCTAGTAAATTCTGAAAGTAACAGAATTGAGCCATTTCCTGTTTCAACGTTGATCACTATACAGCGAAAACGATAATATATAGTAACAAGCAGTTTTCGGCAATCTATAAAGCGTTCCAGGAGTAACTTTCAACTTCGTACTTAACACCCTAGTAAAAAGGAAGTGTAGAAATCACCTATAACTTCCGGTTTCAATTTAATTTATATAAAGCATAAACTATAAGATATAGGGAGAAGCAGTTTTATGGAATCAATTTAACGTTGTGGGAACAGGTAAGTTATTATCTCTCTTAAACTCCAAACCGGAAGTAGCAAAATCCAACTACTTCCGGTTTTAGTGTTGATCGCAATAGATTAGAAAAGATAACAGATAAGGAGAAGCGGTTTTCTATAATCATTTAGTGTCCCAAGAATATGTTCTATCTCGAACCTAACCTTTATACTAAAAGCAGAAGTGGCATATATCAATCACTTCCGGTTATAGATCGGAGAGCTAGAAGGGATTTTATGTAATTCATTAAGTACCGCAAGAGTGTATTCCATCTCGACAGTAATCTCTGTATTAATACCAGAACTGAAAGAAATACGATACAAATCCCGGTATCCATATTAATTGAGAACATATTACATAAAATCCTCTTTACGGTTTTTACTAGAGTTTATTTTTAAATTAAATACTAGCCGGATGTTCACTAAATTTTGTGAGCTACTAGCCCATTCCCTAAGGAATAAGTACTGGCATATTCTGTGGTGAAACACGGCCAAGAACAGGGTGGACGCGGGTTGCATTTCATACCTTATTTCTCGATAACTACTTAATTAGCCAGCAGCATTTTCTTGATAACTATTGGCCGAATCGGAACAAAATTCGGTGGTGGGCAGCCCTCAACCTAATTAAGATCTCTACATTTGCTGGTCGAGTTTGGCCAAGTTTTGGGTTTGATTTGCGTGTGGTAATTTATTTCTCGGTAAACTCTTGTCAGATCCAATCTGAAGGATTTGCCATTACAGAAAGCCGCTCGTAACTATTTATCGATTTTCCTTTATAGTGTTCAACGTAAAACCAGAAATGCTTTATTTCTACCACTTTCGGTTGGTAACGAAAGGAGATGAAAAATATTCTTGAAACGCTTAATCGATTGCCGAAAACCGTTTTTGTTTTATAGTGGTAAACGTTAAAACTTGGAAAAGGTTGATTTCTACCACTTTCGGTTTATGGATCACTTCAATTAACTAGCTCCTCCGAAATAATTACTCTACCCATAGTTTGCAAAAATAAATAAATAAATTAATTAATTAAATTAAATAAAATAAAAATTTGCTTTTTTCAAGAGCTATCGTGCGCAGTAACTTAGTCGCAGCAGCTATCGTGGTCTGTTATTATTATTATTATTATTATTATTATTATTATTATTATTATTATTAAGTATTCTACCTGCTGGCAGGTACTGGGAATAATGGGAGATGTGAGTGTGATTGTGTGTTTTCTTAGGTTCTGGTCTGGAAATTCTTCTTTCACCTTTCTCGATCTTCAGCTTCCTCTTTTAATTCCCAATATTTGATTCCATTTTTCAAATCATCGACCAATTGCATTCTTCTTCTTACTATTCCTTTCTTACTTTTCATCTCTTACTTTCAACTTTTCTCTTCCTCAGTGGGTTGAGAAAAGCTAATACGTTTTAATCTGGTTCCTTATAATTATTACCAGACTGCAGTTTCCTCTATCTATTTTTGAATACTATTTTTAAGAAATTGAATTATTATTATTATTATTATTATTATTATTATTATTATTATTATTATTATTATTATTATTATTATTATTATTATTATTATCGCGTCTATGTTCTGTTATTCTTTTAACTGTTAGAGGAAAGGTTCATTTTTTCTACAGTCTCACTTTATCTATGATGCTACTTCGGTATTATACTTAATGTTTAGTTAACTCAAGAAAATGCGGATCTAGTTGTGTGAATCCTCCATTTCATGTTAGCCTTCGGTGATCATTTAGTACTGTTCAGCGAGGTAATTTAACAGAAGTACAATGTTCTTATAGAGTATTCGTTGTAGTGTTATAAAGTAGGAAATGATACAAGACGCTGTGTTTTCTAAATTAAAGTTTTGGGATCTTCTAGGGCAATTGTTCCAACATTTTTAACAAGCGCCCACATTCTTAAACCCTACATACTTCACGCCTACATCATTCGCGATGTATTTGACCGTTTCTGCAATTTTATTTGCAGCATTGTATTCTCAAATTATCAGTAATAGCAACAAAAATAATAACAATAATAATAACCTATACTGTATATAAGACAGCATAAGTGAGTTACTCATTATCGACCAAGCCATAATGCTATAATTAGCAAGAATACTCTTTTTGACGAAAGCAAGGGATAAAGAAGGATTTTTGGAAATATGTATCCTTAGAGGCGTAAATAGGATAGTGTATCTTGCTAATCCCTGAGGTAAGGAAGATGAAACTAGGCATATAAACTAACCATTAAAAATAACTGAACATGTTTCTCACAGTTTCTGAAAATTCCGCACCTAAACAAGAAAGGAGTAATTCGTATAACATTAATTTTTCAACTGTATTTTATTTCATTTATTTTTAGAAAATGATAAATGTCATCATCATAGGTATTCTGCCTTTATTGGCAGGTCACTTGCCGCAGCTGAGAAGCTTCCATGCTCCACGGTCCTCCGCTAACCTCTTCGTCTTCGTGTATGATACTTCTGTTTTTATGTAATCCATTAATTGTAGTCTCCTTCGCCCCCTCACTCTCTTTCCCGCCTACTTACCCTCTAGGACGTCCCTCATGATACAATCTCTTCTTAGGCAATGTCCCAACCAGTTTCTCTTCCTCTTCCTAATAATATCTAAAAGTGTTCTTTTCTCACCCACCATTTCTAACACTCTCTCATTCGTTATCCGCTCGACCCAACTAATTCTTTCCATTCTTCTCCACGCCCACATTTCGAAGGCTTCCAGTCGATTTTCATCACCTTTACGTAATGTCCACGTTTCCGCTCCATACAGTACAACACTCCACACGAAACATTTTATGGTCTTTTTCTCAACTCTTTATTCAAGGTCCCACAAAACAGACTTTTCTTCCTCCTAAAGCTTCTTTCGCCATTCCTATCCTTGCTTTTATTTCAAGTTCGCACTTCATGTTATTACTAAGAATACTACCCAGATATCGAAAACTATTCACTTGTTCTATTTTCTCCCCTCCTACTTTTATATTTGACACAGACCCCTTCGTTCCAATCACCATGGCTTTTGTCTTTCTAACATTTATTTTCATCCCATATTCTTCAAAGCCCTTTCTCATTTTTTCTAACATTTTAATGATTTTCTTTTCAGATTCTACAACAAGCGCCATATCGTCTGCAAATCTTATGCATTTAATCATTCTACCTCCTACCAAAATGCCATCATCATCATGTAAACTCTTTTTCACTATCTCTTCTAGATAGACATTAAATAGTGTTGGCGAGAGGCAGCATCCTTGTCAAACTTCCCTTCCAATTGCACTCTCTTCCGTCAGTTCTTCCCCTATCCTAACACTTACTTGTTGGTTCATGTATAAGTTTCTTGTTAGTCTTCTATCTTTCCATTCCAATCCTATCTTCGTTAGAACTCCCAACAACAATTCCCAATTCACGCGGTCAAAAGCCTTTTCTGGATCAATAAATATAACATGCACCTCTTTCCCTTTTTCTATAAATCTTTCACCGATCGCCCTTAATAATCCAATTGCATCCAATTGCCCTTGCCTCTTCTGAACCCGAACTGCTCCTCCTCAACCTCTTTATTCGTTCTTTCATATAACCTTCTGTTCAGTATTCGGAGCAGAATTTTAGCTGCATGAGATATGAGACTAATAGTTCTATAATCCTCACATCTCTTTGGGTTCGATTTCTTAGCCATCGGTATCATGATCGTTTTCAGAAAGTCTTTTGGCCATTCTCCTGTTTCATATATTTCATTGCATAATCCGAACAATTCTTTCTTTCCCTTGTCTTCTATATTTTTAATGAATTCGATTGGTATGTTATCTATTCCAGTTGCCTTTCCATTTCTAATCTCGGATATAGCCTTTTCAAACTCATCCCTAAGAATACTAAATCCTTTATCATCCTCGCCTACTTCATTTTCTACTTCAGCATTTAGGCTACACGGTCTATTCCTACTCTCATATAAGTCTTCAACTTATTCTTTCCACCTTCCTATGACCTCATTTCTCTCGCTGACTACCTTCCCATTCTTATTTTCTACTGCCATCATAATACCCTCTTGATAAATGTAAGAATTCTTTATATTGGAGACGTGAAATTTCAAAATTAAACTCAATTAGAAACGAACCAATACATGTTTAGGTTTTCCGAATATTCTGTCCTAAGATGAGAATGGGGGATAGTGTCTACCTATTAAAATTTCTGCATTTGCTTACGTTTGAGGTGTGAAATTTGGCTTTGATTTCTTAACTATAAATAATTGAACTTATGTTTCCGGAAATTCCCCTCTTAAAGATGGAGAAAAGAGACGATTTCTATAATAATAACATTTACCACTATTTATTCAGAAAATATCATGAAATGTGAAATTCGTTTAAATTCGTAATGTGAAATTTCGTAAACCAACTCTGAACTAAAAAGAATGGAATACGTATTTCAGAGTTTTCAAAATTCCTCCTTTTAAGCAGAAGAAGGAAGAATTAATTTACTTATTTCTCGACATTCAAATCGGCGTTTGCTGTCTCATCATCATAGAATGTTCGAGGAGAATTACTGAACATATTTAGAACTACTCTAGAGCATGGTTTCATCATATCGTTTTCACTGAAATGCGTATCCTAAGGGGAGGGGTCAAGGTCTAAAATATTTGCTAAAAATACAGTATCTTTCAAATCTCTCATGTATGAAGATGAAATTTAATATAAAAACCAAGTAGACACGCAACCCAGCGTTCTAGGAAATTCCACTTCCGTCTCATCTCATGAAAAATGATTGAGAATTTTAGAACATAGTTAGCACTTGGCTGAAGCCATTTCTTAGCCATGTCAGTTTCATTAAAATTCGTATCCTAAGAGGGTGGAGGAGTTAATATATACGGCGAAAATTAAATATCTTCCAAGCCAAGGAGATGAAACTAGGTATATAACTTTTTACTTAACGAGGTCATCATGTGGACATGCCCCAGCGTTTTCGAAAATTCTGCTTCCAAAAGAGGTTACAGTGTGTCAAAGTGTTTGAAACGTCTGAAATGAATTTTGAAACATATTTAGCATGCGGGACATTTCTATTTTATCAACTCACTTCGAAATAAAAGAATCGTAAAAGCAGAAGAGAATTTAGATTTCTTGCAAAGAATAAATACTGCATCGTATGAAACACATTTTTGAACATGGTCGAGCTAGGGGTTTTATTTCACTTTTGTTCAAATAAGTTACGTAATGGGGAAAGAGTGATCAAATATAACTTTCAAATATTTCCCATAAACCTATTCTACCAGTACGAAGAACGGGTTTGCATATAATAATAGTAAATAATAATAGCCATATTCTCACAAATTTATATTTATTTCCAGCAAGATTCCTGCATAGCATTGTAGTGCAGTGGAATATTATTTTACCAGTTTTGTCAATGAAACCACAGTTCTTACAGAATAGTTATTTCGTGTTTAAATATTTAATTTAATGTTTTTTACAACATTCGTAATATTTGTAATTTTAAATTCAGTTCTGTCAGAGACTCGCACCCATAGATTAGGAGCCACTGCTCTAGGGACTACCTGAATTTACACCTACATAGGATTTGTGACATGGGGTACCAGTAAGAAAAATTTTTAAAAATTCACGAAAAGAGGAGGAATTGTGGTGAGAGTTATTTTAATAAGATACCCTCATCTCCGAAACGTATAGGACTGTGAACTTAAAATTTGGTATTTGGATTTCCAATTTAAAATAATTTAACACATGTTTCACCATTTCTTTTATATCTTAGTAATAAAGGAGAAGGAAAAGGTGAGAATAGGAATTATTACTCATATAATAGCATATCGGTATCTCAGAATCTCTGAAAGTTACAAACATGAAATTTGGCTTTAGGACTTCTCATTTAAAACAAAATCACTTAAAGACAGTAAACAGGACCACCCAATATTTTTCAATTAAAATTGAAACCAGAAGTTGTAGTAGATATCAACCACTTAGTGTTATTTACTAGTGATTATAGTGGAGATGGAATATATTCTACGGGCGCTTAATCGAATACAAAAACCGTGCCTATCTATTGCCGTCTGTCATATAGTCTTGTTCAAGAAAACTTTGCCATTCATCTCTCTTTGAAAAGGCCTGTGGTCTTACCTATAGTTAGAATTAAATCAAATAAATGTGAATTTTGTTTGGTCGATTAAGAAGTTTATTTAGAGCCACAGCATTATAATTTCCTTTTGCGGTTGCAAGAATATCATCTTTCATAGCAGGGTGAGTGGTCAAGATTTCTTGAACAAGACTGTACAACGATGAACGTTAAAACCGGAAGTGGTTGAATTCTAATAATTATCTTTGATTACAGGGTAAAAGAAGAGATGGTATTTTAAGAACGCTAACTCATTAAAAAAAAAAAAAAAAAAAAAAAAAAACTCTTCTCGCTGTCTCTTATAGGTCATGTTCTATGTATATTACAATGAACCTGGAAGTCATACTGGATTTCCAGGGTGTCTATCGGTCACGAAAAGGATTAAAGAAAGTCACGAAATCAGAAAATGGTCATGAAAGTCAAGAAATTTTGCTTTTGGGTCACGATTCATTTTATCTGTACAAATATAAGTACATACTTGTAAATGTTGTTCTATAAAGTGTCAAAATTCACCACCAGAAACGCATATAGTTTTAGACGCTACCAAATCACAAGTAAAGCACGCTTCTATCACGTGCGTGAAAATTGGCCCAAGTCGCACTAAAATTCGCTTTTGAGAATGTTACTAAATTTAATGGTTTGTTAAAGAAAAGGTCATGAAATTTCATTTTGGAATTTTAGAAGACACCCTGTCATTTTTGATTTTATTAGAGTGTTATGGAAAGACAAAATGTATTCTTGGAATGCTCCGTCGATTGTCGAAAACAGCTTCTCGCTATCTATTACAGCTTTTGCTCCACAGTAATGAAAAGTAAACCGAAAATTGTTGATTTCTACCGCTTCCAGTTTCATCAAAGTGTTAAGGATAGAAATGAAAGGTGTTCTTGGAATCTTTTAGTCGATTTCCCAAAACTGCTTCTCTCTATATATTACAGTTTTTCCCCATTCAATGTTAAAGCGGGAACTTGTTTATTCCTGCCACTTTCTATTTCAATACAGTATTAAGGATGGAGTTGAAAGGTATTCTTGGGATGCTAAATCGACTGCCGGAAACCATTTCTTGCTATCTATTACCCTTTTTGGTTTACAGGATCAACGTTAAAAGCAAAAATGGTTGATTTCTACCACTCCTGGTTTCTGATTGATAACCTCCTGGTTTATGATCCTCTACTAACGAACTCTTTCGAGATAATTACTTTAGCTATCAATTGCAAAAAACAGAAGTCAAATTCAGTTTCGTTCAAGAGTTTCGTGCGGAGTAACGGACGGGATGGACCAAAGTACTAACTGTACAATATTATTATAAATCTTACTCTGTAATCCCAATACATATTTCAGCGTTTTTGATTGTGATCTAAAAAGAAAGAAAAGGGTTTGGAAGAGAATAAAGGTGGATATTATAATTATTATTATACTAAGATGTTTATATCTCGGGATCCCGTAAAGTTGAAGACATGAAACGTGGTATTTGAACTGAAATTGGTATGCTTCCTGATATATAAAGAGCAAGGCAGGGACGGCGCTAAGGGTGGGCGGGGGTGGGCAACCGCCCACCCGATGGATGGCCTCGCCCACCCATTCGCCCACCCCAACAGAACTGGGGTGTCATTAAAGGGGGACAGGAGGGGGCAATTGCCCCCCGCAAGATTTTGAGGAATACATATATTTTATCGATTGTCTACTAATATACTAGTGCAAACTGTGAAAGTCTTATGCTGTTGGTGTTCTTGCCCCCTTAAGCGAAGTCTGAAATGACACCTCTGCAACAGAAGAATAATAATAAAGGTGACCAGTGCCGGATTTCGGTTTGATGGGGCCCTAAGCTATTGAAGATAATGGGGCCAATTTATTTCTAGCATTCTTTTTCAGCGACAAAATTTCGCCTTTTCTGTTTGAATATATGCTATATGGTAATTTATGGACCTAATACATATCTATTAAGTAAATATGTTTTCGTGTATATTTCGTTAACTTAACTTACTGTTTTGAATACATTACAGAAAAACTGTAAAATTTGTAAAATTAGCGGTAGTTTAACTTGGTACCAATAAAGTCTCTTGCCGATCTTTTTGCACCAACTATGATCCACGCTCCACGCCATGCTTCTACAATATGTGGAGACAGCATCATTTCTCATTTCAAGTTGTTTCTATTCAGTTTGGTAAAGTTTGAAACGTTTCCAGGGATCCGTGTAAGTAAATACAGTCTAAATATCATCCAGGGTTGGTAATTACTGCCTGAAGCTCAACTAATCGTGTGAGCTTTTTCCAGGTCAGGTTACTGGAGTAACTCAAAATGGAATGCAACCCTCGAAGATTACACAAGGTGTAATACGACACAAATTCGCTGGAACCAGAGGCGTTCTTAGAAGGTTTAAACTGGAGAAGGGGCAACTAAACCCCAGATTATGATAGATATATCGTGAGTTTACTCTAAACTTTCAAAAATATGTAAGTAATGGCTTCAATTATTTTTGTCACTCAAAAAACTGGGATCGTAGACCTCTCCGCCCCTGGATCCGCCCCTGCCTTTAGTGGTCCATTATCGCACTCTATAGATCACTATATGAGCTCCTCCGTGGCTAAGCGGTTAGCGTACGCACCTTTGGCGTGGGAGACCCGGGTTCGATTCCCGGTGGGAGCTCATGTGGTTTGGATTCCACGTTAATCAGTAGGTCCCGTCTCATGTAGCCTCGCTGCTGAAAGGGACGTTAAACTCAAAATCAACTCAACTTTATAGATCACTATGAAAATCAGTGCTAAGTTCTGAAAGTTATGAAAATACTTCTGCAAACTACTTTTCATACTTACGTACAGCGAAATAAAATAGCTATAATTTCGCGATGTAAAGATTATTGCCGCTTAGGGCTGTAATTCCTTTATATTTTAGTATTATTTCGCGAGCTTGTCGTTTCATGCCTTCTTCTTAAGCATCCACTGTTACCAGATTCAATTTCTTGTCGAATTCCAAATAGTACAAGAAAGGGTAGCACTCAGTGGCGTATTTAGGGGGGTGGCTTCCGGGCTTAAGCCCCCTCCCGAAATCTTACTTAGTAGAGTAAAATAAATGAAATATCTTGCAGAATTTTCACATTTCCAGGCAAAGCCCCCCCCCCCCCGAAAGTTAGCAAAGCCCCTCCCGAAACAAAATCGTAAATACGCCACTGGTAACCTTAGCACTAGAGTTCTATCCGCATACAAGATACTGTATCACTTATGCTGTGAAGTCTTATTAAAGTAGCTAAGTGTAATGGCTGGAAAACAGGGTCCCGATTACAAATGGGGCTCTGAAACAAAATCCCAATTACAAGCGGAGCTGGGAAACGAGGGTTCCATTATAAGCGGGACTGGGGAACAGAAATCCCATTGCAGGCGCGTTGGAAAACAGGGCCCTATTACTTGCTTCATGAGAGCTTAATACATAACAGTACAGAACACCGTTGTTGTATGTGCGTTTTATCTTATTTGCTTTTTCTTATTATTTGGAAATGACATTACAGCCACTTTTTCCTTAAAATTTTTGGGGCCCCCAAGAGAGCTATAGCTTGTTTAGCTTATACGCAAATCCGGCACTGAAGGTGACATCCTGTACTTCACAAGCAATAGGTATTACTTTCGATTGTAATGTAATAGGTTCTATGACTCTGTTTAACTCTGCAATGGACAATGATTTTAAGACAGATACTTGTAGTAATATAATGATGCCAAAAGTCGTGATTAATGAATTGAAGTTTAACACACACGCACAATCGTGCTATTGTAACGCCAGTGTTTGTATGTGCTGCACTGAAAAAAAAAAAAAAAAGTGCTTTCTAAAAAGCCCACTAAATAATGGACAGAGCTGGCCAGTATTATCTATTGTCTCATTTTGAGAAAGAGAGGGAGGAGAGTAGTGCTTTGTATCAAGAGCGCCGATCCTGGGGGCCCAAGGGGGCCCGGGCTCCCCCAAAGCCCATGTGCGCCAGCGCATTTTATTTATGAATATACAATATTTGGCATAATTTGAATTCAATTTGTCTTAAAATCCTCATGCATGCCTTCTGCATCTGAATGCCCCCCCCCCCCAATTTACAGAGAAATCGGCGCCCTTGCTTTGTGTTGGCGCGATAGCTTCTTATAAGAGGGTTCCAACTTGCAATTGTTTACAGCAATGTACCACATGTCTTACCCGTGTGGCATTAAACAGATTTGTAAAAACCCTTATTATAGCATTGTTGAGTTGATCTCTGTTGCGTTCAGAAGTCTTGGCGGTCGGTGCTTGTTCAGCTAATATGTCGAAAAAATTTAGCGATTTCTTCTCAGGCTCGGTGTCTTTCTCGTGTTCAAAGAAGCGCGATTTTCAATCCGTTGATGTTAGTGATAATCCTTCTTCAATGGGGAAAAAGACAAAAAATACAAATACATGTGACAACCAGGATTCGCAATTTGAAGTGTTCGATTTCGAGGAAAGTGAAAATGAACTAGATGTTGGAGAGAGCGAAGACGACAGCATTGCTTCTGAAGTTACTCATTTATATTTTTTGCCTCTTGCTTTCTTGTAATAAATACTTCAAAGATAAAAATGTTTGCAGCAGCCTATTTTATCCTTGTTTTACTTTACCTACTTATTGTGTATTTTATGTTATTAACGAAAAGTAGAGTATTATCTGTTAGTCTGCGTTGTTTGAACCTTCTTTTATTTCTATGCATTCATGTGCATTCTTGGAGGGAGAGGAGTTAAAGCAGTCTTGAACTTCTTCGACTACACAGAACACACCGTTATTATTATTTTAAAAAGCTGAAAGTAGAGTAGTGTGTGTGCCACGCGGAATTCGGTAGGTCGAGCATATTGCCACGAACTCCCGCAGCCCATCCTAAGTCCTGCATTTCTTCAGTCTTACCAGGTCGGGACAGGACGTTTGGGCGCCGCCATTTGGGCGCGGACGTTTTGGCGCTGCCGTTTGGGCGCAAAGCCGTTTAGGCGCCAGACGTTTGGGCGCGAGGTACATAGTAAAAATCACAATTTACGACATATAAAGTAAGCTAGGCACTGAAAACTAAGCGCCAATCAAGATATATACATTTCCTACACTTCTATCTTTATCTCACCTCATTTATCTGTATATATTCTATCTCTATCTTATTTATTCATCTAAATTAAATAGTTTGATGCGTTTGTGGCATTTGTTGCCTAACCTCGTCATGGATTGATTTTTCGCTTGTTCACGATTCTTGTACTTCTGATCTAATTTTTGTATTATATAAGAAAGCTAGGAAATAAAGGAATCAGACGAACTGTTAATTTTCTTAATGTTAATTAAAACATATTGATTTAATTTTTGTATTTTTTTAAAGAAAGTTAATAATTACATATTTATGAATATTAAAATTTGTTTTCTTTCGTATTACGTTTGCCAAACTCCTCTCTTCCTTAAGCCCAATAAAGAACTACCAATAAAAGATTGTAGCGTAGTCGCTAACACTCTCGCCTTCGGTGCAATCGGTCCCGGGTCCGATTCCCGGTGGGAGCACTAGGTCGAAAAAGTGTAACACGCTCTTTCAGGCCAGCCACCCTGAATGAGGTTTTCCTGGGTTTTCTTCATTCACATCAGGCAAATGCCGGGGTGGTACCTAATTTATAGGTCCAGGCCGCTTCCTTCCTTCCCTTTCCACGGATAGTGTGCTCCCTCAAACGTGACGGGCTAAATGGCCTTAGATGCCGAGAGCCTAGAAATCTAAAAGTCCTAAATCCTAATCGAGTTGAGAGAAAGATATTTTGCATACATGGTGTGTAAGACATATTTTGCATACAGGATGTCTAACACATTGAGTTTAGGAACTGTAGTATGCCGTATTTCTGGTATCACTTTTTTTTATTAACATTCCAATATAAAAATCAAAACTTAACACACATTTTTTTCGTCCCATTGTAAGCATTTAATCTGCATTAAAGAAAGTGGCGAAAGAAAAAAACAACGATTTCAAAGTGAAAAATAATAGTTAAGTGTACATATATTGGTCATTTAGCCACTAGAAATGTGTTTGACATTCACACTTATTGCGTAACTACAGTAGAAGGCCTGCTTTAAGTTTTTTAATGGAATAGGCTCACTATGTATGTAATGCAGTCAATCATATGTAGTCTGGTCGACTTACATTTGGCTTGAAAAGTTATCAAATAAAAAGCACACTTAACTTTCGTTGAAACTTAAATTTACAAAATTTAATTGTTAATTCAGTTTTTATAATTTTGAAATTCCAGTATTTCTAGTATGTAAAACAAAATCCAGTATAATTCAAGGACTTCCACTACAGTAGACACCTTGTGATATCTTGATTCGAACTTTGTACTCAGCGCCTAACATAACGACTTTTTAACTCGCGCCCAAACGTCTGGCGCCCAAATGGCTTCGCGCCCAAACGTCCAGTGCCCAAACGTCCGCGCCCAAACGTCACGTACCGTACCAGGTGAATGCTGGAATGGCACCTTCTATAAGGCCAACACAGCTGTTTTCCACATCCTTGTTTCTCCCCTATTTCGGTCTGAGCCTTAGCTAACTAAAGGTATAAAAATTGAAATTTAATTATTGTCAAAAAATGTCTACATTGCCCAGTTCTCATTTTCGTTGTCCGCCCATCCAGCAACTAGGTCCGCCTCTTTCCGCCCACCCCATCAAGCGTTCCTGGTGCAAGGCCATAGGCCGAACAAACACGGTGGCCTGGGAGCAAAGCACCCAGGTATTTCAACTGAAATTCAGTATACTTGCAGGTATGTGAGGTGCGAGGCCGTAAGCCTAGCAAACACTGATGATTGCAGGTTTGAGATGCAAAGCGTTAGATTGAACAGATTTGTGAGTCTGAGGGCAAAGCCTTCAACAAGACGAAGGCTCGTATTGAATAAACTCTGATGAAGACACTAAGGAGGCTCACACAATATTTTCTTAATTAATAATGAAATAGGAAGTGATAGTAGATTTATACCACTCCCAGTGTTAGTAGAGGGATTGGATTGGTGACACAATTCTATTCTTGGGGTGCTTAATTGATTGCAGAAAACTGCATCTTGCTACCTACTTCCGTATAGAGGTTGATATCTACCAGTTCCAGGTTTAGTAGAGGGTAAAAGATGAAGTGTATTCTTAGTTGATTGTAGAAAACCGGGTTACGGTTTCTGCTCTGCAGTGATCAACATTAAAACCGGAAAGGGTTGATGTCTACCACCTCTGGTTTTAGTATAGGGTTAAGAATGGAGATGGGAACGGATGGTTAATCGATTATGGAAAATAGCGTTTTGTTATCTATTACAGTTTTTCTTCCATAGCAATCAACGTTAAAAACAGGAAATAGTTAATCGCTACCACTTCCTGTTTTACTTGTAGGTTAAGAACAGAGATAATATGCATTCTTAGGACGCTTAATCGATTTTCAGAAACAGCTTCTAGTTTTCTACTAACGTCTTTTGCTCTACAGTGATCAATCTTAAACCAGAAATCGTTGATCTCTGCCACTTCCAGTTCAAGAGTCACCTCCATTAATTTTAAAACATTTTTTCCTACATATTTATGTAACACTTGATTTAATTCCAACTAAACTTGATATGTCTTACAATCTGGAAAGAAATACGCGGGAGGGTAAGGAATCCCTAGCATCCCAAGGCGTGGGGATGGGAGAGCTGACATTTTAAAATAATTGTAATGATCGATATTCGTGTTGAATCCATAGTTTTCGGGTGAGTCGCTGATATGGATAATGACTGTTTCCATGCCGTTCAAGTTCATCTATGAAGAACCGGGAAGAGTGACATTTTAAAAGTAATCGAAAATGACGGATATTAAAGGCGAATCCATAGTTTTCATTAGTGCTAAGACGAATAGTGGTACTTTTCATACAATTTAAAAAGAAGTTAGAATGCAACTTTTGAATTTAATTAATGTAAACTTATGCATTAAGAAAAACTAGACTATTTGCCATCCAATAATGTAGGTGCGACTGTAGAGTTTTTTTTTATTATTATTATTATTTTTGAAGTATACTTTTAAATAGCACCACGACATGGTAGGGAAAGAGATTGAGAAATTTCTGGCCTTTTCGACATATTCTTAAACGTTTATAAAGATTTTATTAAGATTTTCTTATAATTTTAATTTATGTTTGTTTCTTATAATGCAAGTACATACAACTTGTAAGATGTCAATACAACTTAATTTTGAAGAGACTAAAAAATGGTGACGCCATTTCCGGTGTTCTAGTAGCTAGCACGCGCGCCTTTCGTGCACGTAGTTGCACGTTCGATTCCCAGTGGGAATCTCTTACAAAATTTGGACGATTACTGTGTTTGAGTTTCATCATAATCTTTGAGTCTACGTCTCATATAATCTCGATGCAGAAATGGAATCTTAAACTTAAATAATTAACTAACTCGAAACCGATGAGAGTTCAAAACTCAAGGTTTCGGCAGAAAACTAGCACAAAACTTTGAAATAGAAAAAGTATGAAGTATCCAGTTGGAGAGGGAGGGAAAGGATGGGAACAAAGACATAAGACCATAAAACACATTATTGAAATGTCAGTCAATGATGATTATAGAGGTGGCTCTTGGTCCTAGAGCTTCGAAATTCCCTCTAGGGCATTTCCCGAGCGTGCTCAATCTGAGTTACCAGAATTTTTACAGTACTGTATTCACCCATCGTTTATTCAATCCCCCCGCACTGGAAAATCTGAAATGAACATTGTCTCCTATCGTGCTCAATATGAATTACATGTATTTTTGCAGTACTGCTTTTCACCTATAGTGTAATTAAATTCTTCCACGAGAAAATCTGTAATCAACACTCAAGCACGTAGCCAGGGGGTCCGGACTCCCCTTCGAGACCAGAAATGAAAAAAAAAAAAAAATAAGGAAGGAAAAAACAAAATGAAATGACAAAAAGAAGGATCAGCGTTAAAAATTAAAAAGGAAACTACAGGAAGCTTTTGCTTAATCTTTCTTATGAGGAGATTTGTATTACTTGCAATATGGTGGCGAGATAAGCGAGGTATTCTGGAAGAGTCAGAGAATTTAAAAAATCAACAAAAGTTACGGAATTCTCAGAATTCCTGCTACTAGTCAGGGAGATTTCAAGCTTTCGAAAACGTAAGTGCCGTTGTGTAACAGCGTGGACATTTTTAATCATAAATTTTCGTCATCACATCCTTGCAGTATCAAATATGTCATTTCAAGGACAATTTTCTGTTGCTCCTTTAACCTGTCATTTGGAACCGACAGTAGTCGAGGAATAATAAAAACAAAAAGTTCTGTTGAAAGAAAGTTCTGTTAGCAGTTGATTCAACAGAGAAAGGAACGCATATATTGTAAAACTAGTTGAATATACACATGCTTCGCACAGGAGCTGTATTTGGAAGTCAACGCCTGTGGGAGTATCACCATTGATCTCAGCGACCGCGAAAACTATGGATTTGATATTAATATCGGTCATTTTGGGATATTTTTTACATGCCTCGGTATCCACCCCCCGCTGACTCCCGGACCGCATACTTGCAAGTCATCGCTAATCGAAGTGTCACCATTGATTTCAGCGACCGCGAAAACTATGGATTTGACACTAATATCGGTCATTTTGGATTACTTTTATATGTCTTGGTATCTCACCCCCCTCCGATGATCCCCGGCCCGGAGCCGAATAACGTGAATTTGGAAGTTAATGCGACTGGAGTTTCACCATTGATTTCAGCGACCGCGAAAATAAGAATTCGACCTTAATAGCTCAAGTGGTAGAGCGTTGGCTTCGCATTCGGGAGGTCGTGGCTTCGAATCCCGCTGCCTACCATCCTGACTGAAGTTTTCCAGGGTTTCCCTCAGACCTACCAGGCAAATGCAGGGATGGCACCTACTTAACTGGCCCTGGGCGATACCTTCCCAAATCCTTTCCATTGTTAATGTTGTTGGATATTCAATGCAAAATGGCCTCTGAGCTGTATCTGGTGATTGTTAAATAAATAAATAGTAAAATATCGGTCATTTTCTACTACTTTTACATGTCCCGGTAAACGCCCCCCTTGAGACCCCCTGGTTCGAATTTCGAAAAAAACGTTTACTCTGGTCTGGAGCCTTGACCAAGGTATTCGTGACTAAAATTTGGTAACGCTCGGTCAATTTGTCTGGTTCCCAAGTCGGTTCCGGTAAAAGACCCCTGAGACCCCACTGCTTCGAAATTTGAAAAAATCGCTGCGTCTTGATCTGGGGCCTGGGCCCTCACCAAAATTTGGTAACTCTCGGTCCACTCGTCTGGTCCCCAGGCCACACACAGACAGACAGAGACAAACACACAAACAAACTCTTTATTTTATTTATATTAGAAGATAGTTTACAAGACAGTATTCAGTATGTACTTTTTTATAATAATTGAGGTCATAACGAAAGGAAAATTGTTATATTTGAATAAACAGGAGAAGAACGTAAATATTGCAAAATCTTTTTCAATACTTTTTCTATTATTTTGCTCGAAATTTCTTCATAGTTTGTTATTAAAATACTTGCCAACATATCCTCATTTTATTGTCCTAACAAACCAATATATGTTGATAGTAAAATAGTTAGATTGATCGAAGTACTGGGTCTTCAGAATTTCATGTCACTCCCCCTCACCGTTACGAAATGTTGGCTAAATGAACCAATATATGTTCCAGTAAAATAGTTTAGAGTGGGAGAAAAATTGATGTGTAGAATGTAAAGAGGGTTCAACAGTGATTGATACTTGTAAGAAGCATATTCATTTGTAGTTCGTGCACATTCCGCCTGGCCCCTCTTATGATGACCACAGTATTTCATGTCACGGACCCCCCCCCCCCCTTCACGAAACCCTGGCTTCGTGCCTACAACACTGTCAGTAGCTACGTCCTCGACTAATATACATTTACAAGTACAGCTTTATTTTCGTATTTTTTTTCAACAGTTAACGAATTTAAAACCGTATTATAATTCAAAGTACTTATCATATTTTTATCGCAAAACAAGAATATGTAGTTAACTTCTTAAATACTTCGCTCCGCAGGAACTCGTTCAGCGCGTGCAACAAGCAAAAACAACATGCTTGGCGTCTCACAAATAACAAAGCAAAAGCAAAAGCAGCACAGCAGGGCCTTATCGCAGTCAGAGCTGACAACATAGTTTCGGTCGTCACGTACGCCAATAGACCTACAAGCGGGGTACAAGAGTTATACAGTTACCATATACATTGTGCCACAGTAGCGCTACAGGCGGAATGTGCACGAACTACAAATGAATATGCTTCTTACAAGTATCAATCACTGTTGAACCCTCTTTACATTCTACACATCAATTTTTCTCCCACTTTTGACTTTGACAAGCAGAAGTACCAGGCTTTCCGAGTTCACAACCATAATCTGTTTGTGTACAGAGTACTTTTTCAGTTCTTCGAATGACTCTGCGCGCGAAGAACAGGGGTGATGATCGGGCTACCGAATACGGCAGTCAGAAACACCCGGTTGCAACTTTAAATGTAAAATACAAATATAGAGCCTTGACAATGCCGTAAGGATGAATATATATATATATATATATATATATATAACGTGGATCATTTATCTTGATTCGCTCCTGTAACTTCTAATTAATCGAAAAAAATGCTGAAATTTTGCATCATGCGAATATCAACAGGGAGACATTCTTTGACATATTCTTCGATACCACTAAGTTAATACCAACGTAACATTTTTTAAAATGGCACTACTTCAAGTTATTACATATTCCAAATCTACATCTAAAAGGAAAATATACAATATCACAATACACAATATAGTGTTGCAAATTAAGGATGCTGCAGTATCGCAAACATCCAAATTTTGGTGACCTCTACAGCAGTAATAACGTGAATGAGAGACAGCGCAATGCACATCCGAAGTACTTCAGTGTCTAATACTATAATCATGATATGATGGATTTTGAATGAATACGAACAAAGTTACACTGACTCAAAATTTGACTTTTCTAATAAAACTCCAGCTGACCAAAGCAGTATATATATTTTAAAATTATATATTTGTGTTACTGCTTTGGTCAGTTGGAGTTTTATTAGTAATCTTGAATTTTCAAAAGCTACAATGTATAATTTACAAGTTGACTTTTCTCAAAAGCATTTATTTATTTAAAAAAAAAAGTTAGATAAGTACCTCGTCCAATTGCATAAATTGTTTTCAATATATACGTGAAGATCACAATGCTGTTTACAGCAATTTGATATATCAAACCGTTCTGGAGATATGGCAAAAATTGTTAAAGTTTACAACACTGCTTAAAATTATGTAATTCCGAAAACTTATTGCAAATACATCTAGCAAAAAGTATTGTAATGTTATAGAAGCAAAGCAAATCAAAAACTGTTTTAGAAAATTCCCACAAATACACCATTTTAAGCAATATATCAAATTTTACAGTTTTCATATCTCCCGAATAGTTTGCTATATCAAATTGTTGTAAATAGCATTATGATCTTTGTATCTGTTGAACATCAAGTACGAAATTCGATGTGACACCTAAACATTTTTTTCTAAATAAAGACCTTTGAAGAAAAGTCAAATTTTAAATTTCTTGTAACTCTTGTTTCTAGTTGTTCGAAATATAACATATGATGACTACAGTATTCGATATTATAGTACTTCGTATGTATATTACCCCTTCCGTATCACTTGCGTTATTACTGCTGTAGAACTCTCCAAAATTTAGTTGCTTTTCGATGTTTGTGATACTGTTCGCAACTCTGCGTGGCAAGTGTGATATTGTACGTTTTCCTTTTACATATAGGTTTGAAATATGTAATAACCTGACGTAGTGTTATTTAAAAATATACAACTTCATGTTGGATTGGCAACATTATTAACCTTGTATTATCACTGAGTATGCCAAACAATGTCTCCCTGCAGATATTTGTATGATAGAAAATTTCAGTGTTTTTTTGTTCATTAGTTTAAAGGTTACACGGGTGTATCAAGATAAATGGTCCACCCTGTATATTATATATATATATATATACTTCTTTAATAACAATATAAAATTAAGGCAATCTTAATTATTATTATTATTATTTTAAAAATATGTGGTGTTAAAAAATGATACATATGCTCTTGAAAGGATAGATCGTTCTGACTAATAAAAGTGGTCCCCATTTGAAAGAGTTTGAGATCTAGAAGAAAGGTCAAGGTAAAGTACAGAAGATACATACACACACATACGAGGGTCGTTCTGAAATTAATGCCTCCTAATTTTTTTTTTTTTTTGTGTTGACTTTGTATGTCCGTGCCAGATATCGTTGGTGTAGTGATAATGCTTGAACCTTTCTCTTTTATTTGCAGTTGGTTCCGTTGTTCTGCGGTAGTTGGCACCAGCATAGGGAGTGTTCCAAAATGGAGCCTGATATGGACGTGCGTATAAAACAACGATGTGTGATTGAATTCCTCACTGCTGAACGAATTGCGCCGACTGAAATCCATCGACGCTTGGTAAAAGTTTATGGAGACGATACAATAGACGTGAGCAATGTGAGGCGATGGGTACAGCATTTTCAAGGTGGTGAAAAGAGTGTTCATGACAAGCCACGGCCCGGTCGGCCCTGCACAGCTGTCATTCCTTGCAATGAAGAGCGTCTTAATCAACTCATCCGTGTTGATCGCCGGATAACGACCAGATAATTATGTACAAAGCTGAATATCGGCTGTAATACCTTGGAAAAAATGCTGGAACATCTTGGTTATCTCTAAGTCTGTGCAAGATGGGTGCCGCGGATGCTTACAAAAGATCACAAAACTCAGCGAATGGAACTTTGTCGGGACCTGCTGAACCAATACGAAGCTGAACGTGACAATTTTCTGGATAGCATCGTCACTGGAGATGAGACGTGGTGTCATCACTACGAGTCGGAATCCAAAAGACAGTCCATGGAATACCGATTTTTTACAAGCGCGGCATGCAGGCTCTGGTTCATCGTTGGCAAAAGTGCATAACGAATAGTGGGAACTAAGGAAAAATGACAGTCTGTAGCTGAAATATTGTTCTGCTTAGCTGTGCTGTTATTTATGTGTCTTCATTAGTTTCCATGAAAAAAAAAAAAAAAGTAGGCATTACTTTCGGAACGGTCCTCGTATAAGGGTTTATATGTAATATCAAACTCTTGCATGCACAATTCCTTTGTTTGTGTGACTGGTTTGCTGTAAAAACAAATGCTTCGTTCTTGCCTTATATTTCAGTAGATAGAAATCTGATTTTGGAATTCACAATTACAAATATGTGCGTAAACTATATGCAAAGCGTAAAATGGGAAGAAATTGTAAGAAATGTAATATGGAATTAATCGCAAATGTAATATGAAGTTAAATACACAAAACACGCCTATTTAAGTTTCTAATGCTCTGTAGAGTAAATAAATTACAATGATTCATAACAATAGCGTCGTGGGCGCCATTATTAGAACACCTGATATATATCCACGAAACCGATATTTTTACGCGTCGTTGGCAACATTGGTGTAGTTGAACATGCCCTAGTATTCTGTTCCTGCAACAGAGATAGTTTGTCCGAGCAGAGTTGCATATGTGCGAGTAGCAGTAAGGTAAAATGGCTGCCGTAATACAAAATCCTGCTAAATGTGAAGTGAGATTTGACATACGATTTCTGAATGCCAAAAGACACAATGCAGCTGACATCCATTGGGAATCGTGTGCCATTTACGGACCACCAATAATGAGTGAAGGGAAGATCAGGCAATGGTGCAGGGAGTTTCAGGAAGGGCGTTCAAATATTCATGACGATGAGCGTAGCGAAAGGCCTAGTGTTTAAACGAATGATCTGGTGGAACGCGTTAACGAGAAAGTGCGATCCAGTCGCCGGTTCACATTAACTGAACTTGCCAAAAACTTTCCAAAAGTATCTGCGAAAACAGTGGATTGAATTGTGACTGACAAGATGGGTTATTACAAACTACGAAGTGGGTGCTAAAATGATGATAGACGCTTACAGAGCAAAGACTATTAGCTGCACGTGATTTTCTTTCTTTTCTTTGTCTGCTGGATGGAGATGACCTCTTTTTTCACATAGTGACTGCTGGGGATGAAACCTGAATATCGTACGCCACTGGGAAGTCGAATCAGCAGTTAATCCAATGGCGGCACTCTGGTTCTCCTAAAGCGAGGAAATTCAAACACACCAGTTCACAAAATCATTCATAACACATAACATCAAAATCATAATCGTGTTTTGGGACCAAAAGGACGTGATTCTTCTGGAATTCCTGGAACCAGGACGAAAAATTACAGTAGATGTGTATTGTCAAACTGAATAATCTGCGACGTGCCATCCCAAATCGGCGGAGAGGAATGCTACGCTCTGATTTTTTTCTAATCCATGATGACGCCCGCCTACACACAGCTGCTCGTACTGTTACGGCAGCTCAAAGATTTCGATGGGAACTATTCAATCATCACTCTTTACAACTCCAACCTTGCCCCCAGTGATTTCCTTCCTTTTCTTTACGTGAAAAAAACGGCTTGCGTCGAAGCATTTCAACGACAGTGAAGTGCTCAAGACATGAGTTTTGAACTGGTTGCGCTTTCAGGTGGCAATTTTTGCACAGAGGGTATAGGGAATCTTTCCACGCTACCATAAATGTCTAGAGTTTCACGGTGACTACGTCAAAAAATTGCCAAATTATGTATTTGTATATATCAAGCACAACAACTTTCTTCTTCTATCATTTTCTCCTGCCTTTTTTTTTTCACACGCGTCTCGTATATATAAGTGAAGGTTATTAAGAATACTTTCTGAACAAGAATATACATTTATATAACACATTTGAATTTTTGGGATCTTTACTATATTGAGTTCTCAGTTATAGGGTGATTGGGCCGGTAGTGGACACCCTTAAGGCAATTTTGATTTTGATATTTTTTTGTCACTTGTGTTTTAATGTTACAGTGGTGGTTTTTATTCGGCTAAAGGAAAATCTCGTTCTCTTTCAATGCAACCATAGCTTTCATTCATAAAGGGAAGCAGTAAGAAAATATGCCAATATTTCATTGGTAAGAATGGCCAAGTGGTAGTAGTGGCCACATTTTTCTAGTTGTGGTCACTTTTATATTCAGTATTGGTCACACATTTTAGGTGACACTTATAGGTTCCTGTGTTTATTCGTATTACATTTTCTTGGTAAAATTTAATTTACATCGAAATGATCACTCCTCTAGTGTTATCAAAGCAATATTGTAACTAAGTAATATTATATAGCTACAATATTCAATGAAAATAAAGAATTGCATAAACATATAAAAGGAAACTACAATATGATTGCATTTTAAGTAAAATGTGACATTTATAAAAGAAAACATATGTAAACCTATAGTGAAGCTATGCTTTATATACCTTTACATTCATACATAAAGGTTCAATCTGGCAGAAAATCATAATTTAAGGGTCTTCCATGCAACGAAATTAAAGTACCACTAATTTTACAATTTTTCTGTAATATCTTTCGAAACAAACAAAAGAATTCGAGAAGTGGAAACGCGTGCGGTATAGAATATTATTTTGTATGTATATTATTCGTATGGATTTTGTGTATTATTCGATTTTTCTCCAAAACCGGTTTGTTTTTTCACTGAAACCTGTTTTGGTTTTCTCCAAAAAACTGCTCGGTTTTTCACCAAAGCCGGTCTTGATTTTCTCCGCTTTTCTCCAAAAACCTGTTCGTTTTTTCGCCGAAACCGGTTTTGGTTTTCTCCAAAAACCGGCTGTTTTTCACCGAAACCTGTGTTGTGTTACTTCTTATATTAATAGGTTACAGGTTCGGAAACAAGACGGTGTGCCCTCATAAGAATGTGTTCCGATGTATTTTCTTACAACTAATGTTACCTGTAGATTCCGGAGAATATTGATTTACAGATGCATCATTTTTTTCTTTAAACTTCCTGGCAATAAATCCCTTTCACAAAATATAGAAAGCAGAAGAATAAATAATTGTAGTTTTATATCTTTAGATAATTATTTTGTGATTTAAAATTGCACAAAATTATCTTTTAAAAATTATTTAATAGTCTTGTTTTACGACAATACACTATATATCTTCACTTACTTTCTTCTTCTTTAAACTTAATTACAAAAAATGTTCAAAGATTATTTATATCAGAAAAATAAGTTTACAATATGAACATGAGGTATTTAACAAATAGTAAACTTAAACCCAACAGTGCAGATATACATAACGTCGGCATATTGACATTAACATTGAAATAAAATGAACAAAGCAGTAGAAAACCTAAACCCAACAGCGCAGATAGACATAACGTCAGCATATTGAATAAACATAAACCAAGCATTCAACTGTCAACATTGAAAATAAAATGAACAACGCTGAAACGGTCCGTTACAGGTTGCGACGGGCTTCAAAAAAAAATTGTAGTGAACAATAAGAAAATACAATTTTTTTACATACACAGATTTATATAATACTGCTCTGGTAGTTCATTTTTACATTCTGGAGGGTAACGGCTCAAAACATCTGCTATGACGTTATCTTTTCCAGCAATGTGTTCGAACACCAAATCGAATCTTTGTAACTTTAAAATCAGTCTGGTAGTCCTAGGTTCTAGGTGCTTCAACGTAAATGCATGGGTTGCCGCAGCGTTATCACAATGGACAATAGTCCTTCGTCCTAAAAGATAACTTTGAAAATGTTCACAAAGATACAGAATAGCTGACAGTTCTAATTGAAACACTGATAATGATAATTCGTGCAATTTTAATCTCCGACTAGCATAGCCGATGATTGTTAATTCATTTGACGGCCCTTTATATTGAGCCAAGTATCCTGCCAAATTTTCAGAACTGGCATCACTAAAAAGATGAAATGGTAAGGAAAAGTCCGGCTGTCCTAACGCTGAAGGTTCACTTGCGAGAACTCGTAGTTTCATAAAAGAATTCATTGCAATTTCGTCAATAACAAAAGGTTTGTTTTTCTTCAATAAATCGAAGAGAGGAGCAGATAACTTCGAAAAATCTTTGATATGCTTATGGCGCCAACCTACGAGCCCAAGGAAGGATCTTAAGTGTTTCTTATTCTTAGGGATCGGAAAACATCGAATCGGTTCACTAGATTTAGGGTTAACTTTTATCTCATTCCCATTGACGATATGTCCTAAGAAATTGACCTCTTTCAACAAAAATTTGCACTTTTGATAATTTAATGAAAAATTTGCTTTTTCAAATATATTTAATACTGCTTCTAAATGCATAAAATGTTCCTCCAAAGACGATGAAAAACACAAAACATCATCTAGGTACACAATCACGTAAGATCTTGTTGACATATCGAAGAATCGATTCATTGTTTCCTGAAACACAGCTGGAGCAGATTTTAAACCCATAGGAAGTGCGAGCATGCAGTATTGTCGTCCTAAATAAACAAAGCTGGTACAAGGACGTGAAGAAGGATGCAATCGAATACCATAGTACCCAGAGGTACAATCAAAGGATGTAAAATAATTTGCTCCGGATAAACGAAATAATAGCTCATTAATAGGTTCAACCTGAACCTTCGGAGAAATTACTTTCAAATTTAATCCCCGCAAGTCCAAGACTGGTCGTACTCCTCCATTCGCCTTTCGGACACAATGAATGGGATTTCGATAAGGGGACGATCTTTCCTCCGCTATACCATGTTTCACCCATTTGTTTAATTCTTTCTCGAATTCGGCTCTCATAGCCTGAGGAATGTTATATATTCTTCCTACGACAGGTTCATTGTCGGTTAGTTCAATCTTATATAAATTTGTTTTTATAGGACGTGGGTAATCAGTAAAAAGATGACGATATCTCACAAGTAATGTAAATAATCTCTGTTTAGTTTCCTCATCTATATCAGTTCTGTCATAAATAAAAGTTCGTAATTCATCTTCAGAGATACTAGGTTCTGGTGGAACTTCTTTATCTAAATTGTCAAAGATTTCACTTCTTTCTAACTTATCCATAGTATCAGTGTCAGTTACCACAGAGAGGCAGACACAAGCTGGTTTGTTTAAAGTCAGAATAATCGAATTTCCTTTGCTATCAGTCAGACTTAAATGTTGCTTCTCTATATTTAGCACGGCATGAAATTTCTGTAGAAATGGACTCCCAAATAATAAGTCTGGACACATCGATTTTACTACAAAGACAGGGACTTCAAATAAATGGTTATTAATATTAAAAGTTAATAATTGTCTGCCCTTAACCTGAAAGTTTTCTTTTCCGGCAAATGCTTTCAATGTAATTTGTCCATATGGCTTTAGTTTCGCAGATGGAAATTTTTGTTGAATCTGTTTCCAAATTCGATCACTGATTAAATTTAACTCAGCTCCAGAATCAATAATAGCAGTAAGGTTTAGTGTTCCTAAACTGCAGGAAATAGAAGGGGAAGGATAACAATATTCATCTTTAGTAATAAGAGATTCGTTATCCAACTCGTCTATAACGAAAGAAACTGTATATTTTAAGTTAGTTTCGGTATCGTCCAGCTTATCAGAATTACTATCACAGGATCTCGCAATATCATACTTTTGCATTAATTGTTTCCGTTTCTCATCTGAACAGTGATACAACTTTAAATTCTTAAAATTGTGGGTTCCAAGGTTTTCTCCTGTTAGAGTTCTTAAAACTGCACAATTTTTCAATATCCTGACTATAAGATAAGGTCCAACATATGTATTGGCATATTTATGCGTGCGATGTATATTAGCAACTGATGGAGTATGTGTTTTTATCATCACCAGATCGTTTTCATGTAACTGAGTTTGACGCGGATCCAGGGGTGGATGTTCTTTTCTAGAATTAATCTCAATTAACAACTGTTTATCTTGGGGCTCAATTTTTGATAACTCCTGAGGCCAAGGAAAATTTCTTTTAAAGGAATCGGTTGCCGAATATGAGAGAAATAACTCGGATGGACTCCGATTAATTGCTGAACACAGAGAATTATTCAAAAGATCCTGAACTTCTTTAATTGATTTACTCCACTTAGTGTGATCATTCTCGCATTTCAGGCGTAAAAGACGATTTAATTCACGATGTCTCCGCTCTACTAATCCATTCGCATGTGGAGAATAGGCAGAAGTTGTATGAGGCTGAATATTATGCATTTTGCAGAATTCTCTAAATGTTTTCGAAGTAAATTGACTCCCTTTGTCTGTAATGATATCGCGTGGATACGGAAAATTATGAAAGTAAGCTCTTTCTAATACTTGAATTATTTCTCTAGTATTAGCTTTTCTTAACGGATAGAAACTTATAAATCGAGTATTTACGTCAATGATTGAAAGTATATAATAATAACCATAACTACCAGGAAGTTTACCCACTAAATCTATACAAAGTTTTTCATGGGGTTTCTCTGCATCGATATGGTAATTTTCGCTCATTATCTTTCGGTTTCTAAATTTGGTATGAGCACACTTTAAACAGTCATTTATACAAGAGGTAATATCTCTTTTCTGTCCTCGCCAGAAGAAAATTGGCCTAGTAAAAGCAAAACATTTTTTTACACCAAAATGACCTCGTTCATGAATTTTAGTTACAACTTCTTTAGCCAAGGATTTCGGTATCACCAATAACCAACGAAACGTTTTGCCGTCTTTTACAAAAACCAAGTTTTCAACTACAGTAATATTGTTAATATTTCGGTTGTTTTCTAGTAAATCAATTAATTTCTTACAATAAGTGTCTTGCTTCTGATGTTCAGAAATTTTGTCTGCTGAAATAATCTCATTTTCTTCCTGCAATACAAAATTTAGTGATTTAGGTTCTGTTTCCAAAGAAGGGCAAAGTCCTGTATCATCGCAACCCTCTCCCCCTTCTAGATTGAGTTGCGAGACTCGTTTCCCATTATAGTTTCATTAGGTGAAACAGCCAAGTTAACTTCTCGAGTAACTACTAAGTTAGCAGTATCTGTTTGTGTCTCAGCAGTTCTTTGGTTTCGTCGATTTCGTATAAAAGGTTTTCTCCTTCCGTACCATATCCCTGATCCACCCGGGACTCTATCATTATTTCTACCATAATACTGGGGATTATTTCGTATATTCCAACTAGAAGTATTAAATGTTTGGACTGCGTTTTCATTTTGGTCGGTCTGCTGATTCACCCGCGCAAGCCGTACGTAAGGTTTCCCGTTATTATTAGATTGGTTTCTAGCAGCATTGTTTTCACCAGAACTAATACTTGCAAGTCTCAATAGTAAATCCTCTACGGAAGTAACTGGAACAACTCTCAACAAACGGGACTCATCTCGTGGTAGACACGTTAAAAGCAGGTCAACCAGTTCTTTCTCGTTGTATTCTTCTGCCACGCTGTTATATTTCTCTACCAAATGCCACGCAAACTCCATTACTGACGGATACTTTGACCTGTCATACCTGGTGAAAAGCAATTGACGCTTTTGCTCACGCTCCAGCACCGGTGACATGTATTGAGCCTTGAAGTGTTTTACAAAATCCTCATATGTCAAGATGTCTTTGGAGATACTACGAAACCAACCACTAGCGGCGCGCATTAAACACTGAGGTACTAAAACAAGCTTGTCTTCATTGGATAAATTAAAAATTTTAGAATACCTCTCGAACTCATCCAAAAATTTTCTGGCAGTTCCAGGGGTCAATTGACCTCCAAAACGAGGAAAACTCTGTATATCTTTTGGTTTTAATGTGTTCCCTTTAATCTGTTGTTCCTTCGGTAAGACGCTAATTCTGTTTATATTAGGGTTAATATGATCAACGTCACTACTATCGTAATTATTAGCAGGTAATGTCGAAATACAAGGCGATATACTACTAACAGTAGTTACTGTTGAAGTTGTAGTAGTAAAATTTGTAGTCAACGTAGGAACGTGAATTTCGCCTATGTTAAATGGAATTGATCGTATTGTTTCACAACTTCGACCTACAGTTTCCTCACGCAATTTAACCATTTCAATTTTTAATTCGGTATATTTCACATTAAGATCGGCATATTTCTTTTCCCCATCTATCGTGAATTTACGTAAATTATCTTTCGTAATTGTATTTTCATCTTGTAATGCTTGTAAATCTTTCCGTATTTCAGAGTACTGTTTTCTGTCTTCAACAGCATTTTCCTTTAGCTGTATTATTTCTGCTTCTTGCAGTCTCACTACCGAACTGACAGCCTCAATCTTTTCTTCCATTCGAGTAGTTTCCGTTTTTAGATCTTTGTGCCACTCTTCCCGGATTGTTCTAAACTCCTCTTTCATCTCCGATCTAATAGCTGCTTGCTCCTGTTTCATGTCCATAAACATGTTTTCCATTCTACATAATTTCGACAATATTATTTGTAATGTGCTTTCCTGTGTTTGCCCTGATAACGTACTTTCACTATTATTATTGTTTTTCTCGACTACGTCTTCATTAGCATCAATCATGTTTGTTTCTGATCGAGATGTATTGACGTTAATAGGGCTATTCAAATTGCTTGACGCGTTACTCGCAGACAAACGCAGGATGGGCACAGTTTCGGGTGCACTATTTTCATTCTTGCACTGGGGACATAGCCATTCCACTTCACTGTGACTTAAAGCATTAAAGTCTTCGTTAGGTATATTCATGCAGTCGAAGTGGTACCAAGACTCACAACGACTACACATTATAGAATTTACAGTTTCGTTACTTGATGATAAACTAGAACTCGACTCACAACACGCGTACTCACTATCCTGCCTATTAGCACTAGAAAGTTTATTGCCTCTCAATGCCATTTTTGCTTTCATACAATACCCCGGAATCCTAAGTAAACACTAGTGTAGTATTCAATTAGTTAGAACTTAAACACTTCTTCGACGACAATACAACTCCCGTCTTAGTTTCTTAATCACAAAATTGTTGCCAAACAACCTGAAAAATCCTGTTCACAGTCGCCATTTTGTTGTGTTACTTCTTATATTAATAGGTTACAGGTTCGGAAACAAGACGGTGTGCCCTCATAAGAATGTGTTCCGATGTATTTTCTTACAACTAATGTTACCTGTAGATTCCGGAGAATATTGATTTACAGATGCATCATTTTTTTCTTTAAACTTCCTGGCAATAAATCCCTTTCACAAAATATAGAAAGCAGAAGAATAAATAATTGTAGTTTTATATCTTTAGATAATTATTTTGTGATTTAAAATTGCACAAAATTATCTTTTAAAAATTATTTAATAGTCTTGTTTTACGACAATACACTATATATCTTCACTTACTTTCTTCTTCTTTAAACTTAATTACAAAAAATGTTCAAAGATTATTTATATCAGAAAAATAAGTTTACAATATGAACATGAGGTATTTAACAAATAGTAAACTTAAACCCAACAGTGCAGATATACATAACGTCGGCATATTGACATTAACATTGAAATAAAATGAACAAAGCAGTAGAAAACCTAAACCCAACAGCGCAGATAGACATAACGTCAGCATATTGAATAAACATAAACCAAGCATTCAACTGTCAACATTGAAAATAAAATGAACAACGCTGAAACGGTCCGTTACACCTGTTTCAGATTTTTAAAAAAACCGGTTTGATTTTTCACCAAAACCGGTCTTGTTTTTTCTAAAACAGGTTCGTTTTTTCACTAAACCGGTTTGGGTATTCTCCGGTTTTTTCAGAAATCGGTTCGGTTTTTCACCGAAACTGGTTTCGGCGAAAACTTTTGGAAAACACATAAAACTATTTCTATTTCTGTGGAAACGGAATCTGTTTTCGGAGAACAAAGAAACACTATTCTGGTCAGAAATAGAACCAATTTCGGAGAAAACCGGAACCTGTTTTGAAGGAAACCGAAACCGGATCCGTTGAAAAAAACGAACCTGTTTTGGAAGAAACCGAAACCGGTTTTGGTGAAAAACCGTTTTTTTTGAAAATTTTCAAAAACAAAAAAAACTGCTTTTATGCCCATCACTAATTTTTATTCTGGTTATTTCTATGCCCACTACTGAAATTGTGCTTTTAATTATGGTCACCTAGTGTGACCGTTACTAAAAAAGTAGTCATTTTTATGTTTTAGTAGTGGTCAGACATACAACTCTCGTCTGCAACAATTTAAGCGTAAAAAGTAAATATATTTTTGAAATAACTGATCATTATTGAATTCTTACATATTAAAAGATTCAAAGTACGTATAAAATAAACTAGACATAGTTGAATAAATCGAACGGTTTGCTTACCTTAAAAATTTGGAAAAATTCTCCACATACACATAAACAACCTCTTCTAGACTCGTACTTCAACTAAAAAAAGCTATGCATTGGGGATGCAGTATACAGAAAGGGTAATAGGCATTACAGTAAAAATGAAAAATTAAAGCTTATTGGCTAATACGAATCTGGACTTAAATTTATTGTCTTAGGTGACCACTACTGAAAGGGTGACCACTACTGGCCGTCATCCTAGTGTGAGATACGGAGTTCACTTGAATTTTACTTTTTCTGTTATTTTTGGACTAATGTTCAGTAGGGCATACTTCCAGACCACGTTTGAGAAGCGCTGTTCTAGATACTTAAAAAAAAAAAAGTTGATGCAACAAGATTTTGACAGTAGGTGTACGTATATTCGTAGTAAGAATATGTTGAAATAATTTCTTTCTATAAATATTCTAGTTTGTCTCCTTTTCTAAATGCCTATGCAAGATAAAAATGTCGATATTATATTTCCCAGAGTTCGTATGGCGAAAGAGCTGGAGGAATTGGGTATCCCGTGCACTGTTATTCTGGATTCGGCTGTAGGTTACGTTATGGAAGAAGTGGATCTTGTCATGGTGGGAGCTGAAGGTGTTGTGGAAAGCGGGGGCATCATTAACAAGGTAATGCAATCAGAAGTAGCAGTACATTAAAATGTTGCTTGTTACGTTTTGAAATTTTGGAACTGCAGAACTATTTGAATAGTAGTGTGTAGGACAGGAAAGAAAACGTATGAAATAATGTTATGGAAATTCCAGAGATAATATATGCTTTTTTTAAATAATACATTTTGCCTTTTTTTATCTCCTTAATTTCTGAATGATCCTTCTCTATCAATGCCTTCTTAGGAATTATATATCGATAATTGCATTGTTTTTGTTAACTTTTGTGTTTCGGAGAAGTTATTCCACATTGTATAGAATTTTTGTATTTTGTACTAGACAGAAAGTTCACGTAGTTTAAGGAATTATATTGGTTTTATCTAGCTTAAGATACTTGATACGAGCGATGTAAACAAGAGGAAAGGCAATCAGCTTAAAAATAGAGCATACTTAATGTATTATGAGAAGAAAAATTCACTCGTACAATATGTGTAATAAAATCTTCCTTTTTCTTTTTAGATCGGTAGTTATACAATGGCGTTATGTGCAAGAGAAATGAAGAAACCATTTTATGTGTTAGCAGAAAGTTTCAAATTTGTACGTTTGTATCCATTGAACCAGCATGATCTACCGGACGAATTTAAGGTAATATATTAATACTATTATATATTTCTTTACAACATGTGTAGACCAGAATATGTGTTAATAAGATGTTTATGCAATACAGGAACAACAAAGTATTAAAGATAATCTTATCTACATCCCTTAGTAGATGAAAAATAACTGAAACATCGCATGAAACACATTTTCAAAATTCGAAATTAATTAATTGCTATGCTCCAAGTCCAGAAAAAACAATATTTCAAAATCCTGATTTCTTCATTGGAACGTCTTGAGGTTACGAATATTCGCTGTTGGTTTCTCACTAAATCCTCGATGAATGAGACATCTAACCACTATCAGAAGAATAACAAATGAAATATAAATGAAAAGCTATTATTTCTGATCACTTCATGTGCATTTACATATATATTCATGTGCATGTGAAGTTTGTGAAGAGTAATTGCTAGCGAGAGTAGCTTTCAGTAATTCTTGAAACCACTTGTTCCTAACATTATATATAACCTTAATAATATATATATAACCTTACGTTAAACAAACACTAATGAAGAAGCAAATAATTATAATAAGTATAACTAGTATAAAGAGCACTGGGGTCCTATAGCTACCATTAGCAAGTATAAAGAGTATTTACACTGAGAAAAGTACATATAATATACACAGAGAACTGTAGTTTATGTGAACATTAGCTCCATATGCGAAACAACTTAATTATTCCTTTGAAGAGTTCTTAGCAACTTACAAGAAATTATTCGTTCTGACTATTTTGAATATGGCAAAAATGTAGCGACTGCGAGGTCGAAGTTATGATATTTTGTTAATTATGTTCTTAATTTTTGTTAATATTGTTAGTTTTAACACATTATTCCAGTCTTTGTCTAGATGTGCGTTCAGCTGTAGATTTTTAAGACCTGTAGCTTGCTTCAAATACATGAAGTCCTATGCAATGTCACATATCATATTCTGTGTGTTTTGGTGCTTCGATAATCCTAATATGGTTGTGCTACGTTCCGTGGAGTCATTAATTTGCTCCTTCATTCTGGTGCTGTTTCGTTTAGTCATGTCTATGTAAAAATTGTTATATTCACATTTTACTTCGTATTAGCTGGGTCGAGCGGAAAACAATGATAGGGTCTTAGAAATGGTAGGGGAGAAAATAACATTTTTTTAAAAAGATATTATTAAGAACAAGAGAAACTGATTAGGACATTGGCTAAGAAGGAATTGTATCATGAGGGATGTGCTAGAGGGTATGGAGGCAGGAAAGAGAGGGAGGGGGCGAAGGAGACTACAATGAATGGATATCAAAACAGAAAAATCATACGTGTAGACGAAGAGGTTAATGGAAGACCATGGAGCATGGAAGCTTGTCAGTTGCGGCAAGTGACCTGCCAATAGTGGCAGAATACCTATGATGATTTTGGATGTAAATTACTTTCTGCAGAATAATTCTTGTAAATATGAGAGTTTTTTTCTTTTAATATGCAGTTTCAGAATAAATTCTATTTTTTTTTTTGGTAGCGGGGGGGGAGGTATTTTTATAATCTGTATGACATGCATAGAAACAATGGGAAGGAAATCCATTAAGAATCATTCATTACTTTTGTCGTGTTTTTGCTATGAAAGTACTTTGAGCTGAATGCTATTTTTCTAAAATGTATTGATAATAATTACTAGTTTTCCTAATTATAAATAAAGTCAGTTTCTCTATATCAACCTAAGTGGAAGCCAATTTGTAGGTCGTCAAAAAACATATTTATCCTAACACTAGCCTTAAGTTTGAATGCGCAAATTTTTGTGGACATAAATATTAGTTTTTTATCCCGTGTAGCCGGTAGAAATTAATCAACTTTGTTGCTCTACTATCTATAGAAATCCAACTGCCAGAAACATTTATGTCTACGTAAAATCTACACATCAAACTTAGTTCAGATAAAGTTCTGAATAATGTGTTTAAACTAACATTATTGACAAAAATAAAAAATATAATTAACAAGATTTCATAATTTCCTCCTCGTAGTCATCACAAAAAATGTTGCCACGATCAGACTCATCAAAATGATTTTTTTAAAAAATAGTTGAGAACTCTTCGAAGAGGAAATCAGATTGTTTTAAACATGGACGTAGTGTTTGCATAAACTTCATTTCTGTGTATATGTGCCATACTCCATTCATGAACCCAAGAACCTCAAATTCGGTGGAGCGGTCCACGAGGAAAACATTCTTACATTTAATTTTTGTTTATATTTCCCCCCCCCCCCCCCCGAAACGGAAATGTTCAAAAACGCTGGGACATATTTTATCCTATCTTAACCCTTTCAGCAGATACCCTCACAATTGTGAGTGCAGAACACACTACTTAGAAACGTTGTGATTTCCAATATACTCAACAGATGGCAATTCAGTATCTGACAACTTATTCAGACACTCACAAAGTGCTTGTACCTAATTTGTGTTCTAAAATCCTTTGATTGGCATTTTTGACAACTGAAAGTAGCATTCACAACTGTGAGGATATCTACTGAAAGGGTTAATGACGGGCTCTTGATATACTCAATTTTTCACATAAATTAGGACTCCCTGCTCCCCATAGGATATACATTTTAATCAAAGTAATATGATAAAAACCCAGTTCGAGGTAGTTTATAACTATGTCTAAAAATTAATTTCAAACGGATGACTTGTTTTCCCGCGGTTCTGTCACAAACAATATCACTATCTCTTTTATATTAGATTTATTTATTTTTAACATCTCATGATTATGCTCCGAGACTAAGGAAGACGGTGACGATTAATGAAATAAATGGTGGAATAAAGAAAGTGACAGGAAGGGAAATAAACCCGAAAAAACCCACGAACACAGTGTTTGTCCATCACATAGCCAACCGTGCGAGAGCTGGGATCGAAGCAGGGACCCCAGGCACCAGAGGTAAGTGTCGTACCACTTAGTCACCGCGGCTCCCACACATTTTTAATAAAACGTGTGGCAGTTATCATCACTAGTGAGAGAACATTGGAAAACAATAACGTATTTGGCACATGTGTTCAAGGAAAAAAATTGTCAGTTAATAATAAAAATGGACTCGGGGCCGCGGTGGCTCAGTGGTACAGCGTTCACCTGGTGCATGGGGTCCTTGGTTCGATCCCAGCTCGTGCCAAGTGAGCTTTGTGGTGGACAAACAGCTCACTGTGTGTGAGTTTTCTCAAGGCTCTCCCATTTCCTCCCACTTTCTTAATTCCACTATTTCATTCGTTTCTCATCATCACGTCTCCTTTAGCCTAGCCGGCATAACCGTGGGACGTAAAACTCAAAGATTTCATTTCATTTCATAAAAATGGCCTTATTAACCCTGTGAAAAATTTTCAGTGATCCCATCATCGGCCACGATGTACGGAGAAAAAGTAATGTAAAAAAGAAACAGAAAAGTACTTGAAAATTTTTCACAGGATAAAAATACATAAATTCAATGGTTTTTTTTTTTTTTTTTTTTTTTTTTTTTTGTAATAAAGTGCCATACAATTTCTTTATTACTATGTCAATTACCTCCCTCTAAGAAATACAAGCTGATAACACGAATATGTATGTATTGGCATGTAACTTACTCCTGTATAAAGTTATGTAAAATTACAAATTCAGATTTTTTTAATCTTAGTAATTAATCTGATCAGAATAATTTATAACTAGTATGTGCATCATTTCTAGGAATATACATTTAAGTGCTAAAAGTCGTAGGATAGCTGTAGGCAACTTGGTGAGGCCGCAGGAATATCGCGGAAATCTGTTCGTACGGCGCAAAGCAGTTTCAGTGCTGTTAGTTGGACTTTTGTGCGTTCAGTAAAAGCGTCGTGTACTGTGATGACAGGAACTCGATGGAAATTATTAGCATTTGTGCGCGTGATGATAGTTGCTGCTAGACAACTGGGGCATTCGATTTCGGAAGTCATCCGGATCAAAGGTGCCTGAATTCATGAGGTCGGCGCTCGTGAGTTTGGAAGTCAGTGAGATCTCACCCTTACGAAATGAGTCCCCTAGATTTCCGGACATGAACGTTATCAAGTACATATGGGATACATCGAATGGGCCATTCGTGCCGAGGATACTTCAACTGCAACAACACCGAAGTTTGGACAACAACTGAGGCTGCGTGGCTGAACATCTCTCCAGCGTACTCCCAGCGACTTCTCACGACTCTGTCACATCGAGTTGCTGCACTTCGCCGTGCTCTATAAGGTCACACATGTTACGTATTAAGTACATATCCCGTGTCTTTTGACATATGTCTATCCTGTTAGGAGAACTTAAACATATATAAAATCTGCTACTTAAGTATGAATTGTTTTACATATACAGTACATAAATAAATAATTGTTGAGCGAGAGAAAAAAGAACTATCAGTTATTGGCAATGAATGAGATATTTGTAGTGCCATGAATATTAGTTTTTCTCAAAACTACGCATTATAATTTACCCTCAAGCACGTAATTGTGTTCAGCTCAAATGCATCTATCGATTGATATGTCCCATCTGTGGTTAAAGTTTAAAGAGTAAATGATAATTTTGTGCTATATCTCATTAAACATATTGTATATTGTCATCCTGCTAGTATCATAATGAAAAGCTTGATTAGTGCATACTTCAGTATCAGTTACATCTTAATAGGTGATGTAGTTGATTGAAAAGTAGACACACAGCTTATAATTTCGCTGGATTTATATCCACACAAATATCAAGAGTATCTACTTAGGTATAACGAATTAACACGTCACGGAAATGTCTTTAATCGTATTAATCAGTGAATTTTAACTTCTTTCTTTTTTCCAGTATACGGCTAGCAAATTACGTAACGATTTAAGTAAGGAGCATCCAATGGTAGATTACACACCACCAGCATACATTACTTTATTATTCACGGACCTAGGAATTTTAACGCCGTCGGCTGTGAGTGATGAACTAATAAAACTGTATTTGTGAAAATCTTGCTGTATTGATGTACACAGAAAATAATAAAAACAATAAAATTTGTACTCTTACATTTATGAATAATTGATTTCTGAATTACAGTAACTACAAAATGTGGGTAGTAGACCACAATTGATTGTTTTTTCAAAACCTTGGCCGATCTTTCCGTGACATTCTGTGCTCTCATATAGGTAGGATTGAAAAAAAGGAATAATTCATTCTTTTTATCAGAAGGCTACGTTAGAATATATTTGACTACTATGTAATTTCTTCTGAGGCTGGTTCCGAAACAACATAGGTAACCTGTGTAATAATGCAAAATTCGGAATAAAATATAATATTTGGTAGTGTAATTTCATCTGGAACAATCGCCCAAGCTATAATTGCAATGTCTTTTACTGGAGATGAACATTTGAGTAAGGTTGCACCCATTGTTTCACTATGGTACAGCAATTTGTTATCGGTAACGAGGAGATATTGGACATGACAGTGTTTTTTGCCCAAGACTGAATTTACTGAAAACGCGCATATAGGTTTCCAGCAATCCATATACCATTTACAAGAGACGTACTCCGTAAGTAAGATTAGTGTGTGTACGCACTTACTGACTTTATATTCTTGTGCCAGTAGTGGGTCGGATGCGTACTTCCTGATTTTTAATAACTTCGTCAATCAATTAGACTGTGAAAGCTCTACTGAGGGTTACTTCCAGTAAGACGATGCGACCTTTCATGTATCAGCACGAAGTTGTTAACCGATACCTTCTGTACCACAGCACCACGTCAATGAGTATCTACAGAAGGGGGTACAGTATCATGCATAACTATAGGGAATCACAGACATGGATATGTGTTGGGCTTTGTTTCAGTCGGTCCAATAGTAAGTGTATTATTGGTGATTCCATGTAATCTACTTTAAAATAATAATAAATAAATTAAATTTACGCACTGCTGTTTGTGACAATTGCGTCAAGAAAAACAGTGTAAGTTAAATGAAATTTATATCACATATTCGTTACATGGCTATAAAGAAATTATTATAATTTCAGAACTACCCGTGACAAATCAGTATAGCATGAAGTCTTCGAATTTTGTGAAGGAAGAATATAACCTAGGCATCTAGCCCTACATTTTCTCTGATGTAGCAGCAATCACTGGTAAGGTTGCCCTCAATACGTCGGAGCCAAGATCATATATTGTACCCAATGGTTCCCCACACCATATCAGATGCTGGAAGACTGCGCTCACCACGATAGTTTCTAATCCATATACGGCCATTACTGTAGGATAGGTTGAAGCCCGACTCGTCCAGTGGTCTAACTGGAAATAAATTACTACCGGTATGCTCGTATGTACAGACTTACGTTAGGTTTACTTATTTCTACTATCCATTTCATACAGATAGGCCCCTGACTTCGCGGTGCTGCCCTGACGTTCACTCAAAACTTACATTGCATTGTCGTACCTTGTTAGAATTGTTGGAATGTTGTCTTTTCAATACTTAAGACATAAAAATTTTCTTTCTACTGTGTAGTGAGAAACAAATATGAATTAATGAAAAAGTGCATATTTTATCGTACTTTTTTGGTAGACTAATGTTTATAGGACTATATCTCGGAAAGGAGATCACATGAAATAATTTCCTGTGCATGATATGTAGGTGCATCTATTACCTGGAAGTTCTGAAAATTTCATTACTCAACACGTAGTAATTTTCTTGTTATTCAGTAAAAAGTGAGACATCATTATCTCTGAATTGCTGCTGTATATTATCAATCTGAAAAAAAAAAAAAAAAAAAAAACTTTTAGAAAGATCTTAAAGTACCTTTTTCAACCAAACTGTTTCGATTTGTTTTAAAAGATAAACAATAACAAATATGACATTATGATTTTCTCTGCTCTGCGCCTTTCGCTATCGCAGGTTATTCAGAGTACCACGTTGCCACATTTTCCTGGCGCGTATACACTCTCAGCCTGACGGGTATTGAAACTTGTCACTCACAGTGTCCATCACTTTGCAGACGTATTTTTAAAATTTCATATCTCCAAAGATTTTAAACTAATTTCTGAGAAATTAACAGGGTATACAGTAAACGTATCTATTGTTTAAAATTAGAGAAACGAACTGTTTACCTTGTTTAGATTTGCATGTGATGGACCTCGATTTTTTTTTTTTTTTGTCATTTTTTTCTCTTACTGCACGCAGTACAAAATGCATTTGCACCGAAACAAATACACTCACGAAGTTTATGATATGATATAATCTTAGTTGATATGTAATATTGAGTTTACACTTCACAGAAAATGTTTTCAGATCTAGGAGTCCCAGTCTTTCTCTTTAATTTTGTACATTTCGAAGCACACCCCCACACAAAGTTCAACTTCATATATCAGACAATAAACGCTAATATTTTACTAAAAACTTCTTTCACCATTCGGATGCTACGCACTTTGCATCTCCTTTGTTCTACTCTATTAGGATTTGGGGGGGCGCGGTGGCTCAGTGGTAGAGCGTTCACCTCTGGTGCTTGGGGTCCTGGGTTCGATCCCAGCCCCCGCCAAGTGAACTTTGTGGTGGACAAACACCGTGCTCGTGGGTTTTCTCGGGGTTCTCCCGTTTCCTCCCACTTTCTTCATTCCACCATTTTCACTCATCTCTCATAATCACCGTCTCCTTTAGCCTAACCGGCATAACCGTGGGACGTAAAACTCAAAGATTTCATTTCATTTTTCTATTAGGATTTGCGGATATTAGGGGGACTTTGTATGAGTAATGGCCCCTTGCTACCAGTCTTCCATGGATGAAGAATGGGATAGTCCCTGTATTTCAGTGCCTGCTGAGTGCAGCAGTTTTTCTGCTACGTTCACATAAAAAGTTCGAAGTGCGATTTGTTTTCCTGCTTCCTTCCTGTACAGTATGTGAGCATTGACAGTGATAAGACAAACAGCAGAAAAAACATCTTCCATCATTTGATAGACATACTAATAGCTCTTACGTAGTTGATTTGTAAAAATCGCGTAAAGCTGGCTAAAAAGCACATGTGAATAATCAATGTAGAAGATTTCTTGTTTTCAATTGAAGTAACACGCTTTTACTTAGAAAACAAAGATTTTTGTTTCAGTAATTTTTCTTTTTCTCAGTCTGCTGTTTTGCGTATTTATTCATTTCTTTTTCTACTATTCCCGGCGGGAGATCATGTGATTTGGATTCCACATTAATCAGTAGATTCACGTCTCATATTGCCTCTGCTGAACGGGACGTTAAACTCAAAATCAACTTAACTATTTTTACTATAAAACTTCATCGGTAAAAATAGCTGAAACACACTATATGGGGAATACTCTGTAGATAGCCTAGTATTTTGACTAACTCCCGGGACACCACTAAACAGGGGTTTTGCATTTACTTGAGTTTTATCGCTCCAAACTACATCAGAATCTGCCTTCAAATAGGAACGACGCGATTCTTTTTCTTCTTTCAGGGCGCAACCTCAGGTTCACTTGAAACAGAGTTACTATCTTGTTCACTCCCGGATATGCCGCCACTAAGCACAGAATAATCAATGTCATTACTACCTAACTCATAACCATCTGTGTCGGAGTCATTCATCAGTTCTGCAATTTCATTATCGCTCAAAATTTTGAAACTTCCTTCTGTAATACCACCGCTCGTAGACGGAATATTCATAGTTTTTTTTCAATAAAAAAAGCACGAGAAATACTTAGGAAAAATACGGGCACGTTCGCCCGTCTCATTCCAATGAGCACATATGATGTGTGTGTGTAAGTTTTTGACGCCTACGAACTGAATGGAAGTGTTGAAAACGTAATCAGTGCGACGTGATTAGACGCAAAAACTGTCCTCGTCACCTACACATTGCATAGTTTTCTTTCGTTGAAATAAAACAAAGGACCCATGTTTCTCTATTACATTCAGCAGGGGAATTGATCACAGAACAACTTGGGTGAATATGTGATTGCCAAGGGTACATTTCTTTTTTACCCTTTAACATGTTCGTAAGCTGGTAAGTGTGTATACTGCTAGATCTTGAGGTAGAAATGGAGCCATTGTTAATAAGTGTCCAGGAAGATAGCAGGAGCTATGATGAGTCAACAAGTGACTAAAGTGAATGAGATAAGTAGATTAAGAGATGAGTTTTTGGATGTGTTACTTCAACGTTTTATTTCGATTACATTGAGATACGTACATGCATTGTTATTATTATTAAGATGTTGTGAAAGGTTATGAGATCTTAAATACTTTTTCCTATTACATTCTTATGAAGTAGGCTTCGCGCTCCAAACTTTCTGAACGCGACAACACAGCACAACACCGTTGCCACACTTCTAGTTACTGTATGCTGTTTCTTCATATAAGCGCGGGGAATTTAAAGGCTGGGCTGCAACATGGCTGTCCGCTTAACGCATAGAATATGTTCGAATAAACATTTTTATTTATTTATTTTTTGAAATAAATTACCAACTAAACCCTTTTTCGTTAAAAGTTTCAAATATTTGGAACACTAGAGTTCCAAATTTTCGAACTGTGTTTTGTACGTTTCTCTACCTACCACGGTAAAGGAGATCACAGCGTCATACATTTATTTTAATTACACAAAAAGTATCAAGTGATGAAAATTGAATTTTTCATAACTTACAGTTAATGGATGCATCTACATATCGTACACAGGAAATTATTTTAAGTGATCTCGTTTTCGAGATATAGTCCTATGAACATTGATTTACCAAAAAAAGTACTATAAAATACGCACTTTTTCATTAATTTCTATTTTTTTCTTATTACACAGTACAAAGAAAATGTTTGTGTCTTAAGTATTGAAAAGACAACATTCCAACAATTCTAACGAGGTACGACAATGCAATATAAGTCTCGAGTAAACGTCAGAGCAGCACCGCGAAGTCAGGGGCCTATCTTTATGAAATGGATAGTCATATTCTACACGCACTTTTTTTTTTCACTAAAACCACCTTTCTGTAGTTCGAGCGCGGTTTCGTTCGAATGCAGTCATCTATTCATATTGCGCCATTCGACATCAACTATATACATTTATACTTGCCCAGTTTCATTACCAGAGGGTAGCATAAACCACCATATAACATTATTACTACAGGCACCGAGCCGAGGTCAATGCTGTGCCCAACATGGGCCATCTCGCTAAAAGTGCAAGCGTTCATACATCATATGCTGTCGTACAAATGCTCTAAATTTGGATGGCACTGCAAGTTTCACAAACAGCAGCAGGGTATATGAAAATACCGTACTTTTCTTACAACATCTCTTCAGAATTCTAGCTCTGGTTACGTAGCGTTGCTACTTCATACTTAATGTAAATCATGAAAGAAAATTATCACATACAGATACACACTCAATTGTATCTATCTATCTATATAGATAGATAGATATAAACAAACTTCACATATTTCCTACTTCAGTATGGCCAATGGTTTTATATATGTGACTGTCAATCGCAGAGTGTATAGTTAAGGATATATTAACGTGTACTACAAATTTCTGTCTGGTTTGGTTTAAAGCCAAAGAACTTCTAAACATTGGGGGCAGACCGTAGCTCGTCAGAAATCTGTAATGTTATTGTTATCAGACATTTTGTAGGAATTTGCAATGAAATAAATGTTTCAATTTGCTTGAGATTCGTTTGACATCGTACCACAGCCTATTAGAACTCGAGTGAATCTTTCTAACAAGGCGATAGTAATGGTATAAGTTTCAACTCCTATCCTATATATCTATATATTATGACTATCCTAACGTTGTAAATGTAATGTACTTACTAGTCATTGCTGCTGCCATGAATCTCTCAATCAATTTTACATTTTCTCTGTTCTAACTCCCGAGTTAACACTCGGTAACCGCCAAGATTCCTCGTTTTTCGGGATTTATAAAGTTCCTCAAACTCGCTGGTTACAGCGTACCGACCTTCAAGTTCATAAGTTCAGACCTTGTTATGAAGTGCCTTACGATATATTTTGTGGTATGATGTCTACGTTAGCTTTTTCATTTCCTTAAACAACTAAGTTCTGTACAGTTTCCTTCTTATTCAATTCATAAAATAAATATACGAAATTATTATTGAATTTCGGGTACTTTACAGTATTGTGACTAGAACGACAGTTATATAATTGTGGTCACTTGGTCAGAAATGTTTTATCCAGACACATACCGAAGAAGAAGAAGGAAGTTGAAAATATAAAACCATAATACAGGGTGTCCAGTATACAATGCAACCCGGAGTTTGGGATAGAACATTTGAACCTGAAGCGATACACAAATGATGGTTATACCAAATGAAGCTTTGTTTATGCATACATTTTTAAACTAGGAAGCAACTATTGAAGTACACTAGGAACCACACAGTGTTGCCAGATGTAACCGAAGGTGTAAATCAATTTTTTTGCAAAACATGTAAATTGACCCATAACTCATACGAATGGATGTTCTATCGTTAATTTTTAGTTTGTTTAGTTGGAGTAGCTTGGATACTATGGAGCAGAAAAAAGAATTTTTCATTTCCAGCGATAACTAATCGAATGACGCCTCTGTGAGGGAGAACTAGGAAAATCATAGTTTTCATATATTAACACTGAATTAGCAACCCTGCTGATGTTTCAGTGCATCAAAAGGTGTGTTAAGGATCTGTCTACATTATGCAATTCCTGAAAACAACGAAAAAGAAACTTGGAAATTATCATGATAAAACGTTTACTTTCATGCACCCGATAACACTGCTATTCTGCTATTCATTTCTATGTATACTTAAAGCAAGAGGTAACAAGGACAATTCTCAAACTATTCAAGACCTGGAAACGAACATTCGCAGTGCCATTGAGAACATTAACACTTCTAGTCTTCGTAAAATTGCTGCCAACCTGGTGAAACATGTGAACCAGTGTTTGAATCAAACAGGGGACAATTCCAGCATCTGCTGTAAAGCTGGTAACTCATTTCTGATAGTAGCAGTGTTGCGGGGTGCATGTAAGTAGAAGTTTTATCATGATAACTTTAAAGTTCCTTTTTCATTGTTTTCAGGAATTGCATAATGTAGACAGATCCTTAACACACCTTTTGATGCACTGAAACATCAGCAGGGTTTGTCAATTCAGAGTGTTAACTTATAAAAACTGCGATTTCCCTAGTTTCCTCTTACAGAGGTCTCATCCGCGGTAGAAATGGAAAAAAAATTTTTTTGCTCCATCTGTTCTCCCAGCGGGAATTGAACCCGGGACCACGTGCACCAAAGGCACACGTGCTAGACTCTAGACTAACGGGAGTATGACAGACGTACTGCAAATGATAGTGTCAGACCAAGCACCGTCTTTCGTATTTCACAAAGTATCTATTTTATAGAGGCTGGGTGAACCTTGAGCCACTTTGGAATGAGAGTAAACTGAAAATAAAGATCACTCCAACAGAAATCGTGCCCGGACCAATGGAAGGTAAACGCCTCACTGATTTCACCCTTCATTAAAAAGTCTCTTTTATAGAGAAATACTATCCTTCATCTACTGAATTTATGGAATTAAAGATTGTGAAGTTTTTCATGTCACTTTGCCCAATTTGGCTATGTTACGGAGTTGTCAAGCTGAACACCTTTTGATGTATGTATATCCACTCACGATCACAGAGAAGTACGTACATCATTTAACACCTATTTTATTTACGCCTACACAATATGAACATCGTGAGTTTGTGAAGATTTTATTGTTGACTTGAACTAAACGAAAATCATGAAAGAAAAATCATGTAATTCAGTATTTTTTTAAAAAGTCTATATTTATGTAAGTCCATCATATACATATGTATAGCACCTTTCTTGATATTTGTCACTTTCAGTACAGTAATAATCGTCGAACTATTGTTTTTTCCGACATTATTCCACCAAAATATAAGATTCTCTACACTCTATCACCAATTGCAGTTAGCTGGAAACAGTAGTATTTCGGTGACGAGAAACTGGCATTAAAGTCACCTGAAACAGAATTTATTTTATTAACAATCATGGCTTGTATCAAAATAATTTTAGGACGTTTATTTTTGAAATTTGACCAGCTTTATAATATTTACACTATTAAACTACCTGATATTTTTCCATCCTTGTTGTTGCAAATTGATTGCCACAATGCCAGAGGAACTGCATCGTTGCTTTGCCTGACAGTTACTCATTCAAATACTGACAAGACTGAATGCTGCTAATTATTAACTTACATTAATTTTTTGCGAACATAATTTTATAACCTTTCACAAGGTATTATACATTAAGTATAAACCACACAGTGTTCTTAGCTGAAAACAAATTAATCTTGAATAAAAATTGCACCATTATCATAAAGAACGTACTTTAAGTAGCAATACTAAAATACACATTTTTTTAATTATTATTATTATTTGGAGTCTCCTTAAATTACGCAGTAGAAACTGTTTAATGCCTTACGTCATCGCTAAAGTCAACCCTTCCAATGTCTGTGCAATTATAGTCTACTTAAATTCTTTTGAAAAGAAAAGAAAATAAAGCATTAGTATGACGTTCGGTTATCAAATCCGTGTGAAATAGTTTATGTGTAGAACGCAGTGGAAAAAATCACGAGAAAGGTAATCACAGTCAGTTCCTCTGGCACACTTAGTATACCCGGAATAATATACAGGGTGTTTCAAAACAACAACGACAACGTTTGGGAGGTGATTCCTGACACCAAGATAAGACAAAAAGTATAGACTATTCTGGGTGTACAAATGCTTCCTTTTGGAGTTATAAGCTACCGAAAATATGAACTTTAAAAGTCCATAGCTCCAACACTATGGGACCTACCGTAGTCGGGTCAAGACTTCACTTAAGAACTAATATATGCGCTATCCAAAAATACATCTTTCAGAATCCTAAGGCACTCACGAAGCAATTTTTATAGAGAGAGTTTGGCTAGGTCATATAATTTCAAGTACTCTCCAACTGCCTCTATAAAAATTGTTACGGAAGTACAATAGGAATCTACAGTGATCTGAAAAACGACACTAACTTAAGAATTAAACATACAATCCATTCTAATTCTACAAAAGAATAACGAAATTAAAAGGTATAGTTAGTATCCGGCAACTATTATTATAACACAACGTTTACTATGATACAATTTTAAAAATGAATATACATAGCTGTAATGTATTATGAATTTCATGTGTGATTTGGAGAAGTTCTCGTTATTATACACTATTCCCAATTGTAATTTATTTTAAAAGTATTTTATTTCACTTAGTTTCAACAATGAACTGTATCTTAAGAAACTAGGCAACTGGGCATTTTATAACTGGTTTACAGTTTAATACTTGAGAGATCAAGAAATTTAGTGGTATAATTCGTAGCTAATTAAAATGTGTATAAATTATTCAGATACTTGAACTTATTTCCATGCCGATTACAAGGATGGCAGATTAGACAGTGAAATATAATCGTTCGGTAAGGGATAATGTGCAATATTAGGTAAGTACACCTTATATTTGCTCTTGAAAATCCGCCAAATGCAAACATATTACAGGATCGTATGTTTAATTGTATCTATAAGGCTTGGCTCTGGAACATAAATTTCACATGCATAGAAGACAAATAGTCTGGTCAGTTTGAATCTCAGGATTAGATAAATGCCTAGAAACTAACTTCGCCACTGGTAATGTAGCGGATGTTGATTTTCCGAGGTTCCCAACTCCATCTCTTATCAATTAAGTATTAGGTTGGTGCGAATAAAATGTTTGCTTTGACGCCTGGTGTGAAACTCATCACAATAACATAACACAGGAATGGACTACGGTTACGCGTCTAACGTCACGAACTCTGTAAACGTCCAATAAACAGGTTGGAGTTGACTGCCGGACAGTCAAGAGGCAGTGCGTTGTTGAATATGGGTGGTATGAAAGTCACCAATGGAGAACACGTAATTGCGTTTTTTTTTTTTTTTTTTTAATTCAAAGTGGAACATTCTGCACAGCAAGAAAACAAGAGAAAATAATGCACGCAAGCAATGAATACACCATTGGCGTTGGTTTGCCCAATTTCGTTCCAGTGACACAGCATTCCAAAATCTGCCCCGTGGGCCTGACCAACATCATGTTCGGATAAGCTTCTCATGAACACTGAACACTGTGGAAGCGGACCCTCGGGAAAATATTTGCGCCATTGCAGACGAGTTAGGCGTGCATACACCACTGTCGTTCAGTGGTTCTGTGCAATCAATAAGGTTAAAAAATAAATAAATAAATAAAACACCTTATGTGTGCCACATAAATTGAAACTGGCTAACAAGAAAGTGTGCAGTTCTCTGAGTGTAAGGAGTAACCGGGACAGTTTCCTGCATCGAATTGTCACTTTTGATGAAAAATGAATCTAGTACAATCGTAAACAATCAGGACAGTGATTGGATTTTAGTCAAAGTCCAGAAAGGTTTCCAAAATCCCTAGATATTGCTGGCATGATGATCTATGGTGGGGTTGATACATCATGCCTTTCTCCGCCGAGACGGCGCATCCGGGGAGTACATTTCATTCACACCAACTTAATCTGGTGATCTATTGTTCACTGATGTGTGCTAAGCCTTTCCAATGCTAATTGTGAATTAAATCTTGGTCTCTCCCTTCGATTTTGAAAAATAAGCGCCCTTAGGAAAAGGTTAGCCGCTTGTTTAGTCAAGCAGTTTGAATCAATAAACGAACGAGTAGGAAATGTGTCAGTCGTGAGTTCGAATTATGTTTTATCATTCTATGATCATAATTATTTTCTCAATCAATACAGTATAACCGTAGAAAGAAGTAACACTTTACCAATAAAGTACATTTTTGAAATCGTAAAGACACCAAAAACGAAAACAAAGTAGATCTTCATTGCCGCATGGCTAGGATGAAGCAAGAAACAATGACTTACCATCTGAAGTGCCATTTGTAGGGAAAAGAGAGTGATAACTGAAGTGACAAACTGTAGTTAAGAGCCTACTATCGTTTTTCGACGTCATATTGGTTCTCCATGCCTGAGGATAGGGACTGAAACAAAATAAAGATATTACTATACGTTGTTCGCAATAAAAATATTGATTCTTTTAGAATTATAAATATAGTTTATGTGTTTATATCCTGGATTGCAAAGACAGGATTCAGAATTAGATTTCGGCGTCTATGGCCATGTTAGCCCGTCACGTATTAGGGATGACATCCTTCGGCGATCACACTGCCCGGGGAACTGGGAAGGAAGGAAGAGGCCTAGGATCATTATGTGAGGTACCATCTAGTCATTCGCATGGTGTGAATCAGGAAAATCTTACTCAGGATGGCTTGCCTGAAAAAGCTTTTACACTTTTTCGACCAAGTGTTCCCACTGAGACCGCTCGCACAAAAGCCGGGAGCATTAGCGACCATGCCACGCGGGGCCATGGATTGCAAAAACAATTAAAATTTAAAATAGTATTTAATGTCGAGAGTGGAAGAGAAATGAAGGTATTCGAAGCAGCTCGTTCGCAGTTGTTTGCTGTATTACTTTACAATAGGCCTATCAGTAGTCGTATAAAGTCACCGAATATGTCAAGTATTTGCGGAGGATGCTGCGAATGAACGCACCGCCGCATTGTTTCCAGAGGTTCAGGTCCGGAGATCTGAGACTTTGTGATGAATCCAGTGGGCGTCCACAGCTGTTGGACCATACAGGACAGCAGTCGAACGTGTGGTGAACTTGCCAAATGCTTCCAGGCTTTCAAGAAATCACTCCAACCTTTTTGCACCGCATATGAAAGGTGTACAAGTTGAGCAAGTGGATACTCTACATTTTGTCGGCAGCCAACAATGAACAGCGAGTGACAGCCTGCTTGTCGTTGCTGTCTCGACACCACAACACACCCATATTTGGTCGAGTGCTCACAAGTGATAAAAGTGAGTCCAATATGACACTTCCAATCATAACAAACATTGGTTGTCACCACGTGACCCTGTATCACATCTCAAGACCATCTTTCCAAACACGCAAAATTATTATCCGTATCTCGTAGAGTAGTTGCCAAGTGGTGCATTACGACCTCCTACCACCAAGCCACATCGTCACTGCTGACCTGTAATCGCAGCAGTTCAACATTGATTACAGCAGAAGCCAGCGTTGGTTAATATGAAGGGTAAATACAATGCGAAATCACCATGAATACCACTCGGCGATGTGGTTGGGAGACACAATGCCATCCACCATACCCACCGGATCTAGCACCATCAGATTACTATCTATTTCATTCCCGGGACAATCTCTTCTGTGGGAAATCTTTCGACAATGAAGTATACATGTGGCACGCTCACTGACTTCTTTGCATCCAAGGCTCTCACGTTTTATCGCCAGAGCATTGCGCATCTGCAAAAACGTTGTCAAAGCGTGCTGGATGCTGATGGAAATTACTTCGAGACCTAACGCTTGAGTACTGTGCGCTGTATTTGACGATTACGAACGGCAAGAGTGTATAATTATAAGAATTCCAACCCTTTTTGCACGTCTACTAGTTTCAACTGTCAGCTGTCAACGTCACATCACACCCACCACGATTCATATACCCTATGATTTGACACGCTAACACAATCTCGTGCGCAAAAGCCTCACTACTTTTTAAATTACCTCAAATATACTTTATAAACTAAGTAAAACAGAAAATCCTTCTAAACTTAAAGTTTATATATATAAACTTCTTTATAGTCTTATAAATTTGCTTGAACCATTCTTCTGTTTTTTTTTTTTTTTTTCAACAAGTCTCTCTAGCACCTGACAGCAATATTGAGACTTTGACCCACTATGATGCTTCTTTCTAAATTATGGCCGACATACATAACTTGCCACACGGGAAGAATGTGTCATGAAAACCTATCGAATATCTACTGCATAAACTTGCTTTTCGTCCTATCACAAGCAAATAATATAATTACAATATTTCTATCTACAATTTGTAAATATATGTAATAACAGAAACTGTGTTAAAACAAAACCCACGTTGTTAAAAACAGGGTTATGTCACGTATTCCTGTGTTAATTTTCAATAAAATACCTATTTGAATAGAGTATATTGTGATTTACAGTATATAACAAAGACTGACCGTGAGTTCGTTACCCAAATACATACAAAACCTACGCTCAGGCACTCGGTATATGTCAGTTGCACACTGTCGGCAACTGAAATCTACATACATAAAACAGTTTTTCAAAAGAGCAATAATTAACGTCCAAACTAGAGAGAGACAGAGAGAAAAGTGAAAACTGAAAGCATTATACATTTAGAAGAAGAAGTCGCATTGTACACTCATGTCCAAAATTATTGTCGCATATCTATAACTGTCTTCTTGTAAGAATATAATTTGATAATGATTTTGCAGGGTATTTTTAATACTGATATTATATGTATAATCGGGAAATGCATATTTGTGGTAAATTTCATAGGGAAAGAATTATAAATAAGAAAATTATATTGAGTAAAATAAAATGTTGCTAAATGGAGAAGAAAATTTTATTTTCGTTTTATTTTTCTTATTTACTGCTCTTTTGACATGAAATTTTCCACAGACATGTCTTTGCCAATTATACACATACTAACATTATAAGAAATACCGGGCGAATTCGTTATCAAATTATATTCCTACAACATATTTATAGCCGTGCGACAATAATTTTGGACATCAGTGTACATTTCGGATAATATTAACAACTACTGCTGCTGCTCTCAAAATTTACCAAAGCAAGTAGCAGATATCAGTAGAGAAAGAAGAAAACAAAACGTATATTCAAATTGTTCCAATCGTCACTAACAAGTTCAAAAAGACTGTTCACACAATACGAAATTACACCTACCTTACATCCTCCCATAAATCGTCTTCCTCGCTGATCTAGTGGCTAGCGTGTGTACCTTTGGTGCATGTTGTCCCGGGTTCCATTCCAGGTGGAAGAGCACAAAAGAAATTAATCTCATAATCTCTCACTTTCATTAATCATCTGTTTCCGTTAGAGTAAAGAGCGTAGTCGTGGGGCGTTAAACTAAAAAAAATCATTTCATTCTCCCCCCCCCCCCATAAATCAAGACAAAGTATTGGCGAGCCTTACACACTCAAGTATTAGACCGATAGTTTTTCTTTTTTCGGTTTTATCATGGTAAATCGTTAAATTAAAATCAAGTAACCTTGATCTCAAAATAATGTATTTATTAAATGATTTTAACCCTCTCTGGGGTATTCATCAGTAACTCTTCTCCCGTTGCAATATTTATTCTGGATAATTAATCCATTTGGGGGTCGGGGGGGGGGGGATTTTTGAACTACCAAAATTAAGACGCTGAAGAAAATTATCAAGAATAAATATTACAACGGAAGAAGAGTTAATGATTATGATTCCAGACCGGGTTGAAATCATTTAATAAATACAATATTATATTGGGATACATGGTTAGTACTTAATTTCAATTTATAATATGTATCCTATAGCGTCCATTGGCAAATAGCAATCTTTGGCACACAATTACCTCCTTTATATTGTGAATGGTAAAAAATAAGAAAGTAATACGCACTGAAAAATCTACCACATACACACACAACTACAAGCAACAGAAACAAAGACACACACATACACCACGAAAGAAGACGCTAGACTCGTACCACAACCTTATAATCAATAGTCCAGCACTTTCTTCATTGCACTATAATACCGATTTGTATCAGGGTACTTACTTCATGTAAATTGAATACAAAGTTTCAAACGTTTGTATTACGTAGGTCGAATTACTGATTTTTTTTTTTTAATTTATTCGTATAAGTCTATTGTCTCATATGCTCTCAGTGCTAGTAAAAGATATTAAACCCCCCAAAAAACAATTTTTAACACTGAATCTTTCTTTAAGTATTTCTTGTCGAAATAACAAATAAAATAATTTGTCTTGTTATGATTTGAAGAATAAAAGTTCCGGGTTTGTTAAGTACAACGCAGGACACAAGTTTAAATCAATGTTAAGTCTCACTATTCTGGATGAAGGAATGACTGAAATTACCTACAAATGATATGAGTCAGTCATTATTAAAAAGGGGCATGCTTCGTTATATTTAAATAGCACATATCCCTATTAACAATGACTGATTAGAAGCTCAATTTGGATTCAGATCTGGGAAATCGACAATTGATGCAGTAGAATCACTAACGAAAAAAATATATGACGTTTTTGAAAATAAGGGTTTTGCTCTAGCTACATTCTGCGATTTAAGTAAAGCATTTGATTGTGTAGATCATAAAAGTTGTGATAAGTTAGCGTATTACGGATTCCACAGTAGTAGTTTAAACTTTGTAAAATCCTATTTAAAGGAACGTAAACAGATAGTCAGTGTTAACAACATGCATTCAAACATCTTAGAAGTGAAATATGGGGTACCGCAGGGTTCTGTTCTGGGTCCGGTACTATTTTTAATAATGATAAATGATTTGCCTCTAAATACTAATACCACATCAATTCTATACGCGGATGACACTACGCTACTTAACATAAATACAAGCTTTGAAGAAGTGTATATAGAAGCTCAAGCTGCATTAAGAGAGGCAGCGGCCTGGTTTAAAAGAAATGGTTTTGTGCTAAATCAAGATAAAACAAAAAAAGTAACCCAGAGGAAACTATGATGTATCTGAGGTTAAATTTCTTGGTATACGTATAGACAGCCAACTAACCTGGGAACAACATGTCAAATATGTATGTACAAAGCTCTCCCGAGTGCTCTTTCTGTTAAGAAAATTGAAAGATACAGTTCCTTATGAGTATCTGAGGAATTCATATTTTGCATTTTTTCACAGCATAATTGGATATGGGATTTTGCTTTGGGGTAACAGTAGCCAAGCACATGATGTTCTAGTTTTGCAAAAGAAAGCCATCAGGATTATTGTTGGAACACATGATAAAGAACACTGCAAACCACTATTTATCAGGCTAAAGATAATGACAGTAGTTAATGTATATATTTATCAAGTGCTACTTTACACTAAGCAAAACCTGGCAAATATGACACTCAGAGATGAAGTACATACATATAATACTAGATTGTGTAAGAAAATTGATATACCCTTCACTAGATTATCGAAGATCAAAAATAGTTATTTAGTTATAGGACCAAAGCTATTTAATAAACTAACATCCTCCATACAACAGCTGCCATTTAAGGTTTTTAAGAAAAAGTTATATGACTGGTTAATAACGAATCCATTTTACTCGATTCAAGAGTTTAGTGAATGTCAAGACATTGTGTCCTAGTTTGCATTGTCACTTTATTTCAAAGATTATTAGGTTGTTCATAATAATATTAACCAATAACTGATTGTCTGTATGTAATGATTATTTTATATATATCTGTATCTATAGCTATGTATATTTCATTCGGACGTTGTCTATTGCTTGTAAAGCTCAATGACAATAAAATATTCTATTCTATTCTATTCTATGATTCATATGTTACAAAAAAAAAAAAAAAAAAAATCTGCATTTACATACCTGTGAAACATATCTCCAATAGCTTTTGAATCTACTTTTGTCCTAAACGTGAACATCTCTTTTTGTGCCAAACACTCAAACGTTTCTGTTTCATATTCTCTGAGGAAATATTGAATTGCACTCTTTGTTATTGGCCGTAAATCCGAAACCGACAATGATAGCTGCTCCTTCACGAGAAGCAAAACATCCAGGGTGATATGGAGTCGACCAAGCCATGCCAGTTGTATGGACCACTCAGCTTCAGGAACTGAACCAACAGCCTTTGTTCCTAGCATATCCCTACTCAGTAGATTAGCTCCTGCTACAAATATAAAATAAGAATTAAACAATTAATAATAATAATAATAATAATAATAATAAAAGTGAATATAGTGCTTTACGAGAAAGGGAAGTTGATTAACTTGTAATTATAATCGGAGTTTATACAAATGCATATTTTATTTGCATACCTTACTTTAGAAGGCGAAATTATGGTAATCTAGAAAATTCTGATAGGTAGAAAATTCTAATACATTGACTCAAAATGAAGATCTCAATCGACCAAAGAAAATCAACAATTGTTTTATTTAACTAGAACTGTAGGGAAGAGTGTAGAGCTTTACAAGAGAGAGGTGGGTGGCCGAGTTCTTTTTAACAAGACTGTACCTCCGTTAATCTTGTTGGGATAGCTGCAAATACGAATAGGGTAAAATTTGAAGTTTTATACTACACATGAAAACATATTTTAAAGGTTAGCGAATACTTTGTTGCTTAAGAGTACGTTCTGCAAGTTTTGGTCCCCAATATATAAAATGCAGTGATCAATTCAATTTTTATTTCGTTATACGTAAATCAATGTTTCTCACTTTACATAAGTGACTCTACAACAAGATTGAATTTTCACATAGTAATTAATATGGAGGAAGGCTAACTTCATGCACAGCCAGTTTTGCTAACAATTCAAGAAGAGCTTTCGAACAGGGCCTTTTTTGTACCCTTTTCCTCTCTCACTTTGGAGAAAGATTTGGCGTGTAGTGATAACCCACAATAGCCACGCGGTCAAGTTTTCAATGGCAATGAAAGAAGCTCTCTGTGAGTATTAGTCTATGGTCCAGACAAGATTTAAGTATAATTTGGGGTACCAGATTTCCTTCGAATCACAAATGTATGGATGCCTGAGTAATACGAAAAAGCATAATGGCCCTCTCGGAGCGGCAGCTTTTTAAGATGGCGTCGAATCAAAGATGGCAGTCTAGTCTATTCATAAAACTGGCAATATGTCAGCTCTTAATTATCCAATTTTAGAGCTCTTTTTTAAAAGAAACGAAAGCTTGTTATATTTACAACAAACTTTATTGAAAAAAAATTCATAGTTTCATTTAATCTATAATCTATAATAGATTATAGATATAATCTATTATAGATTATATATAATATATATTATATATAATCTATAAATGAATATAAATGAATATAATCTATAATCATTTAATCTATAATATCCGTAACAAGTACAAATTCTGTGGGGAAAAAAATACTTCAATTAAGAAAGAAAGATAAATTACTTTGCTTTCGTTTAATGCATTTGTGAATATTCTAACTGTAACACAGCCGGAAATACCTAGATTTGAACATTCAAAGGTGCGCACACAAGCACAAGCTATTCACTGTAAACAATTCATACTAAGGCATAATATATTAACAAAACTTGCATAGTAACTGTCAGATAACGATAACAACCTATAACTGATATGTGTCTCAAAACAGTTTTGAAACATTATATAACGGGTTCGGTCAAACACTCGGTCAATGGAAACACTCGGTCAAAAAGTATAAAAGTTTTTTTCAGGCCAGTCATTCTAAGTGAATTTTTTTTCATTCACACCAGTCAAACGCGGGGATAATACCTTACATAATGGTCCCTCCCTTCCCCATTCTTTTCTTCCTTCATAATTCACCGGCAAGTATGATCGCCAAGGGGCATCATCCCTCATACGTGATGGGCTAACATGGTCACAGATACCAAAAGCCCAGAAATCTAAATCCTAATCCTAAACGTTATATAAAAACAAAAGTTCATAAACTATTTTTTTTTTTCAAATGCTATGTAAATCATTTAAGGCATGAGAATGGGGTACTTCCGTCTTTCTGAATGTTTTACGTAGATTCGGAGTTACTATCGGGCTTGCTTAGAATTCATAGGGAGGTAATTGGTTAATTTACCTTTCTTGTTTACAACAAATGATCCCATAGTGTTTTGCTTTACATAAAATAAACTATGCTCGATACTTGTCAGTTCATTTTGCTGAACATTCTTAATTGGAAAATACAAATCCTTCCCTTTTCAGTTTTTTCATGTCTGGTGAATTTTCTATTCAGTTTAAGTCAAAGAATCAATTTACGAGAATTTTGGTACAGGCTTTAGAGGAAGCAGTAAATAATGACACGCAGATAGTAAGCTGAACAAAAGGATTCAGTTTAAATCTCGGGACAATCAGTACTATTTAGAACAAATCTCGACTTTAGTTGAGCTTTTGCAGAAGAGTGGACCAATCCTTTCGACAAAAATTCCTTGAATATTGTGCACATTTCGGTAGGCTTAGAAGCGCCGACGGAGGTTCAAAATTGACAAGACAGAAAACGGGAAAAGCTTACGAGGACTTCAAACATTATCGTTTAAAAAAGAACGAAGGTTTCTTTGGTTCTACTTTAAAATTCAGGTGAAAACTTTAAAAAATAATAAAGAAATTAAGCATAGAACAACCAACAAAGACATAATTTTAAAAGCGGATATAAATATGTTTGGAATATGATTTTGATAGCTGAAAACAGTAACCTAAACATGGAGGAATTTTCGGTCCTTCTTTGAGTCCCCTGCCACAAAGTCTAGCGAATCCTGACGGAACTTTAAAGACGATTAATAAAGCCACACTAACAACAAACTTTTGTGATATTTAGTTTCACCTACAGATTATCCGTAAGGTAAATCTACAACAGTTATTGATGTAATGGAGCTCATTCATAAATTACATGGGGAAATCTATACTTTGGATGAAATATCTCATTTAACCTACTAGAAGTTCTAAAAGTAAATCACTTCAGTGACCGAATAGTTGTAGTTTTTGACAGTTATAAAAAGAAATCAATGAAGTCTACTGAAAGAACTCTGAGAAGTACTGATGAAGGGATATAATTTTATGTTTTAAAGAGATTGAGATTGGATGAGTTTGGGAACCATTGCGGCAATTGGAATTTAACGTTGTGCTCCACGAACCACTGCAGGATTACGCTGTTCTTGTGACAAGAAGCGTAGTCCTGCTGAAAGATGCCATTTCCAGTTGGAAATATGGCAGACATGACTGGGCATACGTGATCAAGAACGACCTACTGATTGCTATGAACGTCATGGCGCCCTCCACACGCATTGCTAGGCCCACGGATAACCATATAAATGTACCTCAAATCATAATGCAGCTATTACCGGCTTGTCGTTATCCTACTGCACACGTCTCTAGCGGCTGTTATCCTGGAAGAAGACGGATTCTGACCCAGCCATTCATGTGATGAAGGCAGTATTTTGATTCATCGGACTATGCAATGTTGTACCATTGCTTTGCGGTCCAATGACGATGGGCATGTGCTCATTCCATAGTTATCGATGATGCCATACGGTTAACACTGATACACGTGTGGAACGGAGGCTCAAATCTAACAGTATACGGTGAAGAACTGTGTGCTTAGACATATTCATACTTTGTCCACCGTTAAAAATCTGTCGTTAATTATGCCACATTTTGCCTTCTATACCGTTTTACCCAATAATATAGTCAACAACATCCGACACCTTTCATGAGGTGTGGCCGCCCCCATGTCTTGTAGTTTGGCGCTGGATTCAACCGCTCTTTTTCTACTTTTGGAAGATACTAGCTATGGCAGCTCGTAAACGCCAACAAATTGCGCTGTCTACGAGATGCTCGTTCCCAGCCATCTGGCCATCACAACCTGGTCCTTATCAAACTGATATATCGCCGGTTTTTCCCATTCTACGCACAAACTTCACACTCATTGATCGAGTGGGATCCCTGTCACCGTCTGGCGAGCTGTTCTGCTGTATCCTGTGCCTCTTACGTCAGCCCACCCAACGAGATCATTCAAAAAGTCTACATTTTCCCCCCTTTGGAAGAGACTGTAATATAAACCGTGAATTTTTCAGTCCACTGCAGACATTTGTTTGCTTTTTATATTTTAGAAATACGCGCATTAATCAAGTGAAGCACGCTTCAATTATTTCGAAGCAAACAAGATATAGTTGACTCTGTTCAACTTCCTTCCTAGGAAAGTTGCCTCTATCTACATGCTGTTAGAGCAAATTACAATCTGCAATTTGTAAAGGATACCTCAGAACTTTCCTGAAATTCCTGAACCTGAAACTCATGGTTGGAGAATTGGCGAGAGAGGACATTTATCTGTTCCATAGATGAGCGGATTGCCAACTCCAGAATCTGTCTTGTACTTTTCAAGTTGCTCTTGTTCTAGTTCCTGTAAGTTGCCTAGTTATTGTTGCTTTCCTAATAATTTGGAATGTACACTTGCTTGTTAGCTGAAGCTCGGCTGTCACAATCTACCTCTAATGAATCCTGAGGAGCATATGGTTAACGAAGGGATTGGATTTCCAGACAGTGAAGAGAACTAAAACTTGAAAATCAGTGCTTCAAGTTAACTTTACATTTTAAGAGAGTAAAATAATATGAAAAATAACTTAATGTCATGTTATGTGCTTTATGTAGAATAGAGAAATGTTAGTAAACATTCGATTTTGATTGAGTTTTGTGGATTTCGCCGCGTGTCTGTGAATGTTCAAATTCAGATATTTTCGGCTATGTCACAATCAGAAAGATGTTTAATGAGACAGTTTTAAGTCATGTTAAGATAGATATATAAGTAACTTAATTTTCTTTAGTTTAACACATTTAATGAAACTTAAAAAACAAGAAATTCATTTTTTGTTATTTTCTTCATAGACTTTAGTTACGGCAAAAACAATAAAGATAACATTTGTTACAACTATAGCAAGCTTTCATTTTTTTTTTTCAAGGCGCTAAACTTGGATAATTAAGAGTTCACTTATTGCCTGTTTTATGAATAGACTAGGACGCCATCTTGAAAAACTATCGTTCCGAGACGACCATCATGGTTTTTCGTATTACTCAGGCATCAGTACAATTGTGGTTCGAAGGAAATTTGATACCCGAAAATTATATTTGCCCCACCTATACTGGTACTTAGGTTAGAATGCCAAGGAGTGATTGTAGAAAGAAATGATTCGGATATATCCCCTCCCTCTCTCTATGTCCATTTCCTCTTGTCATCTCGACCTAATGTTTTGCAACTTCTTGTTTCTCCAGCTTTTTTTTTTTCCTTTTCTTTATTGAGTCCCTTCTATCAGACTATGTAGTAGAATATGTTGTTTGAATTAGTTTTTTCTATGAGTTTATTGTTTTCCAGAAAGAATCAGGGTATGATAGTAAAACCACAATGCCAGATATATCATCTCCACAAGAAACTCTGAAAATCGTAAATGTTGTCTAAGTCGAAATACAACTTGTTGGTCTTTGCTATAAGACCCCAAATACCACTGATTCCTTTCTTCTACAGATTGTTCTGTTTTGCTTTTTATTACATTACATCGTGTTTTATTGTAGGTTTTCCTGAAAATAACACGTACATTTCTTATTCTTTCAATTTCTTACTGCATTGTCTTACGTTTCCGACTGACAATCATGACTTTTACTACATCATGTTATCTTGTTGATATCAGATGTACACTCATGTCCAAAATTATTGTCGCATGTCTATAAATATGTTGTTGTAGGAATATAATTTGATAACGAATTCGCCCGGTATTTCTTATAATGTTAGTATGTGTATAATCGGCAAAGACATGTATATGGCAAATTTCATGTCAAAAGAGCAGTAAATAAAAACAATAAAACGAAAATAAAACTTTCTTGTCCATTTAGCAACATTTTGTTTTACTCATTCTAATTTTCGTATTTATACTTCTTTTCCTATGAAATTTACCACAACTATACATTTCCCGATTATACACATAGTATCAGTATTAAAAGTACCCTGCAAAATCATTATCAAATTATATTCTTACAAGAAGACAGCTATAGATATGCGACAATCATTTTGGACATGAGTATACATTTCTTGTGGTTTACTTGAGTATGTAATTGAGAGTGTATTGATTTCTGCTGTTATGATTTCACTGTGCTCGAATGGATATACGAAGTGTTGAAAGAAAAATCCTGCTTACCACTATTATATAACTACGTGATCCTGCACTCCACCACGGGGACCGTATGGTTGTTCAGAGCGTTTTAATCAGACGTGGAAAGACTGTATTGAGATATCAGTAGTCGTTTTCTCGTATGACCAAACAAACTCATTGTAATGTGATTTAAATGCCAGGATGGAAATGAGAGTGTTTCGAGAGACTAGGTTCAATGGAATTGAAATCGGGAGAGTTTGGAGTCCACGGAAGATGCTGGAAATCCGCACCGTGTTTCTTGAACACTCATATACGGAACATGTGCCATGCCCAGGTTTGTTATCGTCTTAGATGATACCATCATCATGGATGAAGGCAATATAGTGAAATGTATCCAGTGTGTCACGAGATCGAGATATATAGATCAATCACGCGTTCATATACAGTCACTAGAGGATAAATGCTTGCCAATGTAAACATTTCCAAAGCATACCCATCGTCATTGGCCTGCACTCTTGGCACTATGCACGAGGGATTTAGCGCCTCGTAGTCTTATATCGTGCAATTCGCATGTTCATTGTACCAGACTAATCGTTAGCATTGCTAAACTCGGATAAGGAGTGGATGACGCCAGGGTCTGCTGGAATTACTGATACGTGCGAGTGTACGGAATACTATCATAAGGAATATATTCCGAGTTGGTTACGATTGCACTGGTTACTTAGCTGCTCCACTGAGCTGCGCCTGAGTCCGTATCAATCACTGAATGCAACGCTAAACACGAAAATCAAATTTGCGTTATCCTGTGAAGTTTTGCCGATGGTTCGTCATTTGCTACTGTTGACACCCATCTTGACATTGTGGCTGTCCTCTATTTCTTCACTAGTGCATCTGCTTGCGCTATCGAAGCACAAGCCCTTTGGGATCCTAGAATCTGATTTTCTTCAAACATTAATACATCTTGATGTTTACTCATCATACCCGAACCCTCACTTCCGATTGATTTCCTATATATGAGAAAATAGTGACTACATAATTACACACACTAAAGAAATTACATTATAAGTACTTTCGCTAGTGATTATCAGATAAGAGAGAAGAATGAATGAATAATTATAATTTAATGGGGACGTTAGCAATAAGGTTATTTGTCTCCTTCATGATAATACGGGAAGAAGTAGGAAGAAATGACTAAAGAACAGAAAAGCAGTTGCGAGCCGTCCAGATGGGCGCCACATGTATAACTTTTTTTTTTGTTACTCGACAACGAAATTATTCTAGGTACTGTTTCTGTAACAGAATGTCATACACTATTGAGCTGAAACTTGATAGTAGATGTAATTGAAGATACCGCATATATTGAAAGGTTCAGAGGATAAAGAGTTTAGAGTATAAATAAATCAGTCCTTCTTGTCTAGAACTCCACAATTTTGCTGACAATGCTGTTTTATGACTATTTATGGTAGTTTGTACTATAACGCTATAAAAGCGCCAATTCAATTATTTGAACCGATTTCAAAATATGTATGTGTGTTAAATTATACATATCTTCAGTAAGTATCTATGTTGAATATTACCTTAGTTTCTAGCATATATGATTAATGATCTGTATTTTCGTCTCTAGTTTCTGTACTTTATTTCATGGGAGCAGCGGTGGCTCAGTGTAGAGCACTCAGCTCTGCTGCGTGAGGTCCCTGGTTTAATTTAAGCTCGTGTCATATGAACTTCATGGTGAATAAACACCGTGTGTGAGGGGAGCTTTCTCGAAGTTCTCCCACTTCTATCATTTACTTCATTCCACCATTTCACTCATTACCACCATCACCGTCTCAGGTAGCCTCAGTGCATAATCGCGGGACGTTAAACTAGAGATTTCATTTCATGTTAGTATTATCACAAAAAAGGAAAAAAATATATATATATACCTTTCGTTAAATATTTGAGAATAGTGTCATTTGTGTTAAATAAACGGAAATATCTTTTTAAACAAATAGAAACAACGTAATACCCAGAAATGTATGCAGATAGTCGTTTCTCATTTTTTCCAAGCCAATCTCGATCACAAGCGACAGAACTTCACTATTGCTGAACTTTGGGACTGATACTGTTTGCCTCATTAGCTCTTGAATCAATACCGCTAGCCGGGTATTATTTTTGGGGTGAATCTGCAAGTAAATAAAAATAAATAAATAAAAAAGAAAAAAAATACGAAGATTAACCAAACTAAAGTGGAATCATCCTTTCATTCACATCATATTTACAGCTAATTGATTATTTGCACTACCGCATGTACAAAGTTTTTAACACAAAGCATATACATACTTAGCCATGGTGGAGAGAAATTCAATTGGCTAACAAATACGAACAACAAAAATTGAACAATACACATTAACAATTTGTTAATTTCAGCTGGCTGTCCTTTTGAGTTTTCAATATTAAATATTATTATTATTACTGAATTTGAATCTATAATAATAATAATAATAATAATAATAATAATAATAATAATAATAATAATAATAATAATAATAATAATAATAATAATAATAATAATAATAATGATAATAATAATAATAATAATAATAATAATAATAATAATAAATCATCTTTTAAAACCAATATCTGTTGTTGAGTAATGCCCGAACAAATGGTTATCTACTTACTTTTAAAAATGTGATGCAAATATCTCTTAGATAAGACGACAGGACTTATAGAGTGGTATGGTGTAGGCCGTAGTGTGTTCCGGATGTTCCTGTTGATCTCATGTACTGGTCATTTTGATTAACGCTTTCTTAATTTAATAAAGTAACAGAACAGTGTGTTTGACATGTGTTCTGAATGTTTTTGTTTCTTCTTTCTTTCTTAATATGTAGTTGCGTTTTCTGCGAAACACGTAATCCTTTGCATTGGAAATGGATTTAACACAGAATCAAACATAAAGAAATACATAAAGTCTTAAATATGTAACAACACAATCTTTCCCCAATATAATCCTTCCTATAGATCATGGTTTCTCAACTTGAAGTACGCGGTCACTGCTAGATACTACTCAGCGTAGAAATTTTCCTGACATTTTCTTTCATCCGGTAAAAGGAAAACGCGTTTTTTTTTTTTTTTAAATCAATCCTCATCCTCTTCTACATTCGTTGTCCGATTTCTACCAAAACCTAATCAGCTCGAAAGTGTGTTGAGTAATTTGTGGCTACCAAATTTGAAGACGATCGGATGAACCATTTTTGAAGTATCGAGGACAAAATGATCGCGGACCTGATTTAAGACTGAAGTTAAGTCAAATAAAAACCGACTTAAGAAATTAAGAAGCTGAGTGTAGCTAAACAATCACAACTTGCACAACTGAAAGTATTTAAGAAATGAAGTATCATATGTACGTATATATTCACGTTATTTACATTATTAAACATTGGTATATTTTAATAAACAATCCACTGAGTAGATTCAAATAATAGTTATTTTTTTAATATACGTATATCTGCATTTTTAAGGGAAAAAATCACTTAGTTATAAAATAAGTCAATATGTGTGTGTAATTTTGCCCCTGAAAAAAAAAAAAATCCGGAATAACTGACTACTTGTACGCTATTAGATTATGCATATTAAATATGGATACATCAGTGGATAAGGTTGATAAAATCTTCGTCATAATTTTCTAGATAGAAAGAAACTAATCCAAACAGCACATTTTAAGTGGTGTTTTCACGTTTGAAAATGAAAATAACAACATGGGACTCATTTCGTCAAATAATCAGAATGTCATACAATGCAGCTCTGTTTTAGGCAAGAAACTGGAAAAATACAAGCCTAGTACCATGCATAGGCATTGCTGTGGAAAAGACATGGGCTGCACTCTTCGTACTTTTCGATTTTATACAATAGAGTTTTTGTTGTAAACGTTTTCCATCATTTACATGCAGCGCCACTGGGTATATGTTAAAGAATATTTTTAAACTAAATGGCCACGAAATGCAGAGTAAACAGGCACTTCTATATTATTGCTACCTTATAAAACTTTAGTGCCATTCTTAAGGAACTACAATGATCTTAAGAAATACAATTTATGTCCCCTATTTCCATTTGTTGCCTTAAGTGCTCCCAAACAATCAGATAAAGTTAAGAATCTGACTTCTTGGGTGAAGCAGCGAGTTCGCCTCTGGTGCAATATTGGCCATGATGTTTTAACCTGGCCTTCAACGAAGATAAACACATTTCGATTAAACCCCAAATTTTCTAATATGAAGGTTGTAGAGAATAAACTTGCCGATGGGGACATACGTGGAGCAGTACGTCTTTTAATTTCTGATGATATGGTTGCGGCTCCGGATACCTCTGTATTGGAGACCCTGTTGGAGAAACATCCTGCCCACTCTGACAATTTCATTGCGCCGGATCTTCCTGATGATCAACACACTTTTCAAAGAGTTTCGACTATGGAGGTTCAAAAAGCAATTAACTCCTTTCTGTCAGGCAGCGCGGGAGGTCTAGATGGGCTTCGTCCTTCAATTCTTAAAGACCTTCTTTCTTGTCAAATACTGGAATCGAAGAATAAACTCCTAAAATCCTTTTGTGACCTACTTAATTTAATCGTTTCTGGAAAAGTACCAATGGAAGTTCGCTCGCTGTTTTTCGGTGCCAAACTTACAGCTCTGGAAGAAAGAAAGAAGAAGAAGAAGAAAAAGATGCTGGTATTCGGCCCATAGCAGTTGGGAATGTTTGGCGCAGAATATCGTCAAAAATAATTTGCTTTAGAATACGTGAGCCAATTAAGAACTTTTTATCCCCCCATCAGCTTGGTGTTTATGTTCCTAATGGGGCCGAGGCAGCTGTTCACGCAACCCGAATTTATTTCTCTTCTACTCACAGTGCTACGAAGGCGGTTGTAAAGTTGGATTTTCGTAACGCATTTAATGAGCTTCGCCGGGATACTATGCTTGCCGCAGTGATGAATGATTTTCCTTCAATTTATCCGTATGTTTATCAATGTTATGCTCAATCAAGTGACCTGTTTTTCAACGGAAACACTATTTCTTCTCAGAGAGGTGTACAACAAGGTGATCCTCTGGGCCCAGCACTTTTCGCTATAACTATACACTCTTTAGTTAAATCATCGAATACCGAATTAAACATTTGGTACTTAGACGATGGAACAATTAGTGGTGAGCCCGAGGTGGTTCTTTCATTCTTAATAGAAATAAATAAGAAGGCATCACTTCTTGGCTTGCATCTTAACTTTTCTAAATGAGAGGTGGGTTGTCTTGGAACAGATGAAACGACATTCAATGAAATCTTTAGAAGATTTAATGAGGCTGCACCAGGCATACGTCCTCTAACAATTCAGAATGCTTGTTTTCTAGGCGCTGCTCTCACGTCGGAAGCACTCACGAACGTGCTATTGAATAAAATATCTAATTTAGAATTATTCTTGTCTCGACTTTCCTCAATTTCAGCCCATTCAGCCTTTTTTGTTTTACGGGCATCTTTATCAATCCCTCGTTTAACCTATTTTTTTTAGGATGCTTTCCATCTTGGCATGAGAGTTCTTTGCTGGAAAAATATGATACTGTCCTGAAAGCTGGCCTCTAATCAATTCTGAACTGCTCCTTAAATGACGACTCTTGGATGCAAGCATGTTCACCTGTTGGCTTGGGCGGTCTTGATATTCGACGAGTTGTGGATATGGCGATTCCTACATTCTTAGCGTCATACTATGGATCTCTGCGTTTAATCGAAGCTCTCCTTCCACAGGGTTATTGTTTGGACCCAGATGGTTCAGTTCAGGAAGGCTCTAATAAGTGGGCAAGCTTAGCAGATACAAACCTCCCAGAAATTAGCAAAAAGTGTTATCAGTCATCTTGGTATACACCAATTGTATCTCAATTACATAATCATCTGTTACAATCTGTTGTGATTCCGGAAGATAAAGCCAGGCTCCTTGCTGCCTCATCTCCCGAAGCGGGTGCATGGTTGATGGCGATACCTTCTCCGCCTTTAGGCCTTCATTTGTCAAATGAAAGCTTTCGAATTGCTGTTGCCTTACGTTTAGGTTTAGCTGTTTGTGAGCCTCATCGCTGTCCAGCTTGTGGAGATGAGGTTAACCAACGTGGCCTGCACGGCCTTTCATGTATGAAGAGCGCTGGTAGATTCGCCCGACACTCCTCCGTTAATGACACTACGAGCCCTTAACACAGCTGGAATTCCTTCAATACGGGAACCTTCTGGTTGCTGTTGTTCCGATGGAAAGCGACCGGATGGGATAACACTGGTTCCATGGATGAGAGGTAAATGTTTATTATGGGACTTCATATGCGCTGATACATACGCTCATTCAAGTCTCCCTCTGTCAGTAATGAACGCTGGAGTGTTGCTAATCGCAGAGAAGCTGAAAAGCAAAGAAAATACAACCCCCTTCTCGAGAGTTTTGTTTTCACTCCAATCGCTATTGAAACTAGTGATGCTTGGGGTGTAAGAAGTCTTGAATTCATTAGGGAGGTAGGAAGACGCATTTCTTGTGTTTCCGGCGAAGTTCGCTCCACATCTTATTTAATACAGCGCATATCTGTTTCTATCCAACGTGGTAACGTCTCGTCGGTCCTTGGTACTTTACATCCTGGAAAGGAACTGGATGAGGTGTTTTTACTCTAAGAAGAATTGTTTTATATATATTAATCCCTGGACAATAGTTTTTCTTTACCTTATAATTATATATTTAAATCGTAATTTATATGAATGCAGCGTAATTATGTCATTTCGGTTAATAAGTTTTAGTTATCATATCAAAATAAAATATTTCTCATTTATTCAATGAACGAGTTCACTGTAATTTGCTCTGATGGCATAAAAGAGATAAATTTAATTATCATTCAAAGTACATTAAACAATTCTTGTAATATAAATTTCTTTAAGATTTCCTGACAATTTAAACAATTATATCACCATTTACCGTTATTTCAAATAGTTTCTATGGCGACATAATTTACAATTTAATCAAATCATGTGCAAAATGAAAGAAAACGATTTAGGTTTATCGTGACAGTGAGTGTGATAACTAGCCATTACGCTAGCCAGTGGTTTATCAAATAATTTAATGAAGTTACTACAACTGACACCTGAAAAATGGTAAGTACTAATATTTCTGTATTATAAATGAGAAACAGAAATCATAATCTATGATTGTGTTCACTATTAATGAAGACTGTTTGATACTACTGTATTTTCTATAGTTCATGTATACAAATGAATTATAATTTTAAGACGTAAAATTTTTCTTGCTTCTACAATTTACTCGAACTAGTTCTTCTGTGATGTGTAACTAGGTCTTAGGGTAGTGACGTCCCATTACTTGCAGATTACGTCAAAGTAAAGAATTACGTAGTTATTAAAAGACAAAACAGAAAGAAAAAGCTTCAAGGTTCTCCCAATAGGAATCGAGCCCGGAACCCATGCGCCAAAGGAACACGCGCTAGCCACTAGATTAACAAGGTAGGCATGAAAAATAAAGTTCTAGAACTTAAAACCGTGTCTAACATTTTCAGCTGAAATCATTTTTCCGTGTACAACGTGGTGAATTTCGCTGCGAAATACCACGAAAACTATTTGTCGTATGCAACTAAAAATTTATTCAGATGCTAACCTACCTCAATACTACATGTTTACATTTTTATTTTTAAACTAGCTTTCATAGATCAGTATTATTACTTTTAATAAGAAATACGACAGCACTGGAGACAACATACATACACACACAGATGCAGGAATTGGCAAACATGTGGCTCTCCCTTTATCGTCGTCCAGCTGTGCACTCGGTCATTGGGAGAACCTTGAAGCTTTTTCTTTCTGTTTTGTCTTTTAATAACTACGTAATTCTTTACTTTGGGGAAGGCAAGACTGACTGTTATCTGAAATCAGACAATGTTATCTCCTTACAAATATTTGTATTCATAACAGTCTTATCATACGGTGCTTTCTCTATTTAAGTCATGTTTGTACCATGTAGGGAATCCTATGCACACACATTCGACATTGATGAAATATGAATTTTTGGAAAGCGTATGTACAATCAGGAACAATATTAGGTAATAGTATACATGAGAACCCCCTGATCTGCGTTTGTTCTGTGTTCTATTACCACTTCTACATGAAATACCATAAATTTTCTACGTAGTGCAATAGTAAGAAGTATCCATGTGCACAAGACATGCGATATGCGTTAAATTCCCCCCTCCTCCCTACACACACACACAGAGTCATAGATAAAGTACAAGGGCAGTACACATGCAGATATAAAGTACAGGTACGTTCTTTTTTATTTTCGTATCAGTCGATAAGTAAATAAAAGTCGCTTTGTTACCTTCTTTGTAAGTTCGTACATACTCAATGAATAATCCCTGAAAGTATGAGCGTCCTGCTCCTTCGGGAACTGATGCAGCTTCATGTATACTATATCCCAATATTAAGTATAAGTTGAAGCTATCATTTCTTATATCTCCAACCTATATTTAATATTGTTTCTGACTGAACAATTTCCTTTACGTTGGTATGGACTGCCACTCCACGGTTTCTCGAATTCGAAATAGCGCATGTTGAAGTTTAGCTTTCTCATGATTTTGGACAACCCTAGTTTTGAAACTACGCATTTTCCCCACAGGTCCATATATATACAGGATGTTTCAAAACAACACCGACAACGTTTGAGAGATGATTCCTGACAACAAGATAAGACAACAAGTATCTAACAGCCTTTTGGAGTTATAGACTGCGGAAACATGAAAAATGAACTTTTAAAGGTTCATAGCTTCAATATTATGGGATCTACCGTAGTCGGGTCAAGAATCCAAATATCTAAGTTTCAGAATCCTGCAGTACTTCCGCAACAATTTTTATTGAGATAGTCGGTGAGTACTTCAGATTATGTGCCCGTAGCCAAACTCCTTGTATAAAAATTATTGCGTGAGTACCTTAGGATTCTGAAACATGTATTTTTGGATAGCGCACATATTAGTTCCTAAGTGAAGTCTTGACCCGATTACAGTAGGTCCCATAGTTTTGGAGCCATGGATCTTTAAAGTTCATTTTTTCATATTTTCGGCAGCCTATAACTCCGAAATGATGCACATGTGCACCCAGGTTGGTCTATACTTTTTTGTCTTATCTTGGAGTCAGGAATCACCTTCCAAACGTTGTTGGTGTTGTTTTCAAATACCCTATATATACAGGGTGACTAGTAATTCAATGCATTCCTTGAATGGGGATATTCTACAAGTACTTTGCAACATTTTTACCTACATGAACCGGGGTCGCCAATCAATAGTTTCTGAGTGATTTGCACATGTGTGATTTCTTTTAAATTTGCCGGCTAACGAGAGGTGCGCGAGAAAAGTTTTACCCTGACCCACTTCTACATATCGTAGAGCAATGAAATTTTACACGTGTAATCCTGCATACTTATATAGGTTATGTGGTAATGTACAGCTCGTAACTCTACACAGTTGCTGTGTTATAGCCGAACGTGAATAAGGTGTAGTGGTCCAAAATGCATTATTGCACCTCAGAAACAACATCGCAGAAGTACTTGCCACTAGAAAATGACTGTATGGCTGGGAAGAGGTAGAATGAAGATACTTGCGGTCAAGAGAAAACGCGAACTATGACAAATATCACACCCAGGGTCGTGCATCTCCCTGGCCGACATTCGAGCAGTGAATGGTTGCATTGTTTTCCAAGAGACGGACACCTTTTCTCTCTGGGATTTTACAGAATCCCACAACGCACGTAGCAGTGAGGCATAGTATATCCTGGTAATTGTAGTACCATTTGCCTGGAAAGCATGTACAGGGTGTCTACTGGAATACCAGAAAGTAAATTCATGACTTTTTCATGACTTTTCATGACCTTTTTGTTCAAATGTTCATGACCCTGGCGATAAAAATTTACCATTAGTAATAATTAACCCCTACCATCAGTGGTGCATCGGAACTATGCGGGTTGCTGGTCTTAAATATCACTTATTGTGAATCTTAAAGAAAGAATCTAAAATTCTGCCGCCTTGTGCTCGAGCACAGAATAGCACTTACCTAAATACGGGTCTGATCTTAACAGTTAATCACTCTATACTGTATTTGAAGTTTTAATTCTGAGTATAATTATCCATCTAGCAGAAATTTGTCTAAAATTAAGCACTCAGAGAACTGCCCAAAGACAAAACAAATTATAAAAGAAATTCGTTTAAAAAAAAATAGATAATCAAATTTAAAATCTGCAAACTCAAACGAATAATATTATTTGCATAAGTCTAAAGGCCCAAAAATACACAATTTACATTTCTTAGAAGTAAAGAAATAGCAGATCACAAAGTTGGAAAGTAAAAAGTTGTTACTATATTACAGAGACTAGAAGATGGGATGGGGAGCAGCTAGGAAGACAGTAAAGTACCAGTTAGCCAGCACTAACTGGTGGGGGAAATTCTCACAATTACTGACCTGATACAACTGTTTCAGTACATGCAGTATGAGGTATAAAAGTATGAAGTATAAAAATATACTCTGAGATTCCAGATTTTCATGACCAGTTGGGTAAATAAAGGACTTTTTCATGACTTTCATGACCACTAAGCAAAATATATGACTTTTTCATGACTTTCATGACTTTCATGACCAGTAGACACCCTGATGTAGTAATACCCCATGCTGATCCCAAATAAACGTGATCATCACTTTGGTCGCTCAGAGTTGAACACAGGCTTCCTTTGGTGGTGGTATGTTGCCACGCTGTCATTGGTTTGACTAGCTTTTCCCTGGTGCTCTTTCTCCCACCAAAAGAAGGCCTGGATGGTACCTTCTCGGAGGCCAGGACCATTTCTTCCCAAATCCTAGACTCACTTAAAAGACCGATGTGAATCCAGAGTTGGAGGTCCGAACCTTTTCTTGAGTCATTCCTTTGCATAAATACATACATACAGAAATGGTTCGAGTTTTCTCTTGACCGCATACCATCTTCATTCTACCTCTTTCCAGCCATGCAGTCATTTTCTAGTGGCAAGTACTTCTGCAATGTTGCCACACTGCTTTTTGAGGTGCAGTAATGCATTTTGGACCACTACACCTTATTCACGTTTGGACCTATAACACAGCTACTGTGTAGAGTTACAAGCTGTACATTACCACATCACTTATAGAAATATGCAGGATTACACATGTAAATTCCATTGCTCTACGATGTGTAGAAGTGGGTCAGGGTAAAACTTTCTCGCACACCTCTCGTTAGCCGGCAAATTTAAAAGAAATCACACATGTGGAAATTACTCAGAAACTATTGATTTGCGACCCCCGGTTCATATAGGTAAAAATGTTCCAAAGTACTTGTAGAATATACCCTTGCCAGGAATGCATCGAATTACCAGTCACTATATATATAACTCGGCCCGACCCAGAACAGCTTGAGCTGCAGGCATGAAAGTGTGAGGCTATTCAACATAGTCCCCTCGAAGGTCAACACACTTGGCACTCCGATGCTGCAACTTAAAAAAAAAAAAAAAAAAAAAAAAAAAAAAAAAAAAAAAAAAAAAAAAAAAAAAAAAAAAACTCAAGGTCTGCAAAAAACTGCTCCACAGCTGTTATCACCTCTTCATCACTGTGAAATTTCTGTCCTTTCAGTGCCATTTTGAGTTTTGGAAACAGTTAATAATCAGAAGAGGTAAGATCTGGCGAGTAAGGTGAGTGGTCAATGCACTGAAACCCTAGGTCCCTCAGAAAATCCATTGTTCTGCCAGCCTTGTGGACGGGAGCATTGTCCTGTAAGAACAAGACACCTCGTGGTACTTTCCCCGGCGCTTTTCTTTAATACCGTCCTTTACCTTAGCCAGAAGACTGCAGTAATACTCTGCAGTTATGGTTTGGCCCTTTGGAAGGTAGTCTGAGAGCAAAACACCATCCTTATCCCAGAATATAGAGGCAAGACCTTCCCTGCGGACTTTTGTGCTTTGAACTTTTTGGGCCTTGGAGATCCTGAGTGGCGCCACTCGCATGACTGCTGTTTGGTTTCCGGATCAAAGTAATGCAACCATGTTTCATCCTGGGTAACAAGCCGATTCAAAAAATCGTCCTTGGAGTTCGCAAAATGCCGTAAAATCACCTGCGATGATCTCACACGTTCGCGTTTCTGATCCGCGTTCAAACATTTCGGAATCCATTTCGCAGAAAGCTTGCTCATGTCCAACTGATCATGGATTATTGACCCAACACGTTCTTTGCATATGTGCACTTTGTCAGCTATCCCCTGAAGCGAAATCCGTCTGTTGCTCAAAATCAGGTCATGAATCTGGTCCACTTTTTCCGGAGTTGACACTAACACTGGCCTGCCACACCTGTCACCATCTTATGTTGAAAATTCACCACGCTTGAAGTTCGTACACCATTTCTTCAGAGTTGAAAATTCACCACGCTTGAAGTTCGTACACCATTTCTTCAGAGTGGAGTATGAAGGGCACTGTCCACCCAATGTGTCTAGCATGCAACCATGGATTTCCGTGGGCGACTTCTGTTGCAGGAAGAAGAACTTCATTACACCTCGCTACTCCTCTTTGGTGAATTTGATATCTGGCTCCGCCATGGTTCATTCAATTACCTGTAAAATAAAAACCGTTCATGGTAGAATCGTGAAATTTGGTACTTAAACATATAAAAGATCAACATTTCACATGACATCAATTACATCAGGGTAGTACATTCGGAACGGGGTCGGGCCGAGAACTTATCAGCCGACCCTTGTATATATATACGTATAGTCAGGGATGCAAATAAGCAATATAATTTTACTAGCCGAAGAAAAACGCTATGAGCCCAAATCCCACAACTGAAATCATTTACTTACCTTCGGTCGGTATGATATTAAATACTCGCCCGCACCGATGAACCACTCGCCCGGGGCAAGTGGTTATTTTCATCCCTGAAATATTATATATAGAAGTCATAGGCATGTTACGTAACGCGGCAAAGGTGGGAGGCGATTCGGCCTTGAGCTACGAAGTGTGACCATGTGGAGGAGGGGGTTTACGTCTTCGTTACACAACTGATGGTTCTTCTTTTTGCTGTAATTTTTATATTTATTCTCAGATTTATATGCAATGTTTTAAAGAAATAATTTTATTCAGTTCCTTTCTTTTTTATAAATAAACTAGCAGAACACCCGTTCTTCGCACGGGAAGAATGTGTTTAATTTTCGACATAAAGACCACCAAAACTGTCACAAATCAAATCAGGGAGCCCCAAAACTATGAATTTGATACTAATATCGGTCATTTTCAATTATTTTTACATGTCCCTCCCCTTAGGAGTACTACTGGGGGCTGAATTTGGATTTAAATGGCATAGGAAGTATCATTGTTCATCTCAGAGACTCTGAAAACTATGGATTCGACACTAATATCAGTCATTTTCGATCATCTTTATATATATACCCCTCCCCCAAGTTGCACTTTCAAAGTGAAATGATAAAAACCATCCCAAGCCCGAACCTCATCTATGTTGAAAATTTCAGATTGGTCGGGTGGTTCAAGAGTTATTAAGTTACAAACATAGTCATTTTCAATTTTATATATATAGATAAATAAATATTTCTATTATTTTGGAGAATTGCAAACTATACCTATATAAATTGATCATACAGAATGGATTTGAAGACGCGCTAGACACCAGCATGATTGGTGACGAATCCTGCGTGTATTACAATACAATAAAACTCCGTTTTGTGGCTATCGCAGCATTGCATTTGCGGCACACGCTTTTCTGGAGTTAGTAGTTAGTGATCGGTAACAACCGCTTGAAAATGCCCTTACGTTTCCACTCGTATCGGTATTTCTGAGATAATTATTTAAAACTTTTGACTTGAATCATTACACACTCTTCTATTCTACGGGGTTTCGCATGTGAAACAGACGAATCCCTTTTTTCTGAAATATTATTTTCCGCGATGGAACGATCCACGATTTGCAAACCAAAATAAGATATTAAGAACCCAATTCGTCGGATATCCATTTCGTACTTTTTTTTTTTTTTTTTTTTAATTTTTGGGTTTGAATATTTCTGAAGAAGTAGAGTTTTTTCGCATTCTCGCACTGATTTAGGACAAGAAGAATTTGAAAAGGGGTAAACTGAAGTTCAAGTCCAACGAAGATGCTCGAAAGCTTGTGCACAAACGAGATGTCTCTGTTGCTTCGCGTGTTCAATCACTTCGAATCTGTGGTCGACGAGGAAGAGAACTTTACATCGTCGAGGCTGGCGAACTTCAAATGCACAAAGCATCCTGGATCCCTGAAGAAGAGATTGATGTCAGTTCTTTAGATCATATTTCACCTGCGTTTTCCGTCAGTATTTCCTCATCGGTGACCTAAAAGGATGGACGCAATCTCCTTGGGAAAACGACAGTATGCAGTTTTGAAGAATTAGGACTGGTTAATTAAACAATCTTATGGGGATAAAGTATTATTACAGTACTACCATTTTCTAATACTTTGATTTGTTGAAAAAAAAAAAAAACTACACACATATTCAGAATACAAGCATTTTGTAATAGAAAATTCTACCATTAAAAATACAAGGGTCGTTCAAAGTTGACCGGGATTTTCGTACGTAAATAATTGATTGCGGGTCATGTAATGTATTCCTTCTCAAGTAACTAGCGCCCGGCATGACGTATTTGGTGCATGCGCAGCAGTTTCAGCGAACATGGCGGCAAGCAGTGTGTCTGTGGCTATGGAGCAACGGTGTGTAATCAAATTTCTTATGAAGGAGAAAGTTAAACCAGCTGAGATTTTCAGAAGATTGCAAGCACAGTATGAACGAACGATGTCACGGGCAAGAGTGTATAAATGGTGTGAACAGTTTCGCGAAGGACAAGAACTGGTGACAAATGAAGCGCATGGACACATTCGCCCGACTGCAGTCACACCAGTGAATATCGCACGTGTTGAGCAAATGATTCTTGAGAACCGGAGAGTAACAGTGCTTGATATTGCTGCCGAGGTGAATATCAGTGTCGGGAGTGTTGAGACAATCATTCACGACCACTTACGCTTCCGCAAAATCTGTGCAAGGTGGGTTCCTCGCCAGCTGACATTTGATCAGAAGTGAACACACATGACGGTCTGTGAATAGCTTCTGAATCGGTTTCGAGCCGAACGTGATGAATTGTTGCAATCCATCATCACGTGTGATGAAACATGGTTGCACAATTCAACCCCAGAGACCAAAAGAAGCAGCATGGAGTGGCGACATAATGGTTCCCCGCCGCCCAAGAAAAGCAAAATGCTGCCGTCCGCTGGAAAGATCATGGCAAGTGTCTTTTGGGACATGAAGGGTGTTATCCATGTGAATTTTCTGCACAAAGGGAGCACAATTAATGCCCTGTATTACTCCACATTGTTGAGTGGTGCTGTACGAAAGTCCATTCGCAAGAAAAGACCTGGGATGTTGCCTGGAAATGTCATTCTTCTCCATGACAATGCCCGCCCTCACACGGCCAATGTGACAGCTCTGGCCGAAATGCGCTGGGAAGTTCTACTCCATCCTCCTACAGTCCAGATTTAGCCCTCAGTGATTATCATTTGTTTGCATCCCTTAAAGACCATCTGGAAGGAAAGAAATTTACGACAGATGAAGAACTGCGGAACGATGTCCGACAGCCAACGATGCTAACGACAGCAACAAAGTTCTTTCTACGCCAAAGGAATCAGGGAGCTGCCACAACGATGGCAACGTTGCCTCGACGCGCATGGAGAATACTTTGAGAAGCTGACATAGTTTGGTGCTTCTTGTGCTATCTGTTTCCTCTGAAGAAATAAAAGTCCCGGTCAACCTTGAACGATCCTTGTAGTTTATTTATTATAACAACCCCAAAAATAAGCAAAATTGGTGAAAAAACAAAATTCAAAAAGTGTTACTAACAAAGGGGAGAAGGGCTCGGCCTTGTGTTACGAAGTGTGACAAGAGGGAGGAAGGGAGTAAAAATTGGTCAAAAAAAGCTTTATGTAATATGTAGTCGGTCCCTTAAGAAATAATAAACAACCTCAAACCAGTGGCGGATCCAGAATTTTCCTGTGCGAGATGCGGAGATCTGCAAATAAGGATATTTTTCTTATATTGCATTGGTCACATACATATACTACCTGAAATATATGTTCTTCGCACGGGGAGGATAAGGATTATGCAATATATCATATTTGAAGGTAAATATATGAGTGAAATAAATGAATAAGGAAGAGCAACGCCTTTGACGTTGCCCCTGTCAATATCAGTGAAATAAATAAATAACGAAGAGCAACGTTTTCGGCGCTGCCCTGTCAATATGAGTATAATAAATAAACAAATATGTAAATAAATAAATTAAAGGAGCAGTTCGAGTTAAAAACAAGTTTGGCGCAATGGAAAGAGTAACAAAAAATAAGAGACTCGTATTTTTTTATATCTTGATAGGCCGTCTCGTTCAGCTTCTACAGGCATTTGTTTTTGATGAATCGTAAATGCTGACGTCACTGGTGGGATACGCGAGAAACTCAATGTGAGGCAGCAACCACTCCCTTGTACGCAGCTGATAAACCTTTAATAGTGCATTGGATTTAATAGGTTGTGTTTTGGATTTGTTAGCGGTCTTGCTCTGTGTTGAATTCTTGAGGGATATTTTTGTTAGTTGTTTTTCCTACAGCATTAGTATCAAAAAGAGTAGAAAGAGAGCAGTAATTACGTTTGTTGGGCGAAACAGGGTTTCTTCCAGACATGTTTTTAGGATGGCACTGTCTCCCGGAGCTCTGAGAGATTCCCCCGGAGGAGGCCAAAATAATACGTCTATAATATAATAAATATAATAGTACTGTGTAAAAATAATGTGCCTCTCCGAATACTAAGTGCCCCCCCCCCGGATTTTTTTTCTGAAAGAAACACTAGTGTGAAGTAGAAAACACGTGTTAGTACAGCGCGTGCTGTGTCTGTGAAGTGAAGTAGAAATGCCTAACACCTGCTGTGTTTTCGGTTGTAATACTTGTGCAATTAAAGCTGAGGACATAAAGTATCTTTCCTTACTTTCTAATTCGTGAGAAATCACCAGATCGATATAAATTATGGCTCAAGAAAATCAATGGGAAAAAAATGTACCAAATAAAATCACTCGTGTTCCAAACATCTTGAAAAGCCTGCCTTCGAGAAGTCAAGTTTACTGAAAGAAAAGTTAATGCTAGTGGCGGATCTAGGCTGGGGCCGGGGACCAAGGCCCCCCAGTTTTTGAGTGACGAATTTGATTTAAGCTATTATGCGTGATATACATATAGTCTGAGTTCTGACTCCCCCCCCCCCCTGAGTTTTTACCGTCTAGATCCACTTCTGGCTAATGCAAGGAGAATTATTTACACCCAAACTGAGAAAGAATGCTGTTCCAAGTATATTATTGAAAGGTTTAAAATCCGAGCCATTGAACAAGCACCGATCTATGTCCAGTTACCAACGTACAAATATCGTACAAGACGCAATTGACGGTTGTAGTCAAGACAAGGCATTAGATGGTAATAGAGACGATGTCACTCATGATTCTGAAGATACTGCTTTAGAAGTAAGTTATACAATGTGAATTAGGGAGTGAAATATACCGGCTTGTAGAAGGAATCAGTGACTAGGACTGTTCATCAAGACATTGATTCATCGTTTAATTTCTCTATATCATGTGACAATGATGATGAAACGGGTGATGAGAGTTGTTTCGCGGACAGCTATGCGAATAAAAGAAATTTAACCGGTGAAGTGTTTTTCGTATTCTGGCAAACTTTACAGATGTTATTTCATTTTTGCCTCATATGTTGCGCTCCTGTACATACCTTGAAGCACAAAATTATAGGGTCAGCGTTAAAAATTGCAACCAAACGTGAAAATGAACATACTTATGTTTGGGAATCGGAAGAATGATTAAAGAAAAGGTACTTAGGTGTTGCAGCAATTTCGTCCGCCATCTATTTACATATTGGTTTCGATTTTTTTTTTGAAACGGTGAACTCATGCTTTATAGGATACGTTTTATAATATTATAAAAACGTTTGTACAGCCCACCATCAGATATCATTTTCTACATGCAGATGATATTTGTAAGTCTTTGCAATCAGTTCTGGAAAAGGAAACCGCACTTAGAACGTGCCACCGCACCTCTCACTAACGAAATGCTTGGCACTGTGTAGTATGTAAGCCTGCTCTCGCTCCTTGACCACCTATGAAATCATCACAAAATCTTTCTTCCTCTGTTACTCGCTAACGACTGAACGTATCGCGATCAAACAAACACCATTCCTTTTAGAATTTTCAACTCTACAAATGGGAATAAATTGTAAAAAAATGCATTTCTAAGTCGAACTGCTCCTTTAAGAATAGCAACGCCTTCGAGGTTGTTACTCTTAAATGAGTAAAATAAATAAATATAGAAGAGCAACGTCTTTGTCAGTTCCTGGACACATATTCCTTTTTCCTCAAACTTGGGCTCAAATCACATCGGAATTGTCACCAATCAGCTTCGCGATCCCGAAAACTATATATTCGACACTAGTATTGATTGTTTAGGATGTTATTTTTCACGCTTCCTGCTCCTACTCGCCCATGACGATGGGGGCTGAAGTTGGATTTGAACAATGTCGGGAGAGTTACTATTCATTTTAGCAACCCCGATAACTATAAATGTGACACTAATATCCGTCGTCCCAGGTATTTATCATTTCCTTTTATGCATACATTTTGACCTCCGAAAAAAGGGCTTCGTAGGTGATTAGGTTTGGTGAAAATCTATCTGTTTTCAAAATTTGGTAGCTCTAGATATTCCTTTCTATGCGAAAAGCTAATGACAGATACACACACATTATTATTACTATTGAATATTTAATCGTGTGTGTGTTGTAAAGTTCAACTTCGGGTATCAATTTTCAAGTTCCGGTATACCCTATATTTGATATTTCTACACTAACTTTTTCTACATAATAACAAATCCATTTGATTTTTCTTTTTTTTTTTTTTCTTTCTTCAATTTATTGTTTATTAGCAGACACTTAGTTTCCTTGTACTCAGAAAAGAAACATCTCTTGATTATACTTAGATAAATTGTAGCTTTCAACGTTCCAAAATTGGTTTCACGAAATGGAGTGAAAGTAAAACATTCTTATACGACTTCAGGAATAAAAGGGAATATGTGCATTTCACACGAATCTTGTTTCTTGTTCACTCATCACTCTGCTCTATAAATAAAAAAGTAGGACAAGAATCAAATTATTCAGCTGCAGTGTTTTTTTCCAGGCATACAGCCAGTGAGGCCCCGAAATCAATGCCAGACATGAGAAAGATTAAACTGTGATTACATGTCACTTTTATGCGGGATACTTGTCCTTTAGCAACTAATGAAGCCATCTTACACTGATTTTCTCCTTCCCTACGTATAAAATTTTCAGGAAGAAAGCCTGTTCAGCTCCATGCAAAAGTGATTTTAGGTACGAGTCTTAGCTGAGATAGATGTGGCCTCAGAAATTTTGAGAGAACCTACATGGAGAAAATTACGTTATTCATAACTTACTGTATTATAATTTTCGTTCTAAAGCTTGAATAAAACATCTGTATAATTCAATTTGAAGTCACTGGATTTTATTTTTTCAATATGCATGTCTGGCTAGCCTGGGAAGGTTTATGTTCATTTTGGTGTCTAGGAGGATGCGGCACACTATCTCAAAATAGTTTCGAACAATTCTTATATATATATATATATATATATATATATATATATATATATATATATATATATATATATATATATATTAGGGATGGCCAATTCCGGAATTTTTACTTTCCGGAATCCGGAAAGTAAAATCGGAAAATTCCGGATTTCGGAAAAATTCCAGAATTCGGAAAAAATCCGGATTTCGGAAAAAATCCGGAATTCAGAAAAAAATCCGGAATTCGGAAAAATTCCGGAATTCAGAAAAATTCCGGAATTCAGAAAAATTCCGGAATTCGAAAAAAATCCGGAATTCGGAAAAATTCCGGAATTCAGAAAAATCCGGATTTCGGAAAAATTCCGGAATTCGGAAAAATTCCGGATTTCGGAAAAAATCCGGAATTCAGAAAAATTCCGGAATTCGTAAAAATTATTTTTTCTTTTTGTAATCCTAAGAATTTTGTTCAAATGCAAACGAACAAATTTCCTTTTTGTAATCCTAAGAATGTATGATGCAAGTTAAGCTGAAAGTTACATCCTAAAGTATATACTACTCAATCTTCCCATGGTTAATGAGATGTAGTCCAAAAGTACGATGTACTCCTAATATTTAATTTTTGTTTTACTGTGATATTGTCCAGAGGTAAGTCATATATCACACTGAGATAAACAACTTGACATAATGAAGATGTTATCATACGTAGTTTTCCAGAAAATCGTGAGAAACGATTTTTTATGAAGTTAAAATATGCGTCGCTTGTTGCCAGTGTGATGCAATTGATAACTTTTATGCTGGAATAGTCTTATTATTATTATTATTATTATTATTATTATTATTAATCGTTTATGTACTGTAAAAGAAAACTATGAACCGTTAAGTAGTAGATTTTATCTGTTGTTTTTTGATATCTTCTAACAGTAATAACAAATTGCTTGTAAATACGCAATGATTATCAAGGACAATGGCATATTAATGTAAGGACTACTCTGCAGACTAGCAATATACAATAAACAATAACAGATAAACAATAGTCTCCCCCCCAAAAAAAGTAACTAACTTGGGCACGTCAGAATGTTCGCGAGAATATAGGGACGCATTGAGACTAGCAAAAAACGTGGTGTTATTATTACTCAAAGGGCCGTAGGATGGAGGCTTTAACGTTAATGTTAATGGCACCAATGAGCACTTACTTGCTCTAACGGTTAACCTCATTTTTGAGATGATTCTTAGAAGTGGGCGTGTTGGCATGCAGTTGGAGTACTAACGATTTGCGTCACTATCGAACACTAACGTAGCACTAGCGACGTTTAAAGTCGAAATTGGAGTCTGACATAAGTGGCTTGTCAACTTCACGGACATTATATTTTCCTTGAATGCGAGAATTTTGCGCCCGGGAAATTTGCGCCCTACCACAAAAATAGGAAAAAATGCGCTCGCAATATATTTGCACTGGGATGTTTGCGCCCTACCCCAAAAAGAGGGGAAAATGCGCCGGCTATATATTTGCACTGGGATGTTAGCGCCCTACAATTCAACTTATTATTGTATTGTGTAAAGTAACTTCCACTCGCACTTGAACTAGGCTTGCCTCTCATCGTCTCAGTGAGTTACTCCATCCGTTATAATATTCCGAACAAATGAAAAAAATACAATTTTAGTTCACTAAAGGGCAATCCATGCAAATACAATTTTTTCATTATACTACAAAATTTACAATAAACGTATAAATGACTGATATATAATTATTTATTAATATAATCAAAGAGTATAATTTAATCTACAAAAGGCTGTTTGGCTCTACCCAGATATCTCTGTTCACAATCCTTGCGAGTTGTTTGGCTTTTCAGGACACAAAATATAGAAAAGAAAATGTAAAGTGAATGTAAAATCAGTTCAGTAATATTATCAAGAAAACTATGTACAGTGTGTTTACTTGCTGGAATTACACTTCAAACACACAATTGCGTTCAGTCGTTCTTTCAGGAAAAATGTTCCGGGGGGCACATTTAGTATTCCGGAGGGGGGTCACTGCTGGTACTATTCTATTTATTATTATATTATAGACGTATTATTTTGGTCTCCTCCGAGGGGGCACTCTGAGAGCTCTGGGGAGGCCAGTGTTCCCCCAAAATCATCTCTGGAAGAAGCAGTGATTGCGTTGATCCGTTGTGTTCTTTTGGCTTATATTGAAGTTTATTCTCCCCTTATATAGCCACAATGAAAATAAATCACAAATGGCATGGTTGTGGGGGGAGGATTGTTTATGCTGTAATGTCAGCCCCTCCGAGGAAATGCGTAAGCTCCAATAGGTTCTTTTATTTCGCAGGGCTCAAACTTCCCGGTGGAGGTACATCGCAGGCGCAATTTTCCCTGTTCTTGAGGTAGGGCGCAAATTTCCCAGACGCAAAATTCTCGACACCGTTCGAATGACCTCGGAAGACGATATCTTTTTCAATACTTTTTTTTATATTCTTTTACTCGAGATTTCTTCATAGCTTCTTATTAAAATACTTACTAATATATCCTCATTTTATTGTCCTAACCAATCAATATGGGTATGTTGTCAGTAAAATATTTAGATTGATCGAGCCTCTGGTGTGTAACCACAGTATTTCATATCATGCCCCCATTAGAAATCTTGGCTAAACGAACCAATATATGTTGCCAATAAAATAGTTTAGAATGATTGAGCCCCTGGTAAATAACCACCGTATTTCGTGACAGACCCCCCCCCCCTTTCTATTACCATATTCTAGCTACGTGCCTGACTCAGCTAATTCTCTACATTCTTTACCAAACACACATTTTCTAAAGCGGAAAATGCTCTCTAAATACCTAAGCTCATTATTTTCAGCAGATGCACAAACTGGCTAACATTCTATCTACATGAATGTTATATATGTCGATTACTGGAAACCGCTTCTCGCTATCTATTACCATATTTACTATATAATGATTAACGTTAAAACCGGAAATGGTTGATTTGTACCGCTTCCGGTTTGAATATTACATTCATCAGGGAACTCGATTCTTAACTATTGACTCTGTACATCATGGCCAAAATTGATTGGTAATCCATCAGATAGTTCTTGAGACTGTTTGTTTCACTGACGGACAGAATGAATATATGGCTATAGAGTTTTGATAAACTAAATTCGTTAATGAGTGATGATGGAACAAATATAAGAAAGGGAACCAAGAGTACCACCGGGAAAATTTTCGAACACAAAATTAGTCATCGAAAACCCACATGTCCTGGGTTAGAATACCATAGATGAAAACTCTACCACTGAGTCATCAATCACCCGCTTATTAGTTTTGTTAACTATTATATTAATATAAATTAATGAATGCCTGATTATGTTAATTATTGAACAATTACATTGTATACTTCGTAAAGTCAAAAATTATAAATTTGTATTTACTGTACATACAGTGAGCGCAGAAAGTGTTCGTACACCTATGCTATTGAAACGAGAATGCCTGCGAAAAAGAAACAGAAAATTTAAGAAGTGTAATAACACACACAATATGAATAATGAAAACTAAGCTTTATGAATATATCAATAAAGAACCACAAAGACAAGTTTAATGGTCAGAAAGTAAATAAATTCCGTAGAAAATGTATAGGGTAGACGCAAAAAGTGACCGTACACCTGACGTACGAATACGAAATAAAGATACCACAACTGGGGTTCACTAGTATTCACCTGAGTATACACCTCTGTATAGCATGACGAGTAACAGAATGAGTTTAGTTGTGAATAGGAGTGAAAAAACTGCACGGTGGGCTGTCGAAATGGGAAGCAACCGAACAGAAACAAATGAGGAGACAAGAAAAGTAATTATTAAATTGCATAAGAAGGGTAAGTCTTTGAGAAAGATAGCAAACCTCAGGGGCAGATCCAGAGGGGGGCGATCGGGGCCATCGCCCCCCCCCCCACAAGAGGAAACTTTCTTATTTTATATATAAATAAACCCATCCATAACAAGTTTGGAGCTCTTAAAAGTAGCAGTATTACTGCCGACCGCCCCTTCCCCAGAAGTCCGTCCTGGATCCGCCCCTGTATAGAGTAGCCACAATCGAGTATTTTCCGCTGTATGTTTAAAGTCGTTGTCTTGCTGAACAATAAATTGTTTTCAAGAACCATCTTCTGCGCACTAGTATGGAGATATTCCTTTAATATGTTAATATACACTTTGTGGAACATCACTCCATCGATAAGGTGGAGACGACCCACTCCTGAGGCACTCATACAACCCCAGACGAGCACGGACCCTCCTCCGTGTCTTACTTTAGGGACGAGATTTTGAGGATTCATCTCTGTATTCACCTTGCGCCATACCATACGCCTCCCATTGGACTCGGTAAAATTAAATTTACTTTCGTCCGAAAATATGACCCTATTCCAGAAAGAAGCCTGATCCCTTATCTTTATACTCTTTTTCAAACTTTAGTCTCTTTATACGATTTGTCTTGTTCACCCAGAACATTTTCCTGGCTATCCGACCATGATACCCTGCAAATATTCCGCACTGTACTGGCTGATACTTTAACACCGCGTGTTTCCAGATCCGTTGCCAATTGCACAGCACTACTTTTTGGAACCTTTTTTCTTTCCCTAATAATGTAACGTTTAACTTGTTCACTCAACACTCTTGGTCTTCCAGTTCTTTTTTATTATTATTATTTTTTTATTATTTTTTTTATGGTTTCGCACAGTGATAGAAACATTATACATCGCAATTATTGTTTGTACTGTTGAACGAGGCCTGTCTGCAAGGTTTGCCAGGGGCGGATCCAGGACGGACGTCTGGGGGGGGCGGTCGGCGGTAATACTGCTACTTTTGAGAGCTCCAAACTTGTTATGGATGGGTTTATTTATATATAAAATAAGAGTTTCCTCTTGTGGGGGGGGGGCGATTGCCCCGATCGCCCCCCTCTGGATCCGCCCCTGACTCTATAATACCTTGAAACAGCTTCGCACACCTCCCCAATCCCCAGACATGAACCCCATAGAACATCTATGATCTGTTCTGGAGACAAGAATCAGAAGGCACAGCTTGTCTACTAAAGAAGGCCTAAGAAAAGCTATTCAAGAAGAATGGGACATAATCAGTCCCGAAGCTACAGAACTACGAACTAATACAGGTGAAATCAATGCCACGAAGACTACAGACAATCATTAACGCACAGGGTAATCCCACAAAATATTAAATAACGTAATATACTTTATAAGCATTAATTCAAGCAGAAGTGTACGGTGACTTTTTGCGTTTACAAAAAAGGAATTATCTCTTTTCTTCTGAACAAAACAGTGATTGTGTTTGTTTGGCCTTTCTCTTGTATATAGAAATAAAATGTATGAATATGTAGTCTTAATTCTGGTTATATATATTTTTTCCACCTCCCGTTCTCATGCTAGCTGTTTTCAATATAAAGTATGCACGGTGTACGAACACTTTCTGCGCTCACTGTAGGTATGTTGACAATAAGCGAATGTTATTAGAATATTTGTTGAGATTTATTTTCCTTCAATGCCTTTCGCGTGGTTAAAAAGTAGTTTGCAGTGCTTTGGAGCAGCTGCAGGTGGGAACGCGATAATGTTTGAGACATACCGGCGACTTTTTTGTGTGTGAAAATAAGACCTTTCTCATAAAGTAGTAAATAACTGCAGTAGCAATTGTCTACGTAAATGATAAAGACATATCCAACTACAAGAAATTAATACAGTATATATAGCCTATTCATTATTGTGTTTTTCTTTTAACAGCTACTAGCTAAGGATGGCCAATTCCAGAATTTTTACTTTCCGGAATCCGGAAAGTAAAATCGGAAAAATTCCGGATCTCGGAAAAATTCCGATTTTTTCTAAATTCCGGATTTTTTCCGAAATCCGGAATTTTTCCGAAATCCGGAAAGTAAATTTTCCGATTCCGGAAAACAAAATTTCCGGAATCCGGATTCCGGAAAATTTTGGCCATCCCTAATATATATATACAGATGCTGATCAAAAAAATTGAAACACCTGTAGTTGGCAACACGTCAGATGTATGGGTTTGGCAGTGGTGTCGTGGCGCCCACAGTGCTGGACCGCTGCTGGTGGTGTGTTAGGTCGGTCTCCATACTACGTCAGGCGCAGTGGAACAGCAGTGTCCAGTGGCTGCAGCAGACGGAGGTAGTGTAAAATGGGAGACCTCTCAGATTTTCAAAGAGGGCAAATTGTTGGTGCGCCGTTATGTGGAGTGAGTGTGACGGCAGTGGCTACTATGTTAGGTGTGTCGCGTGGGACAGTGTCGAAGGTGATGAGGGCCTAGACAACACACGGGAAAACCACATCGGGGAAGCGGAACAGTGGGCGGAAGAAAATCATGAGTGACAGGTCACGCCGGGTATTAAAGCGCATTGTCACGCAGAACCGTCGCGGAGCAAGTGACGGAGGAACTCAATCAGCACCTCCCCCACCCTGTTTCGACAATCACAGTCCGCCGCGAATTACATGACATGAACTTATAGGGTCATGTTGCACGGGCCAAACCGCTCATCAGGGAGCATAACGCTTTCGCACGCCGCAAATGGTGCCGCGACCATGCAACTTGGACGGTTGAGGACTGGAAACGTGTGATATGGTCGGATGAGTCATCCTTCACCCTATTCCCAACCACGGGCCGTGTTTATGTGTGAAAAACGCCCAAAGAAGCTTATGATCTGCAGTGTCTCCGCCCAACTGTGAAACATGGCGGCGGCTCGGTGATGCTGTAGGCCGCCATATCATGGTTTTCATTGGGTCCTGTGGTCACACTTAGCGGACGAATCACTGCCAACGATTATGTCGCAATTTTAGGAAGCCACTTGCATCCTATGGTCCGGATGTTGTTCCCGGACAATGACGCCATCTTCCAGGATGATAATGCACCCATTCACACAGCTGGCGTTGTTGCAGCGTGGTTTGAGGAACATCGGGATGAAGTTCAACACCTCCCCTGGCCCGCCCAATCCCCAGATCTCAACATAATTGAACATCTGTGGTCCGTCTTGGAAACACGACTCCGGCGATGATTTCCACCTCCATCCTCTCTCACAAAACTGGCCGATGCCCTGCACGAGGAATGGTGTAAAATTCCACTTGCTACCATTCATGACCTCTATGCCTCCATCCCACGTCGCATCAAGGCTGTTCTGAAGGCGAAAGGTGGCCCGACACCATATTAATCTGGTAAGTTGCAATTTCGTTCAGGTGTTTCCATTTTTCTGATCACCATCTGTATATATATATATATATATATTTCAATACGTTAGAACTTCGCCCTCGAAAGATATATATCATTCTTAAACAAAAGGATGAAAGATTCGAAGGAGGACGCAAAATATGACCCGCTGAAACACTTGGGGATGTAAGCTTGTTTGTAGTAACAATAGGGTGAAAGCAGATTATTGGTCTTATATATTGAGAGAAAAATTACTTTTGTCGTGTCGTCTCGCTGAAAAGACAAACAATGTCTTTTTCCTTGAGAGGGGCATGACCTCCTATGGATCAGTCGCTGGGCCATGGATAGTTTATATCTTTTCACTTTTATTCAAAAGGATGGACGGTTTGGCGGGGACACCCGCAAAATACTAACCGCTATAATACTTGAGGATATTAGCTCGTTTGTGCTAACAGAGTGAGAACAGATTATTGTCTAATATACTAACAGAAAAAAAATAGTTCTGTCGTCTTGTCTCATTGAGATAACGCAAAGAGTTCAGAGGGCACGCGCCCCCTTGTGGATTAGCCACTGCCTCAAGTAAACTTGCATAAAATTAAGTTAGCATTTTACATTATTATAGGGGTTTAAATACAAAGGAAAATTCAAAACAATTTTGCTCTGGTGATTACCGAATGATAATCTCACTTTTACGAGAAACTAATAATTAATAGCGTTTCGAAGAATTATCACACAAACTCATCTTTTCACGAAAATACGTAATATCGTTCGTTTAGCAGTCAACTTTTTTGACTGACAGATAGCTAAGATTTGCCAGCTTTGATAAAATATTCTAGTTTATGACCAATCAGCGACTGATTCTTTCTAAGAATTTCCAAACCGTTGATAACCGCCAAGAACGCTTTACCGAGAAGAAAAATGTGCAGAGACACAGAGTACGGATGAGATATGTGCTCGGTTCTGAAACTGAGAATACGGAGAGAACATTCTTCATCTTCGTTGATCGAACTGAGTATTGAGGAATGGTAAAATGTCCCTCTGAAACCATTCATGATTTATAAGCTTCCACTTCACATTGGACCTTACATTGAATGGAGAGGGTTTTTTTTTATTTATTATTATTATTATTTTTTAAAGCAAAGAACAGGTTTTGATCTTATCACCAGTCAAACACATTTCCTTGTCATTGTTTCCGGGACAAACCTGCATGAGTAGCTCAAATATGAACTTCTACTCTGTTGCCATTCCAAAGTCCACGCGTTTTGATCTTGCAGGAGGAAGAGAATCAAAGCCTTTCCACTTACAAAATGAATCTCTGGCCGCAGTTGCCAACTACAGAGCATGTTTCAAACAGCTTTCAAATGGAACAAAATTAGTTTTTAACTAGTGCGTTCTAGTGTTAGCCTCGCAAGAAAAACTAAAAATGAACATATGGTATCAATAATAACACAGATCTGGACGAATTTTGAAATGCGTAAAATAAATAGTTTTAATAAAACTTTCGAATGAAATATGCCACCTTAACAGCTGACTGCAAATTCATTATTACCTATATAAGACTACCTGAAATATCCATTCTTCACACGGGGAGAGTAGGTGGAAATATCTGAACCCTCTCTCACCTTAGATCACGTGATTTAATGAAAATTTAATGATAAAAATTCGTAATGTCACCCCTTCTCCTCACCCCAAGCTGATAGGGTTGAACTTGGATGGGACACTAGTATCGATCATTTTCAATCGTTTTTACATGTCAACCACTTTTGTCCCCCCCCCCCTTTCCAATGCCGATGGAAAATGAATTTGTACTTAAAGGAATCGGAAGTGGCACTAACCATCTCAGTGACTCCATAAACTAAGGATCAGATACTACACTCTGTAAAGAAAAAATAGCGACACTTCAATTCTCAAACTAACTTACACAGAAAACCATAGTTGCAGCCCGTTAGAAGAGGAATAGAAGGAAATGAAGAGTGGGATAGTTCATTTGCGCTATCTGTGACACCTGTGGTGTACGACATCGCTTGTCAATTGTTTGTATATCAGTAGTATTTTCGATAGATGGCACTGAGTGCGTCTCGTAAATTATTGTAGTGAGAATTCTGCATTGCATTTGTGATGTGTAGGCTGAGGTAAATAGCATTTTATGATTGTTCTTTGCTTTCTCATTGTTTGGACAGTGTCAAGTGGCAAAATTGTTGTTGTGCAGTGTTGTTTGTGTGTGATATTGTTGCTACATGGGAACATAAGATGGGTAAGAAATGTGAGTTGTTGCCATGTGAACAAGACATAATTCTTGCTTTGCGCAGCTAAGGCAAATCTCTAAAGGAATAGATGGGATTCTGAAAATCCATCATTCTACGGCAGGAAGAGTAATTCACAAGTGGAAACAGCATAACAAATCGTCCCTTCGTCAACAGTGTGAAAGAAAAAAGAAAGCATCACCCAGAGCAGATTGATAAATGAAATCAATAGCACTGCAGATTTAAGGAGTGATTTCCCTAAAAATCCCTTGTGTAGTTTGACATGATCTTGTAACTGCAGTTACTCGTACAACTGTATTGTCTTGACTGTATGAAGAGGATATTACAAAGAAGAAACCGCGTAGAAAGTCGAAATTGACAAAACACAGAGGACTTCATGTAGTTTTGTGAGTCGATATGCAACTTGGACTTACGACGACTGAAAGCATGTCGTTTTCTTCATTGAAAAGAAGTTTAGAATAGTGGGAAACGATGGTGGTGTGAAGTTGTGGATACAAACAAGCAAGGAACTTGACAAGGATTTTGTTTAAGAGATGCAAATATTCAGTTACTGAGTGATGGTATGGGCATGGTTCACCGTTAAAGACGTCAGAACGTCGGATATATGTGAAGAATCGTTTGATGCACGAAAATATCTTCAAATTCTGATACGTAAAGTTCTTACAACAGCTAAAGATGACTTTTCTGAAGAAAATTTGGACTACTTCCTTTCCCAGGACGATAATGCTTCATGTCACCGAGCGAAAATTGTTAATACGTGGTTCAAGAATATGACTAGTTAGAGACTCATGTAGCCTACAAACTCACCCGACATGAATCCAGTTGAAAATTTGTGGATCAATATGAGTAGAAAATTCAATAGACAACTATCTCAAATAGAATGGAATTCAAGGAACAGATAATGCGGGTGTTATTCCGTGATATCGAGGTTGCATTTTACAATATCTTTGTTACCAAAGGGCTCTTATGATTCGCTGCAATGCGGGAAGCCCATGGTGCACATACAAAATACTAGTTTGGTGTATCGTACTTCCCGATGTTTGCACACAAGATGCCTTACCCTAAAGAAATTCCATTTCTGGTTTTCTGCTATTGTTGTTGATCTTTTTCAGTTTTATGTATTACTCGCCCTACAAACGATTTTGCTCAAAACACACATAGCTACTTATATATGCATATAAATTCACTAAATTCATGTCAAAAGCCTGAAACTCTGGTGCAAGTATTAAGAATGAACTGCTCATTAGGAATATGCATTGCAATATTATCAGGAATTCATGTAAAAAAAGCATATTGATTAAAGTGTGTTGAGAAAACCATATACGAGCAAGTGTCGCTATTTTTTCTTTACAGAGTGTAATATCAGTCATTTTCGATTATTTTTTCATGTCACTTCCTTCCTACCCACACCAAGGAGAGGAGAATGTGGACTTAAACGGGATCGGTAGTGTTACTATTCATGTCAGCGACCCCAAAAACTATGGATTATACACTAGTATCAATCGTTTTCGAATATTTTTGAAAGCCACCTCATTCCCACCCCGATGCAAATGAATGATGAGTTTGGAGTTAAACAACATCGGGTATGTTTCTATTCACCTCTGCGAACTCGAAAACTAATGATTGGACACTAATTTCGGTTGTTCTCGATTATGTTTACATGTTTACTTCATTCTTATCCTAACAGTCATCATTTTTACCTTTCATGCCGATAATGTGATAAGAACCTAATATATGCCACGGTTTACTCATACCGAAAGTCATCAAATTCTGTGCAGCGGCCTAGGAAGAGTTGGCCGTAAAATATTCTTACATTTCGTTTTTATTTATATAGAAAATTACCCCTTCCCTCCCTTAAAATGGAAATTTTGAAAAACGCTGGGACATGTGTCTTCTTCCTTATTTGTAATGAGTTTATATACCGAGTTCCATCTTTCTAACTTGACGGGTTCGTGAAAAATACTCAATTCTTCGCAAAAGTTACGACCCTTCCCTCGCTCCCCCTTAGGTGTACATTTTAATCAAAGTAGGATGATAAAATCCCAGTTCGAGATAGTTGATAACTATATCCATTTCTATCTTAATATTATTTTTGTTTCTTTGCAAAGAAACTGTGAAAAGTAATTGAGCAAACCCTTTTACATACGAGGACGTGCGGAATTTTAGTTTGCATTTTGAAGAACTGGTTCGCTCTCAAGTGATGTGGGTTTGTAGTGAACAATATCGTGTATCGTAACTGAGGGTATCGTTGGTATTATCTCAATTCGCATTTTATCTGTTCTTTCATCATTCACTTGCTAAGAATGCAAACGTCAGTTTTAACTAAAGATTCAGTTTTTCCAACAATAAAAACAAAATTTAATACACACTGTGAAAGTATGCTTTTTCGAAATCAGTTGCTGCTTCCTCTTCCTATAACCTTCCATGATTTCATAGAACAGAACGTTCGTGATCTTAGAATACTACAGTGAACTTTTGTCTTTGATTATTCATAATATGTGTTTCATTTCTCTTTTCTAGTAACTTAATTGTATATATTACCAGACAATCGAAACTTTTTGGGGCGTATATTATTTTTCGTCTATATTTTGTACAGCTCTGTTTCTAGAACAGAAAAAGTAATAAAAGGCGAAATCACTGGAGGAGGAACAAAAGTCATGCTATCAATTCAAGAAATAAAAGATCACGGTCGTTAACATTGCCAATTATATATATATATATATCTAAGGGTGTCCATAAAGTCCGTTGCCACCCCGTGTATCTTCGAATTGACTACGAATATGAGAAAACAAAAACACGTCCATCATTACTTTAAGGAGCTTGAATTTTGAGTTATAAAAGGTTCACCCCAGATAGGAGTACGAGGGGTCGTGTTTTTGCATTTTATCATATTCTCAGTTGTTTCGAAGCCACACGGGCTGGCAACGGACTTTATGAACATGAAATGTGAACCCCCACCATTTTAGAATGGGGTCAGCATAGGGACTTGAAACTTTCGACGAAATATTTCTCTTCTCGAGTCCTTTTCAACGATATATTACTCGACCCCCTTTGCCATTTAAAATTTTCAAGTTGACCCCAGGTACCCCTACATGGGGATGTCTGGGGTGGACCTTGTATAGCTCAAAATTCAAGTCCCTTAAAATAATGATGGACGTGTTTTTGCGTTTTCTCATATTCGCAGTCGAATCGAAGATACACGGGGTGCCAACGGATTTTATGGACACGAAATGTGAACCCCCGCCATTTTAGAATGGGGTCAGCATAGGGACTTGAAACTCGGGAAAATATTTCTCTTGTCGAGTCCTTTCCAACGATATATTACTCGACCCACTTGGCCATTTAAAATTTTCAAGTTGACCCCATGTACCCCTATATGGGGGCGTCCGGAGTGGACCTTTTATAGGTCAAAATTCAAGCCCCTTAAAATAATGATGGACGTGTTTTTGCGTTTTCTCATATTCGCAGTCCATTCGAATATACACGGGGTAGCAACGGACTGTATGGATACCCTGTATATATATATATATAAAAGGTTTAGTCAAAGTAAGTGTTACAAACCAATATCTCGCTAACTATACATCAAATAAGAAAAATATTAAGAGTCAATGTACAATACAGAGGGTCCTAAAAAATAAGTCGAACACGAGGTTTCCCTCGCCCCCATTTTGGGGGAGGGAGGTGTACGTGAAATTTCCAAATGTGAACATAGGTCGAGTGATATCTCGTTCGAAAGAGCTTGGAAAATTGAACATTTTTTGTAGGAAACAATTTTTAATATGGGGCACCGTTTTCAAGATGGCCCCCCTGTATCAGATAAAATTTTCAGTACTTATCGTAGATAAGAAACGGCTGAGTAGAAAAAGATGAAACAAAAAATGAAAACGCCATAGGCAACGTTGAACGGTGTTGCCGAGGTGTCCCCAGGGACCCCATCACAGGACTCCCGGGACCAACTTGAAAATTTCAAATGGTTATATAGGTCGAGTAGTACCTTGTTTGATAGGTCGTGGAAAACCAAACAGCTTAGTACAAAATTTGTTTTGATTTCGGGCAAGCCTGTTTCAAAATGGCCGCTGAAAATGGTTCCCCATTCAGATACAAAGCGCAGTGTTCAAACTGAGTGTTACAAGGCAATATCCAGCGAACTATGAATCAAATAAGAAATATGTTAAGAGTCAATGTACAATACAGACAGGCCTAAAAATGGGTCATGTAAATTATTATATTTCACTGGTAAATTATTATCCACTCCATACAAGTTTTCTTATCAACAACTTCCAAACTAAAGAACCAGTGTGTATTATTATTATTACGTGCAGAAAACGTTTTTTCTGTACATTATTCTAGTTCACTAGGCTTGGTGACTTCGAGACTAGTTATTCCATATCTCACCACAATTACACTACACTATTTCAATTTCTATCTAAATTATTGTTTTCGTACTTCTTAAGAAGAATCCCGCTGTTCCTACGGTTGAGACGGTGGTTCGAATTTTATTTTTAATTGATATTTTAATTTAAAATCTTGCGACTGACGTGAATTTCGTAATTTTTTCTATTGTTTTATCTATTTATGTATGTGAAGTCAAAGGAAGAAAAGTAATTTTATTTTGTTGTGAGCAATATCTATCATCTTACACCCATGTTCTTGTTATCTGAAGATTATTATTATTATTATTATTATTATTATTATTGTTATTATTATTCGAAGCATGGTATTCCTCTACTTACGAATATCAAGGTCTTGGTATATTTTCTATCTGGCAAACATCGTTTTCCTCATCACCCAAAAGCTGTTTACTGTGTCAAATGAAAAGTAAGAGCCTATCGTGTCGAAGTGCATTGCAAGTACATGTTTCTGCTTCTTATATGAAAAAAAAAAAAAAAAAAAAAAAAAAAACTAATAATGTATTATAACATAAAAACATAAAATTATGATTTATGATACTTACAAAAGGTTTCGCCTCACCACTATATACGCAGTTTAATATATGATGAAGAACAGTCGTTAACTCTGAAACACTTTTAACACCTGAAAGAGAAACAATGGAAATATGCTGAAGAAAATCACACAAACAACTTGGGAACAATGAGAAGTGATCAAATGAAATCGACAACTCAAGTCTACAATTAAAAATATTTAACTGGATGCATTTTAGCAAAATCAAATTCACAAATACTTCTGTTTATCAAAAATAATTTAGTTAAAGAGAAATTAATAAAATATATTATTACATAGTTCAACTCAGGCAGGCAAAGAAAAAGTCTTGCCTTAATAGTTTCAGATGTTAAAATTCAGGACAAAGTAAGAATCTTTTTTTTTTTTTTTTAATAATTCTTAGCCCGAGATAAAAGCTGCCAAAGTTTTTATCAAACATTAAACCAGTTTCCGTCACCATATTCTCACATATTGCTCTCATGAAATTAAAACCTAGTCTTATTTGATATGGCATTGTAATTCTGCATAAAAATAACAGCTTTCAAACATATTAAAACTTCCAAAATATATGTGCAAATTCCGAAATAAATTACAGCTTTCAAAGCTGCTTAGAACTGAAATTAACAGCTCAAGGAACTAAAAATGTGTTCAAAGTCATGCCTTCTTGTTGAAATAATAAAAACTGGAACATCCACAATCTTTAAAACATCGCGAATTCGAAGTAAGTACCGGTGGTGATGTTGCTGTCTTGCAGGTGGAAATCTATATTTAACACCTGGTCCATATTGTAGCATAAAGTTCATGACGATTTCGTTTAACTCACATCTGTACTATATGCAGATCACCAGTCACAGTCATACACACAGGCCACAAACATCCCTCATTGCAACTTGTGAATCTGAATATTCTGCCGTTTCTGAAATCTTAGTTGGAAAGTAAAATTTCTTTTCTTGCTCTTTAAAGTTCGTGGAATATAAGTTCACCTATCATTGTGAGTCTAGACATGTGACTTTTGAATTCCTTTCATAAGGGTAGTTTCGTTGGATCATTCTTCTATTTTCTGCTGGCGGGAATGAAATGAAATGAAATCTTTGAGTTTTACGTCCCACTGTTATGCCGGTTAGGCTGAAAGAGACGGTGATTATGAGAAATGAGTGAAATGGTGGAATGAAGAAAGTGGGAGGAAACGGGAGAACCCCGAGAAAAAACACGCACACGGTGTTTGTCCACCACAAAGTTCACTTGGCGGGGGCTGGGATCGAACCCGGGACCCCAAGCACCAGAGGTGAACGCTCGACCACTGAGCCACCGCGAATTTCTGCTGGCGGAATTCTTCTACTTCCTCTTTGAACAACAGGATGAGTGAGGGCTGTCGATGTGTATGACTTCACTATTAAAATCCTTGGTATTCTGAATTGCAACTGTATTTGGGCTGGAAGGATTGTTTTCTAGTGTGGTGCTTCAGCAGGCCTCTTACACCATTGCAAGGCCCCTTTCAATAATCAGTAGCACTCATTCCCATTCCATTGGCACAAGTGATTTCAATTCAAACAGTTGGTAATGATTTTTGAAGTGGCTAGAGAAATAATGATGATATTTTCTGCCTGTGATTGCAGTTGTTGAAGAATTTTGTGTATTGTCAACAATACAGTGCTGAGTCACATCCTCTGTCATAACTTATAACTGCAATATTTGTGGTTTTGCTTTGAAAATATGTGACTTCTGTAAAAAATTGAAACTTGGTCATTACTCTATTGATATCCCTGTACTTCTTGTAGCAGAACCACAAACCAGTTCTCAGCAAAATCACAGTGAAGCACTAAACATAGTTGTTCAGCCACGTCCCTTCACTTCCGCAATGTTGTAATTTCTTTAGATGCTGGCGTGCTTTCAAAACTGTCCATTTCCCAAGTTCGTCAGTGAAGTTATGAATCGCGACAGTTTCCTTAATTACTTCATTTTCCTCCCATGTTTCATATGTAAACTCAGGAGACTGTAACGCGAATCCTAACTTTCCAGGGCAGTCACCACAGTCTTCTCGTTGTACATCACAGACTATTAACGACACCAAGGTATCATATGACGCCTTCAAGTAAGTTTTTCAAAGTTGCCATGCAAAGTTCCAAACTGGCACAATATATGCATTTATAAACAGACACGTCTAGGTGGATGCGGAACCACTCACTTAGGCTGTAGAGTGATCTTGATCTTCTAATGTGGAATACTGAATGTTTCTTCTTATATATGGCGAAAGTTTCTTTGACACTGCGGGTCATGTATCTTTTCACTTCCACATTTTTCTCCTGTAAAAATTGCTACAGTGATAGTGTCATTTTTGTTGACGCTCTAGCGAGAACAGTCCCATTTATGTTCCAGATAAAATTACTGTGTAATTTGAACATGTGCTTCATTCAAAGGATGACCATAATAGAGATTCAGTTTTCCAAACACTCCTTTCGAAGACCTCCTATCTTGTTTTGTCAGCCATGTATTTTGTTGCAGATGGAGCGTGGTGCAACATTTGTACCTTTGAAAGGGACACTGCGATAAGTGTTAAAGCTTGTATATCTTCATTATAGGATTCACAAGATACAACAGCTGAATTGATGTTTGATATAAACTTTCAGCAAATCGCACAAGCTTCTTTTAGTTCACTTTCTTCTGAAGATCGAATTTCTACCTTGAAGAGTTCGGACAGTTTTAGTTTGATGTACTCACCCACACCTACAGTTATTTCGCTATGGTGTCTTGATGCATACCACTTACGACTTGACTTTACTGATCATGGTTTCTTAACAGGACTAACAACCACCTCTCTAGCTGACTGATTCAGGAAATGTAATTCTTCTGCAGATACGAAATTTTCATCATCTACACCATAGGAGACTTCTTGTTCAGTCATTGTTGATATTCTATCAAAGCATATAGAACATAGAAAGTCATGACTGGAAAATCTTGATTTTGAAATAGTTTTGAAATGAGCACCCTTATTACCAACCTGGTTTCTTTTTTTTCTTTCTTTCTGTTTTGTTTGCTAATCTTATATATATCACCCATTTATGGATATGCAAATAGTCAGCACACTTCACTTTCCTGTATGGTCCTAGTTAGAAGACATTTCAAACTCAGTTCTTTCCACACTATATCGTACAACTCAATCAATCAGCAGGATCCTCACAAAAGTTTGCAAATACTTTGAAACACAAATTTGGTGAACTGCTCTCTGTTTATCTGTTGATAACTGACCTATGAATTCACAAGTCCTCTTTTCAATATGCTAGGCCAATCAGAAAGAATTATCTGAATGATTCCAGATTGTTCTAGAAGATTTTGAGACATTCTGGAATTTATTTGGATGATTCCAAGATGTTTTAGAAGGTTCTGTTACATTTGAGAATAATCTGGATTGTTCCACATTGTTCCAGAAGACCTTTTACTATTTGGAACGTTTTACATAAAAATAAAATGAGAAGAATAAAAACATTTCACCAGTTCCAATTTTGTTTAATTTATCATTTTCATATCACATTGAGTACACTGGTTTAAGAGTGGATTTTTTTTCAAAACTATTTTATATATACGAGGGTCATTGCAAAAATCATGGCAGCTACTTTTTTTTCTCGAAAATGATAACGAATTAAAAAAATTCTGAAATATGCAAATGGAAGGTTAATTCATATGTAAACATTATATGTAGAGAGATGGATGAACAAACACACCACCACGAGAAAAAAGACGAAAAAAAAAATTGTCGTTTCAAAAGTGTTTTACTGTCAATTGCAACAGTACACAATAGTACATTACAAACTACGTGCATTCCATGGCATTAGGAGTCTCCTCAAGAATCCAGAAAATGACAAGGACTCTAAGATGTCACAGGTACGTGTTCCTACACTGTAGTATTGTGTACTGCTGCAATTGACAGTAAAACACTGTTGAAACGATAATTTTTTTTCGTCGTTTTTCTCGTGCTATATCTTTATGGTGGTGTGTGTGTTAATCCATCTCTCTACAGGTACTGTTTACATATGAACTAACCTTCCATTTGGATATTTAAGATTTTTTTAATTCGTTACCATTTCCGAGAAAAAAAAGTAGTAATGACCCTAACTTTTGCAATGACCCTAACTTTTGCAATGACCCTCGTATATATATTAGTCCGGAGATTAAAACACGAACATTGTTTATAAAACCTGTTAAGTCAAAAATGGAAATTTTTGGGATTGATATTTTCGAAAAAAAAAAAAAAAAAAAAAAACTATAAATTTAGTTTTATTTAAATCACATTGTTTATTTAACATATTGAATGAAATATGACTGAAATAATAAAATCTTTAAATATTTAAACATGTGTGATCAGCTGCAACTGAACGGAAAACATCTCATTTGCGATTTCAGTGCTACTTGATATGCCACATAATCCACTTTCTCTTTAACATTGTGAATCCAAATTCAAGATGGCCGTTTTCAATATGAAGACCATGATGTTCATATTCCCCAGCATTTAGCAGATTTTATCATGCATTTACTACTAAACATTTGACCTTCATTTCTGTGGCCATTCATGTGCGGAACGAGTAAGCTTTCTTTGTTGTTGAGCCCTATGATTGGCTATATTTCTTCCGGGTCTCATGCTTCTCCATGCTGCACTCAGCCGCTATAAATTTGCATATGTACATAGTTTCACACTCTCTTTCATATCTGATGCATGCCGTTCGGCAACTCGAGTACCCCATTCGGACCCTTCCCTGGTAAGAAAAACAGTTAATATTTGTTGACCGTGTTCACCTCTGGTGCATGGGATCCCTGGCTCGATTCCAGCTCGGGGCACGTAAACTTTGTAGTGGACAAACACCGTTCCTCCTACTTTCTTCAATCCATTTCATTCATTTCTCATCATCACCGTCTCCTTTAGCCTAGCCGGCATACTCGTGGGACATAAAACTCAAAGATTTCATTTTATTTTCATTTGTTGACGTTTGACAGTAATTTTAGCATTATGGGTCTTAAAGGTATTGGCTCTTTCTATTGTCTTGTAGAAATTTGTGCTTCTTTAAATTTAAATAAAATCATTCAATGTGATTTTGTTGATGCTTTAAAACAAAAATCAACGCAAAGTGTTAAAGATTCATATTGCAAATTTCTAGTATAAGTAATTTCAGGGAATTTCAACATAAGAAGCTGTATTATAAGATGAATAAAGTTAATTCAGGCAAAGTATAACAAGCCACGATTTAATTTTGGCAGTGTAACGGTTACCATTGTCGTTTTCTCACTTTTTAGACTCCTAATTACGGACTCAAAGCTTTTGCTGCGATCCATAGTGAAAACACAAATCACAAATTAAATATGGAAGTCAAATGGGAAGCAAAGTATGATCCAAAATAACATATTTAATTTTGACAAAAAATTATGGTAGATTATCCACAGCTATTGTGTGTTTTTATGATTTTATACAATGTACAGTTTTGTATAAACTGTACATAGACTGTAAAGGCCATCTCTGCCAATCGTAGGTCATATATTTTATTGAAAGACTTTAATTAGTCGAATGAAGTTTACATTTGTTGAATTTAACTCCATCTATGGATAAAAATATAGGGCTTTTCACAGAAAGATGAGAAGCCACGATTCTTTTTTTCAACAGAACGATAAGTTAAGAGGTAGTTTACAATTTTTTTACTATATTTAATAATTTATTTATTTTTTACTATTTTCAGAATAATCATAATAAAGAACATTATAAAACGTGCGTGAACAACATTATAGTCTACAAAGTGGTCAGTCTTCGAAACTTGGTTATCACAGCACATGATCATCGTTAATTATTGCATAATACGACTAGTAGTTGTATTATGCAATGACTAATCATTTATGTGCTCAGAAAGACAAAACAGGAGGTTGGCATTTATATCGTTGGTATGTGTTCTTTCATACAGACTATTGTACTATGCTTTGTCGTGCCAATATAGTTGCCTCGTAGATACCACATTAAAACAGAAACTAAAATTAAAAAAAAAAAAAAAAAAAAAAAAAAAAAAAAAAAAATGAGTGACTTCAAAATTTTAACATTAGTTTGGTAATATTTCTTTTCCCCCCGTTACAGTCTTTACTCGGTTTTTGCGTTGTACTGGTTTACATTCATTGTCTGTATAAAGCTTTATATTATTTTATTATTTCTAGTTCAACCCTAACTCATTTTTCGAACTTTTTAAATATCTTTGAAGATAGTAGTCGCTTTTAGTTGAAATTATTTAGAGAAATTCTCTATTCTACACAACTGTAAGTACAGTAAAATCTGTTAAGCTAGTCACTTGCTTAATTTTGCTGCGTATCTGCGGAACTATGTAGATTAGGTGTATTATTGTTCTGTTAGTTGGCCAATCACATAAGCTAGAAGTTTTCCTTCGGATCTAAGAGTTGTCAAATAATGACAGGTTTCATTGTATTATCTTATGGCTACCTATATACTTTAATGTTATGTAGGATATATGAATTTTACTTTTATTTACTTGCTTATTTACCTTCCAACTTCCTCCACAGCAAATCCGTGAAATCAGCGTTTTTTCTTCTTCCACTACTCATGTCATCTAACACTGCCGTAAAAACGATGTCTGAAACAAGAAAATATAATTATTACTTATCGTTCATTTTCCGGTTATTATGAAATTCTGTAAAGCGGTTTCTTACCCCACAAAAGACATATTTCTTTGGCTGCCATGTATCACGGACAGCAGAGATGTATTAACTTAGCTACAAAACATCACACTACATAATACGACAATTTTTATATCTCTTACTTGACAATTCAGAACACATGACTGTCCTGCAAGAAACACCAAGCAAGGAAAATATGTCAGTGAAACGCCAATATTCCTTAACGAAAAATTGTCTGGTTGTTTTTAAAGCAAAAAAAAACATGTTAAGCAGCTCCACATGCCTCCTTGATACCAATATTTTGGTACACAGAAGTTTTTTTTTTTTTTTTTTTTTTTTTTTTTTTTTTTTTTTTTTTTAAATCGTAGATTGACTTTTAGAAGTTTCAGCCCTGGTTACTAGTTAACTACAATGAATCACTCTTTTTCAAAATAACAGAACGGACCAAATATATCGGGGAATAACATGCAAAACAGAAGAGTATAATGCCGTCCAACAGTGGCTTGATGATAGCGAATTGTTTGACACCTACAGGGATAGTTCTTTATTTGAAATTTAACGTTCCCTTCCATTACTGAGGCTGTATCAGATGTAGACCTAAAGCCTAATATAGCATTCAATTACACACAGTTCCTCCACTTGTTGCTGGGCCGCCATTTCCTACAAGTTATGAACAATAATTTGCTAAGATATTTTATGGGTTAAGTAAAAACATGCTTCACAGAAAATACCAGAGTAAGTTTCAAAATAAATGGAATGTGTGAATACCACTCATTCTAGCTTTGGAACTTCTTGTATAAAATAAACTCTGACCAAAGCATATACTATCTAATAAACAACAGCGTTACATGTATGAAAGCATGTCATATTCAACACTTTGTTCTAAGAAGAGCATGTCTCATCCCATACTTGAAAAAATTAGTTGAGCGATTACATCTCACAGAAGTAAATATGACTATAAACCAAAATTCATCTTTTGTATTAATAGAAAATGTGTTTCGAGAATTCAAGCAAATAGCAGATCGTCTACCAAAAGTCTCCAAAGCTAGCGTAGCAAGCATAGGACTTCATATATGACATTTAAAAACTGAAAATGGCTTTTCTCAATTCTGAAGGTAACAATATATTTTACGAAATTTCCGAAAAAGGAGCATTTATTATCGTAGAGCTCTTAATGCAATGGTAACTAAGTTTGAAATTAAGAAAAGAATAACGAAAAAAAAAGAAAGAAAAAGAAAAGAAGGCAACTGGAAAGAGGGAGGTGTTCCTCAAATCATCTGTATGTTTCTGAGATATTTAGTACAGCAGGTCGTTTCATCCTTATGGTAGTGAATTCCATTTCCCTGCCCTAGACTGTAAAACCTTTTTTTCACCACCAATCACATCCAATATGACGGTTCTGACGACGAACAATTGTACGACATCAGACCTTCCACTGAAGGAGGCTTCTACTCAGCACAGCTTCATCCAATTGAACTCACTCATCTTTGTACACTTAATGGACAAATACACGAAAGTATATGGGTGATGCAATTGGTGATTTAACAGAAATCTGTCAATTGCCTTGACATCTGTCTTCTGTTCCATATGAGCCATGTAAACCACCGTCACATCGTTTTGGCGGTGTGACTGCTGACCTTATCTTAGTGGTCTCATTACCATACAAAGCAGGGGCGTTGGCGGTATATGGGATCTAAGACGTGCTAATATAGTAAGCAGCACTTATCTTTCCTTTCGACGCCATTCTGTGTGTACGAAGCTTCTCCTTAGTACAGAAACCCGCCACTACCATAAACTCTTTGGGGAAACTTTCATTGCACATGCGAACTACTGTGTGTTCCTTTCCATGAATAGGACGTAGTAAATCGCACGCAGCTGTTTTGACTTGGTCAAATAGACCCATCTAGGGTGAACGCCATTTATCACTTGCTACATGGCACCCACACTGACATTTGTATGCTAGCCTTCGTTGGGCGATATAGTTTGTGTTGGAGCATGAAGTTCCGTTTGTACGTCGTTTACAGATCTAACTCCTGTCGAATGATTACGATTAACGGTTGCTAGTGACTGTCGAACACGATGGACTGCTGCATGTATGCTCTTATCAGACGCTGTGAAACCTTTGCTCTTTCATTGTTTTTCAATTTGGCAATAGCTATAGCTCACGCCGAAAATTGCTACTATCTTGCCCTTTTAAATCGAATGATTGCAGAGACCCTTACTCTCACTTCCCATGTAGGCAACTGTTTGCTTTATATGTGATGTGTATGATATAGTACTGGAGCAAACAATGCTTTTTGCGGCGCCAGCAATTCACTACAATAAGGATGAAAGGACCTTCTATATTTTGTTAGAATGCATCAAAAGAGCCTGGTGGCTCAGTGGCAATGCGCTCACATTTGGTGCGAAAAGTCCCTGATTTGATCCCAGGTCATGTGAATTTGTGGTACACAACATCGTATCCGTGGGTTTTCTCGTATTTTGCCATTCCCTCCCACATTATCATTCCACTATTTATTTCACAATAATTCTTTTTCATAGCATAAAGGACATAATTGTAGGATTTTAACCCTTTGACTACCAACGGGATACCTGTGTCCCACGCGAATAATTCAAACATTGTTGGGAATTTGCTTTTAGAAAGTTAAAAAAAAAAGTTACTCTCCCAGATTTAATTTTTTTCACAAATATTAGCTTTGTTAATTATTGAAGTAACCTGCTGTATCTACAGTCGTATCTTGACGGTTTCAATAATAATAATAAAACAATTTTTGACATACACTTGGCGGCTCGCCAAAAGAAAAATTAAGATCAAAGAAAAGGCTGAGAAGCGTCCAGGTGGATGTTATATTGGAATGTACGATCGAACCTACCTGGACACTTCTTATCTGCTTTTGAAATTTATTTTTTAATTTTTTTTCTTGTCCCTAAATGGTTAAAGTTAGCGAAAGGATTTATCGTATACTTTTATACAATTGTGATTATGTTTTCATTAGTTTCTGATATGTATTTCATTATATATTCGCAGTTTCTTCATTCTTGTGCCTTTGATTTAGGTGAGGATCAATATCTTTGCCTTGCACTGGCAGTTTATGTTTGTTTGTTTGCCCATCTCTGTTTCCTTCTTTCAACTTAATATACAATTAACACGGAAGCGTATTCACACTTCTCATTATCCAGAGTTATCTTTCATGTAAATGCGTAATATCAAAGGAATTATTCCCATATTATTAACATCAAATTCCTCACTGTAAATAATATGCTGCTTTTATTCATCATCTGTCGGCTTTAACTATTTGTGATAATCATCTATTGTCATCCACGATTTTGCGGGCAACTTCGTAAACATTTCTAGCCAACGCGCATTACGAGTTTTATCGAAGAAATAGAATAGATTCACTCGAAATATCACTCTCGAGGAAGAAATATACAGCCTCCAAACTATAAAATTCTAATATAGCGAATTGGTTACACGCAACATACAATCGAATGATCACACGATTCAATAAATTGTTAGGCAGGGTACCCCAGCATAACACGCCGATTGGTAAGATTGCATATACATAGAGAACATCGAAAAAGAAGCGACACGTATTTTTTCTATCGGCCAAGTGCATTGAAAGGTTTAAATACCCAGCAGAAAAAAACACGTACCGTACATGCGCATGTACAACATGCGCCTGGAAAACCCTTGAAATTGGAACACTGTTTTACGCCTGATCATGTGCTCATGTTTTTTAAAAACATTGCGTGTTCAGTCCCTGGAGACGGAAAAACACAGGCAAACAAGGAAGAAGTGAACACCTGGTTTGCACCTGGAAAACACATGTTTTGTACCTATAACCGAACGCAACATCTGTGGACTGCATGTTTTGCAACTGATCTTAATGTGTTTTCTCTTCAACAGCAGCTGATCATCCGCTGAACATTGCATGTAAAAGGAAGAAGACCAGTGCTATTCTAGTATTGTTCGAGAGCACTGAACATGCAGTGTACAGAGATCGCAAACATGCAGTGAAAGGGGAACTGATTTGACATGGAATGACCCAAATGCGCCAACGAGCTGTGAATCAAGAAGTAATATTTCTGGTAAATTCCATTTCGATGGTCTTCAAAAATATCTTACACTCTCTTAGAATCACCTTAGGACGGAGCCGGACCCTTTGGAAGGCAAAAATTTGACATTTACTCTTTAGCTATTTTCTCGAAGAGAATGAAATATACTTTTCAAATAATTTGAAAGTTAGATACATTTATTTAGTGTAATGTCTTTGTGTCAAAAACATTTTATTACAAACGAAATGAGAGTATTATTTGAAAAGTAGAAAATAAACTTATTGGATCATTTAATTTGTCATGAAATGCCGTTGCTTTCATTTTTCTAGTCGCTATCTTCATTTAGGTATCTTTGAAGCACTTTCTCGTGGGCAACGAAATTTCAAGGAATGACTACACTATAGAGAGAAAATGGCGGCGTGACTGGAGACAGAGTGCGTGAGAGAGTGGTTATGTTTTATAGTTCTTTTTCTTCAATAATATTATCAGTAAACTGATAGTCAGCAAGATAAACTTCTTGGTCTAGTCTTCTTAAAGAGGAAAGACCATAAATATCAGAACAGAACAGACTACACCTAATAACAAAACAACTTCCTTTTTTTAAATGAGAAATCCATCTGAAAATGGCCTTTTCTCGGATTTAAAACATTCTGTCTACCTGGCATGTTTCTTTTATATTTCAGACAGTGTACTGTTTCTCTGTAACCTGCAAATACATGCTGTCACTACATACCATGTACAGTTCATGTTTATACAACCCTTTTCTTCTAAAACAAACCACCTGGAAATCCTATTTTCCGTATTAAAAACATACCATGTACCAGACATGTAAACGACAAACTTCTGCTAGATGAACAATTCTCTGGAACCTGCATGAACATTCGGCAATACAGGGAAAAAAAACAGCTCATGTTCACAGCAGATTTCTTTTGAAATTCAGCATAGCTGAAAAATCACGTTAAAAAACGGAACACATTATATTTAATGCGCAGAAAATTTTCGTTCAACATTTAAAATACGGGCTGGCCTGGAACGCAAATGTACACCTTGTCTCAAAAAGGTTGAGCGCATTCTTTATTGGTGTTTTGAGGCAAAAATTTTCAAAGTCCAACTTCGGGTATCTTCGGGAAATAGTAAACCAGGTTCGAACCTCCAAGCCAGCCTTTGCTATCGGGAAAAAGTTAGCAGATGGGTTTTTCTTCTTTTAAATATAATAAGACTTGTTACCAAGTGTTGAAAAAAAGCAACATTGATTGAAATATTTAATGATACAATATTTCGAAACTTTGTATTAATGTCAGCTCATGTTTGTTTGTCATTTAGCTCTCCATACGTGATGGAACATTTAGAAACGTAAACGAATGTTTCCATATGTAAAAGAATGCTCAAAGTTAAGACATAGAATATAATTATCACCTGAGTACTAAAATAATAGTCAAAGTAGAACAAAAACAGCGTTTCTAGTGGGTATGAATGTCATAATTTTCTTGAAAACCGTTATACATCGCTAAAAATACCTTAGCAGAAGTCCTTGTGTTAGCTCACTGATAAGCTGTCGGATTTCAAATCATAAGGTTGAGAGTTCGAATCCCATCTGGGCCAATGCTCTTTTAAAAATTATATTTTCCGCAATACATGAAAAATTATATAAAATAATGAAATTAAATACATCAGTTTTTATATATATAACATAATCATTGCAGAATGTAGTAATTATTATGTTTAAAATATAACATCTTAAATAGCTAGGTGTTCACAGTAGGTCTGTATTATATATATATGAGAATGTTAAATACAAGTTAAGAAACTCGTTCACTAGCAATAAATAAATCATGTAGTGTATTTATTTGCAGCTATTTGTCATACAGATGTAACTTCTCAATATTCTCAATACAGCATGTCATTTACATTCATGAAATACAGTATATTCCTACGGATATAGAAAGTGTGTAAACAGAGTATCCAAAGTCGGATCCTGCTTCAAGACACATAACTTTTCCCGATCCCCTTAACGTCACGGGAAGAAACACAAATTCTCTTTAGAACGGAATATCGTTACTTAGAGTCTCATTCGAATACGTTGAATATGCTTTTGTATATTCATCTCTCTCTCTCTGTCGCTTTGTTTATGTGTTGCGGAATATCCCAAGTTGAATACAACATTTGCAAAGTATATGACCATCAGAGTCATGGGATACCGGAAATTGAAAGTCGTGTTTCTTCAGATTGGATATGCGTGTTCATGTTAGCTCACTGGTAGAGTACGGGCTTGTTAATGAGGTCGTCTTGAGTTCAAAGCCTGCAGAGATTTATCTCTTTTTTTTTTTTTTTTTTTGTTAGTAGAATTGCACAGAAATCGGATTCAAGGAGTGGTTTACTTCTAGAAATATTTTCAGAAGCGTTTAGGTAGCCCTTAAAAGGACTGTTTTCGGGAGTTATGGCGGGGACATTAATATTGTGTCCAATACCCTTCTGAATTTATTACACGCCCCATTCTTCTGGGCATGGAATCTATTAAATGGGTGACAAATTTATCTCCTTCCCCTACCTCTAGCTATGCTTCGGAAACAAGATGCCACAGGTCATCCTGGGTTCTTGGTGGATCTGCCTCAGGCCAACTATCCCTTAGAGTACGCTTCACTTCTGCCCACATATTTTCCATGAGATTGAGGTCTGCTCCACGAGGCGGCCAGTCAATTAAATCAATCTCAGGCTGCCCTGCGAACCATTCCTGAATCACACGGGAAGTATGTATTGGCGACTGGTCTTGCTGGAACTGAATTACACCATCAGGCGGAAATACTTGTACAGATGGCACCATGATATTACTCATAATATCTAAGTACTGAGCACTGTCCAGGTGTCTTCCAATTCTGTGAAGCTGTTATGCTCCGCGCCTGAAAATCCAACCCCAACATGAAATAGATACATGGCCACTGCGATTTCAAGCAGCAACACATCCAGGATCATATCGGGTGCCTCTCGGACGATACACAAAACGGCGTCCCTCATTTGATGTTGTGAATATGGATTCATCTGAGAAAACTACGTTTTCCCAATTGCGACCCACATTCGCCTGTGCAAACGCGAGACGGTAAATTTTGTGGTCGTCTGAGAGGTTTTCCTTCACGGCAGCAACACAACCACGTAACCCAGCATGACGAAGCCTTCGCAGAGCTGTATGCTTACTACCAGGAAAAAGAGAAGCTTCCCTTAGCTGTCTAGACGTCCTTAGTGGGTCTGACCGGGCTTCGTTTACTAATCTCGCATCTTCGGCTTCGGTTGACACATGCGGACAACCAGAAGATCGTAAATTACCAGTTTGACGTGTAGGACCATATTTCCGAATCCATCGCCTTCCTGTAGAGGCCGGGACACCTACTCGCCTGCTAGCTGCAGTTGCAGAATAGCCTTCCAACTCCCATAAAGTAATTATTGCTGTACGTCTATCCATAGTTACCAATGTTTTGAGCTGTGAGCAGGAAGCAATAGGTAAAAGCTAGTACCAGACGTGTGGTTGGTTAATTGCACGACACGCCTATTGTGGGGAACGACTTGGTCAACGACTAGCGAAAGAAATCTGAAAATGGTGCGCCGTAATAATAATATCAAAAACAGTTTTTATAAAGGAGTATTAATACATACGAAAAGCTATTTAAAGAATGAATTGTTATCCTGACTTTATAACGTATAAAAACATATACCATATACCAAACAGATTGAGCGATATGGTGATAGCTGTATTGAGACGAACACTTTCGAAGTCCAACTTCGGGTATCTTCTGAAAACAGTAAACTAAAGCTGCTGGTTCGAACCTCCAAGCCAACCTTAGCAATCGGGAAAAAATGTACAGATATGTTTTTCCTTCTGTTAAATATAATAAGACATGTTGAAATGGTATTAAGTGTAGAAAAAAAGTAAAGTTGATTGAAATAGTTAATGATACAATATTTCGAAACTATATATTCACACTCTCGTTTCGTCATTGTGATTTCCATACGAAAAAAAAAAAATACGTATGAGCTCAGTTATATTTCAGAAGCAGCTTCCGAAAAGCGGTCATGTTAGCTCAGTGGTACACCCCCGAGCGTTTAAATCGTGAGTTCGATACCCGTTCAGGTGGGATTCTTTTATGATATTCTACTTTCCTCAATGCATGAAAATTATGTAAAATAGTTACATTACAATTCATCAGCTGTACATATCAGTTGAATATAAAAGCAATTCTTATCTTTAAAATATAACATCTGAGGTATTGACAGAACGTCGGTATGTTATATGTGAATATTAAATACAAATTAAGAAAATCGTGTAATAGCAATAAATAAGTTATGTAATGTATTTATTTGCAGCTATTTTCATACGCAGGTAACTTCTCAATATTCGCATTACAGCATTTAGGTAGAGAATATCGAAATTCGGATCGTGGTTCAAGACAAAAAACTAGCTAGCCCCAAACTGTCACGTAAGAAATTCACGAATCGCAAAAGTAAAGTGAAGAGATTGAGAGCGGTAATACCTTAATCGCTCTCTCTCAACTCTCTCTTATCTGCATTTATACATATAAAAGTGTATGTATGTATTAAATATGTTCCGACATAACTCATGTATGCCTAGAGCAGGGTTTCTCAACCTGGGAGTCGTGGCCCCTAGGGTGTCGCGAAGATAAGCGGAAGAGATAAATATAGTTAGAATCTAATACCGGAAATTATTTTGAATTTTGTTCTGATAGGCATACTTTTATTTTTTATACATACTGTAAAGAACAATAAAAAATAAGTCTACTGAACATTTTCAAAGGGTGCAGAGTTGTTTAAAAATGAATTTAAATGAAAGACGTATGATATGATACTAATGAGAACTGTATATAGAAATACTAGAAAAATACACATGGAACAAAACCTGCACATTGAAATACAATTAAAATTGAAACCTAATGAGATACCTAAGCATGGTGTAATTTCACTAGTGCAGCAATGCCCGGTTCAATCTTCGTAACGAACATTATGAAGCCATTTTCAACTGATAAGCGATTTCTTGTCTTTGTTTTAATGTTTACCACGAAAAAAAAAAAAAAAAAAAAAAAACTTTCGCACAAGTACGATGTAGCAAATGGAATTATTACTTTTAAAGCAGCAGATACCAGACCAGGATATTCTTCTCTCCTCATCAGGCAGAACTTGTCCAAGTCTTTGTTACAGAAAACCAGTTGCAAAGACTTGTAGCATGATCATTCTATTATTTGGTCAAGATGTTGTGGGCTTAGATCAGATACGTTAATGGCCTCTTCAATGAAGGAGTTTAACATCCATCTTGAACCAGCACCTTCGTCGTTGGGAATATAGATAGTACAGTTACTGTATCCACTGTCAATGCCGGGCGCCGAAAAAAGGGGGCACAAATTTCGGAGGAAGTGTGTTACTCATGTTAGGAAAGTAGGGATGCACGCGAGACAAGACGAGACGAGAAATGGAAAAGTTTCGTCTCGTCTCGCAACCTCAAACGTTGGTCTCGTCTCGCGTAAGGTCTCGTCTCGCAAATGTGAAGTCTCGTCTCGCGTCTCGCATAAAATTTTGAGTCTCATCTCGCATCTCGCGCGAGACTTTCTCGCATGGTCTCGCAGTCTCGCATATATTCTAGGTCAAAATTTTGCAATGTGTTATTCTATGGCTGCTAATGAATGATGATGTGATATTCTGTCCGAAGGCAGGTATTTGACCTAAAAGTCCCTTGGCAAGGTGAATGGTGGTTTGCCATTGCTTTCCATGGGATGAATGTTCATAACATCCTAAGGAGACGGAACCTAGAATTCAACATGGTATTCGAACTTGTGTCCCCTCCGCTCCAAATTAAAAGAAAAGTTGTGCTGGAATTTGATCGCTGGACCATTAATTTTCGTCAAATTAATAGCATAATTTACAGCAAAACCAGCATAAATTGTTGCTGGATCCAACATTGTTTTCCAGCTTAGAGGTGTCCAGCAATATTTGGCTCTTCTAAAATATCGTCGCCACTATGAACATTTACACGTTTTGGTCGTTTCCTTGAAGGGTGAGTTTCCAGTATAAAGATGTTTTTATACCACCAAAAGCGCTTGTACACAACAAAAGAACTCCTCACAACACAATACGACCCAATTCTTTTGGTTCGTTTGCGCTTGTAGCAATGTTGGATTATCGCATTTTATCAACTTTCGCTTTCAACTTATACTGCCAGATCTAGAAAATAAAATTACTGACAGATATAGGGCAATTCCTACCATCTCCCACGAAACCTATAGGGACATCCTGCCAAGCCAGTATTTGAATTAAACTTCCGAACTAGAGGGGGATGTTTTTGATAAATATATAGAAAGAAAATACTTATTCCATGTAAAAATATCATGTTATTTCTGCGAGCCGGGCCGGGGATAAACTTTGACGAGAGGGGATTTCCCCGCCATCCCCCAACATTAATCGCTAGTAGTAATGTGAAAAAGACAGAAACAACAGAAATATCATATTTCGCAGCAATAGGGAGTCTTATTCGCTTTTCAGACCAAAAATAGAAGTTCATGTGTTCGTGCGCACCCGCGTGTATGTGTTTGTGTCGCAAAAAAGGTCCTAAATCTATGCTGTAATAAATTTCCAATTTACAAAGCTTTTCTTTTTTAGAAACTAAAGAAGGCTTTAATTCTGAAAATTAACCTTCATTAATAATAAATCTCATAAAATGTCTATTGCCCCAATCACTTTTTTGTTCCTGAGGCATTAACGCTCAACTTAGAAAACTCAATAAATGTAAAATTACTAAATATACAATTAAATGTAATTCATAAATGTTGCGAGACTGCGAGAAGTCTCGCGAGACTTCTCGTGCGAGACTTAACCGAGTCTCGTCTAGCGTCTCGTCTCGCATAAAATTTTCACTCTCGTCTCGTGTCTCGTATCGCAAATGCGAAACGAGACGAGACGTCTCGCGTGCATCCCTATAGGAAAGTGCATATGCACATGTATAAAATAGAAGGAAAAACGTAATAAAATGTGCTCAAAATCAAGGAAAGGCAGCGTTTACTTTTGAAAATTTTATTGAGCTTCGTGCCATGGTGGCGCTTCGCAGCTAGTCTGTCGACCTCACTCATATGTACGGAGACATCGTCGTATACTCTCGCCCCGAGCGCTGATTTTCCATGCCACGGCACTGTTCACTATAAACAAGAAATGGATTCTACTATTATAGAAATAGGTATGTTAAAAATCCCACACAAGCTTATTATAAAACACAAATTATAAAAGAGTCGCTGGCAAGAGGATGTGATAAAAGGGGATCGTGATAGGAATTAGATTGAGAACCACTGGCCTAGAGTAATTTTAACCAAATTTCTTATAGTCTGAAAAAGAGTGCTGTCGGGTTACCTATGGTGAATGGGAGGAGGATACATATAAAAGATTGCTATAGAAAATGATCGGTATTAGTGTCGAATTCATAGTTTTCGGGGTCGCTTAGATAAATAGTGTGACTTTCGATTTCGCTTAACTCCGATTAAGCTCTCATTAGTAGGGATGGGAACGAGCGACTTTTCTTTGAAACTCTACTCGACTCGAAACAGACATCTTTGAGGTCTACTGTAGGACTCGGCGCGAAAAATATCCTCCAACTCGACTCGGATTAGAGTCGAGTCAAACTGAAACGAACCAAATCCTGTGTGTAGTCCTACCTAGACAATACATAGACAATATAATTATTCTATTATCAATTATACTACTATTACTACAAATAATAATAATAATAATAATAATAATAATAATAATAATAATAATAATTATTATTATTATTATTATTATTATTATTATTATTATTATTATTATTATTGTTATTACAATATCGTGTATAAACATGAACGATAGATGGTTAGTAAAGGAATACTAAAAGCTAGTTGACTGCCGACGTCGGTAGTCATGACGTCTACAAGGCAAAGACATCGTTCATTACCCTAAGCTGTAAGCGTCGGTGGACTAAAGATGGTCAACTATTGACCTCTCGCCAAAAATTGGTGGCCCCGCAGCGACAATCCGCGGTGGCCCCAGTTCCATTTTGAAAACTTTACTACCAGCGGCAGAGACGCGATGAAACGACAACGAACCACAAAATTACTCTCCCAAAATATGTTAAAATGCCTATATGTGTGATTTGTTTATATTTAGGTGAGTCAAAAAAACACAAAACAAATACCCCGGGGTGGACGCGAACTATCAATATTACGATTACTAGGCACGTGTTCTTCTGATTTCCCCACGAAAACGATCATAAAAAGCTTGCTTGTTGATGGATAAATCATTGACGTCTTACTTTAGCCAATCAGACAAACCCCTACATCTCGAGTTCTAGGAGGTGATACCGTGAACCGTTTTAGATTTATTGCTTTCTGGTGGGGTACTATCTATATGCAAAATTTGAGCATAATAGCCGACATGCATCTTCGGTACCTCTTATCTTTAGTACAATTTTAACCAGAGATGGTGTGGGTCAATGAAAATTTGATCCACGACCCACCATGATCCAGTATCACCCACCACCCAAATGACCCATTGGCCCACTCTGACCCATCATCCATCGTGATCCACTCTGACCCACCACCAACTATGAACCACTCTGAACCATTGCGACCAACTCCGACCCACCAACACCCATCGACATCAACTCTGACCCATGATACACGTCCTCTTCTCCGTTGACTAAAGAGGCTACACTTGTAATAAAACAAGACTGTGAAATTATCACTTATCGGAGTTTGAATTTCTACCGTCAATGGCTCAAGCACCTCTCTGTTACAATACTGATGGATCTGACCTTTACGATATATAATGGCAAAGTGTTTCTCAACTTCCGAATTAAAATGAATTTAAATTTATCATATATAATTATTTCTTTGTTGCCTTACAGACACATTTCAGTAGAAAATAGGATGAAATTTAAAAGTCTCAAATCAAGGAAAAGTAGACAAACGTAAAAAAAGAAAGAAAAACTAATTTTCTATATCATTAACCACCTGGAGTGCCACTCTTTATCTAATCCACCTCGAAAATTATGCATTCGACACTAATGTCGGTCTTTATATATATATATATATATATATATATATATATATATATATATATACATATAATTTTGATGTCAGCCCCTTTCATTTCTCCCAGGAGAGCAAACGGATACTGTCACCGTTAGGACTAAATTTGGTCTTAAATGACATTAAAATTTCTACCAATTAATTTAGCGACCAGTGTTGCATTTAAAAGCTCGGTGCCCCTACGCACTTTTGCTCTCGGCGCCCCCAATAACTACATATTTCTCCGCCCCTTCATCCCTAACTTAAAAATAAAACTTAATTCGAATATGCTTAGTTAGTGAATTTATTACATTTAAATACCACTCACTACATGCTACAGCTAGAACTACGTAACAAAAAAATAACAAATGTGAAACGTGTTCTGAATTATTTTTAAATTTCTTACGCTATTATTATACATATTAGAACAGTAAAAGAGGATTGTTAATGAAATAGTATATTTGTTCTTGATTGTTAACTTTTTCATACGGAAAAAATTAAACTATTATTCAAGTTTTAAACTTTGCACTCTGCAAATATATTGCCCTATAGGCAATGGGACTAATGTGGACTAATGGGAAATGCGACACTGTTAGCGGCGCTGAAAACTTACGATTCGATTCTAATATCGGTTGATTTCGATATTTTTATGTCGCTACGTAACCACCCTGGGTGCTAATGGGAGCTTAATTGGACTTGAATTGAAAGTAGAACTATTCACCTAAGCGACCACGAAGCTATGGATTCGATTCTACTATCGACCCGTTTCTAGCATTTTTGATATGTAACCCGACAGTACTCTTTTCCAGACTGTAAGAAATATAGTTATAATTGCGCTAGATATATCAGAATTATGTTGAAATACACACATACATCCACTTTTATATTCTGTATAAATAGAGAGTGAGCGAGCGAGCGAGAGAGAGCGACTAAAGGCATCACCACTTCCACATTGCAAAAGCATATATCAGGAATTGAATTGAAAATCTATGTAAAGACTTTCTGCTGTAGCGTGCTTCATAAGGACAATTCCAGTCTGCTCACGTGACCTTTGGGGTTCATGAATTTCTTGCGAGCGTTGCGACTTTGGATTCTCTGTTTAAACCCTCGGTTTATGCATCGAATAAGTTTTCAAGAACATAAATGACATGCTGTATTATGAATGTCGAGAATTACCCTCTATATGACAAATAGCTGCAAATAAATACACTACATGATTTATTTATTGCTAGTGAACGAGTTTCTTAACTTGTATTTAACATTCTCATATATATATAATACAGACCTACTGTGAACACCCACCTATTTCAGATGTTATATTTTAAACATAATAATTACTACACTCTGCAATGATTATGTTATATATATACAACTGATGTATTTAATTTCATTATTTTATATAATTTTTCATACATTGTGGAAAATATAATTTTTAAAAGAGCATTGACCCAGATGGGATTCGAACTCACAACCTTATGATTTGAAACCCGACAGCTTACCAGTGAGCTAACACAAGGACTTCTACTAAGGTACTTTTAGCGATGTATAACGGTTCTCAAGAAAATTATGACATTCATACCCACTAGAAACGCTGTTTTTGTTCTACTTTGACTATTATTTTAATACTCAGGCGATAATTATGTTTTATGTCTTAACTTTGAGCATTCTTTTACATATGGAAAGATTCGTTTACATATCTAAATGTTCCATTACGTACGGAGAGCTAAATGACAAACAAACATGAGCTGACATTAATACAAAGTTTCGAAATATTGTATCATTAAATATTTCAATCAATGTTGCTTTTTTTTCAACACTTGATAACAAGTCTTATTATATTTAAAAGAAGAAAAACACATCTGCAAACTTTTTCCCGATTGCAAAGGCTGGCTTGGAGGTTCGAACCTGGTTTACTATTTCCCGAAGATACCCGAAGTTGGACTTTGAAAATTTTTGCCTCAAAACACCAATAAAGAATGCGCTCAACCTTTTTGAGACAAGGTGTACATGTTTACAATATCGGTGGAGTACAGTGTATGTGTTGGTACCGTTACATACGCAGACACGTTTTCACTAAATACTACGTGCTACACATGAACTTACATTCGCTGATCTGCACATGTCTGCAGCCCGCAACATTTTCTTCTGAACATTGCATGTACATGCTCGTCGCACAGGTACTGATCAGTCAATGTACAGTGAACACATGTGATTTTATGTCAGGACAAGAATTATTACATTCAAAAACAGGTGTTATTTCCCGGATAAGTGCCTGTTTCTGTTCCAAACCATTTACTTTACACTTAACACCTGTAGCACATGAGCAAAACATGCGAAAACAGGCACTGTACATTGCCTGTTTTCTCAAAAGTTTTCATGAGGGTAGGGACACAAACATGGGGTCAAAATGAGATTATGTGGAATATAGCGAGAACGAAAAGATATATCGGAAAAGGTTAAATGTATGAAATACTACGACGCAAGGCAATGGGGTAGAACGCACCCATGCGAAGAAAGCAGAACATCCAGAAATGGACCAATCTCGTGTACAACATTGTCACAATGTACTATGGAAATGAGCGAAGAGGGCGGCAAGGAGCAGGAAGAAAGAAGAAACGAAAACGGAAAATACGTGTTTTTGCTTTGGGAGCATACGTCGCCCGTATGCGAAAGAGACTCAGGCCGTGTCGAAAAGATACAAGCGCGCATTCGAAGTACGTTTATTTCCGGAACTGACGTCACTTAGTGTGCGCAAAAGGCCCAAGTTCACAAGTCTGCGAGTGCATAGTACGTAGTATGCGAGGATGTACACTACGTTAGTATACTTATGTGCTTAACATGGCGGTTTAAAGTAAAATGACCTAATAAAATTTTAAAAGGCATATTCTTAATATTTTTGTTGAGGTGAATATTTTTGTGAGGCGACCTAATAATAATTTACTAGATAGATATACAAATTAGTGATTTTACAAGTGGAATATAAAAATGTTACACAAGTAACAAACGTATCTATGCAATGGAATTTAAAATACTGTATTGAAAGCAACCAATAGTTTATTTAATAATGCTATAAAGACATTTGTGCTTAAATATTACATGGTTTATGTAGCTTAATTGTGATAATTAAACTATCGGTAATGCAGCTATTTGCACTTAAATAACAAAAATTTTAATTGCATATGAATTAAAATGTTAAGATTTGGCATAGAGTAATGAATACCTAGATTTTTCACTTCTCCTATGCAGCAAATGTTAATTCGTAGGTAGATAGGCCTAATTTTCTATTTTGATTCTAAACCAATTCCTATCAAAGCTACCACATTTCCTTGCACTTTATCTGTCTGAGAGACCGTAATATGCCAATGACCGTACATTTTGCATTTTTCATAGCTGACTAAAAGTAAAATAAGATCATTTTTTTCTACACATTTATCAAACATTTCACACATTTCCCTTAATTCATATAATCCCATTATTGTACCCACTATGAAACGATTATGAACAAATTAATTCCTTTTCTATAGTTGAACAATGAGAACCATTACATAACACACATACTGTATTTTTTAATAAAACCGTCTCTTAATTTTCATAAAATTCTTATTAAGGTTAATAATAGTTTTTTTTTTCTTTAAGTTATACTTGGACGATAGGACTTCTTTCGTAACTGAGCAACCATTTTTGCAGTGGAAACCATGTGGGAGACACAGAGGGTGTATATCAAGAGAGATGTAGGGCGCCGAAAGCGTAGTGAAGTGCATGCAAGTAGCACGTTCGTATTGATAAACACCAGCCACGACGAATAACGCGATTACACCATCTTGCGACGTCCACTTGCAAGTCCACGTCCACCATCTTGCGACTCCAATACCACTCCAGCTATCACGCTGTCCAATGTTCACCACTTAGTCTCACAAGCAGTTGAACGTCGCCTTGCTTGTCTTGTTGAGGATAGTACCTGTGAAACACACAAATGCACATACACTTTATTGGCTCTACACTTTGCGTTTGGCAACTTCGCATGCTAAATTCAGTTCGTATTGGATACGCTGCGTCCCATACTGTCACTGTTCACAACTGGTTCTGTGTTCAACAGCAACTTGCTCTTTCTTTCCTTACAGTCCTGGACGTGCCATGATGTACTACGTCATATCACTTTGCATTCCTTCATCTATTAGTGCTTTCTACAATTCAGCTTGAAGTTCTGATATATATATATATATATATATATATATATATATATGTATGCAACTCACTGTGCAGTACTGCGTTTGCATCCTTCCTGCGTGTAGATTCCCAGTGCATTAAGATTAATCTAAGTCTCTTTCGCATACGGGCGACGTATGCACCTAAAGCAAAAACACATATTTTCCGTTTTCGTTTCTTCTTTCTTCCTACTCCTTGCCACTCCCTTTGCTCATTTCCGTAGCCCATTGTGACAATGTTGTACACGTGATTGGTCCATTTCTGGATGTTCTGCCTTCTTTGCATGGGTAAGTTCTATCTCATTGCCTTGCGTCGCCTATGGGTAATATTTCGTACATTTAACCTTTTCCGACATCTCTTCTCGTTCTCGATATTTTCCACATAGTCTTATTTTGACCCCACGTTTATGCCCCTATTTGACCTTTTCAATGCCCTTCTTGGCCGATATAAAAAAAAAATACGTATCGCTTCTTTTTCGATGTTCTCTACGTCTGTGCAATCTTATTACAATGGGCGTGTTACACCGGGTACCCTGTCTTGTAAGAAACAAACATATACAGTGAACCCCGGTTTTCGAACTTAATCCATTCCGTAACGCTGTTCGTAAACAATTATTATTTTTTCCATTGAAATTAATGTAAACACAATTAATTTATTCTAGACACAGAAACATGGAATTTTTTAAAGTCTTTTCTGTAATGAAGAATATAGAATGAAAATAACACTGTCTCTTTAAAAGACTAATAAGTAACACTAAATTAAACAGTATGAGAGCTAAAAAAAAAAAGAAAAAGAAAAAGAAAAGAAAGAAAAAAAAGCAGGAAGAGAACGAAAAGTATTGGTTCGATTCATTCATTCATTTTTAAGAATTTTTGCCAGACGTCAGTGACGATGGCAGTGCTATGGAATACCAAATTGTAGCTATGTTATCAGTAATGTGTACACTGCGGTTTTGCTGGATGTAATCAATTTTTTTTAAGGGTCTGAAGTATAAAGTGACAAGTTAAAATGAAGGGTCATCTCCGACACATTCTCCTGACGAGATTGACAAACGTTCTAGTGAGCAGAGGCATCCAGACAAATCTACGCAGTGTATGGAGGGGACACTATTGCTGAAAGAGCCACCTGAGAATGGTTTGACAGATTCCGAAGTGGAAATTTTGACCTAAGTAATGCTGCACTTTATAGTCGTCCATCTACTTTGGGAGGGACTAGAGATTCTTCTTTATCTTGTTTCCCCAGATGTGGCTCGTACAAATTATTATTTTTTTCTGGTTCCTGTCGAATGCTCTCCGTGGCACATTTTCCTAAAACTATAAGCAGTTGGAAAACTTCATTGACGGTTTCTATGTATCCAAGTCACCGGGTTTCTATTATAAACGTATCCAACAACTGCCTTAACATTGCGAACAGATTGTCAACAATGAGAGAGAATACTCAGTGATCTATTATATGATTAGTTCAACAGACAAACAAGAAATGTATCCACTGGTTCCAAATGGCACGACCTAATGGATCAACTCAATATTTTTTTTTTTTTTTTTTAAATACAACACTCTGACAGATAACGTTTACGGTAAACACACAAAAACATTACTGGGCGCGTGGAATTGTGGGTATACTCGTGGGTGTGCGTTCGAACCTCGAATTATTGTTCGTATGCCGAATGAAAAATTGTTTACAAACCAAATTGTTCGCGAACCTAGAGGTACGTTACTCGTGGGTCCACTGTATCGAAAAATAAGTACAAGATCCACTCTTGAGGTTTCGAAGATATAAATTTTATCGTTATTTCACTATTATCTTCCAACAAATTTCAAGCACTTTCAAGAAGCATTAGAAATTTTAACTTTCAAAGGTTTTGAAAATGAAAGAAGAAACAGTACGTTTTCGTATTTTCCAGAAATATGAAAACTAATCTATAAATAGCAGATGAAACGTACCTTCATCACATTCTTGTACTGCTTCAGTTTCCTTCCTACTCAAGTACTTATAATAATCAGTATCTTGCAGGAGGCGTTCGATGTCTTGAAGAATATTAGGATCAGTTGCACCTTCGTCAGTCGCAGAAACGCCTTCAGTGTAATTATTTATAAACCTCTGCAGTGAGGATAACTCAGTCCATAATGTGGATATTCGACTTTCTTCATGACCAGGTAATACTGTTACAACCTTGGAATAGAAAAGAAATTTTAAGCATAGGTGGAAAAAGTGTACAGTCTGCAATCACTCGGGCCAAAGATTCTCTTTAGGAGAGTCTTTTGACCTACAAAAGCTGCAAACCTGGTTTATTCAGAACAATGACTCAACTGCGAACGTGAGGTTTAAGGTACGTAAGAAAAGAACAATGTTTTATTGTTTATATTTTGTACATCTTGATTTTCTTTCCGTAACATTATAATAGTTAATTAAAAATTAATATCGTAACAAGTGTATTAAGCTGCAAACCTATCTTTTGGCTCCCTCGTAGCCAAAGTTTAGCGCGCTTGCCTTCTGTTGTGCGAGAAACTGGATTCGATTCCGAGTGAAAGCTCATATGATTAAGATTTCACGTTAAGATGCAGCAGGTAACTGTCTCATTCTGCTAGGCCGAAAAGAAGAAAAGCAGAATTCCAAATACTCATTTTTGCCCTTAATAAGTCGTAGAATTTCACGGATGGAAAAAATTATACAAATTCTTTCATTTGAAAATAGTTGAAGACTATCACTGTATTCACCGAGCTAACACGGAAGATTATTCGGTTTGTATCGAACTGATTTTGAAGGGTACTCATCTTACAAAATCTTGCCACCACCACCAATAGTATTCTACAGGATCCCAGTACTATGAACTATCGACCATCATCGATATTTCTATTGGAGCGAACTCCAGCGAAGTACGGACAAGGGAATTTAGTCTCACTAGTCCCTGTGAACTTCCCAACATCGACATCCAGCAAGGGTGCGTGGATGCCGATGTTGGAGACAACTTTTCAGCACGAGAAAGCCGCAGAAATCCATTGGACTGGCATGAGGGTTCTTCACAATAACGTCTTGAAACAGAATGACATGAATTTCAAATTCTCGTTACATTTCCTGATAAAAACTCTGATGTGCTTGTGGTATGACTTGAAGCCTTGTATATGTAGATCCCACCTGGTTGACGTCTGCACCGTATAATTATCGGATGTCGATTGGTAAGAGAGGTATCATAATGGATCTTTGGAAGTATCTTGTATTCATTTTCACGTTTTTATCTACTTTTTCGCACTGCTGAATTCCGTAATAACCTAAACTCATGCTGTAAACTTTCCCAGCAGTGGCGAACAAACTTGCAGGGATCCCTAGCACCACTGTCAGGGTATGTCAGAATCTGAATATGATCATCAGCAGTAAGATGGATGTACCAGTAAGCTTTGTCCACTGTGACGAATGCATGCCATTTAGACCCCACAGGCGCTTTTAATACAGTCTCCTAGAGTTCGTTCTTCGTTCTCAGTGTGGTGTTGGGGCAGGTGGTGTACGGCGCGGTACCTCAACCGGAGTCGCTTATGAATGACTATGCTCATAGCTGAAAATGCCAACTTGAATTACTGGCCCATTGCATGTTGAGTCAGTGGATTTTCCTGGCTGCCTCTCTTCTACAACACCGCAGATGTCACTTACCTAGCAACCCTTCTCCGGTGCTTTTCTTGGGCGACTATTTCCCCACGGGCTTCTGGTTTGTGTAACATATCACAATAGTTTTCACAGTAGTCGCCCGAGAGTGAACTCATTCTCCCGATATTGTTTCACTATGCGTATGTAGGAAAAACGAGAGCATGGAAAGGGCTCATGACATACCTTTCCCAGTTTAATTTAGGCGCCATTTGACGATGCTTCCCATCTACAATCGTGACACACTACTGTTCACAACAGCAGATGCGCCGTTTTAGTGCCATCGCCAGATGGCAGTGGTGTTGCTAATTCGGTTCTATGTTAACAGACAGGTAAAATTATGGTTGACAATAACTCAATTATGAATGCTACTAGAAACGCGTTTCTTCCTTTGAACTAATTAAAAATACATACATAAATAAAAAGACAAATAAAGAAACAATAGGTAAGATTTTGTTTAATTTCATGTCTAATGTTTACCTTTTATGTCACTGAATCAGGAATCAGTGCAGAGAAAACATGCAAGAAAGAGGAGCATGCCAATTACATAAATATTTCGAGACAATGGAAGATTTTTTTCTTTTTCAAATCGCAAATTATTTACTATCAAAGCTTATATTAACAAATATATACAGAATGTTCTAGAAAGTTTTCCTTCTCTAATACGGGAAGGTCCCACAAGTTGTCGCTCAAATCTGATTGCCACTAGCACATCTGATAGAGCATCATGAGAAATAAAAATGAGCAAAATTTAACGTGCTATGGACCAGAAGGAGATCTACGAGACTTCAAAATTTGAATATCAAATATATATATATATATATATATATATATATATATTGTATATTATGGAATTATGTATATTTAAAGTAAATGTCTTGAAAACCGTTAAAGCAATCAAAACAAAAGTTGCACAATATAATGAGAACAAAATGTCCTATCGAAAACCACAAACAGTGCTGCTATAGGAGAAGTAATGTTGCCAACTGAGCATAAAAATATTTTGTTTGAAATAGCACCATATACAAGTGTGCACAGATTTAAAATGCACTATTATCATTAAACATAACAGTGAAGTGTAGTGGTACAGTGTTGTACATTGTTGGAGCTACGTGTGCTGAAAATGTACAATGAAGAAGTCTTATATGTGAGAACAGATGGTAATAAAAGAACTGGGTCTCATACTATGAATTTAGTTCAAATGCATACCATCGATAGTATAATATAGTAAAATGTCAGCAGTGTCACAAAACATTGATGGATTTAAAAAACGAAATCGAGTGATGTCATTTTTACGTCCTGTGTCAGCTCCGAAGCTATATAGGATGGGACCTGTAAGTAAAGTCGGATCCGAAAGAAAGATAACAATGAAATGAAAGGTGAAAAGTACAACAAAACATGTCCGAGGCGGGATTGGAACTCGCGATCCCTAATATATTGGTTGTCTAGCCTTCTATACCACACGGCTATCCGGGTCGACTAATAACGAAATGATGTAGTAACAAAATAATTATATTTCCAATGTGAATATGGTAATATTACAGTGTACAAACATAATCATATAGTATGTAGGAGAGGAAGTACAAGAATACGTCATTTAACACGAAAGACAAAGCAAGAGAGTACTCTTCCAAATATTGATAAAATAATCTGGACAACCAATTTACAGAATTAGAAAACACTTCTTTCTTTCCTCGCGTGTATCATTTTGTTTTCGCGAGGTGTCTGCTTATTCACCGGAGCTACATAAGTATAATGCGAAACCCTCAGGTTTTTCTAATGCATTCCTTTATTACCATCTGTCGCTACATATAAGACTTCTCCATTGAACATTTTCAGCACACGTAGCTCCAACAATGTACAACACTGTACCACTACACTTCACTGTTATGTTTAGTGATAATAGTGCATTTTAAAGCTGTGCACACTTGTATATGGTGCTATTTCAAACAACATATTTTTATGCTGAGTTGGCAACACTGTTTGTGGTTTTCGATAGGACATTTTGTTCTCATTACATTGTGCAACTTTTGTTTTGATTGCTTTAACGGTTTTCAAGATATTCATTTTAAACGTACATAGTTCCATGATATAATTTTTTGGATATTCACACTTTGAAGCCCCGTAGTTCCTATCCTTCTGGTCCATACCACGTTAAATTTTGCTTATTTTCATTTCTCAAATGCTCTATCAGATGTGCTATGTGGCAATCAGATTTGAGCGACAACTTGTGGGACCTTCCCATGTAAGGATGTAGATTCCTGCATTCTGGTTACACGATTGTTTATAAGAAAAAATGAAGACACTTAACTTTCAAGCCTCGAAAGGCTCGTCGATAACGTAAAGTGAAGAAAAACATGGGAAAGAAAGATAAAGAAAAATCTTGCCATGTACCATTGTAAACCATATTGAATATTTATAATGATACTACACAAATAAACACAATAAGAATAAAGTATTTCTGAAGTTTCAAAATTTTAAAAAATAACATTTTCAATGTGCGTCCTTCTATTAATTGTTTCTTTCAGTGTTACTTTCCAATTTACGATTAAGCTAAATTTCTCAAACAAATTGAAGAATAAAAGTTCCTACCCACGGAGAAAAGTGTGTAAGCCGAACGCATTATCTGTTATAACATTGGCTCAACATCAGTTAGGCTGTGTGGCAGTAGTTTAACGATGGATGAAGAATATACATTGCCGTTTAATCGCAGCTCGAACAATGAGTCACCTTATCAGCGAAAAAGTCGCTGTTTCGGTATTTTCTAGGGCAAAAGTTGGAAGAGTGTACGAAGAATACGTAACCTCTAGACAGGCATCAACAGCACGGGCACAGTGGCAATCACCGGCAACTAGCGATGATATCAACCAACAAAGGCAAACTCTTCCACATATCACAATATTCAAATACTCACCATCACAATACAATGCACACTGCACTCTTTGGGATCTGGTAGTCGTAGACCCACGGGGGTGCAATCTTAGAGCCCAAGCACTGCATACTGCGCCTTATTTGGGTCAGAAAACATCTAAATTGGCGTAGTGTTATCTAGAAAAGGCGACGAACATATGAAGCCATAGATACATTGTGTCAGCAAGGTGGGTGTTGGTGCCTCTGAAGTGATATGGAATATTCTTTTGGGGAGAATACCTTTAGTGAGGCTACAATCTATCTTGACAGATGCGACTGTACGAAACTTCTGGTGGCCTTTCACCCACTTATGATCGTTACATTCCCCGGTAGTGATAGTTTCTATCAGCTACGGAAAGCACTACAGGTTCGAGGTACTCAACGAAATTTCAGGTACTTCCTTGGTGCCCTCGATTGATATAGATTTAAACGGCATGGAGCATATACTGAACATGGTACAAGCACTACTGAATGTTGTAGACAGCACTTACTGTTGGGTTACAGCAAGACCCAACTTATTAAGCTCCATTCAACCAGCCAACTACACCATCCTTAAGCTTTTATTTGTCACAGTAAGATTTACTTCAGAACTATCCAGTTTAAAAAGAACATTTTACTGTTTCTTCCAGCTTTTGTAACTAATTATAATAATAGTAATAAAAAAAATCTTACCACAGTTGCTTCGGATTCTAGGAAAGGAACCTGTAAAATTGGATTCATTTTCTTCCACATGAATTCCAATGATACGGCCCCATTACTCCGATCCTCCGGTAAATTTCTTATTCCTAAAATGTCATATGCTGCAAACATGTCAACTTCCATCTGCAAAAAATGAAGATACAAATTCACGACTCTAAGATGTCTACGATTTATGTAATTTAAGATATACGTATATCTTTACAGAATATAAGTGACTAAATAAATGGATGAGTTATTTACACAAATGTAAAATATAGATTTAACAAAACTGCGAAACATTATCAATTAAGAATAAGATACATAAGGAAAACCTCTTTTAGATGAATAAAACTGCTTTTTAGAAAAGCAACGCTTTTGAGGAAAATATATTATTATAAAGTATTTTAATAATGTAAATATAAAATGCGACTTTCAATGCCAAAGTATAGCTGTTTTAGATGGTACAAAGCAAAATAAAGAACATGCGTTTAATTTGGCAGAAAGAGAGAGTATTGCGAATAAGCTAGGCTTAAGGTTTCTGTTTCTAGTTGTCTGTATTCTAGTGAAGAAAGAAAGAACAAAAGAGGAAGAATCAAATCTCCAATCATTTAATGAGTTTAACAGATATTTTCTTTTAAGGCTTGAAATATTCACAACAACGTATTTAAATGTTCCGTCTTTTCTTTCATTGAAATTATAAATCACCCAATCTGCATCGCATGTAAACTGACATTGATGACTTCTGAATTTTATTAAATGTTGTACGTAACTTCAATCATATTGAAAATTCCACTTACTTTTAGTCCCGTTGTCACTTTAGCATGTCTTTCTTTCAGTTTCGTTAATTCTTCTTCTAATTCACTTATAGGAATACGTTCAGTGGCTGTGGCTATCACTCGAGTAACAAAACGTCCTTGCCAAATAGAAGCCAGAAGTACAGTCTTCCCATTATCAGACCCATCACATATCACCCACAAAGGAATGGTAGGCGGGAGTTCAGCTTCTTTTGAGATAAAGACGTTACAAACTGACAAGGCTTTCCTACAATAATTAAACACAATTACATAAAAATAGTTAGGAATATTTTATAAAATAGTAATAAAAACATAACCATAACGATAAAAAATGCTGAATGAGTCTCGTTATTAAATAAGTATTTTTATATTTTTAAAGTGCTCTCTTTAAGTACCTTAAGGTACAATACAACGATGTAATTACATTGAAAAATTGGACTCGACTCGAGTCCCACTAATCCGCTTGCCGGATGGATGGGCATCTGCGAGCGGGCGTACTTTTAGGGGTATATATTTGCAAAAGATATATATATAGACATGTAGAGACCTAGTAGGCCTGTTCAAGACATTTTCCTGCCTAAAGTTTACAGAGTTTACCTCGTTCAAAACAGGCAAACACAGATATTAAACATTAAAAATTCCTTTAATATTTGATTCCGAAGAACATGTTTGCTATGGCGTCTCATTCGTTAACAACGCTGCTATGGATTTCCACCCAACCATTGTAGTTATACGATCTACAACCAAAACTGCTTCCATTCTCATTTTTTTTTTTTTCAATAACTAATCATCCAGTTGAAAGCTATCACATTTAAATACATATTAACACATTTCAGTAGTTAAGGTGGGGAAATTAAACCTGTGTGAATATTAGTTATAAAATTAGTTATGGTATATTTACGTTGACAGAGCAGTGTTAACGTAGTTGGTAACCACCAATCGGATGGCTCTGGTTGGGGCGGGAGTTATTCTCTCGTTTTACCCTATTGAGCATTTGGAGAGATTGGTTATTACCTCCATATATATTTATTGCAATGTTTCGGAAAATAATGTTGGTTGCTATGATGAACAAAATCTGTAATTTTGTTATGATGGATCGTTGCAATAGTTATAGAGTTAGATGTAGCTGCTACCTACCGTCTCCTTTGGGTACTGACCCCTAGAATAGTTCCTAAAGAAACAGTTGATAACAACCTGGTTTAGAGTTCACGTCCTGTTCAAGCGCAAATTCGCAAAAGTATGAAATAAGTGATACGACATGCGTACCCTCAGTGGTTCGGAAATCAAGGTTTGACTGTATTTTACCTTTGCACACATATATACATATATACGACTGGCAAGCTGATGATTCCGTAAGTTTTCGCACACACACAAATAAATAAAAAATACCTTAATTTCTATTAATTTAAAAAATTACCGAATTCCTATTTATTGAATGTATGCGTATATATATATATATATATATATATATATATAGTGAAAGAAAGGATACTGATAACACACAAATTCCTTTTTGATAAAACATGAATGCTTAAGCGAATAACACTATGCACCCAATTCTGAAATATGAAACACTTAATACGACAAAGAAAAAATATATGGTATACGTATAGCAAATAAATAGACTTAGAATATAGGCTTTGTAGTTATTCTTCTTATCACATGCACTAAAACACTGTTCACTTTGAGATTTGGCTTTCAATAGTGAATGGGGACAATACGTATGGGGGAGTTGGGTAAAAACACTAATTTCTGACGCACTACACAATGTTAATTATGAAGAATACATTCTGTTCACTTCCTTTATTGCGTACTGTGGTTGTAGTCCCACAAATTTATTCACTACTTAAGCGAGGCCATATGTGAACTAGAATACGAAATACGAGTAAGTTCGTTCCAAGGAAGCTTTCACGTGCCTCCCTTCATTTGTGCCAAGCACGAACTTCTAGCTCCTGCCAATGTCCGGAAATATCCAGACAGAATGCTTTTGGTTGGCAGTGTCTTTTAGGATTTGCTATGGAAAATTCACAAATTTTATATTCATAATCAATACAAATATAGTTATGGTATATTGAATAGTCCTGGCAACACGTCTTTTAGTCCTATGGGAACATGAATTCGTGGTCAAGGTGGAGCAAGTGTTGCAGACCAACTTTAGAAATTTATTCCATAACTAATTGATATTTTATATGTTAGTTCAACATAAAATAGTTTAATAGAAAAGAGTACAGATTGGCTATTTCGTCTGCAATTCACACAGGCTACAAGCACAGTTCCCACCGTAGTTGAGATAATAAAGCGTCAGTGATCGACCGTTGCACCTGGCCTGTCAATATAACAATTTCGTATTTAAAAAGGTTTTTAAGCGTTGATAATCACTAATATGAAAAGTATACACAAAATAGTTTTAGTAGCCAAAATCTTCACTCAAGAAAAGAAAAAAAAAATGTTTGCTGTTTTGAAGCACTCCGCTAATAAGATAAACATTCAGTTCAATAAAGAGTGTTTTTTTTTTTATATATTGTTGACGGCGCAAGTCTGTCTGAAATACACCTGCGTGCAAAAGAAGAAAAATAGTTTCTCACCTGTTATAAAGCGTTCAGAGCAAAGCAAGAAAATAACTTTTTCTTTCACTTGAATAAAATATTAATTTTGCATGATAATTTCAAATTGGCGAAAATATACAGTTTGTCCAATAAGTGAGTGGTTATGGCCGACCTGATGGTCATATAGCTAATGTAGTTAGATGGAGATGTTTATATGATCAGTGGAAGATCTAAATTAATTGGTAGCGTATGTTATATCTGATCCTTAGTAGATATTTAATATTAAAGGTAAGATAGGTCTTCGGGCAGAATTAAAGGTATATAAAATAGATGTTCTGGTTGCCGGACTAATAAGTTGGTCTTATTTACTACACGGTTTGATTAACCGAGACATATTTCAGTCTGTGTACGGCTATAGTTTGTTAGCAATGATTTGCATTAATATCTTCTTTGACTCAACACGGAAATCGAATTTCTAGTTTCATATGTTTATGCTTTGTATCGCTAGAGATAAATGATTAATGGGAGTAAATGTTCACGAATAATTAGTGGCATGCGAACGTGGCAGAACCTTGAGAAAACCCATGGACACGATTCTGTCCACCAAAACTCACATGGCCTGGGATCGAATCTGGGACCCATCGCACCAGAGGAGAGCACTTTACCACCAAGTCACTGTGCCCCCATTAACTCAACAGTATTAGAGAGTGTAATATATACAGGGTGGCCCAAAAGTAGGTATATAGTACCGTACTGATCAACTCATTGCATTTTATATCATTTCTTATTGTTATCCATCAGGTAGATTTAGTTTCTTTATTATTTGTTCTAAATTTGTTTTATTTACATCTTAAGCTCGAAAGAGCCGAAGCAAATAAACCCATAAACTAGAATGTTATACTTGATCAATGCAGGAGTGTATACCTACTTTTGGGCCACCCTGTACATCTCTAATGCAATTCTAATTATTACTTATATGAGTTTGTAAATATATAGTAAACATATATATTTACGTAAATATATAGTAATAATATATAGTAAACATAATTTCTGCAACATTAAAATATCGCACGTAATAAATATTTGCCTTAGTTCGCCATTCGCACACACTGATTTAAATGTTTAATTTCAACATGCTAATAACGCACAAAACGCTATAATATATTCTTTACTTTCTCCCTTACATCTACGGCGGAAACAAAGGACAGATAAGGTCGTTAGTTGACGCAAATACTTGGAACATCCATGTTGTCTTATTAATTGATTGATTGAATTTTAAGGGGGACGTCAGCATTTTGGCTATTTGTCCCCGTCACGATCAACAGGACTACTTCAAAACACGGACTGCCGTAAATTAAATTTAAAAAAAGATATATTAAAATATAAGAAAAGACTGCTGCAACCTAAAAAATTGACAAAATAATAATATATGAAAATAAATATATAACAATAACAGTAAATAGCAGGGTGCGAATTACCGGGGGGGATGAGGGGGATTTTCCCCCTCAATCACATTTCTTCCCCCCCAAAGAAGTCAGGTGAAGTATCCCCACCGGGGATGCTCGCTTTCCCCCTCAAACTATGCTTAGTATAACTCCAAATTTCACTGATTTTTGTTATTTCTTGTAAATTTAATCTTCTAGCTGTATTTCGAAATGATCGATGTAAAATGTTCAGTTTTGGTCATTTCTACTTACCACCTAATTACCCACTATTTTCAACGTTGTTTAGTAGAACTATATTATTATGACTACGGTTGTTACTTGCAACTGTACCTTCGTACCCTTCAGTTCGTCATCGTTTGTGAATTTGAATGTACTAATTGCGTATAACAAAGCCACATATAGATTTATAAAAGTTCTTAGCGGTTGGCCAAGAAGAAGTAAACAAATAGCTTCTTCTACCATATTTGGCGAAGTTCGGATATGTCATATTCATCCTCTATATTTGTATCGATTATCATCTTATTTTAATTTTTGTTATAACATGTTATTTCATTTTCCAGTGTACTCATTGTTAGCACATGGTCTTCATTCCCTAGTAGATTGTGTGTATGCAACTCAAAAGTTGCATTTAATTTGTGATAATTAGCATAGTAATCACTGCTTTTACAGTTTACGGAAATGAACTTTTGAAACTGTACTCAAAATCTGAGATATAGGTATTCTCTCGTAAGTAAATGTAAAGTACACGCTGGGGGATACGCTCCTAGTGAGCAGACATGTTAATGAAGGTGATTTTTAGGTGAATAAGCGAATAATTCAAGATTTGTTTCAGCATTTGTTAATACGACTGGTTCTCCGTGTCATTGTCCGTGTCTGTATAAGCATTTCAACTGGAGCGTTTTTTTTTTTTTTTTAAAGTTAACCCTTCATTTTTTCATCTTTTCGCTGTACAGTTTGCTGTCCACGCAATTAATGTTGTCTGAAAAACTTCAGTGTAATGTTTTACTTTATTTGAATAACGTAGCCCATAGTGAATCAACTAATCTTCAACCTAACAGTAAAGTAATTTTTAAGTGTTGACTTTCCGTGCCCATCACGGAATCGATATTTGGAGAAAAAAAGTCGTGATGAGCACAGCTTTAGCGGGAAGTAGAAGCACAAGCTCGAAATTTGAATTGAGAGATTTTAAATATTTGGCCTTCGATTTGACCTTGATGTGAGAAATCGGGACCAGCAACAATCCATTTCTTATTTGATAGGCTAATATCTAGATTTTCTTTAAAAAAAAAAAAAAAAAAAAAAAAAAAGTCCGGTTTAACTGATAATTTTAGTGGTTTTCACAAGACTGAAGTAGGTTTCTTTTCGCAACCTGTATGTATTAATACAAAGTGGAAGCTTTCAATATGAGTGGAAAAATTAACATATGCTTGTGATCATCGCTATCGCTCGAGCCAAATTATTAACTAAATAAACCTTAGAGAGCTACGGGGACAAGAGTGAGTACAACATTAAAACACGTTCAGAAAGGTTTAGTGGGGTGTGTGTATGTCAGACAATATATATGTGCATAGTTATTGTCGGTAGATTTATTAAATTAATAAATCTCTTATTTATTACAGATGTCTCTCTCTCTCTCACACTCACACTCACTCACTCACTCACTCACTCACACACACACACACACACATACACACACACACACACACACACATATATATATATATATATATATATATATATATATATATATATATATATATATATATATATATATATATATATATATATATATATATATATATGGGGGGTAAGGCATTTATTGTCTCATTTTGAAATTTGAACCTTCAGACTATGTCCTGTGGCCTAATTTTATTTCCCCCCCCAATATAGGTTATCTAATTCGCACACTGGTAAATAGTAATAATAGCAAGAAGAAAATATATATACTCTCATGTTGTCTCACCTCTCCAATTAGCAATGCTTAAAAAAGCGATCTCAAAAACGCTCTTAGTTGTGGATTTACGAACAATAAGTTACTGAATTTTTGATCAGGAAGCCTCAAGATCAAATAAGTTGTGCTGTTTCCTTTTTTTCTGTTTTACATGTTGTAACATGAATTCGATCACCGTCATTTGTTATAAATATCAAACACGTGGAGGAAATAAAAGAAATCTATGCTTCAGTAAATACGTCTGAATTGGATAACCAAATGTTCTGCAATGTGGAACATGAATTAGACGGCTTAACGGCGCCGACCCATTTAAACAGCTGCCGGCAATAGAAATTAATACCAATAAATCGTATTATCACCTTCTGTACTTTTCTGGGAAAAATTACTTTTCATGAGCAAGTTTTCCTCCTTTTTCCATTGAGTTTAATGATCTTGTTAAACAACATAGATCCTCTGAAAGAGATTCTAAGAAATGAAGATCACAAATGCTGTCGAATATTCAGTTAGATGTCCAGCATCAAGAGATGGTTTTAACATTAACAGGATCGAAATAATGTTACTTTATTACGAACAAGTTTAAAGATAGATAGATGGCAAATTTACAGTTCAATGAGTAATCCATGGCTTATGGAGAAAATCTGAGTATTCCAAAAATGAAGGTAAGTTAGGCCAGGGTTGTGAAAAACGCACTTTAATAAAAAAGAAAAAAAATCTTAGTGGGCTTTATTAGGTAAAATTGGACAAAATTAGGTTTTATTAAATTTTGTACCTATACTTAAGGCCACATTCGTACTTAAAATACTATTCAAGCATTCATGTTCAATTATACACATGAAAATATGGAATTCCGTTGTGGGACTATGGCGGGTCAACTCTATCGCGGGTTCCTGGTTTGATCCCAGCTCTCGCCAAGTGAGCTTTGTGGTGGTCAAACACCGTGTGAATGGGTTTCCTCGGGGTTCTCCTGTTGCCTCCACCATTATCATCCATCTCATTATTATCAACGTCTCCCTTGGCCTGGGTGCATAAGCGTGAGATATTAAAAAAAAAAAAAAAAAAAAAAAAAAAAGTAATCCGTTAAGACCCATTCGCATTTTGTGGGACATACTTTGCACCATTGACATTCGCTCATATTTCGATTTCTAGAAAGAACGAAGTACACAATTTTGTACAGTAACAAAGAGGTGAGTATTGTATATAATATAGAATAGGAATAAAATCCCCTACTACAATTAGGATTCAAATCCCTGAGCCACCTACTCTGACTGAAGGTTCCTTTAGTTTCCCTCATATATTGGGAGAGCGCCTCAAGTTCAAGAGCCAGAGATAAAAAACAGCTTTATTAAGTAGGTGCTTTTTTAAATAAAAAATCTTTCTGGGAAAAAAAAAACTGAAATGTTGTAATTTTGTTGTTGTTGTTGTTGTTTTTATTTCTCATTTTCAATTCCAAATTTGCTTTCTTACAATATATTTTATGATTAAAGGGTCTTTGTAACGTAGTAATATAATTGTACTACAGATATACGCCACACACACCATAAGATTCGCGAGAAGAATTTGGGAGTTTCACGACTGATTGCAGTTAGTGTTGAGAAGATAGACGCATATCTTTAATAAGTTCCTCTTTTACGTGAAGCCTTTTCCATTTGTAATTAACTGACACATGGAGAAAGATATTTTATTATTTATCTGTACTAACACCGAGTATGTACTATAAAAATAAACAGTATGTAGTAGCAATGTATTTTATTCCATACTAGCTGAAATGACCGTTCTTTTGACCCTCCTCTCCCCCTTTAGGATACGCATATTAATTAAAGCGCAATAATAAAAAACTTCTAAGGTATTCTATTTTTGGCATAAAATTTGAACCCCTCCTCTCTTAGGATACTCCCTTTAATCAAAGTTACATGATAAAAACCTAGCTCAAGGTAGGTACTATGTTCAAAAACTTATCTCAAACTGTTCAACCTTCCTCCGAGACTCAATCACAAGCAACAGTCAAAGTCAATTTAAAAGTTAGCTAAGAAATTACCCTTAAAACGGAAATGTTCAAAAACGGCGAGAGACGTGTTTCCTTATTCTTAATGAGGAGATTATATACAGAGTTTTATCTTCCTAACTTGACGGTTTCATGACATACTGGAGTTTTGGTTGAAATTTTGAACCCTCTCTACTTTCATTAGGATGTACCCTTTAATCAAAGTAACGTACTAAAAACCCATCTCAAGATGGGTACTAACTACGTTCCAAAATCTATTTCAAATTGTTCAATCATTTCCTCGTGATGTGATCACAAATAACAGGAAACAACGTTTTCAATGCGACGAAAGGAATCATAGAAAATGCCCCCCTTAAAATCAAAATTTTTAAAAACACTGGAACATGTGTTCACTTACTTTTAATTAGGAATTTATATACAGAGTTTCATCTTGCTAACTTGGTGGGCTCGTGACACACTGTATGTTTTTACATAAATTTTGATCCCCCTCTGCCACCCTAGGATGCGCCCTTGAATCAAAGTAATATGGTAACAACCTAGCTCAAGGTAGATAGTATGTTAAAAAATTCATTTCAAACTGCTCAACTGTTATCCCATGATGCAATCAGAAACATCAGGCAACATCGCTTTCAATGTAGAGAAAGAAATAATTGACAATGCCCCCTACCCTCTTAAAACGGGAACTTTCAAAAACACCGAGACACGGATCCGCTTATTTTTAATGAGGAGCATATAAACAGAGTTATCTTTCTGACTTACAGGATTAGATACACTCAATTTTTCGCATAGACTTTGACCATCTACTCTCCCCTTGGAATACGCATTTCAATCAAAGTAACGTGATAAAAATTCAGATCAAGGTACGTGATAACCACATTCAAAAATTCATTTAAAATGTTTTAGCCATTTCTTTCTGATACGACAATAAACAAGATCCTTTTCATTTTTGTATAATAGATTTTACACTGTTACAGAGAATTTGATCGAAGGCAAAAAATTCATTACGCATGATTTCCACCCCCCCCACCCCCCCAATGGCATTCTGTTCCGGTGCTGATCTCTTGATAAATACATGATAGCATTTTAAACCGATTCTGAAGCTAGACTTGAACTAAGAGACTGGGTTATATATATTAACCTGGGGAGTTGGGCAAATGACCAAGTTAATAGTTTCATTGAACACTTGTTTCATTTTCATCAATTGAAAAATAGGAAGAATATCAAAAGTGGACTGAATCATGTTCTCGTTTTCAATTCCCGATGTGAACTTATATGATTCGAATCCAACCCGTATTTCATACAGCAACAGTGCTGAAAAGGAATGCTAAATTTCAAACAAAAAATATCAAAACTAGGTGAGAGAATCTATTTATTTACAGCAATTTTAATGTCCATAGTAAATTTTAAACATTATTGGAAAATATATGTGTTTTAACATTTTTCTCACCCAAATAATGTTAGCCTAGAATATAACTGTCACTTGCCAAGAACACTAACAATTTTCTCGTTATGTAAAGGGTTTATGAATATTTTATATGTTTATCTTATACAGGTAGTACGCTAAGATATGTTCAAACTTCAGTAAGTGATTCTCTAAGGACAAGCAACAAAAAATTCTACATCAATATACATAATATCGTTCAATAGTTTAAGTCAATTTTCTGAAGGTCGAAGGAAAAGAATTCATCGAGAGCAGACACAGATGCATCCAAAGGAATTCACATCACAGATGCCTAAAGGCATAAAAAATAATAATAATAATAATAAAAACTCAAATTTAATTCAAATGTACTGGTAGTTATTGGTGCACCCCCCACAGAGAATCCTGGATCCGGATCTGGAGACACGATCATTCATGCGTAGAGAAATTACCTGCTGAAGTTCGGACATATTTCTACAAAATATTTTATTTAATTTTGTTTCGTATAAAATCTCAAACAAGAAACCATTACCTTGCTTCTACAATATTTAAAGGAGAATATCGTTTCTCCTGTCTTCTACATTTGAAAACTTGAGGTGACTCCAAGCTCTCCAGTTCATCCTCACTGTCCAGGGTAAAAGGGCATTTTAAAGGTGAGCCAGTCAGGTCTAGATCCTCTAAAAATAAATACAATAATATAATCGAACATAATTGGAGAATATAGACAATAATAGAATCTAACATAGTTGAAGAATATAGAGTCCCAAGTACAAAAAGATATACTCAAAGTCATATACCCAAATCAATCTATCAGCAGCCTTCCAGTGAAATTTACCTGCTAAATCGGTTGGTACTGTGAGTATTTGAAAGCAAATGTTTGCCCCGTCAAGAACTGAAGGCTATTCTTGTTAAAGAAATTTTATGATCAAGCTTCGTGTGGAAGTAACTAGATAAAATGCTTAAAATAACATACAATGCACGAAAAACATTACTACAGTACTAATTAATGTTTTCGTAGAGTATTAGCCATAGTACTACTATTTAGTGGACTGAGTAATAAAATTCATGTAAATGTTAAACGTTCTTTATTGTGGCGCTCCTTGAAGTGTGCCATCCGGCGCAAATGCCTCGTTCGCTCCAGTCTTGGAACGTTATTCCGAAGAAAAATAAGTTATATTACATACAAAATAGAAAGTAGCAATTATACTGAGATCGAACTGTTTTAATGTAACTGGTTGAATTAATGTAGGATAACTGGTTGAAATAACTGGACAAAAACTTTGTCAATAATTTGAAAAAAAGAAAGAAAAGAAAAGAAAAGAAAAAAAGAAAAAAAGTAGAAGAAATAATTCCAAGACATAAAAACATAAATATATTGATTTTGCTTTAAAATCTATATACAGGCGGAGGGGTCAAAATTATGTCATCACTTAAATGATATAAATATCTGCTTACTAAGCATACACCAAACATGTATTATATGGAATTTTTGTCATCCATTAGATTCTATTGTTTATATCTCCTACTTGACTCACCCTGTTTTTACTGTTTTTATATAGGTTGGTCAGAGTCTTTTTACATCTGCACTTCTTTCATCTTTACATTAATAATATTATGTGTCCAAAACGTTCATATGTGCGCCTTCATTTTTCCTGCACAGTTTGATACACCTCCATGTCCTCCTATTCATTCACATTAGCAGTTGCGGCATCACAAACTGGAAAGCTCTTGCCCACAAAGCATCACTGTCCACGTACTTCTTCCTGAGTGTGATTTGATGATACCCCACAGGGCAATGTCTGGTGTCATAAGGCCCAGACTTCAAGGCAGCCAAGGATAATGGGCTGGTGAATTTGGGGACCTACTCCTATTCATCAGCGCGTTCAGACGTTCACGAAGAGGTGCGAAGTGGAGCAGAGCTTCATCGTGTTGGTAAACAACCGTGTTGTTGATGCTCAGATTCTGCAACTGTGGAAGAACCCAGTCATTCAACATTTCCAGATAAGTAACCTGGGTCACGGAACTCTCAAAGAAGTACGAGCAAAAGATATGTGATTCAGTCATTCCCGCCCAAAGCATGACGTACGGAGGATTATTCTCAATTTCTTGATTACAAAAACTTTCCTTTGCCCATATGAAAACGTTCCTTTCCCGCGAACTCCGATAAAAAAAGCACATTCACCAGAGAAAAGAACGCACTTCCGAGCAGAAATGGTGGGTGGGGAAGGCCTCCAACAAGATCCTGCATGCTTTCTCCGGCCGTTTAAGTCATCGTCGGTTAGTTCATTGATGGCTATTGACTGGAATGCGTGCACGCGTAAGTCCATTGTGCATTGTGCTCCTTGCAATTCCAAGTTCTGCAGAACGCTTTCTGGTCGACATGCAGGATGAACGCATAACTGTCGCACTAACTTCTGCGCACGTTCCCATTCGAATTATGGACGACCAGAACGAGGGGCATCCAAAACACTTTCCAAGAGAAAATCTTTCTCCCAAGTCATCAAAATCTGACGACTTGGTGAATTCTTACCGAACCGTTGACACAATCTATTCATCACCCGCGGCATATTTTTGTAGTTATGCTTCGGTCCAGGACCCACACATTTGCCACTAAGTGCCCCTTCAAAGTGAAATTACTGGCATCTGCCATTGTTGTTCACCAAACACGGAAAGGCGAGACAATGAACCGGTTAACGCACAGATTTTAACGTCTTCCTTCCGTGGGCAGTCACGTGGCAATCACGTGAGAAGTACTGTTACCATTTTACTGATCAGGATGGGAGGTTCTAATCTTAAGTATCTTAACATTTTACACTGTTACACGCATTTAGTTTGGATGTAAAGGAACTTTCTGGCACCCTGTAGATTAGCTTTTATTGTTTCTCTTCAACTTGACTCACCATGTTTTTATTTATATTTTTTTAGGTTACGGTTGGCAATTATCTTTGTAGTAAAAAAAAAAAAAAAAAAAGTTTGATGGAAGTGTGTAGTTCATCAAATGTTTCGGCAGTGATTTCCATGTGACCCACCAACCTGTTTAACAGATTGTGGAAACTGTATTAGTAGTGAACAACCATCGAGAAAATACAGGACGTTCAAGATCAGGAAGATGTGAATTTAACGTTGCTGATGTGCAGCAAGCCCTATCGCAGAACCCTTCAAAGTCAACCAAACAGTGCAGACTTGAAACAGGGATTCCCCACAAAACAATATCTTGGATTACGACCTTGGGATGCGATCATACCACATCCAAGTCGTCCAAGCTTTAACAATGGCGTAAAAGCGTGTTAGAGTGGAATGTTGTCAGATTTGACCTGAAATGCAGAATACCTAGGTAGACACTTTAAATGTAATGCATTCAGCGATGAAACCACTTTTCACATAAGTGGACTTGTCAATCAGTGTAACATAATTGCATTGGAAATCCTGCAGCGGCGGTTAAATCACAATGATGCGATCTGACGTCATTGTGCTTTGACCGCCACTGGAGTAATTGGGCCCTATTCTTTTGATACCCCCACAATGACGTTTGATATGTACTGAACAACACTGTAGCAGTACGACATTGATGAATTACAACTACAAATCCGACTTGAAGTGTATTTTCAACAAGATGGTGGACCACCACATTATGCCCTTACTGTTCGTGCCTATCTCGACCACACATTTTCCGGTTGACAAAGCATATGTGTAGCAGGAAAATTCACGCTATCAAAGATTTAAAGGTTTGGTTACGTAGTGTGCTATTGTCCATTCCCCGCAAAAGTGTGTACAGGCTTTAAATGTTATTGCCAATCGCTGGTTTTTGTGTGTTAAACATGACGCGAACAGGCTGATACCGTCATGTAAATTCTTTCATATTTGATGAATGATAAATTTCTAACATTTGAGTGGTAAACAATTCTGAGTCACCCTGTATATAAACAACTATAATTTTGTGTTATCACGCAATAACCGATTAAAATGATCCTTAGCATGATTATCAACCTTAGGCCTCCCAACGGTCTTATGATGTTATATTGTCGATTTTAGACATGAGAGGTGAGAGAGGAAAAGTGATGACAATAAGTGGTGACACGTAAAATAATCGGAAAGACTGATATTAGTATCCAATCCGTAACTTTCGGAGCACTGTTCATCCCCCATCGGTATAGGGTTGAGAGGTGGGGGGAGGGTTGGAAGTTAAAATAATCGAAAACGGCCGATATTATTTCTCGAATCCAGTTTTCGTGGTCGCTGCGATGAACAGTGGCACTTCCGATGCCGTTGTGGCAGAGCCTGTATTTTCATGTAGCAGAGTTCATAATTCAATGATTAATTTTATGTATATTTTGATATATCGGATTTATTAAAGATTTTAATTTTTATTTAGTGAAGGTAAAAACAATGAAAATAAGTTATGTCAAGCTCAAGATTCTTTATAATGCAATTCTCATGAAATGTGTACTATTGTTTTGTCAGCTTTTAAAAATTAGTAAAGCACATTATTTGTTGTCTGCGAATGCAGGAACTGAATTCAGAAAATGTGTTAGTAAGAATAATTCACAGAATTCACCAAGTTGCAATTGTATAATGATTGTGAACATGAAACACATTCACGGGTATGTAGAAATTGTCTAGAATCATGAGATCAGGGCATTCCAAGTATTGCAGTTGTTGTTCGCGACACACGGAAGCGACCTTGTTTTCCAAAGAAAGAAGGGCACACGTGCTTGATGTGAGTTGACACCATCAAATTCCTGGAGACGAGATTTGAACAAAACCAGAGGACGAGAGGGCTCTTGACGGAGTCTTGACCGAGTCTAGAGAGAGTCTTGACAGAGTGATGGACTGATTGACAGAGAAGTTTATACGCGACTTAGAAGTTCAGATTAGACCGAGTAGTTGAGACTAAAATCTCAAATCGTTTACATTCGTCAAACTAACTTTGGAGTTAGGTACAGAGGACATTTGTCAGAAAGCTTCAGCAACTTTGACCAATGATTGCAGCGTCTTGACCAGAGAGACATCGTCCCAGATATCAACTTGGCAATATCTAGAATCCAAGGACCAGCCCAGGAGAGGACCACAGAGGACCACCAACTGATATTACAATCCAAGGTATGTGTGATCTCAATAACAGTGATCAATCGCTCAATGCTTGGCATGCGTTGCTCTTCTGGCAAACATTCTAGATACCCGTATGCAACATCACATTTACACTGCAACACTCGTTATGATAAATACAACCATCAAATATTAATTTAATATCTGAGTTGTCATTTCCAGTTATTTCCTATAAAGTCATGGTACAATTATTTACCTCTCGCATAATAATCGTGAACGTACCCACTCATTCTAGATGGTGAGTGGAAGGTGATCTTCTCGGTTCAACTTTTCATCCCCATTTCTAAGACACGAACTGAGGAGGTTGTCACCGTCTATTTAAGTGCCAGTTCACCCCCTATCGATATGAGATGAGAAGGGAGTGTGTATTATGGATTTTATTGTCATTACACTTTTATTGAAATGCGTATTCTAAAAGGGAAGAGCGTATTCTTTCTATAAACTTTCTTCCCCGTGCGAACAATAAGTATTTGAACTAGTAAATAAATAAATAAATAACAGCTAAACAAGCAACACAGATTCGACTTTCAATTCTTTATCCCTTCCATCTCATTCCTGCGACCAAAATGCAATTCTTTGGGTGTTTAAAGAATTTGTCCACTTTATTTATTTTTTCTAGACTACTTTCATTGTAACACTTTAGCATTCTGATAAGAGAATGTGAAGGTTAATCAAACCGCATTAGGCACGGAAAAGAATCTCCGGAATAACTGAATTAATAATTTGAAGCAACTCGATTCGCCATACATACAACTGAGCAATAACTATTTAAAAATTGTAAGCTATCCTTTTTCCGGCAATTTTCTAATTTTCTCTGGTATATTTTTGAAAATTATTTTGTTTTCAAGTGCAATAGCATTTTAGTTTTCCAGTTTGCATTCTGTTGTCAGCGTTCATTATTGACACAAACTGAATAAATAATAAATGTTATCTTAAGCCAACAATATACATAAATGTACATTGTTACTACCAAAAATTAATATTATTGAAAGAAAGGAAATAGTTTCTGTAGAGACAATTAATAAAGAAACTACTATGAATGTGATTCATTTTTCGAGGAAACAAAAGTAGCAAGTAAGTATATTACTTTAATTATAATAGTCAGGCAATGTAAATAGATTGTTGGTAAAAGATAATTGGTTTAATAGGACGCATACTGAGTATTCATTGAAAAATACTTACATTTAAATCAATGTTAAATATTCCATAGGATTGATAACACGCTCAGGAAATTTTCTGATCGTTTTACTTCCATGTCATCTAAATTTCTGTGAAGAACCATTAGGTATCTAGCTTTCGGCTCTTCTCTATAGCCATGGACATGGTTAATAAAATATTATAAATAATATAACATCAAACATGTGAAGCAAGAAAAAATTCACCGGGAAAAAGTAGTGTTAATGCCTTTCAGTTTTAGTAGGCATTTATACTGTCTTCATTTGATACTGTCTTCATTCTATTGCTAAACATGGACGCTCCTATACTACTACTCTGAATCTGTAGTGAATAGTTCTCGTAACAAGATACGTATCGTACTAACGTATTCAGTCATATTACAGTACACTGTCATTACTACAGCCCGGATTTATATGCAAAATGCAGAAACGTATGGAAAGTAATTTTTTCTTTCCGATTGACTTGTAAGGATTCGTTTGAGATACATGTGTTAGCGCATGTAAGTGCATATTTCGCAAACTTTGCAGGATACTGCATATTTCCGAATTTTATTGCTGCATACTACCATATTTCAGAGTATATCACAAGAAAGTAGGTTATATTTAAAGTGAACTGAATCACTTGTAAACGCAGATGCAGATTTTTTTTTTTTTTTTTTCAAAATTGCGTTGAGTTTGTTGCTCACAACCCTAGGTAAATTCACTTTCGATTGCTTTCGTATTCGGTATTTGACACATGTACCAGTGACTTCTGCTGATGTACAAAGGAACTTTCCGATCTACAAAACGTTTCTCACTGATAAACGAAGTGGGTTTACAGAAGAAAACCTAAGGAAGACGTTCATAGTTCATTGCAGAGGTCATTTTTCGGAGTGAGAAACATTATTATATATTTACTTCAAGTTGTTTTCAAACGTGTATATAGATATAGATATAGATATATAGATATAGATAGATAGACATATAAATAAATAAATAAAACACTTTCCGCCGTTTCGTTTTTCGACGTGGGAAGGGTGGGACATGTGTATCCTACTGATATTTTTACGTGGGACCTATATGTCCCAATGGTAGTGACATGAATGATCATCTTGTATTTTCAATTATGATACGTATATTGTCAGAAAAACAGTTGGGTTGGGTCGTATTTATGATTACAATTATTTTACATTTCGGCATCCTTTTCCAAATGACAGTACACGCAACCACTGCTTTATCACTAGCACCTTGTTCTTCCCTTTCATCTGTTCCATTATCACCACGTTCACTTCCACTACTGTCTATTTGATAATGTTCATAAGAATTCTGTAAACCTTTAGCAGGCTTCTCTTTACCAGTGGAACATGGATTCATAGCAATAACATGCGGCCAATTACCACGGGTCCTCTGAGAATGTACATACATGTCTCAGTGGTACTGAAAGTGTTACGGTAATGAAGGAAATTGAAATTTTATTTTCTTACTATATATATATATATATATACACAGGGTGTTCCAGAGCGACCCAGACACTACCTTTTTCTCGAGAACGGTAGGGCTACATGCTATCAAGTTGAAATAAAAAATTGCATCACAAATTTGGGTCCAAAGAATCCGTAGAAATTATTTACGAAATTCCGAAATCCCCCCTTCGTGGTGTAAGGGGGGGGGACATGCCCCGTTCTTGTAATTTTCAAATGGGAACGGAATTCGTTGGTGTGTTTAACGGCTGCTTCGCCAACTGAAAAGGTCCTTCATTGTACAGAAAATGATTGCCACAACGTTGCTTGACAAAAGATAGTACATTAGTTTTAAGTGAAAAAAAAAAAAAAAAAAAAAAAAACAATGACAAACGAATGATGAACGAAAACGAAAAGAATAGGCAAAGCACAGACTTCAGACTTCAATGCACATTTACCAACTTACAGTAGATATTCGAAATGCCTGCCCTGTGCCTCAATGCATTTCTGCACACGGTAACTGAAATGATTCTGTGCCGCAATAAGTTCCTCCTCACTAATCTGCCTGCATGCAGCAACTATGCGCTCCATCATGTTGTCCTTTGTTGTGGGACGATATTGATAAACGATTTCTTTAAGTGAAATGAAAATGAAATGAAATCTTTAAGTTTTACGTCCCACGATTATGCCAGTTAGGCTAAAGGAGACTGTGATGATGAGAAATGAATGAAATGAATGAAATGGTGGAATGAAGAAAGGAAGGAAACGGGAGAACCCCGAGAAAACCTACGAGCACGGTGTTTGTCCACCACAAAGTGCACACGGCGCGAGCTGGGATCGAACAAGGGACCCCAATCACCGGAGGTGAACGCTCTACCACTGAGCCACCGCGCATCCGATTTCTTGAAGTCGTCCCCATAGATAATAATCTAAACATGTTAAGTCTAGTGACCTAGGAGGCCAGGGCACAGGTCCACCCCTACTTACCCAGCGACCACGAAACATTGCATTCACCTGATTCCTCTCTGTCAGTTCAAAATGTGCTGGGCAACCATCTTGTAGCACATGTGTGTCCTGATGTGTAAGGGGAAGTCTTCGAGAAGAATGGGCAATTGGTCTTGCAGAAATGTACGGTAAACAGCACCCGTAAGACTCGCTTCAAAAAAATGAAAATTATTCTTCCCCGATGATTCCACACCACACATTCACAGATCATCTACGTTGCTGATCAACCTCTTGCATCCACTGTGGGTTTACGGCGGCCGAATAATGCATGTTGTGACGATTTACCTGATCATCACTTTTAAATGTAGCCTCGTCAGACCACAATACTATTTCGTCAAAGAATCGAGCATTTGCATGCATTTGAGCTTGAGACCACATACAAAAGTCGAGCCTGCTTTGAAAATCAGTGCCATGTAGCTCTTAATGCAAGGACATATGGTATGGATGAAATGTGTTAGCCTTCAAAATCCTTGACACCGTAGTTGCGCTGACACCAGAATCGCGAGCAACTTGCCTGATACTCGTGTGAGGATTAACATGGAAGGCTGCAAGTACATCAAGATTGTGTATGCTTGGCTTTCTTTACGCTGATAAGGACCACCATCCACAGTTTCTGGAGTTCGAAACAGGGCCTGTTGAAATTTGACTATTTCGCGATTTTGGACAGCTCTAGGTCTGAAACTATGCACTTTTTGCCATAGGTCCATATGAACTTTTTCTCCTACTTTGATGTGAGGAATCACCTCTTACAGTTTGTCGGTATAGTTCATGAAAACCCTATATATATATATATATATATATATATATATATATATATATATATATATCAGTGCAAATGTTAAAATTTTGATGCATAATTTAGTGCATATTTTTGATATTTTTCGTGCATATCTTGGGGTTGGTTTGTGCATGGAAATCCGGGCTCTAATCATTACAGTACTGCTTCTTTTGGCATTTTTTTTCTGTTAGATACTTAATTATTTATCTGAGAAAAAAATCAAAACCTGAACATTTACAGAGAATTAAAACAAAGCGAAATTAAAATGATTACAACTTATGCCTCTGCGACTAAAAAGCTGTTAAAGTTAGCGTCTCTTAAACTTCAATAATTGTGCCGCACTTGCGTCAAACAAATGTTACCTAGACTGATAGAGCATAAGAAATATACCTTAAAAGTTAAAAATAGTACTCACCAAATTGTACTTCTAAAAGCTTAAAAATCTTCCAATATTTCGGATACTTAAACGAGTATCCTTTGTCGAGGATTATAGAGGCTTAATAGTTATGTAAAAAGTTATTCACATGTTTGTAATTTTAGTACAGCAGACAACTTTTTATAGAGAATAACGAATTTTTATGAAGTGACGTCATTTTTAAAATACTAACTTTTATGTGAAGGCTAACAAATCTATTAATTTTCTCCAGTAAAGTGCACCCACCAGAGGTTGTTGGAATTTCCCCTTCCAAAAAAATAAGAAAGCAAAATAAAACATGAAATAATATAATCTTAATGTGATCATAATTGCTTTCTTCAATCGTTTTTCTCAGTACACGCCTAGTTTAAGAATTAGTTTTAAATACTATTTATCAAAAGGAAGTATCCAGAACAGAATACCATTGAAAAAAAATATATTTGGAAATTGTGCATAATGAATTAATTCGCGCACGATCAAATTTGTTGTAACGGTGTTCCACTGTAATCTGGGACAAACAACAATGCGACTACGTTTCCTTTGTTTTTGTGGTACATGAGTATTAGTGCAAATAAATAATAAAATATCTTTCTCTATGAGTCAGTTAATTATAAATTGAAAATGCTTCTTTAAAAAAAATCAACATTACATTGAATGATAACAAACAAAAAGTAGTTACATTAAAAGGAAAGAAAGTCTTCTCTTCTAAGTATAAATGCACTTTTTTTCTTTCGGTAATACCATAATTTGAGTCCAAGATATTACAATTCTTTACTTAAAAAAATCGTTGGTAATTTGTACTACCAAGAAAATTTGTACAATTCAAATAAACGGAGGAGAATTACTTTAAAAATTTAGTTGTGGTGCAACATTTTCAATTTGTATACTTTTGTACCAATCAATAAATATTGCGTTATTTAAATAAACGACGAAGTGCTATTTTAAAATTTACAGACCTATTTTTGTGATGCAAATTTTTAATTCAAAATTTAATTACCTTTTGTACTTGCAAAAGATTGTACTATTTCGAAAACGAAGGAGAGCTATTTTTAAAAATTTAGCTACTTTGAATATTTGTAGTGCGACTTTTATAAATTTGAATTTTGTTATTTAAATGAACAAAGGAGAATTATTTTTTAAATCTGGGTGACCCATTTAGTTGTGGCGCGACATTTTCAAATTTGTACCAAGAAAAAATGTATTGTTTAAATAAGCACAGAAGAACCATTTTAACTAGCTTAGAATTTTGTACCTTTCTGTGCCACCAAGAATTTTTGTGCTATTCAAAATTTGATTACTTTTCGTACTTCCAAAAGATTGTACTATTTAGAAAACGGAGTAGAGTCATTTTTAAAATTTTACCTACTTTGAATAGTTGTAGTGACATTTATAAATTTGAATTTTGCACCATTTAAGTAAGCAAAGGAAAGTTATTTTTAAATTGGGTGACCTATTTAGTTGTGGTGCGACATTTTCAAATGTGTATATTTATGTATCAACAAGAAAAAACAGTATTATTTAAACAAGCAAAGAAGAGCCATTTTAACTAGCTTAGGATTTTGTACCTTCTTGTATTATTCAAATAAACGAAGGGATAAATTTAGGTGGCCTATTTAGTTATGGTTCCACATTTTTAAATTTAAATGTTGTGCTATGTTTATACATTTTGTACCACTATTTAGTTATGGTGTATTTTTTTTTTTTTTTAAATTTAAAATTTACTTAAGTCAAAAGTTTATACTATTTTGTAACAGCGAGAAAATATTTGTACCATTTAAATGAAAATACGGTAGAAAATATTTGTACCATGTGTCTTTATTGGAAACGTTGCATTAATAATAAAAAGTCTAAATGACTACCGCAATCGAAGAATAAAAGTACAAAGTTGCGCTCAACAAATTACACTATACTAATAATACAAATATGAATTTTAAATAACTGCCGTAATTAAAACAATTTTACTCTGGACTTTTAATACGACAACTATAGTTTTGAGTGTTAAATAAAACTGTGCATAGCTATTAATGCAGCAATTTTATAGTAAGCTTAGTCTGCTAATTGCTGTTGTGTCTGTTATATAGTATTGAGTAAAAACTGAATGTATAAAGTTACTCTCTTCAATTTAAATATTTTTTTGTGAATAATTATAGCAAACCGTCTAGTTTTATTCAACTCTCAAAACTACTATTATTGTGTTATTTTGTGTTTTAAAAATTGAATGCGGCAGTCATTTAGGCAACATTTTCAATTTATTAGGTTGTGCAAAAGAAACCTTTACTAAAATTATACAAGTATTTTTTTTTTTTGATGTTACAAAATAATACAAAATTAAAATTTAAAAAAGATGCACCACAATTAAATATACCACTCTAATTTATTCCTTCGTTTATTTAAATAGCACAAAATTTCTTGGTGCCATAAAAAGGTACAAAATTTTAAACTCGTTAAAATGACTTTTCTTCACTTATCTTAAATGGTACAAAAATATACAAAAAACGCAAAATTTAAATTTAAAAATATTACAGCACAACTAAATAATTGTTCTTCGTTTACTTAAATGGTACAAATATTTTCTTGCTGTTACAAAATAGTAGAAACTTTTGACTTATGTAAATTTTAATTTAAAAAAAAAAATACACCATAACTAAATAGTGGTACAAAACGTATAACCATAGTACAAAATTTAAAAATGTTGCACCATAACTAAATAGGCTACCTAAATCTATCCCTTCGTTTATTTGAATAGCACAAAATTTCTTGGTGGCACAAAAAGGTACAAAATTCTAAGCTAGTTAAAATGGTTCTTCTTTGCTTATTTAAATACAATTTTTTCTTGTTGGTACATAAATCTACAAATTTGAAAGTGTTGCGCCACATTAAAATAATTCTCCTTTGTTTATTTAAATAGTACAAAATTAAAATTTATAAATGTAGCACAATAACTAAATACCTTCTTCTAGTTTATTCAAATCCACAATCTTTTCTTAGTGGTACAAACTGTATAAACACAGTACAAAATTTAAATTTAAAAATATCGCACCATAAATAAATAGGCCACCTAAATTTATCCCTTCGTTTATTTGAATAGCAAAAAATTTCTTGGTGGCACAAAAAGGTACTAAATTCTAATCTAGTTAAAATGGCCTCATAACTAATAGTTCTCTGCCTATTTAAACGATACAATTTTTTCTTGTTGGTACATTAATATACAAATTTGAAAATGTCTCACCACAACTAAATAGGTCACTCAATTTAAAAAATAACCCTCCTTTGTTCATTTAAATAACAAAATTCAAATTTATAAAAGTCGCACTATAAATATTCAAAGTAGCTATTTTTTTAAAAATGGCTCTCCTTCGTTTTCGAAATAGTACATCTTTTGGAAGTACAAAAGGTAATTAAATTTTGAATTAAAAATTCACATCACAAAAATTGGTCTGTAAATTTTAAAATAGCACTTCGTCGTTTATTTAAATAATGCAATTTTTATTGATTGGTACAAAAGTATACAAATTGAAAATGTTGCACCACAACTAAATTTTTAAAGTAATTCTCCTCCGTTTATTTGAATTGTACAAATTTTCTTGGTAGCACAAAATGGTATAAAATTTTAAAATGCCGGTCTATAGGTAATTAAAGTGGCTTAATTTTAAAACGGCTCTCCTTCGTTTATTAAATAGTTTTTTTTTTTTAAGTACAAAAATAATACAAAATTCCAAGCTAGTTAAATTCGCACAACAAAATTGAATTTTTCTGGTTGGAAAAAATGTACAAAATAGAACAAAGTTCTAAGCTAGTCAAACTTTAAAATTGAAAATATCATACTATAACTAAATGGGTCCATATTAAAACAACTTCCAATTACGGGACATTAGGGGACATAAGTCGCATTGGCTTCGTGGTCTCCGCTTTTATAAAATGGTCTACTACGTGGGTTTCGATGACGGGTCAGTCTTTCTTTTGTAATTTCTGCTATGATAAAAGTGTGAGCTACACGAACGCCGTTCATGTGACCTTACTCTACAGTTCTGTTATGTTAGATAAAATTATACATAGTGCTATTCTCTTATAAAGGTTGCATTTTTTCGCATAACCTATTTGCTGTCTTCATACTAACAAATGCAAACAGAATTTTAATACGTTGTACCATTTACGGGTTATACATGGTTAAATATTTGAACTTTGACCTTGAGGTTACAAGTATTGTGGTATGTGGTTGTCAATGTTCCATTGGTAAATGTAACAACACAACTTAAATCACGAATTATATATAATTAGAATATTACAATTTTTGTAAAAGGGCGTACCCCCCTTAAACTATAAGGCCTAGGTAAAAACATATATTTATTCGTAATCAGCATGTTCGACAACCCCTATATACCGAGTTTTATCCAAATCGGTTAAAATTGTTATAACAGGGCGTATTCCACATAAACTATATGGCCTAGGTAAAAATGAATATTACATTCGTAAGCAGCATGTTCGAAAACCTCTATGTACCGAGTTTCATCCAAATCGGTTAAAATTGTTGTATAAGGGCGTATCCCACATAAACTAATATAATATTCATAATTAGCATGTTCAAAATAAGGGTTGCAAAAAAAAAAAAAAAAAGTCTCTGCTATGTTAAATAGGGGTTAAAAACAGTGCTTGTAGCCTTTGGTAATAGGGGTTTAAAACAGGCCACAAGATTTTATAATTTCTGCTATGTTTATTGCGGGTTGGAAACTGAACGAATACACCCCTGCTAGGGTTCGTAATCTGTTATGTTAAATAGGGCTTGCGAAAAAGGTACCATAAAAGAGAACGAGTACACCCTTATATGCTAAATAGGGGTTTAAAGGTTACTGTGTTGGAATATGTCTTCGTACTCTTTAATCTCTGCTATGCTATATAGGGTTGAAATTTCTATTATATGGAATAACTTATGCAATCTCTGGTATGTTAAATAGGGGTTGAAAAAGGGAATGAGTACATCCCTATTCTTCTCTGTTATGTTAGTAGCCTTTCTTGTGTAATTTTTGCTATGTTATATAAGGGTTAAAAAGATGGTCATACTCTTTTATCATCTCTGCTATGTTACATAGAAGTTGCGAAAATATGCTATATTCTTTTATCAGTTCTGCTGTTACATAGAGGTTGCGAAAATATGCCATAGCCTTATGTAATAGTCTCTTTGTAATTTCTGATTGGAATATGTGTTGATAGACATATAATTTTTGCTATGTTAAATAAGTAGTCGTAAAAGAGGATGAGTACACCCTCAAAAACGGGTCGTAAAAGAGAACGAATACACTCCAAAAAAGGAGTCTTAAAAGAGAATGAGTTTTCGAGGTGTTCGATTTTCCAATGCTGGCTGGTACGGGTGGCACTACGTATCGTGCGATACTGGATAATTGAGTACTTGCTACCAGAACGCCTTGAGAAAAAAATGGTGATTTTTCAGGTAGTGGAGGTCAGGTGCCGCGCATCTATTCATGCATACATGTGCGTAATGTACGAAAGAAGAAAAATTCGAGTAAAATGGAAAAAAATTCCCTTAAAAATTCTTTCTATTGCATTTTGTGCCATCTGAAGCATGCTCGACTGCAGGTATCTGAATATAATCAAACTTGAAAAATACTATAGTCCATACATAATATGTGAGCAAAGTTTAATTGCAATATTTAGAATAGATACGTGAGAAAAAATGTTTCTTAATCTTAAACATACAAAGTGACCAAGTGAACGACTGGAGTGAGACTCGAACCAAGGATCTCTGGCATATCGTGTAGATACGTTAACCACTACGCTTCAGAAGTGAATGTGTGGCTGTTCTGTTAAGTGGACTGATTGCGTAGTGGTTAACGCATCGACTGAGATCTCGGTCCAATCATTGCTCCCGCCAAGTGAACTTTGTGGTGGACAAACACCGTGTGCGTGGGTTTTCTCGGGGTTCTCCTGTTTCCTCCCACTTTCTTCATTCCACCATTTCATTCATTACTCATCATCACCGTCTCATTTAGCCTAACCGGCATAACCGTGGGACGTAAAACTCAAAGATTTCATTTCATTTTTTTTTCCGGTCCAATCATTCACTTTTTCAATCTTTCCGAGTTGTTAAATTTGCCCCTACAGACGATCTGGTGTGTAATAATAAGTTGTTTCCTCCTTTCATTAATGTATTTCTTAATTCTGTTTAACAATACCAAATTTCAAATATAAATAAGGGAAAAAATAGGGGACATAAATCTTTCCAAACACCGTAATATTATTCCGAGTATCACAGCTCATACGCACTGTCTTCAAAATGACACACGCTTTCAAACGGTACCATGTACATGTGTTCACAATGTACAGAAAAGGAAAATCTGGGATATATAGAAGAATTTTCCTCCAGAAATGTCTTTTTGGAGTTTGGTCCCGACTACAGGCACCTGGATATAATCTGCCTTGAAAAATATTATGGCTTATACGTGATGCGTATGCCAAGTTTCCTTTCAATATCTAGAATAGTTACGAGGGAAATATTTCCCAATCCTGATTGACAATACAAATGAGATATTATTGGAAAATCTATCCAAGGAACAACACTCTTAGTCTTCTATTGTACCGCACATTACACATAATTACACCACCCAATTACCATTCCCTAATAAAAATGCAACAGATCGACATAAATAACAGCTAAAACAGGGTGTCTACTGTGTTTCAATTTCAAAACTCCAGTATATTTCCAGTATCAGCCAAATTTCAGTATCTAATACAATGATTTATTTTTTAAAGTTCTTTAGGAATAATCACACTCTTGATGATTTCAGGTTTTGTAATTGTTTCACCATTAAATAAATATTTTATTTTTAATAAATTTAGTTAGCTTTGATTTCTTTGAAATACAAATGATTAGGTATATGTAGCTGTTCATGAAAGCGCTGAAACCTTTACACATTCATACCAAGCACTAAAACTGGCCCTCAGTTTCCCATTATTGAGCATACTGACTTTACTAACTAGGTTGCAGCCATGTATACTGTATTTGAAGCATTGCATATAATATAATGCACCCATTGTTATTATACGTGAGATATTGGGGGAAAAAAAGGAAAAGAAAGAAAGAAAGAAACGGAAATTGAAAACAGTATTAGTAGAAAGGGGAAAGTTAATGACTATGTGCAACCCCAAGAGAGATGGCGTCACGTGTTAACGCCGTCACAATTTATTATTTCAATTACTGCAATGTATTACATAAGTATTGTTGTTCTTTAAAATCACTTTTTTCATGATCAGAAGCTCAATTTCACTACTTTCCTTTGACCGAAAACCTCAATTCATGACTTTCATGGCCCGTAGACACTCTGCTCGGAGGCCTGATACAGTAAGCCAAGAGCATTATTTGTATTATATAAATGTATTATTAAGTTATAACTTGTATATACGTATAATTGGGTCATTCCACGCCAAGGCTTTTAACCCACTATCTCAGATTTCGATGAAATTTTTTGATGCTTATTACAAGTGTGTAAATTTTATTGAAATAACATCAGTGGTTCAGAAGTTATTGCATTTCAAAAAATGAGAAGAAAATCTATTTTTAACACTCGCGACACGATATTTTTCCGTTTTGGAAGAACACTAAAACAATCATATTTCGGTTCCTATTAATGCCAGAAACATGATTCTTTTTTTATTCAGATTGTCTTGAAGATGTTTACCATTAAAAACATGAAAACTTTCCTTAGAGCTGATAGAAAATTTATAAAATCATTTGAAAGGTAACATTTTGAGGAAAAAAAAAAAAGCTAGGACGCCATTTTGTAAACTTCAAACCTTTATTTCTCAAAATCCCTATAATGAATCTCAATGAATTTGGTTTTGTTTGAAAGCTTATTACATCTAGTTTCACATGTACAAAAATTGTGATGGGCCATCCAAGTACTGAGGAGATATCCCAGTCAGTGTTGCCAACTGATTGCGAAATAAATATTTTCCAATAACTTCCATACGATTTAACATATCCACCCCAAAATTGGTATAAGTACTCTTCGGTATCCTAGAAACACGTTTGTGAGGATTACCATTCCTCCCAAGCAACCCAGTTGTCAGGGTTGCCAACCAATTTCAGGTTTAGATGTCACAGAGTTAGACGTATCTGTGCCGCGTTTTGCAGTAAGCTTATTACATCTATTTTCACTATACAAAAATTGTGATGGTCCATCCAAGTACTGAGGAAATAGCCCAGTCAGTGTTGCCAACTGATTGAGAATATAACTTTTTCCAATAAGTTCCATACGATTTAACACACCCCCTCTCAAAAAAATATTGGTAAAAACACTCTTCGGTATCCTGGAAGTACGCCTGTAGGCATTACCACTTCTCCGAAGCAACCCAGTTATCAGGGTTGCCAACCAAGGAACCGAAATATGATTTAGTGTTCTTTCAAACCGGGAAAATATTATGTCGCGACAGTTAAACATGGATTTTCTTCTCATTTTTGAAATGCAATAACTTCTAAACCGCTGATGCTATTTCAATCAAATCTGAGATAGTGGGTTAAATTTCCCCAAAATTTTGGTTGAATTGACGTGGAATGACCCAATTGTATATTATTCTATTCTAATTATAATGTAAGATTGTTATTACCCTGGACTTTTGGAGTTCAAAAATCCAGGGTAGATTATAAAGAATGATACTATTTGTACAGTATATTTCATAATTTTTCCAGTATGTGGATCAAAATTCCAGTATATTTTCAGTATTTGCAGTATCAAAATTAAATTCCAGTATAATCCCAGTATTTCAAGTATTTCCAGTATCAGTAGACACCCTGTAAAACAACACTCACTCACCTTGTTTGCCTTAAAACTAAATCATATAAAGTTTTCTGAATATAAGCAGGAGAATAGGGATAAAGGAATGGGAAAATGCTATAATGTTCATTTCTTAATATATACGCATGAACTTAAGTACCGACAAATAATACCGATAAATTTTCTTTCCTTCCACTTTTGCGAAGCAAAGGCAGAAATATTTCTAAGCTATCCCAAGACACGTGGCTTTGTTTGAAGCCAAATTTGAAGGGACGTCATCACCTTATATTGGCGAACGCATAGAGCGAAAAATGCATTATGCATTTAACTTTATACCTTCTGGATATAAAAAAGTTGGTTTGTACCAAGCATATAGGTTCTAGAGAATAATTGATGGTATATGTGCGATACGCAGTGTTTGTGCCAAAACAGTTTAATAAATCCGCTTTCTTTAATCTCTGGCTTCTAACTCGAGGTATTATCGTAGTATTTTTGCCTGGCATATTTTAAAGGAAGTTAAAGAAATCTTCAGTCAGGACAGCTGATCTATGAGTCCTGAGTGTAATATGGAATTTTATTCCTATTTAATATTATACAGAATTACTCACCTCTTTGTTGCTCTACAAAATTGCTTACTTCCTCCTTTCTAGAAATCGAAATACAAACCAGTGTCAAGAGCAAAGTGTGTGTCGCGATCAATAAGAGAATTACAGAGTTTTATACCAAATATGTACTAAAAAAAAGTGGGATGACCTTAGTACCTTGGAAGAGAAGCAAGTCATTGATTTGGGATTTTACGTGCACAGAAACTTTTGCCCCTCCCAACCTTCCTTTCTCCTCACTCCAAGCAGGCAACGTAGCCAGTCGAAAAGAAACAGATAAAAGAAGAAAATATAGTAACCTAACAGAGAAGTACCAATTTGTAACCACTGCCATTGAATCCAATGGATTGTGGGGCAAAGAAGGAATCAACTTTATAAAGGAAGTAAGCAAACCCATCAGCCATTTATCCGGTGATGAAACAGCAAGCACATTCCTAATTCAAAGAATAAGCATGGCAGTACAAAGAGGTATATAGCCTCTATATTGGGAACCCTACCACCAGGTAAAAAGCTGGACGAAATTTTCCTGCTTTAAAATATGTTCCATTATGTTATCTATTTTTTTTTTTTCTGTTAGAAGTAGTTCGATTTTCTCACGCTCTTACCACCGTCTCCTTTGGCCTAACCGGCATAATCGTGGGACGTAAAACTCAAAGATTTCATTTCATTTCATTTCTCACGCTCTTATACATATATAAAGCACATACACAACTATTACCCATTCCAAATTATTTATAATTATGTTTCAGGTGTATGCGAGTATTAATCTCTCTTTGGCACTATCCTTGAAGTAAAATTCAGCCTCCTGCACACAACTACTATGGGGCCATAGTAGTGCATTGTTGCTAAAACACGTGTATGCTTTCTTTGGATATTCTTATCCTCTTACTTGATCGTTCAACTCATTTACTTTCATTTGAAACAGAACGTTCAAGTTGATTATTATTATCATTTAAAAAAGGAAGAAATCCTTGATTTAGCCTGATAGTTTTCCTATACCACTCACCAACGATGCTACTTCCACGTCTATAATTTTGTTCCACATACAATCATAGTCATCACTTCTTTTTTTTCATACAGTTTTTGCTCTGAATGCCTTCTCATCAAAACGACCAACTATAGCATAGCAAGCATGGTCTATCAAAAACATAATTTTCTCTAAGTTACTATATTCGAAGTGGACGCACTCGTTTCGAATTTATTTATAAAGAAATTGCATAAAGGAAGAAATAATTTTTTACTATATACTACCTCCAAAAATATATATGTGAGCTTACCTGAATGATTACTGGGACTATTAAATGATGGAGCTTCCTCTGAGCTACGAGATGATTTCTTCTGTAAATAAAGTAAACTAAACTGAAGAAATATAGCATAATAAATTGGACTGATCCAACGTAACTCGTAATTATTAAACAAAGATACTGAAGAATATGTTGCGAAATTCACAGTTTAGTTATAATACTGATTTCTAGCTTTCACATGCTGTATTTATTTTTGGGTAATAAGCAAAAGGAAAAGTAATCAGTACATTACTTTAACAAGCTCTTGACAATATTTTTCTTCATTTATCATATAGCATAATTTTGTTAATAATTCTAGACTTTTTCTTACTTATCTTAATCACTTTCTAATTAATTTTCATTTTAAATTTTTACTGAAATAAATTTTTTCGTCACTGGAGACAAGTAAAGTTACTATACTTAGAACTATTATTGAATTTTAGGACATGGAAAGGAATAAGTATCTGATCGAAATCCTTTCGTGTTTCTAGGTGTTTTAACTTGTTTATGACATGACAAACTGGAAGTGAAAACAATGTAGATCCCACTTATTTGGCGAGCACGAATTCCTTGACTTCTCCACGTATATATATATATATATATATATATATTACATGCCTTTAGAAATTACACAAAAAGAAATCACTCTCTTAGAAAGAAAATTTCATATCTCTTCTTGGAAATGTACAAAAGAAGAAAACATATATTCCCCTTAGGGTTCCTACTGATCTGAAGAAATTCCTATTTCCCTGACCTCTCCCTGATCTTTGGCAGGAAATTCCCTGACTTTCATGACAGGTGTCGGGTGACGTTGACATATAAATAAGGAATAAATAACAGTGAATATTTATATATGAGAACATTTATTATATACACACAAATAATAATCAATTGCTCATATTTACATTCCACTTACCACCCATAAAAATCTGAGCAACGTTCCACACTGTGATCATTAATGGTTGGCTAAGCTGAAATTGGTGTACAATTAATGTTAGAAAATATATATTTTATAAAGTTTCCCTGACTTCCAGTCTTTTTACCCGAGTCTCCCTGACCTGCACCATATTCCTTGATTTCCCCGACCCTGTCCCCCTCGCAGTAGGAACCCTGTCCCCCTCGCAGCAGTCATGAAAACAATTAAAAATTAAGAAAGTTACATTTAAGAAAAAGAAACCTCTGAAACTTTTAGTGTCAAATTCTAAGTACTTTTTCGTAAACATAACAACAACAACGCGCAGCGAAGAAGGCAATTTATGTTTTATTAGAAATACAACGTAAATTTCTCACAATATTAATTATTATACTATATATGGCACAGTTCTAATATGCGTAAGTGTCAATAATCATTTTACACGTAAACAAAGGACTAAACAGAAATAAGCTACAAAATATGCGAAGCGATCAGACATTTTGTGCTTAGTGATTTGCAAATATACGTCTACTAAGTAGCAGAGCTTCACCTCACCTTCATAGAGTAGTTGTAACCTCTAATTGCTTCACCTTCTCCATGATTATCAATTCAAGTCCTATAGTCTACAGTAAAGTTTATTTATTTATTTTTTAAAATCTTGTTTCTGTCAATTCATTAAACAATACATTTTTCACTACTTATACATATCCCGGTAAACGCCCCCTGAGACTTCTTGGTTCGAAACTAAAAAACTCTGGCCCGCAGCCAATGGAGGCTGTACTTGGAAGTCAACGCCTGTGGGAGTATCACCATTTATCTCAGCGACCGCGAAAACTATGGAATGATACCAGTCATGTTGGATTGTGTTTACATGTCTCGGTATTCCCCTCCCTCCCGCAGGTGACCCCGGCCCGCAGCCGAATGGGGTGAATTTAGAAGTTAATGCAATCTCAGCGACCGCGAAAACTATGAATTCGACACTAATATCGGTCATTTTCTACTACTTTACCTATCCCGGTAAACGTCCTTACTTTGCGTTACGTTCACACCAATGGCTCGATAGACCATTTCCGGTATATTGGATAGGGCGACGAAGACCGATCGAGTAACCACCACGATCCCCAGATTTTACGCCGCTAGACTTCTTCCTCTAGGGTCATCTGAAGACCCTGGTTTATCAAGAATCCATCCGTGATATCCACTATCTGACGCAGCGAATTCTGCAATGTTGTGAAACTGTCGACCTGGATATGCTGTTGCGAGTTCATGAGGATTGGCAGAGGCGCTTTGCAGTGTGTCTTGTTCAAGAACAGTACATAGAGCATATGCTGTAATGCCAAATTTTCATCCTTTGTGACGCAACTTCTTAACCAATAACGGTAGGGGAAAAGGGCCACACCACTGTTTCCCTGATATCGAGCTCGTGTCAAATGGTACCCCACATGTCCCCTTCCCATTTAAAAATCCATAGTTGGATCTAAGATGGCCGCCAGAACAACCATGTCGTGCAATATGGTCCATTACCCACCCGAACAACATATACCATGAACCGAGTGTGAACATCAAGCCGTTCGTGTGCTACAGGGGTGTTAACCGACTTATGCCTCACCCTGTATAATGTTGTAATAAGAACAGGTTTATTCCTATTTTACATTAGACTACGAAACGAAAACCTCAATACGCCATTCGTGTTACTGTTTTAAAGTAATGAAGCTGACAAGAGTTTTATTTTGAGGATACACAAGTTTAAAAATAAAGTTATATTTGTTCCTCCCTTTTTTAAGTGTGTACATGCGTACGTGTTTAACTTATTGGTAAATAAATTTGTAATTAGAAAATAATAAATCTTATTATAATGCAAACACATCTAAGCCAAACTTATACTTACCATGTTTTTAGAAGTCCATTTTTTTCAATTCACTCGGGATCCTTCAAACTGAATAGTAGACAAAGAAGTTTTAGTTTGAACTAAGACTAATATCTAAAGCTTTTCAATGTAGCATATCCTTACCAGTGACGTAATGGGTCACAGAGGTTATGCCCAGAGGCAATTTGATTCATGATTCACCCCGTGGGGAGTATGTTTGAGACTGATAATCTAGTTCTAACACCACGATTCTCTCCTCTTTGTCTTCTTACTAACTCTATTATTTTCGTTCTTGTTTGTTGTTTGTGTCTACATGTGATAAAGCAGTGCACTGAAAGATAACTACAATGTTTATCAGAGTATAAAGAGTGTGGGGATCACAGGAAAGACAAGGTACATGTTTTCTTATGAGAGATCATCCATGTTTAATAGAGCGCTCAACCCAGTGTCCCAACTTAAATCTTTCTTCTCCTTATGGGAAGACGAATAAACATGAAATTATATATTTGAAAAATTTAAGACATATCATTTTGATTAAGAAATGTCACATCGGGGATCAAACAAACAATGTTCAAGCTCGAGGACTGAACATCACTAATCAATTATAAAATATTGCAGCGCTGATATTTCGGCTAGTTACGGGTCGCCGTGTCTGATCGAGTCATCGGGTCGGTCTGGGTCTCCGAGCCAGACTGGGTCTGAGAAGTGAGACCCAGACCATCCGGGCAAAAGTAGTGAGCCATAAAGCGTTCCATCACTGTCTTTTACAATAATTCGAATTAGAGTAGTCAGTCACAAAATCATTTGCAACTTATTACATATAGAACTTATATGGTTATCTACATTTCACTGCATATGTCTAATCGTATAGAATTTAATACCAGACGATTTACTTTTAAGACTAAGACTAACCTTCAAACAAAGAACACAAGGAGAAAAAAGCTACTGCATACTGAGTTAGCAAATTTAAAAAATATTTTTAAATATAATTTTTCTTCTACACGACCTTCTTTTACTACAATCACCTTAGATACTTCAATTTAATGTCTTCGTATGTTTCGATAACAGAACTTGTTTCTTGTTTTGTTGCTCATTTAAATCTTCAGAAATCGATTTGATATGAATTGCGGTAATATTGCTGACAGTCCTAATTTCAAAAACATTTGCTTAACGTTGTTTTGGACCTTCAAATAATTTGATTCTAGCTCAAATGATGGCACCACTATTATTAATGTTACTGTACGGAACGAGATACGCAAACATAATCGTAAAAATATCGAATAATTAAAGAATTTAACCAAAACTAACTAGCTAAGCAAAATAGACTCACCAATACCTAGGGAATGGTATATGTAAATTTTTCATATTGTTAATCCTCTCATTGTTGGAGGCAATTATTGTTTATGTAACAATCAATAATTCGATTGTTTTCCATCAGAAGACAATTAATCTTTTAGATCAGAAGACAATTAAATTTTCTTTTAGATCAGAAGACAATTAACACAGGGAACTGTATCTGTGGAACTTCGATATTATCCTTGTAACCAGGGCTGGAAGCAGATACACTGTTGAGAAATGAGATCCAACTACCTTAAAGTCAGATTTGGTTTATAATAAAAGACAAAGATTCCAACATTTGCAGCGCGAGTAATTCACGAGTTTCCAAATCCTTTTTTCAAACAAAAAAAGTTTCATAGCTATTATTGAAAGCCATTGTTGCATAAAAACTGTAAAACAAAAGATTGAACCACAAATATACATTGGCTCATTTCATGTCAAATGAACCAATATCAGATTTTATGGTTGCCCTTATATCATGGATTTTCTTCATATTTTGTCTGTGGGTAGATACCTATGAGAAATGACTACAGAAATATTTGCAGATTTTTATCTCCTAAACGAACCTCAGGAAAAATAAATGAAAATCTGGCATTTTCCGAGACTTCTGCCGCGGAAAAATTGACATGTAATGTTAAAAATTCTGTAACTCCCTTATTTTTCGGCCAATTGAAGTGTTTCTGGTGTCAAATTAAAGCTAATAGTCTCTACTGTTCAGAACTACTGTTGAATCAGAAAAAGTGGTTCATAGAAAACAGACACAAACTCTGAAACACAATTTGTATGATTTATATGTGATTTTTGTAGAAAATCATATCTGCTAAATCACTGAAAACACAACCGCCATATTTTTACCTCAGATTCACCTAAATATGTATGTTCAAAAGTGCAAAAATGAAAAGGGTGTTTTTTGTGGTTTGTCAGTAAGAAATTATAATGCAGGGACACGACTTATGGCACGTTATTAACATTTAACATTAACATGTTATTAACTATAGAAATGTTGCATTTTGTTGGAATGTTTACTACCTTGCTTACATTTGGCTTGGTTGAGATGAACGCCTAACGTGCAAAAATTAATATATTGAAATATTATTTTATGAATACGGAAGGATATCATAAATATTGAATGAAGTCAATTGCAATGACATTCTCGCTCACTCACTCCCTATCACACATACCCACATTACTATTACTAGTGGGTCTAATGACCAGGTGCCTCACTTGAATTTCGAAAATTGCGCCGTATAGAGTGGATGGCCGCCATTTTGAAACTGTACATTGGATCACTTGATTGTTAGATACACTAAATTTTATATGTCTTTTGCTTCTATTCTCAAAATTTCAAGTCAAAATACTGAAAATTACGTCCTGGAGTGTAGATGGCCGCCATTTTAAAAATCGACCGTCATTTTGAAAGTTGACATTGCTCCACTTTAATATTACGCACAGTAAATTGTATATGTCTCATGCTTCTATTCATAAAATTTCAAGTCAAAAACCCGAAAACTGCGCCCTATAGCGTGGATGGCCACCATTTTGAAAATCTGGCCGCCATTTTGAAATTTTACTTTTGTTCACTACCATCTATAAAACAAATTTCGAGCTCCAAACAGATCGTTCTATGCTTGAAACATTAGTTAAATCTGTTGATGAATTCATCAATACTCTAGTTAATAAACTGGACACTTTGACAAAACATCATTTCATTGCCAAGTCTCAGAGTGCTTCCCTGAAAGAAGTGAAAACCAAATTAGCAATTAATGAATGTCTTATATTGATAGATTTCAGTGAAAATTACACCTGCATTGTGCAAGATGCTACTCAAGGCTTCCATTGGCACAATTTCCAAGTTACAATACACCCTGTTGTTGTTTATACGAAGAAAGATACGGAACTTACCTCATTGTCAATGTGTTTCATTAGTAACTGTCTAAAACATGATATCTGCACGTTTTTTACATTTCAGAAGAAATTCATAACAGTACATATTAACTGAAAATCCGAACCTCACACATGCAATTTACTTTAGTGACGGATCCGGGGCACAGTACAAGAACTATAAAAACTTTATTAACCTTTGTCACTATCATCAAGACCATGGCTTAACGTCTAAGTGGATTTTTTTTTTTCCCATAAGCCATGGGAAACATGCATGTGATGGAATAGGTGGTACCATTAAGAGACTTGTTACTAGAGCAAGTCTCCAGAGAACTACAGATGGTCACATTTTAAGTGCAGAAGATGTGTACAAATTTGCTGCCGAAAATGTAAAAGGAATATGAACAAAAACACCAGAGGTGCAAAAAGTGCAGCCAAGTTCGTCAGCCTCAAAAAGTGTTGAGATGAGGATGGATGAGCCAAGTTCCTTGGCCACTGCATCTGAAAGGAACACTGGAACTTGGCGCGAGGTGTCTAACATACTCGAATACATTAAGATGTATGTTCCTAGTTTCACGGCCGGGACATTTCAGTCCTAAGGCTAGTGGTGACCCCCAATCCACCACGCTCACAAACACCCTTCCTAAGGCTCGTTAACATCATTTACTTTGACACTTCGTGGAGGAATATAAGTTTTCCTTGTCTGGGTTTCGAACCACCAATCTTACTGCAGTATTCTGTATATGTGCCTTAGCTCATTAGTAAAGTTGATATTCCTAAGGTTGATGGTGGTCCCAAACCCACTACGCCCACCACCACTATCCCTAAGGTTCCTTAACATCATTTTCCTTGACACCTAGCGCCAAGTTCCAGTGTCCCTTTCAGATGCAGTGGCCAAGGAATTTGGCTCATCCATCCTCATCTCAACACTTTTTGAGGCTGACTAACTCGGCTGCACTTTTTGCACCTCTGGTGTTTTTGTTCATATTTCACTTCTTTTTGTAGTTCACCATGTCAATATCGTATATTGGAATTCTCAATTGTGGCATATTGCTGGATTTAAATTTAAAATTGTACATTTTTAAAAGAAGTCATAATGTGTCACATACAACATTAGTTCCCAAGGGCTCTCCCACCAGGAATCGAACCCAAGACCTGTACATAAAGGCGCACATGCTAGCCACTAGAACAGCGGGGAGGATTTATTCTATCAAATATCTGTCAGAGCGTTATGTCCAAACGAGATTCCAATTCATTTACCCGAACTACAAAATCACGATCGCTAACATCTCATTTTTCATTGCCTAAATACGAAGAGTATCAACAGGGCCCAAACCCCTTGATGCTGAATCCTCGCTGCTACATCACTAGACATAGCTGGTGTTTCAATATACCTAGTTGTTCTCTACCTTTTCACATTGCGAAATTACGGAGTTCATTACATGAAGCGCATGTTGCGCAGTTTCATACTGCCTCGGGTTTTCCTTCCAATGATATACATCTTTCAAATAGCTTGTAAACTTAATAATATTTGCCACCAACATATCCTAACTGTATATAAAGCTACATGAACTGGCATAAATTAAAGGGGTGCTTCCGGTTGACGTGGAAAGTTGAAATGAAGGGAGATGAAGAATTTTCCCATGTTATTTAAATGGGTATATTTTTGACATATAATATCATGTTTTAGGAACTTGGAATTGGAATAAAAAAATTGAAATTCGGTATGCTTGTACGTTTTCATTAGTATTACCTAAGTAAATCAGTAAAAATAAACAATTTCAACTTTAGAGTGGTTTTCTGGGGAACTGTAAAATCTTTCCCATGGTACGTATTTATATGGGACACCTTCTACACCCCAAAATTATACGGCACTTCTTGTAGGGCTACAATGATTAAATTTGACGTGATTGTAGTTTTTCGGAACTAACCGACAGAAAAGTTGCCAAAAGTGAATATTTTTAATTTTTAGGGAGTCTAAAGGGGAGATGAAGAAATTCCTCATGCTATTTAAATAGGCCTTTTTTTGGACAAATAATCTCATATTTTAGGTACTTGAAATTGGAATACAAACGTGAAATTCGGTATGCTTCAACGTTTTCGTTAGTATTACCTAAGTAAGTCAGTAAAAATGAAAATATCCAAATTTAGAGTGGTTTTATGGGGAACAGAAAAACCTTTTCCGTGTTATTTATATTGGACGTCTTCTAAACCTCTAAATGTTTAGGCACTTCCGGCAGGGTTAGAATGATGAAATTTGGCACGATTGTACCCTCCCGGGACTAACCAACAGGAAAATTGCTAAAATTGAATATTTTTAATTTTAAGAAGTCTAAAGGAAGATGAAGAAATCACCATGTTATTTAAATAGGCGTTTTTCTGGAATACAAAATCTTATCTTTTAGATAGTTGAAATAGGAAAAGAAACTTGAAATTCGGGAATTGTAAGCATAAGAGGTGTGAGGAAGTAGGACGAGCAAAGGCGAGAGTGTGGGGCGAACCCAAGAAGGGCAAATTCAGAAAATATGAAGAGCAAAAGGCACGAAATTCACTGTTGATGAGAAGTCTGATACGTAAGAGATTCTCACACTGTTCACAGATAGAGACACGAAGTATCAAGAACATTTTTACATAACAACTGTGGTAACTATAATATAACTCTGGTACCAATATATTTACGAAATCGGTTACATTTTGTTGCTGGTCTCACATAAATTCGAACAATTGGATTTCTCATTTCTTTGAAAATTTCATTAATTTTAAACATTCTCACCTCTACATTATCTTACTTATCAAATTAATTTCAATATCTATTTAATAGGAATGATTGCAATAAAGGAAAAATCTTCACCGAAAAAAGACAAAATATTGGCTTTCCTTGTCTGGGTTTCCAGCCACGAAATTTACGGCAGTATGTACGGGCCTTAGCCCACGTTTTTAAAAGTTGACTGATTCACAGAACATGCCTAATTAACTTGCTTAACTACTTATTACTAGCTTTCACTTATTTTACTCGCACACTGAGAAAAACTGTATGTGGCGTACGTAAAAACGTTTGTTACATGTCTAAATCCTGTAGTTGTTGGACTTAACGTACACTAAACGTATGACTGAAAAAGTATATTTGAACGTACTTTCCGTATAAGTGTTCCGAATAAACGTACTTTCCACACGAACGAAAAGACTGTATATAGACGGTCAGGATCTCACATACAGATGGCCGTATGTAACTTATAGCTGACGTACGTAATGTACGAAAGACTGTTAGATATCAGACATCCTGCAACGACATTGTGTAATATCTAAGCGGGAAAGAGGGCAGTGCGTATGTAACAATGGTGAGGTGAGGTGATTTTAGTTTAGCGTCCCGTTCAGCAGCGAGGCTATATGAGACGTGGACCTACTGATTAACGTGGAATCCGAACCACATGAGCTCCCGCCGGGAATTGAACCCGGGTCTCCTATGTAACAATGGATAACGTATGTTAAGTATAGCCAATACACCAGCGAGGAGGGCATCAACTCGACCACTCAGACGATTGACAACATTATCACTATGCACATGATGTGTTCAATAACGGAATCATTCCCGATTTCTGATTGTAAGGACAGTTTTTTTTCTTTTTTTTTTTTTTCTAATGAAGAAATTTCCGTAGCAAATTCCTCAACTTTCATTTTCAAGCCGTTATAGAGAGTTTCGCATCTTTATCTCATTAAGAAGTACCTAATGGCTATGGACAGTTTTTCGCCCATAAAAATTCTCATAGTACATTCCTTAAATTTGGAACCTTTATTTACACAGGTCATTACATAAGATAGGTACTATTATGCAGAGTTTCAAATCTCTATCTCATTTGGAAGTACCTAATCAATGATGAGTGAATAAATGAACCGATCTCTGTTTGAGTAAGGACAATTTTTCACCCATAGAAAATTCCATAGCACATTCCTTAAATTTCGGATATTTTTCATATTCAAGCCATTATGAGCTACCTTCGTGTAGACATTCACATCTTCATCTCATTGGGAAGTACCTAATGGTTAAGGACAATTTTTCGTCTATAAAAAATTTCCCATAGCACATTCGTCACATTTCGGACTTTTTCCATACTCAGGTCATTATAAGATACCTTTATGCAGAGTTTCACGACTTATTTAATTGGAAATACAAAATCGATGTGATGAGCGAGTGAGTGAACCGATTTCTGCTTGACTAAGGACAGTTTTCATCCGTAAAATTTTTCCATACCATTTCCTTAAATTTCGGACATTTTCCATACTCAAATCATTATAAGGTACCTTTATGCAGAGATTCATCTTTCTATCTCATTGGGAAGTACCTAATTAATGCTATGAATGAGTCAATCATTGAGTGAACCGATTTCTGCTTGGATACGGACAGTTTTCACCCATAAAAATTTCCTTTAGTACATTAATTAAAATTTTAAACCTTTTCCATACTCAAGTCATTATAAGGTACCAATATACAGACTTTTACGTTAATATTTCATAAACAAGTGAAATCAATGTGACGAGTGAATGAATGAACCGATATCTGCTTGGTTAAAAATAGTTTTTCACCCATGAAAAATTTCCATTACACATTCCTCACATTTAAGACTTTTTTCACACTCAAGTCATTATAAGGTACCTTTATGCACAGCTTGACGTCATTATCATTGGAAACTAACAAATCAATGTGATGAGTGACTGAATGAACCGTGCTTTGCTAAGGACAGTTTTTCGCCCATAAAAAATTTCCAATAGCACATTCCTCACATTTCGGAATTTTTTTTACACTTAAGCCATTATAAGGTACAGTACCTTTATGCAGAGTTTCACGTCTCTATCTCATTGGAAAGTACCTAATCAGTTTGATGAGTGAGAAGACGAACATATTTATGTTTGGCTAAGGACAGTTTCTCGCCCATAAAAAAAATCCCATAGCACATTAATCACATTTCGGACTTTTTCTGTACTCTAGTCATTATAGGGTGCTTCTATGCAACGTTTCACGTCTATACCTCATTGGGAATTATCTAATCAATTTGATGATTGAGAGAATGAAACGATTTCTACTTGGCTAAGAACAGTTTTTCGCCAATAAAAAATTTCTTATAACACATGCCACACATTTCGGAATTTTTCTATGCTCAAGTCATTATAGAGTAACTCTATGCAAAGTTTCACGTTCCTATCTCATTGGGAAGTATCTAATCAATTTGATGAGGGAGAGAATGAACCGATTTGTGTTTGACTAAGGACAGTTTTTCGCCCATAAATAACTCTCATAGCACATTCCTCACATTTCGGACTTTTTCCATATTCAAGTCATTATAATGTACTTTTATGCAGAGTTTCATGTCTTTATCCCATTGGGAAGTACATAATTAACTTGATAAGTGAGTGAGTGAATCGATTTCTTGCTTGGCTAAGGGTAGTTTTTTTTTACCTATAAAAACTTTCCCGTAGAACATTCCTCAAATTTCGGACTTTTTTCATACTTAAGTAATTATAAGGTACCTTTGTGCAGAGTTTTACGTCTCTGTCTCGTTAAAAAAATACCTAATCAATTTGATGAATGAGTGAGTAAAACGATTTTTTTTATGGCTAAGGACAGTTTTATGCTCATAAAAGATTTCCCATACCACATTCCTCAGATTTCGGACTTTCTCCATACTCAAGTTATTGTAGGGTACCTTTATGCAAAGTTTCACATTTCTATCTCATTGGGGAGTAACTAATCAATTTGATGAGTGAGTGAGTGAAACGATTTTTTTCCTGGCTAAGGACAGTTTTTTGCCTATAAAAATTTCCCATAGCACATTCCTCAGATTTCGGATTTTTTCCATACTCAAACTGTTATAGGGTATATTTATGCAAAGTTTCAGGTTTCTATCACATTGGAAAGTACCTAATCAATTTGATGAGTGAGTGAGTGAAACGATTTTTTTCCTGGGTAAGGACAGTTTTTTGCCTATAAAAAAATTCCCATAGCACATTCCTCAGATTTCGGATTTTTTCCATACTCAAACTGTTATAGGGTATATTTATGCAAAGTTTCAGGTTTCTATTTTATTGGGAAGTACCTAATCAATTTGATGAGTGAGTGAGTGAAACGATTTTTTTCCTGGGTAAGGACAGTTTTTTGCCTATAAAAATTTCCCATAGCACATTCATCAGATTTCGGATTTTTTCCATACTCAAACTGTTATAGGGTATATTTATGCAAAGTTTCAGGTTTCTATCACATTGGAAAGTACCTAATCAATTTGATGAGTGAGTGAGTGAAACGATTTTTTTCCTGGGTAAGGACAGTTTTTTGCCTATAAAAAAATTCCCATAGCACATTCCTCAGATTTCGGATTTTTTCCATACTCAAACTGTTATAGGGTATATTTATGCAAAGTTTCAGGTTTCTATTTTATTGGGAAGTACCTAATCAATTTGATGAGTGAGTGAGTGAAACGATTTTTTTCCTGGGTAAGGACAGTTTTTTGCCTATAAAAATTTCCCATAGCACATTCCTCAGATTTCGGATTTTTTGTATACTCAGGTTGCTACAGGATACCTTTATGCAAAGTTTCAGGTTTCTATCTCATTGGGAAGTACCTAATCAATTTGATGAATGAGTGAGTGAAACGATTTTTTTTCCTGGCTAAGGACAGTTTTTTGTCTATAAAAAATTTCTCATAGCACATTTGTCAAATTTCGGATTTTTTCCATACTCAAACTGTTTTAGGGTACTTTTATGCAAAGTTTCAGGTTTCTATCTCATTGGGAAGTACCTAATCAATTTGATGAGTGAGTGAGTGAAACGATTTTTTTCCTGGGTAAGGACAGTTTTTTGCCTATAAAAAAATTTCCATAGCACATTCGTCAGATTTCGGATTTTTTCCATACTCAGGTTGTTATAGGGTACCCTTATGCAAAGTTTCAGGTTTCTATCTCATTGGAAAGTTCCTAATCAATTTGATGAGTGAGTGAGTGAAACGATTTTTTTCCTGTGTAAGGACATTTTTTTGCTTATAAAAAATTTCCCATATAACATGCCTCAGATTTTGGACTTTTTCCATGCTCAAACTGTTATAGGGTACTTTTATGCAAAGTTTCAGGTTTCTATCTCATTGGAAAGTTCGTAATCAATTTGATGAGTGAGTGAGTGAAACGATTTTTTTCCTGGCTAAGGACAATTTTTTGCCTATAAAAAATTTCCATAGCACATTCCTCAGATTTCGGATGTTTTCCATACTCAAGTTGTTATAGGGTATATTTATGCAAAGTTTCAGGTTTCTATCTCATTGGGAAGTACCTAATCAATTTGATGAATGAGTGAGTAAAACGATTTTTTTCTGGGTAAGGACAGTTTTTTGCCTATAAAAAATTTCCCATAGCACATTCCTCAGATTTCGGATTTTTTCCATACTCAAACTATTATAGGGTATATTTATGCAAAGTTTCAGGTTTCTATTTTATTGGGAAGTACCTAATCAATTTGATGAATGAGTGAGTAAAACGATTTTTTCCTGGCTAAGGACAGTTTTTTGCTTATAAAAATTTCCCATAGCACATTCCTCAGATTTCGGATTTTTTGTATACTCAGGTTGCTATAGGATACCTTTATGCAAAGTTTCAGGTTTCTATCTCATTGGAGAGTTCGTAATCAATTTGATGAGTGAGTGAGTGAAACGATTTTTTTCCTGGGTAAGGACAGTTTTTTGCCTATAAAAAATTTCCCATAGCACATTCCTCAGATTTCGGATGTTTTCCATACTCAAGTTGTTATAGGGTATATTTATGCAAAGTTTCAGGTTTCTATCTCATTGGGAAGTACCTAATCAATTTGATGAGTGAGTGAGTGAAACGATTTTTTTCCTGGGTAAGGACAGTTTTTTGCCTATAAAAAATTTCCCATAGCACATTCCTCAGATTTCGGATGTTTTCCATACTCAAGTTATTGTAGGGTACCTTTATGCAAAGTTTCACATTTCTATCTCATTGGAAAGTACCTAATCAATTTGATGAGTGAGTGTGAAACGATTTTTTTCCTGGGTAAGGACAGTTTTTTGCCTATAAAAAGTTCCCCATATCACATTCCTCAGATTTCGGATGTTTTCCATACTCAAGTTGTTATAGGGTATATTTATGCAAAGTTTCAGGTGTCTATCTCATTGGGAAGTACCTAATCAATTTGATGAGTGAGTGAGTGAAACGATTTTTTTCCTGGGTAAGGACAGTTTTTTGCCTATAAAAAAATTCCCATAGCACATTCCTCAGATTTCGGATTTTTTCCATACTCAAACTGTTATAGGGTATATTTATGCAAAGTTTCAGGTTTCTATTTTATTGGGAAGTACCTAATCAATTTGATGAGTGAGTGAGTGAAACGATTTTTTTCCTGGGTAAGGACAGTTTTTTGCCTATAAAAATTTCCCATAGCACATTCATCAGATTTCGGATTTTTTCCATACTCAAACTGTTATAGGGTATATTTATGCAAAGTTTCAGGTTTCTATCACATTGGAAAGTACCTAATCAATTTGATGAGTGAGTGAGTGAAACGATTTTTTTCCTGGGTAAGGACAGTTTTTTGCCTATAAAAAAATTCCCATAGCACATTCCTCAGATTTCGGACTTTTTCCATACTTAAGTTGTTATAGGGTACCTTTATGCAAAGTTTCACATTTCTATCTCATTGGGAAGTACCTAATCAATTCGATGAATGAGTGAGTAAAACGATTTTTTCCTGGCTAAGGACAGTTTTTTGCCTATAAAAATTTCCCATAGCACATTCCTCAGATTTCGGACTTTTTCCATACTTAAGTTGTTATAGGGTACCTTTATGCAAAGTTTCACGTTTCTATCTAATTGGGAAGTACCTAATCAATTTGATGAGTGAGTCAGTGAGCCTGAAAACTGCATATTTTGGGGGTCCAGTACTCGAATATGGTTGAAGGTAGGAATGTGAGATTTGGTATATGAGTACATCTGTGGGATATCTCCTTATATTCTAAATTTCATGTTTCTACCCTTAATAGAATCGTTTTTACAAAGCCTCGAAATCGGCGATTTTACCCAAAACTCTTGTTCGTGTATAATATGCTTACGGCAGTGCAGGGCAGTTTTCATTTGCTTCGCGGAACTTGGCTGCCATGCACTGCCGTGCATGTTGATAACATCATTCTATGTTGATAAAAAAGAAATAGAAGAAAGCACACAGTTTTTGGAAAAACGTTTTGAAACTGCCAACACAGTACCAGGAACAAGAGAAAACAATTTCTTCCAGCCTCTGCATGGATCAACCCTCCTTGTGAAGAAAACATCATCAAAGACATCATTTCAAGCTGTGCTTGGATGTAAGGAAAGGGATACTTTCATCAAAGTGTCACAAGAGAAGTTTTACGCTGTTCAGTATGACAGGAAGTGATAAATAGGAAAAGTCATTGAAATCTCCTACTCTGAGAGGGATGCAAAAGTTCAATTTATGCACCCGTCTGGACCTTCGAATACATTTTTTTGGCCAGAAACAGAAGACTACATAATTTATATGGTCTACCCAACATTGTTAGGGTCGTCAAGTCTAGAAGGCTTAGGTGGGCGGGTCATGTAGCTAGAATGGAAGAAAGTAGATATGCTTTCAAAGTCTTGACTGGAAGACCAATCGGAAAACGACCATTAGGAAGACCTAGGCGCAGATGGGACGACAATATTAGGATGGATCTCGCAGAGATTGGAATAGAAAGTAGAAACTGGATGCAGTTAGCTAAGGATAGAAGTCAGTGGAGAGCTTTTGTGAACGCGGCATTGAACCTCCGGGTTCCATAGGCCATAGAGTTAGTTAGTTAGTTAGAAACAGAAGACTATTGTTGAGTGCCATTTGAAAATATTATCAAAGAGGTTCCAGTGCCAAGCTTGAAATCACTTTCAGGAAGAAACTACTTCATTGAAGACAGTGTTCAAACATCAGTTGCTGAGACCATTCATACTTCAACTTACCAGCTGATGCAAAAGAAGGGGACGTTTTAAACTTTTATTTATTCAGGTATTTATTTGTAGTAGTATCTGCCTGTATATGTGTAACTAATATGTTGTTGTAACTCCTACATTTTACCCAGATATTATTTGTATATCTCTGTGAACATAAAAAAACCAACAGTGTACCAGTGAATTGTTGTACAATATTTAACGCATGTTAATAACGTGCCATAAGTCGTGTCCCTGCATTATAATTTCGTACTGACAAACCACAAAAAACACCCTTTTCATTTTTGCACTATTGAACATACATATTTAGGTGAATCTGAGGTAAAAATATGGCGGTTGTGTTTTCAGTGATTTAGCAGATATGATTTTCTACAAAAATCACATATAAATCATACAAATTGTGTTTTAGAGTTTGTGTCTGTTTTCTATGAACCACTTTTTCTGATTCAACAGTAGTTCTGAACAGTAGAGACTATTAGCTTTAATTTGACACCAGAAACACTTCAATTGGCCGAAAAATAAGGGAGTTACAGAATTTTTAACATTACATGTCGATTTTTCCGCGGCAGAAGTCTCGGAAAATGCAAGATTTTCATTTATTTTTCCTGAGGTCCGTTTAGGAGATAAAAATCTGCAAATATTCCTGTGATCATTTCTCATGGGTATCTACCCAAAGAAAAAATATGAAGAAAATCCATGACATAAGGGCAAATGGCATTGGTTCATTTGACATGGAATGAGCCCATTTTAAATGGGATTAGATTTCTCGACCATTTTATCGTAGAAAGTGCTAATTTTTTAAATACTATTCCCATACCAGTTAAGTTAACTAGAAAGTTGCATTTGTCGAATTTCGATATTTTCCTTGTAAGCATTTTTGGAAGCAGCTACATTGTTCCGAAACTGGATTCAACTATCTCAAAGTCATACTTAGTTTATAATAAAAGAAAAAGTTTGCACTAATTCATGAGTTTCTAAAGCCTTTCTTCTCACTATATACTCTTCGTAACTATTATCGAAAAGCTATTCATACAAAAGAACTCAAAAATACATAACTACAATTTACGTTTTAAACGTGATACGATTTTCACCCATTTTATCGGAAAAAAAAAAAAACAGTATTTTTTAGTAATATTTACCAGTAAAGGTATCTAGAGAACCGTATTTGTGGAATTTCGATATTATCATTGTAACTATTGTTGGAAGCAGGACATCGTTCTTTTGGGATCAAAGAACCTCCTTTCGACAGCTTCTTGAAAGGGACCATGCTGTTTTATTTATTTTTTTCTTTCTTTCTTTCACTATCATACATGTCACAAAGTGTTGACCTAAGGTAAATTACTAAGTAAACTTTCCTTTAGGACAGAGCTTGATCTTCTGTTTGTCTGTGTCATGATAAACATGCACTTTGGCTAATTCCTCTCTTCCCGTTTCTTAGAGACAAATCACTTCACTTCCACTTCCTTTACAGTTGTAGGTAGAATTACGAACAAAGAATTACACGAATATGACATTGACGACCGTTAGGCTTTGGCTTTGAGCCAGTAGTGGTGGAAATAGATATACCTGCTTCCAAACGAGAAATCTCTTTTTCTCTCTCTCTCTCTCTCTCTCTTCCTTCTCCCAAAGGACGAAAGCATGACGAGTAATGAACGAAATGGTGGAATGAAGAAAGTGGGAGGAAACGGGAGAACCCCGAGAAAATCCACGCACACGGTGTTTGTCCACCACAAAGTTCACTTGGCGGGGGCTGGGATCGAACCCGCAGGACCAAGGAGAGAATGTATAAGTTGAGTAATTCGCCAGTTCCATTAGAGTGGTCTAAGGCATTAGACTGGCAATCACTAAACCTCTTTCTTGGGTTCGAACCCCTCTAAATTTTTTTGGCATGATAATTATGTATTGATCTTTCATTATAGACATCATTATGGTTTGCTCATGCTCGTAAACTGTGAAAGTGATCTGTAGCCGGACGAATTTTGGTCAGCACTATGCAAAAATGCAGTAATTCTTGGAAAGCAGCCGAAAGAAAGACAAAGACTTTATTACACTGCACACGAGCTTTTCACACAAGACATTCCCACACACGAAGATGTCGCTTAAGAGTGTTCAGTAGAAAAGAGTTGGTGTTATAAAACGAATATTTAAGTGATTAACAAATTTTATGTGAACTTTGGATATATTTTCCTCCGTTCTAGTTGTTGCACTTTTACACCATAACTTTTTGTGTGCGATATTTAGTACATCAACGTACAAACTGTCTTAGTTTTAATTGTTAATTTGTGAAGGGAGTTGTGTTTTTTAATTTATTTAACATACTTTTTTGACAAACGAATATGATCAACAGAATTGTTGATAAGATAGTTAAGAATAAACATGGCTTTTAGAAGCCTAACATTGGAATCTATATTATAAAATTGAAAGTGACTATGTTTGTGACTCTTAATCTCTTGAACCGCCCCACCAATCTCGATCAAATTTTTGACGAAGATGCGGTTCTAGCCTGGGTGTGTTTTTATGTATTCACTTTGATGGTAGAACTTACGGGAGGGGGAGGAAAAAATGAGTAAAACTTAATAACTCTTGAACCAAACGACCAGTCTCAATTAAATTTTCAATATAAACGAGGTTCATCTCTGGGATGTTTTTTTATGATTTCAGTTTGACGGAGCAACATAGGGAAGGGGGATATACAAACATCAATATATATGAAAATAAAAGTGACTATGTTCGTGAGTTACTAACTCTTAAACCACTCAATCGATATCAATCAAATTTTCAGCAAGGATTGGGTTCGAATCTTTTTTTTTTTTTTTTTTTTTTTTTTACCATTTCACTTTGACGGTAGATCTTCGGGGCGGAGGAGAGGAGGAGGGGATTTATAGGAAAATGAATAAAACTTAATAACTCTTGAACCACCCGACCGATCTCGACCAAACTTTCAACATAGATAAGGTTCAAACCTGGGCCGATTATGTCGTTTCACTTTTACGATGCAACGCAGGGGAGGAAGAGATATATGTAAAAACAATCAGGCTTTCCAATGCTAATGAAAAAAATATAGGAAATCACGACGAAAAAATATAGGAGGTTTCGTAAAGCTGTAAAGAAGGAACATTTCAATTATTTCTTGGAACATTTGTGCATTTTGAATATTTTGAAAGAACAAGGAACAAAGAAATTCATATAACAATGGGTGATATCAATAAAAATAAGTAACTACTCCTGAGAAGTCCTGCTCGAGAATCGGAGTAACTACACCTGGAGTAATCTCCTCCCTCAATTTCGTATCAATAAAACAAGCCACTACTCAGGTCTAGTCTGCTCCAGATTTATGAACGTTTACTCGCGCTTCCTCTGCACGTAGCACTGAGTCGTATCAATAAAAGAAGTGATTACTCATTTCTCCCACTCATCGCGCAGTCATTTCATTGTTTTTAACCTATGGCGTAGTATCTTAAAAGCCATGAAACGGGCAAGTAGCAACGATAGCTTCAATCAAAGTGCATTTGTATTATAAAAGAGTTTCCAATGGTACTTTCAGTCACAACTACCAGAAAGTAAACGAAGGAAAGCCGAAACTTTGAAGGTAATTACAGTGAAATGCAACGAAATATCAAATACATCTACGACTGAGACACAAATTCAAAAGAGAGTCTTTAATATTCGAGCGAGAATAAAACAAAAATAAAAAAAGAAGAAAAAAATATATAAAAACGGGAAAGAAGAAAGTAATACTGAAACCATGGGAATGAACCTATTTGAGCTGATGGAATCCAGCAATATCAAGATTAACACGACAAGCGCATATCACGTGTTGTCCAAGGTCTTTGTAGATTGTTTGGCTTTAAGAACGAAATCAGACACTTGGCTCCTTTGTTTTCTTTTTAAAAAAGTCCAGCCACCCACGTTATAAATCACGTCCATCTGATTGCGTTTTCCACACCATACGTGTCCCCTTTCGCCTTGACATAAACAAAATACATTCTCATGTATACACCCTTTCTATCAACGTTGAGTTGAGTTGATTATTAGTTTAATGTCCTTTTCAGTAGCGTGCCTATACGAGACAGAACCCACTGATTAACGTGGAATCCGAACCACATGAGCTCCTGCCGGGAATCGAACGCGGGTCTCCTATGCGAAAGGCATGTACGCTAACCGCTTAGCCACGAAATAGCTCTTCCTATTAACGTATTACTCTCCAAAATACTAGGTTTCTTTAATGCCACTTGTATATAGTCAAGTGCTCCGATAACACCCGGAAATGTATATTGTTCTTGCCACTCTGCCTTTGCTGTTTGTATATTACGCACACTTCCGGAAACAATCCATTTTCAGGTAGTCATAGACAGTACTTTGAGCCACACCAGAATCCCCTGACATTCCGACCTGGAATCCCGGATCACTCACGTAACGCAAGAAAACCAAGGGCACCGATTTCTCTGTAAATTTGGGGGGGGGGGGGGAGGGCATTCAGATGCAGAAGGTATATATATCAGGATTTTAAGACAAATTGCACTCTAATTATGCCAAATATTGTATATTCATAAATACAATAGGGGGCCCACATGAGCTTTGGGGGACTCGGGCCCCCACAGGATCGGCGCCCTTGAAGAAAACCCGCATCTTTTCATCATTACGTAGTCCACCACCCCGAATTTCGGTTGATTCTCCTTAAAAAATGTTGTGCTAACCACTCTACATTTTCTTTCATAAACTTATAATGCTTTGTAATCTCTATTTCCAACATTTCTATGCAGTTTATAAGTTTTTCTACGTAGCAAAACAATCATATACTCTGCTACATTTCGCACGGAGTCACCTATTTAGCTTGCTCCACAAATTTGGAGAAGTTACTAGCATCACAGAGGAGTCTTTGATTTTTATTGATATCAAACGCGGAGTAGTTACTCGGCTCGAGAATAGAGGTGTGGTTACTTCAAAAGGGCGGGGCTTCTCCGAGGTCAGCCGAGACGACTAGTGCTCAGTTCACTTTTTATTGATACCAATGCGAGTAACTACTTCAAAATTGGGCGTAATGAGTAACTTCTCCGTTTTATTGATATCACCCAATATTTCTACCTATTGGAAGGAACATTTCAATTATCCAATACGTAGAAAAAAAAAATCACATGGAAATTACACCAATTGTTATATGAACATACATTCTACTCTAAATATAACTAAATGGGTAATTATCTCGTCGCAAAATTTTATACGAGTTTCTTTGTTTCATACGTAGCTCGCCAGTACTAAGCAACGACCATAAGGAAAGTGTAAAAAGGATCTGCATCAGAAAATCAGCGTTTGTAAGTATACGTCTCTTTTACGGTAAGATTTGACTATGTGTAACATCTACATTTATCTGCCTACAGTTAGTGCAAAAAGTATTGATACATCTAAATAAATTATTTTTAAGTCTTTAAAATCACTACTCCATAGAACTTTAATGAATATGATGAAACTAGTTTATTTCCTGTTTCAGTTTGTAAATGTATGACACTTTATGCGCTAACTGTATGTTGTTTGGTGCAAATATCTTAGATAATAAGTAGGAAAGGACGAAACACAGAAGAGTCTCCATTCAACCACGCTACTGTAGAGACAAAAGGCACTCCAACTACCAACACCTATATATTTGCTTATGTTATTTTCACAAGTGGAAGTAGCAATGCCACAAAAATATAGGTTTCGTTAAAATATAGAAAATATAGTAGTTTATAGGAAGAGACGCAAATATATAGGAAAAATAGGAACATTGGAAAGCCTAAAAAATAGAAGTGACTGTCTTTGTAACTTCATCATGCTTAAACCATCTACCGATCTTGATAAAATTTTCAACATAGATGAGGTTCGAACCTGGGGTGGTTTTTATCACCTCATTTTGAGGGTTGAACTTAGGGGAGATATATATAAAAATAAATAAAACTTAATAGCGCTTGAACCACAAGACCGATCTCTAATCAAATTTTCAACATAGATGACGTTCGGGCTAGGAATGTTTCCCCTCCCTATATTTTCACTTTGACGGTAGAGCCTAGGGAAGGGGGAGGGGAGGGAGAGATTTATATATAAAAATAAAACTTAACTCTTGAACCACATCCGATCTCGATCAAATTTTCAACATAGATAACGTTCGGGCCTGAGATATTTTCTATCATTTAACTTTGACGGAAGGGAGAGGGGAAATATATGTAAAAAATAAAAATAAAAGTGACTGTCTTTGGGACTTCATCATTCTTGAACCACCCGACGGATCTACATTAAATTTTCAATATAGATGAAGTTTGGCCTTGAGATATTTTTAATCTATTCACTTTGACGATAGAACTTAAGGGAGGGGGAATGAGTAGTTAAAACATAAATAAAACTTATTAACTCTTGAAATGAACGATCAATCTCGATCAAATTTTTAACATCGATGAGGTTCGGGCCTGAGATGTTTTCTATCATTTCACTTTGACGGTAGAAATTAGGGGAGGGGAAGGAGACGGATATATCTATATCTATATACAGGGGTAGGACAAAAAATCTAAAATGTTTGCAAAAGTGTGAAAAATCATTTTGGGCCTCCTTTTGCGTCCAAAACAGCTTGGATCCGACGTGGAATGGACGTATACAGCTCCTGAATCGTGGTGTGTGGAATTTTGTACCATTGTTCCTCGAAAGCATGCTCCAGTTCCTTAAGGGATGTTGGTGGAGGGTAATGATACCGAACACGCCTTTCTAACTCAGACCACAATGGCTCAATGATGTTCAGATCTGGTATTGTGGGACCCAGGGGAGGTGTGATAGCTCCTGGTCATGCTTCTCAAACCATGATTTCACCGTTTTTGCAGCGTGACAGGATGCTAAATCATCTTGGTAGATACCATCACCATCAGGGAACAATATTTGGGCCATGGGTAGAACCTGGTCCCCCAAAATATGAATTGTAGGCCTATCTTTGTTAATTGTTTTAAATTAATTTTCGGAATTGTAGGCCTATCTTTGTTAATTGTTTTAAATTAATTTTCGGAATTGTAGGCCTATCTTTGTTAATTGTTTTAAATTAATTTTCGGAAAAGAATAGGGTTGGTTTTTCACCGGCCTGGCCGGAAATATTGCTGTTATTTTGATTAACGCCGGTGACCGGTGCAAACTTCTTTCCAGCCCATTTATGACCGTTTTTTTCAAACTTGTATCTAATTCAAAGTATAGATTTAAAAAGTAACTTTCATTCTGTAAATCCGAAACTCACCTTTCACCATCTATCAACGATTAATATATTTTGTTCATCTGCTTACATAATTTTAAAAAGATGACAGGGACTGTATCACGGAAAATTTGAAATTTATTTGTAAGGAACTTTATACATTTATTGAGAGTAAAAAAAGGACTTCTTAAAGCAATTTCCTGTAGTTGAAGTGTAAGTTTAAAGAATAAATTTCATTTTCCAAATCCAAAATTGCCAAGTAAAGATTAATTTATTAATTTGTTTCGATAATTTTAAATAAGTGGTGATAAATACAAAAAAATGATCAATGCCGATTTCAGTTTCTCATTTATAGTAAGGATGGCCAACCCTGGAATTCGGAAAAATTTCTGAACTCTGGAATTTTTCGAAATCCGGAAAGTGAAATTTCCGGAATCCGGAAAGTGAAATTTCAGGAATCCGGAAAGTGAAATTTCCGGAATCCGGAAAATTTTGGCCATTCCTAATTTATAGCATTAAGCTTATTATTGAATGTACCAAGAAAATGCAGAATACAGGTGCTAATGCACTTTTGTTCACGATAGTATTTTTCTCCCCATGGGGGAGGGGGTCCGAACAGAGATACGTTACACTTAGACCTATATCATAGGGAATTTTGCGGGGGTGCGGTTTTTCTACTTTCCATAGTTGGCAAACACTAGAAAAGAACCGTCTTGCAACAAGTGCTCCGGAAATTCCCATAATTGAACGCACAAAGCATCGAAAGTGAATTTCAATAATAAAATTATTTATTTTACGTTGAAAAATATTTATTTCATATAAGATATTTTGATGAATTATGTCTTTGTTTCAAATTAATACAACTATTTGGTATTCATATTTGCCGAACGTCACTCAGGCTCCTGGGATGATCTACATTTGTTGTGTGTCTGCTTGTACTACACAGTGTTCAACTTTCGGTCTTTTAAATTTTCAGGATACAAACTGGAGACACTCTAAATTTTCTGCATAGATTTTGACGGCATACGAACGTAAAATTACAAAATGGCTCTTTAAAAAAATAGCGGATATCCACGCTACAAAGGGCAGTTTTCGGTCTTTCAAGCTGAAATTTTCAGAGTAAAAGCACGAGAGACTAAATTAGCTGTATATATTTTGGCGGCATAAAATTTCAAAATGGCGGCCATTATTCAAAATAGCGTGTATCCATTGCTACAGGGTACAATTTTCGGACTTTTTAAGTTCAAATTTTGAGGGTAGAAGCACGAGACATTCTAAATTTGCTGTATAGATTTTTTCGGCTATCCAATAAAAAATTTCAAAATGGCGGCCATTTTTTCAAAACAGCAGAGAATAGAAAAATGTTGCAAGTTGTGACAATGACAATCTTGAAATGTAAATCATTTTTTAACATTTTAACCCCAAAGACATTGAAATATTTCGAAAAAAACCAATTAAACCCGAAAATATCCGAAAAAACCCACATGGGCCCAGGTGGGTTGGGTTTTTTCAAACCCTGTTTTCAATAGATACTGCCTTGAAAACATGGCTTGTCCCAAGTTACACCAGTTAATTCGGTTATAATGGGATAGGAACGTGGGAAAACTTCTCAGTACGTAGAGCTCGAATAGTTCAATTATGCTCATATTTACAAAGCAGAAGGTTATTTCTACTCTGCTCAGTCAGTTTTGGATCTAAATGACTTACTACTTTTTCGTAATTTTCTAACTATATAAAAATTAACCCCGTTTTACGCACTAAGAAACGTTTTCCGCAGTGTTATTTTTATCTTTACGGAAAAAGCCTAGAACGGGTAGAAACCTGTTTTTATCTAAGCTGGTGGGTTGGTAGTGGAGACTCTTTATAATTAATGTTTGCTAGCCAAAAATTCACACGCTTTAGTTGTCATAAACTGATACGTTTACCTCCTCAAAAGAGCTATTTGGGTTGAAATCATTTCTTACACTCTGCAAAGTGACACACACACAAATATAGAGAGAGCCAGGGTGGTTACTTTTAGCGTAGATTCTTTTCCAAAAAAGAGAGAAAACAGAACATTGTATTGTATTCTACCTTTGAGTTTCACGCCTTCGTAGCTGCCCTTTAGCTCTCCCCCATGGTATAGTGTCTAGTGCGCATGCCTTTGGTACACGGGATTCCTGATTCAATTCTCGGTGGAAGAACATTGTACGCATTACGGTGGTGCAGAATCTCCCTTAAACTGTAGGTCCAAGTCTTGAAACGTTACAAGCCAGTAGCATTAGCTATCAAAAAGCCGATAGAAACCGTGAGGCAGAGTTGAGTGGAAGAATGCTCATTACAAAGATATTTAAATAAAGAACAGTAGTAGTAGTTAAGAAGGAAGAACATAGTTACAATATATGCGCCATTTTTCCTTTTCTTTTAAATATAGCGTTACATAATTTTCGCCAGTGCTGCTGATTTCTATTAACCCTGCAATACGCGCGCGGGCTACTATTGTGGCCCAGCGGTTTTGTTTTCCTTGCCGCAAGGTAATTTGAGATGCTAACTCAAAGGGTGTCTTTGTACCTTTCTATCAACTATCATTCTGCGTGTTTAGTGTGTGGTCGAACGTAAAATCGAAAGCAGCTCATTGTTATTCTGCTTGAAAGTTTCATGGGCTACATCTGTAGCCCGCGCGACTATTGCTGTCACAAATGTTCCAAAACGTCAAAGTTTTTTTCATTATAGTTTGAGTGTTGATCAGATGGTTAATGAGTTTGCAAAATGCCAGTTCTGATGAGGAATGTTTTCTAGATTGCGATAGTGAAGGTGAAGAATATTTTGGGACGGAAGAACTGTATTTTCGGACACAGAAGTAGTAAAAGTTCAGAAGATGTTACTGAGAATTCAGGGTTGCAGGAATCACTGATACCTGTTGATGATAGTGATAATAAATACAGTTCTGAAGTAAATTATTATATAGCAAAAGACAATTTCAGATTAAAAAAAAAAACTCCTACTCGTAATATTTGTACTCGTGCTCATAATATTTTGCTTCGTTTTCCTGGGCCTAAAGGTGAGGCCTGGTCTGCGTTGTCGTAACTTGAATGTCTAGAATTGTTTTTAGATGCAAAAATTTTTATATTTATAGTTGATTGTAGCAATATTTACATTGACCGTGTTAGAGTACGTGACCGTGATGCAAAATTTACAGACGAGACTGAAATAGTGCCCTTCTTGGCATTTTGATGCTTTTGATGAGTGGTCAATGATTGAAGGAAAGTGTGCATTGACCACTCAATCACTTGTGTGCAGAACATGCTTCGAGGATCTTGAATAGGAAAACAGAAAAAGAAAAATATATGAGAGTAAATACCATATGTATAATTATGCAAAATCGTAATCAAACTTTTGATAGCAATAAATCATAAAAAGTATTTTGCTGAAAAGGGATAAGTTTTGTCGATAATACGTTTATCTGTAAGCTTTGCTTGTAAACTTTTTGTAAAATAATGCGTATTTTTTTAAAAGAATTCCGACATATATGTTTACGATGAAGAAAAGTTCGAAGTGCACCAGATTGGTGCATTTATTGCTTAATACAAATAACTTCTACAGTCCTATTCGTGTATTACTTTTGAAAAATGAATGGTGTTGATCTTCTTTGTATATACATAGCTTTCAAAATAAATGTATTTCTCAAATTGAGTACAAGACCCTTAAAACAGTTTGTAAATACATTTCTCTACAAGAAAGATAAAAATATTAACAAACTTGCCAAAATAATAAAATAAAAACAAATGGGCTACAGTGGTAGCCCGCGCGACTATTCATGTCACAAAAACCCGCGCGCCTGTTGCAGGGTTAATATGTTATTTTAAATTTTGGTAAGATTTAGTCTATCTGACACTTTACCCATGAATAAATACGAAAATTTTGTATTAAATATTACGAAACATACTTACAGCTCCCTTATGTATTAGAAAGATTCTCCCTTCATTCTCATACAATGATTCTATATAGGACGGAGTGACTATTTCCTCTAAGAAGAATGGTTTTACTAACTCACGTAATGATGTTAAAAGTGCTCTGAAATACAAGAAAAACATTCGTACCTTATGTTACAATAACAATTTTTCAAAGAAATAATAACATAATCGGTGAATGAAGTTTAATGTACTAGAAACTGATAAAGCATATATCTATGCTGTTTGATATAGATCGTATGGAACACATTATTAGTTATTTGGTATATGCTTGAGTATTCCAATGACGAAAAATAAATTACTATCAAATATTTCAAAAACATACTCACGTAATTACTACATCTACTCTGTTACAAAGTTAAAACTGCATTTAATATGCATTATTGCTTTCTTAAAGCCTCTTTCCAGTATCGAGGCTACATGAAATGCATTTGCTTGAAGATCATTGGGAGTTTTTCGAATGACAATCTTTTTGAGACAATGAAGCTTATTGTTTGGCCACATTCTTATCCCACAATCCATTTATCATCTATATGTCAGATGTCAAGATCTTTCTTCAATACACAAACCAATTACGGAAGCTGATAATTTAAAACACCAGAGAAAATTATCTATTACGAGCAATGGAAACAAATTTCTCTCTCTCTCTCTCTCTTTTTTTTAAGTAGTATTTACTGTATTTGTGATATGGGATAGTGGATTTAAAGAGATTAGTAAAATATATACGAGGAGGTGTTGAAAAGTTCTTGCCTTTGCCCAGGAAGAGTAAAGGATGAAATTACACAATTATTCAACATACTTCTCCCTGAGACCGATGCATTTAGTATAGTGATGTAACTTTTTAACCCTTATTTTTTCTTTCTTTTTTAGAGGGGAGGGAAGCTGGACCTGAACCAGGTCCCCGTAGCATGTTGGTCGTCAGAAATGTCCTCAAAATCATGTCCCTTGAGGTGTTTCTTCAAATTTGGGAACAAATGGTAATCAGAGAAAGTTAGGTCAGGCGAATGAGATGGTGGACCAATTGGAATTTCAAGTGTTCAATTGGGCAACCACAAAGTAGAACGTGAGCAGGCAATTGTCATGCAAAATGAGAAATTCCTTGGATAATTCTCTGCGGTATTTTGTCTATTGTTTCGTGCAGCTGGTCCAATAGGTTAAGCATAATACTCGCAGGTCATACTAGAATTCTGAGGTAGATAGTCCACTAACAGAAAACTGTTTCAGAAAATTAAAGCCATGACCTTCTTTGCTGATTTCTGGGTGGGTGGCTTTGGAGATCAGAAATGGTTCCACTGCATTGACTGATCCTTGTCTCAGAATCATAAATATAAAATTAGGTTTCACCCTCAGTTATTAATTGGGCCAAAAATTCGGAGGACTAATCTCAAAATGGGTCAAAACTCTCATGAATGCTTGTACTCCTTCCTTCTTCAGATCGCTGTTCACAAATTTCGGCACTCACTTTGCTAAAAGCTTGCGAATGTCCAGTATACTGTTGATAATGAACTCACCACCTTTCCGTAAGATGTTCAGTATCTTCGTTATTTTTTGGCTTTTGAAGGATCAGTTCATATACAACATCGCATGTTGCCGGATAGGTTGAGGTTGGAGGGCGCCCACTGCAGGTCTTACCTACAACGGTGAAATGGTCAGCCTTGAAACGGGCTATCCAGATTTAAGGTGGTGCTGTACAAAGGACATTGCTCTCCTAATCTCATCATCCCATTCCTATGAATCTAAACTCAAGGCTTTATAGGGACGAAGAGATGCAAAGCCAGGAACTTTCAGCATTCCTTCATAGTAGCTGCCTTGTGACATGTACTAATGTTAAAAACAGCACTCCTTTAATAATAATAATAATAATAATAATAATAATAATAATAATAATAATAATAATAATAATAATAATAATAATAATAATAATAATAATATGATATGCTCCACTGTAGCTATGTTGTTAGGATATGAAACTTCGGTGTGGGAGACCAAGATTCGATCCCGTGGGAACCTAGGCTCACATCTCATATGGCCTTGTTACTGTAAAGGAGTAACCATACAAATAATAATAACTTATAATTTAGTGTGACGTGACAACGAACAAAAATATCTTATATGAAATTATACAACAATAATAGATTTTGAGCTATTATAACAGTTGGGATATGATTTTTGATTTTAGATACCAATGCAAACATTAAAAAATTACCATAAAAAGTCAAAGTCTGGGCTCTTTCTGAGTTAGAGAATTACAAAACGAACGAAAATAAGCTTTTAGACTACATAGCACGATCTGTAATGGATATAAAGGAAATTATATAGGAATGTTTTAGAGTCATACTTCACTCTTCAATCTATGGTCGTGTTCAACTTGATTTACGCGCTACAACTCGCATGCGCGTTAACTAAAAAATGCTCGTTCAAATCGTCATTGATGGTAGCGTTACTCCACAATTTACAAGCTGCCATCCTATAATTTTTGGCATTTGAATGTACTCCTACTGTGGTCTTATATATATATAATACTGAACAAATAAACAAGAGAAAAAGGAAATTTACTTTCGATCAATTAACAACTTAAATATATTACAACTTACACCTTCTGCGCAGCGAAATTTTCTGAGTTCTGATTCAGGCTTTCACCTTTGTTTTTAAATCTTTCTTTAGGACTATATCTTGAAGGCATTTTAATTTGGTTTCACTTCTTTTTCCCACCTGAAAACAAATATACATTTCTCGATTAGTGTTACTTAAATAATTATTTAAATAGTTTGATTAAAAAAAAAAAAAATCAGTTTTACTAAATGAACTGATAGGATGCATATTAAAATTAAATACTAACCTAGAAAACCACTTACGCACTAGTCTTTTTAATCGTATACGTTTCGACTACTCAATGTAAAAATTCTTTAAATCATGTACCGATGATGATGAGAAGGAATCATCGAAACGTATACGATTAAATTAATAAAACGGGTGCTAAACTCGAATTCAAGGTTAGTATTTAATTATACGATTACTTTTATTTAAAATAGAAAAAATGCAGAATTTCTTAGCATTTTGAGATATTGTAGCTTAACTATGTGATCGTCTCATACATCTTTCCTACACCCACCTCAATATCATGGATTTATGGCCCTTGCGTTTATATTATTATTATTATTAAGAATTCACTATTCATGATGTTCAATATACTAACAAAAAGCTGAAAAACCCAGGTGGGTTCAACCCGAAGCTAGCGCAGTGTCTAGCAGTGCTAGAGGAGGCATTTAGATAATGCAGCAGAAGTAAGAGCTATAAGATGCCTTTTCGTATTTCGTAAGATCCCAGACCAGGTTGATGAGATTTAGCACGCTTTGGACAGTAGGAAATAATTAGCACTGAGTCGTGCCGAATCAGACCAGTGCGTGTCAAGTTGAACCGTGTTTGGTTCATGTATGTATGTGTGCTAATCCGTTCCGTATCACAGCAATGGCAAATAGAATTGAATTTTGTCACTGTTGGATGTTCGAGAGTAGATTTGTTGCTGCTGTAGGTACTTGTTTTACGAGTGCTTTTTATTCGTTATACGAATAAAACGCACAAACAAACACACACAAAATATTAGATGTCAGTGTAATGCCGGGATAATATAAAGAAGTAAAACAATAATGGATAAAAGAGAAACATCTCAACAGGAAATTAGAAAACAATGTCCATTTCTTCAAATTTCATATGGAAACGGATTGCATATCGGAGGTTTTTCCCTGCTTCCTGGTGGGTTTTTCAGGTTAATTACTCATATGGCGGCCCTGAAATGCAATTATAAAATTTACGGAAAAAATAACAGAATTAGACGAAATTTAGGCATCAGATTAACAAACAAACAAACAAACAAAAAAAAATCAAATTCATTACTGTAGGGTGAATAATAAGGGAGGAAAATAAATTTTAATTGTGGACTATATGAGGACGTGTATTGAAGCCATATTAGGTAAACTAACAATACAACACGATGTGTCAGTATTTCAAATTCACCGTCTTGTTAACTACCCTAGGAAGTGTAAGCTGCACGAATATAGCTGAGATAAGTTCCATACTAACAAATATAGTGAAGATTTACATTATGAACTCAGTCTGATGTGTCTCAAATCGGACAATACAATGGACATCCATTACAGGTGACAGAACATTCTTTAGTAACTGGGAACGCCTTCAGCGTCCAACCCCCACTACATGACTTTGTGCTAAAATTGACAATGTCTTTGGCATTGCCCCCGCCACCTCCTGGCTTTTCCTAGTGCCTTTGGCGCACAGTATCTCTACTTGCACCACCTCTTTTTTTGTTGGTTTAACTTCCCCCAAAAGAAACATGTGATGTTTGGGCTGTGGAAAATTCTAACAATCCTGATTAGATGTCCCACGAACATCTCAGTGCTTTTACTGGACATCCGAGGAATGTATTTTATGTTTAATGCGAAGGGAAAGCTAAATAATCGAAACTAACCAAAGCTACAGCTACAAAAGGTAAGCAAACGTATCTATCGTATAGTTAAGAAAAGAAAGGGCTCCGCCCACAATCAACCGTTCAGGTTCAATAGTGAAACGTTTTCGTCACAGCTGGATGTATCAGCAGAGCGAAATATTACGGTCTCCGCCCTGAACCTCCCTCCTTCTTGAAGTTTATTAACATAATATTTTATTCAGGTTTGCTTATAATCCTGGTTGGAAAAATTGAAAAGAATGAAAATTGTGAGAAAGTAGTTATATCCTTCCTCGCAGTGATACGGTAAGGATTCACTACTTTTGCTATTTTTCAATAGTATGAAATTTGGGCACTACTTTGAGGCAATAACAACACAGGCATAGGAATTTAACGAAGATCAAAGGAAGCATGAAAATATGAAATGATTCTGAGTAACAATCATTTAGTAATACACCATTGAAAACTGGTACATGTGACTCATCCAGTGCTGCCATTAGTAAATGATTAGCTGTTTCTTTTCGTACAGATTAAGAATATAGGGCCACTTTATACATTTTTATATGTCACTTCTTACTTCAAATAAGTCCATGAAATATTTTAGGGATTCATTCTTTATTAGGTTTTCGCACAATTTTTGAATCACAAAATAAAGAGTTCACTTGAGCAGACGGTTCTACCAAGCAGAAAATTTATAGGTAAAATACGATGTGAAACATTTTTCGTGAAGGAATGAGGGTGTGAATATAATTATTCAGTGTACAGCTTATTGAAATGAATTTTGAGTGATAGTGAAAGTTTTCTATGTGCTCTTACACTATCCTCGTTTATGCGTATACCCACCTCGCTGACACACTCTTTGCTACCGTTCGGAACCCCTTGCGGCGCTCCTGTCTCCTGTCTGTCTAACCTAATCTGAAAATGTAAGAAATGTGTCAAAATTTGGTAGAGCCGTCCGCTCGAGTAATGCCCAAATAAAACACAAATTTTGCTGTGCGTTGACACAATTTGCTATGGATGAGGCTTTATGTGTATTATTTTCTTGACGTAGACCCACATATTGTATACAGTGACAGGTTTCAAACATTGGTTATAAAACGACTATTGACGCAAATCACTTCTTAGAAAACCCTAATCTCTAAATAATCTTTGGACTCAAATTTACGTTAAGATGCATCTGAGTGAACACGAAAGTTTGTTCGCTAGCATACTGTTTGAAGCAACATTTCAAATACTTTGCCCTTATTTTTTTTATTTTATTTTACTTTTTTTTTAATTACAACTTTCGGTAATTGTTTAAAATGGGGGGCCAAAATTAGTGAAAAACTGGTTGATTAACAGGAGAAATGTGTTGAGAAAATATCGTACACAATTTTTAAAGGCAGCAGGTAAAGGAAAATGGAGGTTATTGTCCATTTTATGTCGAGAACAGAACCAACGAACCCCTGCGGCGCTTCTAGCTCGTTCCTGCTACTATTACCACATACTTCTCCTACCACTACTACTACTTATGCTATGGATGTTAATTTAACGTATGAAATCATAAAACGACCGAATCGGACTAAAATATCGTAAAAAAGTAGGTGAAAAGGCTGGCCCCCCAAAGCTAAACAATAGTTGAAATTCCTATAAAGCAGTTCTAGTTATAACGTAATATTGAAATTAACACTAATCTAGCTGCAGTTTTACTATACGGATCCATAGATTGTAAAACGTACAGAAAAATTTGGGCAAGTCTAATTTGCCCATTTCATATCGAGAACAGAACTCAATCAACCCTTGTGGGGCTTCTAACCCATTCTTACTATTACTACTACTTATACTATGGACGCGTATAATAAAAGTGGACGCAAATTTTTATTTACCTGACATAAATCAGCTCCCAGAGGGACGTTGATTTTAGACAATCTAAATCAGCTGACATAAATGCAATTCACCTTTTGAATTTTGCGCCTACATTAACCTTTTTTTTTTTTTTTTTTTTTGTAAGTATAATAAACACACGCGAATAAAAACTTGTCACGGAACACACATATTGTAAAACTACAAATAAGTTGTTAAGAAATACTTCTAGAATTTATTCGTAATGAGTATTGTAACTGTCAAAATACTTACAGTATTTATAAACAACCTCTACGTTGTTTTCCCGCAAAGTTGCCATTACCACTATTGCCAGAGCCAGATGCTAGCTCTAAATCAGTGCTGCCAGTAAGATTACTCAAAATTATGCCAAATTAAGCATATTAAGCTAGTTATACAAAATCATAGTTTTCCATCAAAGCTTCTATCTGGACGTGATTTCGACTAGATATGGCCATACTTGATGTAAGTTGATGGAGTCCAGCTGCAATAAACTCACGCCTCATACGAACATACTAATTCAACTGCTTTATCCTTGAAGACATACTCATGACACAAAGTATGGTCCCATTTTTCTTCAACTAGAATTTGAACTGCTGATGTTACAGTATTCCGTTCCTGAGTTTTGACCTAGCCGAGTGGTTCTCAACCGATGTGTCGCGTCACACTGATGTGTCACACAGGCCCCTAAGGTGTGCCACGAAATTTTAGAATTTAAAAGTCATGAAGAATTTAATAATATTTAAAATCGAGATAGACTGTACCATTTAACACCTCCAGCGGTAGCAATTGCACCACTCAAAACCTCAGTAGAGGTCTGTATGGGCTCGGGCCAAGCCCGCAGGCTAGACTCGGGCCGTAAATTTTTAAATATCATGTTTCTCGGGCCTTTTCGGGCCTAACTTTGTAAACGTACTGTACTTTATTGGACGTTTGTACCGTTCTTTCTAGAGAACTTTTAAAGTACAATTGCAAAATTAAACTTCTAATTGCTGTAAATAAAAATACAATTTTGCGTAAATTATAAAGGTTCTGTAATTCGGACTTATTTCGGGCTCATTTGATTATCACACGTGCTCGGGCTTAAATGCTAAAACATATTTTGGACTCCGATTGGGCCTCACCTTGTAAAATGCATGGGCCAGGCCGGGCCGGGCCCGGGGTATTAATTCCGGCCCGTGCATACCTCTACATCTCAGTGCTCTATAGAGTCATTATAAAAAAGAATAGATATCAGTATTATAATAGATATTATTATTATTTATAATAAAAATATCAAAATAAATGTGTCGCGATGACCTGACGTTCAGTAAAGTGTGTCGTCAGCCAAAAAAATGTTGAGAACCACTGATCTATTCCATGTGGTCTCCTTACTTCGTATGACGACTCAGTCACTTCCTCACAATTCTAGGATTACAGCAAAATTATCGAGCAATGTGAAACAACTTACCATTAGCACAGGGGCGTCATTTAGGAGGGGCAGGAGGAGTCAATTGCCCCCGCCAAGAATTTTGAGGAATACATATACTTTAATCGATTCTCTACTAATATACTAGTACAAAGCGTGAAAGTATTATGTCGGTGGTGCTCTTGCCCCCCTCAAGCGAAGTCTGAAATGAAGCACCTTCATTAGCCGCACAATCAATAATGACGCCTTTTTGAATGGCAGTCAAATCTAAGAGCCTAAAGTATTCAGACGTCCCTTTTTTCCGGTACTCAAACAGAACACCTAAATGTCCCTCTTCTAAGCAAAAATTAACAAAGTTTTTCAAACATAAATGATTGATAAGAGAAAATTATCTTTTGTTAAAATTACTATGTATACAGTTATTTTTCGTACCATCATTCATTCGGAATTTTTAGGACATGCAGTTCACCCCATCGCTTTAGGTCTGCTATATACTATAGGATAGATCCTAGGAAATCTCTGATAGAGTCAAAATCTCAGGGGTAGGAGGGGCATCAGATCTCAACGTGTGGCATCAGATCTCATGTCATTTCTTGTGTTCTGAACGGTCCTATGAGATTTCTCTTATTTAGGACACGGTCTATTTCGCACCTGCCCATACGTATCTTCATCATATGAACTAAATGAAGCCGAAAAACAATCGAGCATCGTCTGAGCCTGCACGTCTGATTGGCTACTCTCGTTTCCGCCATGATTGTTGGCTCGAAACATTACGATCTTAGTGGTGCGGAGTGGGGAGAGTAGGTGTGGCCAAGCTGTGACGTATGGCTTCACGATTTTGTTGTATGGGCAGATCCTCTATTTTATAACATCCTTGATTTTGCAAAGAAAATTAGTAAGATTTTACTTTAAGCGACATCACGTGAGAGAAAGTGAAAACAAAACAAGTGAAAACACAACTGATGAGGTACCTTCTGATCGTGCAGCTCTACTTTTTGCGCACCACTCGAAATAATTGTTGAAAAATTATAAGTTGTCACTAATTTCCTTCTTATTGTTTCCTAAACACTTTGCATTGAGCGACATGAAAATGTCTCACATAGCATAGATAAAATTCAAAGTCCCATCGATAGCAATTGTTGAAAAACTACAATTCTTTTACGATTTGAGTACAAATACGGGGTCTGTATGTATAGTATAAAAACTATAGTGCAAAAAAAAAAAAAAAAAAAAAAAACTGTAGGTGGCCACTGAAAAGCACGAATGCTACGTAACCGAGTCAGGCAGGGCGAAACGGGGCCCGAAAGTCAGCGAGCGGGTGAGTCCGAAGGAAGCAGGCGCGTCAGTGAAGGTAGTGAAAACGAGTGAGTTTTGGTATTGATACAAGTTTGAATAGCACTTGTCATGGTATCATGGTAGTAGCGCTCCACTTGTATAAACAAATTATAGCTTCCGTAAACTGAGTAGAAATACACAGGTGATGGAAAACAGTATCGCCGGTCATCTTTCATATGCATTCACTTAGGTAAATGTTTCGCAGAAGCGGTCCAGTAGTACGCATAAAATACAAAATTTACAAGAGAAATGGAAGATGCAAGTACTTAGACCTAACACAACCTGATAAAATCTAACGTAATAAAACTGAACTAACTTAGTAGAAATAAGTGAAATTCTATCATTTTTTGAAAATTATACTGGTCCTATATAGTAATATATTTTAATCTAACCTAACCGTAACTAACCTGAACCAACCTAAACTAAACTAATGTGAACAGAAACTAACGAAATTGTAACAGTGCTTAGAAAATTAGCTGGACCCTTTCTGCTAAACATTGTCCCTCCTGCAAAGATCAAAGATAGTATCCATAGTTTTAGGGGTCGCCGAGACGAACAGTGTCACTTCCGATACTGTTTAAATGCAAATTCAGTCCCGTAACTTGGGGGAGGGTTGGAGGAGATATATAAAAATAATCGAAAATGGCCTATATTAGTGGGCGAATCCATAGTTTTCGGAGTCGCTGAGATGAACAGTGACACTTCCGATGCCGTCTAAATCCGAATTCAGCCCTGCAACTTACGGGAATGGGGGAGGATATATATATATATATATATATATATATATATATATATATATATATATATATATATACAGGGTGGTCGTGCATGAATGTCGGAAAATTCGGGAGATGAATCTACAGGTAAAAACAAGCAAAAAATGTCATATGAACATTGGGTGAATGCGGCTTCGTTTGGACGCTAGAGGCGTCTGAAATGTCACCTTCCGAGGTGGCAATTTGCAATATCTCAAGAACGGAGAGAAATACGAATGTCGGGTCAAAACATATCAAAGGAAACCCCATCCGAAGAATCCAATTGTGCATAAGTAATGGCGAAACAGTGGCGGCGCTAGAGGGGGGGTACAAAGAAAGTGAATGAAACATGGAGAAAAGAGAACAATTTACACTTCAAAATTGTAGGAGGGAATGTTACTTGGAACATGCAACAACAAATGTTAATGAACAAAGGCAACAACGGCTAGTCTGTAGGGACATTATGGGAGGCGGATTGTAGGAATACAGTATCTTTGTAATGGTGAGAAATAGGAATGTCGGGTCAAAAGATATCAAAGGAAATCCCATCCGAAGAATCCAATTATGTATAAGTGATGGCGAAACAGTGGCGGCGCTAGGGGGAGCACAAAGAAAGTGAATGAAACGCGGAAAAAAGTGAAATTGGTGAAAAAACTATTTGAAAGCAATCAGGAAACAAGGAATACAACTGTAGGTGTACTGTATGATACATATCCGTTGACAGAGGGCGCATAGCTAAAGTAGGTGGAACAAGGCGGCCTGCAGAGCGTCGCGTAGTAGAGTTAGTTATAGGAGTAGTGAAAGCGTGGGTAACGAGAGCGTTCGCATCGAAGGTGCAGAGGACAGCACAGTTCATTCGTACTGAATGGGGCAATGACAGTAACAGCACAAGCGTTTTAGTGCTAAACTCTACAGGCAGGGCAGTGATCCATGTGTATGTGAATGTGGTTTACTTTGTGTCGTGTGAAACAATGTTGATGTTGACAAGCGCGGGACGGACAAGTGCTATGTGTAATGCACCACAATGAATCGGGTAGTATACACTAACGCCGAAATGGCAGATATGCATTTGATGTACGGCTTAGCGGAAGGTAATGCAGAAGAAGCACGTAGGTTATATGCGGAACGCTACCCAGATCGACAAATTCCAGCACCGAGGATGTTTATTCGTATTCATCAGCGATTGCGGGACACTGGGTCATTCCTTCCCAACACAGACATTCCGAGACGACGACGCGTTCGAACACCCCTACTGGAAGAGAGGGTACTTCGACATGTGACCCGGGACCCGAGTATTAGTACCCGACGAATAGCAAGGCAGGAACACGTTTCGAATCAAGTCGTGCTAAGCATCTTGCATAGTAATAATCTCAGACCATACCACGTACAACGAACGCATGCGTTATACGATGGTGACTATGAAACCCGACGACGTTTCTGTCGTTGGTTATACCGCCGCTGCCGTGTATTACCAGCCTTTCTAACACAGGTATTGTTCTCGGGTGAGGCATTATTCGCACGGGATGGCATAACAAATTTCCACAATGACCATCGATGGGCACTCATCAACCCGCATGCAATTGTAGAGAAGAAACATCAACAGCGTTTCCAATTGCATGTGTGGGCTGGTATTATTGGCGACAATGTTGTGGGACCACACTTCTTACCACAGCGATTGAACGCAATATCGTATCTCCAGTTTCTGACTCAGAACCTACCTATTATGCTTGAAGATGTGCCACTGAGAACACGGCAGTGTATGTGGTTTATGCATTATGGCGCCCCTGCCCACTCATATCACACCATTCGTGCATATCTGAACAAAACATTTCCAGGTAGGTGGATAGGTCGTAGTGGAAGACAAGCATGGCCCCCACGTTCACCCGTCCTGAATCCCTTAGATTTTTTCATGTGGGGTTGCGTGAAGAGTCTCGTGTATACACGGCCCCTACATGATGTTAAAGATCTTCGCCAGCGTGTATATTCTGCATTTGCCACATTACGGCAAACGCCAGCGATATTGACACCAGTCAGAGAATCCTTACGCCATCGTGTAACTGTCTGTCTCGATATTGAACAGCTGCTATAGAATGGCATTATGTTGACCATGGTAAGTACAATACCTCTTGTTTTTACAGTACACTGGGTCTCATCTTACATACGTGTTTTTTACGATCTGCACGTTTCATCACTAAGAGTGTTTAACAGTTTCTTTGCAGCTCCCATGCGCCGCCACTGTTCCACAATACATGTGAATAATTGGATTCTTCGGATGGGATTTCCTTTGATATCTTTTCACCCGACATTTCTATTTCTCTCCGTTAAAATGATACTGTATTTCAACATTCCACCTCTCATAGTGTCCCTACAGTGTAGCCATTGTTGCCTTTGTTCATTAACATTTGTTGCTGCATGTTTCATATAACATCCGCTCCTACAGTTTGTCAGTGTAAATGGTTCACCTTTCTCCGCATTTCATTCACTTTCTTTATGCTTCCCCTGGCGCCGCCACTGTTTCGCCATCACTTATACATAATTGGATTCTTCGGATGGGATTTCCTTTGATATCTTTTGACCCGATATTCCTATTTCTCACCATTACAAAGATACTGTATTCCTACAATCCGCCTCCCATAATGTCCCTACAGACTAGCCGTTGTTGCCTTTGTTCATTAACATTTGTTGTTGCATGTTCCAAGTAACATTCCCTCCTACAATTTTGAAGTGTAAATTGTTCTCTTTTCTCCATGTTTCATTCACTTTCTTTGTACCCCCCTCTAGCGCCGCCACTGTTTCGCCATTACTTATGCACAATTGGATTCTTCGGATGGGGTTTCCTTTGATATGTTTTGACCCGACATTCGTATTTCTCTCCGTTCTTGAGATATTGCAAATTGCCGCCTCGGAAGGTGACATTTCAGACGCCTCTAGCGTCCAAACGAAGCCGCATTCACCCAATGTTCATATGACATTTTTTGCTTGTTTTTACCTGTAGATTCATCTCCCGAATTTTCCGACATTCATGCACGACCACCCTGTATATATATATCGGGTGTTGCAAAATAAGTGTTACAACTCTTGGGAGGTGACTCCTGCCAATGAGACAAGAAAAAAAGTTCTCTTGAACTTTTGGCTATCGGACATAGTTTCAGATCTACAAGGTGCCGAAAGCGTGGGAAAATGACTTTTGGACGTCCATAGTTCGGAAACTATCCAAGGTAAAGAGGGCGGGTAAAAAGTTCACTGAAGAAGTCATACCTGCTGTATTGAATTTTGCATGTTTCACAATCCTACCATGCACGCGCAAGGGATTCCCCAAAGGAACGTAGGGAGTCCCGGGTAATCTGCCAAATGAAAATTGGTCTAAATGGATATGAATTGATAGGGTTTCTACCAGGTAACAATAATTCGTTTGTATTAAGTCGATATCTGGAACAAATACAAAATGGCGGACACCTTCATGCCCGTTGTGTGTGGTTGCATAATCGCCAGGTACGGACGCTGGCCAACAGTGACGTTCTGAGTATTAAGTGTAGCGAATTTGTACTCAAATGCTCTAGAAAGACATCTGGAGTGTCGGTAGAGCACAACAGACGCAACAGGGCGATTCACATGTATGGAAACACTTAACGAAAAATTCCCAGAAATGCACTCATATTAAGTAAACGTGAGCTCAAAGCGTCGGAAATGTAAGAAATAGCATCAGGAACATGAAAGCCATTGCCAATTCCAAAGCCATTACCAATAATATTCCCTCAAACCGATGCAATATGATCTGCACGGTTGCATACCGATAAGGATGAAACAACTTAGGCCAATTTGAAATTGTGCAAGGGGACTCACAAAGAAACTGGGTAAAGTAAATGAATGTCACTATGGGGATCGCATGATCGATATTGAAATGTGGCCAATGTGTGTGTTGGTATCAACATGTAGCTAATGGACAAATTTCAACATGTCCCACTACTGCTGGGACACCGTCTGACGTGCGAAAACTAGGAAAATAACGTTGTACATTGTGCTATTACATTGGTGCACTTTTTGGTAGAACGTAACTAGAACACGATTGTATCAATGTCCCTCTTTGTTTGAAACATATGAAAAGTCGATACATATGAAAAGAAATATCTTAATCCATGGTTCAAAGTCTGATAGAGCGTGACAATAACAAACTTGTATCATGTCCCACTTCTTCTCGGACATATGACGTACTCGAAATATAGGAAAATACCTCCAGAAATTCGTATCTTACACACAGTGCACATGCCAAGACAAAGACGAAAATGAACCAATTTGGCACATGTAACACTACTGCTGGAACACCATATGGTAAATAAATGGACATGAGAAATAGGAAGAAACGTCTTAAAGCTCTGATTGTTTACAACTGTGTAGTAGGAATAACAAAATGAAACACACAAGCATGTCGGGAGGCTGTACAAAAGCGCTTGCCAAACAAAGTGGGTACTTCTCAAAGAAATGAATACAGAGAAAGTGAGGCTTTCTCGAAGCATAAGGGTTAGAGCGCTCGCTTTCGCTCGCGTAATCGCAGTTTTCAATCTTACTGAGAGCCCACGGCCTCAGATTCAAGACTCGAATAGTTATTTTCATATTTTTCGCACGTGAGACGGTGTCCCAGCAGTAGTGGGATATGTTGACATTTGTTCATTAGCTACATGTCGATATCATCACACACATTGGCCACATTTCAATATCGGTCATGCAATCCCCATAGTGGCATTCATTTAGTTTACCCAGTTTCTTTGTGAGTCCCCTTGCACAATTTCAAATTGACTTAAGTTGTTGCATTCTTATTGGTATGCAACCGTGCAGATCATATTGCATCGGTTTGAGGGAATATTATTGGTGAATTGGCAATGGCTGTCATGTTCTTGACGCTAATCCTTACATTCCGACGCTTTGAACTCAGGTTTATTGAGTATGAGTGCATTTCTTGGAATTTTTTGTTAAGTGTTTCCAGACATGTGAATCACCCTGTTTCATCTGTTGTGCTCTACCGACACTCCAGATGTCTTTCTAGAGCATTTGAGTACAAATTCACTACACTTAATACTCAGAACGTCACTGTTGGCCAGCGTCCGTACCTGGCGATTATGCAACCACACACAACGGGCATGAAGGTGTCCGCCATTTTGTATTTGTTCCAGATATCGACTTAATACAAACGAATTATTGTTACCTGGTAGAAACCCTATCAATTCATATTCATTTAGACCAATTTTCATTTGGCAGATTATCCGGGACTCCCTACGTTCCTTTGGGGAATCCCTTGCGCGTGCATGGTAGGATTGTGAAACATGCAAAATTCAATACAGCAGGTATGACTTCTTCAGTGAACTTTTTACCCGCCCTCTTTATCTTGGATAGTTTCCGAACTATGGACGTCCGAAAGTCATTTTCCCACGCTTTCGGCACCTTGTAGATCTGAAACTACGTCCGATAGCCAAAAGTTCAAGAGAACTTTTTTTCTTGTCTCATTGGCAGGAGTCACCTCCCAAGAGTTGTAACACTTATTTTGCAACACCCGATATATATATATATATATATATATATATATATATTGATCGAAAATGATCAATATCAGAGAGTGCTTCAGTAATAGTAAAGAGTGACTGATTAACGGAAGATATCATATTACTAATTTCGGAAGCGGGTAATTGGCGAAAGTGTAAAATAAATAGCAAAGTCTTTCATTGAAAAACAAAGGTTTTCAAGCTGTCATCATATTTTAAGGGGAATAACTTAGTTATCTTATAGGCATAATGTATCCAATACAACATATCATTCAATTAATCTTCTCCTTTACTAATCTATATTATAAAATTGAAAATGATTATGTTTGTGACTCTTAATCTCTGGAACCGCCCGACTTATCTCGCTCAAATTTCTGATGTAAATGCGGTTCTGGCCTGGAAGTGTTTTTAGCTACTCACTTTGTCGGTAGAACTTAGAGGTGGGAGAGTGGGGAATTACAGTAATAATAATAATAATAATAATAATAATAATAATAATAATAATAATAATAATAATAATAATAATAATAATAATAATAATAATAATAATAAATAAATAAATAAATAAATAAATAAAAACTAATAACTCTTGAACCAAACGACCGATCTCGATCTAACTTTCAACATAGATAAGGTTTGGAACTGGAATGTTTTCTATCATTTCACTTTGACGGAGCAATGTACGGAAGGGGGAGGAGGGGGAGATATACTAAAATTAATAAATATAAAAATAAAAGTTACTATGTTCATGAGTTAATAACTCTTGAACCACCCGATCGATCTCAATAAAGTTTTCAACATAGATGAGGTTCAAACCTGGGAAGTTTTTTATCGTTTCACACAACCATTTTGATCAATGAGAAAAATCGGAAAGACTATTACTCACCGCAGAAAGTATGTAGCAGAATTTGCTTCTACATGAACAAGTAGTGCTTTCGGAAGCTGCTACTTCTTTCATCAGCCTGTGGTAGACTTCAAAAAGGATAAAAAACATGAAAGATGGTTAAAAATAGTTAAAAAGTTAGGATATGTAAGAAGCAAATCTTCTGTCAAACATTAAAACACACAGGAATGGAAACTCACTGACATTAACCATCCTTCATGTTTTTCATCCTTTTAGAAGTCTACCACAGGCTGATGAAGGAAGTAGCAGCTTCCGAAAGCGCTACCTGTTTATGTAGAAGGAAATTCTGCTACATACTTTTTGCGGTGAGTAATAGCCTTTCCGCTTTTTCTCATTGAATATAATCACCGCTCACAATAGTGTGACATTTTGATCAAATTTTCAACATAGATCACGTTTGGACTAATTTTTGTCATTTAACTTTGACAGTGCAACGTAGGGGAGGGGGAGGCGGAGATATATGTAAAATATAAAAATGAGACTGGCTGTCTTTGTGACTTCATCACTCTTGAACCACTCGACCGATCTCGATCAAATTTTCAACATAGATGAGGTTCGGGCCTGAGATGTTTTTCATCATTTCAAGGGGCCGCGGTGGCTCAGTGGTAGAGCGTTCACCTCCGGTGCTTGGGGTCCCTGGTTCGATTCCAGCTCGCGCCGTGTGGACTTTGTGGTGGACAAACACCGTGCTCGTGGGTTTTATCGGGGTTCTCCCGTTTCCTCCCACTTTCTTAATTCCACCATTTCACACATCTCTCATTATCACCGTCTCCTTTAGCCTAATTGGCATAACCGTGGGACGTAAAACTTAAAAGATTTAAAGATTTTCATCATTTCATTTGGACAGCAGAACTAAGGAGAGGGGAATAGGAGAGGGAGGTATATAAAAATAAATAAAACTTAATAACTCTTGAGCCACCGGACCGATCTGGATCAAATTTACAACCTAGATGAAGTTAAAACTTGATATAGTTTTCGTCATATCAATTTGACGATGTTTCTTAAAGGTGGGGAGCGGAGAGACATTTAAAAATGATCAAAAATGACCGATATTAGTGTCGAATCCAGTTTTCGGGGTCGATAAGATGAACAGTGACAAATCTGATGCCGTTTAAATCTAAATTCAGCCCCGCAACTTGGGGGAGAGGGTAATTATATAAAAATAATCGAAATGAAAAATATCAGTGTCGAATTCATAGTTTTTGGGGTCGCTGAGATGAACAATGACATGTTCGATGCCGTGCCCGCAACATGGGGAGGGGAGGGGAATATATAAAAATAATCGAAAATGACCGATATGAAAGAGTAATAGTAAAATGACTGCGTAATGGAACATATTACTATTTTTTCTTAATTTAAGCCAACGAAGCGGGTAATTGATGCTAATTTTAAATATGAGTAACAATATGTGATACCACATCTTCTACATAATTTAGTGTTTAGGCCCCACATAGCGTAGTCGCTAACGCTCTTGTTTTTATTGTGATTAGTCCCGGGTGCGATTCCCGGTGAGGATACTCGGTCGAAAAAGTGTAAAAGCTTTTTCAGGTCATTCATCCTGAGTTAGGTTTTACTGGGTTGTTCTCATTTACACCACCTACCTAACATAATGGGCCCAGGCCACTTTCTTCCTTCCCAATTTCTTCATTACTGTGATCATTAAGGGACGTCATCACTCATGCGTGACGGGCTAATATGGCCGTAGCTGCCAAAAGCCCAGAAATCTAATTACTAACCCTAATAATTTAGTGGTTGAATGATATAGTTTGGGCTAGTACTTTACGAGATACAAGCATTCCAAACCAACAGTACGCATAGATTCTAGTCGTCAAATTGGATAGCCACCATTTTGAATTGCCCAAGGGTGACAAGATGGCACCCGTCAGATTCTCACTTAGGATAACCCATGAATAAGAAAATTCAATAAAACGTTCAGGTTCATAATACAAGGTTCGCAAAAATGAAATCTTTAAGTTTTACGTCCCTCGAGTATGCCGGTTAGGCTAAAGGAGATGGTGATGATGAGAAATGAATGAAATGGTGGAATGAAGAAAGTGGGAAGAAACGGTAGACCCCGCGAAAACCCATGAGCACGGTGTTTGTGCACCACAAAGTCCACACGGCGCGAGCTGGGATTGAATCACGGACCTGAAGCAGCGGAAGTGAACGCTCTACCACTGAGCCACCGCGCCCCCTTTACTCTAGGGTAAGTTATATTATTAGCCTATTAATTTAAAAAAAAATCGAACAAATGTGTTGTGATATCATGAGCGCTCAGCAAGTATGACGACAGTCAAAATGTGTTGAAAACCACTGGTTTAGAAGTTTAATAATTATTTAAGTCTATATATCCAATTGATGAATACGCCTTGCTACAGGATTAGGCGGAGTTGAATCATTTGCGTCAACAGAACAAAAGCAAGTGAGTTGTACTCTGTATACATTCATTATTTCCTGTTGAAAGTCAATTCACGATGTCGCTACTAGAAGAATAAACAGGCAACAATTTCATTTATTCTCTGCTTAAGTAGATGCTTCGGGCGAAAACTTGATTTGTAGGCCACCTGTTCGTGGAGCTGTCACAAGATCTAGGCCGCATTTCACTCTTTATTGCATTTTCCCTGGCTCAAATGCAATAACGAAACGAATTATTGTAAAACTATGGACATTAAGGAGACACTGAACCTTCATTTATACTTTCTGTGTGCATATTGGGTTTGTTTTAAATTTTCCGTAATATAATTTAACATAATAAGTTTCCAGAGTTGGAAATTGCATTATAATTATTGAATTATAATTATAATAATTATTATTATTGATTGCTTAATTGGAGCTAATAACCCTTTTCAATATTGATGAAATATGAGAAAGGACGTAATGTTCCAAGTGAGTCTCCGCAGCGCGATTTATTTTTTTTATCAGTAGTTTCGTAGACCTATTATGAAAGATGATACTGAATTCAATGCATTGCAAAAAATATATTTTCCATTACTACGAAAAGCTTTTTTTTTTTTTTTTTTTTTAACTTTGCTACATAATATTTCCCAAAGTGTGTGTGCTCTGGTACTACAATAATGTGTTCCGAAAATCCTAACTTGTGCAATGAAAAATTGACTTTCTTTTTAAATTTTAACGTCTCACTGATATGCTCTTTAACCTAAAGAATTTATTCTAAAATTATTTTTTTTGTGCTTTCCTCTGAAAGTCGCACACGCTAGTTACTAGACCAGCAGAGAGGCCTACGAATAAAAATATTCATTCTTCACCCAAAATTCAATAAACAACTAAGTAAAAGAAAGTCAACCAAGATAGAAGATTTTAAGTTATGTAAATAGGAATATTTATTTTCTATATCTGCAGTAATAGCCTGATCAACCTAGATTTTTCTTGATTTGAATATAACCGAAAAATTCTATCGCTACAAACAATTCTTTACGTGACATAAGTTGTCACTCAGAACTCAATTTTGACGGAACTTAACTCGCAAAATAATGCAAAGTTTGGCTATTGTGTGCGGCGGTCGGATTGACGCTTGACATGACTCTCATGTCGACTAACGCACTTACAGCGATGCCAATGGATCTGATTCGGCCGCCATGCTATATGTTCTTAGTACACTTTACCATGTGCAATGTCAATATGTAACAATGTTGACAACTATGGCAACGTTGAGAGCTCATTGATTCATGCCAAAAGTTAATTTATTTGCCTCTAAATATCATATAACACATTATTTTTCGTTTTCTCCTGATTTTGACCAAAATTATGCACACATCACAGATATACGGAGAGAATAGAATATTTGTTATATTTTGAAATTTTAAATAGGAGCTGTGAACTAAAATTATCTTTATGGTAAGAAAATAGTAAAAGTTCTAATTATTTTGGAGACACGCGATAAGCTATCAGGAGACGGAGTAATACTACTCAAGCGCTTTTTATGATTTTTATTTATTTAACTTTTACCTATAAGTTGCCTCTGTGGTCAAGCGGGTTTAGTAATGCTGTTGAAATTATTAAAATTTTATTTATTTATTTATTTTTATCTAGTACTCACAAGTTCCAAAGCTAGTGGTTGTGCATCTATCAAAGAAATCACGAGTTTTTTTTTTCTGTTAATTGGTGAAGATCTATTGTGAGGTTCTCTGGTATAACGAAGAAAAAATATGCCGATTTTCCCTTTCTGGTGGTTTAGAGGCTAGCGCGTGTGTTTTTGGTACAATGGTCCTAGGTTCGATTCCCGGTGGAATAGGACAAGAAATAATTTCACAATTATTCACTTTTAATTAGTCACCCGTCTCCTTTAGCTTGAATGCATAACCGTGGGGCGTTAAACTAAAAAAAAAAAATTCATTTCATTTTTCAAATAAGAAGATTGCATGGTTTCGAGCACTGTATCTATTCTCTCAACAAGCGATTCGATTCATATTGGTAAGATATACTGAGAGACGTTTCTTTCAATATGCAGTCAGTTTCTAAGGAATAGCTTTCATCTCTGTTATTATGTTTCTACATATGGTATTATTAAATGGTATAAAATTTTGTACCACTTTCGATTTCTATATTTATTCCGATTCCTGTGTCTCATCCGAGGATGGCTGACCCGGCTCAAGCTCCACTCTAGCGCAGTGATGTTGAAAATGATCTCTGCTTCCATTCAGTAGCTATGTTCTATTTATGATATCCTTAATACTGTCATTTTTTTATAATTTTCACAAAATAATAATAATAATAATAATAATAATAATAATAATAATAATAATAATAATAATTGTAGTGTCATATTCAGAAAAACTTACTTCCCAAAATCTTTATATTTAACTTTTCACAAGACTTCAGCAAACTAGTTATATACTGTATTCTGAATGTCTTTCAGTTCTCCCTCTCTCTGTAGTATATGCGTCGAAATTTACTGTGAGTACGAATAGAAAGTATTAGAAAATAAAAGTGGTCTTACTTTTTAAAACTTATTGAGCCCTTTCTTTGTTTATATATATGTAGGGCACAAAATTTCAGGCCCAATTCCTATTTTTTGTCGCACAGATCTAATTTATGGAAATAACTATCGCCACATTGAGAAAAATCCGTTATCCGGATAGGGGTATATTGTATATACAAATATACGGCTTCCATGACTTTGCTACGGAAATCTGTACAGTCACATGTTCTATGTTACATACGTATTACCCTTTTCCCGGTTAGATTGTACATCATGTCACTGCAGGATGTCTGACATCTAACAGATTTTTCGTAATTTTACATACGTATACGTAGTATGTTACATACGTCAGCTATATGTTACATACGTACATCTGTATATGAGATCCTTAGCGCCTATCTATTTCATACGGAGATTACGTATAGATGGAACACTTACACGGAAAGTATTATAAAATATACAATTTCAGTTATACGCTTGCTGCAGAATGTTACCTAGAGACGTACCTTAAATCCAAAAAACTACAGGATTTACACATGTAACCTACGTTTTTACGAACAACACGTACGTTTTTCTCTTTGTGCAAATTAAAATACTTGGTCACGAATTGCGCCCGAGGACCGAAAGTTTTGTGACAAAATGAGTTTCTGGTTTTGCCACTGTTCCACATTAGCACTATGGAAACGGTAATAGGAAGCGACAAATGAATTTTTGATATGGATTCAGGATCGCAAAAATATATTCTATTTCAACTCTTATTCTTCTATTTAAACCAGTAGTAGTAAAAACTGGTTTAAATACTGGTAAAAATTCGTAAAAACAAGTTTGGACAATAAATGTTGGTAAGTAAAATACTTATCCCACTGTCATTTCTTATAGTCCTCAGCCGGACACCCAGTATAAAATTTGAATAAAGACTGAAAAGCGATTCGGATTCCTCCTTAAGCAGCACTTTTGTCTTATGCTTGGTGCTAGTAAAAAGGAACATTAATTTTCAATCTATTAATCAATTAACTTTCATACTCATAGTTTATTTATGTTTGTTGAATTAATGTCACTGAATATCGCTTGCCAGCAGCAAAGACTGTATTGAATGGGATCGTAACGTAAATTTTACGCTTGAATTTCTGATTTATTACCCATGACATTCTTTTGTGACTGGTGTCTTCGCCACAAATCACGCTCATTATCTTAACAAATACAGTAAAACTTGCCTTCAACGAACTCTTTAGTAAACGGAAACTTGTCGTAAATGGAAATATTTCGCGGCCCTTTGAATATAGGATCGAAAGACGTGTTAAATTTCCTTCATTATGCGGAAACTGTGTTACACGTACAACGGAAATCAAAATATACTTTTTAACGGAGGAATTCAAGTTCCAGATTGCAGCATTTAGAAAGTTTTTAGACATCTATTGGGGTAAGATACATATATACAATAGACTACATTGTCAGCGAAATAGATAGTAATGTCCAAACCGAAACAAATAAAATTGATATACTGTAGATGCCTTAAATGAGAATTATACGGAAAATCTCAAAGGAGAAGAGGAATAGAGCAAGAAAAATATGGCACTAAGCTGAAAGAAGAGTATAGGGTAAAGACTTATCAAGATGATTCTAAAAGTTTAAAGAACTGCAACAATTTACCTTAAGTCAAAATGATACTGATATATTTAGTGTGGTTTTTCAGTCTAAAGTGTTTGTGGAAAATCAAGCAGCTATGCAGTAATGTGTACAGAAAACTCTCCTTGACTATGAGAAAAATAAAGTTAACGTGCGTACAGTTTTTTTTATTTTTCTGTTCATTGTAAGTTTTGCGTGTATTAACTCGTAGTAGAAGTAAATTCTGTAAACTGACTAAGGTACATACATAATATTATTTTACTTTGATACACCCATTATGTACATGTTTTTCTTTTTTTCTTTTTTTTTGTATAAGTCTACCTTTGTTAAACGGAAAGCTATCTTAACGGAAAATTTTGCGAGTCCCTTTCCATTCCGCTAAAGACAGGGTTTACTGTATTACTATGTTACTCCTTCAATATATTATATTTCAAATATCTAGTACAATGGTTCTTATCGCAACACACTTGTTTACTATTATTGTTATAAATAATAATATATATTATAATAGTAGGGATGGTACCGAGACCGAAACTAGTCTCGGTATCGTCTCGGTCTCATCTCGATAATTCGAGACGAGACCGAGACTGAGACGGACTTTTATATACCGAGACGAGACCGAGACCGAGACAGACATTTATAAATCGAGACGAGACTGAGACGAGACCTTGGTTAGTCTCGAAAGTCTCGGTCTCGTCTCGAATATTGATAGTTATTTTGCGTTTACTCAAAATTTGTTTCGTTGCTGTATGAGATAATATGGGAATGGTTGACTGATGTACAGTGGCGTATTTAGGGGTAAGTACCGGGCTCGACGCTCGAGCCCCTCCCGAAATAAATTTGTAATAATTTTTTCGCATTGCAGGTACGACACAAATGTTTGTTACCCGTTCCTCAAGCCTCTCCCGAAACAAAATCCACTGCCGTTGTATATAATCATCTCTCTCTCTCTCTCTCTCTCTCTCTCTCTCTCTCTCTCTCTCTCTCTCTCTCTCTCTCTCTATATATATATATATATATATATATATATATATATATATATATATATATATATATATATATATATATATATATATATATATATATATATATATATATACAGGCGCGGATCCAGGATATGATTAAGAGAGGGGCTAAACCATACTTTGCCTCTTTATCCAGTGTCAAGCAGGATTGAAGCTCATTTTATTCAGTGTATACCTGAGCATTAAGGGAGGATATAGCCCCTATAGCCCTTCCCTTGGATCCGCTCGTATATATAAACAAGCAGCGTTACCAACGCAAAATAAAGTTGTATTTTCTCAAATTGCACTATGTAAGGTATTACCTATTTCTAATTTAGATATTAAATAAAAACACAATACCACATACATTGTTCAGTGTAACAAAGGATAATACAGTGTCACTAACATCAACATTTTGGAGATCTCTTATAACTCAAATAGCATAGACGGTGCAATGCGCATGATTTGTATCTTAGCGTCAAATACTATGATCATGGTATAATGTATTTTGAATGAATGAAGGAACAAAGTTACAAGAAATGAAAAATTTAACTTTTTCTAAGACTTTACTTCGAAAACGTGCTGGCATATCACGTTTCATCATGTAGATACTTCCAAAAGACTTAAGTGATCATGTTGTCATTTACAACAATTATTTCAAACCGTTTCAGAGATACCAAACACTTGGATAGTGATTGTTATACTGCTTAAAATAACGTATTTGTGTCAGTGTTGCCAGACAGGGCAAGCAAAATTACACACACCTTACGTCCAAATTGCACAATTTTACACACAAACTGGAAGACAGTGCACACAACATTACACAATATATAATACCTATCTATATGTATATTATGTCTAATGACGTACATACCTATACGTACACTAATGTCCAAAATGATTGTCGCATATCTATAACAGGCTTGTTGTGCGAATATATTTGGATAATTATATCGCAGGGTACATTTAACACTCTTACTATGTGTATAATCGGCAGAGACATGTATGTGGTAAATTTCATGTCAAAAGATCTGTAAATAAGAACAATATAACGAAAAAGAAACTTTTCTTGTCCATTTAGCAACATTTTGATGTACTCATTCTAATTTTCGTATTTATAATTTTTTCTATGAAAATTAGCACAAATACACATTTCCCGATTATACACATAGTAACAGTACTAGAAGTACCTTGCGAGTTTATTATCTAATTATATTCGCAGAACACGACCGTTATAGATATGCGACAATCATTTTGGACGTGAGTGTACATTGACCAGCCATTATTTAGAAATTCAGCGCTTGATTTACTATTATTATTATTATTATTATTATTATTATTATTATTATTATTATTATTATTATTATTATTATTATTATTATTGTAAAACCGTCACCTTTCCGCCCATTGTCACTTTCATTTTACTTTCAACCATGCGCGCCGACTACGTGGGTGCTCCAGGGTTCCGGCACTCACATAAATAATCTTGTGGGTGCAGCGCTCCCACAAGATTTTTTAGCTTGAACCCGGGTTTGAACCAGTTTCTCTTGCGTTTAAATCAGTCGTGTTACCGACTGAGCTAGGGCAGCCCCAATTTATCCTTATAGTACCGATATATTTTACTTTCTCACAGCACAGTCCTTTATGACAATGTTCATAAAATATTTAACTAAAAGTAAATCAATCAAACATCGAGACTTCCCTGAAAACATATAGGCTAATATGACTCGCCATTGATATGCACCCACATAAATCTTGGAAAGTCTTCGCCATTGATATGCACCCACATAAATCTTGGAAAGTCTGCGCCATTGCTTTCAACGTACTTAATGTTTTTAATTGGACATTGGCCACTCTGTCGTTCATCTGTTTGCAAAATGGCATTTTCTTCACAAGTGGTGAGAAGACAAAAGACTTCTTACCCCCTCCGCCTCATGTTTTGGCCAACATCGAGGGTCAACATTCATTCACATTGCTTGCTTGAACAAAGCGTCTTTGCTTGGGGATACCATGACACCCGCCTCTGAAAAACAAGAAGTGAGGTACCAAGGAAGCAATATAGGTTTTATCATACCGTAGAGAAAATAACAAGAGATTAACAATAATAACAAATAACTTGTTATTTTCTCTGTGGTTTTATTACGCTGGCCTGGAGTCAGGCGTTGGAGCTCGTAGTTTTTAGAAGGCAATTTTCAGAAAAAAAATTGTGGAAATAATGAATATTTGAATGAAAGGAACTTTGTAATATTCATCAATGATCAAAATTTTTAATTGTGCCAAATTACACACAAAATGCACACAGATTGGAATTACACACAAAATGCACAAACAGGCCAAAATTGCACACATTTTGTGCAATTACACACACATTGGCAACGCTGATTTGTGTTGCTTCTATAACATTACAACAATATTTTTGGTGGTTTTAATTACAAGTCGCAGTTCTATTATTTTAAGCAGTGTTGCCAACTTAAATAAATTGCTAAATATTATTCTAAATATAGTGCAAACAATGTAACTAAGCTGCAACGTATTTTAATAACTCGTAATTTGTTTTATGGTGCCAGAATGTTTTCAAAAGATGACGGTTTTCATAGTCTTTGGGCTATTTATAATGTTAATATCAAAGTTTTCGTTCCAGCAATACATGTAAATGCAAATTGTAACTGAAATTAAACGTAACTGATAACTTTTCAGTAATATTGGTTGTTTCCGCTAAGCCCTAGGTCTGGTCTACACTTTACATTAAAACCGTGCTTAATTAAAAGTTTTAAATACACCCTAGTTACATTTCACTTGTTTTAGTTTGACCACCGACCACCTCAAACTCGATCCATACCATATAGCTATATGCAATAAAGGACTTACAGTTAGTAATACATATTGTGTTGATTGGACTTACAGTTATTGTGTAATACATATTTTTGGTTTGATTTGTTTTAGTTTAACGTCGCATGATTATGCTAGGGCGTCTAAAGGAGACGTGGAGCTAATGATAATAATGGAGTCCGAACCACTTCGGTCGTTCAACTGTATCCACACCGGAAATCGAATTCGGAACCACCGAACCGAAGTCAGGCGTGCTAGCAGCTAGACCAAATGGAGGTCCTCACATTGTGTTGATTTAAATCATTGAGTCAGTGTTGCCAGATTCGAAGATCAAAAAGTAGCGTGTGTGTGCTCCAAAAGTAGCGGATTAGGACTATTTGTAGGCCAAATATATAGAAATGAATTATTTGGCAACTAATGACTGGTACTACTAATTGAATAATTTTTAAAGTGGGCTGGAAAATGTGCTGGACATATTGCAAGAAATTATGATCAATAGACAAAAACAATTCTAGACAGGATACCACGAGATAAATACAGCCAAAGAAACGTCCTTATACAAGAAGGTTTGACGGAATCAAGAACAACTGGGAAGTAACCTGAAAAACAACTGCTCAAGATAGTTGTGGAGAAGACTTGGAAAAACCTTCATCCAGCAGTGGATTGACAATGGTTGATTATGATTATGTCTATGATTTTATTATATCTGGACCTTAGAGGTAAACTAAACCGTCATAGTTTCGTAATTTTAGAAGAGAAGCGAAAAACCAGTTCCTTAAGTAAGACCTATAGTACTGTTTTCAAACTATACTAAGTAGTTACAAAGTAATAGGATGCTTTTAGACTTACATTGTTCACCACTAGAAAGAACATAGTCTATTAATAATGTATTCTTAACTTAGTTTCGACCCAAAAATGACTTAGCATAGTCTACCTCTAAAGTTCATGTATATATATAATTTTTACCAGGTAAGGTAGGGTAAAAACAGATCCAAAATTTAACAAAATTCGTACAGCGAAAAAAATAATGATCCTTCATATTGCAGCAAAACTACGAAAATTAATACAAAAGAAAACTAGAAAGTTAAGAATCCTTGTTTTGCCGGGACAGAGAAAATAGATACATATAGCTCGAATTACCTATATACTTACATAATATGTATGTCCATGTTTTGCAAGTAATTTTCAAGCAATGTAAAATTTCAGCGTAATGAACGCATGATTAGTTTTCTCGAATAAAGATCATATGCACCGCTGAGAACTCAGGAATAAGCTTAATCTATGTTATGGCACTGGATATATCCTTATATAATACATTACGACCTTATAAACTTGTATAAGAAACAGAATGCACTTAAAGTGAGACGCGAACTATACGAAACATAAGACTTTGAATCTAACTTGTTTGGTGATCCAACTCGAGACAGATAGCAAAGATGAGTGGCGTAGCTCCCACCCTAAGGTTAAGGAAGTGCCTGTTTTAAAGTGTCAATTAAACATTGAGGTGTAAAACGGTAATAAAGTATTTGATCAATTTGAAACAAAATCCTTATTTCATTAAAATGATTTTTAAAGTGTAATTACATTCAATGCTTGGAGTGGCCTTGTCGTATGTATATATGGCCACTGATCGAGCTTATCAGTGTATTAATCCTAAGTGTGTTAAGCAGAAAAGGACATTCCAGAACTATTTAGTGTGACGAGTAGGCGTGGTATATTAAGCTCGAGAATGGCAGGCGGTATTCTTATGCGCAATTCAGTTTGTGACGGGTGTGAAATCAATGAGTATAGGCTTGTGGAAATAACAGCTGACTGAAAATAAAATGGAACCCTCACATTAGGGGCCTATTGCAAAATCATGGAGTGCTTCCACTAGGGAAATTGTGTAATTCTTGTGGTAAGGAAACTGTTTTCTTAAAGGAAAGGAATGGGCTTCGCTGCCAGAAGATACGTACCATTGGAAATTCGAGGAGGAAAAACCGTTGTGATATCTCTTCAAGAACTTGTATTGATTGGTTTAACTTTTGCCATGAAGTTTGCGTTTGTTGGTGCTTAGATTCCTCTTCTCAGCTAGGAGGTCCAGGGAAAGTAGTTCAGATAGATGAATCTAAGTTCGGGAAGTGTAAAAATCACTGCGGAAGATTGATTGACGGTACATGGGTTTTTCGGGGAATTGAGATAGGTTCAGGGAAAATATTCATGAACGTAGTGCAAAATCGTTCAGCTGAAGTTCTTGTTTCAGTTCTTCAGCAATGGGTTAAGCCTGGTACAACCATTCATAGTGATTACTGGAAGTCTTATGATAGGTTGAATGAGGTAGGATTCGCAGTGAATCATTCCTTGAATTTCGTAGACCCAGAGACAGGAGTGCACACCCAAAATATTGAGTGTTTGTGGCAGGACGCCAAGGATAGTATTCCGCGATATGGTAACAAGAGGCATCATTTCACTAGACATCTAGCTTCCTTTCTTTTCAAGAAACATTTTCCTCCGCGAACAATATTACACAATTTTCTTGTGGAGGTAGGTAGACTATACCCACCTACAATATGAGGTTAAGCACTGTAATGCTTAGTGTAGGGTAAGGTTGCTTTAGTATAGGTAGTAATAGTAGTAATAGTAGTAGTAGTAGGAACGGGTTAGAAGCCCCGCAGGGGTTGGTTGGGTTCTGTTCTTGACAAATGTATAAGTAGAGGTTGTACTAGTAATAGTAGTAGTAGTGGTTGTAGCAGTAGTAGTAGCAGTAGTAATAGTAGTAGTAGTAGCAATAGCAGCAGTAGTAGTAGTAGCAGTAGCAGCAGCAGCAGCAGTAGTAGTAATAAAAAATGAAATGAAATTTTTGAGTTTTACGTCCTACCGGTTATGCCGGTTAGGCTAAAGGAGACGGTGATAATGAGAGATGAGTGAAATGGTGGAGTGAAGAAAGTGGGAGGAAACGGGAGAACCCCGAGAAAACCCACGCACACGGTGTTTGTCCACCACAAAGTTCAAAGTAGTAATAGTAATAGTATTAGTAGTAGGGACGGGTTAGAAGCCCCGCAGGGGTTTGTTGGGTTCTGTTCTCGACAAAAGTATAAGTAGTATTATTAGTAGTAGCAGTAATATTAGTAGTAGTAATAGTAGTAGTAGTAGCAGTAGCAATATTAGTAGTAGCAGTAGTAGTAGTAGCAGTAGTAGTAGTAGCAGTAGCAGGAGTAGTACAGGCACCTAGCCAAGGGGGGTCTGGGGGGTCCGGACCCCACTTCGAGACCAGAAATGAAAAAATAAGGAAGGATATAAAAATGAAATGATAAAAAGAAGGATCGCGTTAACATTTTTTTAAAAAAAATCAGGAAGCTTTTGGTTACTCTTTCTTATGATGAGATTTTTATTACTGGAAATACATGGTGGTGAGGTGAGCGAGATATTCTGGAAGAGTCAGGGAATTTGAAATTTCTAGAAAAGTTACGGAATTCTCAGAATTTCTAGAAGAGTTACGGAATTCTCAGAATTTCTGCTACTAGTCAGGGGGATTTCAAGGGAGATTCCAAGCTTCCGAAAGTATAGTACCGTTGTGTAACAACGTGGACCTTTTTATTATAAATTTTCGTCATTGCATCCTTGCAGTATCAAACATGCTATTTCAAAAACAAGTTTCTACTGCTCCTTTAACCTGTCATTGGAACAGACAGTAGTTGACAAAAGTAAAAACAAAAATTTATATTAAATAAAAGTTCTGTTAACATTTGATTCAACAGAGAAAGGAACGCAGATATTGTAAAATATTTTACAAGACATTATTGAGTATGTAGTTTTTATAATAGTGAATATGTACTTTTTATAATAGTTGGGGTCATAATGAAAGGAAATTGTTATATTTGAATGAACAGAGGAAGGATGTACTGTAAATATTTTAAAATCTTTTTCAGCACGTTATTATTATTATTATTATTATTATTATTATTATTATTATTATTATTATTATTATTATTATTATTTTACTCGAGATTTCTCATAGTTTGTTATTAAAATACTTATCAACATATCCTCATTTTATTGTCCTAACATATATACCACATATACACACATATACCACAACGATATGGGATCTCCACATATGCTACAATAGCCACACCAGCATTGTAAAGTTTTACCTAATATTTAAATCATATTAGGTTTATACTAAGCAACATACCCAACCAATACACACGTCATAAGGATGTAAAATGTTGGTCATGAAACTCCAAAGATATCAAGCGAAGGAATATGAAGTCATGTGATGCGTTTAATAATTGTAATAAACATGACGTCAATGGGAATACGACATATGAACGACATTTAAACGTCATCATATCATTGTAGTATGCGCGCCCAATAGACAAGTGGTTGAACTACGTGTGATAAAAAAAACATCGTATCGTTATAACTGACGAGAGCGATTCTATTTTGTTAGGTGGGGTGGGGGTATGAATTCACGTAGAGGCAAAAGTGAAGTGTTGGGTAATTTTTAATACCTGATTAGAAGAATAGGTTTATGTTACAGTGCAGTGGTATCCAAACTACCGCCCGCAGTTTATTTTGATTAAATTGTAAAATTTACTAAGTAAATCATACATAATAATGTTTTTATACGACCAATTGGGAAATATAATAGCTGACGAGGCAAGGGCGCGATGTCACTCAGAAATAATTGCACCAAATTTGTTGTAGGAGTAGGTAATGGGAATAGAAACGAACTAAAATGAAATCTTTGAGTTTTACATGCCACGATTATGCCGGTTAGGCTAAAGGAGACGGTGATGATGAGTAATGAATGAAATGGTGGAATGAAGAAAGTGGGAGGAAACGGGGGAACCCCGAGAAAACCCACGCACACGGTGTTTGTCCACCACAAAGTTCACTTGGTGGGGGCTGGGATCGAACCCGGGACCCCTAGCACCAGAGGTGAACGCTCTACCACTGAGCCACCGCGGCCCCAGAAACGAATGTGTGGAAGCATTCGGAAGCTGCTACTTCTTTCATCAGCCTGTGGTAGACTTCAAAAAGGATAAAAAACATGAAAGATGGTTAAAAATAGTTAAAAAGTTAGGATATGTAAGAAGCAAATCTTCTGTCAAACATTAAAACACACAGGAATGGAAACTCACTGACATTAACCATCCTTCATGTTTTTCATCCTTTTAGAAGTCTACCACAGGCTGATGAAGGAAGTAGCAGCTTCCGAAAGCGCTACCTGTTTATGTAGAAGGAAATTCTGCTACATACTTTTTGCGGTGAGTAATAGCCTTTCCGCTTTTTCTCATTGAATATAATCACCGCTCACAATAGTGTGACATTTTGATCAAATTTTCAACATAGATCACGTTTGGACTAATTTTTGTCATTTAACTTTGACAGTGCAACGTAGGGGAGGGGGAGGCGGAGATATATGTAAAATATAAAAATGAGACTGGCTGTCTTTGTGACTTCATCACTCTTGAACCACTCGACCGATCTCGATCAAATTTTCAACATAGATGAGGTTCGGGCCTGAGATGTTTTTCATCATTTCAAGGGGCCGCGGTGGCTCAGTGGTAGAGCGTTCACCTCCGGTGCTTGGGGTCCCTGGTTCGATTCCAGCTCGCGCCGTGTGGACTTTGTGGTGGACAAACACCGTGCTCGTGGGTTTTATCGGGGTTCTCCCGTTTCCTCCCACTTTCTTAATTCCACCATTTCACACATCTCTCATTATCACCGTCTCCTTTAGCCTAATTGGCATAACCGTGGGACGTAAAACTTAAAAGATTTAAAGATTTTCATCATTTCATTTGGACAGCAGAACTAAGGAGAGGGGAATAGGAGAGGGAGGTATATAAAAATAAATAAAACTTAATAACTCTTGAGCCACCGGACCGATCTGGATCAAATTTACAACCTAGATGAAGTTAAAACTTGATATAGTTTTCGTCATATCAATTTGACGATGTTTCTTAAAGGTGGGGAGCGGAGAGACATTTAAAAATGATCAAAAATGACCGATATTAGTGTCGAATCCAGTTTTCGGGGTCGATAAGATGAACAGTGACAAATCTGATGCCGTTTAAATCTAAATTCAGCCCCGCAACTTGGGGGAGAGGGTAATTATATAAAAATAATCGAAATGAAAAATATCAGTGTCGAATTCATAGTTTTTGGGGTCGCTGAGATGAACAATGACATGTTCGATGCCGTGCCCGCAACATGGGGAGGGGAGGGGAATATATAAAAATAATCGAAAATGACCGATATGAAAGAGTAATAGTAAAATGACTGCGTAATGGAACATATTACTATTTTTTCTTAATTTAAGCCAACGAAGCGGGTAATTGATGCTAATTTTAAATATGAGTAACAATATGTGATACCACATCTTCTACATAATTTAGTGTTTAGGCCCCACATAGCGTAGTCGCTAACGCTCTTGTTTTTATTGTGATTAGTCCCGGGTGCGATTCCCGGTGAGGATACTCGGTCGAAAAAGTGTAAAAGCTTTTTCAGGTCATTCATCCTGAGTTAGGTTTTACTGGGTTGTTCTCATTTACACCACCTACCTAACATAATGGGCCCAGGCCACTTTCTTCCTTCCCAATTTCTTCATTACTGTGATCATTAAGGGACGTCATCACTCATGCGTGACGGGCTAATATGGTCGTAGCTGCCAAAAGCCCAGAAATCTAATTACTAACCCTAATAATTTAGTGGTTGAATGATATAGTTTGGGCTAGTACTTTACGAGATACAAGCATTCCAAACCAACAGTACGCATAGATTCTAGTCGTCAAATTGGATAGCCACCATTTTGAATTGCCCAAGGGTGACAAGATGGCACCCGTCAGATTCTCACTTAGGATAACCCATGAATAAGAAAATTCAATAAAACGTTCAGGTTCATAATACAAGGTTCGCAAAAATGAAATCTTTAAGTTTTACGTCCCTCGAGTATGCCGGTTAGGCTAAAGGAGATGGTGATGATGAGAAATGAATGAAATGGTGGAATGAAGAAAGTGGGAAGAAACGGTAGACCCCGCGAAAACCCATGAGCACGGTGTTTGTGCACCACAAAGTCCACACGGCGCGAGCTGGGATTGAATCACGGACCTGAAGCAGCGGAAGTGAACGCTCTACCACTGAGCCACCGCGCCCCCTTTACTCTAGGGTAAGTTATATTATTAGCCTATTAATTTAAAAAAAATCGAACAAATGTGTTGTGATATCATGAGCGCTCAGCAAGTATGACGACAGTCAAAATGTGTTGAAAACCACTGGTTTAGAAGTTTAATAATTATTTAAGTCTATATATCCAATTGATGAATACGCCTTGCTACAGGATTAGGCGGAGTTGAATCATTTGCGTCAACAGAACAAAAGCAAGTGAGTTGTACTCTGTATACATTCATTATTTCCTGTTGAAAGTCAATTCACGATGTCGCTACTAGAAGAATAAACAGGCAACAATTTCATTTATTCTCTGCTTAAGTAGATGCTTCGGGCGAAAACTTGATTTGTAGGCCACCTGTTCGTGGAGCTGTCACAAGATCTAGGCCGCATTTCACTCTTTATTGCATTTTCCCTGGCTCAAATGCAATAACGAAACGAATTATTGTAAAACTATGGACATTAAGGAGACACTGAACCTTCATTTATACTTTCTGTGTGCATATTGGGTTTGTTTTAAATTTTCCGTAATATAATTTAACATAATAAGTTTCCAGAGTTGGAAATTGCATTATAATTATTGAATTATAATTATAATAATTATTATTATTGATTGCTTAATTGGGGCTAATAACCCTTTTCAATATTGATGAAATATGAGAAAGGACGTAATGTTCCAAGTGAGTCTCCGCAGCGCGATTTATTTTTTTTTGTCAGTAGTTTCGTAGACCTATTATGAAAGATGATACTGAATTCAATGCATTGCAAAAAATATATTTTCCATTACTACGAAAAGCTTTTTTTTTTTTTTTTTTTTTAAACTTTGCTACATAATATTTCCCAAAGTGTGTGTGCTCTGGTACTACAATAATGTGTTCCGAAAATCCTAACTTGTGCAATGAAAAATTGACTTTCTTTTTAAATTTTAACGTCTCACTGATATGCTCTTTAACCTAAAGAATTTATTCTAAAATTATTTTTTTGTGCTTTCCTCTCAAAGTCGCACACGCTAGTTACTAGACCAGCAGAGAGGCCTACGAATAAAAATCTTCATTCTTCACCCAAAATTCAATAAACAAATAAGTAAAAGAAAGTCAACCAAGATAGAAGATTTTAAGTTATGTAAATAGGAATATTTATTTTCTATATCTGCAGTAATAGCCTGATCAACCTAGATTTTTCTTGATTTGAATCTAGCCGAAAAATTCTATCGCTACAAACAATTCTTTACGTGACATAAGTTGTCACTCAGAGCTCAATTTTGACGGAACTTAACTCGCAAAATAATGCAAAGTTTGGCTATTGTGTGCGGCGGTCGGATTGACGCTTGACATGACTCTCATGTCGACTAACGCACTTACAGCGATGCCAATGGATCTGATTCGGCCACCATTCTATATGTTCTTAGTACACCTTACCATGTGCAATGTCAATATGTAACAATGTTGACAACCATGGCAACGTTGAGAGCTCATTGATTTATGCCAAAAGTTAATTTGTTTGCCTCTAAATATCATATAACACATTATTTTTCGTTTTCTCCTGATTTTGACCAAAATTATGCACACATCACAGATATACGGAGAGAATAGAATATTTGTTATATTTTGAAATTTTGAATAGGAGCTGTGAACTAAAATTATCTTTATGGTAAGAAAATAGTAAAAGTTCCTAATTATTTTGGAGACACGCGATAAGCTATCAGGAGACGGAGTAATACTACTCAAGCGCTTTTTATAATTTTTATTTATTTAACTTTTACCTATAAGTTGCCTCTAGGGTCAAGCGGGTTTAGTAATGCTGTTGAAATTATTAAAATTTTATTTATTTATTTATTTTTATCTAGTACTCGCAAGTTCCAAAGATAGTGGTTGTGCATCTATCAAAGAAATCACGAGTTTTTTTTCTGTTGATTGGTGAAGATCTATTGTGAGGTGCTCTGGTATAACGAAGAAGAAATATGCAGATTTTCCCTTTCTGGTGGTTTAGAGGCTAGCGCGTGTGTTTTTGGTACAATGGTCCTAGGTTCGATTCCCGGTGGAATAGAACAAGAAATAATTTCACAATTATTCACTTTTAATTAGTCACCCGTCTCCTTTAGCTTAAATGTATAACCGTGGGGCGTTAAACTAAAAATAATTCATTTCATTTTTCAAATAAGAAGATTGCATGGTTTCGAGCACTGTATCTATTCTCTCAACAAGCGATTCGATTCATATTGGTAAGAGATACTGAGAGACGTTTCTTTCAATATGCAGTCAGTTTCTAAGGAATAGCTTTCATCTCTGTTATTATGTCTCTATATATGGTATTATTAAATGGTATAAAATTTTGTACCACTTTCGATTTCTATACTTATTCCGATTCCTGTGTCTCATCCGAGGATGGCTAACCCGGCTCAAGCCCCACTCTAGCGCAGTGATGTTGAAAATGATTTCTGCTTCAATTCAGTAGCTATGTTCTATTTATGATATCCTTAATACTGTCATTTTTTTAAAAAAAAAATTCACAATAATAATAATAATAATAATAATAATAATAATAATAATAATAATAATAATAATAATAATAATAATAATTGTAGTGTCATATTCAGAAAAACTTACTTCCCAAAATCTTTATATTTAACTTTTCACAAGACTTCAGTAAGCTAGTTATATACTGTATTCTGAATGTCTTTCAGTTCTTCCTCTCTCTGTAGTGTATGCGTCGAAATTTACTGTGAGTACGAATAGAAAGTATTAGAAAATAAAAGTGATGTGTTACTTTTTAAAACTTATTGAGCCCTTTCTTTATTTATATATATGTAGGGCACAAAATTTCAGGCCCGGTTCCTATTTTTTGTCGCACAGATCTAATTTATGGAAGTAACTATCGCCACATTGAGAAAAATCCGTTATTCGGATAGGGCTATATTGTATATACAAATATACGGCTTCCATGACTTTGCTACGGGAATCTGTACGGTCAAATGTTCTATGTTACATACGTACTACCCTTTTCCCGGTTAGATTGTACATCATGTCACTGCAAGATGTCTGACATCTAACAGATTTTTCGTAATTTTACATACGTATACGTAGTATGTTACATACGTCAGCTATATGTTACATACGTACATCTGTATATGAGATCCTTAGCGCCTATCTATTTCATACGGAGATTACGTATAGATGGAACACTTACACGGAAAGTATTATAAAATATACAATTTCAGTTATACGCTTGCTGCAGAATGTTACCTAGAGACGTACCTTAAATCCAAAAAAGTACAGGATTTACACATGTAACCTACGTTTTTATGTACAACACGTACGTTTTTGTCTTTATGCAAATTAAAATACTTCGTCACGAATTGCGCCCGAGGACCGAAAGTTTTGTGACAAAATGAATTTCTGGTTTTGCCACTGTTCCACATTAGCACTATGGAAACGGTAATAGGAAGCGACAAATAGATTTTTGATATGGATTCAGGATCGCAAAAATATATTCTATTTCAACTCTTATTCTTCTATTTAAACCGGTAGTAGTAAAAACTGGTTTAAATACTGGTAAAAATTCGTAAAAACAAGTTTGGACAATAAATCTTGGTAAGTAAAATACTTATCCCACTGTCATTTCTTATAGTTCTCAGCCGGACACCCAGTATACAATTTGAATAGAGACTGAAAAGCGATTCGGATTCCTCCTTAAGCAGTACTTTTGTCTTATGCTTAGTGCTAATAAAAAGGGACATTAATTTTCAATCTATTAATCAATTAACTTTCATACTCATAGTTTATTTATGTTTGTTGAATTAATGTCATTGAATATCGCTTGCCAGCAACAAAGACTGTATTGAATGAGGATCGTAACGTAAATTTTACGCTTGAATTTCTGATTTATTACCCATTACATTCTTTTGTGACTGGTGTCTTCGCCACAAATCACGCTCATTATCTTAACAAATACAGTAAAACTTGCCTTCAACGAACTCTATATTAAACGGAAACTTGTATTAAATGGAAATATTTTACGGCCCTTTGAATATAGGATCGAAAGACATGTTAAATTCCCTTCATTAGGCGAAAACTGTGTTACACGTACAACGGAAATCAAAATATACTTTTTAACGGAGGAATTCAAGTTCCAGATTGCAGCATTTAGAAAGTTTTTAGACATCTATTGGGGTAAGATACATATATACAATAGACTACATTGTCAGCGAAATAGATAGTAATGTCCAAACCGAAACAAATAAAATTGATATACTGTAGATGCCTTAAATGAGAATTATACGGAAAATCTCAAAGGAGAAGAGGAGGTAGAGGAAGAAAAATATGGCATTTAGCTGAAAGAAGAGTATAGGGTAAAGGCTTATCAAGATGCTTGTAAAAGTTTAAAGAACTGCAACAATTTACCTTACGTCAAAATGATATTGATATATTTAGTGTTTTTTCGGTCTAAAGTGTTTGTGGAAAATCAAGCAGCTATGCAATAATGTGTACAGAAAACTCTTTGAGTACGAGAAAAATAAAGTTAAGGTGCGTACGTTTTTTTTTTTTTTTGTTCATTGCAAGTTTTGCGTGTATTAACTCGTAGTAGAAGTAAATACTGTATATTGACTAAGGTACATACATAATATTATTTTACTTTGATATGCCCATTATGTACGTTTTTTTTTTTTTTTTTTTTGAATGTCTACCCTTGTTAACCGGAAAGCTATCTTTAACGGAAAATTTTGCGAGTACCTTTCGATTCCGCCAAAGACATGTTTTACTGTATTACTATGTTACTCCTTTAATATATTATATTTCAAATATCTAGTACAATGGTTCTCAACCTTTTTGACTGACAACACACTTTAGACTACTAAACGTCCAGGATAATCGCAACACACTTATTTACTATTATTGTTATAAATAATAATAATATTTATCACAATAGTGAAACCTAGTAATTTTTATAATGATTCTATATAGCACTGAGCATCATTGCTACCGCTGGAGGTGTTGACTGACACAGTCTATCTCGATTTTAACTGATTATTATTAAATTCTTCATGATTTTTAAATTCTAACGCGACACATAGGTCACTGCGTGACACACCAGTGTGTTGCGACACATCGGTTGAGAACCATTGATCTAGTATATGAAATGCATTATTACCGTTGTCCCTCTTTCCGTGCTTACGCAATGAGTTACCTACTTCTGTACCCCCACGCTAAAATAAATAGACAAATAATAAAAAGTTATAAGAAAGTAAGGCCCTGTATCTTTTCAATATAGAAAAATAAGTTCAGTCTTAACATTGCCTTTGGCAGCCGAATCTAAAGCTATTAATTTCCTTATATTTACGCGAAGAAAAGCTTCACTATGATTTAAAAACTCACATCTGTATATCTTGAAGCAGTTATATATATAGTTCTGTAGGTTAGGTTAAGTTCTGATCCCTTAAGCCCCTATTCTATAACTACTTCAAGTTCGAAAATGTTATTATTCCTCTTATTTACCTTTATTCCTCTTATTTTTAATATTCCCGCACAAACAGGAGCTTGTGTGTGTCTCTTGAGCCCCTCTCATTTTCATAGCTTCACTCTCCCCGCCGTGAATAATGAATGGCGTAGAAAAACGTGATTAACTAAGCAAAGTAATCATCATGAAACTGCTGAAGACGTATTTGGCTTTGACCGTTTCTGATATTCAAATTGCTCTCGCGTTCGGCATCTTGTATATCACATCGTCATTAAGATGTCATATATAATAACTTTCTTCAAGTAATAACTAAAAACTTGTTGTGACTGTTATTGAGTTGAGTTGATTTTGAGTTTAACGTCCCGTTCAGCAGCGAGGCTATATGAGATGTGGACATACTGATTAACGTGGAATCCGAACCACATGAGCTCCCGCCGCGAGTCGAACCCGGGTCTCCCACGCCAAAGGCGCGTACGCTAACCGCTTAGCCACGGAGGAGCTCTGACTGTTATTGAAACGTTTGGGATGCGAGAGAAGCGAGCAAGAAATTTTTTTTACCAAATCTATTTCTTTGCAAGCCGAAAGATTATTGATTTAATAGGGCGCCAATACTTTTTCGGGGCGACACGTCGTTTACTCATTTCCAACATTTTACCTTTCTTGTTCGTTTGACTCCCTCTTGCTATCAGCTCCCAGAGCGACTGCTCCCCTGGGCCCCTTCCCCTAGCTACGGTTCTGGAAGCATCCAGTGTAGGTTCCTTAGTATAATGTGATTTTAATATTAAAGTAATTGAAAAACTTAATTTACGACATAATTGCTTGTTAACGTCTAACAACAAAGTTAAATGTGCATTTTATAAGTATAGATGGTAACTGTTACTGTATGGACAACACGCTGAACCGATATATCTTCGGATTTCGGAGGTTTGTTTACGGTGTAGATTGTGTTGAATCCACTCGCAGCAAAAAATAATTCTTAGTTTTAAAAGAGTTTTCTTCCACAGAAATCTGGTGGGGCTTACACATTTGTTCAAATCTCTCTAAATACAGTTGCATTGGGTCGTCGTCTCTGTTCAAGGTACCGAAATTTGGAGTAGCCACTCTTCTATCTTTATGGAGTATAGGTAGCTATGATGTTCTATTTCGTCAATCTGTTAAGTACCAGGGAAGCAAGAAAGTTCGTGCGCTTTTGAACCACTCCTGCTTCCATTTGGCTGCTGCGGCGACATCTGTCCCCGTAGCATGAAAGTTTTTACTGTTTGGGAAAGCTTATTCATTGACGCATCAGCCACGGTTAATATAACAACGCATTTGTCAGTGTAGTGTGTAAAAATCGCTCGTGATCATGTCGGTGTCAAATGAAGTTTTTAGAGCTTGTTTGCTTTACGAGTTTAAATTGGGGACAAATGGTGCAGAAGCAGCTAGAAAAATATGTGTTGCGCTCGGAGAGGGTGTAATAAGTAAATGTACAGCACAAAAATGGTTCGAGACCTTTTCAACTGGTGACGAGACCTTTCAAGATAAGCCTCGCTCTGGGAGACCTAAATCAGTGGATATGGACCACCTGAAGGCCTCTATTGAAGATTATTCCAGTCAACCATGTGAGGAACTTGCTCACCGATTCGAGGTAAGCAGGAAAATTATTCGGGTAAGTCTGCATCAGTTGGGGAAGACCTGAAAACTGGGTCAGTGGGTCTCTCACGAGCTGACCGCTATGAGCCAAGTTCTAAGACTGAATATCTGTTCATTTTTGTTGACGAGACACAAAATCTGTCCAATTTTGGACCGTATAATAACTTGTGACGAGAAGTGGGTCATGTATGACAATAAAAAACGGTCATACCATTGGCTATCACCGAATGATCCGAAGCCTTTGACTGCAAAACCGAACATCCATCAACACAAGGTTTTGCTCTGTGTTTGATGGACTACAAACGGTATCGTGCACTACGAATTCTTGGAACGTGGTAAGACAGTTACCAAAGATGTGTACTCATCACAACTGAGAACGGTAGCCATCAAACTGACCCAGAAACAGCCAGCACTAGTGAACAAAAGAGGTGTGCTCTATAACCAGGACAACGCGCGCCCTCACACCGCAAAACAGGCGCTGAAAGTAATCTCAGAACTTGGTTGGGAGCTTGTATCTCATCCTCCCTACTCCCCAGATGTCGCCCCTTCGGATTGCCATTTATTCTTGGCCATAGACAACTTTATGCGTGGCAGGCAGTTCAAGACTGAACAAGACGTCAAAAATGCAGTTGCTGAGTTTTCCGAGTCTCGGGAACAAATATTCTACAAAACTGGCATATACAAGCTTGTTGTGCGCTGGGAGAAGGTTGTAGAAGCAAATGGAGGCTATTTTGCCGAATAAACAAACCGTTAAAACCATGTAATTGACAGTTTTCTTCCATAGTATAAAAGCGCACGAACTTTCTTGCTCCCCTGGTAGTTCGTTGCTTCATGCTGAAAATTATAATTCACTGATTATTTTTTCGTAGAATTTTTAAATATTAAATGGTACTAGGTGTTGTGAAGTATGAGATCATTATTTCATTAAAATGATTTTTAAAGTGTAATTACATTCAATACTTGGAGTGGCCTTGTCGTATGTATATATGGCCACTGATCGAGCTTATCAGTGTATTAATCCTAAGTGTGTTAAGCAGAAAAGGACATTCCAGAACTATTTAGTGTGACAAGTAGGCGTGGTATATTAAGCTCGAGAATGGCAGGCGGGATTCTTATGCGCAATTCAGTTTGTGACGGATGTGAAATCAATGAGTATAGGCTTGTGGAAATAACAGCTGACTGAAAATGAAATGGAACCCTCACATTATTGCAAAATCATGGAGTGCTTCCACTAGGGAAATTGTGTAATTCTTGTGGTAAGGAAACTGTTTTCTTAAAGGAAAGGAATGGGTTTCGCTGCCAGAAGAAACGTACCATTGGAAATTCGAGGAGGAAAAAGCGTTATGAATTTTCCTCTTCAATTTTCAATGATACTTTCTTCGGTAGAGCAAAGCTCAATTATTTTGTGGTGACATGACTAGTGGCTTATTGGTGCTTGAACAATCGACCAAGTATCAATAATGCTTACTGGAATCTTGGTGTCTCTTCAAGAACTTGTATTGATTGGTTTAACTTTTGCCGTGAAGTTTGCGTTTGTTGGTGCTTAGATTCCTCTTCTCAGCTAAGAGGTCCAGGGAAAGTAGTTCAGATAGATGAATCTAAGTTCGGGAAGCGTAAAAATTACTGCGGAAGATTGATTGACGGTACATGGGTTTTTTGGGGAATTGAGATAGGTTCAGGGAAAGTATTCATGAGCGTAGTGCAAAATCGTTCAGCTGAAGTCCTTGTTTCAGTTCTTCAGCAATGGGTTAAGCCTGGTACAACAATTCATAGTGATTACTGGAAGTCTTATGATAGGTTGAATGAGGTAGGATTTGAGCACTTCGCAGTGAATCATTTCTTGAATTTCGTAGACCCAGTGACAGGAGTGCACACCCAAAATATTGAGCGTTTGTGGCAGGACGCCAAGTTTAGTATTTCGCGATATGGTAACAAGAGGCACCATTTCGCTGGACATCTAGCTTCCTTTCTTTTCAAGAAACATTTTCCTCCGCGAACAATATTACACAATTTTCTTGTGGAGGTAGGTAGACTATACCCACCTACAATATGAGGTTAAGCACTGTAATGCTTAGTGTAGGGTAAGGTTGCTTTAGTATAGGTAGTAGTAGTAGTAATAGTAGTAGTAGTAGGAACGGGTTAGAAGCCCCGCAGGGGTTGGTTGGATTCTGTTCTCGACAAAAGTATAAGTAGTATTAGTAGTAGTAATAGCAGTAGTAGTAGTAGTAATAGTAGTGGTGGTGGTAGTAGTAGTAGTAGTAGCAGTAATAATAATAATAATAATAATAATAATAATAATAATAATAATAATAATAATAATAATAATAATAATAGTGATAGTAGTAGTGGACGGGTTAGAAGCCCCGCAGGGTTTGGTTGGGTTCTGTTTTCGACAAAAGTAGAAGTAGGAACGGGTTAGAAGCTCCGCAGAGGTTGGTTGAGTTCTGTTCTCGACGTAAGTATAAGTAGTAGTATTAGTAGTAATAGTAGCAGCAATAGTAGTAGTAGTAGTGGTGGAAGTAGCAGTAGCAGTAGCAGTAGCAGTAGTAGTATAGGCATGTAGCCAAGGGGGGGGGGTCCGGGGGGTCCGGATTCCCTTTTCGAATCCAGAAATGAAAAAATAAGGAAGGATGAAAAAATGAAATGAGAAAAAGAAGGATCACGTTATTTTTTTTTTTTTTAAATCAGGAAGCTTTTGGTTACTCTTTCTTATGATGAGATTTGTATTACTGGAAATACATGGTGGTGAGGTGAGCGAGATATCCTGGAAGAGTCAGGGAATTTGAAATTTCTAGAAAAGTTACGGAATTCTCAGAATTTCTAGAAGTTACGGAATTCTCAGAATTTCTGCTACTAGTCAGGGGGATTTCAAGGGAGATTCCAAGCTTCCGAAAGTATAGTACCGTTGTATAACAACGTGGACCTTTTTATCATAAATTTTCGTCATCGCATCCTTGCAGTATCAAACATGTTATTTCAAAAACAATTTTCTACTGCTCCTTTAACCTGTCATTGGAACAGACAGTAGTTGACAAAAATAAAAACAAAAATTTATATTAAATAAAAGTTCTGTTAACATTTGTAGTTGAGGTGCTACGTGTATAAAAACTGCAAATTGTGATAAGAACATCCCCGTTGGTATAAATAATGTTTAAGGTTCTACAATGAAATTTAGTCGGAGAGGCATCGTCTAAACGCAAAGAAATTCAAGATGGCGGCCATATTTCAAAATGGCTACGCGGATACAGTTTTTCTGTTATACGTCACAGGAATTGAGTGTTTGGTATCGATTTATAGGTTTATGAGCTCAAGGATAGCAATTTTTGTGTTAAAAACGTGTTAGGAATTATATGTAAACGTCCTGACCACAAGTGTAGTGTTCTACATTTGTGGTTCTTTTATATAATAATAAACTCTTTGTAACAAAAGCACACCCAACTAATCCCTGTTTTTACTTTTTTAATTTTTTTCAGATTTGAGTATGTGAAGATGGCAATCGAAAATGGCAAAGCGATTCAGTGGAACTATCAAAAGTGATTCAGTGGAACTATCCAGACATGTATGGTGAGAAAAAGTTCATGGTGATGTTTGGTGCCTTCCACATCAAACAAGCTTTCTCAGAGTTTTGAGTCAGTGGATGTCAGGAAGTGAATGGAGCGCTGCAATTTCCAGCGCTGATATTGAATTGCAGAAAGCTATCTCAAAATAACCCCACGTAAAGAAAGACAGAGGGATTCACCAAATGACTGCAGCAGCTCTATACCATTTGTCGAAAGATGCTTATCACCAGTCTGGTTCCGAGCTTGAATTTGACATATGGAGTGAAGAGCGAGCTGCAAAACAGTGTCGTGTTCAAATATTGGCTGACTTGTCTTGACATGTAAATCCTATTGCTTCTTTTGTTCGCTCAATTAGAAAAGGCAACTTCTTTTTGTATTGTAACTGCTTAAAAGACATGATTCATTGGTTTTCTGTCCTGGATCATCATAACTATGCCAGTTGGCTACCGGTCCATCTGAAAGACCTATTTGATGCAGAGTCTCAACTACCAGGCATGCATCGCTCATTTCCTTCTGGACAGTTTGTGATAAGAAAATCAAACAGAATCTTCTCAGCAACTAGCATAGACCAAGCACATGAACAAAATAACGCAGTAGTGAAAGGTGATGGTGGTGCCGTAGGGCTGAAGCAGTATCCATCGTATCCATCGGCACTAAGACGTTAAATGGTTACCAGGCCAGAAATCTGAGTTAATATGGAACTTGAGAGTGCCATTCAGCTAAAACTGGAAGTAAACAATCGACGCCATCATGAGCAGTACCAGTCATATCAAGTAAAATATGTCGCGAAGGTTCAAGCATTTTACAACAAATTGATAGAGTTTGGAAATCCATTTTTAGGGGGTGAAGATCTTATTGTCATCGACTACAGGATTATCGTAGACAAGCAAGTTAATGCATCAATTTATTCGGCACAGTCGACTGGTATTAAGCTATTCCGTAGTTTCATCGAGGAAATATTAGTAAAACAGTCTACAACAATATTTCAACCTTTGAAGAAGAGCAAAATACCCCTGTTTAACACTCCTGCGAAGGACGCTAGCAAACACAATAGTATACTTAAGACTTTAAAAACAGATGTTAAGCTGTTTTCTAGACTCTTTATAGTTACACAGAATCGTCAGTTGGATATGGAAAGTTTTTTTAAGCACAAAACCAACCATTTCCACCTGCAGTTTCAAATAACGGCGAATTTAGATTAGGCAATAAATCTGGCTTAGTACACATTCTAGAAGATACTGTAGACAAGAATGATAATGCCTTTCCTGGAACCTGTGATGCTATAGTTTATGATGGTGCAGTTCTTATTAACGTTTTAAAACCACATTCTTCAAGAACATTTGATGACTACTATATGAACACATTTTATCCTCACATTGGTAACGACATTGAAAATTTTGCTTGTCAAAGAATTGATTTGATTTGAGATAGATACATTACACCAGGTATTAAAGGTGCAGCTAGACAGAAGAGAGGAGCTGGAACCAGGAGACAAGTGACACGTGACTTTACCTAAACATTGGCAAGATTTCTTGCGGAATTCTAGCAACAAAGAAGAGCTTTTTACTCTACTTGGAGCATTAACTGTAAATAATATTACAAATATTCAGGTTCTAACTACTGTAGGAGAAGAAATTAAAGGCAATATTACTGCACGAAGTTCTCTAATTGGTGCCCATTGCCTTGGCCATGAAGAAGCGGACACAAGGATAATACTCCACCTCCAAGACAAAGAAGGAAACGGCTTCAAAAATATTGTTATAAGCACTGTAGATCCCGATGTCGTAGTCTTAGCAATTGCTTACTTCTTTCCCTTGTTAACAAAGGGCCTGGATAAACTTTGTATTGCATTTAGAACAGGAAAGAATTATGGATTTATTCCAGTTCACGCTATAGCTGAAGCAATGGGAAGCGAAAAGGCTATATAGCTTTACCAGGATTCCATGCTTTTACAGGTTGTGACAGTATTCCATATTTTACAGGGAAAACAAAATAATAATAATAATAATAATAATAATAATAATAATAATAATAATAATAATAATAATAATAATAATAATAATAACAAACTTGGAAGACATGGATGCTGTCTGCATGTTCTTTCATCTCACAACCTCAAACTTCCATTCCAACGGCAATTTTTGTCATTCTTGAAAGATACGTGGCATTACTATACTGCTCAACCAGTAACAGTAGAAGTGTCAATAATGCACGACAGGAGTTGTTCATGACCAAAAAACGTCCCCTTGAAAGTCTGCCACCGACGAAGAACGCATTACAACAAGTGTTACGTAGTGCTTTCGAAGCTAGACACGTTTGTGGACAAGCAAGCAAACGCACAATATGTGTACCTTCTCCAGCCGACTGGGGACGGTGGTTGGATGATGCATCATGGCACGTGAAATAATCGGATTTGTCAGAGATTTCGGACTTATGTAGAGAACTAATAAAATGTACGTGCAAAAACTGTAGAAACAAGTGTGGATGCAGGCATGTTGGACTGTCTTGTACACTATTATGCAACTGTAAGAATGAATGTGCACAATGAATGAATGTAAGAACCAATGGCTGTCGATATGTTTGGTTATGGTCTAGATACATTGTTCAACTTCAGAAATATTCAGTTTAAACGAAGCATTTTATCATATACTTTTAGATAAAAAATAGTGTATAATGATTTCGCCCGTTTCAATTTAAAAAGTATATGGAACAGAAAAACACCTATAGTAATTCCTAACTTGTTTTTAACATAAAAATTGCAATCCTTGACCTCAAAAACCTATAAATCGATACCAAACACTCCATTCCTACGATGTATAACAGAAAAAGTGTAACCGCGTAGCCCTTTTGAAATATGGTCGCCATCTTGGATTTCTTTGATTTTAGACGATGCCTCCCCGACTTAATTTCATTATATAACCTTAAACATTATTTATACCAACGGGGATGTTCTTATCACAATTTGCAGTTTTTCGTTGATTTCTGCGATGTAGCACCTCAACTATTGATTCAACAGAGAAAGGAACGCAGATATTGTAAAATATTTCACAAGACATTATTGAGTATGTTGTTTTTATAATAGTGAATATGTACTTTTTATAATAGTTGGGGTCATAATGAAAGGAAATTGTTATATTTGAATGAACAGAGGAAGGATGTACTGTAAATATTTTAAAATCTTTTTCAGCACGTTATTATTATTATTATTATTATTATTATTATTATTATTATTATTATTATTATTATTATTATTATTATTATTATTATTATTATTATTATTATTATTATTATTATTTTACTCGAGATTTCTCATAGTTTGTTATTAAAATACTTATCAACATATCCTCATTTTATTGTCCTAACATATATACCACATATACACACATATACCACAACGATATGGGATCCCTACATATGCTACAATAGCCACACCAACATTGTAAAGTTTTACCTAATATTTAAATCATATTAGGTTTATACTAAGCAACATACCCAACCAATACACTCACGTCATAGGATGTAAAATGTTGGTCATGAAACTCCAAAGAAGTCAAGCGAAGGAATATGAAGTCATGTGATGCGTTTAATAATTGTAATAAACATGACGTCAATGAGAATACGACATATGAACGACATTTAAACGTCATCATATCACTGTAGTATGCGCGCCCAATAGACAAGTGGTTGAACTACGTGTGATAAAAAAAAACATCGTATCGTTGTAACTTACGAGAGCGATTCTATTTTGTTGGGTGGGGTGGGGGTATGAATTCACGTAGAGGCAAAAGTGAAGTGTTGGGTAATTTTTAATACCTGATTAGAAGAATAGGTTTATGTTACCGTGCAGTGGTATCCAAACTACCGCCCGCAGTTTATTTTGATTAAATTGTAAAATTTACTAAGTAAATCATACATAATAATGTTTTTATACGACCAATTGGGAAATATAATAACTGAAGAGGCAAGGGCGCGATGTCACTCAGAAATAATTGCACCAAATTTGTTGTAGGAGTAGGTAATGGGAATAGAAACGAACGTAAAATGAAATGAAATGAAATCTTTGAGTTTTACATCCCACGATTATGCCGGTTAGGCTAAAGGAGACGGTGATGATGAGTAATGAATGAAATGGTGGAATGAAGAAAGTGGGAGGAAACGGGACAACCCCGAGAAAACCCACGCACACGGTGTTTGCCCACCACAAAGTTCACTTGGCGGGGGCTGGGATCGAACCCGGGACCCCTAGCACCAGAGGTGAATGCTCTACCACTGAGCCACCGCGGCCCCAGAAACGAATGTGTGGAAGCATTCGATTCACAGGCGTTCGGGATCAGAAATAATGGGCCCTACAGTTCTGGAGAAGTATGGCCTGTCAATCAGATATTGATAAGACGAAGCCTTTACTCGCAGTTGCGACTAATACAGAAGAAATTAAATAAAGTAGAATGAAAACAGAAAAGATAAGCTGAAGAGAAAATGTACACTCATGTCCAAAATGATTGTCGCATGTCTATAAGTGTCTTGTAAGAATATAATTTGATAATGATTTTGTTGGGTACTTTTAACACTGATACTATGTGTATAATCGAGAAATGAATATTTGTGGTAAATTTCATAGGAAAGAATTATAAATACGAAAATTAGAATGAGTAAAACAAAATGTTGGTAAATGAACTAGAAAGTTTTGTTTTCGTTTTATTGTTCTTATTTACTGCTCTTTTGACACGAAATTTGCCACATACATATCTTTGCCGATTATACACATACTAACATTTTAAGAAATACCGGGCGAATTCGTTATCAAATCATATTCCTACAACAACATAATAATAGACATGCGACAATAATTTTGGACATGAGTGTACCAATATCCGCCCTCAATTCCACAGGGCTAATGCCGGGATACTAAATCTATCAACTAACCTTGCTATTAACCATTGGGTATACATCACTAGTTAGCTTAATGAAATTATATTAAGAAAATAAAGAAAATGTATACAGACATTAATCATGGGAGTCGCCAGAAGTTTTCCAGGGAAGGGGTCGAAAGGAAGTTGCTGTATTTCTTCACGCTTTAGTGTGCTGTCAGTACGCAAGTATTAAATGTTTGAACCCACCAATATTATTTAAATACATTTGTACGGGTTTTTGATATTTACGATGTGGCGCCTACCAAAATTAAAATATTGTGTGTTTGTGAGGAAAATTTAAATGTATATTTCGGAATTAGTGATGTTTAAAATGGGAACGACTGTGGACGGCCATAACAAAAATAACCGTTTGAATACATACAAGACTCTTCGTTAACACACAGGATAAAGGAATTATTTGAATTTTGTCTACTCACCACTAGAAAGTAGCAAAATGTATTGGACAGAAACAGCCTCATAACAACAACTTCGTTCAAGACTCCAAATATAAGTCACGCATGTTTCACAAATACTGCACTTTAATAGTGTGAACACAAAATGAACATGAGTGTTTCGTGAGATCGATTTGTGAGATATTCTGTGTATATATTTTTTTATATTTGCTTAATATAATTTCATTAGGCTAACTAGTGATGCACACCCAATGGACAAGATATAAGGTGGGTAATGGCAAGGACAGTTGATAGATTTAGTATCCCTATATTCGCCTGTTGGGACTGAAGGCGGACGTTGGCGCATTTTCTGTTCAGCTCATCTTTTCTGTTTTCATTCTACTTTATTTAACTTCTTCTGCATTGGCCACAACAGTGAGCAAAGGCTCCGACCCATCAATATCTGATTGACAGGCCATACGTCTCCAGAACTGTAGGGCCCATTATTTCTGATTCCGAATGTCTGCGAAACAAATGCTTCCACATGTTCTTTTCTATTCCCATTGCCTACTCCTACACCAAATTTGGTGCAATTATATCTAAGTGACATCGCACCCTTCCCTCGTGATATACATAATGAAATTGAACATTTTAACTGTAATTAAAGATACAAAATGTATCCTAAAAACTCACAATAAGTGGCATAGATATGTAATTCACGTAATGAAATTAAACATTATAATTATGATTAAAGACATTTATGTAGCTGTAACTGTCCACTGACAATTGTTTTCTTGTGGATCAAGTTTATTAGTGGAAAGTATCAGCAGAAGCTTCACCGAAAGTTGAAAGAATGCTACGAGCAAATTTATGCAACTGATTAAAATGTGTGAGTGTAAGATTCTTATAAAGTTTCCTTCCTGTTCTGCCTAATGACCCTCTATATAGCAGTTTATAACACAATTTTTATCTAATCTTATCTTTAGGCAGAACAGTAATTCCTGTTCTGCCTAATTCTCGCAAAAGGGATATTTAAATGTGAGGGAAATTTATTAGTACCTATTTTTTCCTTGATTTTAAAATATCATCCCAAAACCCTTTAAATTAAATTTAAGCGCACGAGTGAGGTGCATAAGTTGAACTCACGAATGGAACGAAATGTTTTATGTGATCAAACAACCCTAAAAATCACTTGTAGTATAACAAATCTAGCGGAAGTGGGCAGTATGATGTAAAAAGCAAAACATTACAATTACATGGAGTAAAGTGATTACATAATTTATTTCAGATAAATACTTTCAAGTATTTACAAAGCAAGCTTGTAAACAAAACACTACAATTACGTGGCGTAGTGATTACATAATTTATTTAAGATAAATTCTTTCAAATATCTACAAAGAAAGCTTTACAAGAACAAAGCTTGCACGACAACAACAAATTAAAATATCGCAACAGGAACCACAATTCTAATTTCTTAAAGGATTCACATATATCTTGTCAATTCGAAGCACAACAGAACCTTGAAACTCTGAAAATCGTACTTATGTACACGTATTTTGACATACCTGCTTACACGCAACCTTCATTATTCTTAATGTAATCAGTATGCGACAACGTCTACATACGAAATCAAATTCAAATGACCTGATTCGAATCTACTCTGTAAGGACTTGATCCTTTGGTGAACACGTTTATATTTAAGATTTTTTTTCAGGTATTACACATATCTAATGCCACTAGAACAAAAATTGTTATAATTCTAGGAATTCAATCCAGGAAATCCAATGATATATATCCTGTATTCCCCTAATCCTTCTGCAATGTATAGGCAATAGTCACGTTTTGAAACATTATATTCCTTTCATGGCCGAGTGGCTAGTATACGTAATCTTTGGATGGATCCCCACTAGGTATAACTGCCCTGGATGCAAGATTTAGATTCTACCTCGAGTACTAGTTTGGAGTCTCATACAGCCTTAGTGCTGTAAATAGACGGTAAACACCAGTCAACTAATTACCTTCGTAGTAAGTAAATTATTATCATCTGTATTATTATCATCTGTAAGTATGTTGAAACAATTTTTTTTTTTTTGAAAGTGCAATTTCATTCCCATCCGAAGATGGGCGGGCCACAGAAGGTAACGCCTTCTCTGGAGCCATGAACATTCATTTATTGGTACAGTACAACCCCTCAAATCCGAACCCCGGCAAATCCGAACATGTTCTCAGGAGAAAAAAAAAATAACTACAGCTGGAAAATGAAAAAAAAAAAAAATAGATTTAATCACACAAATTTAGTTTTTTTTTAAGGTTTTAACATTTTTAGACTTAATGCTTATTCTAAATCATTATCTAATTATATTGTTACAAGAAGACAGTTATAGATATGCGACAATCATTTTGGACATGAGTGTACACCCGCCAGTCAAGGTCACTGCCCTTTCGACTACTGGGCCACCCTGTCTAACCTCAGTCGTTGTTTTACCGCCAATTCAGTAACGAAATAAGTACGTAATATTATTTCCCGGGTAATCCGAACAGGCTTCAGCCCCAATTAGTTCGGATTTGAGGGGTTGTACTGTAGTATCATTGGGAGGTGGGTATCAGGATTTATTTATTGATTGATATATTTATCTGGTTAGGCATGCAGAAGAAGGTAACCTGAGCATAGTATGTAATAGAGCTATGTATGTTGACATGAAATGCAGGTAACAGAACACAAGAATATACGATGTTGGTTGCGATAATAGTGTTAATATTCTGCTATGGGGCTACTCAGAGCGGGTTTAGACACTTGCAGCCCTGTTAATTAGAAAACAAAGGAGTGCCTTCGTGAAATTATGTTTAATAAGTCTATGGGTGGCGACAATATATACAACGACAGGAGTTATAGTGAGCACTGGCGCAAATCCCGGGGGGGACGAGGGGGACATGTCCCCCCAATGTTGGACCTGGGGGGGACTGTCCCCCCCAATAATCTGATTTAAAAAGCGCTTTTTCGGATTTGTGTCCGACTGCCCCAAAGGAATGTAAGATGAAATTGATTTCTCTTGGCTTTTCCATTTTTTTAAAAAAAGAATCGTATTCTGTAGTATTTCAAACTGAACTTCGTGCTGTAGTGAGTTTAGTAGTCTCATCAATATGTATTAATTCCACTTCCGCTACTTGGGCACAAATTGCAATAAATGCCAGAGGAGGATATGCCCCTCTCCTCATGCTGGAAAGTTGTCTCAGCTGTAGATACGGGCAGAAATTCCGGGGAAATGGGGAGACATGTCCCCCCCAACATTGGAACAAGAGGCTCTCCCAATAATCCGATTTGAAAAGTGCCGATTTGAAAAGTGCATTTTGCAGATAACTGTGATGAGTTGTGTCCGACTGCCACAAAGGAAAGTTAGATGAAATTTGTTTCTCTTGGCTTTTCCATTTATAATGAAAATGAAGGCGTGCGACTGTGCGTGACGTAACCTCATATGAAATCTTATCTCCTCCTCTCCCCTAGGCCCTAGCACACGAAGAGTATATAGACTATCCAATGTCAGTAGAACCCATCTTTTCAGTAAATGCGCATTTAATCTATTTGTAGTATCAGCCTAGGCATCTACTCATGCTTCGTAAGCTAACAAACTCTATAGCCTATGGAACTCGGAGGTTCAATGCCGCGTTCACAAAAGCTCTCCACTGACTTCTATTCTTAGCCAACTGGATCCAGTTTCTGCTTTGTATTCCTATCTCTGCGAGATTCATCTTAATATTGTCTTCCCATCTGCGCCTAGGTCTTCTTAATAGTCGTTTTCCGATTGGTCTTACCGCTAACACTTTGAAAGCGTTCCTACTTTCTTCCATCCTGGCTACATGTCCTGCCCACCTAAGCCTCCTAGACTTGATAACCTTAACAATGTTTGGTAAGCCATATAATTTACGTAGTTCGTCGTTATGAAGTTTCCACCATTCCCCATTCCCGTTCCTCTTGGTCCGAATATTTCTCTCGGGATCTTGTTCTCAAATACTTTCAGTCTATGCTCTGTACTCAGTAAGCGTATGATTATCGTTTTATACATTTTAAGCTTCAAATCCCTCGACAGAATTCGCGACGACAAGAGGTTTTGAACTGAATAATAACACGAATTCCCTGTTTTTAGTCGACATTTAATTTCTTCGTGAATATGATTTTCGTCTGTTAATATTGATCCTAGATATTTGAAAGTATCCACTTTATCAAAAGTATTATTTAATATTTTAACACATACATAATTTGCCGTATTACGGTCCCGACGCACTTCCATGTATTTAGTTTTCTCTGCATTTACTTCTAAACTCATGTCCATGCAAGCGTGTCTAATAAGACCTCTGCATTTCTTTCTATTTTTCTCATATCAACCCCTACTAAACTTACATAATCAGCGTACGCATAACCTGGTGAACACCGTTCAGCACTAGGCCCTGGTTGCTATCCTTCATCTTCCTTATAGCGTATTCCAGGACAAAGTTGAATAATAATGACGACAACGCATCTTCTTGTTTCAGGCCATTCTTAACGTGAAAGCTCGTGGCCAAAACTTTTCCTACCCGGACTTTACTTTGGGATTCATTTAAACATGCCTTAATTAATCTAATTAGCTTTTTCGGTATTCCAAATTCTGTAAGAACGTTGTACAATGTTTCTCTCCTAACCGAGTTATAAGCCTTTCTAAAATCAATAAATAGTTGATGTACCGGACTACTGTATTCCCGCTTATTTTCGAGTATTTGGCGAATGGTAAATATTTGGTCGATAGTTGATCGATTTCGTCTAAATCCACACTGATAATCTCCAAACATTTCATCTGCGTATGGGCTCATTCTTGCTAATAGAATGTTTGAAAGGATTTTATAGGATGTTAACAGAAGAGAGATGCCTCGATAATTATTACAGTCAGTTTTGTCGCCTTTCTTGTGAATTGGAACAATGATTGATTCTTCCCACTCTTGTGGCAATTCTTCCTTGTTGTAGATAAGGAGAATGAGTTTGTGTATCTTGTTCCACAATTTTTTGCCTCCAGCTAAAATTAACTCAGCCGGAATTTCGTTTGCACCCGAGATTTGTGTTTCTTTAATTTCTTTATAGCGAGTTTTACTTCTATTCGATTGGGTTCTGGAATATATGATTCTGCCGTGTGTATCTTCCTTTCTCCACGCACATTAGCTTTTGGCTGCGTGTTAAGCAAATCGTCAAAGAAATCTTTCCATCTATTTAAAATGCTATCTGTATCAGTGAGAACTGTTCCATCAGCTTTCTTTCATATATAAGAACGAGGTTGATAGCCTTTCTTAAATTCGTTGACCCCTTTATACATGTCCCGAATGTTTTTATTTTTATTATCTTCAAGTTCCTAAATTTTAGCTTTCAAAATATCGCGTTTTTTTTGTTCTAAAAGTTTTGGAAGTTCCTCGCCTGATGTCTACGAAATTTTGTGTAGTTACTTCATTCGGATTTTGTAGCCAACGTAATTTTGCCTGTTTTCTCTTCTCTGCTAGTTCGAACCATGGTTTGTTCCTACGTATTATTTCCGCGTGTCCCAATTTTTCTTTTGAGAGAGGATGTTTCGTAAGCAAAGAAAAGAATTCAATTGCTGGAATATTTTTCTCTCTAATCTTAAGGTTACATCTGTTAAGTAAAGAGTATGACATGCGTCAGATTTCTGAAACGATTCCTGTAATGTTATTGAGATTATAATCATTTTGCTCAAAGAGTATTGTTGCGTCACACATAATTGATATTCTTTCTTCATAGTTTTGGGGAAGTCGTCATTTATATTATTATATTACTATAAAACATTTTTAACGTGGATCTTTGTGGATGCCTAATTAGAAACATACCAATTATAAATATGCATGTATTCAGATTTCAGAATGTTTTCACGGCAGTGATTTGTAATACTACTTCATCTACATCACCTAATATATAATATACTCTACAACAGTTGATCAGATTCATCTACCGTAATAAGAGTTTCATCTCCCTTATCTAGAATAAGCCTCAAATCTGCCCACCTTCCAATGTTGAAGACAACCAATGGCGTATTTAGGATTTTCTTTTGAGGGCTATGCCCAATACAAGGAAGGAAGTGGGCAATTGCCCACCTGAGTTTGAGAATTAAATATATTTTAATTTATGCATAAATTGAAGTTATAATGACAAGAATTACAGATCGATAAATCCTATATGATATGACACAAAAATTTAAAAGTGAATCTAACCCTTTATTCTATTCATACAAGAAAAAGAAAGCATCCTCTTGGCCGTCCTAATTTCCCGGGCTAATTATTCCCCCGTTTTGATTTTCTTTAATTCAAACATTTCCTTCTTTTAAAAATAACTAAACGATATAATTGTTCCTTTGTTATAATAACTCAAGTCCTGTCATGTTGATATCCGCGCATGTTGGTATGGAACACTAGTTTCGCTTATCAACTCCTCTTAGTTTTGGTGTTACTGATGACGGCCAACTTGAATCACAACTGACAACGGTCGATAAAGTATGATAGGCGAAATGAAAAAGAAACAGAAAAATAGAAAGGATGACAGAAAGAACAATTAAGGACGCGGTTCTTACATGGAATGAAATTTGACAAATACAGTATTATTTCTAAAAAAAAAGCATAAGAAAATGGAAAGTCAATGACATTCTTAGAAATGGTAAGAAGGATTATTGTTGTACGTGGAATGCGTAAAACTAACAAATTATTTCGAGGGGAGAATGAGCCCGATAGCCTCCTAAATTCGTCACTGAAGACAATTCTGCTCCCCTGATCCTTCACAGCATTGTTTTTCAACTTCATAAATATTTTGAACATCGCTTATATATATATATATATATATATATATATATATATATATATATATATATATATATATATATATATATATATATATATATATATATATATATACGGGACCATCTTACCCGTCCCCCCCAATGTTGAAGACAGATTTGCGCCTTTGATAGTGAGCGGTGGCCTGATCATGTTCATGGATAGCAAAGACGTAATCTAACGGTGAAAATGCGTAACGTTGTAGAGCTGGAGTCTGGTCTGAAAGTTCATGGAGAATCGGATGCGCGTCTGCTATACGGCATTGAATGTAACTAGAGCGAACACCAAGGGCGCCCACGTTATGGTTTCCAAGGAAGGCAAGTATAAGCGATGTTTCAAATATAGTATCAAATTTTGCTGTGACTAATGTAAAAATTCTATTGGGTTTTCAATAAACCCAGGTACAATTTCCTCTTAGGGGGGAAGCAAGCGCCCTACCTGGCCCCCGCCTTGATGGGCGCCCTTGGCGAACACTGTACAGATGTAGTAAGAGTATTGGTATAGATGTGCAACGATAGACTTCTTTTGTTGGTGTCCATGGTCGTAAGGAATAAACAAAGTTTAAGACATGGCATTCCAGGACTTTTAGTTTGAAACAAAAGTCCTCTGCACTTTAAAGTAGGTTTTTGTTTACACTCCACAATGAAATGTCAAAGAAAGAAATGTAGAATGTGCTATAAAGCTCCTTCTAGTGCTATTTTGTTGTCAAGCCTTTCAAATGCTGAATTATTAGAAATTATTGAAGAGATAATAGGGTATCTGCCCTGATGTTTTCTACAAATAACCTAATTCAAATTACAATATGGATTGCCCTCTTCTGATAAAATACAAGTATTACAATTTTGAGTCTCAGAAATTATTGATTTTGATACCATTTAATTAAGCAGTTGTCTGTTCATTGTCAAATATATGATTTTGCTATATAAGACTTTGAAATGAAGTTTCTTAACATAAGTTAACATTAAGAAAATATTAACCATTTCGGAACATAATTTTTCACAGATTACAAAGTATTATAGAGTAGTAATGAATTGAAATGCCATTACGTTCTATTCTGCCATTTAAGCTAAAAGAGAAGAGTGATTAATGAAATAAATAAGTATGAAATAATTGGTGGAATGGGAATGTGAGGAAACCCTGAAAAAACACCTACACGATGTTGTCTACCATAATCTCGTGTCGCCAGGATGGAAGAACGGCCTTCTCGTATCACATGTGAGCATTCTATCCCTGATCCACCGTGTCCTGAAAGATGCTGTTTTTCACCTTGAACTTACAAGGAGACTTACGGAAGTATCACTCACCGATTTGAATGAAACTTTGCCTACTTGTAGAACATCGAAAAATAATTGACACGTATTTTTTTTTTTTTTTATCTCGGCAATGGTACGAGTTTGAACGGTAGGGGTGGTCTCCAAGCATAGATAGAAAACATACTGCCAGGGGAGGTTTAGAACAGTTGATGGAGATCTGACATCAACAGGGGCGTCATTTAGGGAGGGCAGGAGGGGGCAATTGCCCCCCCAAGAGTTTCAGATATACATATACTTTAATCAATTGTCTACTAATATATTAGTACAAAACGTGAAATTCTTATGCCGGTTGTGCTCTTGCCCCCCCCCAAGCAAAGTCTGAAATGACGCCCCTGGACATCAACATTACAAAATTCAAAATGGCGGATCCAATATGGTGATTACAATTACAAAAAAGTCTTCTGAAGTGCTCTGCAGTTAGGCAAGAACAATCATAGTTGGCAGGGGTTACTGTGAGAAGGTTGCTGACCAATTTGAATCCCTTTCTGTACGTATTTTAACGGGATGCTTGATTAAAGTGGTGTCTGCGCCTCTGACAGTTAGGGATGCTTATTTAAAGTGAGTCCTCTCGCCTCTCACTATCCGAGGTGTCTAAGGAAAGTGGGTTCCCTCGCCTCTCATTATAGTCCAAAACAACCTCTTTAAATCTGAAAATATCCTTGTGAAAGTATCAAATTAGGGAAAATTAACAAGTCTTGTGAGATCATCGTCTCAAAAGAGGTTTTTCTCCCAGGGTCTAATGCAAAATCCATTTTGTTATTTCATTCGTGGAGTGATCACAATACATCAACTTTTGAACCCATTTTAAGAACAAAAGAGTACCTCAAAATAGAAACTCTTCCCCCAGGAACAACAAGTAGGATTCAGCCTCTTGGTTTATTCTTCCTTATTTCGTGAAAAAACTTCTTGAGACATTTTTCTGACATTGTCCTTCTCTACAAATATAATATAAATTTGCATCTCGTAATAATATAATAAAGATTCAATCACTGATTCATAATCAGTTTTCTTCTCCCAGACTTGCAAATCGTATTAGGTATGCGTGGTACAGAAGCAGATATTTGCAGGAAAAACCATCTGCGTTTGAAAATCCCGTAACATTTTGTTTCAAAGGTTGTGCAGCATTTTGCGATTTGTTTACAGTTATTTCCATAATAAGTGTGCGTCTTGTAAACGATGTTTATACATCACACACTTTTTTTTTTTTTTTTTTTTTTGCGAAATATCATTACTGTAAAACATTTCCTCGATAAATTCATAATTGAGGATAAATGAAGTTCTGACGTAGTGAGAGCCGAAGGAACTCACTTTCAACAAGCAGCCCCGAATAGTAAGAGACGAGGGGCTCACTATAAATAAGCACCCCTAATAGTGAGAGGTGCAGAGACGCACTTTATCAAGCATCCCGTTAAAGTACGTACAGAAATGAGATTCAAATCGGTCAGCAATCTTTTCACAGTAACCTCTGCCAACTATAATTATTCTCGCCTAACTACAAAGCATTTCAAACTAGAAGACTTTTTGTAATTGTAACCACCATATTGGATCCGCCATTTTGAAGTTTGTAATTTTGACGTCAGATTCTCCATCAACTGTTCTAAAATCCCCCTGGCAGTATGTTTTCTTCTACATTAAATGATTGTTTTCTATCTATACTTGGAGATCACCCCTACCGTTCAAAGAGTGGTTTCTACTCTTAAACCTGTACCATTGCCGAAATAAAAAAAAAAAAAAAAAAAAGAAATGTGTCTATTATTTTGTAACATTCTACAAGTATGCAAAGTTTCATTCAAATCTGTGAATGATACTTCCGTAAGTCTCCTTGTTAGATTTGAGTCTGTGACCTTTCATACTGAAGATTAATAATCATTGATCATTGAATCAAAATATTGTCCCTCTCACATCCTTATAATTTAAAGCTGTTCGATGATTTTTTCGTGTATTTTTCGTATAGTTTTAATAATTAAAAAATATTTAAAATTTCAAGTAATACTTACCAAAATGCAGCAATTTTTAAAATGACTATAAAATATTTGAAAAAAATTTTCACTTGACAAGTACAGTACGTCATCAAAACGATGGTAACTTAACATAGAGTATTGTTGAATAATGGAAAATGCTTTGCTAAGAAACAACAATTAAATAATTTTTATTCTACGTAGGTTTCGTTTTACTAAAACAGTAATAATTTTAAAAATATATATAAAATCTAAAAAATATATAAAAATATAAAAAATATATAAAAAATATAAATATCAGAATATTAATTCTGTAACATTTGTGATTAATCTGACTCTCACTGACATTTCCGGAACAAAATTTTGAAGTTTTATAAAGATCCATCATTGAGTGCTTCACCCCCTGTGCCCCCCTAAGGCGATGCGTTATCAAAATAACATTCCAGATTTGAAAAACGCATACTCATTTGATACAATGACGCCAAATTTCACATTAACAAAAATACCTTCTTCTCGTATGTCCCTACTTGAATATTTATGGTGTTTTTTTATTTTTGAAAGGGGGCTGTAGCTCCATTATCAGTCACTCTTACATGTAAGGACATTGGAGCATCAATTCTGTGACATTTGTGATTAATCTCACGCTTACTGGCATTCTGAAAATACATTTTGGGATTTTGGTAACATATAACCCACCACCTTTTTACGCCCCTTGCCCCCCAAAAGGGGGAGCTTCGCAAAATAATGTTTGAGACGGCTTTACTAGCTTTGTGAATGAGTGTTTTTGCATTTTGTAACAAATACAACTCATTTGCTCCAAAATCTTCACGAATAATTATTGAAGAAAACTGCTTCTAAAATTTAACATTGAATCTCACATAAGGAAAATGAACTTTCGTGTTTACACTCCTAAAACGGGGGCTAAACAACAATTTTCTCTTATTTTCTTTAGAAATTCGAAAAATTCAGATATTTCTCAATAAGAGTGCCAAATTTTACATTAATAGTGTATAAACTTCATCTTCTCCCAGCGCTGTAGAAAATAACACGAATTATGGAACAGTCTGTATATATATATATATATATATATATATATATATATATATATATATATATATATATATATATATATATATATATTCATTTTCCTCCTGAATTTTGTGCCCCCTACTTTGACATCCGGGGCCGTCACCCCGCTCTCCCCTTCTCCCCACGGCACGGCACTGCTGGTATCACAGAGATTATTTGATCGAAATGCAAGTAGGACACATCTTCAACAGCCTTGAAAATTTTACCGCAATCGCTTACGGTCTTCATACAAATTTCCTTGACTTCTTCGTCCTCTTCCACTGGGCTTTGTGCGATAGTTGCATGTCTGTATGTTTTCTTTTTCTGTAAACTAGAGAAAATTGCCATAAACAAAAATGTTCCTTGTGTTATATCATCAACAGCTGGTCTAACACAAGCCTTGTTAACATGCAAACCTAAGTCGTCGCTCAAAGCTTCATGGCTTTCGAAATCATCATTTTCAGAATCTGAATAAAAGCCTGTTAGGAATTTAAAAATTTTACACGGATAAAGGTCTGATTTAAAAGTTCAACGAAGGACCAAATTTTCGTTGTCAAATTGCAGAAAAAAAAAGTGTTTTGATTGAAGACATTCAATTGACAGAGCATTTTCCCTTCTTTTATTCAAAGCGTCTTTTGTTCTTTTTTTTTTTTTTTTTTCAATTTCTGCTGATGATAGTAGTAAAACAGATATATTTTGAAATAAAGAGCTTAAAGCTGCTACGAAATCAGCAGCACATTTTACAATTACTTTGTTTTGTTTCAGGAAGTTCCATACTGGCCTTTTTGTACGTACCCCAATCCCATCAACTGCTCCCTTGAAACGAACAAAAAGGTGACGCTAATGATAATATTTATAAGACACTTATTTTAAGTTAAAACATCATACTGACAGTAATAGATAATCCTCTATTTAAGTAAATAATGTTCATGCTTAGGAAACGTTATTTTAGTTCACATGAAGTCATTTTCTATCATGAATAACTAATGTACACAAACTTTCCCACCAGTGGCATGCTCACTGTTACGGGCAGGACAAGTTTTCAAATTGAAATAAATCGAAATATAGGCCTACTATTAGCATTAGTCCAAAATTTGGTAAATGTGAAGTACACATGCAAATTATCACTTCTACTAAGTACGAACCACATTCTCAAATTTAGTAATTCAGTACAATAACTTTTGGTAGTTTTCTGTCACGGGCAGGACACTCAAGTTGACGTTTATATCTTTAATGATATTATAAACAATTTTTATCCTGTAAACACTTTTTCAACTGCAGCTTGTAGCAAAAAGAAGCATCTTGAATAGCTCAAAGTTACTTCAGCCAAACATGCACAATATACCGTAAAATGTTGCCGATAACAAGAATAAAAAGTTTCCTCGCAGCGGACGTTACAAATTCACAATTTAAACTTAAACTTTTGTTACAAATTCACAATTTAAACTTAAACTTTTACGTGAATTCTAAGTATAAATAAGTTTTTCTTTGTGAAAAAGTAAATTTCGTTCTATTTACTTCATATATATGTAAAAATGCATTGGTTTTGACAGTTTTCGAAAGTTTGGGTTCAGCCTCACTTTCACGTGTAATGGCCCTTAAGTGTTTTCTCTAATCTCTTCAATATACTAACGAAATTGACAATGATGAAGCACATATGATCTGATATAATTAACAGCTGACATATCTGACTTTGAAATTCCTGAGCTGACACATCGAAGCATTTTCATCGCAAAGATTGTTGATGAATGATGTAATGTACGATTAATGGTTTTGAACACTGTCTTTTTCTACGACGTTTGATACAAAAGCAATGGTTTTGAAAACCATCATTTTCTACGACATTTGATACAAGAGCAACGACACCTTTATTTTTTGCACCCAAGATTTGCCACCAGCAGTAGTGATGCATTTTACTTTTTTTTTTTTCCATTGAAGATTGTTTCTCTGAAAAGCATTTTCAATTCCTTTAAAAAATATTTTCTTCAGTGGTCGTGCTGTAAATGAGATATAAGTCTTAAACTTGCTCAAATGCTCATTCTTCGCAAGAAGAAAATAGGATTGTCAAAGTATGTATTTGAAACGTCTTTCCTCCCTTAGGAAATAAATTTAAATAAAAGTGTTATGACAAAAATCTGTAATATCTCCCTCTCCTCCCATCTCCATGCCAATTGGGGATGAACCTGGATTTTCGACGTGTTACTACTTTAAAGCATCACTATTCATCTCAGCGACCGCAAAAATCTTAGATTGCACACTAATATCTGTTGTTATAGGTTATTTTCACATGTCATAATCTAACCCTGACCTGAAATATTCACGAAATGACAAAACATGAGACAAATCCAGTTGCGCAGGAATGTTACCATGTCAGGGGCCGATAAAATTGTGTGAATACCAAATGCCCCCATCATGGTGGACTTAAATGACATTGAGAGTGCAACTATTCGCCTCAGCGATCCCGAAAATTATGAATTGCGCACTAAGGTCGGTCGGTTTTAGATTATTTTTGCATATCACCCCTTTCTCACCCTCAACCTTAACCCCAGTGCCGATGGGAAATTAATTTGGACTTAAATGGCATGAAAAGCATGATCATTCATCTCTGTGAGCCCGAAAAATATAGATTGCGCATTGGGCCTAGGGACACTAATCTACCAAAAAATAATCAAATTTGATACACTGGTCTAAGAGGAATTGGCAGTCAAAAGATTTTGCATTTCGTTTTTATTTATATTGAAAGTGACACCTTCCCCCCTTAAACAGAAATTGTTTGAGAATATTGGGCCCTTACTTTTAATAAAGGTTTATATCCCGAGTTTTATCTTCCTAATTTGACGGACTCGTGAGATACTCTATTATTTGCATAAATTAGAGCCCCTTGCTCCTCCCTTAGAATATGCATTTTAATCAAAGTAACATGATAGAAACCCAGTTCCAAGTATTTGATGGTATCTATATTCAAAAACTCATTTGAAACGGTTCAACCGTTTTCCTGTGATTCAATCACATACAAGATGACTTTCTCCTTTATACATTACCTATACAGTCCATTTGTTGGTTCCATTATCTTCAACATTGAGGATCATTTTTGGTATGACTACTGGTCATCGCTTTTGGTTAAAAATTTCACCCTGACTTATAAAAAAAAGGTATGAGAGGAATAGCACAAGTTTTAGAATTGTGGTTCAAAAAATTTGGGGAAAATACTTTAAGGTAGAAAGACTAGATCGGAGGATAATATACAGACTAATCAAAAATAGCATTACTTAAAGCTATTCAGTTCAAGTGAAATATTGTTTTGCTTATCTGATCATATCTATTTATCTATATACAGATTGTCTTACCTAACCCTGACGTGAAACATTTACGAAATGACAAAACATGTGACAAATCCAGTTGCGCAGGAATGTTACCATGTCAGGGGCCGATAAAATTGTGTGAATACCAAATGTCCCCATCATAGGACACCGGTGGGCCAACTCGAAAATTTGAAATGAAACATGGGTCGAATGATACCTCATTCGATAGATCCTGAAAAATTAAACAACGATCGGAGGAAACCTTCGCAATATGGGGCACTGTTTTCAAAATGTCCGCCAAAAATGTATGTTATTTCAAGCGAACTAAAAACTACCGGCACAATTAGTGATAACGGACATGGCTTATCTTTCCATAAAACCTCATGCCTTCTGAAATTACTGAAGTTTTAAAAGATGGCAGCGGAGACACTGTTCTGACATTATGCAACTGTGTAGTAGTTTGCTCAGAGCAACAGTTTGTGGCAAGTGGGCACATTGTTTTTAAATGTATCGTTAAGGAAAACATAATTAGCAAAATTATTTTAAAGTTTCATTAAGTTTAAAATTTGTCAAACACTTATGATCTGGGCCGGAGAGCTGAATCTCCTGAGTTCCTATTAGGTAGAATCTAGTAATACAGCATAATATGTCCAAAATTACTTAATAAATACAATAGATTTTCTGTTTCTATAATAGTTTAAGACGCTTTATTGCTTGTACAGGAGTTATCTTGTCGCTTAGGCAATAACTTTGGATATTATTGTACGATTACAAACAAAATTCATGAAAAGAGTTTTAGACTTCCAAACTAGGCTACGCCTAAATGTCGGAAGTCTCATAGGACGGCTATGTTTGTCTGCCCCACTATAAGAAGAAAATCAGTAAGATTTATGCAAAAACGTTTCTTTTTTTGTTTTGTTCACAATCGATTTAGTGTCCCAAGAGTATATTCCATCTCTGTTAACCCTTTATTCAAGCCAGAATTGTAGAGATCAACCATTTCCGGTTTTAATGTTTATCGTCATCGCCCATGCTGTGTTTTGCATTCTATTGAGCGTTCCAAAAGAACATGGCATCGCCATCTGCAACATTCTACCGAAACCAGAAGTAGTTGAAATTTACTACTAGTCCCAGTTTCAATATTTATTTCCATAGACATTTTATTCCATAGACATTTCCTCGACATTTTATTCATCTATTGCAACTGGAGGTGATACACATCAATTAGCACTTCTATGTTAATGTCAATAGAGCCAAAACAGAAAGAGATAGCAAGTAATTGTTAGTAGATATGGAATTCGTAGCTTCTGAGGAACATATTCTGTCGTTGATCCCTTTATCCCTTTATCCCCTTGATCCCGTTATCCCTTTATTGTAACAAAGAAGTTATAAATGTGCTACTTTAAGTTCGAGAATTGAATTTGCATAATTTGAAAATTTAACATCGTTTTACACTGTGAAACGAAACTAACTTGTTTTAAAACATAAAAGAAAATACTTTCTCGATTTCTTATTTAATGCCTTTATGCTAAAGAAGACAAAAGAAGAAGGTATTGATGAAACATAAACTCGGGTGGAAGTGGGAGAACTTCGAGTAAACCAACAAACACAATAGTGTCTACCGCCAAGTCACGTAACCTGGAATCCAACCCGGAACCCGTAGTGCCAGTGATACCCGAAGCTTTTGGCTCGCTGTACACTATAGATTAATGTAAATTAAAAGTTGTATTTATTTACATTTATTTATTTTTTTTTAAAAAAAAACATAAATATCAATCCACAAATCTAAATATTGTAGTATTCTGTAGGGAGAGTCAATAGCGTACACGGGAATTTTAGCTCTTCACCTTTTTATTATAGAAATGTCGTATAAAAATGTAATTTTCATAAAAGGTCTCAATGAAATCTTTCTCTGTTTCTAATCACTCTAAATAAATGTTGGATAAAAAGGGCCTTCTCGGAGTATAATTGCCTCGGGTTGTTAGAAAGGTGCCCCAGCCCAAAGCGGCCTCAGACTGGACTGGTGATTTCGTAGACCAGAGTAGCCTCAGGAGTAAGTATTGTAGATTAAGTCTCTATATAGCCATAGCGGCTACAGAAGTTGGAATTGTGTTTTAAGTCTCAGCCCATAGCAGCCTCAGAGGTAGACATTGCGGGCTAAGTCTCCATAGCCCATAGCGGCCTCAGAAGTAGATATTGAGGGTTAAGTCTTCGTAGCTCATAGCGGCCTTGGAAGTAGATATTGTAGGAGGATGACCAGTACAAGGCACTGATAACTTCTTGATCTCGACGTCCTCTTTTATGGCCGTCCATTGGAGGGAGAATATGTGGAGGAGTAGTCAGATTTCTTCGTGTCCTCTTCGTCTTCTTCGGAAAGTGTAGTTTCCTTCTGTCGTCTGCCACTATTTATTTACAAATCGTGAAAACACGTGTTTGTAGTAAAAACATGTGGCATATAGTACGTGTGGTTGTATGGATCCTTGCAATATGGTTACGGCCTTTGTCTTAATAATAAAAAACAAAGCACGTTCATGTTCAGCATCATTACTATCCATTTTCAAACCATTAAATTGAAACAACACAGCTTAAGCTGCAATTAAATCTCACAAAGTATTACTGAAGAATACATAAATATTAATGATCATATACAGGCTGCGGCAGCGTTCATAGTAGGATATTAAAAACACACTATCAGGCAGTAACTGTAATTTATTTATTACCTCTTATGTCAATTAATAGTTAAAGGTATGCCATTTACTAATGTGTAAGTCATTGTCCATTGCGTGGATTACTTTTTGAATATGACTCCTGTCAAATGATGCCCCCTTTGCACAACACATTCATCTAGGCAGCGTTGGAAGCTTTCCATAACTCGGCGTAACGTATTCCCTGGGACATTGCCGACGGCAGTTCTGATGTGATCCTTCAACTCAGGAATGGTGGTACAACGTGTTCGGAACAATTCTTGCTTCAGGTAGCCCTAATGGAAATAGTCTGCACATGAGAGAACAGGTGAGCGAGGCGGCCAGGAAATGTCACCAAAACGGCAAATTACTCTATCTGGAAATGTCTGTCGCAAGAAATCCATGCAATTCTGGCTGTATGCGAGGTCGCTCCGTCTTGTTGAAACCGTAATTGTTCCACATCCACATCGACCATACCTATTTGGGGAAGAACGAAGTCTTGCAGCATCTTTAGGTAGCGTTCACTGGTGACAGTTACAGCCACACCGCTGGCATCCTCAAAGAAGTAAGGGCCAATAATCTCAAAGGAAGCAACTCCACACCACACTGTTACGCGAAAACTGTGCAAGGGCTTGATGTGCAGTTCATGCGGGTTTACATCACTCCAATAACGCATATTCTGTTTATTCACTGAACCACATAACTCGAAATGAGCTTCATCTAACATCAGGATGGTGTACAACATTTGTGGATTTTGGCGAAGGAGATCACGCATGGTTAAGCAGATAGTTTCTTGTGAAACCCAATCGCGAAGCCTAATTTCCTGAACAATCTGCAGCTTGTATGGGTGAAGATGGAGATCTTCGTGCAATATTCTCCTGAATGAGCGATCGGGCATATGCACAGTTTGCGAATGAGGACGAGCAGATCTTTTTGGGCTACTCAATATTGCAGCACGAACATTTTCCACGGCTTCTGGTGTCCGCACAGTTCTTTCACTTCTTCCCGGTTTGCCATTGCAAACAGAACCTGTTGTTCGAAATGCACGTACCCACCTCACAATGGTCCGTCCATCTGGAACTTTCCCATGGCGTCCCAAGTTGAAATGTTGCCGAAATAGACGCTGGGTAGCAATAACAGAGTCGTTATTCTTGAAATAACTTTCAACAGCAAAGGCAGGATGTTGTGCACTCCACTGCTCCATATCACTGTCACACTCGAAATGGCAGCTCATTAGTACACGAATGCGGCACGAGCTGGCGCGCATTCATGCAGTACGTCATTGTACTACGCAAGTCAAATTACGCTATGAACGCTGTCGCGCCCTATATATATATATATATATATATATATATATATTATTGTGGTCCTTATTTATATGGGGAAAATAAATTTAGGAATTTCCTTGCATGAGCTCCGTAAAATGGTACCATATGGGACTAAATTAAGGCATGAGAAAAATTAGATCCATTGAATAATTTTAAATGGTGCCTCAATCGATCTAAAGTTTTGAATTCGATTACAGTACATAGTATATGGGGAAAATCTGTGATTTAGAAACGGCTTAAGGAAATGGGAAGATATCTTGGATAGTGGAACTAGAGGAAGAGACCAATCTAATCGTGTATAGCATTATCGTGGCAGCCATCTTAAAGTCCACCATCTAGAATTCAGGTAAAAATTTTCAGATAGGAAGATTGTCATATGACATACCGTTTTGAGACACCGTTTCACCAGAAGCACAAATCTGGCATTATTTTCAAGTTACCTATAATTATGTAAGAGTTATTACATGTGAAAAACGAAATGCTTCGATGTAATGTTATTTTATTGTTGTTATGGACAACAGATTTGTAAGTACTTTGGATTTTTTTTTTTTTTTTTTTTTTACATAAACTGAAACAAACTGCTAGAGAAAGCTAAATCTTTGTTTCGCTATATGAACTACAAATAAGTTTCCGTCACTATGATTCATAGACTATTATGAGAAAAGAGAAAAATGATAACTTGAAAGAAATTGAAATATCCCTTATTTGTGTAGTAGCTTTATACAATCTTATTTGCTACATAGTTCACTTTTGACACATCTAGGAAAAGATTGTCTGTGGGCCTTCACTATCTGCAAAAGAAACTGTTTCTGCTTCTTATTTTTCGTAAGAACGTTGTTGCAATCTTCTATTAGTTTCATTCCCCTTTCTGCTGCATCGTTTGTTACGTGAATGAATTTAATTATTGTATTTCCTTGAAGATAGTCATTATTATTTAACTATGAATCGGATCACACTCGACACCCTTTGGGTATTTTAAATCTCTCGAGGAAAGTTTGTGTGTTTGTGGTAACAAAACCATTGATTTCTCTTTTCACAAGAATTTTTATCGTATCACCTCTTGCGTCAAGCCTCTTTGCTGTTTCACGGTTTCCCCTTACAATTTTAATTCTTTCAATCTTTTTTTTCCATAATGCTAACTTCATTTAAAAAAACAACAACGCTAAGTGTTCCTCCGCCAAGTACCAGAGATGGCGAGAAAATTTAGAAAGAACCACTTCAGATAATTCAGCATCTATTTGTCTATAACTGTACAAACCTTTCAAAAATTGCAGGTCTTGTAACGGTGAATAGGATGTTCGATCACATTTAAACCAAGCTTGAACATACTGTATAGTCGTATCAGAAAAATGCATACTCTCCGAAGATCCTTTTCTATTTGCTTCGTTAAACGAAATTGTTGGCGAAAGAGAAATATTTTTAAACAGTAGGTTGCTTTTCCCATCCACCTTGCATGGTGAATTGCTTCAGGTAAACGAAAGAAAACTCCTCGAGGAGGTTTGTGGTATGCAACCCAAGAATATGATGACCAGTCCTAAAAATTCCGTAATCTTCTCTGCGGTGTCCTGCTTCTACAAGTCTGAAAGCAAAATTTAACACTTCATTTCTTACACCGGAAATATTGTTCCTTACATCATCATCAATTCCAGGAATAAAGTTAGTGCAATCTATTGTAGACCACTCGTTCTGAAAAGCTTAAATAGAGGAACGTCCGGTCTAGCTGCAAACCAAACACAACACTTATCAAATACACATTTTAAAACCAATTCATAAATATGGTGTTTACAAGGAAGGTATAGAAGATTTTTTTTTTTTTTTTTTTGGAACTTCTGCTCTAGCAGAATGCAAGCACCGTTGACATGATTCATATTGCAGCGAGTAGAGCCACAACAAACTGATTGCACGAACTTTACCAAGTTCCATTCTTCAAGTGAATGAACTATAGTAGAAGCAATATGTTCTCCTCTTGATGTTTACAAAATGGGAACACCAATTAGCGTCTCATGACCATCCTGTAATAATTATTGATAACTTGTCGACAGTCTCTCTGCCAGTCAAATTCGGTAGTAGTTTTCCGTTCCAATGCACTACTAACGCACTTGATGCACTCTGAAATTGTTTTGTGCAACTTCGCTTTGAATTTTCTCTTGGCATTAGTGAATGGTAGAGCTATTTATTACTAGTTCCTATACATCATGGCCTAATGCTTCTGCCGTCACTGTCAAATCTATTAGTGACCTTGTATCGATCAAGAGCAGCAACTAGTCTTGAAGTAATAAAATTAGTTTTTCCCCTTTTACATCTCTTAGAGTGTCCGGGCACACACCCATCCGTTTTTACATTTTCTCTAACATTCTCAGCTGGGTTTTCCTCTTCATTACTTGAACTACTTACCTCCATGTCTTTTGGTGTATAAAGTTCAAACAATTAGTTTTCAGAAGTGAATTTGCTTTTGGGTTCCTCTTTCTTTTGAAGCTGTGTATATCCGTTTTGTTCTTTTCGCGCCAAACTCATGTCTTTACCAAGTATGTTACCATGGCATCCCTTCTGCCTTTGAGGCAAAATAAATCTTGATTTCAATAATACCTAGAGCATTAGCGTGTGCTATATCAAATACATCAGGCAAGATGTTTGAGAAGGATTGTTTTTGCTCTTGCACTTCACTCGACTTTCATTGTTCTTCTGTAATGTTCACCATTTCTCATACAATACAATCAGCTTGTCAACACTGTGTTGGGTATCCTTTACCAGAATCCTTGCCTTTACCAGAATCCTTGCCTTTACTAGAATCCTTGGCTCAGTTTCTTTAACAGCTAATCATGTGCTTTCCCTCACTGTCAGATTCACCGTTCTCAAGTTGTAGAAAAAGATTTTAACACTTACTTGTTTGATGGTAATTTACTTCCCAGAATCTGTTCATTGGCACTACCAATTAAATAAATTCCTTTTCGACACATGGTTGTATCCGCAGTTTGCATTTTTCCATTAAAACTCGCTAGAAAAGTGAAATATTCAACTGTTAACCCTGATATTTGAACTAAAATAACCATTAAAAAAAAAAAAAATTCTTTCCATTCGAGGATGGGTAGGCCGTAGAAGGCAATACCTTCTCTGTGGCCAGAGTTTAAACCTTTCCTCTGTAGCTTACAAATACTCAAGTAGATATAAAATATTTTGGTGAGCTTCAATTTAATATTAAAAATCGAATGTCACGCAGCAAAAATACTGCAAACAAACAAAACTTTTTGCCTACGAAATTATAATTAAAATATTTTCTATGTTCATGCATTTACACTTTAAATTACTGAAAAAGAACTTACAAAGTAGGCTATAAACACAGTATTTGCTACTGCCATATATTGACCAACTAAGAAACCAAATTAACTAGGAAGTAATTACGTTGTATTGAATATGACAGAAATAAATATTATAGTCCAATAATTAAATGCAATAATACAATTATCATCGTTGCTGTATTTACTTAGGTTAATATATGATTGAATAATAGTGCCAGAAGCACAAATCTGGCACTATTTGAAAGATACTTTTAGTAGTGTAAGAATTATTACCTGTGAAGCGATCTGTGAAAAGGAGAAATCTTTTCACAGGTAATAATTCTTATCTGACTAAAGCTGTCTTTAAAATAGTGTCATATTTATACTTCTCGTGAAACGCTACCTCAAACTGATATGTCACATGGCCCTTTTCCTATTTAAAGATTTTGACCTGAATCCAAGATGGCGGACTTTAAGATGGCCGCCATGCCAATACTATACAAAATTAGGTGTGTCTCTTTCTCTAGTTCCATTATCCAGGGTATCTTCGCGTTCCCTTAAGGCGTTTCTAAATTAGAAGAGTTTATTCCAGATTTTTCCCATATGCTATGTATTGTAATCGGATTCAAAACTTTAGGTCGCTTGAGGCACCATTTAATATTATTCAATGGAGCTAATTTTTCTCCTGGCTTAATATAGTTCCACATGGAACCATTTGAGGGGGCTCGTTCAAAGAAATTCCGAAATAAAAAATTAAGGACCAGCATAATATATATATATATATATATATATATATATATACGGTTGCGGCTTTATTGTCCAATTTTGATGCATTATAAAATTTTGCAATTAAATCGTCACAATAGGTTTTTTTAAGCTGCAAATTGACTGCACACTAGTGCTATCTATTGATGCCAGGCAGGCAGAGCACGCAGCGGAGCGGTGAGTGTTAACTATTGGGGATTAGCGTCACTCACAAACTGTGACATTTTCCTTTCATAATAAGGATTATTCTTTACACTCCATTGCTTCAAATGAAGAAAAGCTCTCCCTTCTGGATTGCAAGTTCGATAATTGATGGGAGTTTTTGTGTATCGGACAAGTCTCATATCCATATATACCCTTAGTATTCGGAAGTGTATTGAACCAAGCAATGAAATAAAGAAACTCAGAAATCAGGGCGAAAGGCGAACTAAATTATGAAAGGAGTTAACAACACATAGCCGCTAATATCATAGGTGAAAACATTCTGGTGAACACAAAGAATGAGTGACTTCTTTTCCGTTATACAAACTGTTAAAGAACTGAAACAATACCAAAAGCTATATAGATAATGGCAGATACGAAAGAACGAAAGTGAATAATGTTGAAGGAGATTCGTAATTATGCTTCTCGATTTTAAAAGAAAAGTGCACCTATGTTCTTAACTTCACTCGCCCTCTGCAAAATCAGATAAAGTGCATTGAACATTCGTTCATATTGGCACACTACTGTAGAAAAAGCTCTTTCATTGGTTTTGGATTTCTTACCGCTGGATCAATGATGCATTTAAATGACTAAAAATGAAAGAAAAATGACCATATGCACATTAGTGAAACGTATAAGTGTATTTGTAAATAGGCTATTCAACATTTGTAATAATGTTCATACGTAGTATGCATTACTGATGCATTATTTCGGAGTATTATAATGTACGGATTATGTGCTGTCATACTGTCGCTGATAATGCATTATTTTTATCTTATCGAAACTAATTTGAATTGATTCAAATTATGATGGAGATATAAGGAGTCGTTTTTCTTATACCACTTTAGTTGCAGAGCACTCTGGACTTTTGAAACGATTATCGTTTCCTCATTTGGGGTAGGAGACTAAGGCATCATAAGTCTTGTTCTGTGAATAGGCAAGCTTCTACAATTCAACTCAATTGGCATTTGTGTGTGTGTTCATCTGTCTGTCCGTCTCTTCCACGATAATTCTCGTAAAACTTAGTCGAATTTAATGGATCTTGCAATGTGCCTTACTTCCACTTGCAGAAATAACTCTATTATTTGGTGTGCAATTCATCAAAAATAAAGGGCTAAAATCATCCCATGCTGCAAGTTTGCACATAAATACATGGTTAGATAGATAGCTTGGAAAAGGTTGTACCATGAAAAATTGAGATACTGAAGATGTTATGGATCCTATGTGAGTAAGTGATCCTGGGAGTGTATTCATGAATGTTTCAAGTAAAGCAAATATTATAGTGCAGGTTATGTGGCAATTGATATTTACCGACAATAAAATAAATTACATATCATTAATTACTTTTGTTCTCATTAGCTCTAAATTAGTTCGGCGTGCTAGAATATTTATCTTTGACAAACGATAATATAGTACATATTTACAATAGGAGTCCCACTGGAAATTTTATTACATATAAGTGTACCTTATATTTTTGACATAATCGACTCTTAATACCTTCAAATTAGTACTCTGTAAGTGACGTTGTGTTCCTCGGCATAGGTTAACATTAGGAAGTCGTAACTATTATAACTATAATAAACTATTATTTAAAAAGGCAGATAACGAAAGATAATTCATCCGGAAAACTCGCGACAACGTGTGTTAGGTGCAAGAAATAATATTTTTTCTATGGAGCAGATTTACAATAAATGTTCTACTAGAAATCCATTACGTATACTTTTTTTTTTTTTTTTTTTTTTTTTTTTACAAATCGGTTTTTAGTACCTTCAAATATCATATTTTGTAGATAACCTAGTATTCATTGCTGCAAGTTAACATCATAAGGGCACATTTGTTATAACTATAAGTACTGTATTTTATGTTTTAATCGTGCGAAAAACTCGTATTAACTTGAGCTAGGTGGTCACTATAAGTAAGATGTTTCCAATTTAAAACTTTCACTCGCTTCTACAGCCAATAGCATCACTAGTTTTCTTAATTTTAGCCATATTAATGTGTAAGAAATTTGCATTAGGGTGGCAATTATTATAGTAAAATGTCCATATCTCCAATTCTCTGAAGGGTAGAGACATGAAATTTGGTATATGAAGTTCCCATTTAAAATCATTAAACTAGTGTCTCACAGCTTATCTCTCTCTGTTCTATCTATCTATCTATCTATCTATCTATCTATCTATCTATCTATCTATCTATCTATCTATCTATCTATCTATCTATCTATCTATCTATCTATCTATCTATCTATATCTATATCTATATCTATATCTATATCTATCTATCTATCTATCTATCTATCTATCTATCTATATCTATATATATATCTATATATATATATATATTAAATGTACACTACCTAAAGTGAAAGTTAGAAATGAAAATAGCAACACTTTCCGAAAACTTCTGCTGTCATGTTTCCGTTTGGGCTTAAAAGAGAGAGATTTGCAAAATCAATAGTTTAAGTCAATTTTCTGAAGGTTGAAGGGAAAGGATTCACAGAGAGCAGACACTTAGTATTTCCAAGGCAGTTCCTCATTCATATCACAGATACCTAAAGACATTAAAACAAATTCAAATTTAATTCAACTGTACTGGTAGTTATTCAAATGTACTGCACCCCCGTCAGAAAATCCTGGACCCGGCCCTGTCATTTTTCCTAGAAGAGAAGAAAAAAGGTGGGAAGAGAAAAAGTGTAGGATTACAATTGTTACAATAGGATAGCCATATTTTGGAATCCTTTAAGAATAGAGACATGAAATATGGTATTTAGACATTTCATTTAGAATAATTAAAGACACGTTTCAGCCTCTTTTGACGTCTCCCATAGATGGGAAGGAAACAGATGGGGTTGAAATTGTTATTATAATAAGATGGGCATATCTCAAAATTCCTTTAAGATTAGACATGCCAAGAATATATAACTTGATATATAAACTTCTTATTCAAAACGAATGGACATGTGCAACAACGTTTCCGGAAATTCCGCTTTTAACGGAGAAAGGAGGATTATTTCTATTTTTTTTTTTTTAATATATAAAATGACTTCAAGATCTCATTATCACGAGAAACAGGTGAACCGTTTGAAATGAATTATGGAACACATAAACACTTGAACTGACATAGGATTTTATCATTTCACTGTGATTGAAATACGTACTCTAAGAGGAATGGAGTTTTCATTTTCCGCAAGGAATAATGCCATAAAAGTATTATTGTCGTGCGAGGAACGGAAATATGATATGAAAAAGCCGTTGACCGAGTGATCGCGGAAGTTTTGAAGGCTAGTATTTATATAATTCTTAAAGTTGAATCTCTTGTCTTATTTTAAACATCGTCAGCCTCTTCATATGCAATTAGCGTTACTCATGAGTAAAGCAGAATTATCTGGTATACAGGATAAACATTCTTAACTCGAACAAAATTTCAGATTTTCACGATTTTTCATAACATTTGAAAAGTTATATTTAAAAAAATATATAATTTCTTTAAAAAACGAAAACAAAATAAATGAAATCGTACTAAAAATGAAAAAAAAACAATAAACAATGAATAATAATAATAATGAATAAAAATAATGATAATGAGTACAGGACACCACATTAAACATTTTCACTTTCACTTCTTAAATGAAATCATATCAAGTTGTAGTTGTTTTACAAAAGATAGACAATATTACAATAGGTGTTTTCGGATAGCTGTATCAAAGAAAACACCTCCAACAGCAAACTAACATTTGTGAAATTTTTCATGACAAATTATTCATACCGTGCTGTAGGGTTTTGAAGAAATATTTATTTATGAAATGTGAACAAAATTGTCTAAATCATTCAAGAGAAATTCGTCCGTAAAGAATACCCCCAGGAGTAAACTACCATAAACCAAGGGCGCCGGGGGGGCCGGGCCCCCCAAAGCTCATGTGGGCCCCTATTGTATTTATGAATATACAATATTTGGTATAAATTGAATGCAATTTGTCTTAAAATCTTCATATATATACCTTCTGCATCTGAATACCCCCCCCCCCAAAATTTACGGAGAAATCGGCGCCCTTGCCATAAACTAATGCGTATGGATGACTTTTCCATGCTAAATGACTTTTATGCCATATGATAGAATTGTTAATTATTTATTAATGAATCAAGATCAAATAAATGGAAGAGTTCTTGATGAAATTGTCCGGATAACAACTCACTTTTTGTGATTTTTTAAAAATGAATACTTATGTTGTAGGTTTCTTAATACAACATTCATTTATGAGGATGAACAAAATTGTTTGAGTCGTTTATCGTAAAATCCTGGGAAAACTACCCCAATTGTAAATTACCTCTTGCGAATTCTTAAAAATCAAAACTGATTTATACTATGATGTAAATTCGCTAATGCAACAAATATTTATGAAATATGAACAAAATTCCGTTAGTCGTTTTGAGAAAATTATTCGGGAAAAGCTCACTCGCAAGATTAAATTACTCCCTGTAAGTCTTGTAATGAAAAATGACTTACAGCATATTGTAAATTTCTTAATGCAACATTTATTTACGAAATATGAACAAAATTACCGGAGTCGTTCTTGAGAAAATCATCCGGGAAAAACACCTCCAATAGCAAAGTACTCTTTTTGGATTATTCCCAGAGAAATGACTTACTTATGCAACAATATAGGGTTGTTAATTAAATATTTATTTATAGTCAAAATAGAGCCGTTTTCGAGAAAATAATATTTTTTATCATCATTTAGTAAACTACACTGAGAAAACAAAAACGAATCTGGCGTGAGTAAAATCGTAGGTTACATGCGTAAATCCTGCAGTTTTGAACTTAACGCACAACCTTAGCTAATATCCTGCAGCAATCGTCTAAATGAAAACGTATATTTTACACATACTTTCCGTATAAGTGTTCCGAATAAACGTATTTTCTGTATGGAAGAACGAACGGTATATAGACAGTTAGGATCTGTTATACAGATGGACGTATATAACTTATTTTTCTATCCAGAGTATGTGCTTCTTAATTAAATTAAAATAAATCGTAATAGTTTCAATAACGCACCGTTATCTTCATCAGACTTTAATTCGCAATGATAATTAACGTCTGATGATGATAACGGTACATTACTGAAACTGTTACGACTTATTTTAATTTAATAAAGAAGTATATACTGTGGTTAGAAAAATATTAAGTAGTTCAGTAATAATTCCAGAATCAAGATGGATGGAGTTACGTATATAACATATAGGTAACGTAGCTATGTAACATGCGTATACGTATGTGATATACAGAAGACTGTTAGATATCAGATATCCTGCAGCTGTATTACGTAGCTTCTAAGCAGGAAAAGAGCAGTACGAATGTTGCATATCGATAACGTATGCTCCATACAGATTTCCACGTAAACATATGGATTCCGTATATTTGTACAATATATTGCTGTCCAGATAACGAATCCTTTTTCAATCTACCTTTTTTTTAGAATAAGAAGAAAGTTCAACCCCATAAAAACATTAAGTTTAAAATTTGGTCTCCATACATTGAACGGTATGGCCTCTAGGCGAGTGTAGGTGAGGACGAACGAGTGTGAACAGACGGACAGATGTCAAAAAAATAATTTTGGGAGGTATGTTGGGACTACGAAATGTGTGAAATCGTTGAAATCTTGAATTGGATTTTTTTTTTCGGACACTATACTTTCTCCTTTTCTACAGTCGCTCGAAAGTAAAAATACTTATTTTTGAAAACATGCTTCCTTTTAAAAAAATAAAACGAATCGTATTTAAAAAAAAAAAACAGTTTTGGAGAAAAAGGAGAAAAACAATTTGTAAATCTAAGAATTTATGCTGTGCGAGATTTGATGCTGTGTGTACGTATTGACATAAAACTGGTATTGAAATATACCCTAATTATACTCTTCATTATGAAACTAGTAAGACGACATGTTGTTAATGAATGTATAACCTAAAATTTTCACTAACTCTTAAACTTTAATTTGTGTTTAAGTAAAATACTATTCGAAAATTAGGTATATATCAATCGATAGTCCACAAGGAAGCTATAATAGGCTGAATTTCTATGTCAATGCAATGTGTTAGGTCATGATTCGTAACGATAAAGCTGTCCGTCACGTAAGGCATCTAGTAACATGAGGCACACATAGATTATGAGTGTTTACCCACACTCGTTCTAGTCACCATCCTCATTGGACTGCATTAACTTTGTCACACTTGCGCACCAATGGATATTGCACATATACCCAGGTATTCACCAGCAGGAAATCAGTTTGAATATTGATTTTTTTTTCATTTTGTAATTTTTTTATTTTACACTTTCGGTAATTAGTTTCATTACTACACAAAAATGTTACAACTTCTAACATTGGTCATGACCTCGAAAATATCTACATAGAACACGCTTACATTTGTTTTAAGTCTTAGGTCTTTATCGTTCTTTGTTCAAAAGATATACAGAGTCAAACTTTGGGTTGCACAACTTTACGGACACACTGTCATAAACATAATCATAAAAAATATCATTATAAAGGGGAAAAAAGAGAACATCACTTATTTATATAATGGGAAATGAAAGTCAACTAAGCAGAGTAAGTTCCTTGCCGTATTGCTAAAACGTGCAAACTTTTAGATTCAATGTGTCATTCAGAGTGGTTCTTACCTATAATTAGCATCATACTAAGCGTTTGACTAACATTTGATTATAATTTAAGTATTGATCAATATCTTGATTGTGTTACCCATGACTTATATCTATATCCAAAGAAGTAATCCACAACTTTTACACAGAGTTGTTCAAGCAAGTTAGAAAAGGTAAGAGAAAATACTAATCATTCTTTTATTTTATTCTTATAGGTATTTGGACAACCCTGCGGAAAGGTAATGGCTTGCATCTTCCGATATGTCATGCACTATGTCACAAGCCTGCTTCTGAATTCTGAAATTAACTGAAATTTTGCGTTACCCAAACTCTTAATATAACATTGATCTAATCTATCTAATATAAATAAAATAAAGAGTTTGTGTGTCTGTATGTATACGGCCTGGAGACCAGACGAGTGGACCGAGAGTTACCAAATTTTGGTCACGGGTACCTTGGTCCAGGCCCCAGACCAAGAAGAAGCGCTTTTTTCAAATTCGAACCAGGGGGTCTCGGGGAAGATGTGCTCTACCGGAACATGTGAGAGTAGTAGAAAGTGACCTATATGTGTGTAGAATTCATAGTTTTCGCGGTCGCTGAGATCAATGGTGTCACTTCCATTAGCGATTACTTTTAAATTCAGCTACCATTGTATGCGGGCCGGGGCTCATCTGCGGCGGGGGCTTACTGAAACATGTAAAAAATAATCCAAAATGACTAATATTAGTCTCAAAACCCTAGTTTACGTGGTAGCTTAGATGAATGGTGATATTCCCCATGCGTTGACTTACAAATACAGCCCCATCGGCTGAGGGTCAGAGGCGTTTTTTTTTTTTTTTAATTTCGAACCAGGGAGTCTCAGAGCCGTTTACCGGGATAAGTAGTAGAAATAAATGACATTCTTTTTCCTTTCATTGTTCAATTTGTTTACATAGATATTTTACCTGACCCATGAGAAGAATGGGTATTTCAACTAGCCACACATAAAATCGTTTCTGAATATGAGGCAATATGATTAAAAACGAACAGACAAAGAAAGAAACCTAAAGAAAGTAGTTTCAAAATTACATTTAATGAATGTTGCTCAAGTAATCACCCTAAAATAATAAGTCTAATCATGTAAAAGAATGACTCAACCTTTTTAAAATTTCACATTTTCGGTACTTCTTATACTGTGATTTGGCACTTTGGAGCCAATGTTACGTAAACAATATTTACTGGAGTATACATTACCTAGTGTCTTTTCCATAATCTCTACATTCTCTATTTATTTAATAATAATAATAATAATAATAATAATAATAATAATAATAATAATAATAATAATAATAATAATAATAATAATATATCAAGCTCCCAAAGTTGAATTCTGTCGACGCTAGTGGTGAATCCCATTTGGCTACACTTACAACCATGATTCCCCGAATTTCATTCAACACCTCTATTTTCGAAATTCTGTGGAAAAGCCTTCAACTATTTTCCAAAATAAATTTAAAGCAAATTAGAACAGATAATAATTCCAAGATTTGTAAATAAAAAAATACGACTAACTTACTAATTACTGTAAAACAAAATCAGAGCTGTCAAGATAGTATTAGAAGAAAACAATTTATCAACTACCAGGTATTTGCTTGTGTCAGAGTCATGAAAGCACCTGTTCCGTGTGGAGCTATTGCCCAAAAGCATGATTGCTTTGTTTTCGTAGTACTTCTTTTTAAAATAATGTTGATTTATTCTGCATTTCCTTTATTTTGTTTTCCCGTTTATTAAAGATGATTATCAAGTAAATGTGGTTCCGGCTTCGATTACAGTTACGGGAAAAAACGTTCGGTCCTCACAGTTGACGAAACGAAATTTTGTTAGGGAGTATCATACTCCCCTGCTAGCACCTTTCAGACGATCTTGTCATAATAATGTTTATTCTCGTCTTTAAGTACTAGTCAAGGAGCTAATATCTATATATATAAAAAAAAAATGTCTCGCTCAACCGGCGTTTGAGCGTGACACCACAGTTTGGTACAATGGGTTGTATATAAACACTCTAGATAGTATGTCACGTCAAATTGTGATATCACTAATTTCATGGACGCGATTTTGTGTTGTGATCACATGACTTCGGTCCATTCGGGAGTCGTTGGCTTAAAATGTGCAAAACTCCGCTTAATGAAATGTTCTACTACATTTGAAGCCAACAAATCCCTAACATGCCGAAGTTACGTGATCACAACCCAAAGTGACGCCCATGAAGTTAATGATACTACAATTTGACGTTGCATCTAAGTTTCTACACTGCAGTTTGATAGAATGGGTTATATATGAACACCTAGGTAGTATGTCATGTCAAGTTGTGGTATCACTAATTGTATGGACACCATTTTGTTTTAAGATCACGTGATTTTGGACACATTCGGAAGTCTTGAGTTAAAATGTTCGTAACTCCAGTTAGAATGGAGCAATTCAAACAATATTCACACCAAATGAAAGATAATAAAATGCTCCTATACTACATTTTAAACCATCGACTCCCGAACGTGAACGAAGTCACATGATCTCAATACAAAGTGATGTCCATACAATTAGTTTACCACAATTTGACGTGACATACTACCTAGGGTGTTTATATACAACCCACTCTACCAAACTGTGGTGTCAAACCTTAGATGTACTGTGGGTTGTGCCAATTTCGTTTTAAAGGGCCTTTCAGATTTGGCTGCTTGACTATACATTCTAAACAATATAGCCAACGAGCAAGGTGCCGATTTCTCTGTAAATTTGGGGGGGGGGGCATTCAGATGCAGAAGGTATATATATGAGGATTTTAAAACAACTTGCAGTCAAATTAGGCAAAACATTGTATATTCATAAATACAATAGGGGGCCCACATGAGCTTTGGGGGGCCCGGGCTCCACGGGATCGGCGCCCTTGCCCACGAGAGAGATATAAGGATATGTCGTTGCGAAAAGATGTTGTGAAAGTACTGTCTCGTTTAGAAAAGTGTAACTGTTTCTATTGAAATAGATTCGTCTCTTTCGTCTTGTCTCTTGGACAATACTAATTCAGAGCTTTCCCGCCAACCAATGGTCTTCCATTATGCTTGCCAACCTAATAGCAATCGCTTCCTCACCTATTTTAGATTTCATCTCCGGATTTGAAAGACTTAAGTTAAAAATCCATACCCAATATTACGGTATAACAGTAATTTTATAAGATCCAAGCTCCGAAGCCGTATGGAGATGAAATAGTCAGTATTAATATACAGAACAGAACACAACAGCGCTTTACATAAGCTACTATAAATTGAACATGTTAATGTCATCCAGGGTAAACGTTCAAGAGACTAAGAACTCTGAGGCCCGCAGCCAAGATGAGCTAGGGGACTTATTTTCCTAAACTTTCCATGCCTCCACAACACTGTGTGCCATTTTGTGCTATATTTATACAAAAAGATAATTTAGAGGTTTATAAATAAATTCTTTGTTTTACATTCATTTTAATTTCTTTAAGAAAATATGAGGTGAAGCAATATAGAAAACAACTCCGGGGCTGCAGTGGCTCAGTAATAGAGCGCTTACCTCTGGCGAATGGAGCCCTTGTTCGACTCCACCTCGCGCTAAGTGGACTTTGTGGTGGACAAACACTGTGTGCGTATGGTTTCCCTTAGTTCTCTCGTTTACCATAACTTTCTTTATTAATTCATTGTCATAATCACCGTTTTCCTTAGGCTCAGTGCATAATTGTGGGACGTTGAACTGGAAATTTCATTTCATTTCACACTATAGCAAACAGCTAGGAAGGTTGATAGATAGGGAGAATGAATATCTTTTCAGCGAAATGTTGGTCCTCAATAGCATCGCAGATAAATATCTTTACGAAGACACTTATGTGTCGGGGAGAGTATTGTGTACTACAGTTAGGGATGCGCTCGAGTCGAGTCGAGTCGAGATTTAAGCCTGTCTCGACTAGACTCGAGAAAATGTTGTCTCGACTCGAAAATATGTTTCTGTCTCGACTCGTGTCTCGACTCGAATTTCGAGACGTCTCGACTCGAATTCGAGTCGAGACGTCTCGAAATTCGAGTCGAGACAAAATGTACGAGTTAAAATATACGCATATATCAGCCAGACCATTATGACTACCTACCTAATTGTCAGTATGTCGACTTTTGGCATGGATAAAAACGGCGACACGTCTTGGCATACACGCAATGATCCTTGATAGGTCGCTGGAGAGAGCTGACACCACATGTGCACACTCAGGTCACCTAATTCCCGTAAATTCCGGGAAGGGGGGCGATGCGTTTTGACGTCACGTTCAATCACATTCCACAAGGGACATCACTCAAATGTCCGGCTGTGCATTACTTGTGATGACAAATTTTTGCCATGGTGCATGTTTCTCTTTTTTTTTTCTAATAACTTTTAAGAGTTGTGATGTGGTTATTAGAGATTACTACAGAAGTCCCTTACTACCCTTTGTAAACGGAGCGTTAATGAAGAAAAGTGAAGAACAACCATGTGGATACATGTAAGTCCTGGGGGGAAGTCGTATGGTAGGTATGACCTTGACGGCAGCCATCTTGAAATCCGCCATTTTGAATTAAGGTCAAGTTTTTAAAATGGGAATAGGGTAATATGATACATAATTTCGGGCTAGAATTTAATTAGGAAAACAATGGTGAGGTTAGTTTTAAGATACATCCATTTGGGGAAAAGTTACAGGCATATTAATTGTTTTTACTTACTATGTGCGTAAGTCCCTTCTTACTTTCGTCTCAAGACCTGCAAATTGATCGCAACGGCAGAGCCCGGTTTCGCACTAATGTTTAGAAATCTTTAAACTCACTTGAGGCAATATTTGTGGATTATTGTATTGTATTTTGCCTTTAATTAAATTGGAATCCACTTCGTGATCTTGTGTAAAGTATCACTAAAAGAGAATTTCTGTTTTTATGAACTTAAGCATAGCAATTATAAAAGGTGAGTAAGGTGCGTATGTATTTATAAGAAAGTTTTTCTGAACGGGACGTTAAACTCAGAATCAATTCAACTCAAAATTATGGTTTTGACTTTATTATGATGTCATTAGTTTAAACGCCCAACTGCCCAGTAATTATAAACATTGACTACATTATAAAATTGTAATTTGTGACGACTAAAATATCAGAAATTAAAGATTAGTCTTTGGGTTTTGGAAAATTTTGAAAAACGTGAAAAACTGGTACTGCACCGATACAACACACCTTTTGGATTTGTCATTGTGTAAAGTGATACAAACTAAAGAAGAATTACAACTTTATGAAATTGTATTAGGGCTTATTATTTAGAAATAAACACCAAATAAGTGTAATTGAATTGTTTACAAAACTAATCATGATGAGAAAACTCTTGAATACTATTATACAAACAATTATTCTCTTTTGTTTAACACTGTTGTGTAAAGATCCAATAGTCAGAGATATAAATATAATAATAATTGTGTTTGAACATACGAGTAATTCACGGTCGTTTTCTACAATCCTAAAACACGATTGTCTAGTTTGTTCAGCATTGTTTATTAAAAGAATACTTAAGAGCCTGACCCTAAATAATGTCTGTCCGACCAAATCTTCAAGCCTGATTACGGCCATGGGTGTCAATATGTTTCCCATACTAAAAGAATAAGCCTTCAATTTAATTATGATTTAATTGGTTTTTTAAAAAATGAAATGAAAATTGAAATTAACGTCCCAGGATTATGTCTGTTAGGCTAAGGGAGATAATGATTAAAGTAAGTGAATGATGATGGAAGAATTGTTGGAATGAAATTATGGGAGGAAACGGGAGTACCCCGAGATAACCCACGAGCACGATGTTGTCCACTACAAAACTACTTTGCCGGGAATCGAACCACAGCCCCACGCACCAGAGGTAAGCGCTCTACCACTGAGCCATAGTGCTCCATCTAATTTGTTTACATAATAATATAAGTAGTAACAAAGACTATTTCAAAACCACTGGTTATTTACTAAGTAGTATTTTTTGTTCGCAAATATGATGTACGCAAATGTTACCACCAGGTCTCAAAGGGTTAAACATGCATTTCGCGGTCTGCAACCCGATTTCCAATAGTGATTCTGGGCAAACATTCATCTACCAAGAGATAGAAACACGCAATGAACCCAGGAACATTGTCGAACATGATTGTTTTGGTGTACAGGTGTTCTTGTGTGTGCGATTAAAAAAAGAAAGAAAGAAAAGAAAAAAATGAGTTCGTGGCTTCTATTGCTACTAGTGTCGCATTTAAAATAACATATAGTAAATAACTATTAGTCTTGTAATCTTTTCTTTAACTGTAAAAATTTGAACTGCCCGGTAAGTTTGTCTAGGGTAATTAACAAGCACAGAGTAGTACATACCACATGTTTAGGGAAACTTTTATAAATAAAGCATTTCCACAGTCCATACAGGTTGAGAAGAATTTCCTTTAAGTTAACTGTCATGAAATAGAAGACCAACTTTTCAGTCCGGAGAAGAAGTCGCCAACTTAAGCCTTCATGAAACTATAACTACAAATCGATTTTCTTTAACGCAGCTAAGCTGTGCTTTAATCATGAGAGAGCAGAACATGTGTTTTCTTACATCATACTCCCTCACATTTAAAAGACAATTTCAATAATCAGAAAGCTGTCTGGCCTAAAGTCCTAAACATGGAATGGTCTATAAACAGACTCTTCATCCAAAAGGCTAATTCTATTACTTATAGGATTGAGTTGGTTGAATATAAGAAAATTCCTCTCACCAGAGAAGTGAAGCGCCTTCAGCAGAATCTTCGTTTGAGGTTAGGTTCGCATCGAGAACTAGTCCAGTATTCTTTAAGTTCACACTCAGTTGAATACAGTCAGACTGTGGTTTAAAAACAGTCTTTGAACCTCGTAAACAAGCATCCTTCTTGCTGACAATTCAAATAAGGCTTTCACTCTAAAATCCCTACGACTTGCTCCGTTACTATGGAAACCAGGTATTGCTAGCAATCTTAAATATACGTGGAAATGTCAATACCCATAAAAGGACACTGTCTCCCGTGGAAATGTTAGATGTTCCCTACTAAGAAATAACATAAGAGTAATCTATTTCTCTATCCGGGGATTGATTTACCTTGCCTTAACTAGAAACAAGTCGAACTGACTCAAAATAGTTCTGAATTCCACTCATATACTCAGAAATAACTTATTTCAACAGATATACTGCCTGCTTCAAAGCTTGTTATAGAGAATACTGCTCCAACTCGAGTTGTATATCTGATATATCCCAGAGAATCCATTATTCTCGAAGCGAAACCTTTAAGTCAGGGTTGCCACTCTTGACACAATCGATGATGCCAAACACGGGCCTGAATTACCATATATTTTTTTAAATTATGCCAAATTCTTTACTAATCTTTCCACACTAGTTTTAAAGACCAACCACCACTTATTTTCATTAAGAGGAGCTAACTGTATTCATGTACTTGTATTAAAGAAATAACATGACTCTTTCACGAACGATATATATATATATATATATATATATATATATATATATATATATATATATATATATTCAATTTTTGTTTAAAGGTATTTGAATGACTTAAATTTATATTTGTACGTTTTTAGTTCATATCCGTATCAAATACCAAGTTTATGATGAATCAACTACACAAAGTAGGATCCAAAAACGCTCATTGCAATTTGTTCCATCCTTCAGTCGAACCAGGAACTGAAACATAAACAGTGATTTTTTCTTTTTAAAGATACTTTGTCCAGCTGAGTATTGTGAAGGTTTATGTCAGTAGAAGAAATTGCATTCCATTATATAAGCGCAATTTCACAACTTTATGTACACACTACTAAATATTGAACACCCTTGTCCATATGATTAGCGTACGCGTCTTTGGTGCGGGAGACCTAGGTTCAATTTCCGATGGGAACTCGTGTGCTTCTGAACCCACGTTAATTTGTAAGTTCACGTCTCATATAGCCTTGATGCTGAAATAGACATTAAACTCTAATCTAATACTAAATACAAATATTTAAAGAAAAATGATGACGCACCAAGATGACGTGAATTTGGCTATCAAATTCATTTTGTGTTTTCAGTTATTTTCTAGTAGTATTTTTTCTAGGCATCATTTCAAAAGACAGTAGTGTTGTAAAAAAACGTTTTTTTTTCTGTGAAGTTTTTTTTTCAATAAAAAACCGTTCTTTTTCATGTTTTTTTCAAAAATCTGTTTTTTTCTGGCAACTATTATTTATTGATTTATGTTGCAGATTATTGAAATAATCAACAGAACTTGAGTCGAAGCCCTCGTAACTTACAAATCGTTTGTTTCTTTGAACCTATACGAGCAAAATTGTGTGATTATTCCTTTCGGTCCCAGGTCATTTTTGGCGTTTTCCTACATTTCCAGTTAGTGACTTATTGCTCGAAAACTATTCATTCGATTGATATGGTTAAGGCCTTGTTTTTAAGAAAATGGATGTGGCTATTTTTTGGTGTAAGTTGCATTGCAGTGTTACCAACGGGTGGGAAATTATTGAGGGAAATGTAGGGGTGAAAATTTACAAAAAAATCCCTAACCGAATTTCAAAAAAATTTTGTATCTAGCACCACTGCTGCTATATGGGTTCAAGTCACCTAAACAAATCTTTGGTGTGTTGACAAGGTTCCGTGAAATCCTGAAGTCGCTGGCTTTCATTCAAAGAGGGAAAGAAAAAATTCTGTCATACACATGAAATTTTGACACTTTTTACGCCTCAGAGGCAAAAATCAAATATGCTGGGGTACAGCTTCTCTAATTATCCTATTGAAACTTTTTATGGTGCGTTCTGTAGAGCTAAGAGGAAGCTTTCAGGTAGTAGGAAAGTTTGTTTCAATGTAGCCAGTAAGAGGGTAATAATAGAGGGGAAAAGGAAATTTTACGAATTTTTCACCTAATAGCGGGAATTAATTGTTTTGGTTGGAAACGCTGCCATCAGACAGACGAAAGCTATCCGAAAATAAACCGTAGTACTCGAAGAATATATCCTACAAGTATCATGGCGATATATAACAAAGTAAACATGAAATTAAAAAAAAAAATCTCATTCTACCTCAGAAATTCACCATTTTCTTACAATTTCCAGAACATGGTTTATTATAAACCTCAACTGTACTTCCCCTAATTATTCTAGTGAAACTTCTTATGGTGCGCTGTGTAGGCTAAGGATGAGGCTGTTAGACACTGGTACATTTGTTTGAATGTAGCCAACAAGAAGGAAATAATAGAAATAAAAAAGGGAATTTTTCCCAAAATTTGCCCCTAAAATCTCGAATTAATTTTTTTTGTAGCTAGCAACACTACTACCAGACACACAAACTATCTTAAAATAAGCTTTGGTACTCCTCTAATATATCCTACAAGTTTTGTGACGATATCTAATAAAGTAAGCATGTCAATAACAAATATCTCATTCTACCTTAAAAAAATCACAGTTATCTTTTCAATTAGAGAACAAGGTCCACTGTAAACCTCAACTGTACTTCCCCTAATTAGCCTATTGAAACTTTCTATAGTGCGTTGTGTAGAGCAAACACGAGACCTTCAGATACTGGTACGTTTGTTCCGATATAGCCAACAAGAGGGATATAATTGAGACAAAACATATAATTTTTCCAAAATTTCCCCCTAAAATCTGGAATTAAAATAATCTGTAGCTGGCAACACTGCAACCAGACAGACGTAAACTATCTTAAATTAAACTTTGGTACACCACTAATATATCCTACAAGTATTATGGCGATATTTAAGGAACAAAGCTTCTAATTATCAAAAATGTATTACGGTAAAGAGAAAAGCAAGGAAAAACTAGAAAAATCAAGGACTAGAACCTAAATACGAATTTTACGTGCGTCCCCTAATTACCCCATGTAACGATCTGTACTTTCGTTTGTTAAGTAAGGACAAATGCTCGATTGGCGTAAGTTGACTTGCACTCGGACGTATAGCTACGGATTTATAAACAAAAATTTCTAATTTTTTGCCCTAATATAGGAGAATTTTAAATTCCCTAATTGGCAACACTACGCGCAGGCCCGTTCAATTGATGTCAACAGTTAGGTACCCATCCGAGGTATCTACCTGGCAAGTCTTAGGGATGTCTTTCTACAATGAAGGAAGCTATAGGGAAAAAAATAAAGGAAATTCGAAATTAGAAAATTCTCCAATTTTTTACTGGGGTGAAATTCGACACCAGAAGAAAAAGAAATTAATATAATAAACTATAGTCCAACCACATTTTGCAAGAACAATATCCCGATATCTTAATTAGTGTCCACACTGGAGCGGATTAAACAAGTGACACACCTGTGTGTGCCACTTTGGCCACATTGACCACTGAGTATACACTTGATTACATTTTTTTGACTACTAACTCGTGTTGTTGTTGTAGTTATAGTCTCGACTAATAATAATATCGTTGTAAACAATAACTTTATAAGGATTTTTTTCTCCTTTTTACATCTTAGTTCCAACACTGTTGGTGAGAAATGTATGGTTTTTCAAAATAAATTTTGGGGTTTTAAGTCTTCGTAGTACTTATTACATTTTACGAACAATTATAAGCAATGCATGAAGTAAAAGAGCACCTCAAACAGTCTTTGCTACAAGTGTTCAATGTGAGATTCATTCACCACACGGCACACATCTAGTCGATAGGCGAGAAAGGCCCATAAACTTTCCGCCATATGGCACAAAACACATTCAATTTAGGGGAGTTTCGTTTCAATTGTACCATCTCCTGAGGATTTGCTGACGGAGAGATTCAAACATTATGAGTGTTCACATTAGCTCTTAGGTGAAAAGTCGATTTATCACTGTAGACGACACGATCCAGAAAATCTTCATTGTTATGCAGCAATATTTCTCTTGCGAAATTGGCACGTAAACCGTAGTTTAGGTTTTAGACCTGTAGCAACTGTAAACAATAAAGACGTAGTTGCAAGTGTCTCCTTAATATTCTTCACACAGACGGTTGCACTGTACAGGTTCAGTCTTTATTAAAACACAAAAAGCTTTCTGCTCTCTAGTTTCCACCTTTGCTACTTGCTCTTTCTAACGGCAGCTAGAAGAAACAACTTATGCACATGCGTGCGTACAAAACTGTTTGAGTTGCTCTTTCATTTAATATAATATTTAGAATTTAAGTTAATTGTAATAGATACTACAAAGTGTCAAAAACCTAATATTAATTTTGAAACACCCTGCATTACTTCATATTGAGTCATCCTATATTCAGATCCTAGTCAATTTGTCGCCTCGTGCAATGGCATAATTTGCCGCCTCCCCCTTTCTCCAGAAAGAATAAATCTTAGAAGTCATTATTTTAAGTATGCTACTCCAGCATGAACAACAAAGGTGAGGGTAAGTGCAGTTGCACTCAGAAAGGCTTAAATACTTACTAAAAACGCAATTCCGTTGTATCTATTTTTTTCTTTAAATGTTAATCTTTTAGGATAGTGAAAGATAAAGCAAACACACCTGCATAGGAAAGATGGTAATCCTTTATCGAGCTTCAATCTCAATGTTTCAGTTTGCAATTCCAGTGCAACTAGCTCTTTTATTTCTTGATTTTTCTTCTACATCTTCTAAGATTAAAAAAAAAAAACTTATTTCTATCTTCAATGATAAGGAACTTGCTTCTGACAAAAACAAGACTACTTTCATATCAAAACTGTGATAACTTACTAAATGGAACAGATATTCACTACTATTCGAGAATTGAATTCTTACATTTGACAACAATCAAGCAATTTGTGCTCCGATTTATTCGACCATTTGCTTTAGCATTGTTCATGTGGCCTTAAACTAATGCAACCTAAACATAATTTATGAATGTAGTATTCAAATAGAAGGTCAGCTTAGTAAATGTAACTACTATCATCATGAAGTCTGTTTCCAACAAGAAATATTTAATTTCAATAATATACTTATGACAGATTTTGCCGGACCATCCAAGTTTGCCGTTCCACGCAAATCCACGTGTTGCATATATACAGTGGCGTATTTAGGAGGGCTTCCGGGCTTAAGCCCCCCCCCCCGAAATCGTACTTACTATAGTAAAGTATATGAAATATCTTGCATAATTTTCACATTTTCAGGCAAAGCCCCCCCCCGAAAGTTAGCAAAGCCCCTCCCGAAACAAAATCGTAAATACGCCACTGCATATATGGTAGAGCCGGCTCTGCATATCATATATATCTAGTCGACAAATTATTTATATATGACATTTAGAAAAATACTATTAGGCAAATTAGTATTAGTTTTTACCTTTAGACAAGTTATTGGAATTTTATACTGTTCGTGACATTATTTTCGTGCTTATTAAAGGCCTGCTTTCACGAAAAAACAAAATTTCATTTCTACTTTTATTTCTTAGTTGATATTGATGAAAACTGCTGAAACCCGAATTGTTAATAGGTATGGTATTCATATAAATTGTAAAATATTTGTAGCGTATCAGTATCTAGCGTTTAATTTATGTTGCATTTTACGGTGATTAGACCTACATAAAAATATTTCATACTTAAATAGACGTAAGATGCATTACAAATGACTATTTGAAAAAAAACGAGAGGCAATGTTTTTTTTCTAAAAAAAACGTACATTTCTGAAAAAATACGAACCGTTTTTTTTCTATTTACAACACTAAAAGACAGTGATGCAAATTTCGTAACTGCGAATTCCTGTTAAAAGCCATGAAATTATCCGATTAGATGCAAAATTTCCCGTCCACTAAAATAGATACCGTAAATTTACAATATCTAACAATAAATAATTTTAAAAAATATCGCTTTCGAGGGAAAAAATGAAGTGAAATCTTTGAGTTTTACGTCCCACGGTTATGCCGGTTAGGCTAAAGGAGAGGGGTGATGATGAGAAATTAGTGAAATCGTGGAATGAAGAAAGTGGGAGGAACGGAAGAGCCCCGAGGAAACCCACGCACACGGTGTTTGTCCACCACAAAGTTCACTTGGTGCGAGCTGGGGTCGAACCAGGGTCCCGAAGCACCAGAGGTGAACGATCTACCACTGAGCCACCGCGGCGTCGCTTTAAAGAGGCCATGACGTATAGTTGAACTCATTCTCGTAGTATGAAAGGCATTATTTATAATTATGCATGATAGGATCACAAACAAAATTTAAAAATATTATGTGCACTTTCTTTTAACAAACATTATATTGACTTTTATGGTGTGGGAGGGAATGTTATGTTCGAAAAAAAAAGTCCTTAACACGATTCTTGTTGTTGCGCACTGCATGCTCCTTGCCACAGAAAATATGCAGCGATAGGTAGGCTATTTTTCAATTGCTTTACATTAGCTTGATGTTTCAAGTCTTTTGTGTGTTTCTGAAGTTCACTTTTACCACAAAAGAGCTCAATATTGACATGTCTTACATAGCTTTGGTTCGATTCTCAACACGGACTGCAACTACCCGTTAAATTGTGCATCCGAAAGGCACTCTTTGTTAAACCTCGCTTATCACCGCTCATCTTAATAATATATATAATTTCACCGCGAAGCAAATGTTGCATTTGTCTCTTTCATCCTAACACAAAACAAAACTAACCACAGCTGTGACACGAAGGAGCTATTTCGAAAAGAAACAAGCTATGCTTCATTCTGTACCAAATGATAGAGATTTGTACCAAATGATAGAAGTATAAAGTATTGTTTTCTTTCCTGTTTATTGATATCAGTTGGTGTTCTTAATGAGTTTACTCATTAGTTTAGAAAGAGTATATATGGAATTTGGACATATGTTGTACGTATTCTCCTGAGAAATTGATGAGACCAGAAAAATTACAAGGACAGATGGAATAGGTTTAAGCGCATCTACGTGACTTTATCAAATATATATTCTCCATAATGGTACCACGCGGAAAACTTGGTATACTATAATCTTTGCCTCCCTCTGTTAGCTGTTTCGTATCATATATATTGGATGGTTTTGATATTTCTTCTGATCATTAAAATATAGCAATGGTACCTGTGTGCGTGCAGAAATGCAAAAGCATAAGATAACTTCCTATTTGTTTTGGAAACAACAACACCCATTTCACGTGTGCGAGAGAAATTGAGCACAGCGAGATCGGGTGTTTACTCACGGTCACTCGCAGCAGGAGTCCATGGTAAAAGATTTGGCTAACTATCTCTTCATATTGATGTGAAAACACTCGCTAAACCCTACAAATACAAAAGAATGCGCTTCAAAGAAAGTTTAGACACAGATGTTTCAATTTTCTCTTAGCATCTTTCTTCAGCAAAAGAGCCGGTTCATTGTATTCAAAAAAGGGAAGGGAGAAAGGGTGAATTTATATTTTATCGGGGGGGTAACATTGTAAGTAGTATAAACAATACATACCGCTTCCGACTCGACCCTCATCCTACCTCAAGTTGTAAAGTAGAAACTACTAGAAAGGGACAGAAGTATTCAACATGACTGCGACTTGAGTTTCAGTTCACAATACTAAAACCAGTGAGCAAGTAAACAGTCTTTTGTAGGATCGTGTTTTACTTCTTGAATTTATATTTGAACATTTCTGTGAATTCAACAACGGAACGCAGTAGAAATACGGACTAGTTTTTACTCCAACCATTACTTTCGCTCCAACCCAGGCATGCCACATTTATGATTTCGTATAATACTAGATTTAGTGATTTTACTATTGAACTAGTGATCTAGTACTACTTTGGGTAAATAGGCACATTCTAGTGATTTTTTGCATTTTTTCTGATGCAGACAAATGACAAGGAAATGGTTCTTAAAATAAAAGGAAGAAGTATATTGCAGTTCAAAACAAATGTAGAAACTTTAATTTTTTTTCTCTCTGACTGAGTGAAACCGCTGCTGTGTAACGACCTTAGGTAAACAACGGCTATCTTTGGTCCGCTAGATTTACCTCCTTTTGTTAGCCGACATGAGATGAGTTACTTTTTTTTGAAGAAAGTGAAGAAATAATTATCCAGTACATTTACGTTTTGTCAGGCACACAGGCGCAGTCTGTACTTGTTTCCTAACGAATTTTAGCAACATAACATAAATGAAACATGTGTACCAGAAAATAGAGGCAGTACAAACGGAAATTTTCATTTGTGACACATTTGATGAGAAATATAGTTAGATGTCACGTGCAAGCACTCTAAACATGTCCTATCCTTTAATTCTACTCGTATGTTTATGTAGGTGAGACTGAGAAATCAAGAAACAATAATAACTGGTTTTCTTCCAGGGCAAAAATCTAAATGTGAAGGGGTGTTACACTGGGACTTTAATTGCGTCCTTTGTACAAGATTGACAAGTAATCGCAATTTTACAAGATTAACAAGTAATCGCAATTTTTTAATTTATCTTAGTTCTTGGGGAGAGGAAGATGGAAGCGAACCCTCGTAAGGACCTCTGCAAGAAAACATGAATACTATCCGCCACGGTTTGTTACATTACACAAAATAGTTATATATATATATATATATATATATATATATATATATATATATATATATATATATATATATATATATATATATATATAATATTGAGTTTTAGTCAGGGTTTTCATTCTGCAGGAAAGGGGAGGATAGTAATACCTGGCGAACATTTTCTATTCTCAGAGTGTTGCAAATGATAGCATTTCCTCCATTATAACTTGGCCAAGCTAGTTGCATTATATATAAGGATTAAGTTAGCCTAAAAAGCTTAAATTTTTATGGCAGTTTTACTCTGTAGCCATGTTTCTCATTTTCGGTCTACGGGACTCTGTGTCCGGAAATTTTCGATGGCTTCCAAGTCGGAAAATAAGTGTATCAAAGGCATATATATTATATGTATGGTTATATGAGGCATGGATCTACAGTTTAAAGTGGAATACCGGTAACAACTTCATGAGCTTCCACCGTAAATCGAACCAGAGTCTCCCGCGATCAAGGTGTATGTGTTAACCATACAGCCACGAGGAAATTCACATAAGCACACACACATATATATTGTTAAGTTGATTTTGACTTTACCGTCTCTTTCAGCAGCGAGGATATATGAAGTGTAGACCTACTGATTAACGTGGAATCCGAACTGCATGAGCTCGCGCCGGGAATTGAACCCGAGTCTTCCACGACAAAGATGCGTACACTAGCCACGGAGTTCACACACACACACACAGAATCAGAGTCCTCACACACCAAGGGTGAAAGCTGTGCCACTGAGTCACAGCAGCCACGAGGCTAGGTCGAGTCCACTTTACGTTCATAGTTTCTTAGTACATAAATGTTACGATTATGAAATAGATTTTCCTTAATGAGCTGCATATATACAAAAGCTTTCGAAATGTATTAAACAATTAGCTCGATTTGAGTGTGAACTTAAAGTTATATCAGAGTGTAAATACGGATACGCACCAAAGCTCGAAAACTTAATACACTATTTCTCCTATATAGTCAGCATGTATCAAGCAATCGTTCAGCTTTCATTTGAGAGGATGGAAATCGAAGGCTTCTGAACAACTATGTTACTAATGTGCGGAATGTATTTATCTTACAGTGAACTGCTTCGATACCAAGTGGCCTAACTCCAAAATTGAAATTTTCCAGGAGTGAAAGTTAAAGTTCAATATCTCATGAACAATTCATATTTCTTTTATGTTGGGAACCAAAACCATAATTACTGTATGTAGTTCATTGTTTTATAATGTAGTGTTTACAAAAATCCTTTAAAAAAATACCTATTCACAGAAGTGAATGGTACTTATCTGTACTAGTTCTTGGCATCCAAGCAGTCCGTTTATTGTAATACTAGCTTAATATACCCATTCTTCGCATGGGAGCTGTATTTGGAAGTCAACAATCATTACAATTCATTACAGCTACCGCGAAACTATGGATTTGACACTAGTATCAATCAATATGGGCTATACATGTCTCGGTATTCCTCACCATCTGACACTCGGCCCGCATACAGTGGTAGCTGAATTTGCAAGTCATCCTGATGGAAGTGTCACCATTGATCTCAGCGACCGTGAAAACTATGGATTTGACACTAATGTCGATCAATTTGGATTACTTTTACTACATGTCACGGTAAACGCCCCCCTGAGACCCCCCTGGTTACAATTTTGACAAAAACGCTTTGCCTTAGACTGGGACCTGGACCAAGGTATCCGTGACCAAAATTTGGTAACTCTCGGTCAACTTGTCTGGTCCCCAGGTCGGTCCCAGTAAACGTCCCCTCCGAGACCCCCCCTGGTTCGAAATTTAAAAATAAACGCTTCGTCTTGATCTGGGGCTTGGACCAAGGTACCCGTGACCAAATTTTGGGAACTATCGGTCCACTCGTCTGGTCCCCAGGTCGCACACAAACAGACAAACACACAAACCAACTCTTTATTTTATTTATATTAGATAAGATATACTATGTAAAATAGTCTCGTATCACAATATGTGATGTACAACAAATGTTTCATTATATATTATCCGTAGCTCTTGGTATGCTGCAACATATTAAAGCCTCAAAATAGCTGGGCAAGCGAATAGTCCAGAAGTTACGTAACCCTATTGCGTTCATGGGAACAAAAACAATAATTATAACTATGCTAAATTGGCTAAATTACTATAGACTATCAACTGCTCATTCAGAGAATTTATGAAGTTCACTTTATCGCAATAGTTTTATACAAACTAGATTTAAACTACGGATAATAGTTTTATACAAACTAGATAGTCAATTATTATTATTATTATCATTATATTTGCAGTACAACCAAATACAACAACATTAACTATTAGTTCTAATTAACTGAATTGAGCTGAAAATTAAATCTTGATCTCTAAAGATTAACTATTAATTTTATGCGTTCTGTACCTTTCTGAAGGAATAAACGCTGGAATTGGTTTCAAGGCTGTTTCTGAGTGAATACTTTCTTCAAAATAATATTTAAAATTATAGAAAAATTTTCGAGACATTCGAGTCGAGACGGCTCTTAAAAATTAATTTTTAATTTAAATCTTTAATCTTTAATTTTTAAGAGCCGTCTCGACTCGACTCGTGTCTCGACTCGAAAATTCGAGTCGAGAAATACGTTTGTCTCGACTCGTCTCGAATTTTACAAAGTGTGTCTCGACTCGAATCTCGACTCGAATTCGAGTCGAGTCGAGTCGAGATTCGAGACATGTCTCGACTCGAGCGCATCCCTAACTACAGTAAAAGTTAGAGTAATGTCAGTAGTAGTCCACTACCAGAAGGACCACCTCTACCGAATTAGTTTAAATGAAGTAACCAGACGAAGAGTGTTCTGGGAGAAGGAGCAGTTCTCCAGTAGCCAAGTTGGCGGAAATCATAGTGATTGGCACGGCATTTGGACATTAGTCTTAAGTATAGATGAGAGAGACATCTTGAATACTACGGGGTGGAAGGTAACGGAAAACCTCCACTCTATTTTTCTTTAGTTTACTGACAGCAAAAAGAGATCTATGTACCCCATGGGATCTCCGGGATGGAGATGTCTAGCGAAGGACTTTTGGACGAGAAAGTACAATGTAGGGAAGATAGCTAGAGAAAGAAAGACAAGCAAGTGCAAAAGGTATAGGATAGGGACATGGGACGTAAGTGCTGTGTTACAGGTAGAAAAATTTAAAAATCTTAAAGATAAAATGAAGCAAAATAATCTAGATTTGATAGGAGTTTGTGAAATTAGATGGGAAGGTAATGAGGTGTTGAACAGTGAAGGATATAGAATGTCTTACTCAGGCAATGAAAAGGGCGGTCATGATTGTGTTGGAATAATTCTTGTAGGAGCTTAAAAAAGAACTCAATGAATTTAGAATTTGAATTATTGATGATAGAGTTATGATGTTAAGACTTAAACAAAAAACCAAGGATTTAGTGGTGATACAGACATGCGCACCGATGACTTCTAATGCAACTGAAGAAACAGAAGAGAATTATGAGAAAATAAAGGAAATTATAGACAGGTAGAAGGTGGGTGCTCGCGTAATTATTATGGAAGATTTCGATGCAGTCGTGGGACAAAAACAGGAAGATAGTATCGTAGGCAAATATAGTTTAGGCGAAAGAAATTAAAGAGGAGATGGACTGGTCAAATTCTGTAGACATTATTCACTAGTAATTAGGAGCACTTCGTTCAATCAGCACAAAAGGAGAAGATATATCTGGAAATCCTCAATAGACGAGCGAAGATATCAGATACACTGTGTTGTGATTCAGGACAGGTATCGGAATAGTTGAAGAACGCGAAGACCCAGGCTCAGACTGGCCAGGGCAGGAGGGCAGTCTTGGGGCCCCATTATTGGAATGAAACTAACAGTATTACAAAGTCCTGTTTGGGGTCCTTTGTTTGAGGTCTAGTAAAAATATATTTCAACGATATGAAGAATGGAGCCCCAGCATCATATTGTCTAAATGTATATTGGGACCCCATGAATACCAAAATCAGACTGACTTTTATAAAGCCCTGCTGGGGCCCTCTGTTAGTCGTCTGGGAAGTTATTGCAACACCATAAGGAAACAGACCAGGTCCCCATCCTGGCCCTATTACCTCATGTAAATGAAGCTGACATCTTTATGAAGAAAAGCCACCCCACGGTAATAGTGTTACAAGCCTCCTAAACTTGCGCTACAACAACAACAACAACTACTACTACTACTACTACTACTACTACTACTACTACTACTACTACTACTACTACTACTACTACTACTACTACTAATAATAATAATAATAATAATAATAATAATAATAATAATAATAATAAGGAAAGATGGGGCCCTCTAAGTGAGACTCCTGCCGGGCCCTATATCCCAAATCCGTGACTGCGAAGACCCTCTCCGGAACGAGATTTTTTCTGATCGTAACCTTGTGTTGGCCGAAGCGGATATTCAACTGTAAAATGTAAGTAAAAGAAAAGTAGGCAAAAAGTTGTTGAATGCTGAAAAATTGAAAAACGAGGAAGTAAAAATCTTTTCATTGGAAAATTCGGAGGAAAAAACTCTTAACAAGAAAAGGATTGGTGCTAATAGTAAAGGATAGATGGGAGCGTAATAAACTTTTCATGCAGAAGGCTGCAGAAAATGTGGTAAGACACCGCGAACACAAAACGACTAACAAACCATGGGTTACAGACTTAGCAGAAAATGAGAGAAAGGAAGACGTGGAAACAGGTTAATATAGAAGAGGACAGAAAGATATGCAGAAGGTTAAACAACGAGTTACAAAAGGAAACAGACAGAAAAAGGGAAGAGTTTTCAAAAAAAAAAAAAAAAAAAAGGAATACGTAGAAGAATTGGAGAGAATTGGGTAATATGAAGAAATGTACAAGGAGATGAAATATATGGAACTTCGGAAGAAACAAAGAGACGATGGCATAAGAGTATAAGAATGTAAAGGTAGCCAGCAAGAGAAATGAAGTCTTAGGAAGACTGAAAGAATATGTTGAAGACTTATATGAGAGTAGGAATAGACCATGTGGTCTAGATGTTGACGTAGAAAATGAAGTACGCGAGCAGTACTGTACCGTGGGAAGGACGAGCGGGGTGACAGCCCCGGGCGCCGAAGAGAGGTTCCCAAAATTCGAGAGAAAGGAAAAAAGAGAGGAAAAATTACTCGGAATATATGTATGGGAGCACCGTCCCGTCGTATACTCTCGCCCCGGGCGCTGATTTTCCACGACACGGCACTGTATGCGAGGATGATAAGAGGTTTAGTATTCTTAAGAATGAGATTGGAAAAGCTATATCCGAGATTAGGAATGGAAAGGCAACCAGGATAGATAATATACCAATCGAATTCATTAAGAATATGGGAGACAAGGGCAAGAAAGAATTGTTCCGATTCTGCAATGAAATATATGAAACAAGAAAGTGGCCAAAAAACTTCCTGAAGGCGATCATGATACCGATGGCTAAGAAATGGAACAAAGAGAGAAACAGAAGGTTGTATGGAAAAATAAAGGAAAAGTGTAGGAGTAACAGTCCCTGGTCAGGAGAGGTAAGAGCACAAGAGATTATTAAGTGTAATCGGTGAAAGGTTTGAAGAAAAAGGGAAAAAGGTGTGTGTTGTATTTCTTGATCCAGAAAAGGCGTCTGACCGCGTGAATTGGGAATTGTTGGAAATTCTAGAGAAGGTTGGGTTGGAATGAAAAGATCGAAGACTGATAAGGAATTTACCTTGGTATATATGAACCAACAAGTAAGTGTTAGAATAGAGGAAGAAATGGCAGGATAATGAAATTGGAAGGAAAGTCTCTCGCCAACGTTATTTAATGGGGTAGAAGGAGGGAATTGGGAGGTATGTTTTTCAACCTTTTTTCACTCTCAGGTTATAGATGTTTTTCCAGTTTTTAAGAACTGATTTATGTTGCAGGTTCTTCTGCACCTATTGTGGTAGTGGTAAGCTTTCGGCATCTTTATTTACTTTTGATGCTGCAACATTTTTTAGTTGTTGGTCTGATTATCCCCAAGGGGTAATTGGGTGCAAAATGAATAAAACAATTGCCGGTGCACGTAAACCCGTGAAGCTGATTGGGTGTAAATGAAGAAAACTCAAGCTTTCATTTGATGTATATAACTTGTATTTCACCTAAAATCTAATAATTTTATGTGGCCTAGAAAAAAAATTGCTTTTGTTTACGCAAAATTAGGAATTACTTATTTCTAAGTCTCATAGATACTTGAATGCCTTTTCAAGCCTTCCAGTTATTGTTTATAGCACAATACATTGTCCTGTGAACTTAATCGAAAATGTATCACATACGAAAAAAAAATGTATATAAGCAGTCAAAACTGTGGCTGAAAGTGAAAAAAAAAACTAGAAAACAGGCCCTGATATTCAAACAAACAAGACTGACGCTAAATAACTATAAACTATTACAATAGAACATGTGTTGGAACTCTGAATTGATAAACAGGTCCTATTTACAGCATCAGCACTATTGGCATACGCAACGGCCACTGGAGGCCTAAGTTTGGAGTAACTTACGAGTATTTCTAAATCTCAATGATATTTGAATGCCTTTTCAAGCCTTCCAGTTATTGTTTATAGCATAGTATATTGTCCTGTGAACATAATCAAAAATGTGTCACATACGAAAAACAAACTACAAGCCGTCAAAACTTTGGCCGAAAACGTAAAAATAAAATAAAATAAAAACAGAGAACAGGCCCTGTTATTTAAACAAACATAGGAGAAGGTAATAAGACTGACGCTAAATAACTATAAACTATTACAATAGAACATGTGTTGGAACTCTGGATTAACAAACAGATCCTATTTACAGCATCAGCACGAGAACTATTGGCATACGCAACGGCCACTGGAGACTTAAGTTGAACAAAATAGCTTAAAAAGCACAATGCACTATGAAACAAAAGTAAACACCACAAAAGACAAAGATAGCACAGCATTTAAATGAATTCTAAATACAAAATCTTCACCCATTCCACCGATTTACCGCCACATCATGCGCACAATTACCACTGGGGGTAATTGGAAGGTACAAATTTTAACAAAATTTTAACTGTCTCACAGTGAGGATTTAAGACTGCTACTCTTCACGGCACCACCCTTGAGATGTTTTTAAGCAGCAATAAAAAATCAGGATCAAAACATTAACAGATGCGCGATTTATTGTGACTCAAACCAAGACACACACAAACCTGAAACTCGGTTTCAAATATGTCATTTCTCAATCAAATTAGTTTTTTTTTTTTTTTTGTCATTATTATACCCTTTCAAAATTTATCAAAGCTTTTTTTCTGATCAACATCTACCCACCCAACATTTGGGTGTAATTAAATTCCATAAAAAATATACTGAAATACAAAATATACATTTTAAAAAAGTTTTCCGTCCAATTACCCCCTCCACCCAATTCCCCTCTTCTACCCTATCTATCTAGAAGAGAGAGTGAAAAACAAGGATATCATAAAATAGAGGATCTGCTCATAAGTATCTTCATCCTATGAACTCAGTGAAGCCGAAAAACAACTGAGCATCGTTTGAGCTGGTACGTCTGATTGGCTACTCTCGTTTCCGCCATGTTTGTTGGCTCGAAACATTGCAATCTTAGTGGCGCGCAGCGGGCAGAGTAGGTGTGGCGGAACTGTGACGTATGGCTTCACGATTTTGTTGTAGGGGCAGATCCTCTATTTTATAACATCCTTGGTGAAAAAGAGCCTACATAATCAAGATGACATTTCAGAAGGAGGTAGAATGATTAGATGTATACGGTTTACAGATGATACGGCACTTATGGGGGAATCTGAAAATAAAATCAATGAGATGTTAGGAAACTTGAGGAAAGGCTGTGAAAAATATGGGATGAAAATAAAAATTAAAAAGACAAAACCCATGGTGACTTGAACGAAGAGGTCTATGTCAAATATTAAAATTAGGAGGGGAGAAAATTTTGAATACCTAAGTATATTATTGGTGATTATATGAAATGCGAACGTGAAACAAAAAGCAAGGATAGGAATGACAAAAGTGACGTTTAGGAGAAAGAAAAGTCTGTTTTGTGCAAGGATGTTATAAAATAGAGAATCTGCTCATACAACAAAATCGTGAAGCCATACGTCACAGCTTCGCCACACCTACTCTGCTCACTCCGCGCTACTAAGATCGCAATGTTTCGAGCCAACAATCATGGCGGAAACATGAGTAGCCAATCAGAGGTTCCGGCTCAGACGATGCTCGGTTGTTTTTTGGCTTCATTGAGTTCATATGATGGAGATACGTATGAGCACATCCTCTATTTTATAACATCATTGGTTTTATGGGACTTTGAATGAAGAGTTGAGAAAAAGACTCATAAAATGCTTTATGTGAAGTATTCTATTGTATGAGTTAGAATTTGGACATTACGCAAAAATGATGAAAAATGACTGGAAGCTTTCGAAATGTGGGATGGGGAAAAACGGAGAGAATTAGGATAAAACAAATGAGAGCGTCTGAGAAATGGTAGGGAGAAAAGAACAGTTTTAGATATTGTTGAGAAGAGGAAGAGAAACTGGTTGGAACATTGCTGAGAAGGAATTGTATCATGAGGAACGTGCTAGAGGATTTAGTGACAGGAAAAAAAGGGAAGGGGCAATAGCTGAGAAGGAACTGTATCTTGAGGGACGAGATAGACGGTGTGGTAACAGGAAAGACATGGATGGGGCGATTATATCTGACGATTTTCTTAAAAACTTCTCAGACGATTTTGTGCATATTTCATACATATTTCGTTATCAATGCTATAATGGGGCCTAAGCGGTCTCTCTTGAAAAAGTAGTTTACTCTCGGAAATTAGTTTTATTCAGAAGATTTGATCAAAACTGCTCAGTCGTTTTTGTCCATATTTCATAAACGTCTTTCTAATATTCTTCTGAATTTTTTTTTCTAGAAAAACAAATAAACTTTAGTTTACTCTTCGGTGGGTTTCTCAGACGGCTTTATTAAAAGCTATTGAGGCCAGTTTGTTCATATCTCATAAAGAGTTATTTCATTAACAACCCTATAATGTGGTATATGTCATTTCTTCTGAAGATATCCGCAAGGGGTAGTTTATTTTTAGGGCGTTTTCTCAGACGATTTTCTAAATATATATATATATATATATATATATATATATATATATATATATATATATATATATATATATATATATATAGGTATTTTTATTCTATTTAATAAATAAACACAATAGTAACTATATGTCATAGTAGCAGAGACGAAACCGCTTGGTGTCAGCTTGAATAGCAAGTCGATCAAGCTTGCATCCAGCTTGAGTTGCAATTCGGCCTAGCTTGCATCCAGCTTGATTGGAAAACGTGCTAGCATGCCGCAAGCTGGATTCCAGTAACGAGGTTATAAAGGGGCAACCCTGCATTCAGTGTTCCATTCAAGCTTTACGTAAGCATTTTTCAAGTCAAGTCAATAGCCAATGAACCGCCAATGATGCTATGACGTTCTGCGAAGGGTCTAAAAAAACATCGCTTGCAAATACAACAAAAGGCAGGTTGTATGAAAGCATGCGTTTCAAGTGCAAGCGTAGAAAGTCAAAAGCCAAGGACGCGCCAACTTTCCTAAAGCTTTTTTGCTAATAGGGTAATATGTCACTCTTTGTTTCAAATGACAAATTTACGAGGAGTAGTTTGGTCGTTGGGAAAAAATTTCTTCGAAGTTTTACTGTACATCTACTATAATTTTGTTCATATTTCATAAATAATTATAATATTTAATTTAATAAATAGGAGTGAGAAAGTTTAGTGCAGGTATTAATACATACCGTTCATTTCATTTCTTTTTAAATATGAATTTTAATAGATTTTTGGGATATCATTTAAAACGCTTTTAATAGTAACGAAAAAAAACTATACTCATATGAAAATTCAAGAAAGAAGATGCCTGGTTATGCTTAATTAATCTAATGTAATCTTTATTCTATTTTACAATCACTAAATTAATATAAGTAATATTAACAGCCCCCAATCTTAGCTTGCCCAGTTTTTTAAAAAATAAAAATTTAATGATATTTGGTAAGAAATTGAAAGAAAAGAAAAAGATAAGTTGGTAAAATATAATAGCTCCTTTACACCACTAAGACACTAAACTATCGAAATTAATAAATAATAATAATAATAATAATAATAATAATAATAATAATAATAATAATAATAATAATAATAATAATAATAATAATAATAATAATAATAATAATGCTATTAGAGGTCTTTCAAGCATCCAATCGAATTTTACTTTTGTACATTTTATATGGTAAATGAGTTAAAGTTTTCTAAATATTCATTATTATTATTATTATTATTATTATTATTATTATTATTATTATTATTATTATTATTATTATTATTATTATTGGAGTAGCCAACTAGGGTGAGAGGATATAATGTGATATATTTTGATTTAATTTTGAGTTTACTGTCCGTTTCAACAGCGAGCTATATGAGAGTGGACCTACAGTTTAATGCAGGATTCAAATCACATGAGCTCCAGGCGGGGATCTAAGCAGAGGGAGCTAAGGATATAATGTGAATTAAGGTTAACATGCATACAATATCTGAGTAAATATTGATGTAGACCAGTTTAAAATAGAATTTTTAACGACTTGTACCCCTAACATATTTATAACCCCTTAAACTCCGATCACTGGCTGGGACCTGGGAAAATTATTTTTAAAAGACCTGACGCTCCTTGGCCAGCCGACCCTGAATCGCAAAGCAACTTTGAAGCTAGTGATTGGAAATATGTTGAACTCTGATATAGAAATCGCTAACGCTCTCGCCTTCGATGTGAGCGTCTCGGGTTCGATTCCCGGTAGGGGTACTCGGTCAAAAAAGTGTAGAAAGCTTTTTCAGACCAGCCATCCTGAATGAGGTTTTCCTGGGTTTTCTCCATTCACACCAGGCAAATGCCGGGATGATACCTAACTTAGAGGTCCCAGGCCGCTTCCTTCCTTTCCTTTCCGCGGTTAATGTGCTCGCCGAATAACGTCAACTCTCATGCGTGATGGGCTAAATGGCCCTAGATGCCGAAAGCCCAGAAATTAAATCCTATATCCGAAATCTGATCTAGAAAATTGGAAATGGCACATAGGAACCGATGTGCTGATAACAAACACATCACTCAACTGTCGTCTACCTGGGCACAACTTCGTATTTAGAAAAAAATATTTAAAAAAAATACAGCATATCGAGTATGATATCCTCTTCTTAGTGCTAGTGAAAAATGTTTTCCTTTCTATCGAAACGCTTGCATCTCTTTTGTTGTTCTCTACTTTTCACACATGAAATTCTTTTTTTCAAGTGGCCTTGATGATGACACAACAAGATAATAATTTCGAATAAAAAAATTCCAACGCTGAATGTGCATAAGAATGAAAGTTGTGTCAGAAACCTGTTGTTTCACCAACGCAAACGCAGTGTTGGAACAATTGTCTTCCGTTATCTTGTGGAACCAAAGTGGCATATCGGGCACGTGAGTGCCTAGAGGCCAACAACAAGTACCTGATAGATACACGCGCACACTCACACACATACATATAGATAGGTATTAAACAGTCACTCACTCATTTTACTCTCAGAACACTTTTACGATAATTGGTTTGGTGTTCGGCCGCTAGTCGTGTAGAGAGAGCCGTGCCGCTTTTTATTGGTAGACAGTAAATGTAGTGACACATTGAAATCAGCATGTCTTTTTGTGTTTGGGCAAGATACATTCATGCGGCCGCGTTTTGCTTAATTTTCGTGTCAAATTTAGTGAATGCACAAAATGATGATGTTGATAATGAGGCACGGACATATCTGGAGCAATTGGAAAGTAGATACTCTTCACAATGTAATCAACAAACAGTTGCGAGATGGAATTATATGACAAATATCACGCCTGAAACGGAGAACGAATCAGTAAGTAAATGAACAATATTAAATCAGTTCCGAAGTTTCACGAGTACATTGTTTTTAATTGATTATTTTATATTACGTTCAAGAATTTATGTCTGTAATAATGTTCTCTGTATTTTAATATTGAGAATGATACAATATGCTTTTAAGAATACTTTAAAGTATATCTCCAGAAGAAGATGCAATCGATTTGTGAACTTAATCTATATGTATTTTTTATTACCCTTTGTGTAGTAAGTTAGTCTAATTATTTTTCTTAATAATTTGTCAGGCAAGTCCCGGCCTGGCGTAATTTAATGGGTTGTTTTCTTTCAACATACATTGCAGTGGAAGCGAAGGGATTAAGGAATAAAATGTGGAGCAGTGCGGAGCGCGGAAACTTAGTGGTAGCTCAAGCTTCAATCTCGAATTTGCAAGTTCGAATACTTGTTGCGTCATATGAAACTAGTAGTAAGTATTGTAAAATCAAAGGAAACCTTCTCTTACTTTTTTTTTTTAATAAATAAAGCTCTCGTAGTCTTGACAGGCTCGTATCCACGGGGGGGGCTCGGGGGCACCCCCTAACTTCTACCGCCACCCTCAACATTTTTGGGCTGGGTACGGCCCTGAGTCTTGATTCATTCTGTTACCATTATGCTAATCTTTCCATAATTCATTCATTTGTAGTTCATACTATATTCTCGAGATCAGTGGCGTAACGAATGTGGGCCACTGTCGTGCCGTGACCATTTGCCTCAACCATAAGGGAGGATTAACCATTAAGCAAAGTAAGCACGTGCTTAGAGCATCAAGTTCAGGGGCACTACAAAAATGTTCTATAACTGATTTTACAATGGCAATGACACATAATAAACAAGTTTCCCCTGCGGTATGCAGTACAATTCCGAAGTTAAACTACGTAGATATTGTTCTTTGTGTCGGATCCACTTAACGACTCACGTCGGAAGCAGTGGCAGATCTAGCTCGGGGCCGCAAGGTAGCTAGGACCCCAGTTTTTGGATTAGGAAAATAATTGATGCTATTATTTATATATATTTGAAAGTTTATAGTAAACTTATGATACACTTATCATAGTCTGGATTCGGCTGCACCCCTCTCCAGTTTCTACTTTCTAGATCCGCCCCTGGTCGGAAGTGGTCGTTACCATTGTCTTCCCCCGAGCCATTCATATATGGGAGCACCAAAATCTTTTAAGAGCTTCCTGCTTGTAAGGGTCTTAATTCGGCCCTACTAAACCATAATGTCAAACATTTTAAATGACGTTGCCTCAAATGAAATAAAGGTAAAATTGTAGATATTATTTGTCTAATAATGTACATCAAAATATCTCCAACTTTCATCACAGTTCGGAATTTAGTTGTTTTTCAAAGCTTAAGCGTAGTGGTCATGTTTTTTTTTCCCCTCGTATAGTACGATATTCTCTACTAAACATTAAATAAGTCTATTTAACTCTTTGATCAAATTGCCATAAATATACGCGTCTCTTATTCCTTAAAGATTCTTCCGCCATTTCTATCATTGTTTTAATTTTTCTCATATTCATTAACAGCATTTACCTCTAAATTTTTAAAGAAACAGTGAATAAAATTAGAAGTAAAAATAAAAATAAAATGAAGTTCTTATTTTAATGTCCAACGATTATGCCGTTTAGGTGAAAGAAATGAAATGAAATCTTTCAGTTTAACTTCCTATGATTATGTCCGGTAGGATAAGGGAGACGGATTATTTAGGTAAATGAATGATTATGGAACAATTGGTGGAATGATAATGTGAGAGGAAACGGGATTACTCCGAGAAAACCTATGGACACGATGCTGTACTCCACTAACTTACGTGGCTGAGGATCGAACCAGGGATCCCAGACACCAGAGGTAAGCGCTCTACCACTGAGCCACCCTGTCTCCGTTTAGGTTAAAGCACACGGATGATTAATGAAAATAAATAACTGAAACAATTAGTGGAGCAAGAATGTGTGAGGAAACGGGGGAACCCCACGGAAACTCACGGATACGATGTTGTCAACTATAAACTCACATGGTCTGGAATCAAACCAGAAACGTTCTACCACTGAGGTACTGTGCTCTATGAATTGAAATAAATACGGAAATTTCACGAAATGATTAGACCATCTAAGTCACCTATGGGACCACTTCAATTTTAGTTGGATTGTTTTTAGTTTAATACTAGCTGAACCTACGCTATTTACACAGCGTACAGTTCTAATATGAGCGTAAATCTCCTTCCCACTTCTCACTATATCTGTGCCAGTCTCTTCACGGACACAAGTAAAGGACAGGAAAACTCTCAAAGGGAGTGAATTGCTATAGACAAACACATAAATATGTAGTACTTCCACATATAGAATGTGAGGTGAGGTTGTTCCAACCTTAAATAAGTGATAAATAATACCAAATGCATTTTTTTTTTCGCTTATAATTCCATATCCGAGTACGCCTCATTGTGGATCCACAAGTCTTCTTCGGTTTTGATATTCAGATTAAAGCAAAGCACCTGAAATGTCCATCAACCCGCAATACATAGCTCTTCCACTGGTTGCCTTTCACAAGGGTATCAACCTTAAAGTCCTAGTGGTAATATTTAACTAATAGGGTCCAAACGACACCTAAAATGTGGAATAGAAAAATAAGTTTATTATTATTATTATTATTATTATTATTATTATTATTATTATTATTATTATTATTATTATTATTATTACGATGGTTGAGCGCCAAAAGGGCGTAACTGTCGAATTTTCATATTTTGAGTTAATGCTATGACGACATGTATAATGGATTGAATTTTCTTGTGCCAAGACGCCTTAATGAAAATCTCTATCCTTGGAACGTTATTCGAAAAAGATATAAAGGTATAACTGAGTTACTAGCATTTGGTTCTGTGCCAGAGAGACACATATCACTTAAGCCTCTAAACTAATAAAATTGCAGTTACGCCTTTTTGGCGCTCAATTATGAATGAATGAGAACTGGCAAATCTACACAAAATGTGGGAACGACCAGCGTGAACGGCACATTTCTAGCACTTGTGGTTTTCGATATCTCATTGTTGAAATGATTGGCAACAAACATATAAACTTTCCTTGACCACAAATATATAAACCTAGCATTTTAACATAAAGATACTTTTTTTTTATCCGCACTAAGGCAATATGATGAGACGTAGATTTACAGCTTGAAGTGAGATTCGAACCACATGAGCTTCAACCGGAAGTTGATCCAGGCTTTTCCACGCTGAACGAGCTAATCATGAGGAAACTCAGTGAAGTAGATTGTAGTATGTTTTGATCAGTCACACACACACTCAGAGTAAGTTTAGTATGTAGAATATTGGTGGAAAAGTGACATTCTCCCTTTGGCTAAGAATAAGCAACAGTACATAAATTTTTATTCTGTGTTCAATGAATTCATCTAGTCCGTTAACTATACGTAATTTCTCATGCAATTGAAAGTATAATTTTCAAGTATTATAATTATAGTTACGTTACTGTAAGTAAAACTTTGAGAAAGAAATTAAAGGAAGAGAATTTGGTGTGAATATAGAAGGTGTATTATACACCAAGAGAGAACGGGCATCCTTAAAGATCAGTAATAGATAAATTTCGTAAAGAAGCATGAATGTATGATTTTTGGGAAAGGGATTAGTCCTACGATTATGACTGTAGTCAAAGGAGTCGAATGATTAATGAAAGTGTATGGTTATGAAATAGTTGTTAGCGTACGTGCCTTTCGCATGGGAAACCTGGGTTCGATTCTCGGCAGGAGCTTGTGTGGTTCAGATTCCGGAAATCAAATGAGATAATTGTTGTAATTGACTAGATTTTGAGTTTAACGTCCCTTTCAAGAACGAGGCTAAATGAGACGTGAACCTACTGATTAACGTGGAATCCGAACCACATGAGCTCCCGTCGGGAATCGAATCCTGCTTTCCCACGCAAAAGGCGCGTAACTAACAGCTTAGTCACGAAGGAGATCAATTGTTGTAATTAGACTGAAAGAGAGGAGAACGTCGAGAAAATCCATGAACACGATGTCCACTGAAACTTATACAGACTGGGATTGAAGCAGAAACCTCTCGCAAATACCATGGTAGCTTTTTTTTATGAAAAACGAAGTAGTAAAGAAGAATCCTCTTTCGCTATATTCATATACTACTCTTCCAGTGAATAGTCAAGTTACCAGCTTTCGAAGACTAAACATGCCGAAAATGAATTTCACTTTTCCTTGGATAGATAGCTTTCTATTTATTATTAAAGACTATACTTGATTTTAACAGAAGCCGTCAATAATGCTGAATATCGCAATAGCAATGTGAAAGCAATGGTATTTCGAAATATGATAATTTGCATATTGGGCGAGGCAGAGAAAGGTGAACCCTCTGTTGTTAGTTCTAAAATAACAGGTTCTTGTTCTGTATGATACTCATCATCATCAACGTAGAAGATGTCATTCAATCCGTTTACATTTTATTTTTATTTATTTATACGTACGTATCTCTCAGTATTATCGGCATCTATGAACTTAATCCCGGCACGTATGTGAACGATGTCCCTCGGTGAGCACACTATCCGGGGAAGGGGAAGGAAGAAAAGAATGGAAAAGCGAGGAAGCGGCCTTGGACCCGTCAGTTATGTATCATCCCAGTATTTGCCCAATATGAAAGAGGAAAACCCAGGAAAAAACTCACAAAAGTTGACTGAACTGAGATAACTATTACACCTTTTTACTCGGTTCCCGCCCGGGAATCGAACCCAGGACCGCTCGCACCAAAGTTCAGAGCGTTAGTATGCAAATTAAGTAATACGTAATATTGTTAAATTTAGTGATACGTTTATTGGTTTCAAGAAAAGCCAGTGCTATGTAAAGTCGCCTTATTCGAGAGCTATTTACAATGGATTTAAATTGAATTCGGTCATCATAAAATTGATGATAATGATCAACTTTAAAAATGAAATAACTAAGTAAATTAAGTAACAGAAAGTCCTTTCTAACTTTAGGAATGGGTATTTTATATCAGGCTTTCTTCTGAGACACAAAATGAATAAATATTAAGATAAATAATAATAATAATAATAATAATAATAATAATAATAATAATAATAATAATAATAATAATAATAATAATAATAATAATAATAATAATAATAATAATAAAAAAAAAAGACAAGAGTTTTTGATCTGAAGAATTAAATTCATAGAATGACTTATTTGACACAACGCAAATTAGTCTATAAACCATATCCGTCGTCTCCGTCCACATGTTGTTTATGTACAACACTCATCCTCAAGGGAGCAATCTGCTGTGTGTTTATATTGCACGTTCATCTCTAAAGGATCAAACATACAAAAGTTGCAAAAAATCTTTAATTTAAATGAAATGTGGAATATTTTAATTTTACGTCCTACGGTGTTGTCCTATAGGGTAAAGACGACGAATGATTAATTAAAGTGATTTATGAAAGGAATTGATGGAATAAAAATTGTGTATGAGAATGTTTACAGAATATGCACAGAGAATAAAAAAACGTACGTAGTGTACGTAAAAACGTAGGTTACATGCGTAAATCCTGTAGTTTTTGGACTTAACATACATAGGTAACATCCTGCTGCAAACATAACTGAAAACTTATGCTTTATAATACGTTCAGTATACGTACTTTCCGTATAAAACAAATAATTAATCGGTCAGCATCTCACATACAGATGGACGTATATAACATATGACGTACGTAACATACGTATACGTATGTAATATACAGAATACTGTTAGATGTCAGACATACTGCAGCGGCATGATGTAACATCTAAGTGGGAAAAATACAGTACTAGGTAGTATACAGATTTCCGTAGTAAACTTATGGGTTCCGTATATTTGTTCAATACCGCTGTCCGGATAACAGATTTTTCTCAGTGTGGGAGGAAAATAGAGATGGATAAGTTCGAGCAAATCTATGGACACGATATTGTTCACAAATGCATATGGACTGGGATCGAACCAAGGACCGCTGGTATGAGAGATGAGACTCTACCCCTGAGGCAGCCTGCCTCCATTCTTCAATTGTGGTTATACTAAAATCATTATATCAAAACCAATCTCTGGGCTCAACTTATACAGTATTTCTATGTACGTGATATTTACTGCTTTTACTTGTTTATTTAAAAATGGCAAACCTATTATCAATTGGTAAATGTGTAATAATAATAATAATAAAAAAACGCGTTATAGCAAAATCTACCAGTACGTTGTTCAAAACTGCATTATGCAAGGTATTCTTGAGTGCAAGAGACCCGAATTAGATTTCCAGGAGAGTTCGCATGGTTCAGACCCCACGTTAATGTATAGGTCGACAACTCATATAAACTCGGTGCCAAGGGGGCCCGAAGAAAATTTTCTAGGGGGCATTTTCCTAGTTGCTATATTACGTCTGGTATTTTATTATTTGTATTTGGAAAATCTTAAGAAATTTAAGTTGTAGTTATAATCGTGCAGCCATATTTTCGTGAGCTAGAAGGAGGGGGGGGGTACTGCGTCCAAGCTCGGTGCTGAACGGGACTCTAAACTCTAGTCCAACCAAACAAAGTGTTCCTGTACAAACATTGAAGATGTGATTGATTTAACGGAATAGTTAACATGCGTGAATTTTCTGGACTTGGTCTCAGGCTTGATTCCCGGGAAGGGCACAGAACTTTCACTGTTGACACAGTATTGTCATTGGAGAGGTATTCCAATTGAAAGATACCGAACTATGAATTTGAAAGATAGGAAGAGTTGTGTTGGCACGCAATGCGCTGACCACTTATCGCTTAGTTAAATGTCCACCATCTGGCCTGAAGTAATGTTAAGAAGTTTTATGTTTATGATAGATAAGAAGGATTGGGTATTCGAAGAACTTCCAACACTGACTCAGTTTACTCTGCGATAAAATTCTTAGCGCAGGTGCTGTGTCATTCTCAAACATATGAATATTTTGAGACCTGTCATTTCCAATTCACAAAAGTATGACACAGAGTGGATATTTATGATCAGAGCCAATATAGAGAGAATAGGTTGGACGGAAAAGGAGAGGGAACAAAATAGATGAAATTGAATAAAACAAATAAAATAGTATAAAACAAAGGCTCTCCGAAAAGTATTTTATCGTACCTTTAGCAGCTTACAGTTCTGAAAGGACGCATTTCTTGATTGTTATTTAATAGGATATGTTTTTCTCTTGAATAGATCTATATTATATGATATTTCGAATATACTCTTTAATAAATCAGATCATACGTTCATCAAGTGGGAAACACTTTAGTATGAGCTTTTTCGCTTAAAGCAGAAACTTGCCTAGGTATGCTGTATAGTTGTTTTCCCATTATGTCTGTCTGGGATGTACCTACGCAGCTTGAATTTCTTTTGACATGCCACAAATTCCTGTTAACATTTCTTAAGATATGTTAGCTTACACAAGTTCCTACTAGTTAAACTGTCATCCTGCACCACTTCAACCAAAGGCATTTTTATTTCACAATTTTAACGCAGATTGTTTCTGGAACACAAGCAGAAACTTTAGACCAACCCTGATACAGGAATGAAAGAAATAAAGAAAAACTCCTAACACTCGTGACCAAAATGCTTCGTTTATAGGAGTTACGAAGTTTGTAAATTGGGTCGACGACACTTTATTTTGTAAAATTTCAACTTATAAATGAATGGTTGTACTTACGAGTTGCGTCCCTTTCAGCAGCGAGGCTATATGAGACGAGAGCTACTGATTAACATGGAATCCAAACCACAGGAGCTCCCACCGGGAATCCAACCCTGGTCTCCGACGCCAATAGGGTTGTACTTACGAGTTAAATAAAAAAAATATTCATACATAGAAATTATCCATAAAACGTATTCGTGTGCCGTAAGTCATTCCCAAAGCTAAATTTTTGTGCAATATAGCTTTGCGCAATATAGCAATAACAGATAGATAGATATAGATATAGATATAGATATAGATATAGATATAGATATAGATATAGATATAGATATAGATATAAACGATTGTCCGACCTAAGCTGGAATACGGATGCGTAGCCTGGATTAATATACGTATGTAAAATAAAGAAATGATCGAGAGAGTACAGGAAAATTTTATTAGCCATTAGTATTATCATATCATATTATATCACTTTTATTACGACTATAATAAACTTTCTGACCATTTTGAACTAGAATCTCTTGAAACAAGAAGGCAATATAACAACACAATGTTCATTGATAAATTAATTAGAGATAAAATAAACAGTCAGCATATTTTGAGTAAAATATTATTCCGAATTCCAACTTACAAAACAAGAACAAGAGATATATAATATGTAAAGGAAAATACACAATTTACAATACAGAATTCCGTGTTCATGTAACAGACCTCATATATATATATATATATTTAATCTAACACAAAACCAATGGTCGTAGTGAGACGGTATGCCATGCCGCCTCTGGTTTTATAGCGATGAAGACATACCGCCTCTCTTTTTCCAATGATTAAGACATACTGTTACTGGAGAGTAGATGCTAAATACCTTTAACAAATCCATTTTTATACACAGTAATTGACGAATAGTTATACATGTAAAAGGATTTTGTTTTTTAACAGAAATAATTTCTATGTTGACAACACGAACATTTTTATTACTTTTTCTATCTTTTGTTTTTAAAAACGAGGTGTCTTCAAAAAAGTTAATCTAGTTTATATTTTGATGTGCTATATTGAATTGTTTCTTTATTAAATACTAGCTGTTATGCCCGTTCTTCGCACGGATCGGATAAAATATCAATGTAAACAAACTGAACAACGAAAGAACAATTAAGAAACATTTCTAAAATTTGATCTATTTTGTGTGAATGTATACCCAACAACGTAGATGTGTTTTCATTGGGATGGCTGATAGGGACTGAATTTGAACGTGAACACTATTGGACGTGTCACTATACATCTGAGCGATCCCGATAAATATGGATTCGACACAAATATTGGTAATTTTCTACTACTTTTACATATCCCGGTAAACGCGCCCTATGATTCCCTGGTTTCAATTAAAAAAAAAACCTCTGTCCCCCCTGTATTTGGAAGTCAACGCCTGTGGGAGTATCACCATAGATCTCAGTGACCGCGAAAACTATGGATTTAACATGAATATTGATCATTGGAGATTATTTTTAAATGTCTCGGTGACCCCTTTTATTATGGCCCCCGTTCCTTAGCTAATGGGGGCTAAATGTGAAAGTAAACGCGATCTTGAGTTTCACCATTGAGCTCAGTGACCTCGAAAACTATGGATTTGACATTAATATCGGTCATTTTAGATAATTTTTTCATGTCTCGGAATCCCCTCGGGTGACCCCCGGCCCGCCTACAGTGGTGGATGAATTTGAAGAACATCGCTAATGGAAGTGTCACCATTGATCTCAGCTACCGCGAAAACTATGGATTTGACACTAATATCAGTCATTTTCTACTACTTTTGCATGTCCCCGTATGCTCCGCGGTGATCTCCGACTCGCAGGTGAATAGGGTGAATTTGGAAGTTCATGCGATCGGAGTTTCACCATTGATCTCAATGACCGCGAAAACTATGAATTCGACACTAATATCGGTCATTTTCTGTCTTGATAAACGTCCCCCCTGAAATCCCCTGGTTCGAATTAGAAAAACGCTTCGTCTTGATCTGGGCCCTGGACCAAGGTACCCGTGTCCAAATTTTGCTAACTCTCGGTCTACTCGTCTGGTCCCCAGGCCGCACACAGACAGATAAACAGACAGACACACAAACAAACTTTATTTTATTTATATTAGATGTATGTGTGTGTGTTCTTGCCTTAATGTATATAAATGTGGTATTTTGAACATGGGCTGATTTAGGGGTTGTTTGCTTTGGGGGCGGAACTTCCGGGGGTTTAGAATAGCCCTCAATATAGTGGGGGATCGAGAGATTTCCCGCAGGAAATCGTTAGTATAAAAACTCAGTTTTTGAGAATTGTCGTGTATAATTCTTTATTATACAATATAAGGGGTTATTTTTTTATTCCCCCCCCCCCACAAAATTGTTGGTGGAAGATCAAAGTTTCTGCATGTTCTCCCCCGTAACTACAGAGAAGCTTTCCAATGGTTTTCAGTCATTATGTAAATAGAAATGCAATCAACACACCCTCACTGTATTTCAACATTTAGATAGCCAGTATGTCGAGTCAAAATCATCATAAAACATACCACCTCTGTTTTTTTTTTTTTTTTCCACTTCGAACACTAGACCAAACTATTCAATTGCATTTACTAAAAGAAACCATATCATACGCTCTGCAAATTGTAAATGGTAACGGAGAATATCTCAGCATATAGCTCATAGTTTTCATTACTATAGTGATTTGGTTATACCTAAAAGCAGACATTAACTTTCAATAAAATAGATCGAATTATGAACCATGCTTGATTCGTAGATCTAAGCGTTACGGAATTATATGTGAACATACACACGGTATTAAAACTACCATCTGTTGAGAAGTTTCATTGTCAAACTCCAATACGTATCATTAGAGAATGATAAAATTTATATAGAATCTGCGAGGAGCAATAACTAAAATTGGCGGAACTATATTCAAGTTATGTGTGAATATAGGCACAACATTTAGTATATATAAATGGATCAACTAACAGACAATTTCTGACCAAAGCATATATTAACTAATAAATAATAGCGTTACAGTTTCGGCAAATTAACTTTGCCTTCATCAGACACATTATTAATGTGTCTGATGAAGGCAAAGTTAATTTGCCGAAACTGTAACGCTATTATTTATTAGTTAATATATGCTTTGGTCAGACATTGTCTGTTAGTTTATACAAGAAGCTCCAAAGCTAGAATGAGTGGTATTCAAATGGATCAAATTGAGAACCTCTTCTTTATGTTGATTAAAAACTTTAGTTAATGATTTTCTACTTACAACTCTTTATTTTTAATGCACTTAATGTTCTGCATTTTTCTGAGATCAGCATTATGTTATTTAGTCTATATTAATGCATTATTCTTTATTCATTATTTTGTTTACTCAGGGGATGCAGCACTTCCACAGCTTTTGTGGACGGTACCAGAGTTGGCGTGGGTCAATGAAAACTTGACCCACGACCCACTGACCCACCACCCACCATGACCCACTCTGATCCACGACCCACCGTGACCCAAAACCCACAATGACCCACTGTGACCCAGCATGACCCACCACCCACCGTGACCCACTCTGACCCACCACCCACCATGAACCACTATCATCCACTTTGACCTGCTCTGACTCACCAAAATCCATCGTCATCAACTCTGAACACGATCCACGGCCTCTTCTGAACTGACTAAAGAGTTTACACTTGTAATAAAACAAGACTGTGAAATTGTCACTAATCGGAGTTTGAAGTTCTAGTCAATCGGTCAAGCACCACTCTGTTACAATAACGGTGGATCTGACCTTTACGATATAAAATGGTAAAGTGTTTGTCCGTGAAAAAATTGAAACAGTTCGAGGTGGAGGGAAATTAGTGTGTGCCTAAAATATACTTGTACTAAGAGAGTATTCTTGCAAGTGTTAATTTCTGAACGCATTCCACAATAAACTTCTATTCGAAGGAAAATACCCCTGTACAATATGGAAACGGTTATGGTTTCTCAGTTCACAGTATTTTTCACACAAAAGACTTGAAAAATCAGTTGTTCATAGGGTATAAAGGTGCTCGGGTACCCTATGTGAGAGCATTTCCATAAAGTATGCTCATAATTGTAATTTGTGTAATCACTAAAACACCACGTTAAATTTAAGTTACAAATATGCATAATTGCAATTATTATGAACATTTATTCAAAAGTAGTTTGCCTAAAGCAAAGAAGAGACTTACTAAATATTAGGTACAAAGTTGAATAACACAAATAAGCCATTAGTAATACAAGTATACATTTTCCGTAACTCGTAATTTTCCACCTTAAAATAAATCTGAAATCGGATTTATTTCCTGTTGGTAACTTTTTGGCGGTAAATCATCCGCAGTGGAATGATGTCCATCCTTCAGCCAAGAAATAACTAGCTCGTCTACTTTGAGCTTGTCTAGCGGTGGGCCATTAACATTGATGAGCAACAAGTTAGACAATGTTTGAACACTTAGTCTATTTCTAATATTAGTCATCTGTAAATTCATAAGGGGGAAATCCCCATTCGCACTCTGTCATGGAAATTGATAATATTTCTACCAGATTTCTGCAACTCCTCATCGACAATCTGCTTGTTAGACTTAAGTCTGATAACGATTTTTCTCGGTCAGTTTTGAAATACTCAGCAAGAAGTATCATCTCTCTATCACCATACAACATCTTTTCCATATCAACCATGTCAGTTGGCAATGTCGACCCATGTAGAACAGAAACTTCATCTACCACGCCTTTGATAGGGAATCTTGTGAATAAATTATCAATTAAAGCCTGATAAACTGATGATTTCTTATTTGTTTATAAATTTAATTTTTGTAATTACACATGAAGGTTTGATACCATTACCAAGTTCCCTCCCCCGTCTAGAAAGGGAAAGGGAACGAGGTTTCTGGAAAGTATTCAGAGGTGAATGGGAATTTCCCTCCTTCTTCAACTTCAATTACCACACTGCTGTTTGCCATGTGCCAAATTACGATGAATTTCAATTAAATTATCATAGTATAATTATTTCCTTGTTGAATTATCAATACTTTTCAATGGAAAAAAGGATGAAATTTCAAAGTTCCAAATCAAAGTAAGTAGACCAACGTAAAGGAAAAAAAGTGTAAAATTTTCCATACAATTATGCGTACAATCCAAACTTCAAATTTCCGTGTAATTAAGCTTACAGTACAAATTTTATGCCTATTTTTCTCACAACTTTATGGATTGATTGCCCTGTACTGTGAGCGCTCCATATAATAAACATAAGCTTCAGCAATTATTATAGCAGAAAGCAATGGATATATGAAGTCAAGCACTGTATTTTTTGTTTCTGATTTTTTTTTCTGAAATAACATCGATCGTTTTCGATCATTTTTACAAACCAACTCACTACCAATTTTCCATATATAGAAAGTGCCCCCCCCCCCCACATAAAGGAGAATTTAAAAAAAATGCTAGGACACATTCTGTTTATTTTCAATAAAGAGTTAATACACTGAATTTCAGCTGTGTAAGTTTAACGGCTTGCGAGATACTCCTTTTTTTCCCCGCAAAAATTCGAATCCTCACTACCTCCTTCGGATATTATGCATTATGATAAAAGCAATATAACATCCCAATTTGGATTAAGGCCTAACTATATACCAAAAGTAATTTCATTTGACTTTGCAATTTGACCGTGATGATCAGGCACATATAGTTACATTCAATTTTTTTATAAATAATTTATATATTACAGTGATTCAAAAATGTATTTTTTCCAGTAGTTAGCTCTAAAAGCCCACAGGTCTCGAAAGCCAAGTTGTAGTGTAAGTCCTATTGCTATTATTACTATTAAAAATATCAATATCCAAAAGTGCCCGAAGTTCTTTTTTACTTGGTTAGATATACTCACCTCAGGTAAGTAGACAGAAACAAGTGGAAAAGGAAGGGAAATGAAGGTCTTGAAAGTAAAAAGAAGACACATTTACCAGTCTTCAGAAGATACTCTCTACAATGCAGTGAGCAGAGAGGGTCGGTAGATCATACTGAGTCGGTGGGTCGCAGTGGGTCATGGTGGGTGGTGGGTCGCAGTGGGTCACGGTGGGTGGTGGGTCACAGTGGGTCACATGCTGTTGACCCACCTCCCACTGACCCAATCGGAAAACTTGACCCACTTGACCCACCGACCCACTGACTCACTCCACGGTACGCCTCTGGCAAAGAGGTAGCGTTAACCTCTTTGGCGTAGGAGACTCAGGTTCTGTTCTCGGCGGGAGTTTATGTTCAGATCCCACGTTAAGCCGTTGGTACAACATCTTTCTCCTCGATGCTGAGAAGGAACATCAAAAGAGAAACAAACCAAGCAAATCACTTACGCTTATATACTTTCCAGGTTTTGCAAAGATTTAGACATGCACAATTTATGACTATAACAATTTGTTTTGTGTAAATCATCATAACTTCTCTTCGTTGATTTGACAGCAGTGGCCACAATCGATAAATAACGCTAGAAATCTTGAGCGAAATGGGAAACTGTTCTAGTGCGTAAGTGTGTTGACGCCAACGAAGACGTCTTTTAAATTTTCAACGGTAACAGAACAAGGTCATTACCGACATCTAAACGTTATTGCCTGAAGAGACAAGAATCTTCATTAAAATGACTTCCACAGTTCTATCAAATGTAATTCTTTTTTTAAAATAAAATGATTGGGGATGGAAGTGTTCATCATGTCTTCGTAGCTACAATTTTGTTTACTTGTATGATGTAGTATTGTTCAGTATTTTACATTAGATAGCGTAGTCGAAGAACACTTACGTTAATTATTCTATATGCTTAGATATTAACGTCACTGTTAATAAAAGTCATGTCTATGAATGTTTGTTTCATATGAGTCGTTGACTTGATTGCATTATGTTGTATTTAATTACAGAGCAAGATCGAGATTAGTAGTGCAATGGCGCACCCATGTAGAGAGTCCATTGGATCCGGACCCTCACAAAAGATTTCGTAACTCGACATTCATTTGTACACTTT